>NC_056667.1:73162500-75562500 GCF_018350195.1 Panthera tigris
CAATCAGATTTCTGCTTTAGCTGCTACGTGGATGGTGATTAAAGCGGGCGGGACTGGCAGCGGAAAAGACAAGCTAGCATTGCGGCAGGAGCTGGGGAAGAGACGTTGGTGACTAGAGTAGTACAGGGGCAGTGGGAATGGAAAAACTTACTTCGATTTGAGGGTGGCTGAACAATAGGAACAATAGAGCTTGGAGATGAACTGTGTGTTGGGGAGCTAAGTGTGGAGTCCAGAAGGGTGCAGGGGAGCTGGCTAGATGCAACACAGAGCTCTCTGGCCTTCATGCCTAGGACCAGGGATGAGGAGGGGGTTCAGAGGCCCAAAGTGAAGCAATCTCTTTTGGTCTGTCTGTCTTCAGTCAATGCTGCCAGACTGCAGCCAGTGTTACTGGACACTGAATGGGGAGATGGGGCAAGAAAGTAGGGCCCCCCCCCCCTTTTTATTAAATTAAAAAAGTGCGAGCAGGGAGACAAAGTGCGAGCAGGGGAGGGGCAGGGAGAGAGGGAGACACAGAATCCAAAGCAGGCTCCAAGCTGTCAGCACAGAGCTGAACACAGGGCTGGAACTCATAAGCCATGAGAGATCATGAGCTGAGCAAAAGTCCGCTTAACTGCTTCACTGGCTGAGCCACCCAGGTACCCTAGTAGGGGCCCTTCCTTGAAGGGGATAACAATGAGCAAGATTTTTCCAACATTTGTGCTTGATGTGCAAGAATGTGCAGGTTAAATCTACCTAGCTCCTAGAATCTTCCAGCTACTAACTCCAGTCCCCTTCAAGAATCTTTGTTAGAGTATTCATCTAACAGCAGCGGATAAAACTGAGATTCTGTCGTCTTCAAAACTTCAGGCCAGCGGTCACTGAGCACCTGTCTGTGCCAGGCTCCCGAGAGACAAAGAGGAGCCCGAAGCAGGATAGAAAAATCTCTCCTGAAATTCACTGTGCTTGGCGTATAATCTGCCAGCCCCCTCCTTCCCTCCCTCTCCTGCCCCCTACCAGCATCTTGTTGCTCTTCTTCTTAATAGTTTTTGAAAAGTTAACAGAGTGAAAAAAACAAGGTTTAGGCACACATTATAAAGAAAGCATATAAATATACATCCTGCAGCTTCAGCAACTTGGGTTCGTATCAATTTTCTCCAAGTCAGGGAAAGTGAAAAAAACCAAAAAAAAAAAAGAGAGGCATTTTTCAGGACAGCCTCAGCCCGATTTTGAGAATCGCGTCCCTGACTCAGGAGTTAAGAGCCAAGACTACTAATTTATTGTAATATTAATGAACCTGTAAGGGTGGAGCTTTTTTGGCATTTGTTGCTTAGGGTCACCATCTTTTTCAGTCTCTATCTTTTTCGACGCCTGGCCAGCAAAAGTAGAAACTACTTCAGGTAAGACTTTTTTCTTAGCCTCGGTATGGGTTATAACCTATTGGTTTAGGATAGGGTTATACAGCGAGACCTCATTTTACACCCCAGCTCTATCGCCACCCAGTAGCTGTAGGATATCCTGGTAGTGGTCCTTTACCTCCTAGAGCCTCAGTTTCTTTGTCTGTAAAATGGGGATTTTCATTGTGCCCACCTTGTGAGGCCGTTGTTTAATGGCTAAGAGTATAGCTTCTGGAGCCAGACTGTCTGGATTTCTACCTTAACTCTGTCACTCACTATGTGGCCTTAGGAAAGCTACTTGACCTCCCAAGCCTCAGTTTCCTAACCTGTGAAATGGGGATAACGGTGGCATGCTGCCTTTCTCATTGGATTGTGATGAAGGTTGTAAAGCATTTATAATGCACTTGTATGGAGGTACTCGCCCAAGAAGTGGGCCCTCAGGGAAGCATACACACTCAGCAAGCACGATTTTAGTACTTGCTAAATAAATACAAAGGAATTTTTAGAAGGTCAAGTAAGACAACGTAGATGAAGCCAACTGGCCAGTATGTAGTAAGCGGTTGAGATTTGCAGCCCCATGCCTGCACCCTGCCCCCACCTCCGGCCTGTCTCGGGACGGGGCATATGGTCAATGCCAGGTATGTAGTTACTGGTGACAGCTTAATCAGCCCTAAGAAATACGTGTCACTCTCTGGCCTTCAAGGTTTATATTCTTTCTTTGCAAGTGGAAGCTGGTTCTGATTTCAGAGCCTTCTGAGGGGAGATGTGATTTTCCTTATTTACTAACATTTACATGGACTGGTGTCTGGGACACCCAAAATATGTTATGAATCAGGCAGAGGATAACAAGATCTGCAGTACTGTACAGATTACTCACTAATTTGACATTTGGGGATTTTTGCAAAATGTTAGGGAACATTTGACAAGATGCAAATTGCTATCTCCATAAAGTACATTTGACTCTGAGGATGGGCGGCACTCTCCCCTGATGTGGTTACGTTTGTTGCTGGCGCCAGCTGTTGCATCCTGACGAGGTGGCTTGTTTTATTTTTCCCTTCTGAAGAAGAAAGTTTTGGAATTTTGCTCTGAAAACACCATGACGAAGATTCATGGAGCACCTACTATGCGTCAGGCGTCTTGACATCTTTTGTCACATTTAATCTTCATAGTAATCCTCTCCAGAAGATATCATTAGCGTCTTAATTTTCAGTAAGGAAAACGGAGTTCAGAGAGGGTAAGCCACTTACTTAAGGTCACACAGCTCTGAAGTTCCAAAGTGAGAATTTGAACCGGGGGCTACCTATCCCCAGGGTTTGGATTCCAATCCAGCAAGCTATCTCTCATACCACCAGAGCATCATCAGATTCTGACCTGGTTCTCCTGCAATTAGGGGAGGCAAACTTCTCATTAAATCCTTAGTGTTAGACAACTGGGAAGCAGCTGTGGCCATGAATCTTTGTTCTATACTGTTTTATAAGGAGACCTGAATTAGTTGATACTCTAGAGCTTTGAAGAGCTTTCTCTTATCACAACATTGTTTTCAAAGTCAAACAAGGAAGACTATGTTAAGGGCATGAGACCGGCCCACCCGGGCCCCCAGCCCCGAGGCACGGTTATCGCCCTCACATTATTTTTGGCATGGTACCATACTACTGACACTTACCATCCCCCTGTCAGGCAGATTTTCTCCCTGCTTCCTATTGGCTCTGGGAGGACAAAGGGGGCATGTGTGTGGGATCCGGGTATGAGCAATATAAAATGCCCAGGAAATAGGAATAGAACCCTTGGCAAAAACTTGACTCCTGGGGTGTAATTCCTGGGAACACCCGGTTGTATGGAGGGGCTGTTACCAGAATAGCGATCCCGGAGAGGCACTACACATGATCAAAAGAGCAAATAAATGCCTCCTGGTTCCAAAGGCCTCTCCAAAGCCACTTTCTTCAGTTACCATTTTAAAAAAAAAAATTTTAACATTTATTCATTTTCTGAGAGACAGAGAGAGAGCACAAGCAGGGGAGGGTCAGAGAGAGGCGGAGACACAGAGTCCGAAGCAGGCTCCAAGCTCTGAGCTGTCAGCACAGAGCCCGATGCGGGGCTCAAACCCATGAAACACGAGATCATGACCTGAGCCGAAGTCGGATGCTTCACCGACTGAGCCGCCCAGGCACCCCTTTGGTTACCATTTTAAATGAAAGACACAAATATATTTAATGAGAGGTAAGAAACTTCTAGGATTTGTCATATGTTTTCTTATAATGAACTGTTCTCCATTATCTTTGTAGGTATGTTGGGCCTGCCCAAATCAACAGTAGGTTCCTCGAGACAGAGACTCTCCGTTCTGTCTTGTTTTTCCCGAACTGCTTTGTAGTGCTGTACATGTAGTACTTGCTTAATAAACACTTGCTGAAATGAAAATAAGCCTTGGAACAAAATCCATCCTGTGAACGTTAATACTTTTGTACTTAACACTTTAAGTATTGGTAGTGACTAAGTTCTTTTTTTTCTGTACTTAGAATGTTTAGAACATGTTTTTAAAAATGATGCTGTGAAAAACAGCAATAGATATGGATATGTTTTAAATATCTGAAACAGAAGTGTCCCTACCTTTGTGACTATGAAAAATCCTTTTTTTTAATCTTAAAAAACAAGCAAACAAATAAACAAACAAACAAAAAAACCCTTCACGGACCCCTCCACATGATCACGGTTGTACTTTTAATGTCTATTAATTGGGGGGAAAAACACACTGGCAAAATGCTTTTGTAGTAATTTTTAAAGTCCACTTCAACAACAGCTATAACCTGTAAAGAAAAGAGTAGTAGAGTTTGTGGCCCGGTATTTAACCTGCCTCCCGGCAGTGCTTGGTGTTTGCGGAGATGAGGACAAGACCTTCCCCTCCCCGCTCCGGGAGCTGAGAGGCACAGTGAAGTGTGGGCACATTTCTAGCTTGGGAATCCGTGGACGAAGGAAGGATTTGGAGGTATTTGGCTTCTTTGGGTTTGTCTTCCTCCACTTCCTTTTCTATAAAGTTGAAAGCTACAGCGATGTTAGTGGTTGCGACTCAATTAGGAGTGCTAATTCCAAATGCAAACGGTGAATGGATGGTTTATTCTTCTGGGACTTAATTACTCCTGAAGTGGTCCAAGTAAAACCGGCCCCATGTAAAGTATCATTGTACACTGTCCAAATGGTCTCCTGAATGTCACCCTCAGAGGCAAGGACACAGCAGACTAGTGAATCAAACACTGCCCTGCCCATCTGGAGGCCTCGGTACTAAGTCTGGGTCCATTTCTGATTGGCTGGTGAAGCCCACGCAGCTCTCTGGAGCACTCCAAACTCATCTGTAAAATGGAGACATGGAATTAGATGACCTCCGAAGTCCCTTCCATGTTTTGTCTAGTACAGATCCCCCCAGTAATGGCCCTGATGCACCCAGGCCATGTTGCCAAGTCCCGGGTGCCTTCCTGGCTTCTCCTCCGTCCAAGCCCACTGCCCGCACGGCCCGGCTCCTGAAGGGTTGTGCTCAAAATATTGCTCTGGGTCTCTCTAGAAGGGGGGGCTTTCATTTTTGATGTCCTATTATTAACCTTTTTCCAAGCTCTGTTTTCCAAGTTTAGGTCGGCTCATCAGAGTTGAACATGGACTGTTTGGATTCTTGCCCAAGCTGTTCTCCGAGCCTGATAGCACATTCATTACTCCCTACCCATGGTTTCTGCTAAATGACCTCGTTAGTGTTCTAATTACATGTTGCTCTTCGGCAAGCTGGGGGTGGGGGTGGATGAGTTAACGAAGGCTGAGGACTGAGATGGAGTACCTTGTAAACACACTGAATGCCGCCTACCTTCCCCTGGCCTGATTACCCATGGGGAGCTGGAAGGGAAGCTTCATGCCTTCTTCTCCTCTTCTTTTGTCATTACACATTAAAGATAATAATAATGCATGCCAAATGTACCAGTGGTAGTTGAGAATACATGAATTTGGAAGCCGGATGGTAATGTGTTTACAACTTACTGTATGTGGGACCAGAGAATAAAAGACAAAAAAGCAAAAACAAAAAAAGCCTGGGGTGAGGGGAAGAAAGGAGAACAAATGTGTTTTGAGCACCTGTCTTGGGGATTTTTATTCATTCTACCAACGGCTTTACGGGCTGGTTATTATGTTTGATTTACTAATGAGGAAGCAGATTCAGAGAGGTTTAAGTATTTTCCAAGGGCACAAAGCAAGTACATGGCAGAGGTAGGAAGTGAACCCAGCTGTGTCTGACTCCAAATCCCAATATCCCATGCTACTCCTCAGTCAATTCACTTGTTCACTCATTCATTCATGTATTCAACAGATCGACTGTGACTCTCCTACACCAAAGTCTAATCGCATAATTTAGGAGTTTCTGTATTACTGTTTTGAACTTAATTCTACAGTTTCCTCAGATGAATCTCAACTCAGTGGTGTCTTCTTCTCTCATAATTTTCTCTGTCCTCTCAGGATTCTTCCACCTTGAGTCAGATCACAGGTCTGAGATTCAGGACCCTGGCAGGTCTCTTTAAAGATTATCCTGAGCAAACTTGTATTTTTCAGTTAAGGAAACTGAGGCCCAATGGCTTGTTGAAGTGGCAAACGTTTCACTACAGTACATTCCCGGGATTTCAAGAGTGTAGTCGAATTTACCCGGAGTGTTGCAAAGATGAGTGTGTTCCATAACAGATGTGAAGACTTGCAAATGCTTTCCGAGGCCGTTCGCCTCTGGCAGTGGGTTCGGATGACAAGTGCTGTACCCACCGCGCCCGGGGGCTGATTAGCAAGAGACTTGACTTAAATTTGTTCACTACAAAATCACTCGGGCCACATTTTAATGAAAGAGAACTCATCTTCCAAAGGGGATCTCTGAAATATGCAGGGTTTTCTTTGAGGCTTTCTTTTGGGTGGTATTAAAATGAAAAAGTACCATCAAACACTTCTTCTTGTCCCTGTGGGATTCTCTCTGCCACAGTTTTTGAAAAGTGGCAAATACAATATGTTGAACGTTGAGAGATGTCTCCACTTAGGACAAAATAAATGATGTGATGGTAACAGGATGCAACTTTAACCAAGTGGTGAACTTGTTTCAAACCAGGGGTCTTATCCATCTGATTACTAATTAGTATTTCAACAGAGAACTTGGAATTTTGCAAACCAAACATTTAAAAATGTGTGCATTGGTTGTTTGACAGACTGTCGGGAAGCTTGTGCGGGCTTAGTGTATTAGCTTGTTCTAAAGCAATCAAGTTGTTATTATAACTACAAGAAAACTGGAAAAATAACTTTCACAGTCAGATCGACCATAGGAAAGAAACTAGAAAAACCACAACGTTGAGCTGTTCCCTGAATGTATGGTATGTTTGCTGAATTGGGGGTGCGAAGCAGCAGGAAACCATTATTGCATGTGATCATAATTTTAATGATTCCACTAGAACATAATAAACTTATAATATGTATGCCTTGAAATAAATTATAGATCCTGGAGTAAAAGGCAACTCCTTATTCTGCATTTATCAATTTGGGAGAACTGCTCCCTTCTTCTGCAAATAAGTCATTAAGCTGCATGTTTCTCCACAGAATAACTTTTGGAAGAATTATTCAGGCCTTCTAAAGTAATTCACTTGCATTCCTCTTCTATTTTTAATAACCAAAAACACACACGGGAGATGCAAACACACCTCTAAAATTTTTGAATGACTGGACAAAGCAGTGTTAAAAATTCAACAGCACTAATTACTAGCTGAGCAGTATAAAAACCTCTGAATAAATGTCAGCCTAGGAGATAAGCTCTTATCTTAATCTAATGACTCCACAGACTTAATTTGTCAGGCCAGCCTAGTTGATGAAAAACAGGTTTCTATTCTCCAGTGTTAGCAGGAACATCTTTCCAAATCTTTGAAGTTGGATAGTAATACCATCAGTGTCATCCCGTAAAAGTCTTGTGATGAAGCCAATTTAATTCCTATTGTCCTATTACACTAATTAAGGTTGTCCCACCCCTGTCGGACAAATATCGAAAAGTAAAGCCAATGTATTTTTAGATTTTCTCCATTTTGAACTAATCACCCTCAACTCCCAATGTTTTCTGCTTTTTTCTTTTTTTTTTTTAATAGTGCTGGAACATCAGGGACCATCTATCTTCATATGGGGAAGCTGAGATCTCCAGAGAAATCCATTAATTCAAAGGAATCCATTCATTGAGAGGCAATGTAGCAGAGTAGTTAAGAGCCCGGGTTCTGAGGCAGAAAGACCTAGGGAAATTTTTGCTCTGTCACTTATAAGCTGTGCGACCTTGGGTAAATTTCTTAAACTTTCTTTTCTTTTTTTTTTTTTTTTTTACATTTATTTATTTTTGAGACAGAGAGAGAGCATGAACGGGGGAGGGTCAGAGAGAGAGGGAGACACAGAATCTGAAACAGGCTCCAGGCTCTGAGCTGTCAGCACAGAGCCCGACGCGGGGCTTGAACTCACGGACCGCGAGATCATGACCTGAGCCGAAGTCGGACGCTCAACCGACTGAGCCACCCAGGCGCCCCTCTTAAACTTTCTTAAGCCTCAGTTTAATCATCTGTAAAATGGAGGATAATTATGGATGTCATGAGGGTTAAATAAAATAATAATGCATGCCAAGTACGTATACTTAGTGCAGTTCAGCTTTCATCCATTCACAGACTCATTCGTTCATTCATTCACTCAATCAATCACCAAATACGTATTGAGTCCTAACAAGTCTCTAGCACATACTTGGTGCTATAGGACATATGACGACCCAAAAGGCAGGGCCCTTTGCCTTTGGAGGACTTTGTATGAACTTCCTGCTCAAGGAAGCTCAAGGCTGACATAATCAGCTGATCTCACTACACCTGGGAAGGAAGTGCCACAGACTTATCATGACTTTCCACTTAAACTCCATGGTGAACATTGTTGCTGGCTTTCCACTAAAATGCAGATGTCAATATCCATCTTAGAGGTCTAGCGTGCAGATGACATGAGATTATGCATAGTGGACAGCCAAATGTTTGTGGCTTCTCAGCTTCTCTCTCTCTTGTCCCTGTGACCCAGAATCACATGCATGGTACAAACAAATCTAGGGAGCTCTCTTCCATATTGTCTCATCTCTATCTCATTAGTCAATGTGATCTCCTTTCCAGCAGCCCTCGCTTCCTCTGCTCACTCCCCTCCTCACTGCTGGCCCTGCACTGTATTGATTCTACATTTTATTGAATGTCACTTGGAGACATTTGTTGATATTTATTGTTTCTTTGATTTCCTCACCTTAATTGTGATGAAACTACTTCTTCCAAACTTCCTGAATCATACATACACTTAAAAAGTATGCATTAAGAATCTATTATGTACCAGGGACCCCACTAGGTATTGGGGACACCAAAATAGGCAGGATGCAGCCACACCTGTTAGAAACTGCTGTGATGAGGTGAGTGCTGTGACAGGGGCACCCAGAGGGCAAGGAGCGCAGGGTGGGTGGGGGAGACATTCACTTCAGACTGGGAACTCCCTTGGAGAAGGCTTTCCAGAGGAGATGACTTGGGCTTAGCTCTGAAAACTGAACAGCAGTCCGCTGGGTAAAGGAGTAGGGAAAGGAAATTCCATGTTGAAGAATCCACATGCGCAGGTGGAAGAAAGCAGTTCAGTAGAAGAGTGACAAACCTGAGGGAAAGGGTGGGAGATGAGGTGGAAATGAAGCATCGTGAAGGTCTTATAAATGCTGAGGGCTTAGAATTTCACCACTTAGAATTTCACAATCTCATCACTTTCAGAGTGATGAGAGCCATTGATAGATCTGGGCCCAGGAATCAGATTTGAGTCAGTGTCCTGGTTCTCCTCACCACTTCTGTGGGCTCTGATCACATTGTCTCCCTCGCACCTCTCAGGTTCGCTGGGCACCCCAGCAGCCTGCTCTCAGAGTCCTTTTCACCTGGTCTCCTGTCAGCACCTATGACAAACAGCTCTTTGGCTTCCTCTGCTCTGATGCTTATCACTCTATTCCACCTGGACAACCTTTGTCTCTTGTTACCTGCAGAACCTTTGGAACCCTTGGAGGCCTTTGAAACCTCCAACTGTGACATTCTTCTTCCTAGTGGCCATCTCTTAACCCTCTACCTTGTCCCCTCCCTCGAGCCATCAGTGAGACATCCATTACTTAAAACATTCTACCCTCCCAGTCCTAAGTTTTTTATTCCCCTCTATCTAGTCAGGATCCTGTGGAATTTCTCTTACCACTCTTGCTAAGCCCCCTTCTACTCCCAACCTCCAACCTCTTCCATTCCTTCCACTGGAGAAAATGGAACAGCCTTGACTAATAATTCCACTTATTGCTTACAGTGTCTGGTTTGAAGTTGAGCCCTCAGTACTGGCCTTTTTCTCATGTCTGCTAGACTTGCTTTCCCATTCCTTCCTGACACGCTGGGGCCATACCTGTTTGTAGGAGACAGGTTTGGTGGGCATGCCTAACACGCCCTAGGAGCTGTCCTTTAAAAACATGTTTTTAGTGTTTATTTATTAAATGTTATCTATTAAATATGTCTCTGAGAGACAGAGAGACAGAGTGTGAGTGGGGGAAGGGCAGAGAGAGAGGGAGACACAGAATCTGTAGCAGGCTCCAGGCTCCCAGCCGTCAGCACAGAGCTGGACGCAGGGCTTGAACCTAGGAGCTGTCCTTTAGATGGCTGTAGTTTTTGGCATGTGCATACCCCACCCCCACCCTCACCTTGACACAAATGTTGGAGAAAGGGTGAACACCTGGTATCGAATCCTACTGGGCAGTCTGTTGAACATTGCCAATCAGATTTTCTTTTGACAGTTTGTTCCTGTATCTTTTTTTTTTTTTTTAATTTTTTTTTTTTTTAAACGTTTATTTATTTTTGAGACAGAGAGAGACAGAGCATGAACGGGGGAAGGTCACAGAGAGAGGGAGACACAGAATCGGAAACAGGCTCCAGGCTCCAAGCCATCAGCCCAGAGCCTGACGCGGGGCTCGAACTCACCGACCGCGAGATCGTGACCTGGCTGAAGTCGGACGCTTAACCGACTGCGCCACCCAGGCGCCCCTGTTCCTGTATCATTTAAATAGACTGCCTTTAACTTGAGTTTCCTTCAATGGATTTCTATTACTTTTGAACCAAAAGCTTTTACGAGATGACTGCAGCACCTCAAGTTGTCAATCCTATCCTGCTCCCCCCACCTCCCTTAATTACATTTTAGTAAGAAAATAGAGGCTCTCTAGCCAGAAGTGCAACCTGTTTTCAACTGTATCTCTTACTAGTTTTACCTCATCTCAGAGAGACCCAGAGAGTCTCAGAGACTCAGAGAGACTGGTTTCTTTTTAAAAATATAATTGCAAATTATCTACATTTATTAAGACATATTTCTGCTACTTTATGTTTTCTATTTACTATGCTTTTTTTTTAATATCTTTATGTTTTCCTCCTTTCTTGTTGTGTGGATTGGTTGAAATTTCTTTCTTCTTTTTTCTTCTACTGGTTTAGAACTTACGCTTACTGTTTCTATCCTTTTAATGAATGTTCTTAGACTTTAGCACATATATTTAAATATGCATTTTTTTCCCAGCCAAGCTTATAGTTAATCAGTGTCTCTATTATTCTCCTCCCAGAAGCTTTAACTTTCATCTGAATAAGTTTCCATTGATCCTATATTAGAATTATCTGGTATTGGAATTATACTTTGTTTATAAGCACAAGAATTATTGGTATTATTATCTATAATCAATACCTATTTAGATTTACTAACACGTTTTACCGAATTTTTCCACACCTTTGCTTCTTCCTTCATAGTTAATTTTTTTCACTTACCAAATACATCTTTTAGTAGTTGCTTTTTTGTTTTGTTTTAAGAAAGAGCTTGTGGTCAATAATTTTTTGAACCCCACCTGTTGAATGGTAGTTTTTATAGAATTCCAGATCCACAGTAGCTTCATTGCCACTTTGAAAGTTATTCCATAAGTGTCTTATAGTCATTGCTGCTAATGACAAGTCTGCTGTCAACATGATTGTCATTCTTTTATAGGCTGTTTCTCTTTTTAAAACTTTCTTTAGTTTTGATATTATTCACTTGCACTATGATGTATTTGGGTGGGGATTTGGTGGGGGGGGAAGAAGGAGAGAGGATATATATATATATATATTCATATTTGTATTCATTTTTGAGAGAGAGAGCGTGAACTGGGGAGGTACGGGGGGGGGGGGGGGGGGGGGGGGGGGGGCGGGGGGTTGGACAGAGGATCCAAAGCAGGCTCCACATTGACAGCAGAGAGCCCAATGTGGGGCTTGAATTCATGACATTTGAGATCATGACCTCAGCTAATAAGCCAGCCAGGAATCCCTTCAAAAGACAGTCTTAAACAGGTTCCAAGATCAGTGTGGAACCTGATGTGGGACTCGATCTCACAACTGTGAGATTATGACCTGAGCTGAAATCAACAGACGCTTAACCGACTGAACCACCCAGGCACCCCTAGGTGCTGATTTTTAAAACTTTGCCCTTCTTGGCACTTGGTGGACTCTGTCAGTTCTCAGAACTCATGACTCTCTTCACTTCTGGAAGATTCCCAGTTACTGTCTCTCTGTGCTCTCCCCTCTCTCTGCTACCCCCACCCCCGACATTCTCTCTAGGCTATCTTGTAAAACTACTCCTCTGAGATACATGTTAGAACATTTTAATCATTTCTCTATGCTCTATGTCTCTTAAATTTTCCTTTCCTTCTCCAGATTTTTATCTTTTTGGATAGCTTTTTGGGTAATTACTTCAAGTGTTCTACTGGTTCACCTGTGACTCAACTTTTTAACCTATACATTTTTTATTTCATAAATATTTTTAAAAATTTTTTAATGTTTATTTATTTTTAAGAGAGAGGGAGACAGCGAGCTGGCGAGAGGCAGAGAGAGAAGGAGACACAGAATCCGAAGCAGACTCCAGGCTCCAAGCTGTCAGCACAGGGCCTGGTGCAAGGCTGGAACCCACAAACTGTGAGATCATGACCTGAGCTGAAGTCAGCCACTTAACCGACTGAGCCACCCAGGTGCCCCCCATAAATATTTTTACTTTTCAAGTTTTTTAAGTTTTATTATTGGGGTGCCTGGGTGGCTCAGTCAGTTAAGCACCTGACTCTTGGTTTGGGCTCAGGTCATGATCTTGTGGCTTCGTGGGTTTGAGCCCTGCTCTGGGCTCTGCACTGGCAGCGTGGAGCCGGCTTGGGATTTTCTCTCTCTCTCCCTCTCCCTCTCCCTCTCTCTCTGCCCTCCTCCCACTCGTGCTGTCTCTGTCTCTCTCAAAATAAATGAATAAACTTTAAAAATGTTATTATTTCCTGGTCTTTTTTCATGGATATCATTCCTTCTTTTATCTTTTTGAAGATTTAAAATTCTGCTCATTTTAATGTCATTTTTGTGTTGCTTGAATATCGCTATTTCGTTGGGTTTAAGTTCTCCAATTCTCTGGTTTTTTGGCTCTCTCTCCTTGATGTGCATTTTAAACAATACACTTTTTAATTCTCTTTGTTAACTAATTTTTTAAATTTTCCTATGACCTGATGCCCTCCTTATGGGGAAGGTTTCATGGCTGCCTCTGCCCCAGACTTACAGTTTATTTCTGACCGAAGTTCACATTTTGTGGCTTGGTGGGGTCTATCACCCTGCAGAGATGGTGCAATTCTAGGTCTTTTCCCTGAATGCAGTGCAGGGTGGGGTCCTAGTTCTAAGACAGAGCTTACTCCTGTTTATGGGCAGGAGACTTCTTTATTGCAGTCGTCTTGGGCTGCTAAATGGAGATATTTTGTCCGCTGTTGATGACTATAAAGCACTGTCCTGACTTCTAGCTTCATATGGGTGACTTGTGCCCATGCTGGGCCTTGGATATCCACCTTCAGCTTTCACGTAACACCCTGGTTCCCCATCTGTTTCTCTTGTTTTCAGTACCTCTTTTTAGGGAGGCCTCTCCATCTCTGGTTTTTTATTTTGTCTCATTTGTTCGTTTGTGGAATAGATTTCTTGTTTTTGAGAATGACTGATTTGTTAAAAATTCTTTTATTTTTAACTCAAAAATGTATGAAAGAGCTTAATATGGTTTTTTGTTTTTGTTTTTACAATGCACCCTTTGTTTCTTAAAATTTACATTCCCCGTACTTATAAATTACCTTTTACTTCCTTACTTACAATGCCTTCACATTTTTATGTTTATATTTTATTCTATAATATAGCTGTTTTGTTATTAATTTTTATTTTATAAAAGCAATACATGTATATTATTTTAAAAGTCATGTAGTACTAAAAAGCTTCTAATGAACCAGAATAGTTTTACTTCTCATTCTGAATCCTATGCCCATGGGACAACCACTCTCAATTCTTCTCGCTTTTCCCCCTGATATTTAACTTCATATTTCTAATAATAGCCAACAGTGCTTCCCATGTAACAGTCACTGTTCCAAGTGCTATTAACTCATTTAATCTAAATAATATGCTTATTTCTTGACTGATAAATTTTAGAAATATTTTACCGTATTTTTGCCATAGTAGAGAAAAACTTAACTCTTTTTTTTCCCTCCACATATTTGTTTAAATAAAATCATTTTAATTTCTTCATTATCTACATGCAAATATTGTTCAATGATGGGCCAAGCAGTGCATTACAACTGTGTTTCCTTCCTTTTCCTGCCCTTTATTTCTCTTGGAAATGAAAACAGCTTCATTTTTTTCCTATGTCTCTTTCTATAGTCTTATGATTAATTTTCCAAATGTTTCAATACTTCTACTATAAATAACACATTTTATGTACGGACTCAAGTAAAGCAGCTTTAATTTTTCTAGACAACTTCTCTCAGAAACTTTCCTCTCTTGCTCCAATGTGGACTTTTTTCTTTCTGACACAGGTGTCATTATATGATGGTTTTGTCTCTCTTTTGGTCTGTTTTCTTTCTTTCTTTCTTTCTTTCTTTCTTTCTTTTTTTTTTTGTTGAATATTTTATTCTTTTTTTTAAGGTTTATTTTTTTATTTTGAGAGCAAGAGAGAGAGAGAGAGAGCAAGTGCAGAGGAGGGGCAGAGAGAGAGGGAGACAGAGAATCCCAAGCAGGCTCTACACTGCAGTGCAGAGCCCAATATGGGGCTCAAACTCACCAACCATGAGATCATGACCTGAGCCAAGATCAAGAGTCAAATACTTAACTGACTGACTCACCCAGGCACCCCTCTCTTTTTTCTTTGGTTTCTTTCTTTTTTATTTTTTTTAACGTTTATTTATCATTGAGAGGCAGAGCATGAGAGGGGCAGAGAGAGGGAGACACAGAATCTGAAGCAGGCTCCAGGATCCAGCTGTCAGCACAGAGCCTGACGTGGGGCTTGAACTCACCAACCGAGAGATCATTACCTGAGCCAAAGTCAGATGCTTAACTGATTGAGCTACCCAGGCGCCCCTTTGTTTTCTTGATTTTATATGTTTTTCTTTCTTTCTTTCTTTCTTTCTTTCTTTCTTTTCTTTTCTTTTCTTTTCTTTTTTTCTTTTTCCTTTTTTGGATTAATTCTTTTTTTGTTGAAGTATGCTTTCTGATAACCTTCTAAAGCTTTCTGATAACTTTCTAAAGAATTATAATGTTTTAATTTTTGCACATCTAAAATGTCTTTATTCTTCCTCCACATGAATGACAGACTGGGAATAGAATTCTAGATTGAAAGTCATTGCAGCTTAAAGTTTTAAGACATTGCTCCATTCTTCAAAAATGTAGTATTGCTGTTGATGAGTCTGATGTCAGTTGGGTCACTTTCTTTATAAGGAGCCTAGTTTTCTTCATCTAGAAGCTTTTGTGATCTGCTCATTAATCCTACATTCTTCTCTATCCCAGGTAATCTGAGCATTCAGAGTAACGTATTTGGTGTGAATATTTTTGTGTGGGAAGGGTGGTTGGTAATATTGGTATTGTTGATGTTGTTATTATATTAATTTCTTGGGCTGAGTTGAAATTGTATGTCAGTTGTTTAATCCTCTGCTACTATCATGGTGTTCAATTCTTTTAAATTTTTTGGACTTGTTTTATCACCTAGCATATGTGCTATCTTGGTGAATATATAATTGCATTTGAAAATAGATTGTTGTATGATGCATTGTATAAATAACAATTAGGTCACGTTGATAGTATTATTCAGACCCTCTATGTACATAGTGATTTTTTTTTTTAGTTCTATTAATTGCTGAGAGAATTATGTTTAGTTTCCCACGATTGTAGTTGCATATTTCTCCCTCTGACTCTGTCATTTTTTGCTTCATGTATTTTTAAGCTCTGTTATGCACATACAAATTTATGATTATCTCTTTCTTATGGATTTACTCTTTATTCATTATAAAATGTCCATGTTTACCTTTGATATACTCTTTGCCTTGAAGCCTATTTTATCTGTTATTAATATAACCACTCCAGTCTTTCTATACCTACCATTTGTATTATATATCCTTTTTTCACCCATTTATTTTAAATCTATGTGTGCCATCATATTTAAGTTGTTTCTTATATAGTAAATATTATAGGATCTTGCATTTAAAAAAATCAATTCTGATCATTTCTGCATTTTCATTGAGCATTTTAATCCATTAACATTTAATGTAATTAGTGATAGAACTGGATTTAATTTGTCCCTTCTGAATTTTATTCCTCTCATTCCCTTTCATTCCTTTTTTCTAAATTGTTTGAATATTTAATGTATCTATTGGCTTTTCAGTGATGTCACTTTGCATTATATTAATCTATGCCCCTAAACTATTTGCTGCTATTATCAGTCAGGGTCCAATCAAGAAATAGAAACCATACCAGTTCTTGAATAGAGAGTTTAGTGTAAAAAAGTGTAACCTAGGTAACTGAAAGAGTACAAAGGGGACTATAAAATATCATGAAAGGAGGAAGCATTTATCACCTGTAGGGCTGAGAGAAGAAAGAGAATATACTGGAATTATTAAAATTTAGAAGCTTAAAGGTGGAATCCCATGGAGGTGAAAGTCAGACCTCCAAAGAGAAGGTGATATTTGGCTGATGTTGATGTCTCTGCATTAGAAAAAGGCTAGGATCCAGACTCTGAGGAGAAACGCATATTACTATTAATCTAGCAGACATTTTTGAGCACTTACTATGTCTGCTATGACAGACTCTGATCATAAAAGGCTAATAAGAAACAAGAAGCATAAAGGAGAAGGGAAGATGGGCAGAACAAGCAGGTCCAAGAGAAGGAATCTTTCAAATGAAAGGGATGTGAAGATATCCTGCACCATAGGAAAGAGAACCGGTTAAAGTTGTTATCTCTCAGCTCCAAGCCCACCCTTTTATCCTCCACTTTGTGATGCTGGGCTGGGACTCTGTAAACATCATTTTTGCTTTGCCAGTTGACTTCCTGTTAACTGGAAGGCACAGCATGAAGCATGTTAATAGGGAGTGCAAGAGGAAGGCAAAGGCTGGAGGAGGAAGAAAGGACTTGCTCCTTCCTGTCTACTACCTGTTGATTCCTGTGGGCTTCCTGTCTGTTTGTGGTTCCCATGAGTGTCACCCCAGCCATATTTCTTCACTTCATCACTGGAAGTTCCTTCTGGTAGTGGCAGCTAAATCTATTTGAAGTGTTTCCAATTCATAGAACCAGCCTCTCTGCACCTCCCCCTGCTCCTCCCAAGACACAACTCTATGCCCGCTAGAGGATAAGAGGGTGGGCTTGTTGCTGAGAGACAACTTTAACTGGTTCTCCTTCCTATGCTTCAGGATATCTTCACATCCCCTTTATTTGAAAGATTCCTTCCCTTGGACCTGCTTGTTCTGCCTATCTTCCCTTCTCCTTGATGCTTCTTGTCTCTTATTAGCCTTTTATGATCAGCAAATACCACAGAGCCTGTCATAGCAGAGATAGTAAGTGCTCAAAAATGTCTGCTGGATTAATGGTAATACAAGAGAGTAAATGATAAATGCCAAGGGAATAGTGCTGACTGTAATTGCCATGGAGGCTCAGAGGAGGAGGGAGAGACTACCACGGACTTGAGTGGCCCCCAAAGCTTTATAGATGAGTTGGATCTTGAGCTAAACAATGGTAAGCTGGAAGGGTTTAAATACATGAAGAGAAGGATGAGGCATTCAAGATGAAGGGCACAGCATGAACAAAGACTTGGGAGTTAGCAATAAGCTAGACACTAGGCATGGGCAGAGCTGAGCTATTCCTTCAATTGTGTGAGGTTAGCTTATGAGAGAGGCCTTGTAACATCTGCCTAAACTGTGGAATCATAAAGGAGCAATTGGAACATTGTCACGTAAGAACTGAAAAGGAGGCATGGGTGGAATTTTCAGCAGGAGAGGGTCATAATGTGTAGCAGAATGGTGCTGCTGTTAATAGGAATCAAGAAATCAGGAGAAGAAAGAAGTTTTAAAATGTTTTAATGGTTCTGGGATTTTGATCATGCTGCATTCAATTTGAGAGTCCACATTTAGAATCAGGGACATGCAGAACATGCCAGAGAATGAGTTGGGAGGGGAGTCCGAGAGGTTGGTGGAACATGCAAATGGATAGGAAATGGAGAGGAAAGAAATTTCAGGCCTTCGTGTGGTCATCCTTGCCTCCACAGCAAGGGTGACAACTTCAGGAGGTAAGCAGTGCATGTTGGTTTCGTTTAGTTAGAGTCAGTATTTGAAATTATGGATGGAGGAGCTGCCTGCCACTCGACACCCCTGCTGTGGTCAAGGAAGTGTCCTCCCCTGTTGAGGCCATCAAACTATGTCTTCTCTTTTTATGGACCGCTTTTGCCACCCTCTGAAAAAGAAACTTTGTTTATGCCTTAAATTGTGGCAAAGCCTCTATCTGTTTACCCGGTTTTAAAATGATGAGAGTTATGACTTTTTTCTGTTTTGTGCTTGAATTATGCTCTTTCTTCTACAAGGAAAAGGAAAATAGTTTTACCAGCAAATATATATATATATATATATATATATATATATATATATATTTCTGACAAGTTCCAAAGGGGGAATTAGAATATATTGTTGAGAAAAGTAAACCCATTTGGTAACTGGACAGATGAACATGTTGAAAACACTCTAGTTTCCTGCCCCACCAGAGCCTTTGCTGCACATGTATGTGAGAGGGACTCTCTTTTCCTGCTTTGTTTCTGAACTTTGCTGAAGCACTTCTGCTGTTTTTAGGAGTAGCTAAGCCTTCTTGACTGAAGCTTAGGAAAGCCAGCCTTTCTTCCCACAATGTGTAACTTCAGCGAACCCTTTGGGCTGCCAGGCACGTTGAAGATCCTGTGGGTACAACTCTGCGGAGACCAAGGGCAAGATAATCAGTCCAAGGAGACAGTTAATTTTAGTACAAAAGAGGTTAGATGTGATTTATTTCCAACACCAATGAACCAAAAGAGCTAACAATCATCAGAACAAAACACAGAACCATCAAATACTCCATGTAAAAATGGCTTGTGTCAGCTGGATAGGCGTCATCATTAGCAAGGGAGACAGACTTCAGGTGGCTCCGGAGTCGATGTGGAGGACATTTTCAGGTTGTCTTTATAGGAAAAGGGGTTTGAATCATCAAAGAGTTAGAGAAATGGATTTGGAGACAGGAAAGAGAATAGGAGAAGAAAAGGAGGCTAGAGAGGACAGGAGGGTTTTTATAGAAATATCATAGCTCATTCGTCATTTCGTTCATCATCATTATCTTCAGAAAGCATAATACTAGGACAGGATCCATGCAACTTATGCTGCCTCTTAATCATCCGTTTTCAGCTGCTGCAGTAGAATCCTCTCCATGGCTCAACTTGCTGTGGAGCAGAATTCAGTGTGCCCATCGCCAAGACCAGAAGTGCTCCCTCACTGTGTCTCACCTCCCGGATGGACCTTCGGCAGGTGTATTGTTCTCCACTTAAGCAACGTGCTCCCTTGCACTTGAGCTGGACACAAAGACTTGTCAAAGGCCATTGCTCCTCGTCCCATTGTTGATTTATTCAACCCTGAAAAAAAAAAAAAAAACTTAAACAGCCTCTTTTCCTGTTTCTGAGACTCCCGTTGCATCTGAATCCAAGGGCTTAGCAGAAGACCTATACAACCCGTGTTGACAGCAGGAAGAAGTCTCAGATGGGTATTCACCCAGTCCTAAATCCTTATTTTAGTGAGAGAAAAGCCTTAGACCCTTCCTGTTTTTCCTTCTAGATCATTATTTATCAGAATACTTTGGGTCCTGAATCCCGTCCCCGCTATTTAATTACCCTTTCTTGTCTGCAGTCACTGTATCATACATATACTTCTGTTATTGCCTTCACATGTAACACATTATACATCCTTTGTTTTTCCATGGACTAGGATAATGGCTTAATTATCTGGGAATCTCCTGTATCTAGATCAGCACTTGGTATTTATATTTTGAGTAAGTGAATGAAAGAACAAAAGCCATTTATTTTGAGTGAATAGTAATTAAATGGACAATGCTGCCGTCTCCATCTATCCCTGGCAAATAAGACGGGAAACATCCTGAGACTCTTATAGTTATGAAAGGAAAATGAAGAGTCTTTCATTGTAAAGAGGAGAAGACTCTGGGGATATTGATATTAGGGTACTGGAGCAGGATCCAGGGCTGGAGTGGATTTAGATCTGAGCCCTTGGGTGTCTGTCTAGTGCGTGTTTCAAAGCCAGGATTTATAGCTCACTTTCTTTCTACCTTCAGCCATCCCTTCCCTTTTCTTAACTTTTTCTTATTGCTCTTACTGATAGAGACCACAAGTTACTACAACTGTTCTCCATTCAAACAGGCAATCCTGTTGTCAGACCAAGTATCCAATTGTAGGCTTCAGAAAACGTCTTCACCTCTCTAGCTTTTCTGTAAGTGTGTGAACTTAGATTGGGTGGGCTACGTACTAAAAGGGGAAAATGAGTTTTAAAATGTATCAGGGTGTGTTTGCCAAATAGGAGAGCCAATAGCTACTTTTGACAGTGGTTAGGGAGAGACTGGGTTTTCCTAATCACCCCGAAGTCATCCCTTGTATCACTGTAACGTCTTTCTTGAGCACCCTAGAATCCTCTGGTTACCAATGAATGGGCATTTAAATCCTTACTAGAAGTGCTCATCCTTTATTGTGTTCCATTGAAGCCTCAGGCATACACCCTGGCTCCTTCTCTGACCTCTTTTTTTTTTTTGGCTACCAAGCTGGGGAGCAAAGCTGGCACCATGTGGGGAGTTTCCATGTGCGAATGTCCACATCCTTCATTCACATCCTTCAAGGGTTTCTTTTAACATTTTCTGATTGTGTTTCTGAGTACATGGTGTCAACAGCTCTCAGAACTGTTAAGTTTTCTATTTATCCTCAGGCCAGGAAAAGGCACAGATCACTGCAGTGTAAAATTACCAGTGGTTTTGACAGTGACCTGGAAGAACTATGGAATGAAGAAATTTAGCCTTGAGAGCTTAGGTCCAGCCCCAGGCCCATCTTAACCAAGAAGTTCTGCTCAATTATACAGGTCAAGAGAAGTTCTGCTAGTCCTGAAAATATTGAACTCATCAAACTTAAGTTGCGTGTTGTTGACACGTCTTGATGAATGGCCAGTTTTGGACACCAAGAACCGTATTTACTCATTTATTTTCTCTCCCATTCCATTCCTATACAACCTTAATTTTGAAAAGTAATTCCATGAGGTTTGAAATTTTCATTTTATTTGTTTTTGAGGAGCTTTCCAAATCAGCACGAATTTTTCTGAAGGCTTAAAAAGATGAGTTGGAATGATGAAAGACTGCCATATTTGCTGAAAATAGAAAGAAGGGCGCTTCTTGCTTTGCAACTGCTCTTGCAAAGCCTTTAGAGAGCAAACGTCATAATGACTAAGAATTCAGGCCTTAGAGCTGGACCACCTGGCTTGAACCCTAGCTCTGCCACATCCTGGCTATGAATCAGTGAGCAAATTACCCTCTGTTTGCCTCAGTTTCATCATCAGGATGGCAGTAAAAATGCCTACTGCTATGACTGATGTGGGTTAAAAGGTATGAGGCACTTAGCACAGTGCTTGGCACATGAAAAGTTCTCAATGAATGCTGGCCAGTGTTTTAATTAGGTGCTAGCTTAGAATTGTTGCAGATGTCCTGTGAATGTAGAATCACAAAGTTAACGCTGAGAAGTATAGAAATATATACTGAAAAAAGCGGATTGTGCAAATAAACATGCTAGAGCTCAAGATAGATGTGTTTAAATTAGGAAAAAAATTCTTTTTTAAAAAATATTTATTTATTTTATTTTTGAGAGAGAGAGAGAGAGAGAGAGAGAGAGAGAGAGAGAGAGAGAGAGATGTGAGCAGGGAGGGGCAGAGAGAGGGGGAGAGAGAATCCCAAGCAAGCTCTGCAGTGTCAGTGCAGAACCCGATGTAGAGCTTGAACCTAGGAACCGTGAGATCATGACTCGAGCCAACATCAAGAGTTGGACGCTTTAACCGACTGAGCCACCCAGGCACCTGAAAAAAAATTCTTATGCGTTTCCTTAGTCTATGAAACCACTCCTTTGTCAGATCCCTTTACAAACAGACTTTTACATCAATTCTTAGTATTTACAAACCTTGGTGAGCAGTTACTTCTTTTTTTTTAATTTTTTAAAATGTCTATGTATTTTTGAGAGAGACAGAGAGACAGAGAGAAAGTATGTGTGTGTGAGTGGGAGAGGGGCAGAGAAAGAGGGAGACACAGAATTTGAAGCAGGTTCCAGGTTCTGAGCTGTCAGCACAGAGCCTGACATGGGGCTTGAACTCATGAACTGTGAGATCATGACCTGAGCCGAAGTCGGACACTTAACTGACTGAGCCACTCAAGTACCCCTAGCAGTTACTACTTACATGTAGCCTATTAGTCTATTACCTTGCTTCCAAGGGCCATTTTAGCTTCTTGAGATATAACCTAGGCACTAGCCACTTGTTTCCTAACTGCAGGAGATATGCATCAAGGTCTCCAGAGTTCACTAGCCTTCCTTAGGAGGATAGGAGTCCCAGAATCCCAAAGGGTCTTCTAAAATCCTTCTCACAAAATTCTTCCTTAAGTTCCACTTTCAGGGCCCTTTTACATCTTCAATGGGAATGACAGATTTCAAGGATTATGCAATTGGTTCTTCTGTATTTCTCCTTTTGGAAATTCTGCATATGGTCTAGCACTTTCTTTGGAATGCGGCATCAGTTGTATCTTGGTGCATCAGTCAAAACTTCTAATTTAACTTTCTGTTATTTATAAACCCATCTTTTGTACCTCATCATGGTACACTGGATACAGAATATTTATAACTCCCCAAGCCTCAACGTTGAACAAGTAGAGTTAGGGGTAAGTGAGGGAGGAAACTAACATGTATTGAATTCAAGTAATTTCCTCAAGAGTCACCTAACTAAAAAATGGCAGAGACAGAATTCCCCTCCAGATCTGTATGATCTAAAATCCAGGTTCATTTACTGTATGATGAGGTATTTATGCAAAACATATCCAAGGAAATGCTTTGTTACATTCTTTCTTCCTTAAGCTCTCTTGATTATATTCATCATTCTCTTAAAATGTAGTCAAATAATTTTGATTTTTTTTGGTAAATCTAGGAACATGTCAAAAATTTAGGCATTTTCTTTCCTTCTCACCCAGGCTCTTTCTGAAGGAGGAATGGATAACCTCTACTTTACAGCCTTTGAGGACTTTAAAAAAACAAAAACAAAAACACTATAAAATTAGTGACTTTGGCATTTCCCCAAGAGGTGTGTTTATTTACTTGGCTATAAATATTTGAACTCCACACTCTAAATTCGATTTGTCAGATAAGAAAAAATCATGTTAATGTGTATTTATGATTTATTTCTTCCCTAATATCAATGTGAGTTTCAGAAAACAAAACATGGCTTCGCTTTCTAACCCTTTTTAAATAGATCTTTCTATAAAAAGGCCTTCAAACTACTTTTTGTCCATATTTAGGCACATACCTATGATACTTTAGAATACAAAGGGAAAAAAGAAATTCCTAAGAGAAACAGTACAGGAAAACACAGGTTACTTTTTGGGGAACACAAATCAGAATGGTTTTGACTTCTCACTAGCAACACTGGATGCTGGAAGACAATGGAACAATGTCTTTGAAATTCTGAGGGAAAATAATTTTGACCATTGAGTTCTATATCCAGCCAAACTACTAAACAAGTAGAGAAGAGAATGACATATCTAACATGTAAGCAATGATAGTTTAGACTTCTGAAGAAGGAAACTGAGAATGAGCTCCAGTAAAATGAAAAACACCATGAAGGAGGAAGGCATGAGATCCAGGAAAGAATAGCTCCCACCTAGAAGGGCAAGGAAGGAAGTCAGCAGGCGAGTGGGCAGCAGCTAAGGAGCAAGTTATCCAGGTGGGAGCAGAAATTCAGAGGCAGCTGGGTGGGTGTCTCAGGAAAGAAAGAAATCAGTCACAAGTGAAAATATTTATGTAATTATGATCACATAAACCCTGCATTATAGATTATAGGTTATTAATTGTTATAATCAGCCCCTACACAAACTTATTTAAGACCTAATTATGATTGCATTATGAGAACATAAATGTTATCAATTTTGACAATGGATATGTATAAGTAGAGTTAACAGATACAGGGATGTGGAATGGGAGGAGGTGTGGAGGAAGAGGGAAAGACAGAGCCAACAATATCCTTATCAAACACATATGAAGTTGCTGAAATGAGAAATAGACATTGGGTATATTATTTGACACTACAAATGTAACCAATCTGAGAACCTTAAAGCTATAGGTATTAGCAGGTGGAAAGAGATAAAGAGGGAGGGGAAAATGTAAAGGAATTACACATTCATTGCAAGGAGTAGATAGTTATTATTTAAAATTTATACAAAGAAAAATAAAGATATAACTCCAGTAGAATTTTAAAAATACACACTAGCATATTGTAAACAAATAGATAAACAAACATAAAATTACTAGATATGATTATGTGTGGGGAGAGGGGCTAGGCATTGAGAATGAAAAGAGTAAGATTGTGGCTTTTTATTATAAGCCCTATGACATTATTTATTTTATCATGTACATGTAGTACATTGAATATACATATGTTTTAAACAACTTTCATGAAACCATTTTAGTCAGTTGGCTATTTGAACATTCCAGTCTGTCCTGGTGATTGTGGCGGGATGGATTGTAATCAGAGAAAATTGGTTTTCCCCCATGTATATGCAGATGGGAAGAAAGGTGTTGTGGGGGAGTAGCTTTGGAAAGACCATCTCAGCCAGGAATCACAATGGACTGCGTTTTCCAGGAAGGTGTTCTACAGACTATAGATATACTATTGGACATACCAATTAATATAAGCACAGAAGTCCAAAAAGGCAAAATCTGGAGCAGCAAGTGATTAAGATGGGGAGAGGCTGGAGTAAACCAGGGACAGCTTAGAAGATTGCCTGATACTATCTTTGTGATGAGCAGGAGATAGAAGCCCCAAATATTTACCAGTTAGCTCAGCCTTAAATGCTACTGGATGTGGGTCAGGCTAGACAGGCGCTCTGTGGGTTAATCTTCTTCATTTGAATCTAGGCAATAGGGAATGGAAACTCATGTTTCTCTACCCAGCTATAAACTTTTGCTTCTCATGCACAATTTCCATTCTGCCTTCCCGCTTTGCGTACCACTGTTTTTACCAATTGCTCTTGTAATTGACTTTTGCTACTGGAAGAAACTCCTAGAATGTTGGAATTTCTCGATTACATGTTTTACCCCAAAGAATGTGTCACTCAGTGCTAAAGCAATGGTCTTGGGAGAGACAGCCAACTTGCATCTGATGACAACATTGTAGTAGAGGTCACAATATGCTGACTTCAGAGTAAGCACAAGACTCTGACTGAGATCCTGGAAGGACAGCCTAGAGCAGATGGGATGGGCAAGCAGGGTATTCGCCTCAGAGCTCTGAGAAGACTACTGGCTGCAAAATACTAACCTTTGTTCCTTCCTGCTGCTTGTAAGGGGCGGGGGCGGGGGGGCGGGGCGGGGATCTTGGCTCATAACTGGATTTCTAAGTCTGATAGCCTAAAGCAAGCTTTGGTGTGATGACTTTTATGGACATTTGTATTTACTTGGTGAAAGTGGAAGTAGCATAAGAATTGTAGGAATTTAAGGGTGTTAGCAGTTGTTAATTTCTTTCTTTTTTTTTTTTACAGACTGCATTTGCAAGAGTTTAATATTTAGGGGTGGCTAGGACACTCAGACAGCCTCGAATGCTTTCTGGTATGTTGAGACTGACAGTTTTCAAATGAGCTCAGAGTTCCTGAATTCCTTGAAGCCATTGTGAGACCCTTCCTTGAAAGAATACTCGGCCCCTGTAGATGTATTTATGAGGGCTCTCCATCATTTGCAAGGTTGGTTCTAACACAGCATCAGGAAATGGAATTCTGGGGCACAGAAGTAATACAGAAAGACATCAATGGATTCCAGAGTCACCTATTCAGACTAATCAAACAGGAAGTCAGTTCTATGGTCTATTTAGTTTAGCAATGAGAGGAACAATATTTCTCCAATCCATCAAGTTCCTGGTTCTCAGACAACTGCCGTCAAGTCCTTGGTGGGACATGCCCAGGACTAAGAAGTTGCAATTCTCCAGCAGCAGAAAAAGGTTCCTGACAAAGGGTCTTGTCCGTCACCACCCCCTGGGTGCTTTGGGGATTCTTCGTTTTCAGGGCCTTGGAAACCATTTCATTCTGGGTCAGCATTTTCCTTAATACTAGTTAGTTTTCTTTGACTGTGATGGAGTGGAAGTTGAAGGAAAGGTTGGGATTCACTCCCAAGAATCACTGTGGTCTGAGCTTTACAGGGCTCCACCCTCAGCTCCCCTCACGAGTTGTTGTTGTGGTCCTTGTCGTCATTACCTTTGTGGGTAGCTCATCTGCAGAAATCCTTCCATGCCCTTCGGTAGATTGGCACCAAGCAAGATGGAGGTTTTCAAGCTCTCCAGTGGCAGAGACCCGGGCTGTCGCTAGGGAAGCTGCACCTGGACTGGACCCATTTGTACTGATGGCACTGGGTCCTGCACTGTCTGTGCAGCCCTAAAAATAGCTCTCAATTAACATTGCATTTCAAGAATTGGAAAATTTCCCAGAAGTCCATTCTTTTTTCCTTTTCTATTTCATTACATTTTGCAGTAATAATACACAAGCCTGCAGAAAACATGACGGGTAATGAAAAAATGTAATTAATATAAGCAGTGTAAAGCATGTTTTTTTTTTCTCTGTTGTCCTTGCAGAAAATTGCTGCTTTAAACCAAGCAGGATGTGAAAATGCATAAAACCCCCCTTTAATCTGCTGTGGTTTGTAAATATCTTATGCAAAAGAGTTTAAGTCAACTGTCAGATTTTTTTTTTTTAACATTGTCACATATTCTTGTAAAAATTTGCTTTCCCTGCAGGACAAATTGAGTGATTGGGATAACGATTTTAAGGGGAAAGGAATGGAGGCAATGGTGAGGATTCTCAACAATAAAACCTAAAAACAGGAAGAACCTGCTTTTTTAGACCCTCTGTCCTTTGCGTTCCTCTGAAGAGCGTTAAGTGCTCTGCGAGTGGTACACTCAATTTCGGTACAGTACTTGGGAAAAGGAAACTATTGCTACTATTTCACACCAATATACCCCATCCCATTAATCGAAATAAAGTGATAAAGAGGCCAAAAGGCTGTGGTATATGCTGGCATTCCTCAGACCATTTCAGTTCACTTATCTGTACCACTAGCAGCATGGAGAGGTGTGTGACTGGAAGATCATGGTGGCATTTCTAAACTGAAATACAAAACACGATTCCCAAAACCTCTTCGGAGGCCAGACGGGAAAGTGCTTGTGGTTTGTTTTCGTTTGTTCTTTCCTTTTTTTTTTTTTTTAAACTGTAGCCGACATACATTATTGGTTATTGTTTATATCTATGTCGATCTGGGTTCTAAAAGTTTCCCCAGGGCCCTGGTGTGTGTGAACTTCTACATTGCGCTTGGGAACTGCCAGCCTTGTCCCCTCTGCTCTCCTGGGATCTCTGGTGAAGGTGGGTTCCCCCAGCTGAGAAGCGCTGCCTCTCTCCTGTGGCATTCTGGGCAGCCATTTGGAGTCCCAGATGTAGGAAATGAAATAATCCACGCTCGCACAGTCACAGAGTGCCCATCTGGCACCTAGGAACCTTGTGCCATAGAAGCGCACAGGCGTGAGCTCACTTTTGTTATGGCATTTCATAAACAGAGCTGCAGCCAGCTAGAAAAGAAGGACTTTGGGATGATAACAATCATTTTCCACTCCCTCCCTTTCACCCTGATCCTCTCAAAACACACACACACGCGCACACACACACACGTGCACACACGCACACACACGCGCACACACACGCACATACACGCACACACACTTGAGGGCACACACACAGCTTTAACCTGTTTTTAAACATAGGAGCCAGGTAGAAAAAAAAGAGGGGCGATTCATCCTTCAAAAGGTAGCCCTGTTTTCCAGAAGGTCTGAAGGAGAAATTTCCATCAACAGCTAAATCCCTCCCTACCACCTCTCTGTCCACATTATTGTTTTTATGCCCTCCATTCTAGGGCTCAGAGGCGATGGTGTAAAATGTGACCGGTCAACTCTTAGCTAACTCACTTCTTGTACATCACCCTAAAAATAAGAAAAAGCAGCAGTGGGAGGGATTTCATAAATCATACAACTACTGCACTGCTTTCTAGTCCTGAAACCAAATTCACAGGAGAGTCTAATAAATGACCTCAACATTTTTTCTTTAGTTTCCTTTTAAGTGTTTGTGCCAAAGTAGGAGCAACAGAAGCCAGGCAAAGGAGGTGTTGGCTAGGGAGCACCTTGGGCCAAGTGTGTATATGTGTGTGTGTGAATGAGGAACGGGGTCTGTCCTCACAAATGCTTGCTGCTGACATTCAACCCCAAGTTATAATTAAAGAGCAAGGCCGATGTGTAAACCAAGCCTGCTGGGACCAAGTGTAATCGCTACTCCAGCTCCTTGTTTAATGTGTGGTTCTAACTCTATATTATCTCTTAAAAACACAGGGCACCTGAGTGGCTCAGTTAAGCGTCCGACTTCGGCTCAGGTCACGATCTTACGGTTCATGGGTTCGAGCCCCGCATCAGGCTCTGTGCTCACAGCTCAGAGCCAGGAGCCTGCTTTGGATTCTGTGTCTCCCTCTCTCTCTGCTCCTCCCCCACTCACGCTCTGTCTCCCTCTGTCTCTCAAAACTAAATAAATGTTAAATAAATAAATAAAATAAAAACACAGATTCCTAAGAGACACAGCGCCCGATGACAACAGCGACATCCCTAATGGAGCAGGTAACTGAGGACATGGTAAAGAAGTTTGGCGGCCAGGATGGGGTTTAGGTGAAAGACCAGTTAAGTCATGTGCTGATTTATATCATCCTAGCATGAAAGTGAGGGGGAAAAAATCACCTTAGACATTTCACTTGATGTTGTTCCGAACTTTAATAAGACATCAGGTTGCGTTACGCTTCCCAAATATCACATTCGGTTCTCTGCAGTTCCCACCTCCCAAGGAGACATTTCAAGCAGCTAGATTTTTTGGCCCCAGAGAGAAGAACAATCACTAAGACACAGGCAGAGCCCATCCCGGGCCCCTGCTGACCAAACAGCACGCGGGAGAAATGAGGTGGCTGGAGGAGGTCCCAGTGGATCCTGGGGTAGTGAAGGTTAGGGAGGAAAAAACAAATGGGTCGCTCCTCGGGGTGGGGGGAACTCCGTTCGCTCCTCTCCGGCACTGCTCAGAGAATCTTCTCAGAGAATGGGATCTGCTTGTTTGCGAATCCAAAGCACCAAGTGGGTAACACAATGCGATGTTTGTAAATATGATAAACCATTACAATATTACAGCTTTTCATTTGGAAAGCCATTTAGGCAAGAAATGATTACTGACCCATGATATGTAAATGACGGAAATGCAGACATTAGTATTTGGGTCAACTCGTGTATTTTTCAACCATGAAATGAAAATCTCAGCGTTCACATTCTAATTCATACATGAAAGCATCACGGTGCTATTAGTTGACTATTGTGTTAATTTATTATTGTCTTCGTTAATGTTTTCAGAGCCACTCCGAAGTTCTAGCTCTACTTGCAATGCACTGATGTTGCAACTGATAGAGGGGAACGTGTTCCTCTGAGCAGGCTGGTTTCCTGAGGGAATTCTCCTTCAGATGAGGAGAAAGGAAGCGAGGCAGAAGGAGACACCAGAGACCTTCTCCCCAAATATTTCAAATATGGGATGAATCTATGGTATTAGGAGAAATGGCAGAGGATGGGAAGGAAGGAAAGGGTGACATGGTAGACAAGAAATGGAAGTGTTAGAGATGCGTCCAAATGCTGCATGCAGAGGGATAGATTTACCGCCCACCCTTAAATTCAGTGGTTTAAAGAGCAAAGTGAGTATAGGGTGAAATAAGGAAATGCTGATGGTTTTGCCTTTTAAGCTAATTCATTGGTTGGCGGGAACTCTCAGTATTTCCACCATGCAACTAAATCTCCTCTTCCTGTAACGCCGTACATCGTAGCCCCGAGATTGGGTAGCGCTGAGGTCTTTGGCTCCCTTCAACCTTAGCCCTTGGAGCTGGGGTGTGGCAACACTATAAAGACAGGCATTTAGTCAAATCCTTGCAGGTCAGAAGAGATGTTCCGCCTGAGAGGGGATGTGAGTGCAGGATAATTTTGAATAGTTGGGCTCCACCAATAGTTCTCAATGGGGATAATACTGCCCCCTACAGAGTGCTTTGGCAGTTCCCGGCAGCATTTTTCGGAGGTCACAAAACAAGGTGGGAGCCAGCGACGTGAGACCTCTGCTGTTCTCAGGACAGTCCCCACTCATTGAAAAATCATGCAGCATCCCACATGGCCTTTGAATGTCCCACCAGGCATTCATGTAGGTAAACCTGCTTATAATTATGTATGCCTAAAACCTAGCTACAATTTACATATTTTGCTGCCCAGTTTAATACGTGCTAAATTTTCCGTGAATTTACAACTACCATGTATATTAAGGGAAGATTATATTTTGTTTTGTTCAAAACTTTGCCAGGAATTGGACACGGAGAAAAATCACGTCGCTAGCAGCAATGCTGCTCTATTTGAGTGGCATTTGTGGCTGTCATTCCACACATCAGTGCAAGAATTTGATTACTTTTTCATGCTTTCCATATGTACATGTTTAAATACACATTATTTTATTATGAATTACTTTCCTTTTGTTTCTTCTTTATATTATATTAGGGAATTATATTGATTCGAAATGTGTGTCTAGGGAATACACTGTATTTAAAACATATATGTTCTATGAATTTTATTTTAGGATGGTAAAGGGGTGAGTTATAAAATACTTGTTATAGAAAGAGGTGTCGGTAAGTGCACTCTGTAATCCCCATCACCTATTTAGAGGTACACTAATCATGATGAGCACCGAGTAATGTATAGGATTGTTGAGTCACTATATTGTACACTTGAAACTAACATAACACAATAGGTTAACTACACTGGAATTAAAATAAAAAACGGAATAAAAAAAAGAGATGCTGAGTTTGATGGGTGAGAACCGTGGCGCTTGAAACACAAGAAACTTAGATATGACATGTTACGAGAGACCATCTTTAATTATTTTCTTTATATTTAAATATAAATATATAAAAGTAAATATAAATATGGGGCACCTGGGTGGCTCAGTCAGTTAAGTGTCTGACTTTGGCTCAGATGATGATATCATGCGGTTCATGAGTTCGAGCCCCACGTCAGGCTGTGCTGACAGCTCAGAGCCTGGAACCTGCTTCGGATTCTGTCTCCCTCCCTCTCTGCCCCTCCCACACTCATGTTCTGTTCTCTCTTGTCTTTCGAAAAATAAACATTAAAAAATTAAAAAATGAAAATACAGATATTTATATCAATATATAACATAAATGTGTAAGTATATTTATATAAAATATATTTAATTATTTTATTTATATTTAGACACATTTATATTTTTAAATTTATATTTTATTTATTTATATCAATCAATGGATCTTTATTGAGTTCCTGTGCTAAGCCTGCAGTGCTTAAAGCACCATATCTGCATGTGGCAGATGAAAAAGAAGCATCACAGACTCTTTTCTAAATCTTGTAGCTCAGATCTTATTCTAATTGGGCCTGGTGACTTACCACAGGCTGAGGTAGGCCAGAAGAGAATGGAGAAAGTGTAATATCCTGGAAATTGCAGTACTGGCAAATAATTGTAAATATAGTCTAAAATGAATGGTCCAACAGTGGGAGCCCGAGAGCCGATTCCTGGAAGTTCCAGCAGGCAGGAGTGGGTACAGATCATGCAGCCCCGAGCACCAGGCTGGGGATGAAAGATGGGACTCCTCCCGCTCCTCTCCACCAGGTAAGAGCAAGGCACCACTTCAAATGACCACAACTGGGGCCCAGAAACAAAAGAACAACGTTGAAAGCCAGTACCCAAGACACGGGGAAAGGTGGGACCTAGAGTTCGAGGTAGCAGGCTGGCGCTCAGGTCAGGGGCTGAAGTCCAGGGCAGAGAAACTGTGAGAGGTCTCTATGTTGAGTCATAGATGCGGGGGTTAGAGCAGCTTAATATGTTTTGCTGCAAGTGTGGATGGATGTGTCTGCTATGTTTTGAGCAGGAAGCCAGATGTGGAGGCTGGGAGCCATCCTGGACCTAACACTTAGTTTTATCATCTAATTGGAAGAACCAAAGTACAAACACATAGCAAGTGAGTCAACCAGACGATTGTTAACAAAGATTATGGGCGACAGTTCAAGAGCGTCTGAAGACCCTGCATTACCTCCTTTGGATCAGGAGGACTTAAGACTCCAGGACATGTGGACTTCATTCATTTATTTCCTCATTCATTAGGAAAGCCCTGCTATACCATAGGTGTTAAGAATAAAGAGGTGAATGAGAGAGGCACTAACCTTGGTGACATGGGTGATGGGCCAACCTGGGTTTCAGAGAGGTGAGCAGGCTAGAACTTCTCCCATGATTTAAGGGAGTTCGTAAGGCCAGTGGGGCACATCGGGGACCTGCTATTAAGAAGGTACTCTTCTTGCTACCTGAGCTGCTGCTAATCCTAGCATTAATCGTTCCGTGCCTATGTTCTGCCTCCTTTAAGACTTAATGCTAAAGGAAACGAAAACTATCAGTAACATAAACTCTTAGAGTTAAGGTTTGGCAACCTTCTTCTGTAAAGATCCAGAGAATAAATATTCGCAGGCTTTGCAGGGGTATCATGAAGTACAATTCTTGCGATTTTTTTTCAGCCCTCTAAAAACGTAAAGCCCATTTTTAGCTCAGAGGCTAGATCTGGGCCGCAGGCTATAGTTTTCTGACCACGGGTCTACACAGTTCCTTTTGTCTAGAGACCGATAGCATTGGTGGATGATGATAAGTAATATTTATTATAAGTAATATTTGTAGAACACTAAACATTGCCTGTTGTTATATATATATTATCCCACTTGGCCCTCAAAACGATTGAACTGGAGTAGGTAAGCCAAGTACTATCATCAGTCTTCATTCCATCCATACGTCTACTGAAGCTCAGGAATGTTCAGTCATTGCATTAAGGCATGGAGCCACAAACACCAGAGGGACACTAGGTCTCTGTCTTTTGATTCCAAAGCTTGTTCTTGACCTGCAGCTACTTTGAACCGGCCGCATACAACCAAATTATTCACAGCTTTCGCAGGTCACTCTAGTGTGGGGTCTGAATGTGTTTTGAAATGAAAGGCTTATATTTAAAAGGCAAACAAGCAAACATTGGATGTGGTCTGAACTACATCAGTGCTTAGGAGAGGAGGATTGAGTAGAGTGTTCTATGTCCAGACATTGCTCTAAGTGCGGGGCCACACCACTAGATTCCACAGACAAAATCCCTGCTCTAATGAGTAGGTTACATTCTAGTAAAAATCATTCTATAATTTTTTTTTAACATTTATTTATTTTTGAGACAGAGAGAGACAGAGCATGAACGGGGGAGGGGCAGAGAGAGAGGGAGACACAGAATGGGAAGCAGGCTCCAGGCTCTGGGCCATCAGCCCAGAGCCTGACGCGGGGCTCGAACTCACGGACCGTGAGATCATGACCTGGGCCGAAGTCGGACACTTAACCGACTGAGCCACCCAGGCGCCCCGAGTAAAAATCATTCTAAAGATAATGACACAACAGTAGGAAGAGTAGCAACTACCTAAGTGCCGTGCGCTGTGTTTGGAGTTACAAATATCTTAGCACTAATCTTCAAAATAGTGCCATGAAGTGGTTCTTAGTTTCTCCATTGTGTAACTACCTTAGTAACGATAGCGAACAGAGGGAACTTACTCTATGCTAGGAAAGAAATCTCCCAGAGGAGATAAGATAGGAGGTAGGTGGCCAAGGGGGATTTGAAGTTGGGTCTATATACCCTAGACTCTAAGGCCTTCCATTTTGTGCTGAAGCAAATCCCCAGGCCATGGCCATTGCACTATACCAACACACCTCTGCTTTTCAATGCCTGGTGGATTTATATCAGATTCCCTCATCTTAGTGTTCTGTCATTTATGAGCCAAGGCAGCCAGAGATACTTATTCATTAGTGCTTTACACTTGATGACTGCTGAGATGGCACTTCCGGTGTCATACAATGCTATTTTCTAAAGCTTATAGCGCTGAAGTAATTGCCTCACGCGGTACGATTTCATCAGCGTTCAAATGCCGCTGTTGGCATGCATTTGGGCAATTTTGAGGCATAGGCATCTGCCTCAAGGCTTCAGGGGGCACTGGGCTTACTTTAAAAACACTCAAAGAAGAAAAAGGAGATGGGGGTGATGCCGTGGTTGGAATTCCTCCCGTCCTCTGGCACATTGACTCTATGTTTACTTGCTGTATTCAAAGGAAGGCTCTCTGAAAGTATCATGTACATCATTATTTAATTTGCATGATTATAGCAAAATTTCAGGCTCAGAATCAAATGACCTTTCTTTAGTTCTTCAGGCTGTTGTGGCACAGGTGCACAGGGAAGTTTTGTAGAACCTTTTTTTTTGAGTCATTGGGAAATTTCAGAACCTTAAGCACTGGGGTGGGGTAGAGTTTCCAAGTTTTCTTTGATTGAGACTTTGGCAGAAAGGAGATTTTTTTTTTTTTTTTTTGCATTGAAAAGGAATACTGAATAACGTGTAAATGGTTTTTCCTTATAAATACGTTTATCTGAAGAACTTCATTATTGCATAAATTACTTTTTCAAAATTAATTTCTATTTTTCTTAAAAAAAGATGAAATCCCTGTTTTCAATGTGCCATTAGGAAAGCTCAGTGATCACATATAATAACAATGTATTAAAAGCCATACAGAAAAGAACCCATTTTTAAAAACCCATAACTCAACAGACTAAAAAAGTGACAGACTAGCCATTCATGCAAATTAGCTAACTCACATTTATCAGAGAAAATATTTCATAGCATTAACAACACTGTCATTTAAGAAAAATTAAATGGGTCCCAGAACCACACATTTATTTTTACTGCATTCATTATTCATTCACTTGTTTCTTTCCTCCCCTTTTTTTTTTTTTTTTTTGAATTGTAAGTTTTGAATTCAAAGTTCAGTAGAGGGAGACGCAGATGATTTTCCCATTTTAGTGACCCCGTGGTTAGCAGCAATAAAGCAACAGGAACAAATCTGGCTTGAAACGTGTCCAAACCCACATCTCCCAGTGTGCACAAAAGGCAAAAAAGTAAGATGTGCAGCGGATATTAACATGAGTAATCTTGGAAATCTAAATATTAAACATATGTCAAAGATTATCAAATGCACATCCACATGTCTTATAGAGATGTCTTTCATCCGAGAGGCTCCAGCCTATTTCAATGTATACAGGCAGGTTCTCTGGTCCCGAAGGCCTCATCAAAGCTTGGCACACCCCGTGACGACAGCACAGTGTTTCAGATGGGTGCTTGTGAAGTCATAACTCCTTAGTTCCACACCTTCCTGAGAGACAAGCTTATTAATCTCTGCTCCCACCTGGAGATAATGCTATTTAAATCCAAGTTGATTAACTCATTTGCCCAGTAAGTGCACAGTTTGGGAAATTTCCTGGGGTCTTTGATTTGTCTTCCGATGCCGAAGTCACTGGAAGCCATATTCAACTCCATCTACTGGCCTCTTATCATAGCAACCCAGAGAAGAATGTTCCAGATGGGACACTGAGAAGTAGTATGATTGTCTTATCTCCTGGGCACTGTGTGAAGGCTGTGACTTAATTCCTCCTGTCCATTAATAATATGTGCTTTTAATACTTGGCATCTTCTTCTCTCCAAACCTTATTCTGTGGGGTAACTGAAGTTACATTGTGGAAATACTTAAGGGTGTAATGTTATAATAGGGAGCCAGCCTAATTTTTTTTCTGTGTGTATTTTGGCTGTTGAAGAATATTATTTTATGAAATCTCTTGGTGCAGCATGACCTTACTTTTTCTGAGGCTGTTTTGTCATCTGTAAATTAAGAAAGAAAAGCTAAGTCTCAGTATTTCACAATGAGATCATGTTTATGAGAAGACTTTGTAAACTCTCGAGCTTTATACACATGTAGAATATCATTATTACCATAAAGGCGCATCTACCAGAAAGGGGCCCCCCGAGTGATGACTGGTGCACTGAAATCCAATTTCGTTTCCACATCCATTCCTCCTTGGCAAATGTCATAGCTTTGTATGATGTGCAGACTCTTCGTGATTAAGCTCACTGTGCCGCCCTGTGCGTAGCACAGTAGGCAGGCTGAGTGATCAGAGACTAAACCCTTACCTTTGTGCTACGACCCTGTCTGGGAGGCTGGCACCTGTAGGTGCTCAGCAAACGTGTTGGGAATTGAACTGAATTGGGCCAAGGGTACAAGGACTTGGCGTGAACGAGGCAAGTGAATATAAGATAAACTGCCAGTTTGGTTGAACCTCTCCAGGGAGGTGGTGTGACAGGCACACTGAGAGACAGGTTGCCTAAGAACGAGAGGAACCAGCCATTCTCCACCGGGGAAGAGAGTGCCCAGAGCAATGAGTCAGGGTACGTCGCTCTCTGGCCGCCCCTCTCTCCTTCTTGATGCCTTTTCACCTTCTCCCCCATCTCTTACCACCCGGAGAAAGAGTTGCAGCTCAGCCTTTTCGGGTCTGTTGCTTACAGGCTTTTTTCTCATTCTGTGAGGTAGACGAAGCTTAGAATCTGTTGGGAATAGCATGGATTCTCCAGCTCTGTTCTTTAGGGAATTTGCAGGAGCTGGAAAAGACAATCTGCAATTTTTGCCACTCGGTGGGAGTTTGTGGGGGAGGGGAGTGGCATTTTAGGGAAAGATCTGAAATATATCCACACACACTTTTGGGCGGAAGATTTGCTTCCTGAATTTGTCCTTAAACCAAAGTGTTTGCCCATTAAAGCAAATCATCATTTATGATAAGAATAATTATCCTCTTAATGTCTCTTTTGACCTTGTGTAGTCTCCTTGACCACATTTTGAGACCTAAAGAAAAGTATATTCTCAAATTTACTTGCTTTTGTCAATGTGTTCCCAAATAATATGACTTGATTCTTCTCAAACACGTTTGATACCCACCCCCACCCCCACCCCTCACCTTTGGAACAGAAACTATTATTATCAGCTTAAAGAATTTCAAAACTGAACACACTCTTTCCCGGTCAAGAACAAAGGGTTAAATGAGAGGCGTGGCTTAGTTGCTATTGTCTGAGTTATGGAAGGTTTTGTTACACTCAGCCTGCTCTCCTCTCTTCCTGGCGACTTATCTGTCTTCCATCTGTATCTTTATCCTTAACCTATATCTTATAAGCTGAATGTGCAAGACCATCAGTCGCTCAGAGCATCACCTACCCTGGGTAGAGATGCAAGTGAATCTGGGGCTGCAGCCGCTGCCTGAGCCATTCATTTCCCACTGGATTCAGGGAACCGTGCTCTGGAAGAAAAGCATAAATGCAAAAATCACATTTTGGTTGCTCTGTGATAATTTTTTTTCATCCTTTTTCCCAGCCATTTCCGCACCTCCCCCCCCCCCCCCCCCCCATAGAAAGCTTTGCTTGTGGTTCTAGGCTGTAAGGCATTGAAGAAAGGAGCGAAGACTTGGGGAAGATCTAGATTTGGGATCATTGAGATGGAACATTATTCTTTAGCTGATTCAGGTGAACCTATCAAAAACTAATGGAAGTTGCTGAGTGTGATGGCAGATCGGCACTCAGACACTTGTATGCTTTCTCACCTCTATTTTAGAGCGAAATATTAGATGAAAAAATTTTTTAAATGTGTCTAGAATGAAACTCTAGTGACTTACATGTTCACATTTTCAGAGAACGGAGTATGTTTAAATGAAAATATTTATAAAATATTGATTTAATGTGTCACACTCAACTTCTAACTGATCAAACGCTTACAGTCTGTTTATACTGAGTAACTCCTTAATGAAAGCGATTCGCTTGTCGTTTGCCTACATGTGTACATATATTTACTGGAATCAGCCAAAATAGTAAATTGCAGCTAATTGGAAAGTCAACATGTTCATTGCTATTTAGTTTATTAAAAAATATGTTTGATTCCTCAGAGACACCATATGAAGAATATTATGGCCAGCTACAGGCATACATATTTTTGCACGGGGCTGGATTCCTATAATCCAAGTATTTCAAAACTGTTATTCAGAACCAAAGAGCAGCTAGCTGTAGTTGGATTCATTTTTCAGAATCTTAGACGTTGGTAAAGATATTAGAGATCATCGAGTCCAGTGTTTTTCAGACTGATGGTAATAATTCCTGGTTCTTATTCCAGACCTACTGAATTTGAGCCTCCAGGGGTGGGGCCTCAGAAACTTTCTTTAACCAATGTACTATTTTTTTATCATCAGGAAAGTTTGCAACAGAACCAGTCCACTGGTTCTCAGTCCTGGTTATGTGTCAGAACTGTCTGTAAAGGTTGCTGAAAATGCAGACGTCTGGGTGGTGGGTACCATGCTCTTAGATTCGAATTCCATTTTATACATCTACATTCCTAACAAGCTTCACGGGCAGTATCAAAGCAGGTTTGTGAACCAGTGATCTAGTCTGACCTCCTAGATGTTAGGAATCGCTTCTAAAACATTCTGCTTAAACATTCGGACGCAAAAGCCAGCCTTTCCCTTGTTGGAGGGCTCATAATTTTAGATAGTTCTTGCATTGATTGGGCCAAATTATGACTTCCTGTAACCTGTACCCACTGACCTCAATCTGTCCTCCAGAGCAACAGAAAAATGATTTCAAATGTGTAACTGATAGATGGTGTTCAGTAAATGTCAGGTCTTTTCCCCCGTCCCCATGTAACTGTCCTCCAAGTATGACAGATCCCATATTTGACCTGTTCCTTCACAGATGATGACAGTGCAAATCATCTCTTTTTCTCACAAAAGACTTCACTTTTAGGAGCACCTTTTGTGGTTTCCATATTCTTAGAATCTTCATTACCTGCATTCAGACATGTTGTAGCATCTTTAGTAAAACTAATCTATTCCACAAATGTTATTGAGCACCCACTATGTATGTCAAACTAGAAGACCACACAATGACCACAGTGACCAGAATTAAACTCAGGACGCCAGCTGGACTCTAAGTGAACCTTGTGGAGATATGGTTCTGATCCCATTGTTTCAGTAATGCAGTCCGTGACTCTATAGCTATTTTGAAAGCCACTTCATGCTGTTAATTTACTCTATGTTACAATTTAACTAAGACCTCTGTTATTATTATTATTAGCACCATTACTATTATAAGCATTATAAAAGATAACTTTTGGAGAATGATATATAGGGTACAAAATCTTTTGTATTCTTACATTTTTTTAATGTTTATTTTCAGAGGGAAAGAGACAGAGAGTTGAGTGGGGGAGGGGCAGAGAGAGAGGGAGACAGAGTCTGAAGCAGGCTCCAGGCTCTGAGCTGTCAGCACAGAGCCCAAAGTGGGTCTTGAACTCGGGAACGGCGAGATCATGACCTGAGCCGAAGTGAGATGCTGAACCCACTGAGCCACCCAGGTGCCCCCAAAATCTTTTATATTCTTAAATTCTCACAGCAGCTCTGTGAACTTGTATTACTATTTCTAATTTATGGATGGAAAAACTGAGGCTCAGAGAAGTTTAGGGTATTGAAATTGCATATGTAACATTTAGTCAAGCCAGGACTTGAAGTTAGACCTCCTGACTCCACCCACGTCTGAAACACTTTCTATTGTTTCACAATGCCATAATAAGAGAGGACTTACCTGCCTCTAATTTAGCAAGTGGAGCAAAGGGCAGGACATTACTTTTTCCTCTTTAGTTATATGTGACTGCCTTTGCCCTTTTATTAGAGCCTCTTGATTGAGATTGATTGATTGATGGATGGATTGATAAGCCCTTGATTGATTTATCAGTATATTGGGTGTCTTTGTCTTCAATTAGTGTCATCCACAAATCTACTGAGCAAGTCTCTGTGTCCTGATCTAAGTTATTAAAAATTCTGAACAAGACACAGCCTAAGAGAGAATCCACTGACATAGTCCTGGGATTCCTTTACCTCGGTTAGATTAAAATAGTTATTGACACGTTGGTGTTGATTTTTCAACCAGCTAGAATGTGTCATCCTTCTGCTCACATGTCCCAATGTTAACATCCAAAGGGATCATGAAGGCCTTGATCTCTTGTCTTGCTGAAGCCCTGATACCTTTTGTGTGTGGAATTTCGCTGATCCACCAAAGAGAAGATGGTCACTTTTTAGCTGAGTGGACCATTTTAATTGTCCCACAAAGCAAGTTACCTCATTATTCAGAAGAAAACACTCAATCTTGGAATCTTTCAGAAGAAAACACTCAATCTTTTCAATCTTGGAAGGGCCCTGTGGGAGCCCCATCCTTCCAGGCCCAGCTTGGATGTCTCCTTCTCTGGGAAGCCTTTTCGAGTCCCTCACTTGGATTTAGCAACACCCTCTGCTCTGCCCTAGCATGCTGGGCAATTCTCTGGTGTGGCACCTACCACATTACCTCGTAGTTATTTATGTTTTCTTTCCACCCTCAGTATTTGAACTTCTTAAGGGCAAGGATTGTATTTTACTCACCTTGGAAGTCTTCCATGATCTAGTATAGTGATTGGTGGATGTAAGAGAGTCAGAATAAATATTTGCTGAATGAATGAACGTGTGGGTGAATACACATACTGATGTGATATAAAGTTTTCTTGTAAAGTTTTTATTAGATAAACAGTGTTAACAAGAATCCCCTTTCAATTCCTTTTGGGCTTTGGCACTTCTTAATAAAGATATCCAGGAACAATGAACGAAGCTTGATCAAGAAAGTCCAACATTCATCTATTCCTGAAAAGGAAGAATTAATCCTTTGGCCCCCTAGAGTAGTTGTAGTTTTAAGATTAATCTTAACTCTGTTTGTAGCCTATAAAACAAAACTAATTGCAGAACTCAAAGCTTTAGAGCATTTTTAGGTGGCTTGATGGGAAAGCGTTGAAATAAATACAAACATTTAGATAAAACAACCATTTTAATAGTATTAACTCTGCCAATTAATGATAATGGAAGAGCCGTCCAATTAGCTAAATCGCTAATAGTTTTATCAAGCAGAGGTTGGTAATTTAAAGCAAACAAATTCTTTCTAATTTTATCCACTTGCACACCAAGATATTTAAAGGATAACAGGGGATCCAATAAAGAGTATTGCTCAAGATGAGCTATATTTAAATCTCCTAATGGCTATAACATAGAGTTACCCCAATTAGTCAGAAAACCCAAGCAGTCAGTAAATTCTTCCAAGCCTCCATAATTTGGGGTAAAAATAAATGAGATACAACAAAGGTGCTGCTTGCAATCATTAGTGTCATTATTGTGGTATTTTTGGAAGATAGAGAGTACCCGGAGACAGTCAGGGGTGTAAATTTCACTCATGGAATCCAGAAATCGTGAGTGTTCTGTACTCATGCTGTGCTTCAGCAACATTTCGGAGGGGATTTTCATGGAGGTCAGTGCACAACAGTCCTTTTCAGGGCAGAAGACCAGGGCGAAGTTCATGTGCTCAGTGCCACAGCAAGGCTGGGAATTTCCCTGTCAAACCTCCATGGAGAATTCAGGCACATAATTTGATAATTCAGGAAAATCCTCTTAGGACCGGAATGATGTTAACATTTCTTACAATTCCAATTTTATTTTTCTCAAGAGAATAGACTTTTAAAAACATCCACATCATCTGGATATGTAAGCTTCATTAGCAGGAATCTGGTCAGTTAAGGACAAATGACAAATGATAGACTGCAAAGGACCTCTGTATTCTATCTTCTGCTTGAGCACAAGACCAACCCTTAAAATTTCAGAATTAATGGTGCTGTTTATCCCACATTAGGATGTTGCCGATCAAGCGTCGTGCTCCAATGGACAAGCTTGAAAGGAAAAAGGGCAAAATGGAGAGCATCTCCAAAGCATTATCTCCGGCGGTGTTAGCTGGAAGGAAATATTCTTTGACTATCCTGACAACTACTGTTTATCGAAGCGCTTTCTATGAGTCAAGCACTGTATTAATATCTTGATACTCGGTATTCCATGAAGATTCCCATCAATACAGTGGGGTATTCTCCTGTTGTGTGCATGAGTTTGCTGGGGCTAGCAGATTAAAGTAGCTTCTCACAGCGATGAGTCTTGGAGCCAGGATTCAGTAGGGCTCTAATTACAGATGTTGGTTTTCACCTGGATCGTATACTGCCATCCTGGTCCCAGCAGCTGGCATATTGTTAGTTCTCCGTGCTTATTGCAGGATGATGATGGTCTCCATGTGTTCCAGTGGTACAGAGAACAAATACCCTGTGGACGGCCCTGTGGGGTAAATACAGAATGAACTGGACCCAGCTGGGCATTTGCATCAAAGTACCTCACCAGAGTTCCCAGCTGGTCTGGCAGAGTGCCCAGGCACTGCCCCGGAGTTCAAATGGAATGCTCTTTGAGATGCCTCTGGTTTTCATTTTCCAAGTCTTGCCACACACAACAAGTGGGTCTGGGACTGGCTGCAGAGTCCCAGCCCTGCCTCACTTCTTGTAAGGAGTGGGGGGGTTGTGGAAACAAGAAGAATTGGTGATATCAAAACCTTGGTATCAAACACTACCTTTTCTCTAAACCGTTAAAAAGCTTGTCAAATCCATCAATAGAATCAAGTCTCAACAAGGACCATGAGATAAAAGGTTTTCAGTGATGTCATCCATATGGAACTTGTGTTTACCAAGAAACGAGAGCAAAGGATATTTGAAAAGTTTAAATGTAGCTCAGGTTCAGGACTGAGGGCAGGAGGGGCTGAAAGAACACTTACTAACTCAGAAGTCTATGCAGGGAGGCCAGCAAGGCCTAATCAATATTAAGAAGCAGTCTTAATCTCTCTCCCTTTACATTCTGTACTGTTCGGTTTAGGTCATTTTAAATATTCCTCTCTTAGGGGGGGCAGCGGTGGAGACAGCTGTATGTGACTCTGAGTTCAGATATGGGCTCTGCCACTTAATGGCTGGTCATTTAACCACCCTCAAGCACGGATCTCACGGAAAAAAGGATCTTGCAGATTGTACATATACGATGAACAGGTGTTTTCCCTCTAATTCTATTCTTTACTATTTGCAGAACAGTATAAGCGGAACTGGACCTCAGCAAAACCAGTTCTTTCGTTTGAGAGAGAATGAAAACAAACAAACAGCTGGTAAATACTAGGAGCCATCTATGTTTGCCTCTGGTCCCAGAGAACTTCATAGTAAACTCTACCTGCCATCAGCTGAGTGTGGGAGTGAAACAGTGGGCCAGGAGCTGGGGTCTTTGGGCTTTTCCCTGCTTTGGCTATCTAATGTCAGGTTTGCCTGAGAAACGGACTCTCATGTGGAGATTGCTATGCAGGAGGTTTACTGAGGCGTGCTCTCAGCAACACCTGCGAGGTGTTGAGGCTAAAGGCTGAGTCAGAAGGTGAAGTGTGATGTGCTCTAACAAAGGCCTCGGCGGACCCCACCGGGAGCTCTGGAGCTGAGAACTGTCCTTTCAGAACTGCCCCAAATGTAGGCAAAGGGGCCAGGCCTTTGAACCTTTGCATCGACCAGTCACTGCCTCGGGCTGCCCCCCAGGGGAGGGGTCATAGTACTAGGAGAGAGCAGTGCCTGTAGAGGGACACCATCAGTCGGTAGCTTTTCTCCCAGCTGGGAAAAGATGTGTCTTCAAGAGAAGAGTGCAGGGCCCTGGGCAGGGCATCCGAGCATCCTCTAGTGCTACCAGGTGGGTAAGTCATTACACTTCTGTGGTCCTCACTGTCCTTAAATCAAACGATGCTTTTGACCCATAGTTATGAACACCTACTTTGTGCGTATTGTTTCCTTTGTGTGGAATGTCTTTTCCTCAGAGCTACCTGATGAATTAATACATTAAAATTCTGATAAAATGCCAATTCCTCTCAGAAGCCGCTTTTAACTACCAGGCACAGTTATACATTATCTTTCCTATTTCTGTGCCATCAAAGTATTTCATGTTTACCTCTCCTGGGACTCAGCTCATTGCATTAAAATGACTGTGGTCAGGGAAACTTACTTATATTTGCATCATTTTTTGTACCCCCAACACACAATTTCAGTGAACAAGTCATTATTTAAAGTCTATTTTGTCTAATATTAGTGTAGGTATACCTTCTTTTGTTTGGTGAGTATTTGCATGGTTTACTTTTTTCATTCTTCTCCTTTCAATTTTTCTGCATTATTATATTTTAGATATGTCTCCTATAAATGACATTTAATTCAAATGAACTTTGTTATCATCCCAGTCTAGTATTTTAATTGGAGTGTGTAGGTCATTTATACGTAATGTAAATACTGTTGAGTTTAGGTTAGAATTAACCAACTAATTTTGTGCTGTTTCTTTAATCCACCAGGCCTATGTCTCCTTTTCTCATCTTTCTTAACTTCTTTTGGATTGATTTTTTTTTCTTTACTATGTATTTTTTCTTCTTTATTGATTTGGAAATCATATACTCTTTTCTGTTCTCCTAGTGTAATCTAGAAATTACAACATTCATCCCTCACTTAGCAAAATCTAATGTTAACCAACACTTTTACTCTCCTTCTGGAACAAATACAAGAACTACAGAATAATTTAACTAAATTCCCACTTTCTCCCCAACTTAGAGTTGACAATATATAGTTGCCATGAATCTCAATTGTCTAGGCTTTAAAACTATTTAAGGTGTTCATATTATAGCTTTTAAAGTCAATATTTATGTTTGCCCACAAAGTTTCTCCTTTTTAAATTCTTTAATTCTTCTCACATCTCTGATCCTTCAGTCTAATCTGCTGGTTGTGAATTCTCTCAGTTTTTGTTTACCTGAAAATTTCTGTATTTTACTTTCATGCTTAAAGTATATTTTGCTGTGTATATGAGTAGTTTTTATTTTCTATAAGAACATTAAAAATGTATTCCCATTTTCCTTTGGTTTTCATTTTTGCCCTTGAGAAATTTAATTGTTGATCTTTTGAAAATCTTTCTTTTTTCTCTAGCTGCTGTAAACATTTTTCACTTGTTGTTAGTTTCTCATAGTTTCATAGTGATATTAGTGATATATATATATGTATATACATATATATATATATGTATATACATATATATATATTTTTTTTTTTTTTTTAACCTTATCCTACTTGGGATTCTGAGGTTTTGTTAAATCTCCCCTGAAAAATTCGATCATTCGGCCATAATGTTTTAAATATTGTTTTTGGCCCATCTCTCTCTCTTGCTTTTATTTCTATACCTACAATTAAGTATATGTGTTAGACCTTTTCAATGTATCCTCTGTCTCATCTCTTCTCTTTTATATTTTCTACCTTTCTGTCTCTTTGTGCTATATTATAGTAAGTTTATTCTGACTTATTTCTTTGCTCAATAATCCTCTCTTCATTTATGTCTAATCTGCCATTCAATTCCATTGATTCTTAACTTGTTATTATATTTTTCCTTTTCAAAACTATTCACTTTTCCCCCAGTTTCTTCCTGAAATTTTCAGGCTTGGCATTTATTTTTCCTTTGACTTGGTAGGTATAGTTGTTTTATAGTCAGTATCAGATAATTCCAATAGGTGAAGTTCTTTGTTGATCTATTTCTAAAGTCTAATTGTTTTGACTGGTTCTCACTCATGGTGTCTTATTTCCTACGTGCTTCACTTTTAAAAATTATGTGCTGTGTGATGTATTTGATAAATTATCTTTAGGAATACTTTGAGACATTAGAGTGGTAGGTGGTTTAGATGAGTCCTAGCCTTTGGTGGACCTTCAGAACTTTTGTTTTCTCTGACCTCAAAGACCTCCAAAAACAAATGCAGTTGAATAGTCATTTCTTCCAGATAGGCAAATGCTTTTAGGGAACAACAGATTTGAATATGGGACTTCCATTTTCTCCTGGATTTTGGCTGGGAAATTTCTCATTCTTTGGTGCTTTTGGAAGGTGTGAGTTTTTAAAAAATATTTTTCCTAATTTTATTTTACTTTTTCTCAGCAGAGGGTTAATCTGAGATAACAAATCTACTACTATAGGAAGTAGAATTCTATTTTTGTATTTTAGCTTTTAGTACAGTTCTGGTCCCTCAATATGTGCTGAATAATGATTATACAAATGGTCATGGGCATTGGAATCAAGTTGTATAAGCTATAGCTTCTGTTTTCAAGGAACTTATCATTTATTGGGCAGGGAAAACACACACACACAAAACTTTAGACAATGACCATTCTGTGGGTGAGATACTGTAAATGCTAGGCTTCCATACTTTCTTAGTAGAAATATAAATTACCAGAACTCTTTGGAGGAAAATTTTATAATTTTTATTAAAATTAAATATGTATATACCCTTTGGCTAAATAATACCACATCTAGGAATTTATCTGATTTACATTCTGCATATACTTGCATAAGTGTTCAAATATGTATATTCATATATATATATGAATATTGATTCATAGTAGCATGTTTGTAATAAATACTAGAAACAATCTATCAACAAGGGATTGATTGTAAATTATGATATATCACATAATGGAATACTATGTAGCCATTACAAAGAATGTGAGAAAATGTATATGTATAGTTATGGAATAATTTCTGTGACATGTTTAAGTGGAAAAAATAAATAAGAAGCTTGAGAGTATATATGCTACGCTTCATGCACACCCACACACCCACCCACTCACACACACACACACACACACACACTCACGCACACACACTTAGAAATTTATAGAGTGTGTCTAAAAGTCTCTACGTAGAACCGCTAACAGTGCTTATATCTGAAGAGGAGAACTGGGGTTCGGAGCATAGGAGTAGTAAGAAAACTTTTTACTGGGTACTTTTGTGTTATATTTATTATATAATATCATTTTATATTATATTTAGTTTTACGATATGCACTTTGAAACCATTACAGTAAAAAAGCAAAAAGAGCAAGGAAAGTAACAGAAGGCATATTATACTGGTGATCAGTTGTCCTACACTGTAGTTTGGTTTTGCTCTGACAAAGTCCCATGACCTTTCTAGAATTCGGTGTCTTTCTCTGTAAAATGAGGACACTGACCTAAATAATCCTTAAGGCCTCTTTCAGCTTAACGTTTCCCAATTCCATTCACTGGCATGGAGACACTTTTACTGCAGACATGCTTCAGTCAGGCAGTACCTCTGAAGATAATTTGGCAAACGAAAGTATCAGTCTTGATGAAAGTATTGTTTGCTGAGAATGGGAACCCCCTCTTTGGTTCTCCTTCAAGTATTACATTTCCCTAAGACAATAAACTAAAATAATTGATTTGTTTGCATTCACAGTTTGAAACCATGATTTTTAACATAACCTCACATTTGAAATATTTCAGACCTGTTTTTCTTTAAGGATCGAGTGGGTTTAAGTCTCTGACAGCCTGACCAAATCGTATTACCCTCTATTTACTGTACAACAAAAGCTTATTTCATAAATGTTTCCACATTTTATGCTCACATAGATCTGAGTGGCCAAAACATTTAATTAAATGGACTATTCATACAATCTAATTTCCTGGCTGGTCATCTATATCAATGATAACAGTAGTACCCACCCCACAGCTATGAGTGAATCTTAAAAAAAAAAAAAAAAAGAAAGAAAGAAAGAAAACAAAAAACAAAAAGCAAACAATTATTTAAATCTAAACTATGCTCAGACTAATGACTTATAATCTTTTTTAACTGTAAAAGTAATTTGAGTTTATTGTCAAAAATTCCAACAGTGGGGAAGTATACAGAGCAAGGATGGAAAGTTTCCTCTTCCTTGCTTTAATCCTGTTCCTCAGAAGTCAATAAACATACTTAATATGGCATGAATTTTCTTATACACACACACACACACACACACACACACACAGAGTTTGTTTTTACAATAATGGGATTATATGGAAAACACCATTTTACCCTTTGTTTTCATACTCAGCAGTGTATTGTACTTGGGGTACATAGCTCTATCTCATTCTTTAAAGGGCTGTAAACTATTCCTTCGTACAGATATACCGTGATTTATTTACATATTTTCTTTGCCATGGACATCTAGAGTTAGTTTCCACTTACATAATGTGAGAAGTAGCATTGTGTTGAACTTGGACATTTGGCTAGAATGTTGGGAGACCATTTTTTGAGAATTGGGGTTTTAGGTTACAGGGTGCTTCCCATGTGCCAGGCATTACTGTAAGCACTTTACAAATATCAACGTTTTCGTTCTGTAGGATACTATTACTGTCTCCATTTTGCAGATGAGAAGTTTAGGCTCAGAGAGATTAAGTAGCTTGCTTGAGATCTCACAGCTGTAACTCGTCGTCGAGTCAGCATCGGAACCCAGGCTCTCTGAATCCAGAGTCTGTGCTTAACTCCTGAGCTCTACTTCCTCACAGGGTGGGTGTATTTGAAATTTTGAGAGACACTGCCAACTTGTCCTCCAAAAGGATTGCGTCAATTTATACTCCCATCAACTGAGAATTTGAGAGTTCACTCATTTCCTTATTTCCTAGACAAATACTGTGCTCTTACTTTAAAATTTTTTTGCCAATTTGTGGTTGGAAAAATTATATCATATTGTTGTTTTAATTTACAATTAGCACATTATTAACATTCATAAGACTTAACTTTTATTAGGCCTTTACTACAGTAAAATGCATAAAAGATTCTTCCTCATTTCCAGATTATCATCCAAGAGAAGTGAAGCCCACACACAGCTTCTTCAGGAAATGCTGACAACATGCTGTACATATGGCTTCCCTGTTTGTAGTGGTTCCAAAGTTTGCTTTTGAGGTTAATTTCTTGTTTTTGTTTTGGATGAGCTTCTCGCAGGGGACCTGGGCAAGCAGAAACCTTTTTAAAATTATAGCCCGAACTATTTCTTGAGCAATCCAGGAGAACTCATTTGCAATGCGATCCTCAGATTCTTATAACATAGTTTGCGAGAGGGTGTGCCCAGAGCAGTTCGGAAAAGCAAAACAGCATTTTAACAATGAGGGATTTAGCAGGAAGATCTGACCCAACAAGTAGAAACTCTTTTAAAGGTTCAATCAAGTTTATTCCCATCACATTCCTCTGGAATGCCCAACAGGCACATGCTTTGTCAATGAAAATTATTTTCAATCTCATTGATGTTTTGTTTGGCAGGAATTATTTCTTTGAACAATTTCTTATTAATCATCTATGATTTTTCATTTCTGACAGTGTTGTCACCAGCTGCATATTTATAAAAGAGTCAACTTTGACCTGTATTCAGGTTTAATCTGTTTCCTGAGAATGTAATTTGGAAAAAAAAAAATCTGTTGATCTATCTGCAACCGAATTTCAGATTTTCAACATTACAAAGGCTAAGAAATGTGAACACAGAGGAAGACTTCTATCATCCTTATTTTGTGAGATCAAATAACTACCTACCTACCTTACCAGTCATGCCATTTAGCTTCCTCCCCGTCTTTGTGGCTTGTAGTTTCCATTTCTGGGGACACAGTTTGCCCTGTGGTAATCCAAATGTGAATAACAACACCTATTGTCTTAATGGGGTCCTGCCTCCCAGACTAATAACTCACTGTGACTCTAAATTGGTATCTTCCCACAGGGGCTGATTCAAACTGTTTTGGTCAAACCACCTTCCACATAGGTGGATTAAAAATCTGTGGAGGCATAGATGGAGGTGTTTGGCATGTATTATATTTATATACGGTGTTGGACAGTGCTACCTCCTGGCTGTAAGCAGCCTGCGGGTCCCTAGGGAGTATTTCAATGGACTTCAGCTTAAACATTGTTTATACATGGCCATTGATTTTCTTTACCAAGAGCTGCCAACCCAATGGAATTTAGCTCCACCTGTCAAGCAATCCCACCCTCTCCTCAGCAGGGTGGAAAGTAGAGTGGGAGCAATGGCCATACTGGCAATCTAGTGCAGTAGTTCTCAAAGTGTTACCTGGGAATTTACTAGAAATGCAAAATCCCTTGCCCCTCCCCATGTCTCCTGGTGGTTTGGGTGCAGGCCAAAAAGTTTGAGAATCACTGCTCTAGCTTAGTAAGTCAGAATCTTCTACTTTATTTATTTATTTATTTTTGTCCTGATAATTTTATATCCCTCTTCACCCTTGTAACATTTTCTTAATCATGGATTCACTTTCTGAATGTCTTTGAACTATCTTGCGGACAGGGGCTCCCCCTGACGAGGGGTGTGCTGGCAAATGTTTAACAATAGGCCCAGGAGAAGGGGACTTACTGTGCAGCTTTTCACAATTTCTGTGGTGTAAACACACCCCCAAGGCCCGTTTCCAGGTACTCCTGTAATATTACTGAACGTGGAGTTAAGAGATGTGCATAATTGCCCCCAAGAGTGGGTGCGAGCGAGCTCCGACACCCTACAGGGAGGGACCAAGAATCCTGTAGGTATTGGTTCATATGTAGCTCAATGGGGATTTAGATTGGGTTTACATACAAAATTGGAGTCATTATTTGTAGGCCATTTGTTGAATCATTAAATACTTTGGTCATTAAGGTGACTTTCATATTCAGTTGATATCTTTTAAGATCATAAGAAAAAAAAAAAAGAAAACATTTAGGGGGCCCCTGGGTGGCTAAGTCAGTTAAGCATCCAACTCTGAATATCAGCTCAGGTCTTGATCTCAGAGTTGTGAGTTCAAGCCCTACATTGGGTTCTGCACCTTAAATATATATATATATATATATATATATATATATATATATATCATTTAAGGTCACTAGAGGTATTCAAAATCATCTTTCAAATGACATTTTGGTGGTGCCACCACATGACAGATTCAAACCCAGACCTATATTTGGTGTCTCCTATGCACGCCCTGTCAAAATTACTCATTTGGTAGATGGTAAGCCCTAAAACAACATAGACCTTGTTTTGCCCACCATTCTATTTTGATTATTTACAAAGTTATCCAAAATATATTTGTTGAATTATTAAATTAGTAGCTATATTGGTTTACTAGGGCTTCTATAACAAAACATCACAAAGTGGGTGGCTGAAGCAACAGACATTTATTTTCTCACAGTTCTGGAGGCTAGAAGTCCAAGATCAAGGTCTTGGCCAGTCTGATTTCTTCTGAGCCCTCTCTTCTTGGCTGGCAAAGTGCCACCTTCTTGCTGTGTCCTCATGTGATTGTCTCTCTGTCTGGTGTCTCTCTGTCCAAAGTTCTCATCTTATAAGGACACCAGGCCTTGGGGCATAACAACTTCATTACAACTTAATTACCTCTTTAAGGACCGTATCTCCAAATACAGTTACATTCTGAGATACTAGGGGTTAGCAATTCAACATAGCATTTTGGGGGAATATAATTCAGTCCACAACAATAACAACCAAGGTTTCTGTATCCGAAGGTTCTAGTAGCACAGTAAAAGAACAAAACCCCAATTATGGAATTGGAATATGTCTAAAATTGTGCCTCTATATTCGCCTTGGTATGATAACTTGTATTGCTTATGAAGTGGACACAATCTCCTCTTAGAAATGACAAACTAATCTTACAAATTGCAAAAATATCCTTCCCACCCCTCCCCTCATCTCATCCTGATTCATCATTGACACATGAGGTTTTGTTCCTGCTAAATGAATTAGAAGAATAGGAGAGAGGGGGCGCTTGGATGGCTCAGTCAGTTAAGTGCCTGACTTGGGCTTTTGCAGTCTGTGAGTTCGAGGCCCGTGTCAGGCTCTGTGCTGACCACTCAGAGCCTGGAGCTTGCTTCGGATTGTGTCTCTTTCTCTCTCTGCCCCTCCCCCACTAGCGCGCGCGCACGCGCTCTCTCTCTCTCTCTTTCTGTCAAAAATAAACATTAAAAAAAAAGAATAGGAGAGATGGAAATGTAATTAGTTGTATATACAGAAAAATAAGATGTTGGAATGGCATAGTGTATATATGTTTCTATGTTGCACTGTAAAAGTAAGGTGTGGGAACTTTATCCTGGCACATACTTGCCCTTGAAGGAAAGTACCATTGAGAAGGTTCAACAGCAAAATAAAATCTCAGCTTCTCACATTTCTGAGATTGTTTTTTGATTTGATAGCTATCAGAACAACAGAAAAGGAGTTCAAAGTGTGGCAAGTCAAAAAGACTTTAGAGTGTCTCTGCTGGGGAATGGTAGGCTCTGAAGAGTGGAACTTTCTTGGTTGAAAAATGGCTCCACTTGGGTCAGAATTCTGGCCAATTATGGAGAGAATAACATGTCACCTACAGTCCAGCTTCTGTTTTCTTCCTTATTGACATTCTGTCGTCTTGAATCCTGTGGTGACGTAAGTGAATCATAACACAGTGTTTTAATTTCACACTATTTTTGTCACTATTTTTACACTAATTTTGTCAGTTTGTCAGCTTCGGTGTAATTTTTCTGTTAGCTTTTGGGATCACGATCAGACGTTTAAAAATTATTTATTTCATTTTTTTTTAAAGTTCTCTTTTGATTAGTAAACTTTCCTTTAGAAATCCTCAAAATAATTTCAACGTGCCTTGAGGGCACATGTTCTTGTAATATAATAGCATGACTAGGTGGTTCTTGGCTATCAGCCTAGCACGGTGAGGCATGCTGTTATTACACAATTACACACATCCTAGTGTCTGTCTTATTTCGTAATGGTTCTTTTCATTCAAAGATGCGGCTGAACGCAATTACGTAAGTCCTGTTCATCTCATGAGGAAGGAAATGGGTGGAAATAAAATACGGCCAAGCTCGTGGGCACCGAGGGCAACTGTACCTTAGAAGGTCGCATCACTTGATAGGCTATTGGACCACATTCTCAGGAGATTTAATCAGCACATTTTGGCCTTCTCATCCTATAGCCTCTCCCCAACCCTGCCCCAGCCAGCAAGCAACAATAGCAACACCTGTCACTTGGGTGTTTAGATTTATTTTTAAAGCTTTCCATAAAATTGGGTGATACAGTGGTCATATTCTCTATCTCATGACTTTAAAACCCTATTCTGTGTGTCCAGGCCTGTGATACATCTTAAGTAAAATAAAGGTCACAGACTCCAAAAAGAGACAGAGGGGAGAAGGCTAGGAGAGTTGCTTCTATTACATGAGGCAGCTCTCAACATCAGAGATAGAGGGGACAGCTGATTATACAGATGGGGATCGCCTAGGGTCAGACTGTCCTGAAGGTAGTCTTCTGAGGAATGCTCTTGGGTCTGGTGTGTATTCCGTAGATAAAGAATCTTTAAAACTCTACCAAGTAGAAGAGAATTTTCCACCTGCCCTGTGGAGGTTGTCCAATCGAGGATACATATGTGCGGCTCCCCCTGAAATGTATCAGGGAGACCTATAATAAGAACTAATACAATTGACTTATTTTCAACAATTAAAAAAAATTTTTTTTTAAACAATTGACTTATTAATGAGAGGACAACCTGCTTCCTCTTTCTTCTTATTGCGATAGCTCCTCAAATCCTAAGGGAGCTTTGAATGTCCCTGAGTTACTTGCCAGCTTCACATCAAGTCAAAATGACAAGAATTTGGTTTGGAAAGAGCAGGCTGTCTTCTGTGTGGTAAGGAGTCCCTAGATACCAGTGCCTTCTCTTAAGAATGCAGCTGCAAGCATGCCCACCAATGTGTCTCTATTGGAAGGTATCTTGAGTCACTTAAAAGAGAAAACAAGGGATGAAACCAGCTATTGATTCCGTTGGGCCTTATATTTTTGTCGTGGACTCTAGACCGCTATGTGATGGTAGGCCATGAGATTCTTGAGGACAAGGACTGCATTACTAATTTCATATTTCTGGAGTTAAACCCGGGGTGTGATATTTGGGAGATGCTTAAAAAATGTTGTTCATTTCTGTTATGGTTAATTTTATATGGCAATTTGGTCAGGCCACGGTAACCAGATATTTGGTCAGATATGTATAGATGTTGCCATGAAGGTATTTTTAAATGGGCTTAGCAATTATATCAGTAGACTTTGAGTTGAAGAGGTTACCCTCTGTGATGGTTGATTTTATGTGCCAGGTTGTGGGTGGGCCTCATCTAACCAGTTGAAGGCCTTAAGGAAAAGAACTCCCCTGAAGAAGAGGCCAATCTGCCGGTTTCAGGCTTAAACCATGATATCAACTCTTCCCTCAGTTTCCAGCTGGCCCACTGACCGTACAAAATTTGGACTTGCCAACCTCCACAACTGTGTGAGCCAGTTCCTTGTGAACGAATGAACCTCTAGCATCTTGGCTTTGCTATAGTACTCTGCACCCTGCCCTCCGCCCCACTTCCAGTGACATGGGAGGAGACCACTTTGCCAAGTTAAAACTTTGAATCACTGCCCTAAAATCCCAAAGAGTCTCCTTCTTATCTAGAGAAGGAAAGCCCCGATACTGACAAGGGTGCCAAGACAGGGGAAGGTGGGCGAGGAGAAGAATTCCACCGCTCTTCCCCAAATCCTTGATTTTGTATTTACCGTTAGCATCCAGTGTAAAAATCGTTGGCTTGATTTCAGTGCTTTTGTTGGGTTCAAAGCCCCATCACTGCCACCACCAGCAGCTTACCCTGCTGTGGCCTAGAGAGGCTGAGGACCACTTTTCAGCCTGATGTGATTTCTAACAGCTGAGATATTAAAACACTGAAAAACGGGGTTTATAATGGAAATGCTGACAGACTATTAACTATAGCAGCACTGCTCTAATAAATGGAATGGCCTGTCATAATCTCTAGTTCATAAATATGCAAATACAAGACTGGGGATTTGCTCCAAAGGATGTCTCTATAATTTTAACTGACCTTTACTGATACCAAATGAGCCTGTTGCTTCTGTTTTTGTACATTGGATATAAAGTACAGGAAATCCAGCAGCCTGTCAGCCTCAAGTATATAAAGTTTAAACTGTCAGCTACTAAACTCTGGGCTCAGATTCCATTCCTCTTCGCATTCACACTTTTTATTGACGTATTCATTTTTTTTTCCCCAGGGGGTGGAAGCTGAGTGGGGGCGAAATCAAACATTGTTCATCCCCCATCCCCCCCCATGTTATTTCCACATGTCACAGTGCCCGCCCAGCCAAAATTCATGGATTGCCTCAAGGACAAACAGGCCATCTACACTGAATTATAAATTTGAGTTTTATCCAGTTTTCTGCTTTTGGACCAAATGGGTAGCAAATCCAGTGACTTCATATTTAATAACCTAGATGTCATTTGTCCTGTGTCTTTCAGCGCAGAGCAAAGAGTTGGATGGCTCGCAGTTTTGCAGATTTTTTTTCCCCCTAATTATTTTAAGCTATTCAGCCTGGTATCCGAACTATTGATGCAGAGCCAAATTGCCAGCAGGGGAGAGATCTGTCCAATCCAGGAGCTAAATGAGTCACTGAGAGTCAATCTGTTTTTCCCTTGCTGCTGGAGTTTCCTCGGCCCGGCCTCTCTCTGCTGCACTCACACACGGAGCTATAGGCTCGGCCCTCATGGGCGCCCGCGTCTCCCATTTCCCGCCTTGGCCCTGCTCACCGCAGCTGCTGGTGTATTCTGACCGGCTGGCATGAAATCCAGGCCTTCAATCGCACTGTAGTTGAGGCCTCACTTCGATCGGAAATGAAGACGTCTTGGCCTCGTTATGTTTGCTTCCCCAGTCATTCATCAGGTATCTGGAAAGTAAAGGGAGACACGTAAACAGAATGTGTGGTTGGGGTCCCGTGCCTGTTTACCAGTTCCCGCTGCCCCGTTCCCTCGGACCCCTCTTTTACTTTCCCCAGGGGTCCAGACGAAGTCCGTGGAAATAGAATGCTTTATGTGGTCGCGGGAAAATAAAAAACAAAAGGGGAGTAGAAGGGATGAGTGGATGGCAGAGAGGAAAGCCACTAGCCTAAGCCAGAAGCTGCTGGAATGCTAGCTAGCTCTTTAAGCACTGGGAGAAGGCTCACGGTGCCTGAATAACATTTTCCCCCCCAACTGAAACATTTAATTTCTAACAATATTTATTAAAAAGCAAAATCCTTGAATTCTTCCTGGTAGGCTCAGTATTCAATTACACAAAAATATGCAGTCGGTTTAAGGACTGCACGTAAGATTAAGATAACTGGTATTTCATGGTAAATGATTAAATTAGCTGACACAGTTCTATCCTGAACTTTGCCATTAGGACTGACATTTTTGTGCTGTGTGCGTTGCAGACGACGGGTAATCTAAACTGGTATGAACTTTTTCTCTTTGAAACTCTAACGTGATCAAGGAGCAATGTTCTCTCCGAGCATCTGAACAGAGCAGTTAATACAGAGTTCGAGAAAACAACCACAAAAAAAATTCTATTGTAGTAGGCTGAACTGCCCCAAGAGTATTCCGGAATTAGAGAACTCAGGGCTCCTTGAGAAACAATGAAGAGACGGGGCAGAGGAGAACTATTGATTAATTGATTTACTGTAATTTTCAGATAGAGATGTCTGGGAAAAGAACTCAATGGGCAGAATTTTTTCTTTCTCACAGTCAAGTCTCAGTGGACTAAAAGCTTTGTTCCCTGTGGGGCAGGTAGTTCGATTTCTGTAGTTCCAAAAAACCTCACCGTTTTACATATTCATGCTGATTTTTGGTTTTCCTTTCTCTAGCTATCAAGGGGACAAGGGCTGTTAGAGAAAAAAGTGAGATTTCTGAAACACAGGAAAACTTCTCACTGAAGTCAGGAACGTGTTACTGAATCGCTTTCCTTTTTTCCTTGAGGTCACTCCTGTGTTGGGGTCAGCTGCGTCACTGAGGTTCTCTAGTGGGTTTCTGGGTTCTAGGATCCAGAAAGTTCCGGGAGGTGCTCCTGCCCATCTTCGTCAGAAGTAATTAACTAAAAACTAAAGGCCCCTCTTTCTCTTCATATTTTGAACCACAGAGCAGCTAATACCAAGCATGAAACACCAGTTTTCAGATCATTAGCACAAAGCATCTTCCACAGGAGGCAATAAAATGTTGCTTTACATCTCAGCTACAATTATGCCGGCTTTCAGAAAGCAGGAATCTCCCAGAAAAGAAATTTACATGAAAACAGTCCCATTGTTTGAGAACCTTTGCAAATGATGTACAAAGGGGTTTGATAGTGATTTTTAAAAATTCAGGCTTTATCACGGCCTCAAAGATGTCCCGAGAAACCTGGTTACCTGTAAAGAACTCCATTGTACTTAGTACGCTTTAAAAATGTGTACAATACAGGATTGTTTCAAAATTTTTTTCCTAAGCTCCAAACTTCTTCCTAAGCTTCAAAGCCTTCTGTAACGAACGTCCTACAGAGAGTCTAGTGCTTTTTGGTTTAAGTTCTGAGGGTCACTCATTACTAGTTAAGAAAGCTGAAGATAACAGCAATAAAAACTGACATAACTCCGAGTATTTGGAACAATGTGAAATGTTTCTCCCGTGGGTGTAGCTTTTAGGGAGCACATGGAGACCCGTACCCCTTAGGGCTTGATCAGAAGATGAAACTCAAAAGTGTCTCAGTTCATGTTGATTGCCTCTCAACTCCCGGGTGCTAGGAATCTGGATGTGCCCATTACCACATGTTCAAACAATGGATCTCCTGTGCCAGGAATCTAATTTCTGTAGAAAGACTTAAAAGGATGGGTGAGGAATAGGGTGTTGGACCAAATGTTGTGACATTTCCCTTTGATTCTGACTTTCTTTAAATTCTTCTGCATTTAGTACCTAGCATCTGTCTGGCATTGGTACTCTTAGTTTCTTTTCCTCCTAATTCACTGTGGAAGATGATCAAAGCATGGAGTTTCTTCTACTCCAGAGGTTGGCATTTGTGCAGGCACAAGTGAACTTGGTTTTCAAGCACCCGTCTTTGAACACAAGGAATTCCTTTAATGATCCTGCCAGACGACACAGACTCCAGAATTAGACGCTTTACTTCCAGTGCTGCCATTTACCAGCTTTGACACTTTGGACAAGTCATTATAACCTTTTTTTAAGCCTCAGTTTCCTCTTCTGTAAATGGGAATCATTATCATCATCATCTTGTCTCATCAGCTAAAAAAAAACAAACAAACAAACAACTGAGCAAATTGCCATTCAGATATTCTCAACATATGACTGTGAATACATATTTATTTTTTATACAGGTCCTATTGTGTTATATATTAGGTAGATAATATGATACACAAAAGTAGAAATTAAATAGATTACAAAATAAACAGAAATTAATAATTTAATACTTTCTTCCCATCTTGCACAACTCCTGAGGTGCATAGCCCCACTTTGGAGAAGCATAATATGTGTAATATACTCAGCACATTGCCTGGTACAAAGCAGTATGCCGAACGTTAGGGGTTATTTATTTATTTTCATGCCGAAAAGTCCAATTGCAATGGAGAATGTTCAGCCTCGTATTAACTTACTTTTTTTTTTTTTTTTTTTTTGACATAGCTTTGCTCCTATAAGTAGCAGAGAATGGCTGAGTTATAGGTCAGGCTCTTCCAACATAGGGGAACCTCACTGCTCAATTCTGGTCAGCATTTTCTTCTGCTAAGAGATGTGCTGCATTCACAGTTATTTTCAGCAGGACCTCATGGTCTGGGGGAAATTAGTGGCTTCTCCCTTTGAGACAGGCAATGAAGATAGCAGAGTTGTTTCCCCTGGTGTGAGGCTGGGGTGACATTACCGGGTTGAGAAATGAACACTGTATAGCATAAGAATCTGCAAACAGGGAACAGAAGGGGGACAGAGTCAAAATTGGAGGAAAACAGAAAAATCCTTTTCTTAATTATTCTTTTACTGCAATCTATACTGCCCTCGGCCCTACATGCAATAAATAGGGCACATCGATTTTGAATTTGATTGCAGTGGCATTGAGTGTAAGTCTAGAAATTTGTATACCCTTGGTATAAATGCTTCTAATTTCATATTAATTCATTTGCTATTCCTTAAGCATTGCTGTGTTTACCGAGCATCCACTGTATGTCAGGCTCAGTGCTGGGCACTATTTTGAATATGAGTTTGTCTTCAGAACAGAGAAGCAAGCTGAGGGAAATGATGGAAATAAATACAGAGCCCAAACTCACACATGGGAACTTGGGATCTGCTGGGGAATCTGATGTGAACCAAGCTGTCATTGACCTCACACTCTTAAATTAGTGAGTATCAGTCATTCTCCTTGGCAATTCTTTTATTACCTAAAATGTAAAAACTTTGATGCAAAATCTTATGACAGAATACTGGAAAAAAAAAAAAACCTTCAGGAAATAAAAGCAGAGTAAGAATTTACATTCATTTTGACAAAAGAACATAGTGCTTTAGTTCTGTTTTCATGATTCTGGGCCCAGGCTTAGAGACTTCCTTCGTGTTCAAACTTTTCTGCTGACTTTACTCTCCTTGGGGCATAAAATCTTAATGTAGACACCAATGTGTGTGTGTTAGACTTTTCTGGTTCTTGTCAATATCTGGTTCTCTTCTTATTTTTGCACTCAGAGAGGAACACATTTCCTGGTACAAAGTGGGGGTTGTCACTGGTTCTACCTACTGAGCTATAAGCTGAAGTGGAATGAGGTCGGTTCTGGGTCCAGGTTTAGCAGGTTCTGATGAGTTCCTATCTCCTTTTCCTTCTGCTGTGGAGACGTGACCAGATGGTGTAACCTTCATCACCTGGGTCCCTGAGTAACCATATGAGCAGAGCACCTCCCTGATGAATATGTGCTAGAACAAAAACATAAACCTTTGTCTTGACAATCTACTGAGATTTCGGGGTTAATTCGTCACCTCGGTGGAAACCATCCTACCCTGACACTTACAGGATTTTTATGTTTTCATTTTTCCTGAAAGAGGAAGGGATATCTAGATCTGTCTCCAAAAATGGTCTACTCTGAGAAATTGTGAGCAAAGAAAATTGTGAGCTTCACAGATTAGAAGCCATCAGGGGACTGAAGTGAGAGAAATTATGAAAAAGGACACAAATATCTGGAGTAAAAATAAATGTTTTGTTGGCCAAGTTTGTATCATCAGCTGTTGGGAGTCATCTACACAACTTGAACCGTGACAAGACTTTCCTTTATTACAGAATAGCAACAGTGTCCATCTAGGCTTTCAAACGTGAGCATTCAAGGGTTACTTCTCAATAGGAAGTTTTTAGGAACTAACAAAATGAAGGACTGTACCATGAGCATCTCCAGAAATGATGTCCACTTAGGTCTCTGAGAAAGAGGCCTGGAACCACAAGTAGAAGCAAATAAAGCTTGTCACAAGAAAGTCCTAGGGCAAAAAAAAATGACACTTGGTGCAAAAGTTCTCATTAAGGGTCTATTGAAAAAGTTCTAGTCTAACATTTTTCTTCATAGAGCTAATATGCCATTATACAAGGTGAAATAATCATTTTTAAACTGCTACCTGAGAGACCTCATGGAATAAAACCCTTATGAGTAGAGTGAATGAAATAAATATTCTGAGTTTGCAAGATAGTGACATTTCTGAGCCCCCTGAAGGCCTGGGAGTAATGGTAGCATGGTAGCATCTAAGTTTGACTTGTTGATCCGTGAGGCCCTTTTAAATGCACTTTTAAGGCTGCTTTCTCCCTAATCTTAAACACTTGACCTTTAAGTCTCATATTCTTCAGTATTATTAGATTAGATGATTAGTTATTAAATATACTGTCTCCAGTAAATAGGTAATTGTATAATGCAATGGCCTTCAGCTTTTCCAGGCCATGTTCCCATGACATTTAGAGTTAGAACACGGAGTCTTTCTGGGGCAGGAATGTTTAACCCTTTGTGTGGGTAGAAGAATGGGCAGGGATTTCCCTGGCTCTCACACTCAAGCTGCCTGAACGAAGGGCAATGAAAACAGAGTGTCACATGGTTTTGACAGCTCTAGAACTCAAAGATCCTAGCATTTGTATTACATTTATGACCACATAATACCAGTGAAAAATACATAAACCGGCATTTTCCCCATGACAAGCTGGTGTGATGAACACAATGTAGGTACTCACTAGGCTTTAGGTTGAGGGCTTGGGAAAAATGTTTAGTGCGGTTCTGTGACCCAAAGCACACAGGTAAAAAAGTTTGAAATGGCTCTATTGATTTTTGCCAAAATTGCCTGGTGTGTAGGGGTGGGGATGGAGAGAAGGAAGAGAGAAGAGGAGAGAAGACAGGAGCTAGCATATTTTGGTCTCATAAAATGTGCCAAGCACTATGTCATAGCAGTTTACATACCCAGACTCCTTTTCTCTTCCTCTAAATAGAAGTTTGTATTACTAGTCCTTGTTTTCTATTTTAGAAACCTAAGGCTCAGGAAAGTTAAACTAGCCCAAGATCAAAGAGCCAGGGTAGTTGAATTGGGATTTGTACTTGGATCTGTTTGACTTCAAGGTTCTGCTCTTGCCTATATTTCACACCATCTTCTTTTTGTTATGTGCCTACTATGTGTAGATGTGGTGTTACTCATGTTATAAAAGGAGGAGGAAGGTGGTCAGGGAAGTCTGAGAATCAATTATCCATCTGATGTCTTTTTAGCTGAGGTTCTACTGTGTTCCCAGCAGGTACACTGTGAAGAATGCAAAGGAAATACCGAGACATGGGATGCCTGGGTGGCTGAGTCAGTTAAGCATCTGACTCTTGATTTCTGCTCAGATCATGATCTCATAGATTTGTGGAATTGATCCCCTGCTTCCACTCCCTTTCTCTCTCTCTTTCAAAAATAAATAAATATGTTTATTTATTTCAAGTTTAAAAAAGGACTGCTTTTTACATTTAAATTTATTTATTTATTTGTGTAAGTTTATTTATTTATTTTTGAGAGAGAGTGTGCACACAAGTAGGAGAGGGACAGAGAGAGAGGGAGGAGAGAGAGAATCCCAAGCAGACTCCACCCTGTCAGCATGGAGCCTGAGGCGGGGCTCGAACTCATGAACTGTGAGATCATGACCTGAGCAAAAATGAAGAGTTGCATGCTTAACAGACTGAGCCACCCAGGTACCCCAATACGTAAACATAAAAAAAAAAAAAAAAAAAGTACTGAGACACCATCACAGACCCCCAAGTTAGAGGTTGAAAGCTATTTGGGAAGGCAAAGCAACACACAAAAACCAATTCCTAATTGGTTTCTATGAATGGTAAGTCTAAAAGTTCACCATGGTCAGGGTAAGTATGGTTTGGAGATGATTACTGAAACCTGATGAGATATGATCTTGTAAAGTAGGCAAGATTTGAAAAGAAGGGCATTTAAGGTATAAAGTGTGGACCATATGAGCCAAGGCAAGGTGTCAGGGTTGAGGGGAGGAGGAAATGACAGCCTGACTGTTTTCCCTCCACCTCACTCTGGACCTCCATTGCGTCTCATGCTTTTCTCTTGTTTTTACCACTGAGGTACCTAACACATGTGATGCATACATATCTACCTTCCCCTGTCAACTCTCTGAGAATAGGACTGCGTCTCATCCTTCTCCTTCTTTTCAGTGCTTAAAGCAGTACCTGGTGCCCATTAGGTGGTCAATAAATACTTGTGAAGTGGATGGATAGAAAAATGGACACTGGATGAAAAGCTGAATCATAGGGGGAAGATTGGAACCGGATTGACACAGAGGCAAGAAAAGAAGAGCTGAACCAGATATGACAGAAGAACAGGTCTTGACTGAGTATGTGGACAAGATAAATATGATCTTTACGAGGGGATTAGAATCAGGGGAGACTGGAAACTGAGGTAGTGAGAGCACGGAGCAGTGAAAATGAGGATGGGGAAGATGAAAAATTGGCAGGCAGAGAGCAGCGAGCATCGGCAGGCTTTGGTTTGAAGTCTGGTATAAGGGAGACGAGAGAAGAGGGAGTCCTCTAGGAAAAAATGTGGAATGCAGGGAAAAGGATCTTGTTTGACCGAATAATGAGCGATTTCTAGACAAGTTGAAGATTTTTAAAAGTAAATTATTGTGTTGAGTGTTAAGTGGTAGAAGGGACATGGAGAGTGATTTTAGGTATTTGGAAATATATATGAAAAGAGGCTGAGAGTACAGATGTGGATGGCTGGATAGGTTTAGCCTCCTACCTTTGGAAGGTAGAGAATCCAGAGGTGTCTGGGGGTCAACGATTGCCTCAGAAGCTCCCAGAGATTATGGGTTCTTCCTGGAAGCCACAGGAAAGACTTGAGGTATGAAATGCCCCCCCCTTGATTTAGTGCCTCATCTCCTAAGGCCTTGATGTGTGATTTCAATCTCTGTTTACTCTAAATTAATTTTTGGAGCCTCTTGACTGGTGGCTACCAGTGCATCAGATTTCCACCCTGGCTGACTTGACTTTCTTCCCCTACGTCAGTGGGATTGGGGCAGAGAGGAAGATACCCACAGGCACACGGGCACATACACATCGGATGTTCTTACATCACCAGGTGGCTCTGTGCACTCAACACACAGCCAAAACAGTGGTTAATTTTCTTATTGTAGCATACCGCACCTGCTTACAGACAAGGAATGCAACCCACACGTGTTCACCTCTCCCCGAGTCATGAGCCATGGCCAAACTGTGACTCAGAACTCTAGATACCAGTCATTTCTCCTGGTCACAGAGGCAGCCCTTTTTCTGAACTTGCAACAAACCCAGAAATAAACATCTTCCCCACCAACACCCTCGAACAACTGGGTGGACAGAGAACTCTGGAACCCATAGGGGGTGCTTGCAGACACTACAGCAAGTTTCCAAAAATAAAAGCGCAAGCATTTCCCCTCACATTTATGTGTTAGGATAGCTCCAGGACCAAGAAGAAATACATATCCTGAGGGTACACAGGGACTAGATTTTGCCCATTTTCATAAACATCACGGAGCATAGTTAGCTCAGAATCCTACGGAGTCTTCTTGGCATATTTACAGAGCTCAGACCCACACCGGTGCATCAGGATGGTTTAAGGTTTGGGGAACAGGTTCCCCTACTGACAAATAGCATAATTAGGCATAATGTCTTAAGTGAACATATTAGCTCGGGCTTTTAACAGTATGCAAGCCTCAGCTTCCGCAATAACAGCCTAATCTTGTGTGGGAACCATCCCAGGCTTCACTCGAACACAGGCACTGTGCGTCCACCCGCAGATAAAGCTCTCGGAATGGTTTTATTTATATCGTCCTTGTTAGTCATACAGTCTGTGTGCAAACAAAACACCATTACTCTTATCTCCTTGGAAAGTTTAATTCATTAGCAATTAAAAGCTGGTGCAGAAAAAGAGTCGGGCAGCAGGCAGAGGTCCATCCTAGCAAAGCACCCCGGCGCAGACCCATTTGTGGGGGCCACGGTCACCGATAACAGCACCGTGATGTCTGCCGAATTGTTTTTCGTAAATAGTTTACCCATGTAAGGATGATCCCACTGTAATTAAATGAGATAATGTCGCCACAATCTCTTCAAAAGTACCCTGTTGAAACTTGCTGTCCTCAGGCTCTTGCGAAAGCCCATTCTTGACTCCCGCTCTGCTCCCCGTCTGGCTGGGTTGTGGGGGAGGCTGTCTCTGGGCCAGGTTCCTGTTGTGGCGGCCCAGAGTTCTCAGGGGGGGGCAATGGCCTGTCCTCACAGCTGCTGAGGGCCTCCGAATTGAGTTCTATTTGGAACAGGGATGGGCCTGATTGTGTTCTTTGTTATCCTAACTTAAGGATAACTTAAGGGAACTTAAGAATTGTAAACTGGGACAGGCTGGATCCAAAAGTCAAGCTCACAGCCAGCTGTTAACAATGGGAGAGGTTGTGGGGTGAGGGATGGGGCAGGAAACTCTATGCTCTCTGCTCAGTTTGTCTGTGAACCTAAAACAGCCTAAAATATAAGGTCTACTATGAAAACCAAGTGAAAAGTCTTGTTCATCCGTGGTTCTGGGTGTGAGAGTCCAAGATGTGTTTGAAAAAGTTCTTTCTCCCTCTGCATACGAGGCAGAACAGGAGGAAGCACAGAGATTTGGAAGACTACACCCAGGACAGGAAATTAGAAATGAAAACGTACCCTCTTCTGAGCTCTGGTGGCCTCCATTGGTAGGGGTGGAAAGTGAGACTTGGCCCAGCTGAGAGGGGACTCCAGATTTAGTGCCACTTAAGTTTTGTCTGACCCTGTAGCAAACAATACATAAATTTGTCTGTGTGGCATTGCATGGGTCAACTTGTCACTTGATTAAATGTTTTTCTTTTCAACTGCTTAGCTTTACATAGGTCAGCCTCAGTGCTGGAGGAAGAATGTGTACTAAAAATAATAAACAGTTTGGGAAATAGACTGGATCTAAAATAAATAAGGTTAATATAGCAAGACTACCTCCGAGGGCTAGAAGGGACTTTGAATCACCCTCCGGTGCAAACTTTGCCCACGCCTAAGTGGGCACACAAGAGTTAAATAATAAAACCCCAGCCAGGCTGGTAGTAGAACTTTTAATCCTAGCTGCTGCCCCCGGGGGTGAGAGGAAGAGATATTTGATAGTCCAAAACAGAAAGTAAATATAGAGTAAATTACTTCCATGTAATTGGGGAGATTATTTCAAGTAGATTGCAACTTGGAAATGGATTGCTTCTTTTCAAAACTCAGGGTGACTCCTACATTTTTCATCCTGAGGTCAGGGTGGCACTGAGGGGAGGAGCAGTTTCTGGCTTTCAAGGGCAGCTAGAGCTAGTATATTTTGTAAAGTCAAAGTTAAGCATCTTTGATACTTGAATTACCCAGATCTGTGCAGTAGTTATTAGGAATAGAAATATAAAGAGACATAGAAATGTGGCCAACAGAAACACAGCACCTTAAAAAATCTGAACTGTGAGCCCTTGCGGATAGAAAACAGAAAACTCTTTGCAATTAATATAATCACCCTCGTTCAAGGAAATGGTCAATTTGATTTGAAATGGTGTGGAAAAGCATGGGAGAGGATCTGTGTGAGACACGTAAAAGAATTTTACATTTGTTCACATAATGAGCCAATTTTTCCAGTAACTTCCATTGTTTGGTTCTGGTGCTTTGTCTTGAAGCCAATGTGTATATGTTTCAATGTTGTGTCCTTATAGTAGTCTTTTAAATAGTTCTCTCCTCTTCTTAAGTGTGTAGGCTCTAGAACCAGAGAAGCCTTGTTGAGATTCATGACTGCCCTTATCTATTACCTCTCTGACTTTGGACAAATTGCCTGACCTCTCTCAGCCTTTATTTTCTTTTGCCTTTTCTTTTTTTTTTAGAAGTTTTTTGTTTTTGTTTTTTTAAGTTTATTTATTTATTTTGAGAGAGAGAGAGAGAGAGAGAGCGAACTTGCATGCACAAGTTGGGGAGGGGCAGAGAGAGAGGGAGAGAGAGAATCCCAAGCAGGCTCCCTGCTGTTAGCACAGAGCTCCATATGGGCTGATCTCATGAACCAGGAGATTATGACCTGAGTTTAAATCAACAGCCTTTTTTCTTTTCTTTTCTTTTCTTTTCTTTTCTTTTCTTTTCTTTTCTTTTCTTTTCTTTTCTTTTCTTTTCTTCTTAGATCTGTGTATGTTTTTCTCCTCTCCTGGGCTTCTTATGGTCAGGGGTATGCTTTTACTCATCTCTTATAATTCCTATCATAGTGCATGACTAATCATAAGTAATCATGAATTGCTTTGCAAATTGTAAACCAACACCTAGCCTATTACAATTAAGGAGGAAGAACACCCCCCTTTCAGTCTAGTATATGGCAAACAGAGAAGATGTGTGTAGGTCTTAGGGCATCCCTAGAAAGTTCTAGAGAGGGCTAGGAGAGTGGCCCCCTTAAACTGTAGGAAATTTGCAAATCATTAACAAGAGAGGCTGATGAATGAGAAGTAGTGAAATGGCTTTCTTAAAATATTGGGAAGTTGGTGATCCTTTTTCCTCCTTTGTCATTACTGGGATTTTGGAATTCTAGGGGAGAAATTGCATGTAAAAAAGTCATTGTCCCATTCTGCTGTTTGTAAAGACTTTCCTTTCCTTAAATTTGGTCAGGGTAGGAGATTGCTTCTGTGGGCTTTAAAGGGAAGTATTATCTCTTTATATTGGTATCACTAGCACAATGCTTAGCAGAGAGGAGGCACTCAATGACTGTTGGATGAACAAATAACATTTGGGAAAGTGCTTTGTAGACTGTGAAACTTTGCACAAATGAAAAGATGATGAGGATAATTGCTTATGAGCCTCAAACGCTGACGCGGAACTCTTGTCCTAAGGTACTACTCTCTCTCTCTCTCTCTCTCTCTGTCTGTCCCCCTCCCTCTGAATAGTAGCTACATTTTTCTTTTTTTAATGGGAAAAGTATTGGGACACTGAGTGCTTTTTGAAATTAAAATTAAAATCAAAATGTACTTCCCCCCTTTAATTACTAGTTGTTCCATTTGCGCTTCTGGCGTTTGTTGGCAAACATATATTTATATACTTCATATTATTGTCTTTAGTTACCCTGAAACCTTCCTATCTCATCCACCTTTAGTATGTCATGTAGTTTTGACTTAGATTTCCCAACTGTTAGACTGTCGGGCTTTCAAGGATGCATTCTTAAAAATCAGTGTCTTTGGAAGCACTTGAACCAGAAGTCAAATGGCATGATGTAAACCAATAGTTTTTCAACGAAGAAATGAAAAGTCTCAGTAATGTCAAATAAGGAATCTAACCTATTGAGACCAATTTGCTTACACTGCATTGATTCCTACAAAAACATTATAAAAGAGGGTGCTGCCTACACTCTACTGATCAGATTACAAGTATCCTTGGTGAAGACAAAACTAGTGTAGGCTGTAAGAGTTTGCCTTAAAGTGTCACCTGATGTTAGCTGTCCCTCACTGACTGAGGTATTTTCCTGGCTTCAGATGGATCAGGTTGTCCATTGAGAACCCACAGACTGCGTGTGGCCATGGCTGCATGATTGAGGGGTCATAATCTGGAGATGCAGTAGGGGAGTCTAGCAGCAGGCAGGCAATAATGACTTGAAAAAAAAACTGGTTTTGCTACTTACTCAGTGACAGTGATTAGTAGGGTGTAAGAAAAGATGAAAATTCTAGGGGCACCTGGGTGGCTCAGTCGGTTGGGCGTCCGACTTCAGCTCAGGTCATGATCTCGCGGTTTGTGAGTTCGAGCCCACATCGGGCTCTCTGCTCTCAGTTCAGAGCCTGGAGCCGTTTCGGATTCTGTGTCTCCCTCTCTCTCTGTTCCACCACTCATGCTCTGTCTCTCTCTGCCTCTCAGAAAATGAATAAGCGTTAAAAAAGTTTTTTTTTTAAAAAGATGAAAATTCTAAAGGTTTCCATAAATGTCTCATTTTCTTACCTAGGGATTCAGGGGCTTTAGAGATATAGTCCAGATTTGGTTTTTGGCTGTGCCACTTATTCTTGTGGAAATGGGTAGAAGGTAGTGGGTTGGGTGGGTGGGTGAGGCTTCCCAGGCCCCTCCATCCATCTGATCTAAATGTACCAGGAGGGCCCCTGTGAAGCCAGGGCAGTTCTACATATGCCAGCTTCAACAGCTCAACAGGGACTTGACATAAACACACTTGTCACTCTCATCCATCCTTTTGGGTGCTCAGCAAATCCAAAATTCCTAGATAGCATGACTTAGGTGGCAATCTGGAAGGTGGGGAGGACGGAGGCCCTGTCTTGAGGCTGCTTTGCCGAACAAGCATAAAATTTTTACTTAGCTTGAATGCTGATTTTGGCATATTTTGGAGGTGAGCAGATGGAGATAATGGAGAGAGATACTGAGAAAACCCCAAGTCACCCCTAAATACTACCCAGGGAACCCAGATGTGATAAACAATGCAAAGACTCTCATATCTGATTATGCTGTGTTTATGGACACATCTATGCATATACTTTTTTTGATTTTCTATTGCTTTATTTTGATCATCTTGGTTTAATCCCTGTGAGCTCATATTCCTTCATTAAAGTCATCAAATCAAGGAAAGAAGAAGAACCTTGGAGGCAGGCCCATGCTAGATTTCTCTGAAGACAGGCCCACTGGGCACCCGTCCAGCCTCTGATGTGCCCTTCCTGTGATGGGGACATGTGGTCAGAGGATGCAGCCCGTGATAACTAAACCCTCCCTTCTTGTCACACACCTGTTCTCCTATGTTGAGCTGAACATTTCAACCACTATCTTCCACACACTGGTCCTTATTTTGATCCCTTAAGCAATATAGGTATCCTGTTTCTTGTTTCATGTGAGAGTGCCTCAAATATATGAGCCAGTCATCATGCAGGGCTAAGTATTCTAGAATTCAGAGGTGTAATGGGCTGAATTGTATCCCTACCCAAGTTCGTATATTGTTTTTAACCCCCAAGAACTCAGAATGTGTCTATATTGGAGATAGAGTCTTTAAAGAGGTAATAAGTTAAAATGAGAATATTAGGGTGGGATCTAATCCAGTATGGCTGCTGTCCTTGTAAGAAGAGGAAATCAGGACACAGAGACACATAGAGGAAAGACCACGTGAAGGCACAGGGAAAAGACAGCCTCTACAAGCCAGGGAGAGAGGCCCCAAAAGAAATCAACCCTGCTGACATCTTGTCTCCAATTTCAAGCCTCCAGAACTTCCAGAAAAGAAATGCCTGTTGTTGAAGCTACCTGGTCTGTGGTACATTGTTATGGCAGCCCAAACAGACTAATTCAGGAGTCAAATGTATATGGGGTTGGAGCCAAGCAGATAGGTAGGATTATCCAGGCAAATATGTGGGATGAGATGGTGAGAGGGCCATAGGATAAACATTTCACTGACACCAGACTAGGCAATTAGACTCCAGTAGAAATTTGTGGTGGGGTACTACCACATATTTTGAAAACAAACAAACAAACAGAGAGAAATAAAACAACACATAATTCCCTAGATGTTCCTGATGTGCACGCTGATTGAGATACACTAATCCAGATTTTTTTAAAAAAGAACTTTTTTCTGCATGCCTGGAAATGATGCCAGACAATTATAGATTTCAAACTTCATGGAAAATTGAAATTTCCCTCTTTTGGGGGATTGTCTTATGAATCCAGTAAACAAAGTCTAAGTTTCTTATTCCTATTACCTTATTACTTTTTTAAAAAACTTTTTATTTATTCTGAGGTGGGGGGAGGGGCAGAGAGAGAGAGAGAGAGGGAGAGAGAGAATCCCAAGCAGGCTCTACCCTATCAGCATGGAGCTTGGGGCTTGAACCCACAAATGGAGAGATCATGGGGCTTGAACCCACAAATGGAGAAATCATGACCTGAGCCGAAATCAAGAGTTGGATGCTTAACGGATTGAGCCACACAGGTGCCCCACCTTATTACTTTTAATATAATATTGAAAGTGATGGTTGTCCTGGTAGCCTTTTGGGATGTGTATTCTCCCCCTCCCAGTATGACCTCCCATGGCCAGCAGGCACTGTTCCTTTCCCATAGTTCAGGATCTCAGTATGAAATAGGCTATGAAAGTGTACAACATTCACTCATATTGACCATCCCATTATTCTTTGTGACTTGGGAGAATACCCGTGTTTTCTCAAATACTCTATCTGTTGAGTATTAGGAACCATTTCTATGTAATAAAGAACTATCGCTTATCGGGAAGTATACTCACCCTTCTTGTGGAAGAAAACTTATGATATTGAACTTGATAAAAGTCATCATTTTCACAAGCCCAAATAAAACAAGTCTTATCTGTCTCCCCTCCCACTGTGATAGGTTCACGCACAAGGAGGATTACCAAATTAGAAAGGAGGCATCATAAGTTTTAGGCTGAAACAAATCAGGGCTAACCAGGGTAATCCAATTTGTTATAAACACAATGAATTGTGTAACTTTAACTTAGATGTTTTAAAGAAACTCTATCATGCTTTTTTATTCATTTCTGGACAATTTTGTAGCCACTGCTTCATTCTTTTTGGGAAGGCAGGAAAGCAATAGATAGTGTCTTGAGAAAAACCAGAACAGCCAGACTCTGTTAATTTAGTTCAGGTAATCAGGCATTAGGTGTTAGGTTAATTAGAATTAATTAGTATTAGGTTCTGAGTAGGTGGGTAAGTACAGCTCTTATACACTCTGCCTAAAACATCACAGTGGGAAGTTGTGTGTATGAGGGGGACAACAGGGTAGGGAGTGCCCCGTCCTGAAAGAGACCAGGTCTTCCAGATGGGTACTGGCTTGACTGATTCCTCTACTTAAGGTGTGCAGAGAATACATTTCCCTGCCCAAATTCCATTTTATCTAGGTGTCATGGTGTCTGACATTCCACCTCTAAAGATTTATTCCTTTGGCTTTTTTCCCCTTCCTTTAAAATGGAAATTCTCTTGGTTTGTGCAAAACACAAAACTGATTCCTAAAGGCAAACACGCTAAGGTGGTTATCAGCTGTGTTTTCCAATGGCTAAAAGGGGCTAGCAGAACTGAAAGAACCTTGGAGTTTCATCAGTGGGGTGATGGAGGGGGCGGTTTGCTAAGGAGGTTTGGGGAAAGCACAGAGAGAGGAGGGCAGGGTGGACAGACACACTTTGCTTGCTTGGGAATTTTGATTGGGGCTGACTCTGCCCACTGAGTACAACTTCAAAGCAAAACACAACACAATGTATCTTTGAGAGTTGCTTTAACCTATTGCATTATTTCAATAGTTGAACTGACCAGGACTTCTTCCTTTATTTTTTTTAATGTTTATTTATTTATTTTTTTTGAGATAGAGAGACAGAGCGTGAGTGGGGGAGGGGCAGAGAGAGAGGGAGACACAGAATCTGAAGCAGGCTCCAGGCTCTGAGCCGTCAGCACAGAGCGTGACGTGGGGCTTGAACTCATGAACCACGAGATCATGACCTGAGCCAAAGTCAGTTGAGCCGACTGAGCCACCTGGATGCTCTGAGCTGACCAGGACTTCTAGAGCTAGAGTTGAGAAGGGTGGTTAGCTTTGCAAGTACAGTGTGAGTTACAGCTTGTAAATTATAACATTTATCTGGGCACAGAGGCAAGATCATTAATGTTTGAGGAGCACCTTTCAAAACTCAAACACAGATGGCAGAGCTCGGTCTTTTATACCATTTCTCCCTTTTTGAGGTAAGTTAGAGAGCTTGAGTTATGAAGCATTAAAAGATCATCTTGTTGGGGTGCCCGGGTGGCTCAGTCGGTTGTGTCCGATTGCAGCTCAGGTCATGATCTCACAATCTGTGGGTTCAAGCCCTGTGTCAGGCTCTGTGCTGACAGCTCAGAGCCTGGAGCCTGCTTCCAATTCTGTGTCTCCCTCTCTCTCTGCCCCCTGCCCTGCTCACACTCTGTCTCTCAAAAAGTGAATAAACATTAAAACAAAAAAAAAAAAAAAAAAAAAAGATCATCTTGTTTCCACATTCAATTTTCTTCTTTTCACTTAGGAAAGAAAAAAAACAACTTTTCAGGTCAAAGGCCATTTGAGGTGGCCCTGGTTCCTCCATGTTTCACTCACTGGGGCTTCATTTCTACTGGGCCTGCGTGTCAATTGACCACGTCTCGGGAGGGAAATGATTCTCGTGACCTCACTTTCGGGAGACAGGAACCTCTGGCATCTTATCAAACTGCCAGGCTGTGCTCCGCGAGCCGGAGTCTTTGCTTTGTCGTAGGAGAGTAACACAGTAGGTCACCACTCAAGCGTCTTGGCAAAGCTGTTAAGCGCGTGGGGGGCCCCAACCACTGCTGTTGGCGGGGAGACCGACTGGGCACTTGCCTCTCACCTTCAGGATTTGGCCCTGATTAAATTAATCTATGCAGGTGGAGTCCTGGTTTGTGAGAAGGGTACAGAGCCTGAGGACATGCTGGCATTTCTTCCTCATCCTGCGTTTGAGGACACAGAAGGGTGTCCTGGTCAAATTAGCCGGTTACTGGTTCCCCAAATAACTCCAGTTTCAGACACCTGACTTGACTCTGTGAGTGAGTGGGAGGCTCTTTTCCCTGAGTGTTTTTGCATCTTGGTTTTCATGTCGCTACATGAACATTCAGCCCACAGATTGCTGTTATCTAATCAGGTGCATCAGTCCGTGGTGGAGAGGAGAGGGGAGGAACGCCCCTCTGACTCAGATTTTGCGCAAACAAAACTCAGCCTTGTTAGCCAAGGCAGGGAAGAGCACCCAAGGCTGCTCGTTTCAGATCTTTCCCCCGACAATCTGCAGGGCAGGGCAAATGGGTGAGCTTTTATAGCAAGATAAGCAACACAAGGGCTCCACTTTGGTATGCTAAATCAAATTAAAATGTCAATATTTACACATGACCTTCAAGGCTCTTACACTCTTGCTTTCTTAGGATGCAGTACAGACTGCGTTTTCTTTAGTCCGTTACCAACAGCTTGGAAATTCAGTTAGAGGACATAACCCAAATGTTCTCCAAATGTTGCTTCCAAATGGTCATCTTGAAAAGTGCTGTCTGAAGGCGTGCACCCTCTCTGCACTGAGAGAGAGCTGTTGCCCTGCTTGTCTAACTGCAGGGGAATTATCCAAAGATTGAAACCACCAATGATAAAGATAGTGCTGTGCAGCGTACTTTAATTTGTTGATAACTAAAGCACAAGAGGCCTTTTTACATGCTCCTTGAAGCTTCACTATTGTGTATTGCACATTCAGCCCCTGCTCGTGTGCTGACACAAATAAACACGATCATAACGGTTGAAATGTAGTTAGAAACACAATTGAGAACATCTGTATTGTAAGCAGAAATAAATTAGAAATACTGAAGTGTTTTGTAGCTGTGAAAACGAAGGAATAAAAAAATAACCCACAGTACCTGGATTAAGCGGTTATAAATAATGTATAAAGCAAAAATCTCATTACCCCCTGTGTAAACTCCCCCCTAATGAAATATATTTTATGAATGTAGTAACACTGTAATAACCAAAGCATTTGTTTTTCCCCACAAACTTTCCACTTCATAACTGTGAGATTGTCTGGATTTATAAGCTGGGGACAAAACATCCCCGAATTTACCGGTTTTGGTTTCTTCCCTGTGACCTTCAGCTCCAAGACTCTGCTCCACCATTTATCAGAATGCCGCCTGGCACACGGCAAAGTTTCCCCCAAATGCAGTCACATAAAAACCAACAGAGGGGAACGCGAGCCCCCACAGACCCGGAGGGAGAGGCCTTGAGACTGTTGGCTGGCAGGGGCCACGGGGAGGCAGGTGGGTTCCACCCGCGCAGGTCAGTGTCACCAGCTGTGGCACAGGAGTGCACGTGGAGTCCAGGCCTCTGGCGGTAGAATCCATCATGTCGGTGATGTCACTGTAAGTAGAGTGACTGGTGCCAGATGAGTGAGTTTTGTCCAGCTGAGCGATGGGGCCATCCCAGGGGTGGCCAGAACGTGCCACTGGGCAGCATCCTTAGCATTGCCAGAACCGGAAGGAAAGTGGTTGTCTGACTGGCCCTCTCACTCCTGACGGCAGTACCCTTCCTTGTAAGGTTTCTCGTTTGTTTGTTAGTTTTTGAAATCACAAATCAGTGGTCGGGCTCTGGAACATCACGGGTCTCAGCAGCGTGCTGAAGGGTCAAGCATGACTCTGGAGTCCTGTTAGTTATGAAACCCTGTTCTCCTGGGTTACGCCAGGTGAGTCCCGTATCTTTAAGATATATCAGGGCAAGGAGTAAAGCATAGAGCTTTAGTCTAAGTTTCTAGGAAAGCATAGAGAGCTGGCTCCATACCTCCTTTGCATAATAGGAGCTACTGTAAGCCTAACTGTGTCCTACCTCAAATACCTAATGATTCCTTCTGAGCTTCTAATTAATGAATTAATGTATATCCTTTCTGGCTCTCCTGTTGTCCTTAGAATGTTTCCGAAATGAGTCACAGATATCCATGCAGATAACTGCCTGAATCTAGCCTGATGCTTGATCAGGTGCAGCTTATACCTGCATGACTTATACCCATGTTCTATTTCTGCCCAGCCCCATTGGGACAACAGTGGTGGCCGGCAGCTAAGCAGAATGGCCCCATTAGATTCGCTTCTAGTATAACGTCATGCATGCTCTCATTTTTGGAGTCATAGTCAGAAACTTGTGATTTCTCCTCATTTTGGCATGCAGTTGTGGCGTGGTGAAGGAGATGATTGGATTATAAGTCAAAAGACTTGCTCTTAAGTCCCATCTTCCCTCTCTACCTGAGCGATGTTGGATGGGTCCGTTTCTGAGCCTGTTGCCTAGAAAATGGGGATAATATTAACTCATACTTCTTTTAGTGGCTCCTAAATAAGGTAACGCAAATAAGAGACTTTACACGGTTTAAAGTGCTATGGAGTGGTATCATTGGCTATTGAGTGGTGTTCTCTATTTCTCTTGGTCTGTTTGAGCTGCTATCACAAAATCCCAGAGGCTCCCATGTGGTTGAAGGATGGAAGTTTGCTCTCCGGAGCTTCTTTTTTCAGGGCACTAATTCTGTTCGTGACGCCTTCGCCCTCCTGCCCTAATCACCTCCCAAAAGCCCCCCACCTCCTGATACCATCACCTCACAGGTTAGGATATCCACATATGAATTTGGGAGGGACACAAACATTCAGACCATAACATCATTATTAAAAAGAGATATCTAGGGGCGCCTGGGTGGCTCAGTGGGTTAAGCGTCCGACTTCAGCTCAGGTGACGGTCTCGCGGTCCGTGGGTTCGAGCCCCGCATGCGTCGGGCTCTGGGCTGATGGCTCAGAGCCTGGAGCCTGCTTCCGATTCTGTGTCTCCCTCTCTCTCTGCCCCTCCCCTGTTCATGCTCTGTCTCTCTCTGTCTCAAAAATAAATAAACGTTAAAAAAATTAAAAAAAAAAAAAAGAGATATCTATCCTACTTACATTATAATGTGGTTTGAGGATCAAATCGAGTCAGATCTGTGAAGACGGCTTTGAAAGGTGTAAAGCAGGGCAAAGTATAAGACTATATTGCAAATGTAAAGCATGTCAGCTGGATTACCAGCGGTCACCAGTTCCATGGACACATTTGCCAGTGCGGCACAGTCTTCTAGACCAAAAAGAGGTTGCCGATGCTGGCGATATTAGAGCTGGTGTTGCTTTTCTCCAAATCTTCCTATCTTGAGCACACTCAATTGTTTGGGATCTTTGTTTCATCTCTCTCACTTTTAATATGAAGAAAAAACAGTCGCTTTCTAATAGAGTTGTTGGGAAAACATGATTGAAATGGGTTCCAAAAATAGCTCTTAAAGCCAAAGTTATACGAAGGACATAAATTGTGCATGAACTCTTTCAGCAGTGAACAGGCACATCTCCACATACCCCTAGGATCTCAAGCTGATAATGTAACAACAAGAACCTATTGAATCAGGACAAGGTGATGGTTCTGCTCGTGTGGCAATCTAGGTCTCAGAGTCTGGTATGCGGGCAGGGTGGAAAGAGCAGATTGCATTTTCGAAAGAAAGGTTAAGCTTGAATGTTTTGGACAGGAGGTGGTTAGATGCATTTTTAAAACGTCCTTGAATTTACCTGATGAGTTTTGTGTCCTTGCGATGGTTGTAGCCCATTCCAGGTTATGAATAAATTTAGCAACACAAAAGAGGTCATTTAAAAATCTCTCCCTCAAATGCTCCATTTCCTCTGATGCCCCTTCCAGCTTTCTCCTCTTCTTCACTAATTTGGCAACCTTCCAGGCTGCCCTGCTGATCATCTTAAGCTTAAGATTAGTGGTATGTGGTTTTACAAACGTTTGAAACTTTTATAGGAGAGCTGTGGAAAGGTGGAGGGTTCCAGAAAACCCCGGATAGAAGTCAAGACAACCATTTTATTTATTTCTTTATTTTTGGCTTTCAAACAACCTTTTGGTTTGAACTAATTTTAGACTTAAGAAACGTTGAAAAAAATACTATCAAGTGTTTCTTTGTGTCCCTCACTCTGCTGCCACTTATGTTAACAACTCTTATGGTCATCTGATAGTTATGGAGAATAGGAAATTAACATGAGTACAATATTCTTAACTAAACTACAGACCTCATTGGGAATTCACTAATTTTCCTGCAAAGATCATTTTTAGGTTCCAGGATCCTTTCCAAGACCCCACATTGCATTTTACCCCCAACCTGTGACAGTTGTCAGTCTTTCCTCGTCCTTCTTGACTTTGGCACTTTTTGAAGAGTAGTGATCAGTAATATTGTAGAATACCCTTTAATTCAGGCTTGTCTAATGCTTTCTCACAATTGGGGTATTTTGGCAAGAATACCACAACAATGATACTGTGTTTCTTGTCAGCACATCATGGCAAGAGATTGATGATGTGGTATGTCTTATTACTGGCGATATTTACCTTGATCACGTGGTTAGGCTGGGGTCTGCTGGTTTCTCTACTATAAGGTTACTGTTTTTCCTTTCGCATTGGTAAGTATTTTGAGGGAGATACTTTGAGCTTATTCAACTCTCCTGTTTATTTGTTTTGAATTTCTTTTGCATAAGGGAGCAGCCACCTGTGTATTTTCTTATGTCTAAATTCTGACACAAAGGATCACATACTCTTCGATGCTCTTTGGAGTGTTAAAGAACAACAATCCAGCTGAGTAAATTTAAAGATCTAATTGGCTTTATTCAAGGATTCATGAACCGGGCAGCATCCCAGCGAGAGTAGAAAGGAGCTGCCAGGAGTCGTACGAAATGGACAACTTTTTTTACTGGAAGAAGGAAGGTGATATAAGGAAGTTAAAAGAGTGGATTATTTCAGGCAAGGTTACTTTCCCTTAGGGGAAGGCAGGGGGTCTTATCATGCAGATTACCTCACTAGTGCTGATCAAGGAAATTCCAGACTGATAGGTTTAAAATTCCACTCTTGGGAGAGGCTGAAACTGTAATTAGGTTTGTTAACCTTAAAAATAAAACTTCGTTATTTTACCAACAAAAATGGGTTTATTCAGGAATAGCAGAGAACTGCTATCCAGGACAAGCAAGCTATGGGAAAGCCATAGGCAAGTCCAACCAACAAAAGAGAGGAACATTATTTTATAGAGAAGGAGGAAGTTGGGAGCTGTTTTGAATAGAGGCCCATTGGAGAGAAGCAAGTGTTAAGGGTGATGACAATTTCTTATTGGCTCCGATGTAGAGGTGGTCGATTTCCCGTAGAAGATGCAATGTCCATCTTTTCCTGTTGGGGCCCATTATTGACAATTCTTCCTGTAATTGACATTGAATAGTATTCGTTCCTGGGCTCCTCCCTCCAACCTCCCCTTCTAGCATCCTGAGTCCCCTTGAGTGAGGTTTCCCTTTATTATCATAGGTTTGGTATTAAGTCTTGGTGGGGCTTTGCAAAAGGGACTATTTTGGGACTATTGTTTCTTTGAAACAGGGGTTTTGCCTTTTTTCAGTTAATAATGAATGTCATGAATTTCCTCATTCTTTTATACAGTTGTATTGTACTCTATTGTATGGATATACCATTTATTCAAGCACTCTCCTACATAGGCATTTAAGTTGCTTTTGGTGCTTTGCAAATACAAACAAGGTGGCAATGAATATGTTTGTGCATATGCATTTTTGTATTGTTGGAGATACATTCCCTAGAAGTGGGTTTGCTAGGTCAAAAAGAAAATGTATATGCGATTTTGTTAGATATTGCCAAATGTCCCTTCCAGAAGGCTCCCACTGGGAATGTATGGAAGTGCCTGTTCCCCCATAGCTTCACCAAAGAGCTATACTAATGGAAAGTAGTCTGATGTTTATAGAGTTTTGCCAGTTTGATAGGTGAGAAATGGATTTCCTTAATTATCAGTGAGTTTGAGAATTTTCTCACAGGGTGGAGTGCCATTTTTAATCCTTTCTCAGTAATTATCTGTTTGTGTTTTCCCTTCATTTTTCTATCAAGATTTTGGTCCTTTGTCCCTCAGTTTTTAACATTTCTTTATATATGAGGAATATTAGCTCTTTTTCTCTAGTATATGCTAGAATATCTTCTCCCCATTTGTCTGTTTTCCTTTTACTTTGCTTATAGTGTTTGTGTCATGAAAAAAAAGCTTAATTTGTATGTAGTCAAATTTATTAATTTTTAAAATTGTCTCTAGGTTTTAAATCATAGAAAACCTTTTCCTTACCAAGGTTAAAGAATAATTTAGCTACGTTTTCCTCCATATTGTATGGTTTCAGTTTTTACATTTAGGATCCTAATCTACTTGGAGTATATTCTACCATATGATGTGAGATATGGATTTAATTTTATTTGTTTCCAGATGACTACCTTGTTGTTCTAGAATTACTTGTTAAAAAGTTTATCTTTACCCCAGTGATCTGAGATGCCACTTTTCTCATATACTAAATTTCCATTTGATTTTGGGTCTACTTCTGGGCTATTCTACTCTACTAGTCTGTATGGCTATTTTTTCTATTCATGTTCCTGCACCATACTGTTTTAATTATCAAGGTTTTATTGAATGCTTTATTTTCTGGTACCACACACAGTTGTTGTTGTTGTTGTTGTTGTTGTTGTTGTTTTTCTTTTTCAGTGTTCTACCAGTCTTGCAATTTTTGTTTCCATATATAAACATTAGTAGCAAATTGTCTAACTCTAGAACATAGCTTGTTGGCACTTTATTGTAATTGTAGTAAATTTATAAATTAACTTAGGGATAACTGATATTTTTATAATGCTATATAATCCTATCCAGGAACATGAGATGTCTTTCCATTTACTCAAACCTTTATTAGTGTCTTTCAGGAGTGCTTAGAAATTTTTCCTGGTACAGGTGTGCATGCTAAATGTTAAATTTCTTTGTAAGTATTTACTACATTTTGAGGCTGTTGTAAGTGGGGTTTTCTGTTATTATGTCCTGTTTATTGTTTGTATAAAGGCCATTGATTTTTATATGTTAATTTTATATTCTATTACTTGAATAAATTCTTTTATTGTTTGAGTTAGTTTTATTATTGATTTTTCTGGAATTTTCTAGGTATATTATCATATCTTCAAATACAGGCTTCCCCCCCCCTTTAATCATTTTATGCCTCTAACTGATTTTTCTTGTCTAATTGCATTGGCTAATTCAATAGTAGTGGGGATAGTGGACATTTGTGTCTTGTTTTTGATCATATTAGAAATGGATCCAGTATTTCTCCATTAAATAAGATGCTGGCTTTAGAACTAATCATTGTATTGAGAAAGTGTGTGTCAATTCGATACACTGGAGTAGTTTTACCATGAATGTGTGTTAAATGTTGTCAATTGCTTTCTCAGCGTCTATGGGAAATGATTACATAATTTTTTTCCCTTTGAGACTTATTTCATGGGTAGTAGGCTGAATAATAGCTATCAGGCCCTAAACTCCAGAATCTGCAAATGTTATTGTCACCAACTAGACCCCAAGACCTGACCTTTACTATCCACCAGCTTATACTCACTGACCATTGTTCCACATTTTTCCATAAGTTCTTCTTTCCAGATTATCTCTAACTCAGGAAAATAGAAAGTGAAACTGACCCTTGAGCAGCAGCCACAGCTGTGATGGGGACTCCAGCTGGCCCAGACCACCCAGACTAGTTTGAGCTTAACCCCCGAATCACCTACACAGATCATAGGTGGACCATGGAGTGACCTCTAGAATGACCAACAACTACCTTTACCTTATTATACTAAAATCTCTGCCCAAGGAGGAGCACAGGCCTCATTTATATACCAAATGTGTATATAGGCATGTTTCCCTAAGGTGCATGCATGACCTACATGTGATGCACCTCTACATATGATGATAAGGCTTTCTTTTCTAAATATTCATCCCCAAATAAACCCCAAATAAAAAGAACCTGGGGCCCCTGAGTGGCTCAGTTGGTTAAGCGTCTGACTTTGGCTCAGGTGGATCTCCCAGTCTGTGAGTTTGAGCCCTGTGTCAGGCTCTGTGCTGACAGCTCAGAGCCTGGAGCCTGCTTTGGATTCTGTGTCTCCCTCTCTCTGCCCTTCCCCTTCTCTCTCTGTCTCTCTATCTCTCAAAAATAAATAAACATCAAAAAAATTTCTAAATAAAAGGAACTCATCCACCCTTGCTGGAGGACTCATGGTTTTGGAAGCTACTCCCTGTGATCTCCTTATTTGCTGCAGGTAAAGTTTCCTTTGTGTGACAACACAACCTGGTGCAGATTCTGATTCACCAAGGAGTGAACTCACATTGGTTTGGTTACTATATCTTATATGATAAAGTTTTTGCAGGTGCAATTAAATGAAAACTCTTCAGATGATTATCTTAGAGATATTATATTTGTCCTGGGTTATTCAAGTGGGCCCCGAATGCATAAAACATGTGGTTATAAGAGAGAGGTAGAGTGAGATTAGACCATACACAGAGGGGAAGGTGATATGACATGGAAGGAGAGATGGCAGTGATGCCACAGGCCAAGGAATGCTGGTGGCCACCAGAAGCCGGAGGAAGCAAGGAGTAGATTCTTCCAGACACAGGAGGAGAGTGACCCTCCCCATACCTTGATATCAGACTTCTCATGCCCAGAACTAGGAGAGGATAAATTCCTGTTGTTTGAAGCCACTGAGTTTGGGAAAATTTATAAGACTGGACATAGAAAACAGAGATTTTGGTACCCGGAAGAGAGGTGTAGATGTAACAAATACCTAAAAATGTGGAAGTGGCTTTAAAAATAGATAATGGGTGGAGGCTAGAGAATTTTGAGGTACATGATAGGAAAAGCCTGGGTTGCCTTAAACTGAATGTTAGTAGAAATATGTTAAAGTTGCTTTTGGTGAAGATCCGGAAGGAAATAAGGAGTCTGTTATTGGACACTGTTATATAGTGACAGAAAAGTTAGCTGAATTGTGTCCTACAGTTGTGTATAAGGCAGACTTTGTAAGTCACGAAACTGGATATTTAGCCAAGGACATTTCCAAGCAAGGCCTTGAAGGTGCAGCCTGGTCTCTTCTTATTGCTCATAGGAAAATGACAAAGGAAAGAGAGAAATTGAGAAAAGAATTGTCAAGCCAAAAAGGAACCAGCACATGATGATTTGGGAAATTCTTAGCCTATCTTGATGGCAAATGATGCCAAATAGAAGAGGATTTAGGAATTTAGGAGATTAGGAGTGTGTGCTCTGTGAGAGAAGGCCAAGGATGTGACTGGACAACCTTTTGTTGGTGTTGAAGAGATTTAAGCGTGTTGGATCATGTTTGCTAAAATGGATGGTCCCCCATGTAGGCTGTTTAGAGTTACAATCTTTCAATTTTTTGATGGGGCCAAAGTGGTCTGCATTCAGAGAAATTGTACTTCAAATTTAGATCTTTTCCTGGGCTGGTGATATGTTGTATGATTCTCTCTCATGATGCTGGGCAGTGACAGGGGCCACAGCTCCCAGTCAGCCATTCGATCATGAGGGTAAACAACAGATACACTAACTGTTGTGTACCCACACAACCATTCTGATTTTTACTTTCAATGCAGTAATTAGTAAATTACATCAGACATTCAGCACTCCATTATAAAATGGGGTTTATGCTGGGGCTCCTGGGTGGCTCAGTCAGATGAATTGTCGGACTTCGGCTCAGGTCATGATGTCAGGGTTCGTGCGTTCAAGCCCCGCATTGGGCTCTGTACTGACAGCTCGGAGCCTGGAGCCTGCTTCAGATTCTGTATCTTCCTCTGTCTCTCTCTGTCCCTCCCCCACTCACACTCTGTCTCTCAAAAATAAATAAACATTTAAAACAATAAACAAAAAAATAAATAAAATGGGATTTATGGGAGATGATTTTGCCCAAGAGTAGGCTACTGTAAGTGTTCTGAGCACGTTTAGGGTAGGCTAGGCTAAGCTACGATATTCAGTAGGTTAGGTGTAGTAAATACATTTTTGACTTCCAGTATTTTCAACTTCTACTGGTTTTATCAGGATGTAACCCCAGGAAGAAGATCTGTATTTTGTTTAGAATTTTTGCACTGGTATTCGTGAGTGTAGAGCTCTGTGGGTTTATTCCTTGTATTGTCTTTATTTGTTCAGCTAGGAATATTATATTTGCATATAAAAAGGATTAAAAAGTTTTCTTTCATTTTCAATGTTGTGGAGCAATTTATAGAGCATTGGGATTAGCTAGAATGTGAAGGTTTGGTAGAAAGTCTTGTGAAATCATCTGTGCCTGGTGATTTTTTGTGTGGGAGAGTTCCTTCATAACTGTCTATATTTCTTATATGGAAATTGCTCCATGTAAGCTTTCTAACCCTAATGAAATCAATATGTATTTCCCTAGGAAATTACTCATTTCATCTAGGTTTTTGAATTTATTGGCACAGAGGTCTGCAACTTAGTCTCTTATGATTTAAAAAAAAAAATTCTGAAAAAAATTCCATTTCAATGGTTATTTCCCTCTTTTCATTTCATCTCGTTTTTTTTTTCCTTTCTTGCATTTTTGTCCATTGTCCCTTTTTAAGGGAGGATCAAGTTAGCTAGTAGTTTATCTATTTTAAAAAAATTTTTTTCCCCCAGATCAGGATTTCGATCCTTTCCCATTCATCTAATGCCTACATGGCAATGCAGGCATATCCACCTTTCTCTTCTCCTCCTATTTTTTAGTTGCAATAGTTCTACTTTGTCACATGACATAACAGCTGTGTGGTAGCCTTTCACTCCCATCCCCATCTTTGTTTTGGTATTATATGCACATTTTTATGTTTTAAAATGCTCTGTGTCTGTCCTTTCATTGAAGTTTTCCCAGTCATGATTTAGTTCGATGAAGCTCCTTCTTTAGTAGATTTTATTTATTTATTTATTTATTTATTTATTTATGTATTTAGAGAGACAGAGTGTGAGCAGGGGAGGCACAGAGAGGAGAGAGAGACACAGAATCTGAAGCAGGCTCCAGGTTCTGAGCTGTCAGCACAGAGTCCGACGTGGTGCTCCAACTCATCAACCCCGAGATCAGGACCTGAGATGAAGTCCACACTTAAGGGACTGAGCCACCCAGGCGCCCCTTTAGTAGATTCTTTAAGGACAGTTTAAGGTACAGAATTCCATAAGTTCCTGTATAGTGAAAATTGTTATTTGATATATTTGGTATATCATAATGTTGATGGATGTAGTCAAGGACTTCTTGACTGTATATAAAATCCCTTTTTCACAATTTCTTTTGTTGAACTCTTGAGCAGTGTTACTCCATCGTTGCCTTCTTAGTATGCTGGTTTTACAAACCGATGCCAGTTGAATCTGTCACTGTTATTTTGCAGAAAAAATTTTTGGCAAAAATTATTTGTTCTTTTTGCCTGGAGGTCTTGAAGATTATATCTTTGTCTTTGAGGGTTAATACTTTTACTAGAATTTGTCTCCATTTTGATCATTCTGGGTTAACTTTCACAGGTACCTAGTAAGCCTTTCCAGAGTGTAGATTCAGGTCTTTTTCTATCTCTGGAAAAATTTCTTGGTTTGTAATTTTAAATACTAGTTGTGCTTCATTTGTTCTCTCTTTTTGTTCTCTAGGGACTCCAATAATACAAATATTATTCCTTCTTTGCCTGTTTTCTGTCGCCACTATTTTTCTCTGACCCATTTTATATCTTCCTTTGTGTCATTTTCCTCCTTTTGGTTGTTTTTCTGCTTTTCTTTGATGTCCCTTCTTAAATTGCCATTTGAATCTCTTCTTTCTTGAGCATGTTGTAATTTCTTCTTTATTTCTGAGATATCATTTCTTTTCTTCCGTATTTTTTCCTTGAGTTCAATCAACTATTTGTTAAAATTTCTCCCTGCTTTTTTTTTTAATTCTTTTGTCCATTTCTGTTCTCAGTGTTTGAATTTCTAATTTGAAGTGGTTTTTCATATCCTCAAATGCTTGTTAGGATATATTTAATTCGGTATTGAGTGTAAACTTAAAGTTTCCTTCTGCTTCATGTTTTTTTGGGGAGAGGTTGGCTTTTCCTCAGTTGATTTGTGTGAAAATTCATTCTGCAATAGCCCTTTTTGGAGTTTATTGTTCTGCCTTTCATTTTTATGATATTGGAACGTTTTACATGGTTCCTAGTTAAATGGCACTCTTTACTGTTGGTCTAGTAAAATTCAGGTACTTTGGCAGGTTTTTGTTTGTTTTGGTGGGGGGGGGAGGGATTATGAGTCCACCAATTTTGCAGATTTATTTATTTATTTTTCTTGCAGGACCCTACATTTTTCTTCTCTTCTGCTTCACCATCTAAATTGCTAAAGGGCACTTCTTCCTTCTTCTTCTTCTTCTTCTTCTTCTTCTTCTTCTTCTTCTTCTTCTTCTTTCTTTTCTTTCCCCCTCCTCCTAGAAGCTTTGTGTTTGAAAGACAGTCCCTTTACACCACACTTGCTCATTTCAGCTGTGTCTATCCCTTTAAATTGTGTGTCTGGCCCTTTCCACTGCCTCCCTTTTAAAAGACACATACTTTGAAATCCCCTTCCCAAAGTCCTGCTCTATATAATCATTCTGGTGCACTCTCCAACTTTCCCTAAGGTCCTCTTGCCTGTGCCCCTCCTCTGGATTCCTAGCAGTTTTTATTGGTCTGCCTTTGCTTATAGCCAAGCTCTCTGGTGGGAAAAGAAAGGGGCAGAAGGGCATGGGATTTGTTTCTTTTTCTCTTTTTATTCCCCCCAATTTGTTTTTAGCACTTTTAGCATTCAGCATTTTCTTCAAGTAGTATTGAGATTGAGGTTTTGCATAGAGATTTTGTAGTTCTGAATTTATTTTGTATTTTGCTGGAAGGAGGAGTTGGGAGGTCACTTACTATATAGCTGTCATTGTCTTCAGCTACTTGAAACTCTTCAAATAATAAATATTTGCCTGTTAAAAGAGTAAACTCATCCTTGCCAGTGGTTTTACTTACCACCTATACAACTGACGACTGCCGTATTTAGATTTTGAGCCTAGACTTTTTAATAAGTTTTGGGTCCATATATCCAACTATAATCCTATAACTTCCAATTCACCAATTTCAAAATTCAACAGTTTCCTTCCCCCACAATATTTATCTCATCTCTCCCCCTCACACACGTTCTGTTTCTTGTTGAAAGTAGCATTCTTCATTTGGAGACTCAGGCCAGGAATTCTAGAGTCATCTGGAGTCATCTAGCTCTCTTGCCTACACAGCCCACTGGTACTTAATAAGTGGCTGTTGGATAAATGTCTTTGCAATTTCCCGAAGAACATGAAAAACATTTCTGCCCCTGGACAACACCTGGCATAAGCCTGGATGGAGTCTTTGCTACTCAGGTGTAGACCTTGCTAGTGGTGGGAATAATCGCGTGGAATGCTTATCATTCAATAAGGAGTTTATAGGCACAATAAACTTCTTATTAAAATCTAAGATCTTGGAGGCAGGGACAATGTCTTATTCATTCGATAATCTTTCCCAATACTTGGCAGAAGGTTTAATAAAGGTCATTAGGGGGATTTAAAACAGATGAATGATAAAATGACTGGTGACCATGGTATCACCTGTGATAATAGCACACAACTCCTAATGAAAAAAAAAAAGTAGTCTGAAAGGTCACTCAACTTAAACAAGTCAACTTGAAAGCCTACAAGCATTAGGGATATTACAAAAATGAATGACATGGTTACTCAGGAATGTGGGCAAAGTGTGAAATCTAAAGGAGGGTTCTTACCCATTCTTTGTGTGTGCCTCTGGCATCTGGTGAAGCCTATGGACCCTTCTCAGAATAATGCTTGAAAATGTATAACATAGGGGTGCCTGGGTGGCTTAGTTGGTTAAGCGTCCAACTTTGGCTCAGGTCGTGATCTCACAGTCAAGCCCTGCACTGGCCTCAGCACTGACAGAGTGGAGCCTGCTTGGGATTCTCTCTCTCTCTGTGCCTCCCTGTCTTGTACTCTTTGTCTCTCTCTCTCTTTCTCAAAATAAATAAACTTTAAAAAAATGCATAACATAAAATATGTAGATTTACAAAAGAAACCAATTATAAAAATATAATTATTGAAGTATTAAAAACACACAAATGTGTGATATAGTAATACATGTGCTTCTTTTTTCTTCATGTGCTTCTTTTTTTTAAAATTTTTTTTTTTAACGTTTATTTATTTTTGAGACAGAGAGAGAGACAGAGCATGAACGGGGGAGGGGCAGAGAGAGAGGGAAACACAGAATCGGAAGCAGGCTCCAGGCTCTGAGCCATCAGCCCAGAGCCCCATGCAGGGCTCGAACTCGCGGACCGCGAGATCGTGACCTGAGCCGAAGTCAGACGCTTAACCGACCAAGCCACCCAGGCGCCCCTTCATGTGCTTCTTTATTAATGCATTCAATAACAATATACGGCAGCCAGACCAATAACTACCATTTTTTCATGCAGAGGTGAATATAAGGAATTTTTCAAGATATCTTCAACCACTGTGATGTGATATGATAACATCTGTGATTTCTGTTGGTGACACAGTTAAGGCACTGCTAATACCACAGTAGTTTCTTGCTAATCTTCGTAATTAAATAGAATACAGACATTAGTAAACAGAAGACATTTTGTCCAATGACAGACATTAGACATTAGTAAAAGTAAAGATGCAATTTTTTCCCCGTCTGAGTTCACAGCTTTCTGAATTCTATACACACACCCACATGCATGAACTCTAGGTTAAGAATCCCCGGTTTAGAAGGTGTAGGTACTACTCTGCTCTGACTATAGGCATACAGAAATAGAGGTCCCGTGGCTTGTGAGTCTTCAGTTTCTTGTGACTTCTGACCTAAGTCCCAATGAAATTATGGGTCCATCATCTTATGTTCCCTCTGTAAGAGTTGTCCTTCTGGTGAGCGGAAGGAAAATATTGGAATGTGACAGCTAAGTTGTTCTTTGACAGGCAGAAAGGTCTGTTTTGCCCAGGACAAAATGGACTTGCATTTTACAGAGTAAAAGGTGGTATCCCTAAGCCATTCTCTGCAAACACCAGGCTGAAGGCACTCTCCTGGCTCTCTCCTGGCTCTCTGAGCCATGTCAGAGGGTGTGGAAAGTGATGCAACCTGGGAAACAAATTCTCCCACTTGTAGATAATAAACGAAAATGGTAGGAACTTCCCACTGGCTGATAGAAAGAAAATGTCACAAACACGAAAACATAATAAAGCTGGGTTTGAGTCGGTGGTGCCTTCCCTTCATGATTAATGATTGGTCTCAAATAGGATGGGTAAGGGAAAGTGAAGTTCCTCTTGAAGTAGCTTTAAAAATGCCACAGCTTAAAAAAATTATTGTAACATCAATTTAAAGGAAAAAAAAAACCTCTGCTAAAATGTAAAGGTCAAGAAAGATTTGGGTGTTTTTAAATGCTGTCTGGAAGAAATTCTTATAAAGGTTAAGATGTCATGTAGTTTCAGAGTTATGGGCATAGGAGGGGGGCTGGACAAAAGCAGTGCTACCTCAGGGCCCTGGGTGACTGTGACCCATGCTGACAGTAGGCAGCAGACAAGCGGCGGATCAGTGTGTCAGCATGTCAGTAGGGACAAACCAGGTGCCGCTCTCTTAGAACCTTGCAAGCCATGGGAACACTTCGCTTCCAGAGCTCTGTTCTGACTACACGCAGGCCTTATGGTTATCTGTCCCCCATGCCAAGCAGTGATACTCGAAGCAGCACTTAAAGCCCCCAGGGTGAGGGGGTTCTGAGCTCCTGCTGTCTCTCTTGCCTTCTCTCACTCTGCCCTGCACTACTGATTCCTTCAGCAGGGAGTTTCCGTGGAGGGCCACCCTGGGGTTTAGATGTATGGGGTATGGGAGAGTCTACTGAGCTGCACGTAGAGAGCGTTCTGTGAACATGGCAGAGGTTTCCATGACTTCACATCTAAGTGGTCTGGGAATAGGTGTCCATGTGGTCTCAGCTGTTCTAGTCACAAGCTAACAGACCCCCAAGGGACATCGCCTGGTCACGGCAAGCCTCCCTTGGGAAAGCAGAGTAGAGTGCCGGCACGCCAGTGCGTCTGAGCGGGACCACACCTCAGGAACTTGAGGCAGGGGTGGGGGTCGGGGGAGGCAATAGCCTGGTATTTGGAGACCAGTGGTTCTCCACCCTGCAAACATAATACCCAAACAACCTGGAAATTATCCAGCTGCACCTCTCAATGTGGCCTATGGAGCAGCAGCTTTGGGGTCACTTGGGTGCCCATTAGAAATTCGGAATCTCACATCTCACGGAGACTTATTGAACCGAAAGATGTATTTTAGTAAGATGCCCTAGTGATGCATATACCCAGGAAGAAGCACTCATTGCTCAAGACGTATCTTTTGCGTACGTGCGTGTACCTGTGTGGCCGCACGCAGAAGTCAGCTCTCCCATTGCCAGTCTCCATTGAATGATAAGAGCAGGCCGTGGCCTTCTGAGGAACAGGATGGAAAATACCATTGCAGTGAGTTCTAATCTGTCTTGCTAACACTTATGAAAAGAAAGGAGGGCTTGACATCACCTCCTTACGATGGGCAGTTATCTTAGTCAGCTTTACCTGGACCAGAGGCAAGCCAAGTCACCTGACCCCTCAGGCCACCTCTGCACACAAGGTTCTGTGTGACATTAATTGATCTTAGGTGGCAGGGTTGGACTTCCAGATTAGGGCGCTGGATCTTTGCATAATTTACAGAGTGTCAGTGAGTGACTTTCAAAATGCAATATGAGTGTCTTTCTTTTTTTTTTTTTCAATATATGAAGTTTATTGTCAAATTGGTTTCCATACAACACCCAGTGCTCATCCCAAAAGGTGCCCTCCTCAATACCCATCACTCACCCTCCCCTCCCTCCCACCCCCCATCAACCCTGTTTGTTCTCAGTTTTTAACAGTCTCTTATGCTTTGGCTCTCTTCCACTCTAACCTGTTGTTTTTTTTTTTTTTTTTCCTTCCCCTCCCCCATGGGTTTCTGTTAAGTTTCTCAGGACCCACATAAGAGTGGAAACATATGGTATCTGTCTTTCTCTGTATGGCTTATTTCACTTAGCATAACACTCTCCAGTTCCATCCATGTTGCTACAAAGGACCATATTTCATTCTTTCTCATTGCCACGTAGTATTCCATTGTGTATATAAACCACAATTTCTTTATCCGTTCATCAGTTGATGGACATTTAGGCTCTTTCCATAATTTGGCTATTGTTGAAAGTGCTGCTATAAACACTGGAGTACAAGTGCCCTTATGCATCAGTACTCCTGTATCCCTTGGGTAAATTCCTAGCAGTGCTATTGCTGGGTCATAGGGTAGGTCTATTTTTAATTTTCTGAGGAATCTCCACACTGTTTTCCAGAGTGGCTGTACCAGTTTGCATTCCCACCAACAGTGCAAAAGGGTTCCCGTTTCTCCACATCCTCTCCAGCATCTATAGTCTGAGTGTCTTTCTTAACTGGATCTAGAATCCACCACCAAGGAGCCAACCATTTGTGTTAACTTGGCGTTTCTTGTTAAATACCAAGCCTTGCTGTTGCCGCTCAGGCCACTTCCCTAGCATAGGTGACATGCTTTCCCTGTTCTTCTCCTCTGGGGACTGTATCAAACTCTCTACCAAAGCCAGCTTAATTACCCAGACACTTCCTGCTTATTACCGCTGCTTTTTATTTCCGGTTGTACTGATTTCACGTTTCATTCATTTAACACTGAAAATACACTCTTTTGCTATTTCATATAGTCTGTCTTTCCAACTCAATTTTTTAGGGCAGAGACATCCTATTTCTTGTATTTCAGCCCCCAGCCCAGGGCACTATACATATATATATACATATGCAGAGAGAGAGAAAGAATCATCATCAGTTATTGATGGTTCTAGTGCCAGTGTTTTCCAGATGTTGGCCATTTCACACATATCACATACGTGATCTTCTTATTAGCCCATGCAGTTCCTGTGATCCCCGTGCTAAGAGGAGGAGATCGAGGCTGAAACCACAGGTCTCTTTGCAAAGTTACATGACCGGGCCAGATTTGAATTCAGACTTATCTGCAACGTTTCTCCCCTCTTCAGTAATATTGTTGTGGGAATGAGTTTTCCTTTTGCAGCCTGCTGAGAGCAGATCCAATTAGGGCTCTGGGGGAGAAAGCTGGCCTGGTAGGGAAGACCAGGTCCCCATGAGTATGGTTACATGTATAATAGTGGGAAATGTGTCTCTTTCTTAGTATCCCAGCTTTGCAGTCTCTAGCATGGGAGTGGTTACCCTTACTCACTGCATGACTGAAATGCCTGAAAAGTTCAGCAGTCCAGTGAGCTTCAAGAAGTATCGAGGAAGGGAAAGGACATTGAATGTGAGAGCCAACCTCAGCGGCTGTCCCTAAGAGTTAGGGCCCTTCGATGCCCCCGAGAAGGGTCGTTCTCTGCACGGCGACCCCAGCTGCAGCCTCTCACTTTCTCTTCTGCTCCTTGTTTCTGGTTTCTTGCAGGAGTAGTGGCAGATCTTTTCAAGGGTGGCCTTTGTACCCTGAACAAGCCTGCAAAGGTCTAGCTCTCACCTTATGACGTTAGAAAGAGCAGCTCTCTTCTTCACAGCATGTGGAAGCCCCAAGTTGCTCATTGCTGAGCCTACTCACAAGGAAACAATTCGTGCTGAAGGGGCCTGGGGTTCTTTGACATTCGCCACGAAAACCTTTGCTTTTGCGGGCATCCAAAAAAAAAAAAAAAAAACCAAAACCAAAACAAAACCAAACAAAGCAAAGCACACGTAAAAACAAAAACCTCACAACACCGTGGATTCAGGAGGACGTAGACCTAATGTCATTCTTCCCAATCAATAGTCAATGAAGGATTTTAATTTGTGAACACAATTACCATGATTACTATGACCCCTATGGAGTCATTGCATTTTACTACTCTTCCCAGGAGCTGGATTTCCATATTTAGGAAGGAAAGTAAATGATATCAGGAAACTGGTGTGGCTGTGTAAAATTCTTTCCTAGATAGGTAGTGCTTTTCTAAGAACCCTCTCTGACTAAATGATTCAATGTCATATCAAAACGTTTTACCGATTATAATTCACCACCCCAATTAGAACAGTGCTAAGTAAAAGGGAGCAAAGTTCAGGGGCCAACTGTTTCCATCGGAGCTGCTCTACTCCACACATGTCCTCCCGGAGCTGCCCGGGATGGCTGAGCTTCTCACATTTGGACAGTTCTCACAATTTGAGCAATTTATTTGGGTTAAGGCATTGTCTCTAGAAGGAACCTATTAAAAATACAGGTTACCTGGGCCTAGTAACACAATTCCCACAATAACCATTATTCTAGCTGCACGAATTACTTTATCAGATTAATTAGCTGTCACCTATCAGACAATATGGCTCTGAGGAAATAAGGCATATTTTAATGGACAGCATTGTCTGAAAAATATGAAGCAGTTCTAGAAGAGACAGCTCTGCTTGGAGGCCGTAGGCTGGGGGTCTGGGAGACTAGAAGACAGAGAAAGACACTGATTAAGAAGGGGGAGGAGAGGAGAGTTAAGTGAGGGGAACATCAAAATCGAGCCTCTATCCCCTTCACAGTTTTGCCTCTGATCACCACATTCTTGTTTTCTGTTTAAATGTTTTTAATATAAAGTGAGCAATATGATTTTTCTTTTGGCCCAGGCCTCCAAAATATAGGTCCTACTTGTATCAAAATGAGAAGTGAATGGGGCACCTGGGTGGCTCAGTCAGGTAAGCATCTGACTCTTGATGTCTTTTGGCCCAGGTCCTGATCCCAGGCTCTGTGCTGACAGCATGGAGCCTGCTTGGGATTCTCTCTCTCTTGCTATCTTTCTGTGCCTTCCCCCTGCTTGCACTTCACACTCTCTCAAAAAAAAAAAAAAAAAAAAAAAAAGAAGAAGTGAAGTGAAGTGATTCCCGCATCCATCCCCATCCCTTCTGATGATGTTCACCCATAACTGGTTCTCCTCTCCTTCCTGGTCATACAGCTCAGCAGCATTTCCAGCCCTCTGTGTCCAGATGGGCTCATGTCACTGAGGGCCGGACCCCAGAATGTGGGTGGCCGTTAAACATTTCACACGGACTTCTCTCCTCTCTCTGTCTCTCCTCCCCTGAGTGGCTGAAAGGCAACAGCTGGAAGACATAAGAGACTTCTGGACAGTAGAAGCTTGGATCTCTGGGTTGCCACTTGAAGAACAACGTAGGGGTGTGTTGGACCAGAACACTCACCTTGGGGGCTTGCTATTAGTGAGAAACAGAACTTGCTTGTAAGAAGACATTGAGATATGGGCGTCTTTTATTATGTCACAGAGTATTATTTACTATGACTGCTATAACTTACCATCTATATTGATATTTGTTATCACTAGATTGCAGGATATTCAAATCTCCTAAGCAAAACAGGCCTTTAAGTGATTTTTGAAAATAATATCATACATATTAGCAACTCTAGTTTGCTAGGGACTTTCTGTCAGGCACTAAGTGCTTTGCGTTCTTATTTAATCCTTACAAAAATCTTTTGGGGTAGATTTATTATGTCCATTTTACAGATGTGAAATGGGCTTAGACAGCTTATTAAAGAACATACGTTAGGTCAAACTGCTAATGAGTAGCAGTGTTGTGACAGTGGTCAGAGCCACTCGGTGTTCAAACCCAGCTCTTGGCCAACATGTGATACTCTTCTCATAGCTTTTCAGAGGAAACAGGATCAGACCGTGGAACGACAAGGCAAGGTCACACCAAGAACTGAGGAAAGTTCTCGGCCCTAAAGAGGAAAAAAATGATCCTCTCTGCCCACAAAATGGTTGAGAGAACATTTCCTTTATCTCCATCCCATACCTCAAAAATACTGCATTGATTTTCTGTGATTTCCCTTTTCTGGCCTCTATTAAAAGCCTTGATTACGCCCCAGTTTTCTGCAAAGAGAAAAAATTCTTGCTGCTGAGTTATTAATTCTGCAGATGAGGAGGTCCTAACTAGGTTTCAACCTTGGGACATTTAGCCCTCTATTGATACATGCATATAACTCCCATCAGGGGAACGTTTTTCTTAGAGGAAACGACATTCTGTTTCTATAGAGGCAAAACAGGGGAAAAGGTGGACACAATACCTGGTTGAAACATGCAGCCTGAAGAGGGAGGAAAACAAGAAAGAAGCTAAGGAGATACAGTTTATTGGCTGTTCTTGTGGATAGGGAATGTTGAATTTCAAGTTTTCTTTTTTAAGCAGAGAAGGCAGAGTTTTGCCTGACTGATCGCTATCATGATTATTGCCATTCGAATTCAACAAGAGAATGCATACAGAAGGGGCTTCATAAGTGTGTGGTGCATCACACACAAAAGATACGATGATGGTAGACTTTAATGATAGAAAATCTGCATACAGTGCTGTGCTAGAAGGCCCCACCCCCATGCCCCTGCCAGGAGCCCACAGCCTGATCAGATGGGAGACAGTAGAGTCCGTGGTAGTTTAGAACATAGGCTACGAAGGCAGAGACTGGGATTAATCTGCCAGTTCTCCCCTGTGTAGTTTACAAGAGCTTGGTCCGGTACTTAATCTTTCTAAGCTTCAGATTCCCCCTCCATAAAATGGGTATAATGTTATCTCTCTCATTGTGTTTTGAGAATCAAACCTCAGGATAATACATACAAGCACCCATTAACTGTCACTTATTTTGAGGGTGGTGATGGTGTTGATTCAGACACCAAAGACAAAAGAGAGGCCAGCCAGTAACAAGAACATATTGGCTTATCTGCTTTTATTATATAAATTAGAGTCAGCTTTATGGATTGGAAGGCTACAAACAAAATCTGACTAGAAGGACTCCTAGAGAGATGTGGCCAGGCAAGGACAAGGACAGCTGGTAGGTGTGGCACTCTGTAGGTGTTGGGACTTGAATGGTGGGGTGGTAGAAGGAATCCACAGGTCAGTTGGGTAATCTTTGCATGAGACTCATTGTCATTTGAGATCTTGTCCAGGTCTTAGTAAGCACCTGCTCATCTGAGAGGAGTGAGGGTTCCACAGCACACAGCTGGAAGCAGAAGTGGGTTTGTGGAGGATGATGGGGCTCCATGTGGGTGGAGAGAGACAGACAGACGCACGGACAGACAACTGTCACAATAGTCTTATAAGATCCGATGGGGGGTTAGGGAGGGGATGGGTCACCCTGAGCTCGTCCTTTGGGCCAATCCTTCATGTTCCAGTCATTGGACGTCCAGCCTGTGGCAGGGACCAATCCTAGTCATTAGAATTCAGAAAACAAAGATTCCATGTGGTTTATTCTGGAATTTGTCATATCCTTTCAGTATTCTACAGGTTTCCCACCAGTCTACTACAGAATATCACTTCTCTGAGGAACAGAATGCTCTGCTCTGATACTAAAAGTAAGATGTTTGTTTTTGAAGCAACATAGATTCAAATAGCGATAACAATTCTTTGTGGAAAATAAAAGCATCTTTATATTTATTTGAGTAAACAGAAAAATAGCACAATTGCAATGATTTCCCACCTGCCAAACAAAACCGTTTCCTTTTGTAAGCCGTGTTCCATATACGAGGGTGGTAAAAGCACAAGGCTGCACAAAGGGAATTGTGATGTATTCAGCGAGCTCGAACCGCTGTGCCTGCCCGCGGGAGTTCACCTCCCTCCATTATATTCCTCCTCAGCCAAAGGAGCCACCGTGCATCTGCCGGACTGACAGCCTCAGCTGCTTGGCAAAGGGTGTCAGCTCTCTTCTCAAACTGCTCTTTTCCCTGGGAGTTAATTTGCAGGGATTCATGCCTGTTGAGTGAGGCCTGACGTCGGAGCAAAACTTGGAGGAAACGGTCGTGTAGCCCAGCGATGCCAGAAATGTTTATTGAGCGTTCCTTTTTCTGTCAGGTAACTCTTGTCCTAGACAGGGACTGGGGTTTCCCACCTCAGGGGTGCGTTTGTATCTTGGGTGGCTGGGAGTGAGGGCGTGTAGACTTCCTTTTCTTCTTCCCGGTTCCCTTTGGAGCTCTGGCAAGGCTGACTCACCAGTGCCTCGCAAGGTCAACCAGGCAGGACTCTGGAGGATGTGAAGTTTACACCCTCACACTCATTCTTTTCACTCAATTCTTAGGGCTTTCCAGACGTAATCTAGGGGCTTCTGGCTATCTCCTGGCTCCCTGAGCCCTCTACTGTGAGAGTAAACCTAGCAACCTTAAAAAAAACAAAAGGCAGTAGCAATGATAACAATCACTATTACCATTTTTTGGCTCTTTATTATACGCCTAACCTTATAGGAAGCACTTTATTCACATTGTCCTCGGGGACTTTGCTAAACAACTGAGTGAAGCAGCTATACAAGTAGCAGATACTGTTGGTGGCCTTCTCCAACTCTTGGCCCACCCTAGGAGGTCTCCTGCAGCCAGGCTGCTCTGCAGGAGAGCTGCGTCCCTCTTGGCCTCCCCGGAAGCTCAGCCCAGCCGTGGGACAGACAGGCTGGAAATGCCCAGCTGTCATCGGCCCAGATGTGACCATCAACCTCTGAGGAATGGGAGTTCCTGCATAAATCCCCCAGCTTCCTCTGCCCTTGGTGGGACAACTCTGAGGCAGGTTCTCACAGTCCCCCAGAGGGTCCTCAAAGGGACTGAGAGCAGTTGGCTACAGTGGTAAGCCCTCACTGAAGCTTCTTCTTCCCTATCACCCTTTCCCATGCCCTTTTAGTGCTCCCTGGGATTACCACCCACACCTGCTGGATCCTTGACTCCAGATTTGCCCTTGGGGCAATCCAAGGCAAAATATCACACAATTGTTGTCACTTCATACAAAAGAAATGGAGGCCGGTCAAGGCTGACTTGCCTGCGGAGGTGGAGCTGGTGACTGGCCAGGCAGGACTTCGACCAGGACTGTTTCCTCTCGTTACATTATTCTGCTTCCGTCAGAAATGGTTCAGATCTATCTTTCTAGTTAATTAATTTAATAACTATGTAGCTGCTTTTCAAAAAGGACTTGAGTATGTAAAATATAACCTGTACTCCCCCCTTCTATCAAAATATATTTGCCTTGCGTTTTGTCCCATTGAGACTCAGGATTCAGCCAAGAGTATAATTAGAGGTAAATTCAGTAAATTAATATTGCAATGCTATGGACTCAATGTGGCTACATGTAGGATGCCTCTAGAGGTATATACACTTTGCAGGGTCTTTTGAGATTGTAACGTCATAACTTGGAGAGAGGACTCTCTGTTAGTGGAATTTCCAGCATGTAGCCATCAAGGAGACCTCCTTTTCACCTTCGCAGGGCGATGGGACTTTTCCAGAGCCCCTTAGCCATTTCCTCATTCTGCCTGCTGACGCCGATGCTCTGTCTAATCATCGACAAGATTCCTCTTGAATTGGAAGGCAGAGTTCAACCCTGAATGTGTGCTAGCCTGGCTCCTTCTGAGCGACAGAAATACACAGCCCTCCTTCCTTTAACTCCCATCTCACCAGGGGACACAGAAGACCTGTTTGCCTGCGCTGGTCCCCCAGCCTGTAAAGGGAAGATAACACTTGCTCCAACTTGCCTTTCAGGGAGTGATGGGAAGATAAACGCGAGCGTGTCTACAAAGTCCTCCGAATTCTTGGGATGAAAGGCTCTATGTAAATAGAACACAGTCTTATTATGATTCAACTTGAATGCAGCAGCTCTCAGGCCTGTAAAGGGAGTGCAGCCTGGCTGGAAGGTAGGTTTGCAGGATTGTCCCCTGGAATCATTGCCTCTGTGGGTTCACCATCCGGCAGCCTCACCTTAGAAGTGCCCATCCTTTCTGTTCTTTCAATTTGGCTTTTATTTTCAAGAGGCCAGTTATGCAGTTAGGTTTTTGCCCTTCACATTCTTCAGATTTGGGGGCAGGCTTTAGAAAACACATACGTACAAACATGGGTCACCTAGTAGATGACCCGGCTCTTGCAATGGCCTGGGGGCTAGATCAGTAACTAGATATTTAGATATAAATTTTACTCTGGAGGCAATACTCTTGACCCTCTGCATGTTTGTCTATGGCCTGATACACACTTAAGCGTTGCCCATTTTCAAAACAACAAGCTATACAGTTTTCCTTTTCAGGACAGAATTGGAACTCCCGGATTTCTCAGCAAAAGCAAAACAAAACAGCCATAGAAAAACACCACCTTTTCCTTCCCAAATTAATTGTTTCAGTTTATGCTCCTAACTCCATAAAAATGTGGTTTAGCTTTTGAAGTTTTTATTAATATTTATAATGCCCGTTCGGTGCCCTTGAACCTCTCAGAAACAGAGCCCTGATATAAATACCTACCTTCTAGGTGGTAGTATACCCAAGCCCGACCATAAACTTTAATGTTTATACATATATATATTTGGCTTTGCTTTGTTTCTCCTGTCTCTGTAGAAGATTTTTAAAAAAATAGTTTTTAAGATGCAAATTTTAATAGCTAATATTTTGTTTTCAAAAGTAGTGCATGCTTGTAGAAAAATACAGATGTACATATAGAAACAAAGGAAAAAGTCCCCCTTTCCTGAACCGTTTCTAAAATTCCAGTGCCAAGAAGAAAACCAAGTAGTTTAAATCCTTTTAAATTAGGGCCCCCTTAGTTTGAGAGATTGAAATCGTCTTTTTTTTTTTTTTAATGTTTCTTTATTTTTGAGAGAGAGAGAGAGAGAGAGGGAGCAGAGAAGGGGCAGAAAGACAGGGAGAGAGAGAATCCCAAGCAGGCTGTGCACCATCAGCACGGAGCCCGATGCGGGGCTTGAAGTCAGAAACTGTGAGATCATGACCTGAGCCAAAGTCAAGAGTCCGTTGCTTAACGGACTGAGCCACCCAGGCATCCCGAGAGATTGAAATTGTCTTAAGAAGCAGGTAATCAGTCATATTTATCTCTTTTGTTTCTAAATTCAAATATAAAAAAAATTATAGAAAGTTTCAAAAATACATTATAGTATAAGAAATTAAAATCTGCCATAAATCCATTCCCCCCAAATAAAGAATTTTTAACATTTTAGTGTATTTCTTGCAGAATTTTCCTCTGTAAATAGGAATAAACAACGGTACCCCATGCCCCTAACAATTTTCTGAAGTCAAGGAACAGTCTCCAAAAAAATCATGCTTTTAAATGGCCGTCAAATATTCTTTTGCAATTGCTTCATCTTAAATTGTTTCCAAATAATAAGCTGCGGTGAGGTGGGGACTGCTTACCCCTCACCTCTTGTTTCCGTGGTCAGGGTGAGGGGGACGGGTCCCCCGCTACTGACCAGAGGAAGACATGTAGGCAGAACACTTGTTTGGTCTCCTCTCTGGATCCCAAGGAAGGGTGATTTTCCTGGCAGGTGACATGAAGGTATCAACTCAGTCATTCTCTGCCACTGTCCTGGGAAGTCCCGAGACTGGAGGTTCAGCCCCTTCATCTCCTTGGAATGACTGATCTCCAGGATGCAGCCAGCTTCTGTTTCTCTTATTGTGTAAATAAGACTCACTGATTTGGGCATGTTTTTGCAAATGTTGAATTAAAGAGGGGTGTTTAAATTCTGAAAGAACAGTGGTAGGCTTGTGGCCACAGGTTGAGCCGGGTTGCTCATCTGGTTTAATCAACCATTAGGATCACATATGGATGCTCATCTGTTGGCTTCTTGTGTTTGTCTCTCCCCACATTCCAAATACTTAGGGGGAGAGACAATGAATTGAGAGAAAAAGTGCAATTGATTATACCCCTGAGACCCAAGTGGTATTACGATGGTTAACATTTATTGAGTATTAAGTCTGGGTCAGGCTGCATTTTTTTCATATAACTTTCCCAATAATCCTGTGAGATGATGCTATGATTGTTCCCATTCTATGGATGATAAAACAGGTGTGGTGACTCCTCTAGCAGAGGTTTGCTCCCATGTACCTAACCGCTTTATTGTATCATTTTTCATCTATTTTGTACCATGATTAACATGTGAGCTTTTTGACTATAAATTGTAGCTTGAACTTGTAAACTACCCAAATGCTGTCTCTTACTATTGAATATATGTCTGTCATTACTTTTATTTTATTGTAGTTATTGAATGCCTTTTAATACTATTTGCAGTGACTTTTTGGTGTATAGATTTCTATTTTTATGTAGCTAAATCTACTCTTATTTCCCTTCATAACTTTTCCATCTTGGTTTTTGTGCTTTTGTCCTTGCCTACCCCAGTAGATTTTCACCTATATTTTACTCTGAATGCCTATGGCTTTAATATTATAACTTTACCTCTAGAAATTATTTGGTATAATAAAGTCACTCAAAATATTTTTTTTCTGCCTTAAAAAAAAACAAACAAAAAAAAACAGTTGGCTCAGTCCCATCCTTTCTCTAGTGATTTATGATGCGTATACCTGGTTTTGGTCTCTGTTTTTCTCCATTGCACTCTATACTTTTTTAATCTGTAATTTCAGCCTGTTTTTGTTTGCTTGTGGAAGTTTTTTACAGCAGTTTTATGGTATATTTTAATAATTAGAAGGATAAGTTCCTTCTCATTACTCTCATTTTTAGAAACTTGTTATTACCACATGATATTCTACATATGTTTAAAAATTCCTTTATCAAGCCTCTATCTTAAAATCTTACCGGGAATTTAATTATAATATAATAATATTTGCAACTCAACTTGGATTTAGTGTCTCTGTAAAATTCCTTTTTCCATTTAAGACCATGCGATTTATTTATTTTTAATATTTTCTTTTGAGTGCCTCAAAAGTGCCAAATTTATCTCTTAAAAAAATTTTTTTAATGTTTATTTATTTTTCAGAGAGAGAGAGAGAGAGAGAGAATAAAAGTGGGGTTGGGCAGAGAGAGAGACACAGAATGTGAAGCAGGCTCCAGGCTCTGAGCTGTCAGCACAGAGCCTGATGTGGGGCTTGAACTCATGAACTGTGGGATCATGACCTGAACTGAAGTTGGATGCCTAACCAACTGAGCCACTCAGGTGCCCCAAAAGTGCCAAATTTATCTTTATGTAGGTGGCATTCTTTTTTATTCAGGTTATTTCTATTACTTATATTTTTGAAATTATTGCGAATGGAATCTTACATAGATAATTATTATGATTTAACATTGATTAAAATAGCTTGTTATTGCTGGCATATAGACATTCTAAAAATACTTATTTGTTTATTATTGTTTATTAAACTCATTACTTTTGAAGTTTTTCTTTTCATCCTCTTGAGTTGTCTATATATAAATATGTCATTTAAAATAATGATGATTTTTGGCACTTATAGCTGTTAGGTGTTTCATTTTTATTTCATTGACTGGGGCTTATGAAATAATGTTAAATAATAGCACTTATAATGGGTACCCTTATTTTGTTTCTGACTTTTATGGGAATCCTTTAAGATTTCACTATAAAATATAGTGTCGTTCATTGCTTTAAGATAGACATTTAATAGATTTAAATAGATTTTAGTAGTTTTGATATATAGATTTAAATTAGACCTTGAAAGAAGTAATATTTCTATTTATAAATGTTTTCTTTTTAACAACTAAGCCTAGATATGGAATTTTATTATACTGTTTTTTGTTCTATTTATATTTTCAAACATTAAACCATCCTTGCATTTTTGGAATAATATCTACTTAATGATGTGTTGGGGGGCAATTCTTCATGGGTTTGTCACATTTCTGTATATTTTGTAAGCAGAGGCACAGACTGTTCTTTGTTTCAAAGTATATTTTCAAGGATAGAGATGGTCTTTCCCTCCAGAACAAAGGTCAGGTTTGCTTATAGCCTTGAAGATATAGTGTCTCCCCCTGGGGCAAACAGTAGGCAGGCTTACCGTCCACTACAAGAAAGATAATGTCTCCCTTTGGAGTAATGGGCAGATGCTTATTGTCCATTTTTAAAGATCCAAGTTTCCAAGCTCAGGGATCCTCTCGTGTAATGCAACCCACTGACCGTGCAGGCACCTACCTGGGCCCACATTGCATCACCCTCCTGAGAATGTGGGGGGCACTGACTTTCCTACTGATGCTCAGGCTGCTTCCTGTGTAATAGAATCCTTTGTCTCTGACCCCAAAGTCTAATTTTCTTGCCACATGAACCAATAGCGGACTAGCTTGTCAGCTTGCAAACAGGGTGGAGGCTCCAGCCCTTCAGAGTTCTTACTGTTTAATGGAGATTCCATCCTGTAGAAGTTTACTTACAAATTGGCACCTATACTCAGAAGTAGTATTCATTTGTAATTGTTTTCCCCGATGCTATCTTTATTAGGTCTTATGGCTTTGCTAACCGTGAAAGGGATTTGAACATTTTCTATCTCTTTCTGTGCCAAAATGGGATATATCACGTGCAGATTAAAACTTGCAATGGCTGGTGAAATAGTTTTGACTGAGAAACTTTATTGGAATTAACTTCTTTTTCAACTTGTTTATTCAGTTTACTCATTCTTATTAATTTTAGCCATTTGTATCTTCCCAGAAATCAGTGAATTTTGAAAATTTAACAGTATATGGTATTGTCTAATTTTGAAGTGTCCCACATCCATAGTTATATCTCTTTTCTCAGTTTATGTGTTGTTTTAAGCCCTTTCTCCTTTTGACTTTTTTCTACACTTGCCAGAACATGCTAGACTCTTATGTTTTTAATGTTGGCTTTCATTACTCTTTGCTTTTATTTTTGTTATTTATTTTCTTCTGCTTTCAAAAGATATGTTTTGTTTTCTAACTTCTTAAGTTTAGCCAAGCTTAATTCTTTTATTTGTGTTACTTCTGATCTAATAAAGCAAGCGTAGAAATCTGCTCTTGACTCTGAAAAGCATCAGCTCCGTCTTGTAAGACTTGCTATGTAATGTTCCAATAGTTACCACTTTCTACATAATTTATAATCACAATTTTTATCTTTCCTCTGATCCAAGAGCTACTTATGCACATGCTTTCTAATTTACAAGCAAACAGTTTCCTTTTTAAAAACTCTTGTTACTATTTTCTAGATTGTTTCTTTACAGTTACAGAATGTAAGCTGCATACTTTTCCTTTATGGATTTTATCAATGTTTTATTTGTCTTCAATTACACGATTAACTTGTAAAAATATTCCTCAGATGTTTTAAAAATATATTGACCCATGGATGGGCATAAACTTTAAATTATAGCAATTACATCAACTAACAGTTATTTGTTGAATCTTTATATTAGGCCTACTTGATTTATTAAGGAAGGAAAAGAGTTTCAACATTTCAGGTGTGTGTCTTTCTGTTTTTCCCTGGAAATCAAAAAGCTGTGTGCTGATAGAGTCTAATGGAAGTTGCTGGGTACATAATGGTTCCTACCTACTCTCCTTTTGTTGTGAAGTCTATCTTTTTTCCGTACTCTAAATTTACAGTCTTTATTTTTTGTCCAGTGCCTTTTTGTCTTTTGTGTGTGTGTGTGTGTGTGTGTGCTATTAATTTTTTTATTTACACAAAGTTGGTAGATCTTTACTTACCTTTTTCACTTTTAATTCATATGTACATTTTTAATCTCACATTTGGTTGAATTTTGTTTCTTAACCCAAACTGAGAGTCTTGATCTTTTAATAAAGAACTTTAATTTGTTTATATTTATTTTCATAACTGACATTTTTACTTTTATTTTTTAATCTTATTTTATGCTTTTCTTTCTCTGCTTCTTTGCTGCTATCTTTTTTTCTTTTGTTTGATATATAGACTAGGAATACTTTGCTCTCTTATGATTAGAATGTTTGCCTGTGTTTCCTTGAAATTTTAATGAACATATTTAATCCTATATTTCTTTACTCAAGCCAAGAATGAAACAATCTATTGACCCTTTACTTTGTTAGATAATGAAATTAGCATGAATCAACCATTTTCTTGTTATAATGAAAACATAATTTTACTTTCAAGTACTAACCATGAGACAGCTTTGAGACCTTTGCTTAATTTTTGGAGCTGGTCAATGATGCTAAAATTACAAAAAAATATTCTAGGGAATCTTAGATCTTTAATATTATCTAGACCACAAGTATAATCAAATATATATTTTTATTATTATACCACAGATCCCTATGTTTTCATGTAACCCTCTAGGCACAACAATGAGGCCATTCATCACTTATAGAGAACCCACAGTTTATCAGTGAAGGATTTTTATATATATATATTACTTAATAAATATCTGATGTAATAGTCTAGATTTGAAGATCTAGAGGATGGATATGGCCTGGTTCCTATAATTTCTGAAGCTTATAGAGGAGGGTGTTAGGGTGTTTTTAAGGACTATAGTGTCTTTATCGAGCTCCCCATTTTTTCACACACCTCTTTCTGCCAAGGAGTTTAGTGTGCTTTGCAAGTTATAATGCAATAGTTGTCAAACATTTTGTAGACAATTTTAGCCCCATTTTGAAGAAACACTCAAAAAAGAATTAATCAAGATCACACACAATTTCTCTAAATTAGCAAATGATCCACATACATTTGCCTACTGCCTTGCATGATACTTAATTTTAGAAACGGTAACACTAGATATGTGACCACATGAACTTCAGCCCTTTTCATACAGTTTCACTGGTCCTTGGATAAATTTTTGTGTTTACTATGATGGTCTGAATGTATTTATGCTTTAAAAATGACCCATTGTTTTCTGACTGGCTAGTGACATCCTTTCCAACATGCCTTTGGTTGGGCTTAACAATGTAAATAGCTAAAACTCATTTCTGGGTGTTAGGTGTTACTGTGTTTGTCTTTGGAATATCTTCAATCCATCTCATTCATGTGCAATTTTGTGAACTATTTGGGAATCATGTCACAATCCCAGCTCAACAAACCTAGCTCCTGGGGTATAGGTTTGATGCTCATGTACTGACCATATCTTGACCATACTTTTTCTTGACCTTGGGTGATTCTCAACTTGAATGTGACACCACTTCTAGGTAGGTCAATTCTGCTTTCTAGAACTTCAGTTTTAAAACTGAAGCCACATCCTGGGTGGCTCAGTCATGAAGGGTCAGACTCTTGATTTCGGCTCAGGTCATGATCTCACTCACAGTTTATGAGTTTGAGCCCCACATTGGGCTCATTGCTGTCAGCATGGAGCCTGCTTCTGATCCTCTGACCCCTCTCTCTTAGCCCTTCCCCAACTCATGCTCTCTCTCTCTCTCTCTCTCTCTCTCAAAAAAACAAAACAAAACAAAACAAACATTAAAATAATAAAATAAAATAAAATAAAATAAAATAAACGCCATGCTGACATCAATGTTTTTTTTCTACAGGGAAATCATTTGTAATGTTTTCCCCCCGTCTATCTACCATGTGATGATATGCCAATATAGTCAAATATAGTGCACTAGAACTCAACCTTGCCAATGAACTCACTCCATTGAGCAGAGGCCTTAGTGTAGGTTTTGGTCTCCCTTGTGCTCCCAGGCGCGGTGACTTTGCCAATATTGCAAAAAGGTCTGACAAATTGAGTGTTCAAAAAATACAGATTCTTGAGCTTCAACCAGATCCACTGAATCAGAGTCTCAGGAGTCCTAAAATCTGAGTTTGGGAGCCAATTTAAGGAATAACAATGTTGCTGGATCCCTAATGGGAAGGACCACTCGTCTAGAGGCTCTGGAATCCTGCGAGTGTGTATGTATGTGTGTGTGAGGGGTACTAAATAGTAACATCTTAGAATTAGAAGAAACCCTCCCAGCTCTTCTCTCATTTTGAGGGGAGGAGGTCTTGGCCCGTTAAGTGACATGTCTAAGTACACACACATCTGGTCAGTGGACAAATGTGAAAAGCAAAGCGAAACAAGAACCAGATGTCTGATTCTTAATCTAAATTCATTTTTTCTAAATTAAGCTATCTTGAATGTTTTCATAAAGTGTTTCCATTTATAAGTTCAATATTTCCCCAGGAGAGATCTTCTTCCCCTGAACATTAGAGCAAAAATAGAATTTGGGAAGCAATGAGTTAATTGAACAGTGCAGCTTTACCACATTAGTAGCTGGCAAATGTTAACTGATTATTCAGAAAGTCATTTGTGGTACAAGTTGATATCAGCAGAGGCTGGTGTGCTGAGAGAGGTGCAGGAACAGGAAGCAATTAGCACAACCTTTGTTGTCATATAGGCTTAGATCAAATCCTGATTCCACTGCGTGTTCTGGGCAATTGTAAGACTCAGTTCTAGATCTATAAAGTAGATATGACATCTTCCTTCCATGGTTGTTGTTAGGTTAAATAAAATATGAATAGTGCCTGCTACATAGTAACTAATAATAATGAATTTCTCATTTCTTTTTGTTTGTTTGTTTGTTTCAAGTTTTTATTTATTTAAAAAAATTATTTGAACGTTTATTCATTTTTTGAGACGCAGAGAGTGAGCGGAGAGGCAGAGAGAGAGGGAAAAACAGAATCAAAGCAGGCTCTCCCTCTCTCTCTCTCTCTCCCTCTATCATATATATATACCACATCTTTATCCATTCATCAGTTGCTGGACATTTGGGCTCTTTCCATAATTTGGCTATTGTTGATAATGCTGCTATAAACATTGGGGTGCATGTGTTCCTTCAAATCAGTATTTTTGTATCCTTTAGATAAATACCTAGTAGTGAAATTGCTGGATCATCAAAATCAGTTCTATTTTTAACTTTCTGAGGAACTTCCATACTGTTTTCCACAGTGGCTGAACCAGTTTACATTCCTTCCAACAGTGTAAGAAGGTTTCCCTTTATCCATATCCTCGCCAACATCTGTTGTTTTTTGAGTTGTTAATTTTAGCCATTCTGACAGGTATCAAGTGGTATCTCATTGTGGTTTTGATTTGTATTTCCCTGATGATGAGTAATGTTGAGCATTTTTTCATGTGTCTGTTAGCCATCTGGATGTCTCTTTTGGAAAAATGCCTATTCATGTCTTCTACCCACTTCTTAACTGGATTATTTGGTTTTGGGGTGTTGAGTTTGATAGCTTCTTTATAGATTTTGGATACTAATGCTTTATTACATATGTCATTTGCAAATATCTTCTCCCATTCCATCAGTTGCCTTTTAGTTTTGTTGATTGTTTCCTTTACTCTGCAGAAGCTTTAATATTGAGGAAGTCTCAATAGTTCATTTTTGCTTTTGTTTCCCTTGCCTCCAGAGATAATTTCTCATTTCTTAAGTGCTTATTAAATTCCAGCCACTGGACACACTATTAAAATTCACACTAACACTAAGAATGGGTGTTGTAATTATGCCCATCTTAAAGATGAAAATCTGGAGCTCAGAAATGTTCACTAACTTCCCTGGCGTCATGAAAGTATTAAGAAGCCAAGGTTGGAGTTCTACCCATCTTAAAAGTCCCTGATTTCATGGGTCTACTCTGCTGTCTTTCAATAAATGTCCCCATCCATCTTCACTCAAAAGCTAGTCAAGCACATAGCTAAGGAGCCAAAGTCAGGTATTAAACCACTTCCTTCCTTTTGAATAAACAATAGCTATATGACCTTGGGTGAACTCTTTAATTGCTTCATTGGTTTCCTTATTTGTGAAATGAAGATGATATCTAGTTTATAGGGTTGTTATGAGGCTACCCCATATGTAAGTCTCAATACTTCTTTTGCTTTTTACACACTAGTCAGTCTAATATTCTAAGTGAGAATGAATGCTGAGTCTTGTCTTGACCATGTTTGGGAAGATTGTACAAATGGTTGTCTTTAGTACTTTTCCTGAATTCAAGGTGCTGTCTCAGTAGAGGCGTTTGCTGGAGGGCAATGGAAGCAAAGGTCGGTTGCACTTTCAAGGGTTCCCTAGCCAGAGCTGGTCTTTCCCCTTGCAGAGAGGAGACCCTACTCAAGGTCTGTGACCCTGCAAACCTCGGACACTCCAGATGTTGAAGGGAAAGATGGGCCAGTATCTGAACAGCATCTTACCACCTCATTTGTGATGTGCTTGGCAAACATACTTGCAGAGAAGGGGCTCAGCTTTATGGAGTTCTGATTGCTCCACCGGGTAGAGGCCAGCTCTAATGAGGCATTGAAAATGGAAGCCAATGCAGAGAGTACTGCTGGGATGCAGTGGCGGAGTCGTTGGGCATTCTTGTGTACTGTCCATTCAAATAATTTGACGTGTAAAAGCAGACGCTGCTAGCGATAACCACGGATAGGTCACATGTGTGTGTATTCACACGCTTTTAGCTTTCTTTCTGATACTAAATATAAGGAATGACCTTTTGAAGACCATCTTTATATATTTTAGCTCTCTGAAGAGTAACGACACTGTCATTAAAGACATGAAATCACTTACTGTATTTCATTTCAGCAACCTGAAGTTTGACAGTTCCCACACTCCCAGCTTTTCTAACAGAAGCAGTGCTTCTGGCCTTCGTAAGACTTTGTTCTTCGCCATGGAAGAAAGTATTTTAACACCCCTTTATCTTCTTTCTTTACGCACACTGCGCTCCTCATCAAGAGCCAAGGTGAGTCAGAACCAAGGCCCGGGGTAGGGTTTCTATCTTAAGCCAGCTCTTTCCTGACCTCTCCCAAGACTTACATGCTTGATGACATTAACTAATACCAGTTGTGCTTTACTTACCTAAGTTAAAATATATCTGCTATATGTCAATATTTTACTAAAATTGTATCTTTACACTTTTATCGACAAACATTGCTTTATTTCAGTACTGAGTAAAGTCTACATTTATAGGACAGTAATCTTACATGCCTATAAATACCTGGGTGCATAGAAAAATCAGATATGTGATAAGTTAAACTTACAAAATTGACAAAGACTGGGTGGTTATTTGAATTGAAAAGGAACCCTTCACTTTATTCACATATTTCTTTAAAAGTAATAATAATGTCTTTACATTTGCATTGTGGGAAAGGCTTTGCAGATGTCTTTCATATACATTGTCTCATTTTGCTCCTCCCGACATTCCTGTGGACCAAGTGGGGGTAGTAACTATTATCTGCATGCTTTATGGATAGGAGAAATACAAAGCATCCTTAACACATTTGAAATGTAATTACCTTTACAAAAAGTCAACTCATCATCACTTTAGGATGTATAATCCATTGTGAAAACTGCCTACCATGTACGGTTAGTGTCCTGGTTATCTCTTGTTTTGTAACAAATTACCCCCAAACTTAGTGGCTTAAAATACCATTATATTATATCTCACTATTTTGGGGGGTTAATAGTTTGAATAGGGGGTGAGCTGGGTGATTCCTCTGTTCCTTGTGGAGCCAAATGAGATCACTTGGGGTACTCAGCTGACAGATGAACTGGTCTGGAAATTCTAAGATGGTTTCATTCACAAATTTTGTGCCTTGGCCGGAAGATGGATTTTGGCCGAGACTGTCAATTGAGTGTTTACATATAGCCTCTCCAACATGGTATCAGGGTAGGAGGGAACTCAAGCCTCCCAAAGACGTCATTTCAAGGGAACGTAAGCGGAGGCTGTCAGTATCTTAAGGCCTGGTTGGGTTCAACAACTGGCTTTACATCACTTCTGCCATACTCTGTTAATCAGAGCAAATCAGGAAGCTTACCCAGATTTAAGGGGAGGGGATATATACCCTACCCTCAAGGAAGAGGTATCAAAGAATTTGTGGCAATCTTTAATCTGCCACAGTCCATTCTTTGGCCATTGATTATTCACATTCCTTCCCTATGTAAAAATACTTTCACACTCTCCAAAGAATCCCCAGATTCTCACCCATGATAGCATTGGAATCCAGGCAGCATGAAGATCAGGATCAAGATCCAGGATCTTGTCATCAAACTCAGGTACGGGTATGGATGAGACTCTTCAGGTGTGTTTCTTTGAGTATGAGTCCCCTCAGTCTGAAAACCTGTTAACTAAAGAATCAGGTCTTTTACCCACCCCGCCCTAAAATGTTGAGACAGAGGTAAGGTAAATGCAATAGGCATTTCCATTCAACAATGCAGACACTGGAGAGCACAGAGCAGTCCCTAGCCTACAGCACTTCTGAAATCTCACTGGTCACATGTTGACATTCTCTGATTATGGCTAGGTTTGGCCTCCTAGAAATAATTATAACAACTAAAAAGGTTATTTTTTCACCTCGTATTTCTCTATCTCTATCACATCATATGTGCCTAAAATGAAAATAAAAAAAGACACTTTTAGCATTCCTTCCAGAAATCGAAATCTAGCCCAATCCACCAGTTTATTAGGTCTGTTTTTCATTGTCTACATCACCACAGGCCACAATGTTGCCCAAGTCTCTGCCACTTCATTACCAGTCACCCTATCTCCCACCTTCAACAACAGTTACTGTCATATCTTCTGAGCGTTCACCAACAGTCCTTTGCAGATCCCTCAAGCTTTCACTGACAGTGAAAGGTCTTTCCTCAAGGTCTTTCCAGCTTTTGCCTGCCGTCTGGTTCCCAAACCACTGCCACATGCTTTTGGTTTTTATTATGGCAGCACTCTGCTTCCAAGTATCAAATTCTGTTCCCATTATCTACTGCTGTATAATAAATTATCCTTAAACTAAGTAGCTGAAATAACAACCCATTTCTATTATATCAGGTTTTTATTGCCAAACATGGCTCAGTTCAGTGATCTTCTGCTCTATCCTGAATTGAGTGAGTTCACTAAGTCGTCTTCAGCTGGTGAATTAGTTTGTCTAGTGGATTCAGGATGGCTTCCTTCACGTGATGGCCATCATGGCAGTTTTGCCTGGAAGCTGGGGCTCAGCTGGGATGGTTGACTGGAGTATCTATACATGGCTTGTCTAGCATGGCGGCTTCAGGGTAATAGGACTTCTTATATAGTGACCCAGGGTTCCCAGAGAGAGCATTCCAAGAGAAAGGATGTGGAAATTGTCAATTTCTTAAGCCTCAGGCTTGGAATCTGGCCCAGTCTCATTTTTGCTGTATTCTGTCTACATTCTACAGTCACAGAGTCCACCCAGATGCAAGGGCATGGGAGATAGACCTCATCTCTCCATGAGAGGGCCGTCAAAAAAGTTTTAGTACTATAGGAAAATAATGTCTAATGTTTTGCATTTTGAATTATTTACTAACACTTATAGGACTGTCTGAATCAATGGACTACCTCATGATTAGGAATTAGATGTTCAAGGTTCTAGTTCCATTTCTTTCATTACTTGGCTGTGTTTGAGTCGAGGTAAAGAATCTTTGGGTTTCAGTTTCCATCATCTTTGGGTTTCAGTTTCCATGAAGATGAAGATAACTGTTGGTTCCCACTAGATCAAGGGGATGTTGTGCCTGTTTTTTATTTTTTTTTAAATGGTATTCAAAAATGTACTCTCTAAAGTGCTCTAGGAAGTAGAATAACAAATTATTATAACTAATTGGACCATTATAAATTTACCACATTTTTCTTTCAAGAGAGAAAATTGAGTCTTAGTATTGCATAAGATTAACAGAGCCACAAAAGAACCTGGTTCCCCAAAACTTACACTTCAAACACATAATCCCAGCCCTTGCACAGGTTTCTCTTGTGTGCCAGGCAATGTACATTTTCTCACTGAATCTTTGCAACAGCCCTTTGAGGTAGGTGCCATTAGTAACATCTTAATCATGTTTTCTGAAACATTTTTGTTCTGTGGTTTAAATTCTAACACATCTTTTGCATATTTATACATAATACATCTTAAAAGAATCTAATGAAAACTTTACTAGAGTCTGTAGGGGTTTTGTTTAAATTCTATGGAAATCTTCCCTTTTTATTTTATACAAATATTCTTGCAAAATGAGATAAAAGCAGATTTATGAAGATATCAAAATGATATAACTAAGGGGAGAGAAAAAATAAAAGCAGCAGAAGAATTAACAGAAGCTAGTTTTACTACAGAAGCCAGAAGGAATATGTGGTTAGTACCATGGGAAGGGGGTGGGCTGGAGGCCAGGGCTCATGGCCTCGCTCTGCTATTAACTAGGAACTAGGTGTGCAACCTTGAAAAACTTCTTCCCTCCAAAAAGAGACCAATGTTTCTTTTTGTGTCAACTGAGAGGGTAGAACAAGATGAAGTCTAAAGCCCATCTCAACTTTAACATTATCTTATCACACCAAGAAAAGGGGCGAAACACTAAATAAACGTAAATATACCCCCCTATCAAGGAAGGAAAGATGTAGACTAGAAGATAGGTTTAGGAAATGGAGAGAGGAGAGAGAGACAGAGAGAGAGAGAGAGAGAGAATGAAGGTATGTATAGAATTTTGACCTGGCAAATTATAAGTAGTAGAATGGCCCTAGTGACTGAAAAACAAATTAGCAGACAAAGAGGGATATACATATATATGTGTATAAAAAATATATATATATATAAAATATATATATAAGATATATAATATATATAAAATATATAATATATATAAAATATATAAATATATATATATAAATAAATATATATATATATATATATATTTTATAAATAAATCCCAAGGAGGGATATATATATATATATATACACACACACACTCAACCCAGCCATCAAGAATGACAATTTGCAAAAAAAAAAGTTTTATTTATTCTTTCAACAAATGTTTGTTGAGCCTCCTATTTTCCAGGCCCTATTCTGGGTATTTAGAGGACACTAGTTAAGAAAAAATCTCTGCCCTCATGGAACTTACATCTAGGTTGCAGAAAACAGGTGCTAAATAAATTAAATAAGTAAAATATATGGTCTGTTAGGTAATCATTTGTGCTCAGCGGAAGAATGAAGTGGGGAAGGAGGATTGAACATGTTGGGAGGATTTGCGACATCAGATAGTGTGGCCCAGGGAGACCTCGCTGGGTAAAGATCTGACAGAAGTCAGCAAATGAGCTGAGGTGCTTTGCTTCCTGTTTCACGGAAAAATGAAAGCACTCGGAGGAGCATTGCAGGCAGAGGGGACAGCAAGTGCAGAGGTGCTGAGACGGAGTATGCCTGATATGTTTAAAGAATAATGAAGCCAGTATAGCTGCAGTGGAGTAAATGAAGGAAAGGGCAGTAGCGGGGAGAACAGAGGAAAGGCGCTGGGAAGATGTTGAGAGCGGGGGGTGCGACCTGGCATGTTTTAGTGAAGTACCTTTATTGCCATGTAGAGAACAGACTAAAAAAGGACAAGCACAGCTAAAGGAGGAAGTAAGGAGGTCACTGCACTAACCCAGGCAAGAGTTGATGGTGGTTCAGACTAGAATGGGAGCAGTAGAAGCAATGAGAAGTGATGGGATTCTGGACATATTGGAAGCTAGAATTAACAGGATTTGCTGATTATTGGGACATGGAGTATGAGAAGGGAAGTCAAGGACACTTCAAGAGGTTTTGACTTGAACTAAGAGTTGCCTATTGCCGAGTAGGAAAGATGATGGGAGGAGCAATCTTGGTGGTGGTGGTGGTGTGGAAGGGAGGCTATTGAAGTTTAGTTTTAGATGTGTCACCTGTTAGGTGCCTATTAAGTATCCAATCCATGCGTGTATCATGTGTCATGGTGGCATGAGTGGATTTCAGGAGATGCAGGCTGGAAGTATAAATGCATTAGAGCCATGAGATTGGATCACTTTTCCAATAGAGTAAGCATAGGTAGAAAAGAGACAGGGTCCAAGGATTGAGCCTGGAAACTGCAATGCAGAACTGGGAAAAACATCAAGAGTAAACAAAGAGGAATGACCAGAGAAGAAAGGATAAAACCAAACATGCAGAGAGTCTTGGAAGCCTAGTGGGAAAAAAAAAGTGTTTCAAAGAGGAGACAGTGATTGTGTCCAACACTAATGATTGATTGAGATGAGGACCAAGAAATGACCACTGGCTTAGCAAAGCAGAGGTCTATTGGACCTTGATGGGAGTTGTGTCTCCAGGGAGATGCAGGTGAAAGCCTGACTGGGGTAGAGTCAATAAAGAATGGGAGGAGAGAAATTGGAGAAGAGAATATAGGCACTCTTTCAAAGGGTTTTGTTCTAAAGGAAATGCGAAAAAATTAAAGAACTACAGGGGAATTGTAGTGAAGGGACCTTTTACAAAACATACGAGACAGTGACACATTGAAACATTGAAGAGAGTCATCAAATCAAGAGAAAAGAGGCAATTGCTGGAGCAATGTCTTTTAGTAGGTGAGTGTTCTGAGATCCAGTGGCAAGTGGAGGAATTGGTCTTGACTAGGAGGAGCATGGCAAGCAGAGAAGGTTGAGTACATGGGCACAAGTGCAGGTAGGAGAACAGATGTGGGGATAGAAGCTGAGTGACGTTCTCTTGAATACTGTCATTTTCTCAGTGAGCTAGCAAGAAAAGTCATCAGCCCAGAGTGAGAATGACAAAGGTGTTTAGAGGTTTGAAGAGTGGAGAGTGGTATGAAAGAGTTGTCTAGGGGAGTTGGAGAGTTATCGGACTAGGGGATATATAGTAAGTCTGCTGGAGATATTCATAACACCTCTGAGGTGGATATAGAAGCTCTTGGTTTCCTGAAGTCATATATGATTGGTCCTTTTCAAACTGGTATTCTCAGAATAAGATACTCCTTGGAACACCAACAGAGTGGAGAAAGGAGAAAGAACAGAAGTTCATGAAAGTCTTAAGATGCAGCTGACAGAACATAACTCTTCTTCTAGAACACCACAAATATTTCCCTGGGATTTCTTTCCATAAGTCCCTTCTTCCTTCCTCTCCCCCAGGATTCCCTTCTTTGTTTGTACTGAGATGTAGGTACAACAGTTACACATGGATTTCAAGGAGCAGAACCACATCCTGCTCTTTTGTATTGGTCAGTTTTTTTCTGTTAGTTTCTGGTAACAAATAATTCTCAGACAAGCCGGTCCTCAGAGGCTTCAACAATCAGGATTATTTTCTTTCTTGTTACATGTTGGCTGTAGGTCAGCTGCAGTTCTGTTCCACACATCTTCATTCTGGAATTAAAGCTGAAGGAGGAGTCCATATTTAGGTCATGCTATTTTCTGGGCAGAGGGAAAAGAGCAACGGTGGGATTAACCTGATGGCTCCCAAAGCTTCTGTATCAGAGTGGTAATTGTCACTTTTGCTCTCATTTCATTGGTCAAAGTTGGTCATATGGCTAAGCCTGATGTTAATGGGATGGAGAAGTATAAACTGCTTTTAGGGTGGAACAAATAATTTTAGAACAATCATATAATTAGCCACAACCTGTTCCATATGTGGCAAGAGAAGTGTTTCTCAGGCAACATAATGGGTCAGATTGCTTCTTCTCAAACAGAATTGACATTTAGCTCTCAGGAGTAACCTCCAGGTGATTAGACACTTGTTATAAATTTCTGGGTGCTATTGTATGTGTGGCACTGTGAGTTAGATTATTTAGCTTTAGAATGTAGGAAGTATCTTACCTTCAGAGAGGCAGGTTAGATATTTCATCATATATATTATAGGTATTATAATATTAAAATCAACCATGTCAAGGTTTATAAAATATATTTTATAAGCTGGGAAAGGGAGTTCCACCCAGAGCTGTCTTTTGAAACCTTCTCGTGTTCCATTACCAGTTATATAATAATATAAATATAATATAGGAAAGACCTCTACCTGCAACTCAGGAAAATAAAAATCCAGGTAGAGAATTCCATTCCTTGTCTAGAAGGAAGAATTTTATAGCTTGATAAAGAGCTGGGATATTTCTTCAAGACACTGTGTAACCAAAGTCTATGACTCAAGACTTCCCATGCCAGCTATGGTGTTCTGAACAAGTTGTTCAGAGTGATTGCCTAGCCATGGCCTCATAAAGATGGGAAACTTGAGACCAGCCATGAAGGCATCAGGTTGGCATGGATGCCTGGTGGGTTGGTTTAAACAATTCCATGTTTGGCTATTAACACGGAAGGAACCAGGGTCTGCTGCTGTTTGTTCTTTGGTTTCATTTTAGCGAGGCTTTTCCGCTTTGTTTATAAATATGTGATTCTGACAGCTGACAAAGGACATTCCAAGAACTTAGCCAGAGCCCAAATTGTGCACTGCTGTGGGAATTTCTCCTCACAGGTTTGTCCACTGACCCCGCTCTGGAGAAAACACTCAGGTAATGCATTCCCAATGGTGGCTTAGCTCCCATCAACTCACTGCTGGTGCCCTCATTAGGGTGTTTTTCTTTCTTTAGGTTTTTATTTTGTATGTTGTTGTTTTTTTTTCCTAGTCCATCTCAACCTCCCACTACGGTAATTTTAGTGTCCATGAAGGGGACCGGGTAGCCATCCCTGGAGACCACCTTAGGTTTATTTTTAGTGTAGGCAGTTTGGAAAAATTACTTTCCCTTGCTGACTGCACGAGCACTGTCTTAACTCGGACTTACAATTCCGGACTTCTCACATCAGACTGAGACTGAGTGGGTAACCCAGGCTTTCATCTCAAAGACGGAGCAATCTCATTACAACGAGGATAAAAGATTTGCCAAGAGTTACCCAGACATCCAAGAGTGTTTTTATTTGGTCTGTTGGTTTCAGCTCTGTAAGATGTTTAATTGTGTAAAATTGTAAGTTCGTATGACTAAATTGGACAGATTGCAGGTAAAAACCCCCACTCCCTAAATCCCAATTGATCCCTTGAGCCAGCCATACTCCTTAAAAGTGTTATTATTACTATCAAGCTACATCCTCAAAAATTATTTCCCTTGGGAACACACACCTAACCCAGACAAAAAGATTACTGTTTTTTTTTTCCTTTTACTCACTCAATACCCTTTGTCCCAGCTTTCTTGTTTGTTTCTTTCTTCCCACCTTATGTCTCCTTGAAAATGGTACAGAAATGCTATGATCTCCATAGCCCCGCTGCTTCCTATCAGATTGAACCACATAAAATTGCCCATATTCAGCTATTTTTGACCCCCAAGTGTGGCAATGTTATATGGTTTGGGGCCTAACTCAATTAGAGCAGAAATTGTAAAACTTTGCACCCAGGCAAATGCAGATTATTGACCAAGTTAATGGCAACTCATTGATAATATGTAGTAGAGTTGAATATATATCCAAGCTTCAATATGATCCTCTGTAAAATGAAGACTAATTAGCATGTTAAGTGAGAATTTTAATTTGGAAGAGAGTTGCAACTTCTAACAGAAAAAAAAAAAAAAGCACGTAACTGAGATGCACACATGCACGTTAATGTGCCAAGACTCGATGAACAATGGCTGTGACCACCACTCAGCACGTGCCACTTGTTCAGGTCTTTGGAAACTGGCCCTTCACTCTCTCTCTCTCTCTCTCTCTTTCTCTCTCTCTCGCTCTCTCTCTCTTTCTCCCACCCTCCCTCCCTGGCCTTTCATGGTCAGACCTCTGAAAAGAGCAGTCTATAGTCACTTTCTCCACATTCTTGCTCTTATTCACTGTGTAACAAACTGTAATCTGGTTTCTGTCCCCAATACTCCACTAAAACTATTTTTGCTGAGGTCACTAATGACTTTTGATTGACAAATTGAAGAATCGAAGGAAAGCTTTTCTGTCTTTACCTTATTTAACTTCTCTGGACAAGATGGGCCAAGATTTGCTTCTTAGAATTTCATCTCTTTCCCTGACTTTCATGGTCTTTCTCTTCATTCACTGTGTGTCCTGTTGCCTAATTTATTGTCAGCACTGGGAAGCACTTATCTTTGTTGAATAAATGGAAGCATGAATTAATGAAATTACAGCACTTTGTTAATTATTAGTCATTGCCAATAATCTATTTTTTAAAATTTTTTAATGTTTATTTATTCCTGAGACAGAGAGAGACAGAGCATTATTTGTTCCTGAGACAGAGAGAGACAGAGCATGAGTGGGGAGGGGCAGAGAGAGACACAGAATCCGAAGCAGGCTCCAGGCTCCGAGCTGTCAGCACAAAGCCCAAAGTGGGGTTTGAACTCAGAAACCGTGAGATCATGACCTGAGCCGAAGTCGGTCGCTCAACCGACTGAGCCACCCAGGCGCCCCGCCAATAATCAATTTAATCTCCATTTTCAGCGACTTTTCTACCCACCAGCCACCATACGCATTTTTAGCAATGAATAACCTTCATGGTGTCACATTCTTCATGTATCCATCACAGAAATCTTACTAGATAAGTTGGGGGCAACGCAGGTAAGACTGAGGAAGCTGCTGTTTCCTCCTTACATGGCCCCTTCTAATTCTGAGCATTTTCAACATGCTGGGTCGTCAGTCATGTTTTTTAGCAACTCCTAACTGTTGGGAAGAAAGATTCATGTTCTTTCTCTTTCCTTTCCAGGATGTATCAGTTAGAGATCGAATAAACTGCATTCACAAATAGCCACTTGTTGCTTCCTTAGAAATTTGACCTGACAAAAAGATAGGGAAAAAGCCCAATACTAGACTCCAGGAGAACAAAAGGAATGCGCCAACAGAAAATGTGACACATGCACACACTTTATGCATGTTTAATTTCTGTTGTTTTGGTTGGAAAACAGCTGCAGGTGTCCTCTAATTATAACCCCATTTTCACAAATATCAACTGTCATATTTAATCTGTTATATTCACCATATAGCCTACTGTTACAGCACATTTCTTTCATTACAAATTTAGTAGCAGAGTTTCGAATGTGCAAGCTAACATTCAGGCTAGTCAATTAATGCATTATTTACAAGTTAAATGTTATTAAAAACAGGTTCTTAATTTGCTAATGATTTAGTAGACCCAAGGCAATATTCCAATTTTTTTTTTTTTTTATTGAAAATAGAAGAACATTTAGAACAGTTGGGGTGGGGAGGGATGGCAGGGATATTTTGGCCTCTCCTACCATTTTCTCGGTCTCTTTTCTGCTTCCTTTTTTATTGTGTGTGGTTTTTGATGCCTATACTAATCAGTTGCGGCACAAGTGAGAAGAAAGACATATAAAAAATAAAAACAGCATAAATACTATTGTGAGTGGTGTTTTTTAAAGCCAGCAGGCGGTTTGGAATGACTCAATACACATGTTCGCCATATACTTCGGCATATTTTGATTTACAGTGCTATTCCAGCAGCCCAGCGGGTTAGGAAGGTTAGAAGTCAAGGAAATTAAAGGTTATTAGCATTCCACTGTTGTTAGGCTGCACCAACGGAATATATGTCTTTTCAAATACCCTTTGAAAAATTAAGAGTTTCTAAGGTACAAAGGCTTCAGAATCATCCCCACAATCTGGATTTTGTTCTTTGTTTTAGTTTGTTCCGTCTTTCTCATTTGACTTAGATCGCACTCCAAATCCATATCTTTCGTGTTCCATAATTCTATGACATGCTACTTATTTATGAAAGATAACATGGGGTGGGCTCTTGGGTAACAGGATTCTGGACACATGGAGCCAGGGACTCTGTCTTCACGAGTTTCTCTCCTGCCATCTTCCTGGACTAGCACCGCCCCTTTTCTTCTCCCCACTTCTCCCCTGTCCTCTTCTACCTTTTTTTTTAATGTTTATTTATTTTTATTTTTTTATTATGAAACTTATTGTCAAATTGGTTTCCATACAACACCCAGTGCTCATCCCAACAGGTGCCCTCCTCAATACCCATCACCCACCCACCCCTCCCTTCCACCCCCCATAAACCCTCAGTTTGTTCTCAGTTTTTAGGAGTCTCTTATGTTTTGTCTCCCTCCCTCTCTAACCATTTTCTTTTTCCTTCCCCTCCCCCATGGTCTTCTGTTAAGTTTCTCAGGATCCACATAGGAGTGAAAACACATGGAATCTCTCTTTCTCTGTATGACTTATTTCACTTACCATAACACTCTCCAGTTCCATCCATGTTGCTACAAAAGGCCATATTTCATTCTTTCTCATTGCCATGTAGTGTTCCATTGTGTATATAAACCACAATTTCTTTATCCATTTGTCAGTTGATGGACATTTAGGCTCTTTCCATAATTTAGCTATTGTTGAGAGTGCTGCTATAAATGCTTATTTATTTTTGAGAGAGAAAAAGAGAGCACAAGCAGGAGAGGGGAAGAGAGAGAGAGAGAATCCCAAGCAGGCTCTGTGCTGTCAGCACAGAGCCTAATGCAGGGCTTGAACTCAGGAACCATGAGATCATGACCTGAGCTGAAGTCAGACACTAAATGGACTGAGCCACCCTGCACCCTTCTTTTCTACCTTTTTAAACATTTAACCAAATTCACCTTCTTCCTGGAATCTTATTAAAATAACATCTAGCTCACAACACTCTTTTCCCTCCCTGATTCCTTTTTCATGTCTCTGTCACATACTCACCCACTCAAATGTACGCTACCCTGCATTTTTCCTCTAGTTGTTTCTCTACTGGACAAACTATAGAGTCAGAAAGACCTGTCATCAATCAGTGGTGTGACCCAGGGCAAATTATCTCTTTTCTCTCCATCTCCCTTTTCTCTTAAATGGAGATAAAAACTCTTATTTAATTGTTGTGAGAATTGGTGAGATCATGTATGGGAACTCAAACTGGGAAGAACCCAGTTAAACTGTAGAAGCCAGTATGTGGTGGCTCTTGTTGCCGTAATGAAATAAGATAATTTATATAAATCTCCTAGCACAGTGCCTAGCTCATGTTTGGCACTCAGCGAAATTTCATTCCCTTTGGTACAATAAATAGGTCATAATAAGCATTTCTTGTTTTCATTTTCACTCAGAGTAAAGTTTTCTCAAGGGCAAGACTACACTTTGTTTTTTTCATGTTCCTAAATCTGTGCGGATTAATATTCTACCCTCCATCTTTTGGAAGGCGCAGTAAGTGCCTGAGGGACCCTAGGTGGAGTTGAGTGCCCACCTCCCACATCAGTCCCCCAGGCAAGGCTCTTCCCTGTTCCTTGCCTCACTCTCCCTATTCCCTCTACTCCTGGGATTATCTTCCAAGTAAACTACCAACACCAAAGCTCTTGTCTCAGGCTCTGATTTTGGGAGAACCCAAACAAAGTAAGGAAAAGATTCAAATGACAGGGAAAGACAATGAACTGAGCAGAGTGCAAAACAGCAGAATTTTGCAGAGTTGTCTGAGGCAGCAAAGACAGGAGAATGTCAACAGAATACAGTCGAGAATGGAATTCACTCAGTCATTTATTAAAAAAAAAAAAAGTGTATTGAGCACTTAGTATGTACCACAACAGATAGGGTCTTTTTGTCCCCATGGCACCTACAATCTATTGGAGGAACATGCAATCAACAAGCAAATCAACATGCAAAATCATGTCAAGGAGTAATAACATCTCTGAGGACAAAAAAGTCAGGGTAAGAGTTAGACTGTGTGCAGGAGAGGCTGCTACTTTAGATAGTGTGATTTATTTAAAAAGAATCAAATCCTGCCTGGCAAGGTGATATTTGAACAGAGACCTAGCTAGAGTGACAGTGACCCACTTTTTGTCCACTGCCTACTGTCTTCTGGAGTGAAAACAGTAAACAAATGCTTTCTAGCCTGTGGATGGGGTAATAAGACAGGATCAAAATCGGCTGGTTAGAAAAAATGGGTCACGGAGACTTCTAGAGTACAATCTTCCAAGCAGAGTACTGAGCTGCTCCAAAAAGGCCCTAAAGACCTGACCTTGGTCTGCAGGTCTTGTGAAAGCCTTTCCTGCAGGAATTACCCAGGGGCCCCTGCAGCCTTTTATCTTCTCTCCCAACTCTTATTCGTTGTGTCCTTCTTTTCAATATCTCAAATAAAAAGAATGCCCTTATTAATATGCAATTTTGGGGTACATACAGAGCATACCTTGTCTCATTTAATTCTTATACAACTTTGTCCATCAGTTGCTTTTTTTTTTTTTAATAAAAGCTTTTATTAATTTAGAGAGGGACAGAGAAAGAGGGAGAGAGAGAGAATCCTAAGCAGATTCTGTGCTGACAGCCCAGAGCCCAACTAGGGGCTCAATCTCACAAACTGAGATAATGACCTGAGCTGGGATCAAGAGTTGGATGCTTACTCGACTGAACCACCCAGGTACCCTGTCTATTAAGTGCTTTTATCCTTATTTTATAGATAAGGAAACTGGGACCTGGGAATTTTGCTCAGAACTACTGAGTATGTCCAAGCCTGAACTCAAACTCAGTCTTTTGGCTCCAACCCAGTATTTGTTTCAATGCTGAGTCTGTGAGCACCTTAACCAATTTTCACCCCTTCCCTGCCACCTCCCCCCCCCCCCCGTACCGTGGCAGCTGATGTGCATGGGCTGATGATTTTCTCCTATAGGATCCCATCATCCTGACTTTCCATCAGATCTCAGTAAACCCAGAGGTTTATTTTTTTTTTAAGATTTTATTTTTAAGTAATCTCTACACCCAGCGTGGGGCTTGAACTCACAACCCAAGATCAAGAGTCATATGTTCCACTGACCGAACCAGCCAGGCAGCACCAGACCTAGAGGTTTAGAACTGGAAAGTCTCAGGATAACCTTTTCAAGATATTCAGTCTTCAGTATTCCAACTTAGCCCAGGTGCTTACTCTTGATTGAGTTTTCTCACTGCCGTATTAAAATATCAAAGATTTTCTTATGAGTAATAATTATTTTTAAGTATGTGCTAAGGTAGCTGATCCTTAATTCTCCTCCTTTTAAGGAAACATGATGTGAAACTTGACACAATTGCTCCTGGATCTGTTCCACTTTGCCTAGTGGGCACTTCCCCCTCACCCCCCGCCCCCCCAGGACATATTCCACCTGATTTTAAATCTGAAAGACTCAGTCCCTCAGTAATGGCTCCTCTAACATCAATGGGAACTCAGAGGTGATTTCCTCTGCGGGGGTAACTCTGCTACTTGGCTTATGGTGTCATGCTGAGTGGGACTCTTCCTTTGGGTTGCAGCTGGAAACCGTACATTTTAAAAAGTTTAAAATCCAGTGTTCTATGTCAGCGTCTCAGAGAATATACGGGAAGCTACTGCACTTTTAAGGAGATTGCTCTTAAAATGTTGGAAATTCAAGATGATGAATGTCCATTTAAGGCCATTTCTTCTGGCATGTAGGTTGACAATGCTGAACAATTTAAACATTTGTTTTCTGTTTTTGTGTGTGTTTGTGTGTATGTTTGTGTGCGTGTGCGCGCACGCACAAGCAGGCTAATAGTTTCCCATCATTACAATAACTGTGGGAGGTATTTTTCCAGTTCCCGCTTTATGCTTCAGTAGCACTTTCTACTTCCCCTTCTAAACACTTGGCTCATTTGTAATGATGTAACAACTCAGTTGTAACTATTTGTTTAATATGTAGGGGTTAAAAAGGCAAGTTCTTGAACCAGATAGACCTTGTTGTGAATCCTGGTTCTGAGAGCTGTACATCCTGGGCCCCTGGGAAGATGTCTTAATGCCTCCTTGCCTCAGTTTTGTCATCTGTAAAATGTGAACAATAACAGTATTGGCTTCATATGATTGTTCTGAGTTTTAAAAATGATAATGTGAGCAGGGCTCAGTACGGCGCCTGGGATACTGCAAGCATGCCGTGACTGTCCGCAGTTGTTGTTACCGCTGTTATTGTTCCAGAATAAATAGATGGCCATCTGTCATCTTTTGCCATGGACAGTCCTGATTTGCCAGTTGTCTTGCCATAATTATTAATAGTGTCCCCCTGTGCTCTCAAAAGTGCCCCTGTTTGGAAAAACTATAGAAATGGTGGGGCTGATTAGTGGTTGCCTAGGTGAGGGAAGTAAAATTGGGAAAATCTGAATAAGATTAGTGGATAGTATCAGTGTCCATAGCTTGGTTGTGGTATTAGACTATTGTTTTACAAGCTGTTACTGTTGAGGAAAATTAGGTAGGGAGGACACAGCCTCTCTCTGTATTATATGTCACAATCCCATGTAAATCTCAAGGATTTCAAAATTAAACGCCTAGTTAAAAGAAGAAGAAAAAAGTCCAGTTTGGAAGATAAATAATAGGATAGCCATCCTGAAACAATATTCATTATCCCACCAAGATATGACCACTTTTTATAAAAAGACCTGCCATGGTTCCCTCTATTTTCTTTACTCAGTTTTATTTTTATTCATGGTACTTACCTCCACTTGCATACTGTATTTGTTTGTTTCTTCTTTCAACAACTATGTTTTGAAGGCCTACTATAACGCCTACTAGGTGCCAGCCTTGTATCAATGAACAAACTCCTTGTGAAACTTACATTCTATTGGAGGAAATAATTAATAAACCAAAAACGTAATTGATAAGTTATTTATTTAGTATGTTGGAAAGTAATAAGTGTGCTGGAGAAAAAATATAGAGTAGACATCTCAGTCAGAGTTCTTCAGAAAAACTGAACCAATGGGATCTATATCAACATTTACTTTAAGGAATTGGCTCACACGATTATGGAGGCCAAGCAGCCCCAACGTGTGCAGTTAATGGCATAGTTCCAGTCCCAGTCCAAAGGCTGGAGAAGCAGAAGAGATGACAGCATAAGTTCTAGTCTGAAAGCTGACAGACTAAAGACCCACGAAGAGGCAACATTTCAGCTCAAGTCTGAAGGCAGGCAAAAGCCGATGTCCCATTGCCAAGGTGATCAGGCAAGATGAGTTCCCTCTTAGTGTTGGGAGAGTCAGGCCTTCAACTGATTGGATGAGGCTCACCTCCACTGGGGACAGCAATCTTTTTAGTCTACGGACTCAAATGTTAATCTCAGCTAAAAAATACCCTCACACCCAGGATGATGTTTGCACAAACATATGGCCACCTCATGGCCCAATTACAATGACACATAAAACCAACCAGCACAGCAGGATAAACGGGAATGGATACTGGGCCATGGTTGAAATTTTGAACAGGGCATTCATGTAGCCTTTTTGAGAAATGGATATTTGAGCAACAACTTAAAGAAGGTAAGCCATTGCTCAAATTTCCTGATTAGAATGAAAGCTTTATGAAGCCAGAGATTTAATTATTTTATGTTATATTCCCAGTACCTGGTACTTATTAGGGTTCTCAAAAGTATTTGTTGGGTCCATGAGTGAATGACTGGGGATGGGGACTGTGTAGTTATACTTCTTGCCCTTAGTGCCACGTTTAACACATCCTTAGCAATCAATAAGTATTGTCTTTTTATTTCTATGATTGTTTCTAATAGATAATAAATGTCACTGTGGACACAGGCTTACTTGTTTTGTTTGATATTATGTCTCAGCACTTCAGCACTTAGAACAGTGTTTGGAACACACATAATAAATAATCAGTAATGATCATTACTGACTATGGGCTCAGACATGGAGACTGAGGTTTGTGAAGTGCTTGACCATGGATGGTCTCGTGGCCAAGAAGCAGCGGGGTCAGGGCCTTAAAGCTGACTTTCCAAGTCTCAAACTGTAGTATTTTTTTATACCAAATTTCTTTTATTTACTTAGTTAATGTTTATTTGTTTTTGAGAGAGACATGAGCAGAGAAAGGGCAGAGAGAGAGAGGGGGACACAGAATCCGAAGCAGGCTCCAGACTCCGAGCTGTCAGTACAGAGCGCGATGCGGGGCTCGAACTCACGGACTGCGAGATCATGACCCGAGCCGAAGTTGGACGCTTAACCGACTGAGCCACCCAGGCACTCTCCAAACGGCTTTTAAAATCGCCCTGCGTCTCTCATTTGGCCATGGTCTTTCTGTCACCCACCCTGCTCTCCCCTTATTTGCTCACACCAGGCTGTGTTGCCATGTGTCCCCGAGTGAGAGGCAGGCAGGTTACGTTCAGCTGTCAGCGCACACACCTCTCAGAGGACAGCCACCTCCTGCAGACACCGCGGCGTCCAGGGGGTACCCCCTCGCGCTAACACAAGTGAGAGGTAATGTAACCTTTTGGCGACCATTGACTTTGTCAGACAATAGCGCGTGCGGTTCAGTTTGAAAGACTCCACCGGGAAGTTGCAGACTTTTAAAACTAATTTGGTGTTTATTCAACTTTGCAATCACTTCTATGTACTATCTGTGTTTCACACACCGTGAAACGGCGCTACACTGTGCAATTGAATTAGCTGTACAGTGACTCAAAGGCATTAAACAATGACTTTGATATTTTAAGTACTGACTAGGAGGGATTTTTAATTCCTTCCTCATAATGAAAGCAACAAAAAAACCCAGTTCCACAACCCTGGAACACTTATTCTCTTTTCTATTCTGGGTGGACCCCACTGAGACAGAAAAAAATCTCCGAGCATTTAGTTTGCTTAATGGCAGAAGAAAAATTAAACAAGCATAGACGTGCAACCTTAATGACACCCAGCAACACTAGAATAACAGTTCCCAGCTTCTAAAACCTGTTATTTAATATAATGGGTAAATCTTGTGGGAGCTTTTCAGGTGCTGCTGAGTCTGAAAAAACAGCTACTTTGTGAGAAGGGGCGGGGGCAGAGGCAGGGCGCGGGCCCTGCTCACGCTCAGTTGCTCAGGAGGGTTTTCGGTGCACGATCCAGGGCAGGCAGGCGCTGGCTGGACCGTCCCTGGAGGCCGTGGCCCTTCCGGAGACAGCTCCGGGGCTATGTGGGGTACGAGTGTCGTCAGTTCTGCCAGTGACAAGGAGGAACTTTCAATACAGAGCCTTTCAGGAGACGGCATTGACAGCAAGGAAGAAGCTGGGGGAGTGGGGGGGTGGGGGGAGAAAAACCTCAAAACAAAAACCGCAGCAAGTGAATTAGTGCCGTGAAACTACAAGCATTAGCTGGTAATAGTTCAGGGCAAAGCACCTAAGTGATGATTCACATCTGACAATAAATATATGAATAGCTGTTGAAAGCTTGTTTGATTTTCACAAAGAGGTTTGAACAAACATTCGTTTGTTCATTAGTCTTAAGCAACACTTTTATGGCAGGGGATGCATTAAACCTAACGTATGTCTGCTACCAAGATATTCGGTGGTTTTAAAGATGAAGACGCAAAGCCATGCATATCATTTATGGGGAGCAGCCCTGAACTACCTGTAATGGAGTGAGATACAGTTATTATGTATTAATGCTGTGAATCTTCATCCGCCGAGAGCAAACCAACAGGCGAGAAGAGCTGCCGCGTCTTGGGAGATAAAGACTTAGAGGGCCCCATCCTGCAGTCGGTACGGGGTTTGCATAAACTCATTTCGTTGTTGTTGTTCTTGTTGCATAATTTTTAAAAACGCAAGTGGTTTAAATCTGTTCCCTGAGGTAATTTATGCTAAACTAGCATTCCAGCGCCATAAATTCCCCGCTTATGGCAATCTCTGCTTGGGTGTCAGGTCGGGCTAGGTTACCGAGCAAATGGCCGCTTCAAAATTTTGAGGGTAATTGCCTCTATAACTCGTTTAGCATACGCCCTGTCAGGAAATCTCTCTTTGCCATCGAAGCTCCTGTTCCCCTTTTCCCTCCTCCTCCTTTTCCACACTGTTGTGCTGAAGGCCACTTCTCGGTGCCCAATGACATTGGGCCTTTCATCTGTAGCACCTGGATTTTGTCACTGTTACAGCCGCTGCTCCTGACAACATGATGTCATACGCAACGAGGCCCGGAGGGCAGTGGTTGGGCTGAGCCCCTCTGCCCCACCCATCTCTATCTTTGCCTAAGAAACCATCAGTCGAGGGAAGAGAAGTTGGTTGGAATAAAAGGAAGAGCAAATGACCATAAGCCCAAATCCTTCCAGTTTTTTCTTTTCTTTTCTTTTCTTTTCTTTTCTTTTCTTTTCTTTTCTCTTCTCTTCTCTTCTTTTCTTTTCTTTTCTCTTCTCTTCTTTTCTTTTCTCTTCTTTTCTTTTCTTTTCTCTTCTCTTCTTTTCTTTTCTCTTCTTTTCTTTTCTTTTCTCTTCTCTTCTTTTCTTTTCTCTTCTCTTCTCTTCTCTTCTCTTCTTTTCTTTTCTCTTCTCTTCTCTTCTCTTCTCTTCTTTTCTCTTCTCTTCTCTTCTTTTCTTTTCTTTTTTCTTTTCTCTTTTTCCCTTTCTTTCTTTCTTTCTTTCTCTCTCTCTTTTCAAAGGCCGGGTTGGTTATTGATGTCTGTCAGAATGGTGTGAGCAATTTCAGCAGCGTACTTTGATCTCTTTCTCTCGTCTCGTGGGTGTGGACATGAAGCCTTGGCAGGAAGGATGTCATTGGACAAAATGTATATTGGACAAAATGACCTGGAGCTTCTACTGATAGGTTGCTCCGTATGGGGATTTCTCACCAAACTGCCTAATAAAATATGTTAAATACCCAACTTTTAAATCCAATTCATTAATTATCTTGCTTAAAATATACTTCAAATATATCACATTTGACATTGTATGTCACTGATAGTAGAGGGAAATGATAACACTTAAAAATCAATAAATGTTTTAAATTTATTTTACTTATTATGGTTGTCATAATATTTTGACATGGAGGGCTGATACGTCAACAACGCTGTTATCAGGATGTAAGGCAATGGCACTGAACTGTCTCACCTTCCATGTTGCTGTTTCAGGGTAAAGTGGGCCCAGGGGAAAAATGCAGCTAAAATCTCCAAGGAAGCATTTGCTTATGGAGTCAATACAGGTCATCATTGAATAAAGCAGGCTGAGTGCAAAACAAAAGCTGCGGGAAGAAAGTCCTCTCTCTAATCTGCCACCTTTTTCCCAGTGATTAAAAAATAAGAGGAGTTAGGGGCGCCTGGGTGGCTCAGTAGGTTGAGCATCTGACTTCGGCTCAGGTCATGATCTCACAGTTCATGGGTTCAAGCCCTGTGTCAGGCTCTGTGCTGACAGCTCGGAGCCTGGAGCCCTCTTCGGATTCTGTGTCTCCCTCTCTCTCTGCCCCTTCCCTGCTGACACTCTGTCTCTCTCTCAAAAATAAATAAACATCAAAAAAAATTTTTGTTTTTAAATAATCGATGTTAAAATGTATGTAGTGCTTTCTATGTGCCAGACCGTGTCTGAAGTGTTTCATGTACTTTATCTCATTTTGACCTATGAAGTGAGGTACTTGTATTCCTGATTCATAGATAAGAAAACTAAAGCTTGCAAAGCATACCGAACATCCACAAGGTCACAAAGCTAGTAAGTGGTGAAGCCCAGGTTTTAATGGACCAGTGCTTGGCTCTACCGAGACACCAAAGCCATCAGTGTTCTTCATGGTTTGGAATTCAAATTGATCCTGGCCTCTGGCTCATCCTGACATCCTACAAGAATATTGCTTCATTTCCAAGCCCTTACCGTCTCCAACTGTTGGATATTGATATGGTAGAAACTGAATGCGGACAGTGGGTTGAAGTTTACAAAATGCTTTCATACTCCTAGAGAGGAGAGGCTTGGAGGCAACCAGCACTCTTCTCTTTGCCTCCAAGATTTAGAGATTAAAGAAAGATTCAAAGGAAACTGCAAGAAAGGAGCACTTGAGAATTATGCTTTTTCTACCAGTTAGGACACAGGCGAAAACAGATTTTTTGAAAGGCTAAATGTAGGTTTGACCCTGCTTGAACTAACTCCAAAGCAATGAGTAATAGATGTGACTTGGACAGCAAATGTGACTGTGACTTCACAGCAGCAGTATTTTCTATGCCCAGCTAATTAAAGTTCAGCAAAGGGCTCCTGGTGGACAAGGTCAATGTCTTCTGTACCTCAGTCTCTGTATTGTGCAGAGTGGGTGCCTACACTGTTTTTGTTGAATGTGGTTGTTCACCCACAGCTAGAGATCAGCAGCTTGTTCTTATCTTAAGTCATCTCTTTTCAACTATTGATTTGTTTATAAAGTGGTTTTGTTTTTACTGGGAGTTTCATACCAACACCTTAGCAATTAGCCATGGCAGCTGAAAGGTAGTCATTTGTTTAACTAATATTTATTTACTGTTATGGACAAGGCTTTGTATTAGGCACTGGGGATATGGCAGCGCGGAACAAGGCAGACAGATGTGGGAGATAGATGTTGATCAACTAATCAAACAACTGTTTAATTATCATGGTGCTAAGTCTTATGGAGGAGAAGTATAAAATGTCATGGGTGCCCATAATAGGAGAACTTGACCTAGACTAAGGGATCTAGGAAGGCTTTCTTGGAGAAATGATGTTTAGGCTGAAGTATTAAGGATGAATGAGAACGAGGGCAAGCAGAGTAGGGAAATGATAGAAGGCAGGGTGTCAAACAAATAATCCAGGGACAGAGAATGCATTGGTGAGACCAATTTGCTCAGAAGAAGTTCAGCAGTATTCTGACATAAGAACCAGATCAGTTTGGCTGGAATAGGGTGGTGGGGTGGAGAGCAATGCAGCAGAATAAGTGTCCTCCCTTTTTTTTTAAACGAGTTAAAACTTTTAGTTGCAATAATAAGGGGAATCTATTAGCTCAGTAAACCGAAAACTCCAGGGGTAGGATGGGTCATAACATCATCAGAGCTGTCTATTCCTCTCTGGTTTTCTTGGCCCTAATCTCCCCCACGTGTTGACGTGTAACTCCTAAGGTAGTGAAGTAGCTGCAATAGCCCCAGCCCTCACACCTGCCTTCTACATCATCCGGAAGAGAGAGAAATTTGTTAAAGGATTCCTCATAAGAGGCCCAAAGATTCACCCTCATTGGAGCGGTGGATATCACATGCCCAACCCTGAACCATATCAATGTTGAGGAGGCAGGAATGGTCTGCTTGGTTTGGCCTGGAACAGGTGGTCTGTCTCTGGGGTCAGGGGATGAGTCAGCTTTCCTGGAAATACTGAGATTATAAAACAGAAATCAGGGTATCTGGGAAGCACAGAATGGACGATGGGGGAGGCCACAGTGTCTGCTACAAGTCTGAAGAGGTCAAGATAAGTCTGTGCTGTGGGGTTTGGGGTTTATTAAAACGATAAGGAGTCATTAAAGGATTTTCCGCAAGTCAGTGAGGTCACTAGGTCACAATGAGATGTTTGAAAACACCATTTTGAGCTCCATCTTGATGTTCCTATGTCTATAGTTCCTAAGAGGACAATCATTGACAGGTAAGTAAATCATTAGGTTAGAACCCAAACTGCAAATAATTCTTTTTTTTTAGTGTTCCTAATCATCACAGTTAATTCTTATTAGCCTTTCTAATGTTGATAATAGCTAATGATAGTGATGCGCCAGCCACTTTGAATGGAGCTTTACAGGCATCATTTTATACAATCTTCACGATCCTCCTAGGAAGTAAGTCCCACTATTACCCCATAGTAGGTAGTAGGTAATATGGGAAAGGCGAGGATGCGGAAGCTGAGGTATGGAGAGGTTAAGTAACTTGCCCAAGATTTCATAGCTAGTCAAATAGCAAGACCAAGAGCTCTCTGAATTGAAATATTGTGTTATTTTCACTAAACTCTGAAATATCATGGGGGCAGTGGAAACCATGTCTTTATTTATCTGGCAAACAATTATTGAATGAAGCCTTGTGCCAGGACTCAGGAGTCTCAACTGGCTAGCCATCTGCCAGAATTTTTAAAAAATGTGATAAAATACATACGATGTAAAATTTTGCCACTTAAACCATGTTTATGCCATGTAATTCAGTGGCATTAATTACATTCAGAATGTTATGTAACCACCTCCCCTCCCACCCTCTGGTAACGTCTTATCTGCTCTCTGTGTCTATGAATTGCCTATTCTACTATTTTATGCAAGTGAATTCACACAATATTTGTTCTTTTGTGTCTTACTGTATTTTATGGTTATTTCACTTTGCATGGTGTTTTTGAGGCTCATCCGTGTTGTAGCATGTGTTAGAACTTCATTCCTTTTCCTAGATGAATAATCTGCCAGCGAATTGACAAAACTCTTTTTGTTAGTACAGTAATTGCAAAATATTTGAAGTTGAAAAGGATGATATTAAATTAGCTTTCTCTAATTTCCACTGTCTTCATGATATTCTGCTGTCTTAGATTCAGCAGCCTTCCATTTATTGGTGTTCCCTGCCTGGCTCCAAAGGCATTTGTGGTTGCAACTACTGCCCTTGGAGTCCAGGGTGACAGAGCCCTTGGGATTGTTTAGGCTGGTTCCGCTCCTCAAGAAGGCAGAAACTGGTCTTTGTGCTCCTTTCTTCCATCACTTAGCACTGTGCCTTATATACTAGGTGCTTAAGAAACATTTGTGAATTCAAGTTTCAATTCAACGTAGCAAATCTTTATCAAACGTTTGTTGTGTTCTAGGAACCACGCAAAGGGATAAGGGTACAATGAAGAACAAAAGAAATGTGTTCTCTCAAAGACTATGCTACAGGTAGACAAAAAAGATGATAAGAGCTGATGATCTTTTTTTTTTTTTAAATGTTTTTAATGTTTATTTATTTATTTATTTATTTTAACGTTTATTTATTTTTGAGACAGAGAGAGACAGAGCATGAATGGGGGAGGGTCAGAGAGAGAGGGAGACACAGAATCCGAAACAGGCTCCAGGCTCTGAGCGGTCAGCACAGAGCCCGACGCGGGGCTCGAACTCACGGACCGCGAGATCATGACCTGAGCTGAAGTCGGAGGCTTAACCGACTGAGCCACCCAGGCGCCCCAATGTTTATTTATTTTTGAGAGACAGAGAGAGAGAGAGAGAGAAAGAGAGAGGGTGAGAGAGAGAGAGAGTGGGGGAGGGACAGAAAGAGGGGGAGACACAGAATCCGAAGCAGGCTCCAGGCTCTGAGCTATCAGCACAGAGCCCCATGTGGGGCTCAAACTCACTAATGGTGAGATCATAACCTGAGCCAAAGTCGGACGCTTAACTGACTGAGCCTCCCAGGCATCCCAGAGCTGATGATCTTAAAAATAGCAATGTCTTCTATTTTTATACTTTTTTGTTTCCAAAGAATGTTCCTATAGATTAGCTCATTTAGTGCTATGATGTCTGATGTACATTACTTTTGAAAACTGATGGTTATTTGTTAGCATAGTTTGAATGGAAAAAGCTGGGTGAAGTTATTGGTTAACCAAGATTTTAAAGTTTGATTGGAGGGGTGGTAAATGATGAATTAATTCTTTCAGAAGGTTTCTTTAAATCTAAAAATAGTTTGTGTAAAGGAAATCATTTCTCAGCCAAGTTGGGAGATATGCCAATTTTTGCTGTGCTCTAAGAATCCTTACCAATTTTCCTGCCATTTTATGGGCCTCGCTCTCTTGATACCTCCAGGATTTAAGTTAAAAGAGGGTTTTAAGCAAAATCCAGAATGCACTGCCCTTGTCTCTTCATGTGTGTCTTATGTCCCTAGGTCAGTCGTGAGGGCTATTAGAGAGTGAGCAGCTTCAGAGTGCTCTTGTGGAAGTTTCCTGAGCTCACCAGACTTGCTGTCACCTGGAACCGTCCCACTGATTTGGTCGCAGCTGCATCCTAGTGGAAAAGAGGATAATGGAACAATAGCTGTCCCACAGACCTCAGCAACTCTCCATTTTGCTGTGTAGCTGAAAGTGTGGGTCCCGGTCTTCATTTGTCACAACCTCCTCACTCTGGAGATCTGGGAAAGAACGAACGTGGAACGAGCCAGCATGTGGTCAGTGAAATGACCAGGAGGAGACGGTGGCTTTCTGAATTTTCTATAATCACTTAGTTCTGTGTTATTACCAGTGAGAATGAGAGGGACCCACAGAGAGCAGTGGACTAGTAACCTTGAAAGAATTCAAATTCAAATTATAAAAAGTGCTGTTTGTCACACATTAGGAAAGAACATTAATACATCTGAACAAACCCACCTAAGAAACTTGTGTGGGAGATAGAGAAAGAGACTCTTGGAAGGAGGAAATGCCAGTTCAGTCTGGTTTATAGAAACTCCAACCACAAGCTCTTTTCAAAAGGATATCAGGATTCAAGCATTACATCATCTAAAGAAATTCTCATTGGTGTTCAGACCCTGACTGGCTGGGATCTGATTCTCTTTATTTAACCCTTTCTCAGCTGAGACGTTGCCCGTTCTAACTTTGGGAATATACTATCCATGTTGTTTGCAACAGCCGTTAGCATTTGAGCAGAAAGCATCTGAAGGGAGTTGCTTTCTATAAACCCCTCAGCTCAGTGTAAGTTTTGTTCTTAGAGTGTCACAAAGTTATTTCAAACGCTTTGTTGCTATGTAATTGCAAAAGCCGCATTCCTGGGAGAAATGCTTCAGTGAAAGCCTTTGAAAAATAAAGAACATCTAGTCATTGTATGATTACCTTCCCCACACCTCAGTCCCCTTTCTCTTATTTTTTTCCAGCTTTATTGAGATGTAATTGACACATAACGTCGTGTCGGTTTAAGGTACACAGCATAATGATTTGATATGGACGTGTATTGCCAAATGGTTCCCACGATAAGATTACTTCCATCTCCTCACACAATTACCATTTTTTAAATAGTGAGACCATCGAAGGTTTACTCGATTAGCAACTTTCAAACATATAAGACAGTATTGTTAACTATAGTCACCTGCTGTACGTTAGATCCCCAGAATGCATTCATCTTATAACTAGAAGTTTCTGCCCTTTGACCAACATCTCTTCATTGCCAGCCCCTGGCAACCATCATTCTACTCTCTGTTTCTATGAGTTCGGCTTTTTTACATTCTCCGTGGACGGAAGATCATGCCATATCTGTCTTTCTCTGTCTGATGTATGTCACTTAGCATAATGCCCTCAAGGACCATCTATGATGTTGCAAACAGCAGACCTTCCTTCTTTTTAATGGCTGAATAATATTCCATCACCTGTGTATCTATATATCTGTATCTATATCCGCAGCATCTTCTTTATCCCTTCACCCCCTGAGGGACACTTGGGTTGTTTCCATACCCCGGCTATTGTGAATAATGCTGCAATGAACATGGGATAGCATCTGTCTCTTCAAGATAGCGATTTCACTTCCTCCAGATATAGACCCAGAAGTGAGATTGCTAACTCATAGGGTAGTTGTATTTTTAATTTTTTGAAGAACCTGTATACTGTTTTCCATAGTGGCTGCATCAGTTTATACTCTGACCACCAGGCACAAGGGCTCTCCACATCCTCACCAGCACTTATCTCTTGTCCTTTTGATAGCAGCCATTCTAACAAGTATGACATTTTCTCTCACTGTGGTTTTGATTTGCATTTCCCTGATTATTAGTGATGTTGAGTATCTTTAAATGTACACATTGGCCATTTGTATATTTTCTTTGGAAAAATATCTATTCAGGTCCTCTGCCCATTTTTTTAATCACAGTGTTTGATTTTTTTCTACTGAATTCTATGAGTTCCTTATGCATTTTGGATATTAACTCCTTATGAGATACACAGTTTGCAAATATTTTCTCCATTTCATAGATTGGCTTTTCATTTTGTTGCTTGTTTCTTTTGCTGTGTAGAAGCTTTTTAGTCAGATGCAGTCCCACTTGTTGATTTTTGCTTTTTTTGCTTGTGTTTTTGGTATTATATCCAATACAACTGTTGCCAAGCACAATGTCAAAGAGATTTTTCCCTATGTTCTAGTCTAGGAATTTTATAGTTTCCGGTTTCACATTTAGGTCTTTAATTCATTTCAATTTAATTTTTTGGGAGTGGTGTAAGATAGGGTCTCAATTTAACCATTTTGCATGTGAATATTCACTTTTCTCAGCACTATTTATTGAAGAGATAATCATTTCCCCATTGAGGATTCTTGGCTCCCTTGTCAAATATTAGTTGACCATGTATGTGTGGGTTTATTTCTGGCTCTAGATTCTGTTTTGTTGGTCTATGTATTTATGCCAATACCATATTGTTTTGATTACTATGGCTTTGTAATGTAGTTTGAAACCAGTTCTTTCAAATTTGTTCTTTCTCAGGATTGCTTTGGCCATTTGGGTTATTAAGTGGTTCCATACACATTTTAGATTTTTTTTTTCCTGTGAAAAATGCCATTGGAATTTTGATAGGGATTGCATTGAATCTGCAGATAGCTTTGGCAGGTACAGTCAATCTCCTTTCTCTTATAATCACACTCTTAACTTTTGGCCAACATTTATGTCAGATTGTTGCTTTGCCTTGTCCTTATGGATGAATATTAAAATTATAGACTTAGAACTAAGCAACCATCTACAAAAGCTAAGTAATAGGCCATGACCACCAAAAAGATATGTAAGTATTTTGGCTAAATGGTGACAATTTATTTGGGCATTTCCCACTTTCTCTAGGAACAGGCACTGAAACAATTAATGATTTCTAAAGGATACCATTCTGGAATTGACCTGTAGTTTTCCTGTCTTCCCACTGGATACTTGAATGGAACCAGATAGACACAGACAGTAATTGCGGGATGGAGTGCTAAAATGCCTCATAACAGCTTGGGAGTTGTTAAACTGAGGGCTGTTATCTTAGTTTCATATCATTTTCCCTTCCTTCTAACGGTGATATAGGAAATACATGTTTTCCAGTTAATAAATTAAAACCCTCTCTACTTCAATCATTTTTGGTTTTCATAACGTGCCTGGAGATCAATGGAGACAACTAACAGAGGCAAGAAACACAAGTCTAGGGGCGCCTGGGTGGCTCGGTCGGTTGGGTGGCCGACTTTGGCTCAGGTCATGATCTCGCTGTCCGTGAGTTCGAGCCCCGCGTCGGGCTCTGTGCTGACAGCTCAGAGCCTGGAGCCTGTTTCAGATTCTGTGTCTCCCTTTCTCTCTGACCCTCCCCCGTTCATGCTCTGTCTCTCTCTGTCTCAAAAATAAATAAACGTTAAAAAAAAAAAATTAAAAAAAAAAAAAAAAAGAAACACAAGTCTAGAGGCATGACAAATTGTATAGGAGAGAGGAAAATAAGGAAGAGAACTAGGGCACTCTGATCCCATACCCGTTGCAGGAGGACTGGTGGCTGAGATATAACTGACAGCCAGTAGACTTGGGAGCAAAGAGCTACTTCTTGGGCTTTTGAAGCATGACGTGCTTATCCTCCCTTCTGGTCTGATTACTACCAAAAAAAAAAAAAAATCATAATACTTGGCCCCATCAGTCAGGATTTGGTTCCCAAAGATATAAAGAGAGGGGTGGGAGAGTGAACACTTACATTTCAACTGATACAGAATTGGCAATTGATTCATAATGATGTAGCGTTTAATAGTATAAGAATAGTTGTATTTGCAAAAGTAACACTTATATATTCTTTGCCAGCCTTGACAATGTTCTCTTATCACCTGCAAAAACTGCTTTCTAGAATGAAGACTCCCTGTAGCCCAAAGCTCAAAAGTATCAGCCATATTGAGAAGAAGAGTAAAAACAAGCCAACAAACTGCTGTGCATTTGGTTCCGGTTCAGAAATCCATTATCTTTCAAATGTTCATGTTGTATGTCAGGTTCTTCAGGAAGCAGACTCAGAGAATGTACTGGGTAATACTGTGCCTTTGGGGGAAGGGAAGGGAATAGGATCGGGGAGAGAGAGAGAGGTCCCACTGTGATACCATCCCAACAAAGGCTTCAGAGCCCTTTGGCCTTTATCAAAGGGTCCTTGGGAGATCTTTGAAGCTGGGCTAGCTCGGCAGAGTTGTCCTCAACTGGGGCTAGGGGACTGGGACTTTATACACCTACAGTGACCAGTCATGGGATATGGGTGGCCCTAGGGATAGGGTATGACCCTGAGTGAGGTGGATCTCTAGAGCAAGTTCTAGAGAGGCACTCAGCTGACAGTTGAAAGTGGTCAACACTACCAGTAGCTGAGGGAATGAGTATCTCAGGACCGGAGGGTGGATTTGGGCAGTGCACCACAGCAACCACCACAATGTAGATAAAAGGTCTCAGCAAAATAGTCTTCTCAGATTTTTCAATCCTTTCAAAAGCTGCCAAAGTACGTTAGGCTGATAGAGACTTCAAAGAGAGCCCCAAACGGCCCAGAGATGGCAGATTTCTTAGAAATTATAAGGCAAGGCGCTTGTTTAGAACCTTTGTACTCAAATCATCAAATGAATGGCTTTCCCAAATACTAGATAGTAGCAAGAACACAAGGTCTTTTCTGGTTTTTGATGTGTAAGATGGCGAGGGACAGAAGTAGGAGTATAGCTGCCTCCATCACAATCTGCTTGAAAGAATAAAAAGCATTTGGCTTAACCTTCACCACCCCAGCTTGAGTCCACATTCTTAGAGGATGAGCTAAGGTTGCATTCTGGATCTTTCTTTGTAAGAAGGGGAGAGATCTGATGCCAAGTACAGGAGCAGTGGAGCCTTGAAATGGACTCCAAAAACCAGTAGTGGATTTGGAACAATGCCTTATATGGCATGGCTGTTCAGAGCCTCTTCGGGGAGTGAGGGGATCATCATGGCATTGCCTACGATAATCAGGGGCTGTCTGACATTCAGGAGGTGAAGCAAGAAGATATGTGTGCCTAATGTTGAAGAAAAGCATTTTTATGTCTGTTAACATTTATGGTGTCCGATTGAGTGGGTTAGCAAAATAAAGACAGATGGCAACAGATTAATGCGAACACTTACAATACCTACAAGATTGCACCCACTCCAGCTGAAGCTCTTGCGCTCAACTTCCTCGACAACTCACAGTCAAATGTCACTTAGTGACCCTGAAGAGAAGAGCAATTTATGATGGATCAGGAATCAGGATTAACCATACATTTATCATGGAATGAGGAATCAGAAACTTCATTTAATGTATAACCGTGATGTTTGTCTGGGGCTGGTGGATCATTACTTTGCAATCACTCCTTGTGTTAGGAAGCAGGAATTGATTAGCCTAGGGTCATTAAGTCCATCCCCTGCCTCCAGGCTGTACAGTTTGTGTAAATGGTTCCAGCTGGATATGCCTTTATGCTATTCTTAAGGAGCTCCTGAAGAGGAAATTACGAGATGTCCCAGAGGAGCACATTGTGAGGGGTCTCACAGCCTTAAGCTCCAACAAGAAGTTCTTTTCTGTATTTAAGGAGCACTGGACTAGGGAGTCATGAAACCCGGAGTCCCTTATCAGCTCTGATATTTAGCAGTGGTTAGATCTGGAAGATAGCTATTCTTTGACTTAAGTTTTTCATGTGTAGGAAGAGATTACGAGTATTCTTCCAGACACCCCCAACACCCCCACAAGACTGTCGGGAGCATCAAAGGAGGCAGTGAGACGTAGAACACTGTTGCATTTCTAAATTAGGTTGTGATTTACCAATTCAAAGGTACAAACGGAGATCGATTAGATACAATTAAGGACTGATCAGGCCATGGGGAAGTAGATGCCATTAGGAGTGAAAAGCCTCTTCAAGTTTAGATTGAGAACAGGTCTAAGATGTGGAGTCAATCATGCTTGTAGTTGAACATTAGGTGCATTCAACTTGGCCATGTTCAAGCCTATTGCCCTCATCACAATGTGATACTGAAGGTTAAGTTATCTGGTGTGGGCGTTTCAGTTGTCATTGTTGGGTTTAAGTACCATTTGGAATGAGTTTTGTTCCTAGCTTTAAGAAGCTCGGTGACCTGGAGTGCACTGTCCTGTATTTGGCTGAATCCAATTACTAGTAGGATAGTGTGGGTTTGGTGTTGAACCAGAAACCCACCCACTCACTGCACATGTGTTTCCATATCACATAGTGAAAAATACCTTGTAGCTTCAAGCCTCTGATAAATGGTGGTAAATTTTTCCAACGTTGGAATTTTTCTAATGTCTGATAAATGTCTTTCATAATTCACCAAAGCTTTTTGAGCACAAGAGAACATCCATTATAAAGCAGAGATATGAATTTTCCCTGTATATGCCTTCTGACGTGACCCCACCTTTGCTTTGCTGGCATTTGAGTCAAGGCCGTTTTGTTGTTGCTGCCCAATGGGCTCCGCGGATGCCCTGGAAGAGTTGTGACCCTCTCTCCCTCGACACTTGGACACAATTTGTCCTGTCTTTTTCACCCTTGGAGAGCCTCACAGCTGGTCTGCATGATACCCGATATCATTTTTATGATAAATGAAGGCCTTTCTTAAAGCGCAGTATCTCTGTCCTGCTATGGTGAACGAAATGCCTCCTCCAAGGACAATGCGCTTCCTATTAGCTACAGCTGTTGCAATGCCGTTTCTGCTCTTTGATTTTTTGCATTTCCCCATGTTTGGGTATATTTCTTTCCCTCCTTTTCTATTTGACTCCTGGGGCTTTATAGCAGAGTTTGTTTGAAGCTCCTGTCTTTCAGAGGCTTTTTAAAGTTGTTTTGTTTTTGGTTTTGTTTTTAAAGTAATGAGTGGAGGCTTCTAAAAACAACAAATTGTGAAGATGGAAAAATAATTTAATAGCACATGATTTTAGTATTTAACAATACATAGTAGCATTGAAAAATAGTACTTAACAATATGTAATATTATTGCTTACCAAGTACTTCCATTACCATGATTGAGCCTGATTTCACTGATGCTCACACTGGCGTTGCAAGGTAGATAAGGAAAAAGATCAGAAAACTGGGGCTCCGTGAATTTGGGTGTTCTGTTCATTTTCTTACTTCTCGCAAGCAATGGGGTCAGTACTCAAACTCAAGTCTTTGCATTATTTGTCTCATGTCTTTTCAACTTGATCCCAGTGTCTGGTACTAAATAAAATTTACGATTATATGTATTTGACACATTTAATGACATGAACATTGGTGATTGGGCTGGGTGGCCATTAGGCAGCCATGGTAAGTTACATCTCAGAAAAGAGTGAGTGTGTTTTAGGTACAAAGTTAACATTCATAAGGGCGGCTGGGGAGTGAGCAGAGAAGGACAAAAGAGGCTGTCATTCCAGCAATTCTTCCTTGCAGGCTTCAGGAGGTTCATTTTAGGGAGGCTGCAATCCTGTCTCAAGCCAGTTCTGGTGCCCCAGGCTTGCCAAGTGAGACAAGGCAGAGGTTGGGGGTGGTAAACCTCTTCCTTTTCATAGCACTTGCTTTGGGAGTGCTATCCTTCATTACTAGAAGAAAAAAAAGAAAGTGTATGCCTTAGAAAAACTTATTTCAGGGTTTAGTAGGTGCCTAAGGTGGCAATTTTACATCTGTGATGATTCATTCTTTGACTCAGCTTGACTGGGCTATTGGGGTACCCGGATATTTGGTCAAGCACTATTCTAGGTGTGTCTATTAGGGTGTTTTGGAATTGACATTTGACTCATAAGACTGAGTACGGCAGATTGCCCTTCCTAATGTGAGTGGGCCTTATTCAATCAGTTGAAGGCACATATAGAACAAAAAGGCTGACCCTCCCCCAAGTTAGAGAGAATTCTTCCTGCCTGACCCCCTTTTGAACTGAAATGTCAGCTTTTGCCCGCCTTTAGACTCAAAGTGGAACATCCGTCCTTCCTGGGTCTCAAGCCTGCCAGGCTTCTGACCGGAACCTTCCCATTGGCTCTCCAAGGTCCCCAGCTTGCTGACTGCAAATTTTGGGACTTCTCAGCCTCCATAATCATATGAGCCAATTCCTTATAATAAATCTTTTTCTATATATACATCCTGTTTGTTCTGTTTCTTTGGAGAACCCTGAGTAATATAACATCCTCCAATGAGGTAGGTGGTAAGTAGAAAATTATAGAAGTTTGGGGAAGGGGAATTGGGGAGCTGGCAGAGAAGATAGTCTAGGAACAGGAGACAAAAATATAGAAGCAGCTGCATTCTCCACACAATGTCTGGGTGCAGTTTCTAAACATTGCTGTGACCTATCAGGGCAGGAAGGCTGATGGAGAGGGGGTGAATGGAGGGACCTGAAGAGTGAAGGCAATTTTGGACCATGAATGAGGAGACCTGGGCTAGGTTCCAAGCAAGGGTTTTGAGCAGTCACAGAACAATATGAAGTGTGGGAGGTGAAGAGAATTAGAGAACTGTTGAGAGGCAGAGAGGGTGAGGGAGAGTCATTCTGAGAGGATGAGAGAGAGCATCTCTGAGACTCTGAACTTGGCCTTCAGGCAGCCTTGCTTGGTCCCCTCCTAGAGATTAAGGCAGTACCATTTTACTCTATCAAAATTTCTCTTATTTTACCTCAATCCAGCAAACACTTGCTTATTCATCTGCTCAACAAACATTTTTTGAGTGCTTACTCTATCAGACACCGTTCTAAAGTACTGGCAACATAGCAAAAAACAAACAAACAAACAAAACAGATACAAAATTCCCTGCCCTCCTGGGAGTTCCATTCTTATGACATGTCATGGCTTTGGGCTATCCATTGTAGACATTAAACAAGTATCTACCCTCCTGTATCTCGGATCATGGCTCTTGCTCTAGTCAAAGCCCAAGTTCTGAACAAACATGACATCTCCTCTCTGAAGGAGCTTATAGTCCAATAGAGTGATTTACACATGCATAATTAATGATAACAGCATAATATGACACGTGGGAAAAGGTTTGAGGGAATGAGACTCATTCCCTCCTAATTTTATTTGACCTACTTTGAGATCTTGTCCTTAACATGTGACTATATAGGGCCTAACAGATTATAAACGGCATTTGCCATCTATTATTTCATGCTCTGAACAATCCTTTAAGTGAGATAAAACAGGCATTATTATTTGAAAACTTGAGAAAATGAACGCTCAAATGTTAATGGTCCTGTTTTTGTGCAGAAGTCTGTATTTCCCTTTCCACCATGCCAGACCACTTGTCCTGCCTTTCCTAATCTCTCTCACTGGCAGGAGAAGTGAAGTGTTGGGTGCAAAGCACTGGGTAAACCAGTGGCAGTGAGCTGATTCTGAGGGGTTACGAATCACAACTAACCAGGTGGGTGCAAAGGGTAGTACGGTGTGGTGGGTGTGCAAGTAGTATTTTGTGCTGTAATTGGCCATGCGTGCCCAATTTATGTGCAATTCAATGTGAGGGAGGAGTGTTATACGGTATTAAAAATTTCTAGGGAACATTTCTGGTCCACCTACAGACAACCTTTAATGTGCACAGATGTACAGCTCTTTCCCTGTCAAGCAGATCCCACAAAGGGGAGGATGAACAGTGGGAATTGAAGGCAGCCTGAGAGAAAGGGGTAGTCTTCTTTTAGAAAGCCTTCCTTACCTTTCCCAAAACATGGGGACAGGTGTGTGTGTGTGTGTGTGTGTGCGCGCGCATGTGTGCGTGCGTGTGTGGCGTGTGTGGGGCGGGGGTGGGGCGGTGGTGTGTACAGGGTCAGCTAAAGTTTTGATATTGAATCAATTTCTAGTGGAATACAGGAATTTCCAGGTTATTCTGATGGGCAGCCAGGTTTGGAAGCTATTAGGTCTCATGCTTAAAATCTAGCTCTGGTGGTATATGGCTTGACTAAGTCCACCGAACTTAGTGTCCAAACAGTGGCCATGCTTGTATATACCAATCCCCATACTTGGTTGACATACAAGGAACACCCTACTGGTAGTAAGTAGAGTTCGTAGACAACCCTAGTGACCCAAGTCTGGTATATTCCTCTCCCTTGAGTGCAGGCTGGGTCTGTGACTATGATGAGATAGGCACTCCCTTGATTGGGTCACATGGTACAGTAAAGGTGAATGGATTTTATAGTTGTGACTAAGATCCCCAGTCAGTTGACTTTAAGTTAATCAAAAGAAGGATTATCTTGGATGGACCTGACCTAATAATTAGATGAGCTATTTAAAATAGAGTCTAGAAATCAGAAGCAGAAAAAGCAACAGGTGTTTTTCTATTAGCTGTGAAGAAGGAAACTTCCATGTTGTGGAAAGGGTGGAGCCTCTAAGAGCGGAAAGCCTCAGTCCTATACCCTCAAGGAACTGAATTCTTCCAATTAACTTGGAAGAGGGCTCTGAGGTCCAAATGAGATTGGCAGCCTTTGCTGACACCTTGATTTTAGCCTGGTGACACTGAACAGAAGACCCAACTCAACAATGCCTGAACCCTGATCTATGGGAACTGTGAGATAATAAATTTGTGTTGTTTTAAGCCTCTAAGTTGGTGGTAATTTGTTACGCAGTGATAAGAAAACTAACACAAATATCAAAGTCAAAATAAAGATTTTGAAGTATGTGGATTATATTGATTTAAAAATTGTAAGACATTTTAACTTGTCAATATTTCTCACACATGCACACACACACATCATGGGTTACAGGTGAGTGAAGATTTGATTGAAGGTATTTCTGATGCTGAACCTTCACTTGCTTTTTTCAGTATACACTTTTTTTCCACCTAGAGTACATAAAAAAGGATAGTGCACATGATATAGTGCCAAGATTTTTGTAAATCTGTAGCCCTTACTTAGCAATTAAGACCCATTTACCCCCTCTGTAACTCCTGTAATCATGAATTTATTTTCTAGCTCTATAGGTTTGCCTATTGTGGACATTTCATACTGATGGAATTTGTTTTCTGTGTGTCATATGTCTTTTCCGTTCCCATTTTTTTCTGTTAATAACTTCTGTGTTAAATAAGTATTTTCTAGTGTGGCATCTTAATCCCCTTGTTGTTTCTTTTACTATATTTTTAGAATTATTTTCCTAATGGTTGCCATGAGGAGTACAATTAACATCATAATTTAACACAGTTTGTATGAAAACCAACTTAATTTCAATAGTGTGCAAAAACTTTCTTCCTAGCTACATTCCCACCCCTCTCCTTCATCATATTATCGTCATACAAATGACATTTTTTATATTATTTGCCTAATAACAGCTACAATTATTTCATAATGCAGTTTTATTTAAAAATTTTTTTAATATTTATTTATTTTCGAGAGACAGAGAGAGACAAAGCATGAGCAGGGGAGGGGCAGAGAGAGAGGGAGACACAGAATCGGAAGCAGGCTCCAGGCTCTGAGCTGTCAGCACAGAGCCCGATGTGGGGCTCAAACACACAGACCGCAAGATCGTGACCTGACCTGAAGTCAGATGCTTAACCGACTGAGCCACCCAGGTGCCCCAATTTTAAATCTTATCAAAGGAAAGACTTACAAACAGAAAATAATTTTTTTAATATTTATATATTTATATATTATTATATATATAAAATATAATATAATATAATATAATATAATATATACAGATTATATATATTTATCTGTGTAGTCACCTTTACCAGTGCTCTCCACTTCATGTGGGTTTGTTGGATTTGTTTTACTATCTAGTGTCCTTTTGCTTCATCATAAAGGATTCCCATTAGTATTCTTATAGGGTATGTCAGCTAGTGACAAATTCTCTACTTTGTTCACCTGGGAATATTTTAATTTTTTTTTTTTTTTTTTTTAGTTCTCAAGGATAGTTTTCATGGATATAGAATTGTTGCTTGATAAGTCTTTTTTCTGCCCTCCCCACCCCCCACCCCCTGCCGCAAACACTTTGAATATGTTACTCACTTCCTCCTGGCCTCTATGGTATTTTAATAAAAAATAAAATGTTAACCTTCACGGTGATTCCTTGTACATGATGAATTACTTCACTCTTGCTGCTTTCAAGATTTTCTCATTGTCTTTCAAAAATTTCATTGCATTTTATCCAGGTGAATGATCCCTTTGAGTTTATCCTAGGATTGAGCTTCTTGGATGTATGGGTTAATGTTTTTCATCATATTTGGGAAGTTGGGACCATTATTTCTTCAAATATTTTTTTTCTGCTAGCTCCTCTCTCCTCTCCTACTGGGACGCCCAGTTTGCATATGTTGATACCCTTTTTGGTGTGCCACAAGTATCTGAGACTATTCATTTTCCTTCATTTTTTTTCTTTCTGTTTCAGATTGGATAATCTCAATCATCAAGTTCAGTGATTCTTTCTTCTGCCAGCTCAAATCTGATGATGAGTGAATTGTACTGAATTTTTTACTTCAATTATTGTACTTTTCAACTCCCAGAATTTCTACTTGTGTTTTCAAAATATAAAAATCTATGTCTTTATTCATATTTTCTATTTGGTTAGACATCATTCTCATACTTTTCTTTAGTTCTTTAAACGTGGTTTCCTTTAGTTCTTTGAATATATTTAAAATATCTGATTTAAAGTCTTTGCCTACTAAGTCTATATCTGATCTTCCTCAGGGACAATTTCTCTTGACTAATTTTTTTTACCCTTGTATGGTCCATACTTTCTTGTTCCTTTTGCATGTTTCACGACTTTGTTGAACAATAGACATTTGAAATAATATAACATGGCAATTCTGGAAATCAGACCCAGAATTTTTTGTTGTTTGTTTACTTAGTGACCCACTTGAATTAATTTTGTAAATCTGTTTTATTTGTCATTGTTTAGCTCCTGACATCTCTTTTCAGTTAGCTTGGTGGATATCTGATGATTGGGAAGAGTTTTTCTTAAATACCTGGAACCAGTAAGTCTCCCAGCCTTTGCTGAAGGGATTTGCATGTGTATTGGGGTCCACTGGAGGTTTACAACTCTACATTAGCCTTTGCATCTTGCTCCTGGAGACTCTCAAGATTAGCCAGACATGTGAGTTTAGGGCCTCCTTAGCTTTTACCTAGACATGTGTACAGCTCTATATACGCACATGGATTTCTAGATTCCCAGAAATACGTCAGAATCTTTAAAGCTGCAATGAATATTTCATTCCCAAGATTTTTAATTTTTTTGGTTAGCTTCTTGTTTGCCCCAACTATTATCATTGCTTCAGGTAACTGCCATGTAATACAATTGCTGTTGATTGTTTTTGATAAACACCTTCTGAGAAAAGGCTGTTCACCCTAAGTAAGCTCTGAGTCAGGTCAGGTACAGATAGTCCTTCAAGTGGGGGGTTTTAGGAAACTAGCAGACTGTTAAAATAATGACAGTTCACTGGGACCCTTCCAGTGGTGGCTAAGCTGTTGGTTTTTACTGTAATTGTGTGACTGTTGGTTTTCAAGGTTACATCAGCATTGAGGAGAGTGGGATGGGAATAGAGCAAGTTATAATACCACAAAGCTTGCTTTTCTTATGGAGATTCAGCTTTTTTTTAATTTTTTATTTTTTTATTTTGAGGAAACACTCCTCAATGCAAGCCTTTGGTTAATTTCCAGAGTTTTGAGGGGAGCCTGGATGGCTCAGTGGGTTAAGCATCTGACTCTTGGCTTTGGATCAGGTCATGATCTCACGGTCATGATCTCACTGTCATGACATCAAGCCCTGTGTTGGGCAGACTGCTTGAGAATATCTCTCTCTCTTTCCCTCTCTCTCTGCCCCTCCTTTGCTCACCTTTGGGTGGGTGCCTTTGCACTCTCTCTCTCAAAATAAATAAATTTTAAAAAATTTCCAGAGATTGGAAAATTTTGATTCTGCAACTTTTTTGCCAGGGTTGCTCTTGCCTTATAATGGAGCAGAGTTTTGGAGGTCCTCACTCTACCATTCCTATTGATGTCATCTTTTCTAACTTATGTTTATCCTTCAACAGTTTTCTTAAGATTCCATACTTTCTCATTTTGGAAAGTGCACCTGTTTCATTTTAGGCTTATGGTACGACGTAATAAATCACCTGGATAAATCACCTGGAACATGAAGAATTCAAAATAAGGGCAAATTGGAATTGAATATACACATTATAGTACTTTTGTTTATATACATGTAAACAATATGTACAATTGTTACATATACATGCATGTATATATCAACCTAGTGATCTGGCAGAAGTGCTTGGCTTTCCTAAACATTTCTGTTCCTTTTCCAGGGTGTAGAGTTATTGCTTGGAAATGATTTCCCAGCCATGGACTCTATTTTCATCTCCTCACCCCTTATATTTAGGAGGGATTACGTAATTGGTTTTCACCAATGCATTGCATGCAGTGTGTTGATGCTGATTCAAGAGCATCAAGAAATAGTATGTCTCTCTTTTCCCTTCTCTCAGTTTGATGTAAAAGAGCATAGTGACCTTAGGAGCCATGTGTTAAAGGTCATGGAGCTATAATGTGGAGTCTGGGACCCTGGATGATTTCTTGAAAAAGAGCCTCTTCTGTTCTTTTGTTTTTGTTGTTTGTTGTTTGTTGTTTTTTTTTTCTGAGTGGGAAATAAACTGTTGTCTTTGATCAATTAATGCATCTTGGGGTTCTTTTGTTACAGCAAATAGGATTTCCTTAATATGAGAGGCAGCCCTACAATAACAGTAGTGTCACAGGATAAGGCTAACAACTGGGTCAATGAGTTATCCTGCATGTAGCAACATTTTTTAAAAATTTATTTATTTATTTATTTTGAGAGAGACAGAGAGTGCGCCTGTGCACACAGGTACACGGGGCAGAGGCAAAGAGAGAGGGAGAGAGAGAATACCAAGGAGGCTCCACGTTCAGTGCAGAGCCTGACACGAGGCTCAATCCCATGAACAAGTCGATAATGACCTGAACTGAAATCAAGAGTCAGACACTTAACCACCTGAGCCACCCAGGGGTCCCAGTAACAACGTTTTTGGTAAAATCGTTTCGCCTAGCCATGCGTATTTGAGGATCACAGAGTGAGGGTCTCCACTGTTTATATGGACATATCTAGACATGTTTATCTGGGTTAGCGAAATGAGCTGGTGAAGCTTTCTTTGGACAGAGCAGATGATTAACAGCTGTCGGGTTGGAATTGACGGCTTGTCCCCCAAGGAGAAGACCCTCCCAAGAATAAACGGCTAGCCTTTAACTTCCTAGATAATATGTTAGACTAAGGAAGAATGGGCTCCTTTAATTTAGGTCCAGAAAAGCTTCTCGAGGCCAATGTCAGACTCTTAAAAGAGACTGTGGGGTGGAAATATCTGGCTAGAGGATTGAAGTCAATTTTAACATCTGGAGCATCATTCTAGGAGTCAAGAATGACAAGAGAAAGTTGAAGAAATGCCATAAGGTGGAAGCAGGGGACACTTGCAGTGATTTGGAAAACACATGAGACACACCTCAGGGACCCCTTGAATCAGAAGAGGGACTGGGGATCTCGAGATGTTGCCAGTGAGGGTATGTAAAGGACAGTTCTTTTGTTGTTTTACTATGACATACATTTCTGATTGAACCATCAGGCTTTTGAAACCTGAGGGAATGTGGCCTACACATATATGCCATGATGAGCTGGGTTACACAGCTTATAATGGAGGCAGAAAAAGATACTGTGATTCGTGTCTGTCCTTTGCTCATTCTCTTTTATTGTCTGAAGTTCACTTTTTTTTCCCTAATTGTATGACCACTGGGACTAGAAATCCACTATGGATGGAGTTCTGAGAAATCCAGGGGAATGTTGTAATAAGAAACTGTTTCCTATTGATCTTCTCCCCTCCCAGTAAGCTCTGTATTTGGGTTGCTTCGGGCGTGGGGGGAATGGGGCGAGGGCAAACATCCAGTAACTTACATTTTCAGGAGCTTTGTGGTTTATACTCAGAAACTCAGTGAACTGATAATGATGGCAAGCAGAGGTTAAATCTCCATTTCATCATCAAACTGGGAAGAATAAAGGATTTGTATTCAGTCATACAATGTGGAATGAGGGCAGCTCTTAAAATGATTGCTTAAGGTGCTTTTTTCACACAGCCGCTGTTTGGCTGGATGTGACAAAGTCTGCTCAAAAAGAAACTTTTGACTAGATATATAATAAATGAGAAATGCCCTTGGGAAAAGGGAAACACCTGTTCCCCCCCCCACCCCTTCAGTTCAATTCCTACCCATTAATTACTTAGGAATATTTAGGTGGCAGACGCAGAGAGTACAGCAATCCCTGTCCCTGAGCCTCTGCCCCCACACAAGTCCTTTCAGCATTTTGAAATTAAGAGGTTTATTTTTTTTTATTTTTATTTTTGGTTTTGGCAACTGGTTTGCTTTTATACTGCCTCTATGGGGCCATAGGAAGACCCTGTCCCTAAACGTACACAAATCCGTTTTGGAAAAGCCTGATGCGGAAATGATCCATAGAAACAGGATTTTTCTTCTCATAAAGTTGCCTTTGCTTTTGACCATACATGGATCTTGGCACTGCAGTGTGGGGAATTTGCCCAGGCCGTTCCACAGCCTCTGCCCTGTGCCCTCGGTGGGCAGGCAGCTGTGCTTTCTTTAGCATGGGTGCTTCCGGAGGGTGACTGCTCTCAAACCAAAGATGCTTTCCCTTCACAACAGAAGGGCTCCGTCTGGGGATGTTAGCCTGAGCAGACATGACTCAAAGGGAGATGTTTGCAGAACATCCTCTCCCCTTAAATTCATTCTACCAAAGCTCTGCGAGAATCTTTTTTTTATTGCCACCTCCCACAAAAGTTTAAGAAATGTTTTTTTCCACCTAATTTACTTTCCAATTTCTTACTCATACTTGGCTTCCATCTTTATTTTACTTCTGCGTGACTTGAAGGTAATAATATTCTTTAATAGTCATATATACACCTTCCCACATGGGGGCTACATCCTGGTTACATTACAAGCCCGAGGCTCCCCCTTTCAATTCCTCGAAATCCAGAGGAAACCCCCCCACAGAAGGTGCTAGATAATTAGCTTGGCTACTGTTTGCTGCAGACAGCGTTTTCGGTTGGCTCTGGTCACAGCGCCTGGGCTTTCAGGCTGGGTCTCCCGCTTCAGCGCAAGGCCAGTCAGGACTTCAGCCGCAGCCAGACCCGGCTCCCTCACCACAAGCCCTTAATTGTTTATTAATGAAGCTTTTGCCAAACAAATCTACACATTGTCTAAACCCTCCGCCCCCAGAGTACATTCCAGCCCGCCCACGAAAGTGTACTGTGGAGCCGCTCTCTGAAAAGTCTCATTCCTGCCTTGGCAGAGTTGGTTAGGATTCAAACTTTCTTCCTTTCTTTCCCCTTCTTTCTTTCCTTCCTTCTTTCTTTCTTTTCTTTCTTTCTTTCTCTCTCTCCTCTTTCTTTGTTTCTTTGTTTCTTTCTTTTTCTTCTTTCACCCTCCCTTCCTTCCTCTCTCTCTCTTTCTTCTTTCTTTCCTTTTTTTAAAAACTTTTACTGGCAGCGGCAGCTAAATATGAGATTGTTTCTGATCCCCTAAACATGGCAGCACAGGTGTTACCGCTCAAAACTGAGCTCGCGTCTCTTTGCCCCCATACCTCCTGAGAACGGCGTCCCTTTCTGCTCCACAGCTGGTGTCTAGGCCCAGCAGACGGGAAAGCCCTGCTGGAAACTCCTCTCAAACACCCAGTGGCTGGAGCAATCCTGCAGGAATAAGCCAACGGTTGCTGCTTGGTATTTGAACATCATTTAATGAGTGCCCAGAATTCATCTGTAAATGCACATTGTTAATTTAGGGCCGGCTATTCATTAATTAGGGGTTTAGTGGCAAGTGCCATTGAGCTATCTGCAATGTTTAAGGTTACGTCAAGCCCTAGCAAACGGCTTGCTGATAACAAGCTGCATCCATCTCCATTACTCGGCCACTCCTGTCTGACTTTGCTCAGCATCTTCGAAGGGCTATGCCTCTTGGAACTGAAGAATTAAACTTTTATCCAAACCAGATTCTGCTCTTTCACCTCTTCTGATTCCTTGAGTACTTCTCATTTATTTTGCCTAAATGACATCTGATTACCTAACATGGAGTGGAGCAAGGTCTTAACCTAAAACAGCCTGCAGACCTCAGTTCTCAGCTGGAGAATTCCAGTGGGTTAACGCTAAGGAAATCCTTACATTTCCATTTCATCTGATACAGGGCTCAGTGTAAAAGAAATAGTTTCTGATTTTTCTTCTCATAAAGTTGCAGTTCCAATAGAATTTTTTTTTTAAAGCCAGAGAAATACAGGAAATTAATTTTAAACCCGGAGAATAAATGTCCCTATTGGTTCAAGTTTACTTTCGCAGTGTTTCTTTCCCTGAAAATATGTATCATTTGAGGCAATCATGGTGCCAAATGAAATAAGTCCAACCGTCTAAAGAGCCCCGCATGTCAAACCTCAGCGGTACAAACGTGGTCATGTCGGAGGTACATGCTCAGTCACCAGACGGGCTCCAAAACCTGGCCTCCTCTCCCGTGTCTAGGCCCACAGTAGAAGCAGGCAGCTTGAGCGGACATTTAGGGAGATACTGCTCTTAAAGGAAACTATATAAGTACACGTTTGTTTATCCTTCAAACGCTAGGTTAGAGAACTTGCCTGAAAACTAACTTCCACTGACAGATGGTCTCTCTAAGTAGTTGATTCTGAGAAGGGAGAGGGCTACCTGGCATGGCTGTTTAACACATTAGGGTGCTCGCAGGGAGAGCCTACTGCTCCCCTGAACCATGGTTCAATTTTAAGCATCACTGGCCGGGATGGGTTATTGCAACTACTTGGAGAAGGGCACTTGAGAGCCTGATGCTCAGTGTGCGAGGGAGAGGGGAGGAGGAGGAGGAGGAGAATGATAGCCCAAGGGAGGGTGTCTGAAAACCTTTGCACCACTGAGCTGGCACACTTATCACAGGGTGACAGTCTATACCGCAGGCCTGCGGTGCGTTGCTGTTTGTGGTGCATGCTGCCAACTGGCTTAGAAAATGCAGATCCCCTCTCAGATAGAGCAGGAGGCAGAATGTCAGCCGACTGACATTCCCCACAACAGGGCTTCCCAGGCTCCGGATGTGGGAGTGTGGATCGCAGCGGGATCTGCCAGGTGGGCGTGGCTCTTCCAGGGAAGGCCCTTCTCTCTGGGCTTCCAGCAGGAGCCACCCCGGGTCTGGCTTCCGGCGGGGAGGGCACTCATCCCTTTGCCCAGAATGGCGGGGACGCCATCTTGTTTTTAATTTGGTGATTAAGTTCCACGACACAAAGATTAAACAAAAAAGCGAGTTGTATTTGTGTATCGTCTTCTTGTCCTGCATCTTCCTGAACACAAAATAGAAAATGTCCTAGACACTACGGTGGGGGGCGGGGGGGGGGGGGAACCAAAAGAAAACAAGGCCAACAAAAGGCTTGGTTTATAACATTTAGTCATGAAGTTACCTACATTGCACGCAATTGAAAGAGACAATCTTAAGTAGAGAATTTCTTAAATTTACCGTAATGATGCGCTGGACACTCGAAGTAAGAGCCCTTTGAAGCTGACGTGCTGCAGGATAAAGCACACTCTTTCTTTGGAAAAGAGAAAGCCAATATATTGCGGTGGCAGAAGGAACAATGGAGCCAATGAAACAGAGGTCAGAGCTGAAGGTTTCTGCTAGAAGCAAGCTATACACAGGTATTTTAATTTTTTTCTTCAGACAGAAACTCTGCTCCGGGACCCAGAGCACTGCATGCAGACTGCTGGTAAGAAAAGCACTCAATTGTTCAATTTTTATTCAATATTGTATTAAAAAATTTTTTAGGCTCTTTAGGTCAAGGCAACTTTTAAAAGGTTAAAAGCTATTCAGAAGGGTTCCCATATCCATAAAAGCAAATGAGATTAAGCCTAAAGACTGACGGAGGAAAAACAATCATTTAGATAAACGGCCACCACCTCAAAAATGTTTTGGCTTTTACCAGAGGAAGGGAATTCAGAGACTCTTGGATTGGTTGTCATATCAAGGAGAGATTCATTAAATCTGAAGCAATTATTTTTGTGCTTGTTCTTGTTTGGTGTGTTTTAGGCCGGGCCCTACCTTTCTTCAGTTACATTCTTTGTAATGGTTTGGGAAACGTAATTGCTTGGCTCCAACTTCCATCTGTCAACTACTGACCTTGCTGCTTGGGCATCTGTAACATCAGACACTATTGTCATGGAAAGAATTATGATGTTTCAATCAAATGTATTGCAAAGTTAACAAATCCATGACACGATCTGGACCACATGGAAGAGTTTAGAAAATGTGTTTCAGAGACCTCAGGGAAAAGCAAACAGGCCATCCTCATTAATGTTTATCTCCACTGCTTGCCATTAATTGTGTCAAGTTACCGTATCATAACAGAGGAGCTAAATCTGAACCTTGAACTTGAGGGGAGTACTTCAGATCAAAATGTGGGGTTCAGCAAGGGAGACAAAAGCCACTCCATGCTCCCAGGGGGAAGTTCTGAATTCATATCATTGACTGACCCGTGGCAACTTTGGAATGTCTGCTTAGACTGAGTCTCCTTGGTTATTTTTCAAAGTCCATGAAGTTATGCTTTAGTCTGGTTTTTGTTGCTGATCTCAGAAAACTGAATCTGCCAGAGGGTGGGACTCATTAGAGCTGGAAGATCGGTCAAACAGGCAAAGAGGTGATTGAAGCAATCAGGGTTAGCTGATATTTACTCAAAAGTCTGAGCATAGGGAACAGCAAATTTCTGGATGTTAAAGTGAGAAAGCGAGTTGATATAAAAATTTAATTTCATCTGCTATGGAAACTGGGTCTGGCCTGACAAAATTAAAATGGATAGAAATAATATTCTGGACACTTAAATTTTATTTTCACTGTCCTGTGTCTGAACAAATAAGCATTCCAAGTAAGTAAGAGGAGCTAAAATTTCCATTTTGCGAGAAATATTCCCTGACAAAGAGTTTTTGTGCCACGTATCTTTCACTTTTATAAACTCTAAAAGGAGAATGGTTGTTGCGGATGTTAAAATAATCGGCTTTCTTGAATCACAAAATGGCAAAGCAAAGCTGATGCATCTGTGAAGAGCTAAGAAAACGTAATTCAGTTTGGCCCTGCCCGGAGAAAATCTATTATGTGAAAACAAAAATTTACAGATGAATAAATTAGGGGGTGATTATTCATATTGTAAAAGAGTCTTTAAAGGATTCCCCTAGGATTCTTTTAAAGGCTTAGCTCCACTAGCTCATGTAAGTGTTTGTGTGCAGATCATTAACTATCTGACAGGCAGGCCAGAAATTCAGGTAGAGAGCCAAGGGGGAAGGGAGAGAATGTTCAAGAGGCAGAGGAACAGCTGACACCTGAGGCTTGCCACGCCTCAAGATAAATGATGAAACAATATTGAAAGTCAAAGTGAAAATATGATATTTATCTACAAGTTATGCTTTATCTTCCAGAGCCCTTTACGTACCAGAATGCTGCTTGGGTCCAAAGGCAAGCTTGGCCACCTATGTGGCTGTGTGACTTTGGATAAGTTACATAACCTCTCTGAACGACCAACCATCTAGGGCTGTATAAGTAGTAACACGAGTTAATATATATAAAGCAGTTAGGGTTCTGGCACATAGTAAATGCTGTATACATGTTTCTAAGATGATTCTGGGATAAGCTATTACAAAATATCATGTATTCTCCAAAACAGGGATTATGAGGATGATTATGACACTGGAAGTGATTTAACAAAAGCAAAATATTCCCCCCATACCCCCAAAAAAGAAAAGAAGAAAACAACAACCAAGGAACACTGAGGAATGAATACTGCTGTCTTTTGGGGTTTCCCAAGGAAGTCAATCTGAAATTTAAACTTCTTTGAAATTATTATCCTAACTTCAGTTTTGTAGGGGTTTGGCAAACTTTCCAAGATCGAGACGCACATAGAGGCAATCAGCAATGTAGCATCTGTTGATTTTTCTATGTTAAAAGACTTTGATTCATCTATTATTGCATTTGTCATTTTAAAAACCATAGTAAACAAGATGAAGTATAGCTTTCTTATTTGTGGGAAAGAAAACTTTTTGCTTGATAGACTTCGCTTGCTTTGCACAAAAAATGAACCCTTTCTGTGTATTCTGTCCAATGCGTCTGCCCATATGGAGTTTTGGGCTTGGAATAGACATTAATCGATTCTTTCCAAAGGAACAACCGGTAACAAAGGGTACCAACCTGCCCTCCCAGTCTGATCTGGTTAACAGGTTGCTAAATCAGACACCCCAAAGTGGTGTGAAAGCTGAGATGTGTGAGTGCAGTTAGAATGGCTGTAGGGATCAGAGTCAGGTAGATGTAAGGAAGGGCGCAGGTTCATTGTTGTGGAGGTGGCCCGTTTTGGGGTCCCGGCGATTGATAATGAGCTTTACCATATGTCACTTTTGACATGACATGTGAGAAAGCCCAGACTGTTTCAAGGGCCACTAGTGCTACTTTTATTTAATTATAAAACGGTCTCTTAATTATTTAACTAAAATTCTCCTTTTGTGTCCCCCAAAACTCCTCTTCTGCTCAGGACAGGCCTCCCAGTCTGCCTAGCCCTTAGGTTATACCAGAAGACCTACGCTACTTTCTCACACTCGATTCTGTATCCCAGTTGGATACAGGTTGAATAAAAATATGCTTTCTGGTCCTCACACTTAGTTTATATGAGTGAATGCTGATGGAAATGGGTAAGTAAATAGTGTTTAAGTGCACGAGATCAAATTACTTCCTTCACAACTTGAAGTTCTTGACAGTTCTGGAAATACTATGCTTTTTTTTTTTTTTTTTTTTTAACATGGTAAAGTGGATTGATCTTTACCTAGCCTTACAGCAGATTGCCAGATTGTCAGCTTTCAATATATTACTTTTTTGAAAAAAAAATTGAGTGATTTGATTCATTTTTGGGAAAAAGTTTCTTGAGCTCAGAAAACTTAAAACCATGGAAATCTGTAAATGCTTTTTGAGTTATATAGAACAAGGGACAGGACTTTGAATAAGTGGGAACTAGTTCAGTTGCTTTTGTTTTTTAATTTTTTAAATTTTTGTCTGTTTAAAAAATAATTGGAATGCTTCATAGGTTTGCATGTCATTCTTACGCAGGGACCAGGCTAATCTCTTCTGTATCATTCTCACTTTATCTTATTATTATTATTTTAAGTTTATTTATTTTGAGAGAGAGAGAGAGAAAGCACGAGCCAGGGAGGGTCAGAGAGAGAGGGGGAGAGAGAGAATCTCAAGCAGGCTCTGCACTGTCAGTGCAGAGCCTGACGTGAGCCTCAAACCCACGAACCGAGAGATCATGATCTGAGCCAGGTTGGACGCTCAACCGAGTCACCCAAGGTGCCCTTTGTTCCAATTTTAGTATATGTGCTGCCAAAGTGAGCACTAGTTGCTAGCTAAACAGTTGTCTCTTACTGGTTATTTCCTGTATGTCCAATAACTTTTACATGTTAGTACCAAGAATTCAAATTTCTGAATTGCTATACGCAGCTTTGCCCAAAGCAGTGTGGTTTCCCAGACTTAAATTCACGTTATATTTTCTCATTATATACTTACCCTTCACAGCGTGTGACACAAGTGCATTGAGCAATGTATTTGTGTAATTATTTGTTTAATGCCTGTCCTTATATGTATTCATGTAACTATTTGTTTAATGCCTGTCCTTATGGGTAGATAGTAATCTCTGTCATGATAGGGGGCGCATCTGTCTGGCTCACTGTTGTAGACTCAGTGGTTAGCACAGGAACACACACAGAGTAGGTGCTCAAAAAATTTGTTGAGTCACCAAATACTTGGTGGTAAATTTTCTGTGCTTATTCTGTTTAGTAGAACTAAATATCATGTAAGTTCCATTGAAGTTTTTCATTTTTATTTTTTATTTTTTGCTTTAAATGTTTATACATACATACATTGGTTAAAACAGTTATAATGGTTAAAATATTCAAACTTGCATAGATGGGAAGTGGATGGAAAGTAAAATTTATCGTCACTGCCCTTTACTGATCTCCAAAGATTTCCAAAGTTAATGACTTTAATTGGATATTTACCAATATCCCTTTGGATATTTACCATCATATTTCTAAAGGACACATTGTATTCTTGATTTTCTTAAGACTTCGGATAGTATCTATGGATTTCTGGATGAAAGATGTGAAATTTCATATACTCTTACTTTTTCCCTTCTCCCCTATTCGCTCCTAAGTTCAGGATTTTTGTTGTTCTTTTTTTTTGTTTGTTTGTTTGTTTTCATCTTTCTACTGGTTATCTTTGTTACTTAGCATTATAATTAATCTATGTTTTTCAATCACCAGCTTAAGACTGGCTCTATTTTCCCCATGCTAAGTGAGGTGAGGAAATCAGTGCACCTATATTTTCTTCTTTTCTTTTTCCCTGCTGCCTTCTGTCAACTAAATTATTATGTTTTACATTTTTTTGAGTTTAAAGCAATTTACATGCAAATATTTTAATAATTTACACTGACACATTGTACCATTACATTTCCTTCTATATCCAGTGCCTTTCAAACATTGTCTATAGTTTGATTTTAAAATAGGAATATCTGAAATGATCAATATATAAACATTAGGAATATTACTCTTTCTATAACCACGTAGTATATTTAGGCACAGGAAGAAAGCAGTATCATTTCATAGAGTTGTAAACAGCAAAATCTGAAAGATGAACCTAGAAATAGTATAGTTAATATTATATATTATTTATAAATTAAATACAATGCATATTATACATTAATATGTTATATATATCAACAATTGTTCAAAATAATGTCATGTTTTAGTTTGCTTCATATTTTAACATGACTTTCTTTTTATGCACACTACCATCCTCCACTCACCTCCAAAAAAAAAATTTTTTTTTTTTCTCCATAAAGTCCTCTAGTCTCTTTCTAATTTCTACTCATTACTTTTTGGGTCTACTGCTCATTCTGAGATTTCTTTCATCGTACCTCTGGATTAGATTAAACTGTTCTAAGATTGCTTTTTTTCCTCTTTCTTGGATTATTTTTTCATGTTACTGGAGTACATCTTCGTAATATTTTTTTTTAAAGGTAGATGAGAAGTAGACTATTTGAACTCTTTATGTCTAAAATGCCTTTACTCTTCACTTAAATTTTATTTATAATTGCACTTGGTATAGTATTCTGTGTTTACAATTGCTTTATAGGCTTTTAGGACCCCTGTTGTTGGGAAGGCGTTGATGTCCATCTGATGGTCATTTCTTTTTGAGCAAACACTGTTTTTTTCTCTTTGATGCCTTTTAGAATTTTTCTTTCCAAGCTTTGTTCTGAAATTTTACAAATATGTATCTAATGCATTTTTTTTCACTTGACGTTTGGTCAAGTTTGGCAGTCGTTGAGTTCATGTTTTTTCTAGGTCTGGGAAATTTTCTTCATCTGTTTTCTTTGGTTATTTCTTTGGTTATTTCAACTCTTTCATTGTTTATGTTGTCTTCCTCTAAACCAGCTTTTAGATATGCCTAAGACCTTTTGGATATGTGCTCTATATCAGGGCTTTTCAAGTTTTAATGCATGCGAATTACTCGGAAATCTTTTCAAAAGGAAGAATCTGAGTCAGTAAGTCTTAACTTAGACTTAACTTAGACTTAAATAGAGTCTTAACTGAGGCCCATGACTCTGCATTTCTAATGAGACAGATGATGCTGATCCTGCTGGTGTGTGGATCACATTTTGAATAGTGAGGCTTTATAGTTCTTGAAATGGCGTTTTGTGCATGTATTTTTCTGTTTTTCTTACTTTCCATCATAGAACGTTTTATTAATTCCACCTTCCAAATTAAATTTCAGTCTTCTGCCTGTTTTGTTCAGCTTACAGTTATTTTTAGATGATCGATTGTATTATTTTTTTTAATTTTCAAGAAGTCATAGCAGCCTCTTTTTATATTACAAATACAATATATTGTTGAAATTTTGAGGATACTAATTAGAACATTTTAATGTTCTCTTTTATTCCTTCCATTACCACTGTCTCTTCTGTGGGCAGTTTTTCTGTTTGTTCATCTTTGTCTTTCTTTTTGTTCTACTTAACTTCCCCTGCATATCTGGTAATCGTCGGTTCATTATTAATTTGGGGTTGTAAAGGACTGTATTTCTAATATGGTTCTGTTTATAGTAGCTGGCATTTGTATCCTTTGAGGTCAAATGGACCATTTTACCCAAAAGGCCAGTGTTCTGAATGGGAGGGCTGCCTTTAGTCTCTGCGTCAAAGGGTAAACCCTACTGACAAGTGGCTTTTTCTTTCTAGGACGTTAACAAGCTTGGGCAGCACATCTGCCATCTACACCATTTATTACATATGCAGAGGAAGAAGAGGGGCTCCCTAGCACAGCTGTTCTGAAGATAGTCTTCCCGTTATAAGCCTTTATTGCTACCCCTTGGCAATTTTTTCCTATCTATACCTGTCTGGAGCCTCTCCAGAGATGTTTTAAAGCAACTGAATCCTCCCTCCACTACATCTCTTTTCTATGTATGTATTTTGGGTTGTGATTTACTCAGTTAGAGTTTATCTAACAATATAATCAACCTACTTCCTAGCTTCGAAGACTTTGTTGGACTTTCTGGCCTGCTAACGTCATCCCCCTTTCTCATCCTTTTTTTGGCTTGTTTCAAGTGCTGCCAAGGATGTATTTATTTGTATATGTGAATGTCGTTTGAGTAGGAATTTTGCATGGAAAGGAGGCAATGTAGGTCCTGTCCATCATCTTGAGTTAAGAGACTATATGGCTGTCTTAGAATTGCTCTAAATGCTTATCTGAATCTGGCTACCACTCATCTGGCTCTTCACAGACAGACCTAACTGTAAATAGGTAAATTCCCATACAAGTTCCCCAGACCTTGCTAATTATTCTTCATGGATCAAGTCGGATTTAATAGTGTTAAGGGCTTTGGATGATTTTAAATTGTTCCCTAAGCCTCTTGGCAGTCCCATGTGTGTACAGAATAGCGTGATCACAAGAGAAAGTAACTATAGAGAAGTACCTAACCTAGAAGGCTAAGATAAAAATTAAAGTTCAAAAAGAACTTGAACTAGCCTACAATTTACTTTGGGGTGTTACATATTTTTATGTGAGTTGAGCTTGACCAACTCTACCTTGGATTTGCCAAGAAAATAATTGATGTGATCACAGAGCCAAGAATGATAACATGTGAAGATCTGTGGAGGATTGGCAGGACCCCAGATCACCGGGAAAAAGCCAATAGAATACCTATTTTTAAAAGGCAATAAAAAGTTGTTTGAGAACTAATGACCTCTAATAGAGTGAAAAAACAGTGCTTACTGAATACCTTGACCCAAATAAGTTTTAGAAAGTCTGACATAGTCATGGCAGTAATGAGTAGAGGAAAAATGTATTCATACAGCACACCAAAATAACATTAAATATCCAAAACTGGGTAAATATTTTTAATGTAAAAATTCTAGATTTTTATTTATTTTATTTATTGCTATCATTTTGTTAGGATTTCAAGCCCATATCTTGTCAAGCATCTAGATCATTCGAGACATCTAGAATTTGGCCACATTTCTCTATTTTTGCATAGACATGCATTGTCATGTAGATGTTCCTGATAACATAAAAGTGTGATGTTAGATTGAAAATATTAACAGAACCGTTATTCAGACACCAAATCCTCCCTTGATAACATATATAGGATATATGTTAACATTTTGCATGTATGACTGAAACCTGATGGTGGCTGCCTTACTCTAGAATTTAAAATTAAATTTGAGATTATTGCAATAAACTATGTCCTTATTCTAAAACAACACCAAATGAAACAGAATACATGCTGATATAAGTTGTTTTAATGAAGGAGGAAAAAAATCCCCACATTTTTGAAGTAGGGGATAACTATTAGGCAATAATTGGGTAGAAGAAAAAGATTAGGAGTTTTCAGAGTCCCCAGCGAATATTATCCACTGACTATAATTTGATGAGATCTTTCACACCTCTGGCCTTTGTCTATAATGCTTCCACCCCTGGGATCTATTTCCTTCCCCTTTTTATCTTGCAAACTTTCCTCTGGTCCTTCCAGTCTGAACCCCATGAAGTCTTTCTTTCTATATATTTTGGGTTAGTTTCTCTGTCTTCTGTGTTCCCTTGGGGTATTTTGGACGTTCAGATACAACCAACCTTTGTTGAGTGCCTACCACCTACCAGGCACTGCATCATGAAATAATAACTCTGTCACAGAAACATGACCGTAGTATAATTATCTTTCTTTCACCGATTAAAGAAGCTGAGGCCCTGAGAAGACACACGAATTGCCCAAGGTTGCACAACTAGCAGACAGCAAATAGATTTTTAAGCTATGTAATTACTTGTATATAGTTCTTTCTCCATCACTGGACAAGGCAGAAAAAGCATCTTATTTATCCCTCAATCTCCGTAGCTGCGCACCACCTGACACATGGTCAAAATGTTACAGATAAATTAATGGATAAACAACATAGTGTACTTGCGTTAAAGGCAAGCTGGATTTAGGTGTAGGTGACTTACCTTTCTCATCTCTTAGAAGTAAGCATTCAATAGATAGTCATTAACATTCCCACCTCCATGCGTTATGCTAGTTTTGGTTTGGGTAGAAGAATTATAGTGAGTGGTGATGATAATATGGACAGTAAAAATAATAATAATAATGATGATGATAAGGACACTAGGTGTGCTTAAGGAAGAAAGTGCCACGCTGATGGTTTTGTTCTAATGCTTCAGATAATGTTAAGAACTAATCAGTTCGTTCTTTATTTGATATTTACTTATATTTAATGTCCGTAAGGTACTTCATCAGTCAGTATGGAAATAATAAAGTATAGACACGGTCCCTGTCTTCAGCATAAGACAGGCATGTAAGAGATGTGTATCCATGATGACAATCCGAGGGAGTAGGTGTTGGTGCTACGGAGTCAGAAGGCCACGTGCCAAGTGACCAGGGGAGGGTTCTAAAGAGTTGGTATGCAAGCCAGGCCTGTTAGGTGGCAGAGATGTGCAATGTTTACTGAATGTTGAATGGCGTTTTGAAGGTTGAAGTTTAGGGAAAAAGAGTATTCACTCATTTATTCTTTCATTCATTCACCCAATACATACGTGAATGTGGATACCAGACACTCTCCCATGCACTGGGATATTGACCGCCATGGATCTTTCTTCAAATGCATCGTCATTGTATTAGACTCTTAAATCATAATCTAATTTCAGGGTTGGGGAGGATCTTTAAAGGTCATCCACCTAGCTTTCGGTTCTAACTTCTAGAACAGCGGTAGCTACCCGAGAATTAATATAAATGCTGGGTTGTATGTATGAATGCTTCGCCCCGTTTTCAGAAAATTTACCAAAACAGCCATAAGAGAAAACCACAAATAAGACCTCGTGCTCCCTTTTACATGCTTCCAGCTCCATGGCTCATCACTGTAAGCGAGGAATGAAAGCAGCCTCAAAAGATCAGCTGTCCTTTAGGAAATAAATTGACAGTTAGTTCAGATAAATCTTTTTTATTGATATTAGATACTAGCTACTAGTGCAGCAAGATCTGGGTAAATAAGTTTAAAAAGAATTATCTGTCACATTGAGGGCATTTGAAAAATATTAAAAAGTACCCATTACTTAGCCCACGATGATCTTGAGACACTCATAAGAATAGTATCTATTAGTTCTGGTCATTCCCTTACTGAGTCTGAGAATGGCTGGCTACGTATGGGAGGGTCGCACTGCAGCATAGATGTTCTGAGAGAGGGTTAGTGGCTCTGAAAGAAGTGGGATTGAACGTCCCCGTTGGCTCTGAGGCTCTCACTGAAAAAGCTCACAAAATTTGGCAAGAATCAAAATGTACATTCACCTGACCAATCTCTGACGATACAGCCACAGTCCTTGAGGCTGAGCTGGGAATGAACACTTAAAATAATTCCTTTTTACCATCAACATTTGTAAGAGAAAGAGAAAAAGAGTCTTAGGTGTTTCAAAACAAGACTTAACTAACAAAAATTATTTTGTAGAAATAAATGTTCACTTCTTGACTGAAAACTTGCCACATTTCACATTAGCCTAATATGCCTTTAAAGTGATGAAGTACTTGACAATTGAAAAATGACTAGCGAGTAGGAAAATGCATATTGAAACACTCATCTGTGTGAAGGTCTTGTGTGGAGGGGAGGGCTGGGTATATGATGATCCGGGTTGCCATGTTTGTCTTGCCTTTCAGCACAATTGTATCAATTATTCTGGAGATTATTGCTGAGGAAAAACTGTCAAAGGAAGCGTCCAATTGACTTCATTTCTCTTTTACTTTGTCATGACCCACACAATGAACCTTTTAGTTGCTCTCTTCATTGTGTGGCCTTTTCTATTCTCTTTTGGCCAAAAGAGCTGGTTTGGAGTGCCACCCCCAGCCCAGTGCTCCCCTTCCACCTGCACACCTAAGGGGTGATTCCTTTTCCCTACTCCAGTGTCCAGAAAAGAGAAGCTCATTGCTTATGCTGCAATTTTGATAACCTAACTGGCAGAACAGTTATTCAAATTTTAAGCTTCTGAATGCAGCAAGATCAACCTGGCCTATCCACATAAATAATTTTGACACGATAAGTATGCGAGAACGATGATAACCGATAAGTGAAGCAATTACCTTGCTTTTTTGGATTATATTAAATGAAGATTCTGATAGAGTAATGAAAAGAGACAAAGCAGACAAAAAGTCGGCTGCAGAGCTTTTGGGCACTGTGTTATCTCTATTATACCATATTGAAATAGAGAAGCTATCACCAATCATGCATTTCTATGTAACTTCTGGCTTCTACCAGTGAACAATGAATAAATTGTCACAAGACAGTAACTGATAAATTGGGATTGGCAGCGCTTTTTAAAAAGCATAAATAAACTTACCAGTCACCTTTTTCCTTCTCAAAGCAGTTTTTAGGGGACTCCAGGAGAGGGGAATCCACTACATCCTATGCTCCCTTCTGTTCCCTCTCCCTACCCCGGGCCTCTTTCCTGCCACCGTTCTTTGTCTGATACTCAGTTGTAAGGCATCAGGACTGTGTTCTGATGTTATCGCCAAAGTTCACCAACCCGTGGTCCTTTTGACCTGGTATGGGGCTCGACTGTCTGGAACTCACAGCGACATCCAGTCAGCTTACGGAGGTTTTTGGCAAAGCGAGTTTCACAAACAAGAGTAAGTATAAAATAGAGACGATGAATTCCAGGAGCTTTGGGTTCCAGCAGGATGGAAATTCCTTAACCCACAAACGCTTTAATGATGGCCCGGTCCTGGATTGGATTGTGCACAAACGATACCCCTTGTTGGAGGAGGTGCCAATAGGCACTTGAACCATTAGAAACCACTTCAAGGGGAGCGGCCTCTGGGTGTGAGTGGATGAAGTTTTCTAATGCAAATCATTCCAGCAGCGTGCAGGGTTTTTTTTGTTTTGTTTTGTTTTGTTTTTAAATTTTTTTAACATTTATTTATTTTTGAGACAGAGAGAGAGCATGAACAGGGGAGGGGCAGAGAGAGAGGGAGACACAGAATCAGAAGCAGGCTCCAGGCTCTGAGCTATCAGCCCAGAGCCCGACGCGGGGCTCGAACTCACGGACCGTGAGATCGTGACCTGAGTTGAAGTCGGACGCCTAACCGACTGAGCCACCCAGGCGCCCCAGCGTGCAGGTTTAATGATGACTTGTTTATGTTTTCTTTCAAAAATTTTTTCATGTTTATTTTATTTTTGAGAGAGAGACAGAGACAGAGTGTGAGAGGGGGAAGAACAGAGAGGGCGACAGAATCCGAAGCAGGTCCAGACTCTGAGCTGTCAGCGCAGAGCCTGAGGCGGGACTCGGACCCACGAACCATGAGATTGTGACCTGAGTGGCTGGACACTCAACCGATGGAGCCACCCAGTGACATGCTACCCACAAAGGTATAGAGGCAGGAGCTTGAATATGGGGTAGAAGGGCAGGGTTCAAGTCCCAAAGCCACCACTTACTGGTGGTGTGGCATTGGGCAAGTCGGTGTTACTTCGAGTGTCTCCTCTGTGATATGGAGTCTTAGGATTTAAAGGAGTGCATGTTATTGAAAGTGCTTTGTAAATACTAGGCCCAGTGCAAAGGTTAGAAATGACCTGCCTGGTGGATACCTTCAAGTTCTGAAAAAGGACCAGGCCCAGTGCTGTCATGGGCTTTATCAAGGCCAATGGCTTATAATGGCTGGGTCTGCTGACTTAGTTTCACTAAACAAAGAGTGTGGGAATAAGCATCATTAGTCTCCTGCTCCTGCAAGTGGGATCATTTATTACCTCTCTCGTTAAAAATGCAAAAGCAAACCATTCACATGGCCGCTTTTCAAAATGAAAGAACCAATAAAGTTATTAAAAGCAAATCACATTTGATTAAATTATTATCATTATGGTGTTTAAAATAACATTTGTTCTGTTTATCAAGCCCTAGTCTTACTGCACCAGTAAAGAATTTGCCTTTAAAGACCAAAAACACAAGAAAATGGAAAGGAAGCCCAGTGCCTGCACCAAAGACTGGATCCTTGGATCATTTTTCACGAGTTCTTTACAACAATCCTGCACTGCTAGAGCTCAACCCTGCAGACCAGTCGTACAAGTTAACGACAGTGGGGTTGAGAGAATCAAAGAGTGTGGGGGGAGAGATGGCAGAAGGAGAAAAGGAAACGTTGACATTGCTAACCCCAAAGCAAGGTCTGCTTTTACATTTGCTTGGCAGTTTTCATTTTAATGACACATTTAGCCAGCTGACTTCGCATAACTGTTACTCATCCTGGTCTTCTTAAATGTATAATTTCTTCCTTACAATAAAAGAAGATTGGTTGTTGGCGTTACTTGGAGTAAAGGCAAAGAATATTTGTCAATTTGTACGTGATCAACCAACCTTATCCCTAAAGTTTAGAAATCAGCGATTATAAGGTATGTTGCAGGGAGCTTTACCCTAACTGCAGAGACAGGGATTAATCAGATATGGACCGGGCACATGCCTTGTAGCACAGTGCTAGATGATGACTGGTCAAGAGTGGCACCCAGCAACTCCAAAATTACTCCCCTTTCCCACACCATTCTGGCCATGAGAGCACCTCCTGTGCCTCTTTCAGAACTCCCTACTACCCCAAAACTACAAACTAATGACTGGCACACCTGTGGCCTCCATATACCCATTCTGACTGATCAGTACCTATCTTTTACTAGTTGTTAAGTATTTGAATGTCATAGATATCTATTTAGTATTACAAAGTTAAGTAGAAAGAATCGAGAGCTATATTCAGCCCGAAGTAATGAACTTACGTCTATAATCCTTAAAAGAAATCAAGATAAGGCTAATAGAATTTGAGCAAACTTAGGGACATATAATACTTTTAATCTATGTATTGTATTAATGCTTTTATAGGTTACTCTGGGTACACTTGATAAGGAAACATGAGCTTTCCACTTCGGATGGGTATGAAACACATGGAGAAAACCCAAGTCCTAGAATTTTGGCACTCACTGACAAAGGTTTTTGCACGAGTCAGACACCTTTGCAAACCTCTTATGGTATTATACCTTTGACAACTAACCTTACATAACATGGGGTAGATCGAAAAGAGCAGAGCTTGACCCAGCCCATGCCATTTCTAAGAACACTGACATATTTACTTATTTATTTTTATTTTTTTATTTATTTTTTTTTATTTATTTTTGGGACAGAGAGAGACAGAGCATGAACAGGGGAGGGGCAGAGAGAGAAGGAGACACAGAATCGGAAACAGGCTCCAGGCTCCGAGCCATCAGCCCAGAGCCTGACACGGGGCTCGAACTCACGGACCGCGAGATCGTGACCTGGCTGAAGTCGGACGCTTAATCGACTGCGCCACCCAGGCACCCCAGACTGACATATTTACAAGACCGGCAAAAGCTATGCCAGGTCCGTTCATGTCCCAGAACCAAAATATGGTTTCCATAAAACCTAAGAAAGTATTCCAAGATGGTCTGGGATTCCAACTGGTAACCCATTACTTATGGATTGTATCCTTTTTGAGCACTTTGCTTTCGAAGGGAAATAAAAACCAGGGCTTCTGATGGGGCAGTGACAAGGGGTCTGGCCACTATTGAATGAGTGCACCTTGAGGCTTGAGCTCATGTGCTGGGGCAGCCCAACATTGGCCACTGGCTCACATCCTCACTGAGTCCACCAATAGTGGTTTCCTCACATGAAAAGTAGTAGTTGTGGTGATGTTTGTGTGAGTAGGGCCTAAGGGGTTACAGGACGTAGACATACCCTCTCTCAAACAAAGGAGAGTATAAGCACAGGCATATTCTCTCTTCCATCCCCTTGAGGGTTCATGTTCCTTATCCCTAGTGTCCAGCACATACTAGACATTTAGCAAATATTCATAGAAAAAAAAATAAATATTCACAGAGATGAAGTGTTAAGTTCTTTTCTCATACCTCATCCTGGTTCTTCTCTCTGGAATGATTTTCTTTTCATTCACTTTGTGCCAACTCCTTCTCATTCTTCATTTATTTATTCATCAAATATTTACTGAGTGCTTACTGTAAGCCGGGAACCATGTCAGGCACCGGGATCCAGCCCCAAACAAGACTTGGCTCAAAGGTCACCGCCTCTGAGAAGCATTCCCCAAGTCTCTGGAGCAGGAGCTGCCTTGCGTCTTGGTTCCTTATTATCTCTGCTGTTATTTATTACATTGCATTTTAATTAGCTGTGTCTAGTTCCTTCCCCACTCTAAAGTGATTTTCTTGAAGGTGATGATTGGATCTTGATTATCACTGTATTCTCAGAGCCAGTAAAACATTATTTGTGATTGCAGTGGATTAATGGAAAAAATGAGCGATCTTTCACCTTTTCCTGTGGCCATGGCCTTTGCCATATGACCTCGTAACTCCTTCCATCAAGAGGCCAATCCTATTTCCCAATTCCTGGAACCTGGGTTGACCTTGCTCTGGCCAACAGAACATGGCAGAAGCGATGCCACTTCTAAGCTTATATCTGAGGAAAGAATAAGCCTCATCTAGCCTAGTAGATGATGGGAGGCCCATAGCTTGATTGCCTTTGTCTTCCCAGCTAAGTGTCAAATGTCACACACGTGAGCAAGGCTATCGTACATGAGCAGCCCTCCACCAGTTCACCAGCTGAACACAAACATATGAACATGTTGCTAAGGTAAGCTGAGCTTGACCCAGATCGGCCAACTGTCCAGCTGATCCACAAACTCATAAAAACTAATAAATATTTATTGACTGAAGCCACTGAGTTTTGGTGTGACTTGTTACACAGCATTGGCTAACTGATACAATGACATTAATTTTCCCCCCCTTTTTCCACATAAATAACCACCAAAAGATTGTATATACTCTTGACCAGAAAGTTTAGCATTTTGTTTGGGGAAAAGCAGTCAGTTCTTTATCTTTCTGATGTTAGGTAAAGGGCTGCTGGAATGAACACCCAAATGTCAGAGCTGGAATAACCTAGTGGTCATCTTACTTATACCTCTAATTTTTTTTTTTAATTTTTAAAAAAATGTTTAATTATTTTGGAGAGAGAGAGTACGAGCAGAGGAAGGGCATAGAGAGAGAGAGACAGAGGATCTGAAGGGGGACTCTGCTGTGACAGCAGAGTGTGGGGCCTGATGTGGGGCTCAGACTCACAAAATGCGAGATCATGACCTGAGCCAAAGTTGGACGCTCAACCGACTCAGCCACCCAGGTGTCCTATATACCTCTAAATTTCTTAAAAAGGAAAGCGAGCCAAGAAAAGTGGTGTAACAGCTGCTTACCAGGTACAGATTCAACCACGGTCTATTTTGGCATGGGACTGGAAGAGAACTGTGGGCCTCCACATCTACAGCACTTTCTCACCTCCCAACCAAGTTCTGATAACTGGGGCCTTTCATTTATCTTCTTTTTTTCAAAAGGTACAGTTGGCATGAAATGTTCGTAAACATAGTTAAACTTAATGAGGAACACTATAAGCATCCAAGAATGAGGTTATCTAATGGCTTCAATTACTAAAGAAATGCAGCATTTCTTCTGCCCCGTTTATAATGTTTTGGACCCTCACTGCAGGCTAACCTGAGGCCAAGCGTTCCCCAACAGACAGCTGTGTATTCATGCATGCCCCCTTAGCTGGGAGCTTATAAGTCTTACAAAACACCACTTTCTCAACTGGCCACGTGGTTAGTAAACTCTGACTCAGAGGATATGATCACTGCTGAGGTTTGTTTGCTAGAATATCATTTGCTGCTGATCATGTGGTTCTTGGAGGATCATAATCAAACAGTGTGCAGGCCCAGGATCTCTTCAAGTGACATTATTTTCCAGCAAGAAAATGAACAACTTCATGTGAAAAATATATTCTAGAGCCTAACACTTTTGTGTTTGGCTTAATAGAATATAATGTAAGACTTCTTTGCTGAGTAGGCAAAGGAATCATGGATTGGAGATAGGAAGGAAAGAGCTGAGGGTTGTGGTTGAGGCCTCTGGGTGTTGGTATAGTATTGTCCCAATGAAAGTCAATAGCTGAGAAACTGATACATACCCCTGGTCTAAATATATAATAAACAACAGCCCTGAAGACAAAGTATTTGGTATCGATCTTCTCTTAGAAATCAAACTGAACCTTATCTCATGACAAAGTAAAATTAACTCTTTTGTTAATTACTGTAATTATCTTCCCCACATTTATTTTGACAAGAGTGTCAAAGGTGGAAAACTATCTCCTTAAATTGCCTCTTGCCTATTATGAATTACAAATTCATACAATTTTGATAGATCATTTTATTCTCTCCTTTACACTTGCTTTGGGCCTTTTGCAACACATGATTTTTTTTTTTTTTTTTTTTCACAGAAATGCCTTGGTGACTTAAAAAAGAAATGAGAAGAAAGGTCAGATCCAAAGTATAAACTATTTGGAGAGACACCAGATCTTAGAACTACCATCAATCACAGGGATTCTCATCTTTCCTCTCATTTGCCCTCTAAGGATGTCCCAGAATTCTATGTTATAAGCAGAAATTAAGAGGTCATTGTGACTGGTTCAGGGGTTGTCAGTCCAGGATTACCTCAGGTGTGACTTTTGGCTTACGGCCTAGTTTTTCTTCCATGTTGTATTGAGATCAATCCTTAAGGAGGTGGAAGAAAATTCTCAGGTCACCATGAGCAATCAAGCTCTGGAATAATGGTCGTTGCTTGGTTGTCTGCACAAATCCCCATCGGTTACCACTGAGACCTCGAACTTCCCTGACCTGACCACAGTTACTCTCTTGGGCTTTACAAACCATCCTTTGTCTTCCTCTTCTGGCTCCTTCGGAAGAGCTTGGATAGGAGAGTGAACTCTGTCGGGATCAAAGGGAACCTATTATTTGCTAATTTAAACACTTCATTGTCTGGAAAGACATAACTTCTCCCAAGAGTTGGCTGTTGGCAGAATTTTCTCAAAGCACAAATTCTTCACTAAAAATGTTAATCCTGCAAAATGGCCTTGTTCCACCCAACTTGTGAAGCAGATGGGGTAAAGGTCAATGTCAAGCTTTACTGCTATTTTATTATGGTCCTCAGAAAACAATGAAATTCATTCATTCATGCATTCATTAATCAGTTATTAGGCATCAGCTATGTGCCAGGTAAGTATTAGGGGGGGCCCATTTTTTCCTTCCAATGCTCACAGACCAGTAGGAGAGGCAGGCACATAGAAGGTTGTAAAACACTCATAGGGACATTTTTTTCAACTCCTATATTGAGTCCCTCTTAGTAAAACTAATTTCTGTGTCTTACTTGGTATTCACAGGAAAATCAAGATACTTTACTTTAGAAATCTGTAGATTGGAGAGAATGCTAATAAAAAGGCAAAGAGTTTATCTAGAGGCAGGCACAATAGAACATAGAAAACGTACCTCGTCAATATTTGAGAGTGGAGTGGGAGGAATAGGGAAGGCATGCAGGAAAAGGTGGGTCCTGGGATAAATCTTTTCTTTTTTAAGTTTGTTGATTTACTTTGAGACAGAGAGAGAAAGAGCACAGGGGGAGGGAAAGGGAGATGGAGGGAGAGCGCTCACAGTGCAGAGCCCGATGTGGGGTTCAAACTCACAAACCGTGAGATCGTGACCTGAGCTGAAAACAAGAGTCCGATGCTTCATGGACTGAACCACCAGGTGCCCCCTTGGGACAAATCTTAATATAAATGTAAATTCATTTTAAGGCAGTTTCACAACATAGAGAATATTGGAGAGGAACCCACTCTGTATTTTCCCCATGGGACCTCTGCCCTTACTGAGCAACTGTCCACTAGAGCATTCTTAAGAACTGAAAAGCCTTTTGGGGTTGCCCATTTTATACTCTGGCAAGCCATCAGAGAAGTTTCTGTGCATAGATCAACTTTTTCATGCTAGCAAGTCAATTAACTAGCCTGGCCTACCCAGCTGGGGTGTAATGTGGTTTGTACTGTGTTTTGTGGTTAATGTTCATGTACGTTATTACTGACATTATCTGTTCTAGATGCTGTAGTGAAAAACTTTTTTTGTTCCCTCCCTAGTGGCTCTAGGAAAAGGAAGCTTTACAAACAAATAAATAAACCTAAAATTTCCCAACACAGAGAAAGCATGGAAAGGCCTGTTCCTTGATAAACACATTGACATTTTCATTTGGAAGGTTCTTGTTTTCTAACGAATGACTTTCCTATTGTCCCCAAGTAGTTCTATATTACTTTACAATAGAACACAAAAGATTGAAAAGATAGGTAATTTTCTCAGTTAAATTGAGACTTGAAAATTTCCTTGGACTTTTTAGTGATTTTTCTTGCACATTTTGCACATTTTACACATTTTCAATTTAATACACTCACGAAGGCAGTTCTGGCTTATCTATGAGTAACTAGGCACTACCTTGGCTCAGACATTCCTAAATCCATCTATTTTAAGAATTTTAAAGTACCTCTTATCATTTCAGAATTCAGATTCAAAGTCAGGGAAAGGAAGAGAGATATTTGTTCTTGGCCTCAGTCCCATTCTGAACAATATGAGGTTGATATGGTAGCTTGGAGAATGAATTTGGGATGTGTATAGATTTTATTTTAAAACTACTTACATTTCCTCTTTCATGAACAGGCAAATGGTGGTTTTTGCAAGTGTCTTCCCCAACTAAGAACACATCTTTTGTGAAAGGAACATTCTCTTAGTTCTCACTGGGTCTTTAATAAAAATAAAACCGTATCTTATTTTTTGTGGAAAGATTAAGATACTTTCCTTAGAAAACCTCTTGTATAGAGAGAAAGTCCATAAAAAGCCTGAGATCATTTGTCTCAAGAATTCTTGGAAGTGTAGGTACTTAGACTGGAAAGGTGAAAGAATCAAGCCCTATTTCCGGTTCATAACTAAAATGAGCTGGGCAAACTGAGGCCTCCAGGCTTCTTCAGCCCTGTGAAAAATCTCACAGGAATTCTTTAGGCCATCAATTTTTCTTTGTGTTTGGAGTCTTGCTATTTCTAGAAGTGACTAAAATGACTCCTTAGTGAGATTATAAAGACCACACAGACTCTCCTTCTTAAATTTTTTTTTTTTGATGTTTATTTATGTTTGAGAGAGAGAGAGAGGGACAGAGTGTGAGGGGGGGAAGTGCAGAGAAAGAGGGAGACACAGAATCCAAAGCAGGCTCCAGGCTCCAAGCTGTCAGCACAGAGCCTGACACGGGGCTCGAACTCATGGACAGCGATATCATGACCCGAGCCAAAGTCAGACACTCAACTGACTGAGCCACCCAGATGCCCCGGACTCTACTTCTGAGACGACACTGTTCCATCATCAATGCCCTCATCCTCTTCTGCATAGAACGATATAGCATATGATACAGCTCATGTGGCATCTCTTCTCTTCCTTCCGAATATCCTGGGATAGTAAAAGTTCAAAGTTAGGGAAATATCAACAAGTTTTTCTCTTCTCAAGTCTCCCCTTGTCAGTCCTGTGGCTGTGTCTTGTTGGCTCCTACAGAGTCTGGGGACCACTCTTTCTGGTGACCTGCACATGCTCACATCCTAATAATTTCTTTCGCTTCCCAGCTCTTCTATTTCATTATGGCTCTTCCTCCGCGGGCTCTTGTTTTCAATCAAGTTTTCCTTCAGTGAGACGTGAGAAACGATCCTTTCGTTTTCTTTGCTGTTTGTACTTCTCTTCACCATTACCATGGGACCATTTCAAACTATCATTTTTAAAGGTCACTTGTTTTGTTCTATATGCAGTTGAGCCAGACAATGGGTTAATGACACCCGAACAAGCCATATTAAAATTACGTGCTGTATGATCATCAACAACTATTGAGTAAAAGGAGAAGAAAGTAAACACGCTCCCTTCCAAGAAACCAACACTGAAGATATTAGTTGAAATGTTAAAGTATATTAGCCAATTACATAAAATCCTTTTATATTGCCTTGCTTCATTTCAAACATGGCATGGGCTATTTTGTCTGTGAACTCAAGTGGAACAAAAAGCTACAGAATGCAATTTGTGTCAGGAGCTGGACTACAGAAGGACAACTAATTCTAATTAGTACGAATTCCCCATAGGCCAGAGGGAGGCCAAGTGCAGGAACCAACTGCCTAATGCTCTTTCTATCTTGCAACAGGTGGGCCAAGGCCTTCTAAAGGTTGTCATGGCAATAGCTAATGGTAGACCTTTAGCTGGACACCAGTAATTAATTGCGGGCATGTCTAGCCTTTGAATGTGATATCTTTTAATACATTTCTGAACGAAAAGAAGATTGGCTCTTCTAATTGGTTAAAATTAAAACAGTGGAAGGCTTTGCCAAGAAGTACTGTGATACAGTGCAAGTCTGATCTCAGCCTCTCAAACTTAGATTCTTTGCCTATCGCTACACGAAGGAGTAAAGAGAAAGGTATTTACTACTGATAACACGAATATTCAGTTGAATGTGGGCTCAAGAGCAAAATATTCATGCAATAACACTGCTCAGCCATGCTTAAGGCCTTTATAAGGCACACCTTCAAAATTCTGACAGATTTTCAGAAATGTGGATCTGATTTCCCCGAGTGTTTATAGCCTGCAGGGCAGCTATCACTTAGTAATGATCTCCTATGATGGCCTTATGCTTGAAGGGTGGCCTCTGAGTACCGCTAGGTATGCGGATGTAGCCAAGAACTGGGAAGTGCTGGAACCTCTTGGGCGGGGGGGCGGTTAGGGGACTTCAGGAGATGGCTGCACCCGGTGCCCTACAGGAGTCCCCTGGATGCTCAGCTGCAGACCCTGGTTAGTAAGCAACCCTAAAAATTAGCCAATGGTGGCCTATTGGAGAAACAGGCATGGCGCAGTCTTAACAAAGTGCCTGCAAAAAGAGTGAGAGAAAATATTCTCTTCCTTTTGGGTTTGGAATTGTGCAGTTGCATATTCTGAAATTTCAAAATAAAAAGACCAATCAGGACAGAAATAATAGCTAGACATGGATTGAGTCTTCCTGTATGTCAGACATTGTGCTAAGTACTTTGTGTGTATTTGATTCTCCTGGCAGCATGAGGAAATATGTTTTATTATGATTCTAGTTTTAAGGATTGGGAAACTGAGGCATAGCAAGGTTGACTTGTTTCTTGTCTCCCAGATGGGAAGGGGCCGAGTCAGGATTTGGATCCAAGCTTTACCCCAAGGCTTGAGCTGTTCACAGAACAGAAAGCCATTGAAACAGTAAGTTGAGTTGTGTTTATTTATTGTAGAAGGCAACCAATCCCCTTTTTAAATGATTCAATCCAAAACCCATTATGCAATCTTTGAACTCTTGAGTTCTGAGCCCTGAATGAAAATTTCTGAACTTTGACCCCATTTATTGAAATGAATTTTTTCAAGGGACCTTCTATTAGATGCTTATATTTGTAATTACAGGTCCATTCATTCTTTTTTCCTTTCTGTTGGACAAAATGGGAAATGCACCTATTCTTTCCCCTTGTTCTATTGGCAAAACAAACAAACAAACAAACAAACAAATAAATAAATAAGGAAGGGTCTGTCCCCCTTCTCACTGTATCAGCCAGAAACACATTTGAGATTTTCCAGCTACTTCTCTTTTATATCTGATGTTTTAAAAAAAAAAATAGTGTTTTAGTGAAACAAACAGATTCAATCCATTTTAAGAAATGGATGTTTTAAAAATATGAGGTTCTAAGGAAAATTATGCTGAATTATATATTTATGAGGATTAACTTGTTTTCATGAATAGTGCAGCTTTTCCTGGGTGAACAATTTCCTTTTGGCTTCATTGGATGAGTAAAATACACATAAGAGTGTTTTGTTTTGTTTTTTTTCAGAGATCTTAGTTCTTTAGGTGAACACTTGCGTTTGAAATATTTATCCTTGTTGCTCTCCAAGTGTGCCTGAGAAGTATACGAGGAAAAGGAAAACTAAGGCATCTTCAGGAGTTTAGTTCCTTGGAAAAAAAGTCTTAGTACAGTTCTTTGACCATCTTACCGTGATATGTTATGTGGGCAAGAGACTCCCATACTGTGTTACGACACGTCCCCGGTGTTGAGGTCTGTATGCCCCGATACATCTCACCTTTACCTACACATGTTCAAACAGAACAGTTTCTTAATTCATTGTAACAGATGGAAAATTTCTGGACTGTGGACCACAAAAAGAGGAAGATTGTAGAGAGTGTTATTGCCTTAATAGTGTTTCTTTATCAGGGCCTACTGCTCGGTAAATAAGGCAGGCACTGGATTCCTCATGGATTTACTTTTACTAAACAATTGGACTGAAAATGCTCCAGAGGCGTATGCCCTGCCCCCGGCCCCCCACACCATTCTGTTACTTGAATCATTTTATTAATAAAATGCTTTTTAACATGACCTCCCAAGATTTTTGACTCTTATTGCTTGGGTGGCACTAGAGGCTAAAAGGAGGCTCCTTTTAATAACACATTTGCATAAGTTGATCTGAAAGATCCCCATGTGAGTACATGACTCCAGGGTTGGCCTGTCATCTCAGAAAAGCCTGAGGTACTCGTCCCAAAGAGATCAAAACTCAAGAATTAACTAGTCTTCATAAAACGAGAACATCTCTAGGAGCAGTAAAACAAATGATTATCATTTCTTTTTGGCGTTGGACTATGCCAAGCTAGAGAAAAACAGAGCTTTCAAACGTTGACAATCTGGTATATTGAAGTATGACCATTATTTTTTATTTTCCACATTTTTGGTCCAAAGACAGTTCTGAGTAATTGATTCCCATAATGAGCTATGGTTCGTTAGTCAATTTAATTTATAATTGAATTGGATGGATGTAACTCTGTGTAAAATTGTCTCTGAAGAATCTGTTTTGTTCGTCTGTTCAACTTCTGACAGGGATGGAAGAAAATCTAAATTATTCCCTCCTGCAAGGGGGAAAAATTCAGAGTCTCAGCCTCCCTGGTGAAATTAAGAGAAAAAAAATATTTTTAATAGTTGCCATGCAAAAATATTATGGCTTTACTAAAATTTATACAAGCATGTCAATTAACACATTCATGGCAAGGTTGGTGGATTCAGGCGTCAGAGTAATGCCTGAGGCAAAGGCCCTTCCTGAGCACCCGAGAAGGGTTTCTCATTATTAGAATAAACACCAGGTCTCTCTGCGCTTATTTTTATCAGTTATTGACAAAGATGGTCGTATTGCTACATAAATATGCCCGGAAAACAATAGCTCTAATTCTCCAGGTGTTTAGACAATCATCACAACTTCTATTTTCCATACATTTCCGATAATGGTATAATTTGGGGAACAATTATTAAAATAACCGTGTGGAGTTTTTCTCCTCAAGTTTGGAAAGACTGTCAGGAAAATTTTTAACTTTAATTGTTAACAACAGGCTTTCATTTTTGTTCAAAGATTTTTCTCTTATTCCCCAAGCCCTTCACATTTAAAACTTTTACAACCATCTTAGCACACACTCAAAACAAAGCCATAATTATGTAAAAAGAAATGTTTTACAGTTAATGCCATCTAAGACACTCACCAAGTGCCAAAATGCATAGGATTTTGGTAAAAGGCAATCTGTTCTTTGAGGATAATGCATGCAAACCACTCTTGTGCAAAACCTGAGGCAGGAATAGTATACCGCCTTAGATCACACCTATGGAGCTGACTTTGATGCTATGCCCAGAAGTGGGTTACAGGCTGGGATTTGAATGAAGTTTAATCATTTTTAGAAGCGAAGGGCCTTTAGGGTACTCTTGTTCCATAAGACTTATTATATCTCAGACAGACTAAGGCATAGGCTGTATTCTTCCTTGTTAACAATAGTAATACAGTAATGATCTCTAATGATGGACCGTTGTATGAAACAGACTGACCGGGATGAAAACAGCTGTCATTTCACATCGTCAAGCCTCGTCCTTCTGTGGACAAAGAGATCATGAATTCGCATCCCGTAATCTGACGGAGAAGGCATTATATCGCTGTATGTCCACTGCCATTTGTGGGGGCTTTAATGTAATCCCTTGCAAATGTTAAAAATATATATTTCAGTTAGGTACAATGATATGAATAAATAAGGTCGAATTAACGCGGGTCAGGATATAAAGTTCAAATGTTACACTTCCCAAGAGACGTGTTCGCCTGACTGTTCCCCCTTTCCCTGACCTTCGTAGGGTTTTAGCCGGTTTCTGTATTTTTAAATTTCTGACATGGACAAAAAAGATATTTCGTTTGGAAAAATACCTGCCCAAATGAGCCAGGCTCGACGTCAGCCCCCTGATTCTAAACAAAGCAGGAATTAGCTTTGCCAGACGAACAAAATCACCAGAGATCGCTTAAATTCATAATTGTTACATTCCTCCTGAAGAACTTTTCAGTGGGACTCATCTTTTATGTAAGTCAGCTACGGAAAATGGATTGAAAGTTGAATCTAACAAAATATTCAAACCCGCATCAATCATTCATACATAATGCACAGTTCAATGAGGGCTGACTCCAGGGCCCAGATAAGCAGTGTCACAGTAAGTTATGTTCTGTGGCAGCAAAATCAGTTGTGATCAATCACTTAGTAACCAGCATAAGTTACATTTTTACTTTAGTCCTTAAACTCTTTTGAGAGTACTTTGGAAAGTATTGTTTTTATCTAAAGTAGCAGATCGATACCGGGAATCAATAAGCCCTCATTCCCAACTAACAGGGACAATGGTGAGTGAATTCCTTTAAACATTTTCATAGCAGCGAATGTTGGGTTGAAGGGGAGATCATTAATATGTCAAATTTTAAACGGGATCTTAAAAATCTCCTCCAGGACCTCTCTCAAAGAATGCCCTCGTTTCTTCAAGACAACTGTTCCGTTTCTAGGATTTCCAGTAAAATCATCAAAACCTTGTATATTGGTAGGTCCTGCAGTTTCAGTCTACCTCCAGTAAAGTCTGCATGATTAGGTATTGAAAATTTGGGGCGCTGTGAAATTTTATAATGCATTTTGTGTGATGGGGTGAAAGCCCTTGCAACGGCACTGATGAACATCAAAAGCGGCAAATAGGGGGTTGGGGTTGTGCGCCCCCGCTTACTTTCAGACATGAGACCGCAGAAGGAAGCCTGCTTCCCACTCTTGAGAGCCCAAGGAAGAAGGAAGAGTTGGACACTGTCGACATGAGTCAGTTTTTTCACAGTGTATACGTTCTCTCTTTTAACCAGTTCCTTGAGGGCAGGGACTATGGCTTATATTTCATTGTATTCAGGTGTTGCTGGTGTATTTTTTACACTGACAAAGATATTAAGGGAATATCCAACGGTGGTATTTCTCTAGCGCCTTACGATTTTGACTTAAAAGCCACAGCTGGCCCTTGATTCAGTGGCTTGACTTCCACAACAGTAGAGGGTTGACCTGGATGAGAGATATATGGAAACTGGGTAGTTATCACAGGATCGGATGGACCATAAAGTGGGCTTTAAAAAAGTAGCAGGCTCTGGGCTTTGAGAGAGCGGAGGGAGAGGGAGTGGAAGGTGGAATGGGCAGGCAGGAAGGGACTTGCTCCTCCCTGGACTGATGTTCTTCAAGCTTTTTTTATTGGACATCCCTCAATTAAAAAAAAAAAGTCCTTTGAGCACACATCCATACGTGTTTGTCTATAAATTATATACATATAATAGTATCATCAGTTAATATCTCAGGCACAACACCTGGAGCAAAATTTATCATTTGTGACAATGAAGGTAGCCGACTTAATTTTTTTTTATTATTTTTGGTTCATTTGTCATATAAAATTATATTGTCCTTATTTCAGTGAGTAATGTGGCTGTTGATGAGCTCACGCTTGGAAGGGTGTATGTCTGTGGCAGCTCCTGCTTGTACAAGCAGTATCCTGTTTGAGCTGTATTTTTTGCAATCTGTATTAATTTCGATTTGTACCCTTGCAGCAATTTTAAAACTTAGGTGACTACTTTGTGAGGTTCATGTGACTAAAGTTAGCTAACAGACTCCATAAATCCATTTGATCAGTGCGTGTAACCCCCCAGTAATTGCATGTTGTGTATGCTGTCACTCCCGGCCCTCGGCATCCAGGGCTCTCACCGCACTGCTCAAAGCTGTCTGACATGCAATACAAATCAGGGTGGGCATGAGTGTCAATTCATATAGTAAATACTTACAAAGCTTACTTTTTTTAATGTTTATTTCTTTTTTGGGGGGGAGGGGCAGAGAGAGAGGGAGACAGAGGATCTGAAGTGGGCTCTGCGCTGACAGCAGAGAGCCAGAGGAGGGGCACAAACTCACAAGATCATGACCTGAGCCGGAGTCGGACACTCAACCGACTGAGCCACCCGGGTGCCCCATAAAGCTTATTTTTAATATAAGCATAAATGGACATCCTAGCACTTCTTCTTGTGTATCAAAGGATCAGTCTGCACAGCTCATTTTAGAGAACACTGTGCTAGACTACAGGAAAATGTCCCACTGTTCTCTGGGAACGAACAGACTTCTTTTGACATGAACACCAGAGACAGTGAATTCCATCCTCCCATTTGGGGAAAGGTAGCGTTATATGATAGAGTCACTTCTGCTTCCTTTCCCTTTAAGCGATGTATAGAGCTAGGAATTTATTCATCCGCTCATCGATTCTATAAATATTTACTGGGAACACTCTGTAAGTCTGGCATTCAGTCCTCTGTCCATATGGAATTTATGGTCTAGTGGAGAATATGGAGGCAGGACATTATAATACATCAGAATAAGTGCACCAATGGCAGCAAGCACAAGTGTTCGGTGCACCAGGAGGGACAGCTCCCTGAGATATGGGAGGTCAGGAAAAGCTCCCTGCAGGAGGTGACACAGGCATTGAGGCCATTGGATGAAGTGGGACTGGGACTAAAATGAGAGAGAGCAAAGTGTCTTAGAACCGAAGGAAGTCCTTGAAGGCTGGCATGTGGAACGTAAGGTAGTGGGAAATGAGACCAAAAGGTTAAAAGAGAGATTAACTTCAGCAAGGATTTACCTATTCTGTTCTTAAAGGTTGAAGTTTATCCTGAGGGCAAAGGAAAGCCGTTTCAAGAGAGGACAAACACGATTAGAGGAAGTCAAGTATGGAAAGTATTTACTAGGATGCTTTGCACTTGCTAAGTACTCAAGTGGCAGGTCTGATGAGCGTTACCAATATTGATATCATTATCAATCTTGGTTTCTCAATATTATTATCAGCTTTCATCTGTGGCATCATCCTTCTAGCTGTAATTTGGAGAGCAGGTTGAAAGGACAAGGCATTTTGTCTGAGCTCTTTGTTCTTAATTTCTTCTCTTTACTTTTGAGATTTGCCGAGCCAACTTAGTTCTATGCTTTCCCTCTTAAAGAATCTTGTATAAAACTTTAATTTTATCTATGTATTTATTTATTACTGAAACGGACTTAGTGGGAAGAGGTAAGAGGGGCCCCTGGGGAAATAGAAAAGGGTTAGACTTGGAGACGGGTTATTGAAGGGCTTTCATCATAGAGAATCACATATCTCATGTAGAAAGCATTTCACACCGGGCCAGTTAGGTGCGCATACTTAATAAATACTTGACTGACATAGTTTTTCTGTTAGCTTGAGGAACTCTCTCACTCTTGAAAGCCTGGATGACTTATTCTTTTCCTATATGAAAATTTCTGCCTTTCCCCTTCTTTGTGGCGTGTGTGTGTGTGTGCACGCACATGTGCGCAATGTGGGTGTGCTTGGTAAGTTTATATAACTACGCGGTCAGCTCCTTCCTGCCATCACGGAGCAGTTTAAAACGCAAGTGCCTTCCCTTTTAAATGTTGTACTGAACACATTAGTCTACCCCTGTTGCAACAGCTTCACAAGTTACATCTCACTGAGGAAAATTTTTCACGGAGCACTGAGGAATGAACATTTCCTTAGATTATGTAAATATTAGCAAAGATACTGTGAATGGAATTGCTGACAATTTTGGAGATAATTTCTCTTTGTGTCATCAACATCTGCACAGAAAAATTTGGAGAGATTGTTCTTCTATGATGTCCTTAGGCCACCATCTTGTTGAATGGAAGCAGCCGCCAACCTTTCTTCGGTGTGTTAGCCTCAGTTCAAAAAGTGTGCAAGTGAATACAGATACGGAGCTTTACATTCTTAGTGGGGAAGATGGGCTATGAAAATTAGAAATGGTCATGGGAACCCATAAAAAGTACCGTTTTTAAAGGAACAGGCACTAGCTGTTAAGGGGATAAAGGGCTAGATGATGTAAAAACCTAGCTGTGTTTTAGGCATTTCATCATTCAAGGAAACAGGCGGCTTATTCCCATTTTTGGAAACACTAATACCTGCTGTGCTGAAATTAAACATTGCATGAAACAGGTATTTAGAATGCCCATCAGTAAAAAGATTAAAAACAGTAAATCTCAGGCCCATGAGGCCCAGACTAAATCTGGCACGCAGCCTATTCTGCAAAAGACTTCCTACTTTTGAAGACAGCAAACTTCAGCCTGGCCGGGCAAAGACCAAGCACAAATACCGGGAGGGAATCTTTTATTTTTCTTTCTTGCATGAAGGATACTGATGCCTCAATCCTCTTCTTAGCCAGCATAGAATTTAGTCCCAAAGGAAAGAACTTAATTCCCTGAGACAAAAGTGTGAAAACCTATTGAAAGAAATAATGTGCAAGCAAGAAGTAAACCTCTTCAGGTGATGTAGGGAAAGTCCGCATGGAGGTGTCTGAAGGAACTGGTCTGTTTGCTGGGCGGACCATGGGCACCTGTCAAGTGCACGGTTGTGCGATTCCAACACCTTCAGTGACTTATCCACAGAGACAGAGGATTTTCCTCCAAAAAAAAGCAAAACAAATATTAGCTGGTGATTCTACTTAACACGTCTGCAAATGCGCAAAAAAGGCAAACATAATTTAAAGCTGGCATTACAAAGCTAAGGGTATACAATCTGGAACGGATGATCTTTTTGTGTGTGCGTGCATGTTGTCAAGTTATAGTTTATCTTGGACTTTTATGCGTGCTTTCCCTTTTGGGTGCATTTTCATCCAATACTGTCCCAGATTTATATATGTAATATCACCTACAGAATGATGTACAATATGCAGTACACGTATTGTTGGCACAATCCATTTACAATAATAAAAAGTCAAAAAGACAAAATGTAAGATAATAGTAAACAAAAAAAAATAATGCTTTTCTAGTTTCTTCTTTTTAACTTTTCATTCTCTAGCATGTCCTCTAGCGCATTATCAGTGGACTGCTTTAAACCGTTTTGCTTTTCACCCTCCTTCCATTTCGTCCCCCTTGTCACCGTACTCATCTAGGACCTTAACTCCTCCCACTCTTTTCTTGTTTTCGTATTTAGGATGCACTTTAAAAATTTCATTTTAAATCCTCCATTACTCAATTTCATTTGAAATACTCAAGCTTTTTCATTTTTAAATACTCAATCTGCCTTTTTTCTTTTTTTCTTTTGCTATTAGCTTCCATTTTTTCTCGGCGTTTTCAGAGTGCTTTCGAAGCACCCCCTTTGTCTCTACCCTGAGTACCCCCTTTTCATATTCTTCCTCTCTCGCAGCTTCTATGGCATCCCTCAGTCTGTGTTCCTCATCCACATTCTTCATCTTCAGTGATGCCTTTTCCTCTGCTCCTTTTATCTGCTTCTTCTTCCTTCCCCCCATGCCTGACTCTTTTCCTCCTGCTTGTATTCCTTCTTTCTGTGGCTTCCTCTCTACTCAGAACAGGTACACCTGACATTCCCTCTCATTTCGTTGGCCAAAGCAAATCATATGACTAAGCCAGATACTAGGTGGGCAAAGTTTACCCCTCCCCGGCAAGATGTTTTAAGTCTCATGGCAATAGGGTGCCTGGGTGGCTCAGTCCGTTAAGCATCTGACTTTGGCTCAGATCATGATGTTGGGGTATGTGGGTTTGAGCCCTGTGTTGAGCTCTGTGCTGACAGCTCAGAACCTGGAGCCTGCTTCAGAATCTGTGTCTCCCTCTCTCTCTGCCCCTCCCCTGCTCGTGCTGTGTCTCTCTCTGTCTCTCAAAAATGAATAAATGTTAAAAAAAAAAAAAAAGTCCCATGGCAATAGATTGGAAATAGAATATTCTTGCAGGGAAGGGGGAGTGAATAAGTGGGAACAATAATATGATTATCATACATAATAAATGCTAGTGAATTGAATTATAATCAGAAACACTTAATGACCAGTATATTCTATTGGGAATGTACAGACTCATGAGAGTTTTAAGAATTATTCTTGTTTTTGTTTTCTTCCTCATCAAAATCTTCCACTTACAAGAGGATTTGAAAAACCTCATCAGATTGAGTACTTAGCACTGATTCAAAAGACATAAAATTGATCATGAAGTGGTTAAACAAAGATAATATGACACAGGAAGAAACTATAGAGGTTTTTTTTTTAAGCACTAGGGAAAGATTTTTGGTGGAATACTCAGATCAGAAATTACTTGCACCCAGATCCAGAGGAGCTTTTTATTTTTCTTGTTTTGTTTTGTTTTATTTTGTTTTGTTTTAAATCCTGTTCACTGCAACTACCAGGGAGGGGAGAAACAGGATGACTTTATAGATTGTTTATTCAGAGAAATGTAAGCCAGTATTTGCCCAGACAGGTACAGCAGCTAATCAGAATATATTGTTACAGCTAAATGTGGTTGCAAAAGACTTAGGACCTGAAAGTCTGAACCTTTTCGCATCTACCAGACAAGGACACTTTAGAGCCTAGGTGCCTCTTTTTCCTAACTGCTGGCACATTTGCACATGCGTTCTTGGATTTTTCTTCCTCCAAGAGGGCTGACGCCCTGACCAGGGTAGGTAGGTACTCAGTAACTGTTAAATGAATCAGTGAATGTTGAGCAGTTGCTGACAGAGGCTGAATATTCTCTAGCATTAGTATATCAAGCTTGATAAAAGAAAGTAAAAGATTGGGGCCCCTGGGTGGTTCAGTCCATTAAGCGTCTGACTTCAGCTCAGGTCATGATCTCACAGTTTGTGAGTTTGAGCCCCACACTGGGTTCTGTGCTGACAGCTCAGAGCCTGGAACCTGCTTTGGATTCTGTATCCCCCTCTCTCTCTGCCCCTACCCCAACTTGTGCTCTCTCTCTCTCTCTCTCCCTCTCTCTTTCTCTCAAAAATAAGTAAACATTAAAAAAAAAAGAAGTGATAGATCTAATTTAAATTCCTATTTAGTGTAGCCGATTATGTGTGATAGGGCAAGAAACCGGAAGTGAGGTGTCAGGCGAATAAGCATAAGCTTAACTCACTATCAAATGCAAGGGAACTTTAGATTTGTATCTTATTTACAGCCTCCCGTCTCTGGCCATATCTATAATTAAAGTTATTTAGTTTACTCTGTATATTTTATTGCAGAGCATGCAATTGGTCATTCTAAATTATTCTCCTTTTTCATTTAAAAAATTTCTGAATTTTAAAAATCTTTTCTGGTCTGGCTATGAAGTTCGAAAATGGATGGAGCTAAACCAACCTTCATCAAGTGTCCCAGTGGTCAGATGGGGAAGATCACAAGATAAATAACATCCCTCTCAGACTCTACCTGAGCAAGACCTGAACCCCTATGGGCCATCCCCATCTCCACAAACATTTGCACCCAATAAGCACTCAATAAAAAATTGCTGAATTGAACAGGAAAGGTAGAGACAGGTTGTGGTGCTCAGAAAGGCTATCTCACACACCACCCAGAAATCCCAAGACTGATCACCAGCTGAATATGTCTGAACAACTCATTAAAAACCAGGGGAAATGCGGGAGAGCATTTCTTCCCTACCCCATTACTCTGTGGGAAATATAAATGAAATAGATCATTTACATAACGGCATAATGTGCCTAGATATAACAGATTATTTGCATAACTGCATAATGCCACCAATCAGGAAAAAAGCCTTAAATATTTCTGGGATACGAACATACAGAATTATAGAAGGTATGCATATCAACCAATAATCAGAGCCTTCTCTTTTTTGTAACTTGTATCCCAATAGAGAGAAACAAATCTACAGAAATGAATGAACCACCCAGCACCATGAAATGAAGGGGGGCAGTGCTTGTGAGACCCGAGATCGCACAGTCCGGGTTCAGTTTCCCCAGACCAACGTTCTCTTCCTGCATCATGAATGACTGATAGGGACCTGTACCGATTGGAATACAAGAGCAAGGCCTGAAAATAATTTTAGAGCGAGTAATGAGGAAGAAAGGACAAGATCGTTCTCTTAGGTATCAAATGCCTTACCTTTCTTGTTAACAATGATATCACTTCGAGGCACTAGCAGGATAAGGGAAGGAAAAAAAAGGGAGCACGGTTTAGTGAGCTTTAATAATCTTCTTCTTTTTCATAACCAGAGTAGCTATGCCAGGTTATATATTTACCTTAGTGCAAAAGTTCTTTAGTGTGTACAATTCCGCTGAGTTCATTATATTTTTAATGTATCGCAGACTCATTTCAGATCCTGATTTCCCAGTACAAACTAGAGTAACAAATATATAATTATTCTCATAAATAACTCAGCACCTTATATTTCAAACAAGTTTCCCCACGAGGCACAAGTGCCCTATATTAAATTCTTTTAAGTGTAAGTTGATTAAGGTAAAAATTAGTTGTTATTACCTTATGGACATTTTAGTTTTAGCAGCAATTCAAAGCCAGGTCTATCACAAGTAGATTTGTTGCCGCCCACAGGTATAATCATCAGGAAAATTAATAATCATGTTCAGTGTGACTATAAATCATTGTGGTTTAGGCAATTAATTTCTGTAGAAAAATGAAAGATCTATAAGTATTATTACTGTGCAAACTACATGTTGTGAAAACCTAGATCCAACACAGTCAAATTGCAAATGCAAGGTTTCTAATTTCAGAGTGTGATAATATGGGGTCATCAGAGGCAGGGAAGCTGATGACTCTGAATAAATAATGTGGTAATTTTTAGCGGTTTATGGCTGTAGTTTTCAGAGCATACAGCATCCAGAATCTCTAAACCAGAAGCCGTGGAAAGAGTTGCTAATTTCTAGCAAAGGCAGAGAAAAAGATGAGACAAAAACGCACACGGGGCTATTGGAGTGAGTCCACCCTCACGATGGGCCAGATACCCTGTGAGCCCAGGCATGAGGCAGGCCACTGCTCAACTGTTTCTTCGAGACTGCTTTCCTCCTGGCCCCTGTGTGCAAGGTGCACAGTTACATCGGGGAAACAAAGAGCTCCGGGGAAGCAGCGGCCGTGAGGACTTAAGGTGGACCCGAGAATCTCCCAGGCGCTTACCTTCGCACTTAATTCCCACGACCGCTTTATAAGGTGTGTGTGATTATCTGCATCAATAGATGAGGGAAAGAGCTCAGAAAATGGCTAAAGAATTTGTTCAAGGTCAAAAAGCCTGGAGCTGGCAGAGTCGTGATTCCCATCCAAGTTGACCTCTGAAGTTTATGGTCTCTGTTTCTAATTTTATTCTCTGATTTTTCTTCACGCTTCTTCGTTCCTCTTTTCCCCTCCTCTTTCCCTTCTATGATTCTATTACCTGATTTTCTTTCTCAGATTTTTCTCCCTCTGTCTTTATGCTTTTCCCGCATGTTTCAGGTCATTTACTGATGCCTACAAGTATTTCTTAGCCAGTTGATGATCCCTTGGTTCAAAAGGCTGCTGCCTCTTTGTGCACTTGTGGCATTGGTAGGCATGGCTATTTGAAGAACTGTCCGTTTCTCATCATAGTCGTGGGTATTCTGTCTTTCCAAGCCTGCCTCAGTGTGGATAAGCATGGTTCCATCTCATCCCAATTTCTTAAATTTCTTTTCTAAGAGACGTCAATCTTTGTTTTGTGTCGTGTTTCCTAAGATAGGTTCTGTCCTCCCTCGTGGTTTAAAAAAAACATACAGGTAAAATGAAGAATAAAAAAAAAGAGAAGACACAGAGAAAGAAAGAAAAGAAGGAGGAATGAAAAAAACAGGAAAGAGAAAGGAAGGAAGGATAGAAGGAAGGCAGGCAGGAAAGCAGGAAGGCAGGAAGGAAGGAAAGAAGGGTGGAAGGGAGGAAGGAAGAAAAAATATTGCAGAATGACTGTTCCCATTAAGAAAGAAAGACTTGTCACTTTCCAAAAGATTCACCGCAGGTTTCTTTAAGTAGCAAACTAATTTAAAACATTGACTACTATTTGATTTGTGCAACTTTTCAGGAACTCACTCATTTGCATAAAGTGAGCCACCTCTGTTATTAATTCAGCAATACCTCACCTTATAGAGCACATTTAATGATGTATTTTCACCAGTCTAACTCACTTGACTCAAAAAAAAAAAAAAAAAAAAAAAGCAAAACCACATGGGATGGATGGGGATTTTCACCTGAAAGAGGAATTTAGACCCTGAGGGATTAAGTGACTTGCTTAAGCCACATACCTAGAGGAGAGCTAGGATCAGAACTCAAGCCCAGGTCTCTGACTCCAAAACCATGGCTCTTTAAATTACACAGACTAATCGGGCTCCTGGTTCCATGCTGTTGCAATTGCTCGGGTCAATGCGCCCAGAACTCAATCCGCTCACTCAATCCATTGAACACTGTGCTATCCTTATCCTACCTGATCTCCAGACAGTCTTGACACCTTTAAAATTTTCTTGTGTTTTCGGGGACTCCTCTCCTCTTTCTTTTCCTCCTTCTCATACCACTCTTTCTCACTCTCTTTTAGTGGTCCATCCTTCTTCTTCACATACTTAAATGTCAATTTGGTTTTGGCCCCTTTCTCATTTAAACCCTCTCCCTGAAAAATCTTCTTTCTTCCCAAAGAGTCAACTACTGCTCATTGCTGAAGATGAATGCGTATTCATACCTTCAGCCCAGAGTCCTGCTCTTAGGACTATGTCTATAGTTTCAACTGATAAATGGATATGTTCATTGGAATAGGCAACTCAAACTCAGTTATATTCCAAATGAAACTTACCTTCCCCACAAAATCAACTCCCCCATTTGCTTCCTACCTAGGAATTCCACCGTCCCACAATCCCACTAGGGACCAACCACCAGCAAAGGTAGGTCACCAAGCTCCATTGGATCTTCTGTCCAAATATGTCTTGTGTCTGCTCCTCTCTCTTTATTTTCCACCCCCAATCATATCAGGAATGTGGGTATGCTTAAGATTAGTGGGAAAAACATCAACTTGACTCAGGTTTTTATTCAAACTAGGACCCCCAAGCCAACCCCTAAACCCAGGCCATGTAGTTCACAACTGCTTATTTTTACCCTTTTCTTTTTCAGCACATCAGTTTCTCAGCATTATATTATACTTATGCATTTATTTGTTATTGTATGTCTCCTTTACTTTAAGCTTCAAAACATGAGGGGATTTTCTGTCTTCACGGCTGTTTGTCAGGGCTAACAAGAGTTTCTGCTTCATAGTAAGTGTGAGAGAACAGTATGTGGATCAGTCAGCATCCTTGTAGAAACAGAAGGCACACTTAAACTGGGTACATTAACATTTAATAAAAGAACTATTTACTAAGGTGTGGATATGGTTCAGGAAAAGGAACAAAGGGTCACAAGGGATCTCAGGCTGGTAAGAGCTGGGAGTGCTTATGCCTGTTGGCCGAGTGGGTAAAGGAAGCGACAGTTACTGGAAAAAAATTGCTGGAATTTGGAAAGAAAGCGTGTATGAGTGAATCGCTTCAGTAGAGGGGCACAGCCAACCTCCACAGGGAACCAACCTAGCACGGAAGGGTGTGGGAAGGAAAGAAAACCCTGATTTATCGTCTTGCCTCCAGCTTCCTGCTCATGCCCTGTTGTCCTAGCCCAGTTGACAGCTAGAAAGCAAGGGAGCACATGAATGTGGTCACAGCCTACAGTAAGGGAGAAGGGTGGAGAGAGAGACGCAAGGAAGATCTTAGCGTATGGGTTACAAAATGAATGAATGAGAAACAGGTGAATGAATGACACTCCTAACTTTATTCTAATACATATAAAAGTAGTGTGCCACTCAAAACTGCATCAACTTAACTGCAATGAACACAAAGCTGCTTTTGATGCAACTCATACCCTGTGCAGATACACCCTGGCTGAGAACCACTGCTATACACTGAGGCCAGTGGCATCTTTTTGAAGTCCTTATATGATCACATCAGTTTCTTATTTCAACAAGCAGCAGCTCCCCTTAGCCTACGGAATAATTTCCAGGCTCTTTGCCTGGCGTACCATGACCATCGTGATTTGACCCCATTCCTTTTCTGGGCTTATTCCTTCTTGCCCAGAGCAACCTTGCCACTACTCACCCAGTGCATTTGGAGAAAGGACCACACCTAGTCCTTTATGCTACCATGCCTTTGCTGATGTTTCTTCTTCTGGCAATGGTGTTTTCACCCTAATCTCCTTTCCATCTTACATACCCCTTCTCTGGGCTACATGATGCTTTTCTTTGAGAATGCCTTGAGTATGACATCTCTGATGCTTTCTATGCCACCCTCTCCCGCTCTGCATGATTTCTTTGTTTATGAACACCTTACTTGATTCCGAAGAGATTCAAGGTAGGGAACCTTACACACCACCTCCTTCCTTCGGACTTTCATAACATTTTGAAATGCCTTTGTTTACACTTTCATCCTTGTATTGCATTATTTAAATTTCTGCTACAAGATTGTCTTTGAGAGCAAGGACTGGATTCATTTTACAGTGAAACTCTGACATCTAGAAATGCCCAACACACCGTACTTAGTACTTACATGATTGTTAAATGAATAAATGAATAACAAAAAAGGAGCCTAAAGTACTGAACCATCCCGTGTAATTCCAACTCACTGGATTCTAAAGTTTTAGAATCCAAGGAGTAAAGCAGAATTGGTTTTTGGGATTGTAAAAACAAAACTGGAAGTGATTCTTCAGATTCGTAGGGACAAGTATATGGATAAGCAAATCACTCTTTAATGCTCATTCATTAGCTGGAAATATGAGTAGTCCAAGGAGGTCAAAACTCTTAGAGAAGAAAATGAACAAATGAAGGGTGTAGATTTTAAAGTAACACCCAGGCATACCTCCTCTCACATATTAAACACTGTGTCAATTATAAATCACTATACAAATATTAACGACTTATCATCATTATAATTAGTCATCATCACCTGGTAAGAGATACACTTAATTTGGAGAAGTGTTAAATATTTGCAATGAAGGTGGGCCAATGTTAGAATAAGATATTTCCACTCTTCTTGCCTGGCCTTTGTGTTTTTCCTCTGTAACTTTAACACTTCATAGACTGGTTCTCCATTTGAAGACTAGATAGAGCCCTCAGGTGGGGAGGGAGTGGTAGAGAAGAAATATTTAGTGATCTTAGAGAACATTTGGAGAGCAGAATTAGGTATCTTACAAAGTTTGGTGTAGCTCAGGTCTTCTCTAGGGTACTTTTCCTTTACTCTTTTTCTTTTTTACATTTCTTTTGAGATAAAATATACGTGCACTGGAATTCACAGACCTTAAGTGTACAGTCCTATAAATTCTGACAAATACATATCTACATGCAGCAAACATCCTTATCAAGAAACAGAACAACTTCAACACTCCAGAAATTTCCCTTGTGCTTTTCTCTGATCAATCCTCATTCCTACAGGCAACCGCTATTCACATTTCCAACACCGTAGATTAGTTTGGTCTATTCCTGAACTTCACATAAGTGGAACTTTATAGTAGATATTCATTTGTGTCTAGCTGTGAGTCAACATAATGGTTATGTGATTCATCCATATTATTGTATGTTTCAGTAGTTTGCTCCTTTTAATTACTGCATACTATTATAATGTATGAATATATCTTTATATACTTCATCTCTTTTCCTAGGTGATGACACGTATGCTGTTTACAGTTTCCAGTTATTATGAATAAAGCAGCTGTAAGCATTCATGTGTAAGACTTCTTACAAACACATGCTTTTATTTCTTTTTGGTAGATCTCTAAGAATGGGATTGCTAAGTAGGTGTATATTTAACTTTATAAGAACTCCCAAACGTTTTCCCAAAATTATTGTACCATTTTATACTCTCCTCAACAATATATGAGAATTCCAGTTATACCACATTCTTGCTAGTGTAATCAGTCTTTTTAATTTTAGTCATTGTAGTGAATGTGAACAGGAACCTCACCAAGATTTAATTTGCATTTCTTGGATGCTTAGTGAGTGATGTTGAACTTAGTGAATGTGTTTTCACTTAGTGACGTGTCTTTTCAAGTCTTTTTTCTTTTTTTAAATTGAATCGTTTGTCTTATTGGGTTATAAGAATTCTTTTTAAAAAGTTTTATTTATTTTTAGAGAGAGAGAGAGAGAGCACACAAAAGTGGAGGAGGGGCAGAGAGAAAGGGAGAGAGAGAATCCCCAGCAGGCTACATGCTTAGTGTGGAGCACAACGCGGGGGGTTGATCTGAAGACCGGGGGATCATGACCGTGAGATCATGACCTGAACCAAAATCAAGAGTCGGCTGCTTAACCGACTGAGCCACCCAGGTGCTCTATAAGAATTCTGTATATACACTGGGTACATGTCCTTTGCCAGATACAGGCATGCACACACACACACACACACACACACACACAGTTTGAATGAGAAAATATTGAAAGGATGATTTTCTTAACGGTGCTTTTAATGAGTAAACATTTTTATTTTTGATGAAGTTTTAGTTATCAATTTTTTTCTTTTATGACTAGTGCTTTTTGTCCTCTTAAAAATTATTTTCCAGATATGAATGTCATTTTCTTCTAGAATATTCCTAGTTTTAGCCATCATGGTTAGAGCTATGATCTATCTCCTATTACTGTTCGTGTGAGATGTGAAGTAGTGGTCAATGTTGATTTTCTTTTTGCATGTGGATATCCAAGTGTTTCAGCACCAATTTTTGAACAGGCTTTTCTTTTCCCCCGGAACTGCCTTAGCAGCTTTATCAAAACCCAATTGACCAGGTGGGCATGGGTCTATTTCTGGGCCCTCTATCCTGTTGCATTGACCTGGGTTGTCTACCTTTCATCAATACCACGATGCCTTGATTGCTGTGGCTTTAGAAAAAAATATTTAAATTAGGAGATAAGTGGAGTCCTTCAACTTCGCTTTTCCTTTTCGGGTTCACTTTGTCTTTTCTCGCTTCTATCATCAGGAAAATTTTAGAATCAAATGTCAATTTCTGGGAAAAAATGAAAATCTATTTGACTATGCTTTCATGGAAACTCTAGGTGAGTTTGAATAATTGACATCTCAAGAATATTAATATTCAATATTTTAATATTGGTAGTATTAATACTGATACTAAAAATTTTTAAATCCAAGACTGTTGTTCAGCTCGGGCTGCTGTAACAAAATGCCACAGACTGGGTGGCTTAAACAACAGAAATGTATTTTCTTACAGCTCCAGAGGCTGGGAAGCTCAAGATTGAGGTGTTGGCTGATGTCTGTCTTCATTGTTTGCCTACAGCTATTGTGGCAGAGAAAGAGAATTCTGGTGTCTCCTACTTGTCTTTTGAGGCACCAACACAGTTAGATTAGGGCCCCACCCTTAGACCTCACTTCACCTTAATTACCTCTTACAGGCCCTGTTTCCAAATACAGTCACGTTGCATGTTAGGGCTTCAGCATGTGAATTTGGGGAGGAGACAATTCAGTCCATAGCAACTATGTTATATCTCTTCATTTATTTAGGCCTTTTTTAGTTTCACTCAGCAATATTTTATAATTTTCAATATAGTGGTCTTGCACATCTTTTGTTAAATATATTCCTAAGTATTTTGGGTTTTAATGTTATTTTAAATGTAATTTTAAATTTGATTTTCTGGTTTTTTGCTTCTAGTACATATATAAATACAGTTGATTTTCATATATTCCTTCTTTTAAGGGACATTTTTGAAGGAAGACTTGGCTGTGAAAATTTGACTTAGAAGAACTTGGTGATGTCTAGTAAATGAGACAGAAGCATTTGGTTTCACAGCTATCACTTCAGAATTAGGCTGAGGTAGCCACACAGTCCTTAGCTTATAAACCCCAAACACAAGGGGCAAACACCACTTTTTTGTTGTAAAGTAACCATTCTTCACCTTCCCCAGAGTATTACCTCTGAGAGATCCTTTCAGGATGGCTCCCATCTGGGGTCCTGTTTCAGACAAGAAGGTGACAAGAAGGCTGTGTTTCCATCAGTCACATGTAACTGTCCATGTGGGCAGCTGTCCGGTCCAGTGGTCTAGCTCCTTAACCAAAGACACCATTGTGGTGCCATGTGTTTCTGTGATAGGTTCTGTCTTTAGGCAGCAGAAAGCAGACTGAATGTAATTGAATACTTCTCTAGTATCTATCTACAAATGTAAAGTTTCTGGGTAGCCAGGGTATGAAGCTGTGGGTTGTTTATTTTTCAAATGGGTTAAATGCAGATTGGATAAACAATAAACCGCAACAAGGAGACAATCTAAAAGAGCCCAACTCTTTATGGAAAATTTAACTCTGTAGTCATGGCATTTCTGATATTCTCACCATGGCGAAAATGTTGGGACTACCTTGTAGAAAAAAAACCCATATTGTTCATAGGTTGTATATGCCTCAAAGACCTTAGTTGGACCTTCAAAACCTTTTTATTTCTTTCTTTATTTTTATGACTGGGGGTGGATATAAACCTTTAGGTGAGAAAGGAAAATTGCTTATTCCAAACAAGCTTGAATTTTTGCCACATTCCTCTTTGAAATGGAATCAGGTACTTGCACTGCAAAGGAAGACCAAAGTTAAGAGCAATCAGGGCTTTCCTAAATAAAGTCCTACACCTTCAGGGGAGATCTGGAACAGAAGTACTGAAAATACAGCCCCTGAGATTCTCACCCACTTGATACAGACCAACTTTTCTATTTAGGCGAACTCACCTCATGTCTTCGAATAAAGTGTCCCACTAAATACTAAAGAAGACGCTGATTCTCCACAGTATAGCTGCACGATGCGATTCTTACTGTCACCAAATAACTGCAAGGACACACCACAGCGCATTTATTATAATCTTCTGTGAAGTAATACTCGGTGATTCACTTTGCATTCTCAGAGTTTCTATTGTTGCTAGATGCCTCCGTAAGTCAGAATTGCAATAGGCCATCCATTCGGTCTGGTGATGTTTATTTAGCCTCTTTGAGTCTATCCTCTGGAGAAGCTTTTGATTCCAAAGACACAGGGGGCATAAATCCATCAGCGGGGAGTTAGGGCAAATTAGGTTTAATAGCCACAGAGTTGAGATTTTGCCACTGGACTTTTTAAATATCCATTCCAATTTGTTAATACAGCATAGATTAGTTTGAGGATGATTTCAGACTCCCCCGTTGAGAGTTTTACCTATGTAAAATCTCCGTAAGGTCAGAAGTTAAGTGTGCCTGGTCACCAAGGGCCTTCAACCTCATGGGATGATAATACAATTTTACGGTTTAGGTTAAGAATTCTCTCACTTATTAAGGCTCAAGGATGAACCCTGGACCCAAAGAAAACACGCCTAAAGAGTGAGAAACGTGGCTACTGTTCATATCCCAACAGCAGAGCTGCCACGGGGAAGGCAGAAGATAAAAGTAAGAAAAAGAAAACAAAAAGGCTTCCAACAGACAATTCACACATGTCACAAAAATCCACCCTCCTGTGTCTGAAGTCACACATATGTCTCTGTATTTCTATATTTAGGCTTATCTTTGCAATATCTTTGATTGTAGAAGCCATAGAGCTTTTTATTCAAACGGGCATTTGCAAACGATATGTTTCCATTTGCAACACACATCATTTCAAATCATCCAGATGCCGTGAGCTCTTGCTTAGTCCACTAATTTATGTGGCTTTGGAATTGTCAGATTAAAGCCTAATTTGACGACCAAATTTCCTTGTAAATGTAATTAGAAATACAAGGCATGAGGCAACCATACGGCAGCTCTAGCTGAGTTAAAAGTATCTACACATCCTAAAACTTTTACTCCTTTTTATTTGAATCATCCGTGTCTTATTTTAGACATGTATTTCATTGCCGTCAACAATAGAATTATTTTCATGTTGTACCGCACTCTCTTGAAAGATAATGTCAAATCTCTGGGGCTTTTATCAAGGTTTTATGAAGAATGCCACGTGACCTCTGCAGATGGAAGAAAGCCACACGAGCATTTGCAAAGCGGGTAAATATTCTGTGCTTGAGTTTGGGGGGGGGGAAGGCGCCATTAGCTGGTTTAGTGCATATAGATCTATATCCAAGAGGCTAATCTTAAAAAGAGTTAATTTTTCTCCTATGTGAAGAGTAAAATAAGCGTTCCTGATGAGCGGAGTGACCCTGGTCCAGTTGGGGGTTCAGGGACCCAGACTCCTTTCATCCTGTGGCTCTACCATCCTCAACGTGTGGCTCTTGAGGAGACCGTCCTCACATGCATCAAGCTGGTGAATGTTGCAAGAATATGATGGATAGCAAGTGGCAGGTTTTTACAGGTCAGGCTGGGAGCTGGCAGGTGTCACTTCTCACGTTGCATTGGCTGGAAGTCAATCACATGGGCTCACGTAACTGCAAGGCCGGGTGGGAAATGTCATCTGGCTTTGTGCCCCGGAGAAGAGGGACATCCTTATCACTAAACATAGCTGTGCTTATTTTTTTGTTACATCAAAGTAAATAACTTAAATTCTTTAATGAAAAAATGTTAATAGAAAATCTGAGGGTGAACATGTCTCTAATCTGTGGGCACACCAGAATTGTAGAGCTGAGACAACAAAGCTATATATTCTGTCTCTCTTAGAAGGAATGCTCTTTAAAGAAGTGGCATGGCATGGGAGAAAAAGCAATAGACCCCGATTCAAAGAATCTGAATTGTTTTCTCCCATCTGCCACCAATTACTCGAGTGACCTTAAGCAAGTCACTTTCTGGGCTTCATTTTTTCTCATTGGCAAAATTAGATATTAGGCTAGATGACTGGTCGAGTTCCAGTCAAATGCTAAGCTTGTGATTCGCTGACTTTGTTTTGTTTTCTAATGTTATGATATATCTACGACTAGGGGAGTGCTAAATGAATATTTAGGATGTTACTTACACAGTATAGTAGAACTATTATTTTTTCTTTAATTTATAGGCTTCTGTGAGTGTTTGATAAAAGTTTTTGCCTTTTCCCCTCTGTACACCAAAGCTTTTAGAGATTTACCCTTTTCCAAGTTTCTCACTGCCTATTTTTTGTGGAACAAAGGCTAACAAAGATACCACTTTTATGGATAGATGCTCATTAAATCATTACAATTTTAGGTTTGCAAAATAAACTGGGTCATGAAGCTTAGTGGCTGTCATCTGTGAGGACAGTGAGTGAGGAATTGAACTTAGGTCTTTTCAATCCCGACCTGTCAAATTGCCTCTAGATAATAGATGGGATATTGTTTTGTTTTTATGTTTATTCTATTTTATTTAAAAAATTTTTAATGTTTATTTAGTTTTGAGAGAGAGGAAGAGAGAGAGAGCACAAGTGTGGGGGGTGGTGCAGAGAGAGAGGGAGACATAGAATCCAAAGCAGGCAGGCTCCAGGCTCTGAGCTGTCAGCACAGAGCCCGATGCGGGGCTCAGACTCACTAACTGCCAGATCATGACCTGAGCTGAAGTTGGATGGTTAACTGACTGAGCCACCCAGGAGCCCCTACTTTATTTTATTTTTGAAAGAGACAGAAAGGGCCGAAAGGAGGAGAGGGAGAGAGAGAGAGAGAGAGAGAGAAAGAAAAAAGAGAGAGAAGGAGAGAGACAGAATCCCACACAGGCTCTGTGCTGTGAGCAAAGAGCCCGATGCAGGACTGAATCCCATGAACTGTGAGCTCAGAACCTGAGCAGAAACCAAGAGCCAGACACTTAACCAACTGAACCACCCAGGCACCCCCAGTGTTAATACTGGTTAACATTAAAATGTCCTGAAGGCCTTTGTGTCCCCTATATCCAAAATCACCAAAGAAAACAGATTTTCACGGTAAGATTTTTACTTTTTCCCCTAATGTCTTATTTCCTTTACTTCCATGGGTATAGATGCATGTGCGCCTGCGCGTTTAAAATAACCTACATGCTCTTCTATTTCCTTCACTCTTGAGCGTATTTTTGTAGCCCTTATATTCTCAATAGGGAAATGGATTCAGATTTTTTTCAACCTAATTTTTCCAGACTTTCCTTATCCTACCCTATGTTTTACAAAAGCCTATCTTCTCATTTTAATAAATTTACGTAGGACAAGATCTGGAAATTCTCCCACTGAGTGGCAGAAGACGATATGGCAGTGTGCTTCATTTTTTTGGATCAGAGTATATAATCGTGGCCCATGGAGTTACAGCATTTTTTTTTTTTTGCGAGTGGGGAGAAAACAAAAAGAAAGAAAAACAACACAACACAAATGTTTAAGGACCCTGTTTCCTTTTGCAGGATAAGTATCATAATAAGAGGCCAGGGCCTCACCCTTCTCAATCCTTCTAGAGTAGATATTTCTTTAATTCCTGCTGGGCCAAAGGGAATAACGATCTGGGCAAATACCTGGTTTCACATTATCTGTTTTCATCAGAGAACTTCAAGACACTTTACCAACACAGATTCATTCCCATCACACTTACAAGAAGTAATATTGTCCTCATTTTGCTGATGGGAAAAGTGGGGCACTGAGGGTATAAGTGACAAATTCAGAGCATGTGGCGAGCAGACAATTGTACCCAGGGCTCTGGAGAGCCAGGCCCCTGCTCTAATGACTACATAAGACTTCTTCCAAGGATGTGGCTCACATTTTAAAAAAATATATATATATACATGTGTATATATATATGTGTGTGTGTGTGTGTGTGTGTGTGTGTATTATTTATTTTTAAGGCACAGAGAAACTGCTGAAGAGACAGAGGGATGAAAAAATTTAATAACTCTTACTTAGAAGGTTGAATGATGCATATTGTTAGAACTTGGAAAATATCACCCACCTGGAACAATCCAAGGCACCGAAAAGCTGTGAAACTATTAACAAACAGCAAAATAGGAAATGAAAAATATTCATGGGGATTTTTAAAAATAGAAATATCTTGGGCTGAGCACTAAATTTGAAAATGAACTACCCCAGCTTCTTTTAAATACACAACTTCATTGCTGATTCTCGCCAATGAAAACATATTTGGATGCTTTCAACGAGACACATTCTCTGTGCCTCTATCTCTCCATCAGTCTATTCCCAGTGTGATCTTTGTCATTTGATACCTTCATTTGAACAAGATAGGCTTGTGTATTAAGTAAAAGCCAAAATATGCCAAATGTGATGAACTGTTTCAGTTTTGAAAACATTAGCTTAGGTAAGCTTTTCAACAATAAGACATTAATAATCTTCTGCAGATGATATGAAGCAACTTTTAATGATTGATTAATAGCTCTCTGATGCAAACGGTGATAACAATGAATGTACATGTTCATTGTTGTGTAGGCAGATACAGAGATCGTGATTCAAATAAAAATTAACCTATAATTAATAAACAGGCACATGCTGAAGTCAAATATTTGTGCTTCCAGTCCCTAAAGCTAGTGAGCATATATAAAGCTTGTCAGTATTTTTAATTTTATTGAGAGACCAGGCGTTCATAAAATGAGAGAAGGAGGACAAAAGGGTAGCTTTGTCAGGGAAGGATGTGCTTTTAAAATCTTGCCCAATAAAATCCTGCAAATAAGCAGATTTTCATAACCTCATTTGAAAAAAAAAAAAAACTTGGGGCGCTTAAAGGGAATCAGGCAATCCACCCAAAAGAGATGTTCCATTTTACTTCCCTTTTTTTCTTCTCGTTCAAAAGTCTCTGTTGACAGAGCAGCTCTGACTCCGTCTTCTGCAAGGCTGGCATTTTACTCCTTTATGGTGAGAGCAGTTGGGAGAAGGTATGGTTGGGCCAGGTGACCAAGAGGAAGCACGGGGTGGTGAGGCCCATGCCAGCGAGGGGGGCCCGTAAGACTTGAGGGATGTTTATGGAATTTTTCGCATCCATTTGGAAGGAGAGGATACAGAACACAGCTGTTGGAAGGATGTATAGAATTGTAAACCTTTTAGTAATTGTGTCACTGCCAAATTATATTTTCTCTTTGATTTACTCAGTTAAGCCCTACACAGTTCAGGGGAACTCAATATGTAACAGCGATAAAAATGATGGCAATTGCCAACTGGCAAAGATTTATATTGTGGTTTTTGCAAAGCAGTGGTTCTCAAAGTGTGGTCCCTCGACTAACAGTACCTGCACCTGGGAACATATTAGAAATGCAATTCCTTGGGCCTCAGCCCAGCCCTACTGAATCTGGGTGTGAGGCCCAGCAAGATATATTTTAACAAGCTTTCCAGATGACTCTGATCCACACTGAAGCTTGAGAACCAGTGTTACACAAAGCAAACAGGACTCCTGGGGTAACCTGACTTTATGGGAGGGCCAAAGCAAATGGGATCTTCTTCAGAAGGTTTGAGTCTGGGGACTGTCGTGAAGGTTCTCTACCTTCGTCAGGAAGGACTCAGGCAGGGTCTTAGAACCAGGTACACTAATTCTGAAAGGTCTTTAAATCAAATAACAATTTGTATTTTGAGGGTGTGATTCTCCCACCTTGAAATTTTCCTCCATGTACCCTCTGGGTTTAAGTGGTGGTGAGCCAGGAGCAGCTCTAGCCAGCTTCCCAGAAAAACAACAAACAACAGGGTCTTTTGCAACATTTTTCTTGTTGAGCCATTAATGCGAATCCCTCCACACAAATTCCTCTCGGTTATCTTTCTAGCTGTTACTGAAACTAAAATTACGTAGGTTGGATTCCTTACCTACCATAGTAGTAGGTTCACTGGACATGTTTGGGTTCGACAGAGGGAGGTTTAACAAATCAGATTTTATATGCTATCAGTCCTTAAAATATTAGACTATCAAACCCAATGTAAAATCTGTGTATTGTAAAAGTAGAAAATTTGTGACATAAATTAAAAATTACCCTATAAGTAATAAGCAAATATTATGTCTATTTCCCAGTTACTATATTGTCAGTGTTATCTTAGTCACTTGTGCATAAAGATGCAGAAAAAAAAGATAAATGTGACAGTGCAAGGGTGACACAGAGCATGTTGGACAGCCCGTGTGAAGCATGATCTAGAGTCCCTGCCATGCCAGGCATCGGCCTGAGGAGTGAAGGACCAAAGGTACCTTGGGAAGGGGACAGCGTGGCAGGGCAGGAGAGGCACTGGGAATCAGGGAAGTGATGTTACCAAAGGGTATGACCGTTTTGGTGCATACATGTTGCACTATGGCTCAAACTCAAAAGGAAGAAAATAGGTAAATTGAAGACAAATAGTGTGGAATAAAAAGAACTATTAATAGTGAAATTTCAACCCCATAGGCCTCTTGTCGGGGGATGTCTAAGTGTGCGTTGGATGGTCTTCACACTTGTTTGGCAAGCTGTGTTTTCTTTTATCATAGCACTGATTACCTTATATTATAAATATCTGTTTATTTACTTTTGTCCTCCACTGGACTATGAACTCGTAGAGCACAAGGGCTCACTAGTTCTCTCCCCTTACCCTCCCTTCCTTTTTTCATTGCCCTAGCATCTATAGTGTCTGATACAGATTAGGTAATCAATAAATGTTTTTGAATGAATGAATGAATGAATGAATGCACAATTATAACCTGAGTAAATCTAGCTGCTAAAGTTGGCAATAGACAGACAAGAGATGTCTCTGGCCCCATCACAGGACAGCATGGCTCTAGGCTCTAGGTGCAACCGTGAAGAAAAGGTGTCTCTGTGAATGACAGAGGCCAGTTATAGAAACCAAAAAGAAAATTAGTTCTTGTAGGAGCTCAGTTCCAGAAATGGCATCTTGTTTGGTGTATTAGGACTTGTCAGAAAGTAGTGGGGCTCAGCTCACACAGACATGGACCTGGTGGGAGGAGGCAAAGGGTCAGGAAAACAAAAACAAAACCAGAAATCTTCTCTTTTCCTTAGGTACCTAGTAGGTTTTATAGAAAAGCTAGGTTTAAGTCAGGATGGTTTAGCGGAGTCACAAAGGAACTTGGGGAAAGATGCCCTCAGTCCATGGACAGACTAGTCTCAGAGGGACAGTCACAAGGAATCTAGAACAGAAAGCCTCTAAAAAAACATTTTAGTTGAAGCTGAGTCTATGTGTGTGCTATTCACCTATTAGTTATTCACCTGAATAATACTGGTTCTTTAAGAAATAGTCCTGCTTGTAACACATTTTATTATATTACAAACAACTGGCCCAAGAATTAACATTGGCTTTGAGTAGGAATGACTTGAATATGATAAGAAATTATCGAGTGCTTGTTGAAAGAATAAATGAATCAGGACAAAGGCTATGTGTCACAAGTCATTAGGAAGAGTCCAATAATCTTAGGGTGGGAGCCTGTTTTATCACCAGTCAGTGCCTCAGGTGACTAAGCAAGAGAAAACAAACACTAAAGCAGGGGCTTTTGACTAGGAGACACTCCTTCAACCACTAGTTTGGTAAGACATAGAAACTGGCTGCTAAGAGAGATGATGCCTACCATCTACAAATATTTTAAAGAAAAGACCTCATCAATTCTGAAGAGTTTTTTGTTTTTTGGTTTTTGTTTTTTGTTTTTCTCTCTTCCTAGCCTGGAGACAGGGCTTAGGTGGACTCCATCTAGAATCTAGACAGTTTCTCAAGACTTCTCAGAGCGCTCTGTGATTCATTCCGTGGTTTTTGTCACTCACCTCTTTCCCCACAACTTCACCTTTATTTCTTGTTCTTTCTCTTCTCCCCTTTCTCAATATTGGCCGTGTCTCTGACCTTCCTGTTTCTTTCACATCAATATTCTTTCTTAACATGTGTCTCCAGACTCTTCTTCCTTGGCAACTGTTTTGGGGAATGTGGCAACTGGGCCCGCTGTGTTCCAATACCAGGTCCGGCCTCAGCTCACTGACGGAGCTTGTGAAATGTGTTTCAAACGGCCTGCTCAGCCTGGGACTGGAGGACAACCCTGGATGTGGCTCCGGCAGGTGCAGCCTAGAGGGAACTGGCGACAAAGGAGGCAGCCTACTCTAACCAGCTAGGGAAGGCCACACCCAACATGGCGGCTACCCTAGAAGGGGACACTTACCAACTCAGACAATCACTGGAGGCAAAACAGCTGCTTCTTTTGTTTGCATGCATAAGTATAATTCCCACAGTTGAGCAACAGAAACCCAGGGGAGCACCTGGGCAGCAAGGGATGCTGGTTTCAGTGTTATTCATTCTCCATTGATGCCTGTGGGCCTTTTCTGCTGTCACTCTCCTCCCTTAAAAATCTGATGCCAACAATGTAAATTGGTGCAGCCACTATGGAAGAGTGGAGGATCTGGGGTTCTAATATATGTCATGATGACTATAGTTAACAATACTGTACTTAAAAGTTGCTAAGACAATAGCTCTTCAAAGTTGCCACCATACACACCTACATAAAGGTAACTAAGTGAGGTGATAAATGTGTTAACTAATCTTTTTGTGGTAATCATTTTGCACATATAGGCATGTACAAGATCATGTTGTACACCTTCAACTTATACAATGTTATGTGTAAGTTATATCTCAATAAATCTGGGAAGAAAAGAAGAATTCAGTGCCTTCCTGTTTCCTTGGATACATCAGACCTACTTTTGTCCCCATCACTTTGGCTTTTCCTCTTGGATCAGTACCTCCTGTCCTGGTTGCCTCCAACGTCACTCCTCCTTTGCTGTCATCTAGTCTCACAGTGCATCCCTGTCTCTGCAGTGCTTCTCCTCAGGGGAGTTTCTTTGAGAACCGGGGTTTTGAACCTTTTATTTTTGTGTTCCCTACACCATCTGGAACCTGGGCACAGAAGTTCCCCAATAAGTGTCAAATTTGAGTTTATTGAAATTACATCGCTGTCCTATCCCCAGCTTTCATCTCCTCCCTCACTCTTTCTGAGATGTACTAGAAGGAGAACCGGCCACACAGTCAGGACATGGCGGTGACCCTGGCCCCAGTTATTTTCTGTGAACCCTTGAGCAAGTTACTTCACTTTTGTGAAATCAGGTCTCTCACTACAACACAAGAAGTACGGCAGTTTTCTGTTTTATATCTCATAATATTTGTTAGGATTAAGTGAGAGGATGTGGCTGAAAGGGTCTTAGGAATTAGAAAATGCTCTATATTTAGAGCACTTCTTATGGTAAAATCTGAGCTAATGACCGACAATCGCTTAAAATATTACTTTTCTCAGATAACTTGCATGCTTGCACTATGAGAGAGAAGACATCATTTCTAAAACCTAATTCTGTTCAGCGAGGAATTATTCAATGTCTATTATGTGTCTAGCAATTTCGTACACACTGTGGAGGTTTTAAGAGAGGTATAAGAGATGAATACTTTCTGAGAAATTATGACATAATTAGAGGGTACACGTGACTCTGATGAGCTGCCTACATGGGGTTTAATACCTGGTTCTGAGACCTTGGAACTAGACTTCTCAAACCAGTAAAAATACAAAGGAAAACAAATCAGGGCCAGCGGAGACCTACCAAGTTTTGACTTGTCTCATGGATTCAATAGTTTTGCGATGATATTTGGAATTTGTACGCAACAGAGGAAAAACTCTACCATCAGGAAAAATCTATGAAAAACGAAAACTTGACTTATTTGAGCTTTGTGAAAGACATAAGATGTGGACTGATTTTCACACTTCACTTGGAGCCACTCTGTGTTTCGTTGTGGACCAGGAAGGGGGCGCCCCACTGAGCAAACAGAGCAGCTGCCTGGGAGGCAGCCCCTTGCTCGCTGATTGCTTTTTGTTAAGTCTCTTTGAGACTGCACAAGGCCTTGGACTTTTCTAGCTCCTTTAACTCTTCCTAAGCCAGAATCTCTTTGGTGCCAGTGGCTCTGGTAGCCACTGGCCACCTGCGGCCATTTAAACTTAAATTTAAATCAATTTAAATGAAATTAAACTAAAAACATAATTCCTTAGCTGTGCTAGCCACATTTCAAATGCCTACTGGCCACCTGTGGCAAATTGCGATACTACCAAATGGTGCAGATTTAGACCATATCCAGCATCGCAGAAAGTTCCACTGGATAGTGTTAGACTACATGACCCCCAACATTTAAAAAAATTTTACATTCCAGGATTTTTGTGGTTACATGTAGGTTACATGCTTAGCTGCTGAGTCACAGTGTGGTCTAACCCATAGCGAAGATTTTTAATTGCCTCTTAAATTCGAATAGTGATGTTAAATCTTATTTAACTCTGATGGATGGCAAAGATACCAATTACTGCCTAAGAGGTATTATGATTTTACTGTAAATGCTATGTAGTTTGGTTAAACCAAAGTCTCATATTCAGCCTTCTGTATCATTCTAAAAGGTTTTCCTCCATTTGAATATCCACCTTTTCTAATCCATACAGGTATTGCTTTCTTCCTTTCTCTTTCTTTCTCTTCCCCTTTTTCTTTCTTTCTTTCTTTCTTTCTTTCTCTTTCTTTTTTCTTTTTTTGTCTCTTTTTCTCTTTTTCTTTCTTTTTTTCTTTCTCTCTCTCTCTTTCTTTCTTTCTTTCTTTCTCTCTCTCTTTCCTTTTTTGGTCTGAGATTAATCTCTTAACATTTTCACAATCTTATGGGAAAAACTAATCTAAATGATAAGTAGGTTCTTTTTGCTTCTTCAATCTACCATAAAATTGCCAATGTGTTGTTAAAACCACTATTTTTATAGAACTTGTGTAAACACTGTTTTGGACTCCATCTGTTGAATCGGTCCCAGCCGCTAACAAGTATTGTTGTGAGATGTGCCGTCATCGGTGATGTGGATGGGGTACAAACTGAGATGGCTTGGCAACACGCAGTGCCACATAAATTAAGCCCATTGTTGTTGTCATTAAAGGAAAGCACCAATGCCATTTCAACTCTGTGCGAAGTGGAAGATGGGGGGAAAGTACCCAGCATTTGCTTTCTGAATCTGAAAGAATAAAATCATAAAAAAAATACTAAAGCGATGGCCAATTTCCAAGATATTAAGACAAAATAAAAGGTAGAAGTCGGAGAGAGGGAGAAAGAAAACTCAGTGGTCCCTACAAATGCCCCAATAAACTCTATTACTGAGAGATGACAATTTCTGAACATCGACACCCATCCACTCCGTATTCTTTCCTAAACTTTCTCTTTCTCTGAGCAAGCAGAGTTAGCAAGGAGGAGCCGACAGCGTTTTGTTCCACACCATGAAGTAAACATAAAAAAACAAGTAGACTCTGAATATACCTGGTTGCTATAAACATGCAGCAGTACTGGCCAACAGAATCGGCAAGAATGTTTGCCAAGAACCTGTGACATAATCCATCCCGGCTTCACAAACTCACAGACTCTGACCTCCACGTCTGCTCAGACTCTGCTTCTTGTCAGTGAGGCGCTGTTGTCGGTGTTCCCATATTGCCCACGTGCTACGCTTAGAGCAGAGAAAGTCTGCCCCTGCAGTGGGCTTGTGTCAACATTTTTATTGCAAATTCCCATTTTCTGATCATTAAAAAGCTTTCGGCACAGAAGTAGCTTTGCGAGAGTTCAAGCTTTGAAAGGATTCATTTAATGGCTTAAAAATAACACTTGGGCCACACCCATAATTTAAAATGGTTTAGCTGGCTTCGGGGCCTGGGCTTTTTCAAAATGCGTAAACTTAAAATATGAAGGGACTCAGGACTTGGAGCAGTTCCAAAGATTGGTTTTTAGTGTTCGGTGAGCTGGAATGAGGTTCCTTAATGGTAAGCTTTACTTGCAGAGATGAAATTGTAGGATCAATTTAGTTGGAATGTTGTCTAGCTTCAGCTGAAAAGGGGTCTCAATCAATTTCTCACAAGGTTATGAGGGAAGAAGGGTTGGGCTTAGGACGGGCTACATAATTTGGGGAGCCCAATGCAAAGTGAAAATGTGGGGCCCCATGTCCAAAACTATTAGGAATTTTCAAGACGGTGACAGCAGAGTATGAAGCCAAGAGCAGAGCCCTTCCAAGTATGGGGTCCTGTATTACCACAAAGGTTGTTTGTCCGTGAAGCTGGTCCCAGCGGGGCCCTCTCTTGATATTCTCTTCTTCTTTGTACTCTTTCCTCCTTCCCTCCCTTTCTCCATCCTTCCTTCTTCCTTCCCTTCTCTCTCTCCCTCCTTCCCTCCCTTCCTTCTTTTCTTCCTTCCTTCCTCCCTACCTCTCCCTCTCTTTCTCCTCTCGCTCCCTCTCTTCCTTCCCTCTCTTGTCCTTCCTTCCTTCCTTCCTTCTCTCTTTCTCTCTCCCTCCCTCCTTTCCTTCTTTCTTTTCTTCCTTTCTTCCCTTCCTATCTCTCTCTCTTTCTTTCTCTTCCCTTCCTTCCCTCTCTTGTCTTTCCTTCTTTCCTTCCTCCCCCTTCCTTCCTTCCTTCCTTCCTTCCTTCCTTCCTTCCTTCCATGTACACAAGGTATACTAAGGATTTTGCTCTTACTAAAGCACTATTAGTGGGTAAAATCAGCTCAAGTATAATTTACATGTGTGCACTGTTATTTTTACAGGTTCTGTCTTAATTCTTTTATAAGATGCAGATATTCCCAACTTTTCTTCTAAAAACTGTTTAAGAACAACCATTAAAAAAAAAGAGATAGTTTCGTAAAACTGGTAAAACATTTTCATACCTATTTTCAAGGTATTTTCAAGTGTGATCTTTAAAATAATCTCATGAGGTCATTAAACTAACTAAACCCATTTTTCAGATGGGTTCCACCTTCAGAGGAACTGAGGCTTTGTTGTAATAGTCAGTGATTTACATAGCTTACTGGATCTTTCTTGGTAGAAGCAGGATCAGAATGTCAGTCTTTTGGCAACTTAATTCTATTTTGAGCAAAAGGGTGCCAGACATCACAAAGCTTAACACCAAAAGGAAGGAGCCCTTGGACCAAGAAATAGTGGAAAAATTATGAAATGAGCTTGTTTTCCATAATTCTGGGATTGGACCAAACTAACTCCCTGCAAACTTTAAACAATCATGTTTTTATGAAACTTGTCCTGTCTCTGGAGATCAGTCCTACAGCCTGACTGAATCCATGTGATATGAGGCTGTGCTATAACTGGGCCTGTTTTCAATTTGGTGAACAAAGATGGTAGGGGCTAGCCATGGACTCCTGTTGAATACCAGGGAAAACTTCAGGGAAAACTAGATAATAGAGATTTAAGGTGTGAGGCTCATATTTGTTTACTGAAATATTGTGGGCCCTGCACTTCTCAGTGCATTCCATGGGCCATTAATAATATGTTACTTAGGAAAAAAAAGAAGAAGCTCTTTTTGGTCAATTAAATTTAGGGAAACAATGACTTTGACAAAGTTAAACAGCTTCCTAACTGCAGGACATCTCAAACCTTTAATGAGCCACTATGATTTGTGACTTATTCAAGAGAGAATGCAGCTTTCCAAACTTACTTGACCATAGACCACCTTTCTTTTTTTCTTTCTTTCCTTTCTTTCTTTCTTCTTTCTTCTTTCTAGGAATCTCAAAGGCCTAGGGTTCTACAGAGCACACTTTGGTTTTTTGTTTTTAATTTTTTTTTAATGTTTATTTATTTTTGAGAGAGAGACAGACAGAGCGCAAGCGGGGAAAGGGCAGAGAGAAGGAGAGACACAGAATCTGAAGCAGGCTCCAGGCTCTGAGCTGTCAGCACAGAGCCCAACGTGGAGCTCGAACTCATGAACCGCGAGATCATGACCTGAGCTGAAGTCAGATGCTTAACTGACTGAGCCACCCAGGTGCCCCTACAGAGCACACTTTGTGAAGTGAGGCCTTGGATTAAAGAACCAGCATTATTGATGATAGTCTTGGAGTGGCTGAATTGTGGTCCTCAAAGAATATGTCTATCTGCAACCTCAGAATGTGACCTTGTTGGAATGAAGGCTCAAATATAGATGAAACTAAGGGAAGGATCTTGAAAGGAAATTATTTTGGACTTAGAATGGGTCCCAAGTCCAATGATTAGTGTCCTTATGGGAGAAAGGAAAGAGGGATCTGAAAAACAGAGACACACAGAAGGCCACATGAAGGCAGAAGTAGAGACCAGAGTCACATTGCCACGAGACATAAATGGCAGGAGCCAACAGAAGCTGGAAGAGGCAAGGAAGGGGTCTCTGCCAGAGCCTCTGCAACTGATTCTTATTGCAGGCCTAGGAAAGTAATTCAGGACCTACTAGTAAAACAGAGCTGAGCATGCGCTCCATCTAGGTATATGGAACTATGAGTGGCCTGACAAACTTGGAAATGCAAGCTTGTTGTCAGGCAAGAAGCTAGCCTAGAGCTCAGCAGTCCTTGCTGGGACTGCTTGGTGGTGGGGGGAATGGGAAATTGCTTGCGAGAGAGTTAAGACTTCGGGAAGTTGAAGTGAATGAGCCCTGCAGAAAAGGCCAAAGCCATCAGAAGTGGAAAGTTGTGGAAAGGGAAATGACACGATGGGACAAAGAGTCATTGGTGGGCTCCTAACAATGTCACTCCTGTCCTAAGGGGATTCTCCCACGGGTCTCCAAGTTGCCTGTGGGGTGAGAACCCTAAATGCTCTCAACTGTCTCACCCCTGCCTCCTGGCTCTCACATAAGACTGGGAAAATTTCCAAGCTTGCTTTGTGTTCTGACCCTCTAAGTATGCTCATGGTTTGTTCTCTTTGCTCTTAGTTGAAGAGGGCATTTCTTTTCTTTGTCTCTCTACAGCCTTTCTCCCACTTTGTTGCCTTAGTCATTTATTTCTGACCTATAATTGGGCAGCATCATAAGGGCTTCCTTTGACTCAGAGCAAGGAGGAGTTGTGTTAAATAAACTAAACTAGTCTCTAATTACTTGCATGCTTATTGTGTATTAGCAGAAGTGGCTAACATGTCAAAGAAGCTTTTGCTCAATGGCTTTCACTCTGGAGGTTTAGAGGTTATGGCGGCCCGGGAGGGCACTTGAGTTGCACTGGGTTTTGTGACTGTTGTTAACACAAAATAATGCAAGTGGAAGGCTACAACTCATGCACTCATGGCCCTCCTATTCTAGAAACTCAAAATAGTGAATCTAACTGGACCCACCCTTCTCGGATGGTGATAGACGTTATGGCCAGGACTTCCAGAAACCCACTCATCCAATTGCTTCCAGGAATTACCTGATGCTTGCTTGCCTTCTGAGGGCCCGTCTAGAGTCCCCTTCCTCTGTCCCACCAGTAGGGGGCATCGTGGCAGGGACAAAAGTGGAGAGAGAAGTGAGGTTGAGAGTTCTGGACTCCTGCTTGCTGGTCTGTCCTTTGCTCCTACCAACAAGAAAGACAACTGAAAGGGAGACTGGTGCCAAAATAATTTCTTGGTGCCATTGCAAAAAGCCGTATGGCTGGGGGTGGAGAAGTGGTTCAGAGGTGGTGAAAAGGGACTCCTAGAAATTTCCCCCCGTGTGACTGATCCATAAATTTTGGAAACCTTGGTGATCACCCCTATTAAAAAGGCAAAAATATGGGCCACAAAGAGGTTATTCCAAGTTCATCTGGAGACACCGGGGCAGTGCTGGAAAATAAACTTCTGACTCCTGATTCCTGTTCTACAGTGCCGTTCCTGGATGAACCGTTACCCCTAGCCCATCACCCCACCAATAAATATAAGCAGATGGATCCACGTCCCAAATTCCTTTGCCTGCTTCTCCTACTTTAACTAGATGTCCATCCCACACTGGAGCACAGGACAAGTATGTCAAGCAGTGGAAGCTTTCGGGGACTTTGTGCAAGAAAGCAAGGAAGCCAAACCCAATAGGTAGTAGAAAAAGACCAGAGAAACATCTGGAAAAAATACCAGAGTGCATGATTATGATAACAACTCCCAGAAAGGTCTCAGCTTAAGATTTCTAGGGATTCTCTTTTCCTTATCTGTTGTACAAACCCTTCCCCCTCAAAAAGCAAGGCAGACCTCTTGGCCCTGGCGTCTCTCCCAAACCAAGGGCAACTCCCAGCCCTCTGCGTCATTAAAAATGATGACTACTTTATAAATCTTTTTAGAGTCACTTTCTTATTTTTAATATTTATTTGCTTCCAACATGCAGGGACCATAGACTTTCTTCTAATGATTTAGGATTGAATAATTAGCTGGCAGACCTATCTGAAAACAGATACCCTTAAGATGCAGTTCCTTTCTTTGATAAATGGTCGGGAGAACCTGCTCCAGGCTGTTTTTAAGCAAGCCAACCCCTGTTTAGGAGGTTCAAAACACATCCTTTGCCCTCCTCAGTCAGCGCTTGTTAAAACCCTGCCACGGTGAAGCTGCCCATATTTAGATCAAACATCCAAGTAAAAATCTGAAGGAATGGAGGCTAATTCGAGAATGTAAGATCCATTAAACTATGCAAGTATGCATGAACTGGAAAAAGTGGATCCCATACATAGCGCTATAGCCCTTAGCTGTTAGCAGGTGTGAGTCAGTCAGTTGTACAATTCATTTGTCTACCTAATTGCACTGAAGATAGGCTTTTACTTTGCCTATAACATCTCTAATGAGTAGGTTTTCAGTTCGATCTAACTAATTAATTCTTGTTAACTTCCTTTGCATTGCTGTTCTTTTAATTTAACCAGAGACAGCCCAGAGTTGCTACTAGTGTTTAGTCTCAACTAGATTACCCCTATTCATTAAGGGCTGTAATTGTTGGTCATACCCTTCCAAGCGGTCATTACAACCTCTGGCTTGCATATTGAATAACAGCAATTTCCTGACTCCAACAGACTCTTGTGTGAGGGAGGAGAAAATGCTAATAAAGAAAGAATAAATGATTCTCGACTCCATTCAGGGCTGTGTAGATTTCTTTTGCAGCAGAAATTGTACCGAGGTGGTAAAACGGGCTTCTTGTAGGCCCCCTACCTCCACCCTGAGCGAAAACAATAAGAACCAAGTGAAGCATTCCCTGCTACTGTGATTACAGCATCCGTAAAAGTGATTATATGGCTGCTGTAATCAACTTCAATGAAAGCTGCCTGTTAGAGCTTCAATAATTACTCATTTCTGTTAACAGCTTGCTTTCAGTTTAGCACTTTGAGGCCAAGGCGGGGGGGTACTAGGGGCATTTTAATAAAGGATCCCACTCACGTGATATTTTTGGGGGGTAAGTGCTTGTGTGTGGGCAAAAAAAATGCACATGTAAGTTTTTTGTCCCTTTCTCAATAGCAGCCCCCTTTCATTTTAAGCTTAGATTCTATTTAACCAGCAAAAGCACAAGTTCATACAGGGTTCAATCATGTACTGAATGTTTACTGAAGGAGACACAATAGTTTAAATAAAGTGGTGGTTTTAAATATTTTACCCATTTCTTTAAACAAATTGCCAATCCTTAAAGTCTGTGCTAAACACATTTCAAAAGCAAAATACCACAAGGATCTTTCAATAAAACCTCTCCATGAAGTGTTTCACTGACTCTCCTACACTCTCCCCCGTCTTCCCTTGCTTGAGATGTATTTTATTATTTATTTTCTGGGAGATGGCACGTTTGGGAGCATCAAGTTGGTTCTCAGTGTCTTCAAATAATTGTTCTAAGTGCCTTCATCGGAGGAAATAAAGTAAAAGAAAAGATTATTCTAAGCCTAGTGACATCATTCACTTGGGCAGGCAAATTTTGGAGGTTCTGGGCAAAGTATGATTTGGTGGACCAGGAAGTGTGTCAGCCCCCCCTAGATCATGAGCTGTATGCCTCCCTCAGGTCACACTTCCGGCATTTCTAAAAAAACAAACAAATTGCGTGATTGTGATATTCCCTAAACCAAAACAATAGAGACCTTGTTTTGATCAAAGACGAAAAGCAAGTTTTTGTCTCCTAAAGTACACAAGTTCTTTGAGTTTGGTTATTGTCCAGTAAATCTACTCTCCTCCTCCCAGACCATCTCTCAAAAACAGGCAATATGGAAAACCTTATGTGAAAGTTGGCTCCTAGTATGTTTCCCTACCTCCAAAGTTCAGATAATTTGGGACATCCTCAAAATCAAAATTCAGATGCAGTTTCATACCAAAACTAAACTTTTTTTTTTTTTTTTTCTCCACAACAAACAAAATCTAAAATGTATCAAATTCAAATTCTGGTGTGTTCAAAAAATTGCTTAGAAAAAAATCCACTACAGTTTAGTGTTTATATTTCTGAAATGATTAAAAGATAAGTGAGGGAAGTCTTAATTTTTTGAAAACTGTGTGATGAAAATATCATTAAAATGCCTTAATGAAACCAAGAAAATTGTGTTTTATCAGTAGTAATAGTTCTATTGACTTTGACTTTACTCATTTTCTTTTTTAAATTATTTTTTAATTTATTTATTTTGAGAGAGAAAGAGAGAGCACGTTTATTTATTTATTTTGAGAGAGAAAGAGAGAGCATGAGTGGGGGAGGGGCAGAGAGAGAGGAAGACAGAGAATCCCAAGCAGGCTCTGTGCCGACAGCACCCAAAGCAGGGTTGGAACCCACGAACTGTGAGATCATGAGCTGAGCCGAAACCCAGAGTTGGACACTTAACTGATTGAGCTGCCCAAGTGCCCCAATTTTTACTTATTTTCTTTGAAGGGCTCAAAGTTCACCTATTTCAAGATTTCACTGCATTGTCATATACAGCACGTAGCAAGAAGACAGCTCATCTAGGAAATAAACATTCTTCAGCAGTGCATGTGATGATGCTCAGCATATGAACAGATTCCACATTTCTGAGACTTACTGATTTAATAGAGTAAGGGAACATGTTTTCATCCATCTTTTGTCATCACTGTTCCATTGGTCCAAATGGACTTCCATCTAAATTATATCTTCCTGGATGACACATCTCCCTCTTTTCCTTCACATCACCCTCAAGTTTTGTTTCAGAGTGAAGCATCCTCCATTGGCTCATGTATGGATGCTCACAACCCAGTTGCTATTTCTATTGAAGTCAGACTGTTTACTGAAGATAGGGCTTGGGTGGGGAGTGTGGGTGGGCTAGGGGCTGGGACCCTGGGTGGAGGGAGTGGAGTGGCCAGGAAGATTTTGCCAGTGGATGTTCAAGGCTGATGTTTCAACAGCACTCCTACATCTCTATCATCAGAAAGGATACAGGATTCAAAAAAAACAAGTTTATAGTGCTGATCCTTTCTCTCTTTCTTTCCTTCCATATTGCCAGGCCATGATTGTCTCATTGTGACTTGGATTGTTCTATCATATTCTCCATTAGACATTTTTCTGTACTTTTATGAAGAGGGAAAGATGAAACTACATATTTAGAATTCAAAAATGAATAGGACAGTTCTCCTTTACGTAATTTTTTTTGAGAAACTAGAATGTAACTATTAATGGAGCTTTAAGATGATTTTAATTTATATTTATCTATGTCAAGTTACAACTCACACATGATATAGAGAATTTAGATTTTTGATTAGCAGCTCTATAAAATTCACTATATGTGAAATAGAAGACAATCAGTGTCTTTTAAAGGATTTGAGGGGAGTTACTTTTGGCTTCTGTTTAAGACAGCCACATTCTACCAAAATCTCAAGGAGTTGCCTCCAGCATATACAAGTTAAGTTTATGCCATACAGGCTCAGAAACTTAACATGCCGTGTTCTGCAAAATGTTGTATTCTCTCAGTGAGAAAAGAGATAAGGTGAGCAAGCCTTTAAAGTCAAAAGCAAGCAGAGGTTTCCCTGGGTGGTTCTTCCAACAAGATTTTTAGGCCATAGTTGGGTCTTTTAGTTTCTAGTTTAGTGTTTGTTCTGGTTTCTAAACTCCAGTGCATCCGTCTCCCTTTGTTTATGTGATATAGTACCCCCCTCTGCCAGGTGTCTCCAATAAACTGCCATATTTGACAGGATTTGGGTCTTTCAAGCCAGGGCATCAAGGAAGACAAGTAAATTGGTGATGTTCTGACATAGTGTATTCTTAGGATATGAAGATTGGCTTTAGATCTTTTAGCAGAGGAGACGATTAAGAAGGCCATGTTTGGTAGGTATTGAGAGACAGTGGTATGTTAGTGCTGTAGCTTCTGGCTACCTTATCAAATTACAACATTAGATAAGCCTCTGCCTCCAAATCACACACTCCACCAAATACCAGGATTCCCTGGTTGTTGGGAGCTGGGCATGGGGAAGAAAGTCTACAAAGATTTCAAGAGTGAGTATATTCACAATTAGTCATTTCACTTGCAAACTGACAGCACTGGAGTTAAATAGTTGGTATAAATATATTTTTGATACCTTTTTAATCTTTATTGTTGCCCCAAGAATTGGTGAACTACAGGACGCTCCCAATTTGGAACACCTATCACAATGCCTTGTGCTTCTAAAACACTTTCAATCAATATTTGTTTCATTTGGTGGTGTTGATTTTTTTTACATTAATCACAATACCTAGTTTTGAAAGAATTATCTTACATGAATTTTTGTTTCTACTAGAACCCCTAAACTTTTCTTTTTTTTTTTTTTCCCCTAAACTTTTCAAGAGAAGGAGGTAGAGTTTAAAATAAGTTCCCTTTGGTTTCAGATGGGCAGAAGGGTCCAGGGCCTCACCAATGTATAGAAAAAATGACAAGTATCTCTTAGAAAGCTAGACTTTGTTTTAACATTATTTATCTAATTTTTAACGTGGCATCCTTGAGTATCCCGAACTGCTCTTGTATTAATGGCCCTAACATTTTATCCAAAAATCCCTAAAAAACTATTACATCACACCTACTTCATGAAAAAAAAAAATTCTTTCGCTAACATATCATATTATGAGACTTTCTCAACACTTCACGATGTTGCTTTTATAATTGAAGCTTAAGGTTGAGATTTAATGGTAAAGAGAAATGAATACATTGATCGTTGATAATATTAATGGTGTAACTGTGGCAAAGGGGACATGCTCATATCCCACTGGGAAGTGTACAGCTTCTTTGGAGGGTAATTAGGCGGAATCTATCAAAATTTTTAAAAATGCCTATTTTTGAACCAACAATACCCCCTCTAAAAATTATTTAGCAAAAATATTTGTATAAGTATATAAGAAAATGTGTACAAGGATGCTTCTTGTAGCATTACTTGTATTGCAAAAAAAAAAAAATTGGAAAACAAATTGGAGATAAGCCAAATGTTCATTAATGAGGAGAAAAGGTAAATAAATTATGGTACAGCCATGGGACACAATGCAGCCGTGAAAATGAATGAGAATGACATGGAAAGATGTCCACGGTATACTGCCAAGTATAAAAAAACTAGTTGGTGAACAACATGCACAGTCATTTTCCATGGTTAGTTTAAAATATACGTATTTTAAGGTCTAGAGGAACACAAACTTACCTTTACAGTGATACTTGGGGGGTGGGTATGAAGGGTCTGGGAAGCCAATTGTACTTTTGACTTCACATCATTTTGTGCTGAACAATTTTGATTTAATTTTGTTTAATGAGTAAATGCTACTTACCATTAAAAACATAATTTATCTTTCAGGACTGAATGAATAAATTCATGGGAAACTGCCATTTTAAAATGTCTAGTATCATTATCCATAGGACATTCTATTTTAAATAATGAAAATATTAGCTAATTACTAACATAAAGGACATTCAGATTATTGGATTCTGGATTAAGATGAGAAATGTAAAACATTGGAATATCAGAAGAGAGCCCATCTAAAATGCCCATCTAGAAAATGGGTTTTTATAATGATTTATCAATCAATTATGCAGCTAGATTGGTTCTTGGGGTTAAACAAGCAGAAATTCACTTAGGTCAGCTTTTGGAAGAGGGTTTATTTGGGGGATTAACATAGACTATAATTTAAACTGAAATTTTAGGAATTGAGGAGTTTCTGGAGTCAGGTTTCTATCCTCTGTGTCAATATGCTTTTGTTTGTAAGTAAAAAAAAGCCAATCAAAGAGGCTTAAACAATAAAGGAGACAGAGTAGTTTCAATTAAGAAAGAAAGAAAGAAAGAAAGAAAGAAAGAAAGAAAGAAAGAAAGAAAGAAAGAAAAGAAAGAAAGAAAGAAAGAAAGAAAGAAAGAAAGAAAGAAAGAAAAAAAGAAAGAGAAAGAAAGGCAGATCTAAGCTTCATACAAGGCTTGATTCGGTAGCTTCGAAATACCACTGAAGGTCCAGTGCCTTTTTGTCTCTGTGTCGCTGCTATTCTTTCCATGATGTCAGCTTTTGTCGGAGGTTGACCAACTTTGATTCCAAAATGGTTACTTGTGACTCTTGGAAATACTCCTTTCTTATTTTTAGCTGAGAGGAGAGAGAGGGATTCTCTTCTAGCATTTATAACAAAAGTCCTAATATATACCATGATGGCTTGGACCACATTCCTACCTCTAAACTAATCACTGTGTCTGGTTAATAGCTTGTTGGCTTAGCCTGGGTCACCGTTTTAATCTGATAGCATCGATGGAGTCACATGCTCAAGATCACATAGTTGTCCAAACGAAAATGGGGTTGCTAAGGAGAGAGTCAATGTGGGAAGACAACCTGGAAGGGTTCATTGTGGTCTCCCAAAGCTTATCTGCCTCTCCTAGCCCATCTGCTCCATTCTCTTGTCTCCCCTGACCTGTTTCTCCTGTTTACCATATTTTCCTTCCTCCATAACTTCAATTTATACTTGGCAGTCATGACCTCTCTCTGCTTAGTACCCCCACTTGCACCTATAATATTGTGACTTTTCAGTTTCAGTTTCCATAGTGCTGGACAATTATTGTTACCTTTCTCAATGCATGTCTCAAAGTGGAAATTCTGATTGGCCCAGTTCATCTTTTAAACCAGGCTACATGTATTGACTAGCTTGCAGACTGGTTGTTTTGAGTCAGGCATCCATCCCTGGTCTAGTGATCTGTAAATGAGGGGTGGAGTTTGGATAGTCCAGTTACATGGTCCAACTCAAGGCCACTTGAGTAAGAGGGACCAGGGACAGAGGGCTTCCTGTGGCTGGGAGTTCAAGGGAGGCACATGGACTCGAAGGTTGAGCAATAAACGACTGTACCTCTTCTTATGGGACTTCTGCTACATATATATATTTTAAAAGCAGCCAAATTTTACATGAAAAAATACTATTTTACTCTTTGTGAGTGTCTCCTATGGCCTGTATTATATTTGTGTACAAATTGGGACTTACCTTTGTCTTTTGAAAGTTGAGTAGATTTGGGGAAACAGGCAGAAGTTATTTGGAGCCACTTCTGATTAAAGGTAATAAAGATAGGTATTATAAATTTGTCAAAACTGAGGTGTGACCATAAAAAAGAGAGGTAAATTATCTTTTGTGGTTCATAAACTGACCCTGAAGGCAATTCCAAGAGGGGTTTTAAAAGTGTTTTGAGCAATAAGAGCACATTAAATACTTGTATTATCCTCCTGAGGTGATTGCTTCATTTGAAGGACAAAATTCAGGTATTTGTTCAGGTTGGTGAGCACACGTGTGTGTGTGTGTGTGTGTGTGTGTGTCTTACTACATGATTAATCTTCATTTCATAGAAATGAGGGAAACACAGATCTGAATCTAAGTTCAGGAAGTTCTGATACTCACTGATACTCACTAGGCAGGCCCTGGTACAGTGGCATTGGGTGTTCAAAGCTGTGATCCATTCCAGTTTGATCCTATGTGATTGGTAAATATCAATAAATAGTTGACAAATATTTTTAATATCATCCCTGGCTGGGTCTTCTACCATCAACAATGAACTCTCCTGCAGTAAAGGGAAGGCTGATGACTATTTTGTAGGACACTTAAACACCACAGGAAAACTCAAAGGCATGAGTAAGGTCATGACTAATCCAGAAAAGGTATGCAAAAGTGAATCCAGATCCCTTGTGTTTGTTCTTTAGCCCCCAGTATTGATATATTCAATATGCTTCCGGAGGATGTTGGTTATTTAATATGCTTCCAGAAGATGTTGGACTTCTTAAGAATTAACAATTAAAAACATTTGAGGACAACAGTGCAACCAGCAGGGCTTCCACAAGTGGACAATCAATGAGTGTGCACTCTTCGCTGAGTCCTTCCTACAGAGGCCTGAGGGATGTGCAAAGTGCAGTATTACCCCCAAGGAGCTTACCATCAGGGAGTGGGGATGTTTCACTTTCGGTGAGCCGTGTAGAGGAGAACTGGTTATTCGCCACCGTTACCTAGAATGATGCTTTCTTCCTCATGCACTGATGCCCATTCCCTCATGCATTCCCTTTTATTTCTCATGCATTAATATCAGGCAGAAAAGGGTGCTGAAACATTAAGGCATTTTATCTTACAAGACCCATGTGGTGAGGTATTACTATGACATAATAAAAATATCAGAAAAAGTAATAATAATCCAGACCCAAATTTGAATCCTGGCCCTGGCAGCTACTAGCTGTGTTGCCTTGAGGAAAGCCCCTAGGATGTCTTTATCTTCTTTCCAACCTCTGTTCCTTCATCTGTGCAAAATAGAAAATATCAAATGAGGTGACGCAAGCACCATCTTAGAGTTTACCTCTTCTAGTTCCAGGTAAAACATAAGTAACCAAAAAGGGCATCTCTTGCAATCCCATGTAACCCCTGTTGTCATTTGCCACCTCCATTCCTTCAGTATTTGTGTAGGTCCCTCGATGCACCACGAACTCAGATCCTTGTTAAGGTAATGGTGGCTAACATGCTTTCACAACCCTTTCCAGTTCCACACACGTCAATTTTTTACCTTTCGACATTGCCCCTAAAGTGAATTTTCACCTGCTTTTATCTAAAAGGAAAATATTGCAGTGCTTTTCCTCGGAAGTCAAACTTTCCTTAGGGATGACTCTGAGTCTGGCAGGGACAGAGTTGTCACTGGAGACCATGTGTGTTGGTGGGGGGTGGGGGAGGGTGGCAGCTGCAGGACGCGGACCCAATAACTGGGTATCCCAAGTTGATGATTTATAATTGATCCAGAAGCCTCATTCTCTACTTATCCTGAAGTCCTAATCTATGATCTATTGCTTAATGAAAGAAGAAATTAATTAATTAAGAATATGTGCAAGGAAGCCCAGGGGTTCAATTTTAATGTAAAATAAGTAGCTTACATCTAGTCAAGTGGTTTTAACAATGTAGTTCAACCACAGGGAAGGCACCTTGAAAAGCCAGGGGCCAGAGGGATGTGTGTCTGAAGTCTTTTCCTTCACCATCTGAATTGTTTTCTCTGTGGTTAGTTGAACAGACACGAGGTCACGGTCTTCAGGCCAATCACTTTTGGGGCCCTCAGCATCATTCTGGTTCACGGCCACAGTTTAAATTCTGAACTCCAGTGATCCATTTTGCAGATCCTGCCACTGGTCATGATGCTATCGTTTCTCTCTTCTAGGACTGGTCTCATTGCTTTGGTTTTATTTGTTCTCATGACTCCTTTATTTGCCACCCTGTGAACTCCATGAGATTATGTAATTACTCATATTTTGTTTCCATAGAGCCTAGTACAGTGGCTAGATGGTCAATGATTATTTACTGAATAAAAGGATTAATAAAAGACAAAGGAGAAGAGACTGCTCTCTGTTCCCGACTCAAGGAACAAATCTATTACAATTATGACACAACCCTGTCCTGTAAAAATCTACTAACTTTCCTTTTCACAGTTATGGGTTCAGGTATGACCTCCACAGATGAAGGACACCTCATTGACATGGGGCTCGTTCCAGTGTCCTGGTTAGTTCCGCTTGCAGGTAAAACTTTCGGAGGCCCCTTTTAATGCTGCTTCCTGTTCGTAGGGCCTCAGGTCATTCCCCCCACATAGTGACACCATCTCATTAGTTTTGCAGAAAGGTGAGATTTACAACTTCTGTAGGAGTTTTCCTGCACAGGGTAACAAGGACGGAAGCTGTAACTGCTTGAATTAGCACAACATATTTGCTTTCCTTCTGGCTGCCATAAATTCTTAGGATGACACAGAATCAGCATTTCAGATGATTATATCTGGCTTGTAAGTTGTCCTCCAAATTGTCACCTTTTTCTCCCTAACCCCACCTGCAGGACTTAGCTATAGGAATAGCTCTGACCTCTGGCCTTAGAGTCAAGGTTAATTGACAGCAAGGTCACATGACTTGCTACTTATTTCAAGTTATGCCTTAGGAATTCTACTAGGTTCTTTTTTCAGAAGTATCTGATTTTTTTTTCTTTTACTAGGAAACTTTGTATTGTCAAGACCTCTGTTATAAGACTCTGCCCAAGATTCTTCAAAAGATGTCAAAACCACACTTAGCTCATTGGAAACTCAACTCTCTAATAAAGGATATGCTACTGATTGCCAGCAGCAGGTAGGTCACAACTGGTCTTGGAACTCATGAAAATTCCAAGCGCTGCACTCTGAATAATAGATTATAGTATCTTCAGAACAAATATTTACTTACTGGCTAATCCAGTTATGGTAAAGAACCAAGAAGGAAATAAATTTTATTTTTAATTTCAAGATGGAAAAGTAAACAGATTCGTAAATATCACATTTCTGTGGACATTCAGAACCAGAGAGTGGCAGACTTTTGGCTAAATGTCTACATATTTCTTAGAGATTACCAAGAATTCTGTATTAGGATACATTTGAAAAATGCAGGTAACTTCTCAAAACATTAGTTAATTCAATTTTGTCCTAGTTCAGAAGCTGATATATAGGAAAACTTCATAATAAGCTTTTTGGGAAGAAACACATTAGCATTAATGTTTTCCAATAAGAGATTCTGGAGAAGTCATGAAATTAAAGAGTGTTTCCCAAGTTTCTTCCTGGATACTGGGCAAATATGCAAAGCTTCTTGAAAAGTTTATAGTCAATCATGAATACCAAACTGAAAAAACACAGTAAAATATAAGTGACATTCTGAACAATTCTTAAAAACACTCAGGAAAATTAATGTCATTCCTAAAGAAACTACGTGCTAAACTCCGGAAATTTTTTTTTTTTTTTTTTTTTTTACTTCAGCTGTCTCTTCAGTTTCAACAAGCATGTGATGTCCATGAGAACTCACAGATACTGCTTTTCCAAATGGGGCAGAGTTTAGAGAGCTAGCTTTCTATTTGAGTGACCCAAGTAGTCACTTCACTCTCTGAACCTCGTTGACTCTAGAATGTGTCCCCAAGCTTACCTCCACTCCCTTCAGCTTAGGAAGGACCTTAGTCATATCCTCTGACTGGATTCAAAACATCTGAGATAAGAAAGAGAGATGCAGAAAGGAAAAGAATAGTTAAACTCTTTTTCAGTTAAAGGAAAGAAGGAAGGAAGGAAGGAAGGAAGGAAGGAAGGAAGGAAGGAAGGAAGGAAGGAAAGAAAGAAGGAAGGAAGGAAGGAAAAAAGAAAGGCAAAGAAAATTGCTTATTTATAGACTCCCTGGGGCTACACAGTGTATCTATTTTCCCAGTAATGATACTGAGGAGTAAAGAGTGGCCCATGGAACAGCTCTTCTCTCCCACCCTTGTCTTCACCTGAGCTTTCTCATTCTTGTTTGTCAGGGATCTCCCAGGATCTACCTTGCTATGACTGGCTTTCAAAGGACTGATAATCCAAGGCAAAGCCATACAAGTTGGGTCCTGCTTTTTAACTCTTTGGATGTTATGCATTTAAATAAAATTATTATCCCAGAGAAAAATGTTTGTTCATTGCAGCCTAACAGCATTTGTGTTTATTGTGGTAGATAGACACTGTCTTAATCTAAGTAAAATATTTAGAAATCTTTCTAATATAACATTGTGTGTCGATTGTACTGACATTTTAAAAAAATTAAAAAAGAAGCCAGGAGGTGTTTTCTCATGTTTGTGTGTGTGTATATCTATATATATCTATATATCTATATCTATATATCTATCTATATATCTATAGATAGATATATAGATATAGATATATATATATATGCTCTTTTTAAGGTGACAGCAGCCATTAGGAAGAGTTATTCCCTTTGTCGTTATTACAACAGGGCTGCAGTATAGGTTTGGTAAAGTCAATGTGTTTTGGGGTAGGAGTATTAGAGTTCAGCTGTTTGGGTTGTCTCCAGAACGCATTCTCCCTCCCTATAATTTCTATTTTGTGAAATGTGTGCTTCTTAGGAAACCATTTCCATTCCTGGCTTCAGCGTTAGAGCATGTGACCCAGGCCAAGCCTATGAATGCACTCCTTTGGTCAATCTTAGTGATTTTGGAGGATCCATGTAACCAAAGTTGGTCTAATCAGAGGGATATTAGAATTTGCTAGAAATGCTGAAATAGTGCTCTTTCTTCTTTTTTTTTTTTTTTCTTGGACCAGAAAAAGGAAGTACATAGGCTCAGGAGATTGGTGATATCATGTTAGCACTACAGTAGGAGTCATCTTTAGGATGAAGTGACGTTGTAGAAGACAGAACAGAGAAACAGAAAGAAAGAAGTACTTGGTGACAGTGTTGAGTGACTGGATATTTGCTATGTTTCTGGGTTTTTCACTTATAAATCATAAATCTCTCTTTTTTTGTTTAAATCAATTTGAGTTGTGTTTTCTTTAACTGTAATTGAATGCATTTCAACGGAGACAGTAATAAAAACGGGAAGGCAAAGTGGTTATAGGGTAGGGGTGGGGACTGAGAGTCAGCTATGAATTTACCATGAGCATGGCATTAACTGGCTGTGTCTCCCTCACCCAAGGGCAGATAGCCTAAGCCTTTACTCTTCAGAGATAAACATGAAGTCTCTGAAACGTCTACCCTCATGAAAATGAGCATAAATATTTCTTGTTTTGTTGTACTGAGATGATTAAAGCCAATGTTTTTGTGGGAAAAAAGAACTATTCGCTGGTGTGTGTGTGTGTGTGTGTGTGTGTGTGTGTGTGCTCATGCATGTCTGCAAGTACTAATGGAGAATGGCATGGTGAGCTGGAGAATGTATGTGCCATCGGCCTCTACACCTTTCTCACCATGTGACAATTCCAGTGGACAGCGGAGAGGAACCTTGCAAGGTGACAGCATTGGCCAGAGGTTTTTAAAATCAATTAATCGGGGGATCTGAGAGACATGCTGCAGAGTTGAGTAAAAACTAGAGTGTAGAGTGTATGGAATTAAAAAAAAACAATAATTATATTTAAAGATAAATTACTGCTTTTAAAACCTCTTTCGCTGGAGAGATTTTTAAAAAAAACAAGAGGGTCAAAAGTCACGTCATTTACCAGGCATTGAAAACAATGTTTCCCTCCTTCTCTGAGGGCAGGGTCACCCGAGCAATTTAAATAGAGAGAAAGGCAGAGCCCGGGGCCTGTGAGGATCTGAGGAATGAACGAGAGCTGTCAGAGGCATGCAGAAATGCAGAAAGCTTTGCCTTCCTCGGCATTTCTGAAATCTGGTGGGATCGTGCTCATAACCAGAATGCAAGCAGCCCTATCAGGGCATTAGAATTCAAGAGAGCTAATTTGGGGGAATTAAAAAAAAAATCAAGTGAGTATGGTATTGAAGGAGGGAATACTAAAGCCCAGGAGAAGGGCAGGCTGCTGGAGTATCCACCATAATTAAAGCAGATTACAATTGCTCTGAGAAAAGAAGAACGCAAAGAGTAAGAATATCCAACGTGCCTGATCAAGACTGATGGGACAGAGGCTCTGTAATGGCAGTGAGGAAATTGGGAGGGAACCCTAGAGAAATTTCTCATAATACCTATTCTTTTTTTTAAGAGGAAATGATAATTATGACAAAAACTGGAATGAATAAGCTGAATAAAGTAGCTAAGTTGAAGAAGAGGCATTTGTACCTCGTGTGGGAAAGCACGCAAGACCACTAATATGAATCCAAATCAATGAGGTAATACTGGGTTTTTAAAACTCTTTTAAAACGAGGGGCATGAAAAAATACTTTAAGAATACTGACACCTCTGTTAAAGTCACAAAACAGGAAAAAATTTGAACAGGTACACTGACACCTTTGGAAATCAACAGATCTAGATGACAGACACAGGTAGCTGTTACAGAAGACAGGTGACGAACTTAGAACCACTGATTTTTTTTTTCTCTCCCCACGGGGTGGGAAAAAGAGCGTGGAGGTTTTGAATCTGTTTGATACTTTCCCTTCCTTTTAATTCTGAAGGAGATAAATAAAAAAGTTACCTGTACTTTCTACCCTAGTGATAAAATAAAGCACACTGATCAAGCCATTAATGAAAACCGAGGAACGTTAACAAATAAGCAAAGATGTGAAATGTTGAGAGGATATAATGGATATCTACAAGGCTATGGAGATAAAACTGGAAAATACACCTGGAAAGGGCTGGCAATACCATCTTAATGATATTAAAAATCGTCTCATTGAATTCGGCACATTTGTCAGCATGACGGGAGCATCACTCACACAAATGGCTTTGCAGCAGATAGTCCTCGGTGGGTCCCCTTGATGGTCTTGAAGAAGAAAGTACACGTGTTAATCAGCTGCCATCTCATATATGTGGAACAGCCATTGTGTACAGCATGGCATACCGTACAAAGGCCTTGGTTAACCTGTATGGGCAATTCTTACCATCAAGAAGTGTGCAATCTAGTTGCAAGCCAGGTAACACATCATAAAAGTAGCTAACAGTGTAAAGCAATACATAATAAGGCTCAGGAGGCTAGAGCACAGATGGGACCAGAGCTGAGGATTCAGATATAGGAGACCACAGAATTCCAGGCAGGAGCAGAAAAGCAGAATTAGCCAATGCTATTATTATTTTTTAAAGGAGTAGTTACAAGGGGGCACCTGGGTGGCTCAGTCAAGCATCTGACTTAGGCTGAGGTCATGATCTCCTGGTCCATGGGTTCGAGCCCCGTGTCAGGCTCTATGCTGACAGCTCAGAGCCTGAAGCCTGCTTCGGATTCTGTGTCTCCCCTCTCTCTGCCCCTCCCCTACTCATGCTCTGTCTCTCTCTCTCAAAAATAAATAATAAACATTAAAAATATTTTTTTTAAAAAAACAGGAGGAGTTGCAAGATAGCAGTGAGTTTATCAATCTACCTAGAATAGAATTCAAAGGTGGGTACTGATATCTCACCAAACATAAGAAATTAATTGAAAATGGATTATAATCCTGAAAGTGAAATATAAAACAATGAAACTTTAAAAAGAAAACATGAGAAAATATTGTCATATTTTCATGGTCCTGGGGGAGGGAAAGATTTCTTAAACAGGATACAAACAATGCTAAGCATACAATAAAAGATAAATTGATAAATTAAACTACTTCTGCCAGTCACAAGTTGCCATTATGAGAGCAAAAAGACAAGCCACAGGCTAAGGGAAGTTATTAGCATATCTATATTTATGTATATATCTATTTTTAAATATATGTAAAATAGCTGGTAATGAACTTGTATCCAAAATCCATAAAGAGCTTCCACAAAACAATAAGAAAAGGCAATTGTGCAATAAAAGACATGGTCAAAAAACTTGAACAGGCACTTCATAAAAAATGATATCCAAATGGCTAATATGCATATAGAAAGGAGGACAGGGGCACCTGGGTGCCTCAGTCAGTTAAGCATCTGACCTCAGCTCAGGTCATGATCTCACAGTTTGTGAGTTCGCCCCCACATTGGCTTCTGTGCTGACAGCTTAGAGCCTGGAGCCCGCTTCAGATTCTGTGTCTTCCTCTCTCTCTGTCCCTCCCCCTCTTGTGCTCTCTCTCTCTCTGTCAAAAATAAACATTTAAAAATTAAAAAAATATATATTTTTAAAAAAGAAAGGAGGTTAATAGGCTTTATCAGCAAGAAATGAAAAATTTCAGTCATAGTGAGGCACTATTATACACACTTACCAGACTGGCCAAAATTAAAAGGGCTTACAATACCAAGTGTTACAAAGATGTGGAACAATGGAATTTTTATGCTTTGCTTGCTGGTTGGAATATTAATTGTTTCAATTAGTTTGGAAACCTGTTAGTTTCTGTGAATCTGAATACTCATACACCTTTTAGCTCAGAAATTCTACTCCTTGTAGTGTACCTAAGGTAAATAAGTGCTTATGTTTACAAAAAGACATAGCCAAGAATATTTATTGTAGTTTTATTCATAAGAGCCAAAAAAGGAGGAAACTATTTGTCCATTGATTTTATTTTATTTTTTTTATTTTTTATTAAAAAAAATTTTTTTTTTAATGTTTATTTATTTTTGAGACAGAGAGACAGAGCATGAACGGGGGGAGGGTCAGAGAGAGGGAGACACAGAATCTGAAACAGGCTCCAGGCTCTGAGCTGTGAGCACAGAGCCCGATGCGGGGCTCGAACTCACAGACCGCGAGATCATGACCTGAGCCGAAGTTGGCCGCTTAACCGACTGAGCCACCCAGGCGCCCCTGTCCATTAATTTTAGAGAATAAATTAATAAGTTAGTTTATACTCACATGATGGAATAGTATGTGTATTGAGAAAGAACATACGACTCTATAGTGGTATTTCATTACGTTGAATGAAAGAATAATATTCATTGAAGGATGCTGGACACAAAAGAGTACACATTGTACAATTACATTTATTTGAATTTCAGAACAGACAAAACCAATGTATGGTGATAATGGCCAGGATAGCTGCAAACTTTGGGGAGTATAATCTGGGAGCTGACTGAGGAAGGTTTCATGTTCTGTAACTTGATTTCAATGACAGTTCCTCAGGTAGATACATATGTAAAAATTTACTGAGTTGTACACTTAAGATTTGTGCACTTTACTGTTTGCCATCCACATCTCAATTAAAAGTAGGGTAGTGGAAAATAAAATTGAAGGGGAAATTAAATGAGAAGAACATATATAAAATATCTCACATAATAGATAATAAATATTTCTTTTATTCTACATCCTTTCAGGACTTGGGAGTCAGATTGTGGCATGTGCTTGAATGACAGGATGAGGTATATGGATTCTGTTTCTTAAATTTTTCTGATGTTTATTTATTTTTGAAGGAGAGAGAGACAGTGTGTGAGCAGGGGAGGGGCAGAGAGAGAGGGAGACACAGAATCCGAAGCAGGCTCCAGGCTCTGAGCTGTCAGTACAGAGCCCCACACAGGGGCCAACTCACAAACTGTGAGATCATGACCTGAGCCAAAGTCCGATGCTTAACCAACCAAGCTACCCAGGTGCCTCTATGGATTCTGTTTTTTAGGCAGTAAGAAGCTACTGAAGACTTCTTGGGGAAAAATTGATGTTTTAGGAAGATTAATTTGGTAGACATATGCAGAAAAAAATTGAAAAAGAGAGGGAAAGAAGGGGGGACAAAAGAGTCATTAAGAAGTAGCTCAGAGGGGCGCCTGGCTGGTTCAGTCGATAGAGCATGTGACTCTTGATCTTGGGATCATGATTTCAAGCCCCATGTTGGAGTAAAGATTACTTAAAAAAAAAAAAAAAGTAGGAAAATGCAGCAAGAGTATAGTCAAGTGTGTGCCTAAAAGTCAGCTTTCCAAGCTTAGGGTGCAATAACAAATGAATTTTAATTTTTCAATAAGTTTCTTGAAATTCTTTTTGCATTTATTTTCAGGAAGCTTAATATTTCATTTTTGAGGTCCACCTGATTGTGCATTATCCAGGAACTCTGAGGGATTGTACCATTGGAAGATGACAGAACTATTCCACACTGCAGCCACAAGATGTCGCTGTTGAAGACGGGTCCTGCACTTGCAGGGATGCAGTGGGGCATGCTTGCCTTTCTTGGGGACTCAAAACAATACATTTTTAATTCAATGTCATTTGCTTAGCCTTTTTTGTTCTTCAAATTCTAACATGGTTTCAGGATGGCTGGATCCAGAGGGCCTTCCACACACAGGTACAGGCTGTGCTGGAACCAGTTCTCCCACCCAACCCTTAGCTGTTGTGTTGAGCTCAAATTACCAGCCAGGCGCCTTGTATCTATTGGTAGGGTTTTCTCTGGGGTCTTTGGGGACCTCTCCTGTCAATGGACCATCTACAGTCTAATATGAAAGCTATCCATCACCTTGAATCTCAGAGAATCAGACAGCCTTGATCTTCTTATAAAAATTGGTGAATTCCATTTCCAGAACTCGACGCTATAGAATTCCAGAAGCTACCATGTTTTACAAGCCACTCACAGAGTTTTACTATGGGCCTTACTAAGGGTGATAGGTCGTCACCCTTCTCTTCCCACATTTTCTTAACAAAAGAGGCTCACTTAAGTGAAGCCTGCCACAAAGATGAAAACCTGCCCCCAAATTATTTGATGTTTTTATCTATGGGACAGAGAAGCAGCTGAAATAATTTCTAAAATTCTATGTCACCAGGTAGGCAGGGCGTTATATAAATAGACTTTGTTAAAAAAAATAATAATAAAAATAAAAAATCAAACAGCCTGAACTTACCTCATCTATGGCCATTTAGCATATCATAAATGACTAAAAATTGTTATGTCTCATATGCTAAAACAATAGATGGCATATTTTAGATAAAGAACAAATTAAATTAGGATGTAGATATGGCTATTTAAAGAGGCTGAAATAAAAATGAAGTAAACAACAGGAATTAATATGTACAGATGATATAGTGAGATAAAAACTGGGAGCTGGAAAAACTGAGTTCAAAGCCCAGCTCTGCCATTTATTAGCTACATGACCTTATGTAGTTTATCAATTTCTCTGAGCCTCAGTTTTCACATATCAAAACAAAGTGTCTTCAAAGAGTTGGTATGAGGATTTGATGAGACAATGCCTGTGAAAACATGTACCACACAGTCCTATGTCCCAGATGTCAGTCAGTGTTGGCAAACTAAAATCTGACTTGAAGTGGGAAAGGAAGCTTGTGAATGGCTGGGTTTCAAGGCAGTAGTAAATCCTTGTTTGTTTATCCATTTGCCTTTGTTTGTGATTTGGAAAACGAACCGAATCACATAAAGGTGACAGTAAATTGTGAGGTTGAATTTGTGAAGTAATTATTGAATAATTCTGATATATAGTTTTAAAAGAACATACATTGCTTCAAACCAGTGATCATTTGCTTAGGCCTACCATAGGTATATTGGGTGAGGTGGCAGAAAATCCTTCAGACACAATTAGAAACAGCCTTGTAGTCCCGGGGCCTCAGTAGAGGAAAGAGAGACCTCTATCTTTTAAAGGCCTGGGCTACCATATTTGAATCCACCTTAACACCATACGGAAAAGGAAAATACAGACTGGTTCCGGATCAGGAATATTCCAAATGGTTATTAGAACAAATTCATCAAGAAGAGATTAAGAAGTCAGTGTACCTGTATTGAGTGATGACAACAGGGCTCTAGGCAGTGGAATATGACAAAAGCCTTCAAGTGTTTGGTAGAGGGATAAAGTATATTAACCAAACAAAAGAAGAACAATAAAGTCCACCTGATACAAAATAGCATTACTAGGGAAGAAGAACTAGGCTCTGGCTAAGTAATACTTAGACTCGAATTTAGGAAGTAAAATGGACTTTTAGGTGGAGACTTAATTTGGGAGTAAGATAATAGAAAATAGAAAAATCTATTTTTTTTAAAAGGTGAATAATTTCCATTTCCTAGAAAAATTTGAAATTATTTTTATGCCAAATGGAGATGGTGTTGTTGTTGCTGTTGTTGTTGTTTTAACTGGAAACACAAATGGTTTGCTTTTTCCTCCTTAAGGTATTGTGATAATGATTGAAAAGGTGAGAGAGAAAAGTCTCAGAGAGCCTGAGACTCTGAGGAATGGTGTATGAACTTTGCTTTTATAGTCTCTCTAGAAAAGAAAATTGTAATGAAGTATTTCTCTTCCTGCTCCAAAAGTGCATACCTCTTTCATTCATTGTACATGTCAACAAAGAGAAAAGAGTTTCTCTTCTTGCTTTTATTCTTGGAGCTCTCGATATGAAGTAGATGATCCTGTTAACACCCTCTCCCCTAAAGGTCTTGACCTCCACCCTACCTCACCCACTCACTCCCACAGGTAGTCTAGACCTTATCATTACAGTAGCTAAAACCCCTGGATAATATCATTCCCAGGCATTCAGTATCATTTCTTATCTGTGCAGCTGACTCTGGCTGGTCCATCTCCAACAATTCTTTCTTTCTTTCTTTCTTTCTTTCTTTCTTTCTTTCTTTCTTTCTTTCTTTCTTTCTTTCTTTCTTTCTTTTTTAATGTTTTATTTATTTTTGGGAGAGACAGAGTACAAGTGGGGGAGGGGCAGAGAAAGAGAGAGAGGGAGACACAGAATTCAAAGCAGGCTCCAGGCTCTGAGCTGTCAGCACAGAGCCCCAGGCGGGGCTCGAACTCACAAACTGTGAGATGCCGACCTGAGCCGAAGTCGGACACTTAACCGACTGAGCCACCCCATGCTCCCTTTCTCCAACAATTCTTTAACCCTACTGGGATCTCGGATCCACTGATCCTACAAGCTTTTCAGTATCCCTCCGTCACAGCCTAGCTGAAATGCCACATTCCATAATCACTCCCTTCCTCATGCCCTTACCTTTGCCCCATCTCTGGCATCTCTCCTGTGGTCTGTTTTCGTTGTGAGGCTAGAGTGATCTTTTTAAAACTGAAGTGAGATAAGTCAATTCCTTGCTCAAATACTCCAGTGGTTCCCTATTTTTTTCTTATCAAAAAGCCAATAGCTACAGTGGAAAAGCTAAAACTTGGTATTTTCATATGAAGCCAGGATTTTCAAATGGGAATGAATGCTCTCTGCTTGGTAGTTTTCTGGCACAAGCAAATGAAAGCATTTTTTAGAAGAAAGCATCCCCAGTTTAGAGCTGTGTGGTTCCCACACATAAAGATCACTTAAATATGAACGCACAATTAAAAAAAAATCTCCAAACACAGAGGAAAACCAGCTACAATGAGTGGCTGTGAGCTGAAACAACAAAGATCGAGACTCTTCAAGACTTCAGATATTAAAATGGTAGGTATACAATATAAAATAAAAGTATACAAAAAGTGTATATAAGGTTCCAGGCAATACAAGAGCATAAAAACGAATAAACTTCCAAGAGTCCTTAAAAATCCCTTGAAAGTTTTTGGTAAAAAACATTTTTTTAAATCCCAAAATTTAAGGATAAAAATATTTCAATTAGAAACAGATAGCAGTGGATAAAGAATTAGTAAACAGAAATGTAGATCTGGATAAATTATTAAGGAAGTCATCCAGAGAGGGGTGCCTGGGTGGCTCAGTCAGTTGAGCATTTGACTTCAGCTCAGGTTATGATCTCACAGTTTGTGGGTTTGAGCCCCACATTGGGCTCTGTGCTGACAACTCAGACCTGGAGCCTGCTTCAGCTTCTGGGTCTCCCTCTGTCTCTGCTCCTCCCCTACTTGTGCTCTGTCTCTCTCTCAAAAATAAGTAAACATTAAAAAATTTTTTTTAATAAAAAAAAAAGGGTCATCTACAGAGACAAGAAGATAGAAAATATGCGAGAGTGGTTAAGAGCAATGGGAGACAGAATGGGAAGTTCTAACAGACATCCACTGTTTTTTAGAAATATTACTGTGAATCTGCAGATTATCAAAAAACAAAAAGAAAAATCTTAATGGTAGCAAGTGAGAAAAAATAAATACCTGGAAAGGAATGACAATGACAGTTTTACTGACAGCAGACTTTGCATCAGCAATAATGAACACCATAAAATGGGGTGGGGTGGGTAAAAAGTGCGTGCGTGTGTGTGTGTGTGTGTGTGTGTGTGTGTGTGTTTGAGTATAAAATAGCTATACACATAGAATTGTGCATCTCACAAATTATCTTTTGAAAAAATGAGGAAGACATAAAGAGCTTTAGGATAAACAAAAGCATGTTTATCATCAGCTAACCTTATTCTAAAGGATTTTATAAAAAAAAAAACATGCTCAAGGAGAATAAAAATGAGCCCAAAGGGAACAGTGGCATCATAAGATAAAAAGGTAAACCAATAACTTATTAAATTCATAGATAATTTTTAAAAGTTGCTTTCTGTCTGTATAAATTAATTTAAAAATAAGATTTAATTTCTAGAGTTCAAAAGACATAGGATTAAAATACTGGACAGTGCTAGTGTGAGAGTCACGGGAAGGTCACAGTAAAAATGTCCTAAGATCTTCATATTATTCAGGATAAGACATTATTAAATTTATACTTCATTAAGTTAACATGCGTGGTAAAAATTTCAAGAGTGACCTTAAAATTATAGAAATAGTGGGGCTCCTACATTATTCAAGTCAGTTAAGCATCGGACTTTGGCTCAGGTCATGATCTCACGGTTTGTGGGTTCGAGCCCTGAGTCAGGCTCTGTGCTGACAGCCTGGAGCCTGGAGCCTGCTTCAGATTCTGTGTCCCCGTCTCTCTCTGCCCTTCCCCTGCTCGCGCTGTCTCTCTCTCAAAAATAAATAAACATTTAAAAAATTAAAAAATTAAAAAAATTAAAAAATTAAAAAAAATTTATAGAAATAGCATGCATAACTTTTAAACCCATAAAAGGAAAAATGTAATAATAAACATTAACATTTTATTAACATAAATAATACATTTACAATAAAACATTTGACATTTATTAACATAAATAATAAACATTTAACAAATAAACGAATTGGGGCACCTGGGTGGCTCAGTCGGTTAAGCGTCTGACTTCACTCAGGTCATGATGTCACAGTTTGTGAGTTCAAGCCCCGCATTGGACTCTGTGCTGACAGCATAGAGCCTGGAGCCTCCTCCAAATTCTGTGTTTCCCTCTCTCTCTGCTCCTCCCCCACTCATGCTCTGTCTCTCTCTCTCCTTCAAAAATAAATAAAAACATTAAAAAAAAATTTTAAACAAATAAATGAATTAACTCTCAATTACAAGAAACAAGAAATAAGAATAAAAAGAGGCAAGATGGTAGAAACAATCTAAAATTATCATATTTATAACTAATACAAATAGACTACATACGCTAATTAAATGACAGAGTTCGTCACATTGATTAAAAATAAAATCCATTGATATTTTATAAGAGACACAATCAAAGTTTAAAGATATAGAAAGGCTGAAATTAGAAGCATGAAAAATAGTTGGCAAATGCTAACCACAATACATGTGGATTAGCTGTATTAGCATCAAACAAAATCAACTTTAAGATAAAAAAAAAATTAACATTATTTGGGAGTAAGGGGATTACTCCCAATAGCAATTTTAATTTACCAAGAATGTATAATTATCCCATGCTTGAGTTGATCTAGTAAAGTAGCCTTGAAATATGAAGAGGAATTATTGATAATTAAAGGAGAAGTGGACAAAATCCCCCACTGCAGTGGAAGATTTTAACACACCTACCTCAATCATTGATCAAGTCAAGTCCACAAACATTAGTAAAGATAGAGAATAATTGAGCTCTATCATGAACAAATATGGTTAAATAGACATCTATAAAACTCACTCTAAAAATAGACAATACATATTATATTCAAGTACATATGAGATTTTTATAAGCGTGACCATATATTAAGACATAAAACGAGTTGCAACAAGTTTAAAAAAATCGGTATTACCATAGATCATATTCTCTTACTAGGGGCAGTTAAATTAGAGGTCGATAACAAAATAAATCAAAATCTGTAGGTTTTGGAGAAATTAAAAACACCATTCTTCTAAATTATTCATGGGTCAAAGCAAACATCACAATTACAGTGTAATATTCACTTATAACTGAGTTATACTGGTAACATTACATATCAAAACATAGGAGATGCAGTTGAAAACAGATCATAAAGGCTATTTATAATCTAAAATAATTATATTTTTTAAAAAGGTGAAAAACTAATGAGCTATGTATCCAATTTAATAAGCTAAACCAGTTACTCTCAAACATTCAAGTTTCAGGACCATGTAACACTCCTAAAAATTATCAAGGACTCCAAAGGGCTTTTACATATGTGATTATAACAGTCAATATTTACAGAATTAGAAATTAAATGTTTGAGACACATATTAATTCATTTAAAAATAATAAATCCATCATATATTAACTTTATATTTTAAAAAAAATTTTTCCCAAACTAAAAAATGTAGTGGAAAAATGGAATTGTTTTACATTATTGCAAATCTCTTTAATGTCTGACTTAACAGAAGAGAGCTAAATTCTTGTACCTGCTTCTGCATTCAATCTGCTATAATGTATGACTTTGGCTGAAGTATATAAAGACTATCTGGCCTCACACAGACATGTATTGGGAAAAGGAGAGCATTTTAACAGCCTTTTTATATAATTGTGAAAATTTTTCTTTGATACTATGCCAAATCTCCACTAGTGGTAATCTTTTAAAGGTTAGTTGCAATGTGGAATCTGAAACCACATCAATGAATCTTTCATGGTCTGTTACGCCACAATCTGTTGGTATGTCTTGCGTTTTGAATGAATCTTTTACCCATGCATGACTTTGTAAGAACATGTATTGATAATATGGAAAATATTGGTACGCTGAGTTACAGAGATCTTCTGAATGTTGACATATTTCATTATATTAATTGAAAAACTACACTTACTAATAGCATCACTGATTTCACTGCAACAGCCTTGAAGTATTGGGAAGCTGTCAAGGTCACCATGACAGATACAATATTAAACTCTAATTTTACGTGAAAGCTTGAATCCTAACATTGGTAATGAATATTTTCAGTTGTTTTCAGGCTCATTTCATTCATTTTTGAGAAAATGTCTGCTAAATACTCAAAGCTAAGTACCCATAGTTTGTCTAGTTCTTAAAAGTGAAAATGATGTTTCATAATGAGAATGGCTAGTTGAGCCTGCAACTCTAACAATCACATAGTGCATTTCCTTGAGATAATTATCGTATTTTAAAATGCAGCAGAAGTGCTTTATGTGAAAATTCCAGTTCAACAGAGTACCAAAAAGACATGTATTAAGGATCAAGATTTAATAAAATTAATAATTTTTACTGTTTCATCAAAGTCATTCTTAAGTAAAATTGGCATTTATTTTTATAGTGAGGATGTACTGGTAAGGAATACGATCACCACTGCCTTGATTTGTGATAAGGTGCCAGCAATTTTATCCACCTTTGCTTTTGCACTGTCAGTTCAAGGTAACATAGGGAAGATGTCAAATATGCTAACATTCATCATCAGGAAAATAGTTTTGAGCTTACCTCCTGAAAGACCCCTTAAGAAGTCTACAGAGCACATATTGAGAACCAAAAAGTTAGGCTAAGACTCAATGAACTATGGACTAAGGGCTAAATTTGCCCCTGTTTTTATAAATAAAGTTTTATTGGAGCACAGTCGTGCCTAATCATGTACATGTTGTCTCTGGCAGCTTTCGTGCCACAGAGGCATGAATTGAATTGTTGCAACAGAGGATGTGTGGCTCACAAAGTGTAAAATATTTGCTATCTAGCCCTTTATAGAAATGTTTGCCAACTCCTGAATTAGGCTATAAAAATAGAATAAATTCAACAAAAGTATTTGAAAGACATAATGAAGATCAGAAGTTAATGTGAAAGGAAAATTATAATATAAAGGATGAATAAAGACAAATGCTAATTCTTTGGGAAGACTAATGAAATACAAAAATCCCCTGCAAGATCGATTTTAAAAAGTGAATGCTTTTATCAATACTAATAATGATAAAGGAGGGCTGAAAAATGACAGAAATTTAAAACATAAGGGATAAATCTGAATAATTTTATGTTAATAATTTAAAACTATAAACAGAATAAATATAAAGAAAAATCTGAATTGCAAAATCTGACAAAAGAAAAACAGAGAGTTCACAGGTGGTTTTGCAGACAAGTTCTGCAAAATAGTCAAAGAACAGATTTTTTCCAACATTAAACTTTTTTACCAAATAGAAAAAAGGGACTATTCTCCAATTATTATTTTATAAAGTTAGCATTACCAAATTAAAAAAAAAAACAGACACGGGTAAAAGAATGAAGGAAAATTACAGTCTAATTCTAGTCATAATTATGAGTTTGACAATCTGAAACAAATTATTAGAAAACTGTTTACAGTAGTTTATGAGAAAAAATAACTCATCCTGACCAAGTTTAGTTTATCCCAGGAATGCAAGGAAGGTTTGGATTTAGAAGCTTGATCAGTATAATAACTTCAGTAATAGATTAAAAGATAAAAACCAATATGAATTTTTTTCAGTAGATACAGAAAAAGCATTTGATCAATTCAACATGCATTTATGATTTAAAATCCAAGCAAACTAAGAGTGAAGGCAATAGCAAACTACTTCCTTTTTAGAAAAATCTAATAAACATCAACTCCTAACTGTCGAAAGTTAGAAGCATATGCTTTAATATCACAAAGTAGACAAAGATATTGCCAATTCTGGTCAAAATTCTACTGGAGGATCTAGCCAGTACAATAATTTTTTTTAAATGTTTTAATGAAGTTAAATTAAAATGGCAAAAGAACACACAGAACTGTCATTATTCTCAAATTACATTACCTTTTTTTTATGGATCAAATTATATTATTTTCTATGTAAAAAATGCAAAGTAATCTATAAATATATTTGGACCTAATATAAAAATTTACTAAGATGAGTAGATATATAACCAATATATAAAAATATGTTACATATCTAATACATGGGCAACAAAATAGAAGGCATACTTAAAATATATATGCAATTTATAATTTTAACAAAATATATGATATCTAGGAATAAATATAACAAAATGTTTAAGACTCATTTGGGGAAAATTTTGAACTTCAACAAAATACATAGAAGATCTAATAAGTGGAGAGGTAAACCATGATCTTAGATAGGAAATCTTAATATTGTAACAATTTCAGTTATTCCCAGAGCACCTGGGTGGCTCAGTGGTTGAGTGTCTCTCTTTTTTTTTTTTTTTTTATTTTACTGTTTATTTATTTTTGAGAGAGACAGAGAGACAATGTGGGCAGAGGAGGGGCAGAGAGAGAGGGAGACACAGAATCCAAAGCAGGCTCCAAGCTCTGAGCTGTCAGCACAGAGCCCGATGCAGGGCTTGAACTCACAAGCTGTGAGATCATGACCTGAGCTGAAATCGGACGCTTAGCCGACTGAGACACCCAGGTGCCCCGAGTGTCTGACTCTTGATTTCAGCTCAGGTGATGATATTAGGGGCATGGGATCAAGTCCCACATTGGGGGACTATGCTGAGGGTGGAGCCTGCTTGAGATTCTCTCCCTCCCTCTTTCCGCCCTCTCCCACTTGTGCTTGTTTTCACTAGCTCTCCCTCTCTCTCTAAAATAAAAAATAATTAAAAATTACAAGAAATTAATTTCAGTTATTCCCAGTTTTAACTATAGTTTACTGCATTTTAAAAAAATCCGAAAGGAACTTGATAAGGTGACTTTAAAATTTACAATTAAGGGTTAAGGGGGCACCTGGGTGCCTCAGTCAGTTAAGTGTCTCTTGACCTCGGCTCAGGTAATGATCTCACAGTTTGTGAGTTCAAGTCCTATGTCAGGCTCTGTGCTGATGGTACAGAGAGTGCTTAGGATTCTATTTTTCCTTCTCTCTGTCCTTCCTCCACTTGTGCTTCTCTCTGCCCCTCCACCACCTGTGCGTGTGTGTGCTCTCTCTCTCTCTCAAAATAAATAAATAAAATTTAAAAAAAAAATTGAAAAATTTGCAAGTAAGAACAAAGGCCCAGGATTTGTCAAGACCATTCTGAAGATGACTAAACACCTAATGGATTTTGCCCTTCCATGTATCAAGACATACATCCATGTATCAAGATATCCTTAATATACTGTATATATTCCAATATATATTATATATAATATACTATATATAGCATATCTTGATATACTATAGTGGTATACTCTACCACTATATACTATAATGTATATATATATGGTGTAGATATATATATATATATATACACTATATATATATGTTATATATATATACACCATATATATATTATATATATATAGTATATATATGTTATATATATATACACCATATATATATTATATATATATACTATATATATATATACTATATATATATAGCATATCTTGATATACTATAGTGGTATCAAGTACCACTATATCTTTTTTTTTTTTATTTTTAAATTTTTTTTTTCAACGTTTTTTATTTATTTTTGGGACAGAGAGAGACAGAGCATGAACGGGGGAGGGGCAGAGAGAGAGGGAGACACAGAATCAGAAACAGGCTCCAGGCTCCGAGCCATCAGCCCAGAGCCTGACACGGGGCTCGAACTCACGGACTGCGAGATCGTGACCTGGCTGAAGTCGGACGCTTAACCGACTGCGATATCAAGATATTCTATATACTGTACAGACAATGTTTTGGCACAGGGATAATCAAACCGAATAATGCAACAGAAAATGGAACTCAGAGACAGATCCACACTTACGTGGAAGCCTGACAGTTTGTCATAAATGATCATTATGATGTAAGTGGCATAGCAGCTCACCTGAGAGGTATGGGTCACACGGTACATGAGACTTAGACTGTTATTATCTGTATAGATAAAGAATGGAATGAGTCTCTACCTCAGTTGTTCACAAAAACAAATTCCAGAGAGATTAAAGCTAAACAAGTAAAGACAAAACTTTAAAAGTCTTAGAAGACTATATAACAACAGTTTTGTTGCTATAAAAACAAACTCTATGAACTTACTATTGATCATTCAAAAAGTGAAAAGAGAACTAGAAGATATTGTAATGCAGATGCTATGGGCTGAACTGTGTCCTTCCAGATTCATATGTTGAAACCCTAACCCCCACCGACCCCACTGCGATGGTATTTAGAGATGGGTAATTGGGGTTAGATGAGGTCATGAGGGTGGGGAACCCATGGTGGGATTAGTAGTGCCTTCCTAAGGAGAAATACCAGAACTTTCATGTGCATGCTCTCTTTCTCTCTTCCTGCCATGTGAGGACACAGTGAACAGGTGGGTGTCTGCGAGCCAGGAAGAGAGCTCTCACCAGATTCCAGACACCCTGATCTCAGGCATCCCACCTCCAGAACTGTGACAAATTATCTTCTGTAGTATAAGCCAGTCTATACAATATTTTTATGACAGCCCATGCTGATTAAGACACCATATGACCAACAAAGTATCCTGAATATATAAAGAATTCTTACAAATTAGTAAGAAAAAAAGTGAATGAACTTAAAAATGGGTAAAATAGGGGCGCCTGGGTGGCTCAGTCGGTTAAGCGTCCGACTTCGGCTCAGGTCACCATCTTGCGGTCCGTGAGTTCGAGCCCCGCGTCAGGCTCTGGGCTGATGGCTCAGAGCCTGGAGCCTGTTTCCGATTCTGTATCTCCCTCTCTCTCTGCCCCTCCCCCGTTCATGCTCTGTCTCTCTCTGTCTCAAAAATAAATAAACGTTAAAAAAAAAATTTTAAAAAAACGGGTAAAATATTCAAACAAGCACATCACAAAGAAGAAATATATAAACATTATATATAAAAAAGCTCAAAATCATTGGTAATACAAATTAAGACCATGAGGAGCTACCATTTGTATCCATGAAACTGGCAAAAATTAAGACTGATATCAAATCTTACTGAGGATGTGGCACACACGGACATACTCTGCCATCCGGACTAAAAACTGGCATGAGTAGTTTGGGAAACCACACCGTGAAATCAAACATTCTCATACCCTAAAGACTCAGCAATCCCTTGACTAGGTGACCCGACAGCAGAGGTTTTAACGTGTCTGTGGCGGTAAACCGCGTCAGGGAGGAGCTACGGCCTTGCTGTTGAAGTTGTCAAGTGGGGCCAGGGCAGCTGCAGGGCTCGCAAGTTGCAGGTCAGGTCAGGTGAGTGGAGTCTGATGGTGCCACGATGTGGAAAAGACTGGGAAGCACTCTCCCAGGACATGTCTGGCACACATGCACCAGGAAACATTTAAAGGACATTCATAGCAGCTCCCTGGAAAGAGGATGATTAGGTAAACTGTGGTATAGCCATGGAATAGAATATTATATAGCTTTGGAAATGGATGAATTCTAGCTCCACACACGAACCATCACACATACTCAAGTGACAAAATCAAGTTGAGAAAAGCTGCATAATATATGTATGGATACATATATGTATGTATGCATAATATATATATGTATACGTATATATATATTCCTTAGGGATACATATATGCAATAAAGGAAACAAGAAGAGATAAATAATACATATGAAATTCAGAACAATATTCTGAGATTGTCTTATAAAATACACATTTACTGAGCATTTACTATGTGGAAAGCATCATATTATCTTACAGCAGACAAAAATACACAGTATCTGCCCTCAAAAACTACCTACCTTGGGAGCCGATGTATATACCTTTAAAAGATATCGAAGTTATAAACTTTCTGTAGAAGTGGCCATTCCCTCTGATGCAAGCATGCTAAGGAACATCAATGTACCTTCTCCCTGGATCAGTGGACCCCCTGGGGCCTGTGCAGGTCTTCAAACAGTGAACATTTCCCTCCCTCTCTGTGACAAACTTCACGTTTGCTCTAGACTCTTCTGAGCAGTCGGAAAGCAAAGAATTAATCTATATTTGATTAAAAACAACAATATAATTGCTGATAATAATCATGATAATAAGAACAGAAACAAAAAAGGAAGCCACCTGTGAGTTATTTCGATTCACATATGGATTTAAACTAAAAATCATCTCAGAAGCAAAGCATAGACTAATGTATTTTGGATATTCTTTAGAAAGAGTGATGAACAATGAATTTTCCCAGACCTGGGAAGATGCATGTGGGAAGTAAAAAATAAATATATAACAACTGAGCTTTAAGCCTTTTTTTTCTTTTAACTGATGTTTTGCCAGTATGTTACGGGCTTCATCAGAGAATGCAAACACAAACTTTTGTTTGGACATCAAAGCGTTTTTCAACTCTTGCTTAGGTAATGAAATAAATGTGTAAAGTCACAGACGGATCCAGGGACTGCTTTGTGTAGCTGGTTGTTTTATCACGACATGAAAAAAAAAGATAATTATGTAGATTTAGTTTAATTCCTAGAAAAAAAAATTTGGAAAGTCATTGGGAGATTGATTTGCAAACGAGGAGAAGTTACTAGCTAGTGCTCAGCGTGGCTTATTCAGAATAAATTCTCCTGGATTAATCTGATCTCTTTAGACAGAGTGGCATACCTGACAAATGATGGGCCGTGGGTGTTTGAGACGAGGGAGCAAGGAAAAAATATATAAGGGGATGTGAATGCCTAGGTACGTTTAAAACTAGCTTCATGTTAGTTTATTCTAGACATAGTACTTTTCAAAATAATTCTCTCTGTGGTCCCCTTTGAGACTCAAAGTCCTCATCTATAAAATAAGAAGTGGATTAGATGAGTGTTTTTCAAACTGCATGCCATGGCCTTTTGGAGGGTCATGAAATTAACCTAGTAGGTAACAACTAGCAATTTTAAAAACATGAGGTAGAAGAGATTAGAATGGAAACCATCAGAGTTAATTGCATGTGAAAAGGTAAATACTCCGATATAACTTTTGTTTCAACTGTGTACCCTGTGTGTGTGTGTGTGTGTGTGTGTGTGTGTGTGTGTGTGTGTTTAGTGAGATATAATATAAAGTGTATTTCTCATTGTGAGTTGCAGTCACAAATGCTCAAAAGCCACTGGACTTAATGATATCTAAGATCCCATGTGAATTTTTTTCTCCCCTCAGCAAGTATTTATGGCACATACCATATGTTTGCGGTCCCTTCTGGCACTAACATTTCATATTCCTGAGAAAGATCCCAGGGCACCCAATTAACAACAACATATAAATGTTGAAATTATCAGTATGATAGATCAGAATTCTATCTCGCTTCTTCTTATAACAATAAAGTACGGATGAATGCCATCACATAGACATTTAACCTGGAGGTTCAACTACAAGTGTTTAAGCAAACCGAACATTAAAAACATATTGACTTCAAGTACTTGGGCTCCTAAATGCAAACCAAAAAATTCATTTGGTGCTCTCCTGACAACAGCAACAACAAAAAACCAGTCAGCTTTTCCAACGCTGTGAGGGAAAGTATTGAGAACTTTTAATTGAGAGTTGGCAAGTAAGCCATATATTGGGTACAAATAAAAGAAATGAGAATTATTACATTTTTGCATGATAGACATTAGAAATGCAGCCCTGTGTGGGATTCAACCATACTGGAAATCTCTTGTTGAAGAGAAGCTTAGACAGTTGTCCTTCTCACCTTCCTTCTGAAAAGGAAGAATCTGTTTTATTCTTTCTGCCCTCCTCCTGTCCTTTTCTTCTTCTTTCCCCTCCCCTGTTCCTCATTTTCTCCACCCCTCCCTATCCTTCTTCTTCTTGTTGGTCACAGTTGAACCTTAACCATTTGTATGTAACATTAATATCTCTGTAATATTAATTCATTAAAAAGAATATATATAACATAAATTTTGTTATTGCTAAGTCAGAAGTTAGGGCTTAGGATAAGAATTTGCCAAAATCACAGAGCAAGCAAAAGACAGAACTCTGACAGATAAAGCTCTGGGAACAAAAAATGCCAATAGCTGGAATCTATTTTAAGACAGGATTCTTCTGGTTCTTTTTCTTTTTTTCTGTCTCTTCCTTCTTCTCTACTATATTACTTTTATTATTATTATTATTTTTTAATCTGAGAATGTTAAGTGATTGAATGTAAACTTGGCCAATAGAATTTGATGTTATGTATTGTGTTCTAGACACATTCCCCAATACCTAAGGGGAAATTTGTTCCATTTGGGCTGGTTATCTCTTTTTCAAAGATTCAGTCTTTGTGAGACTTTCTTAACGGAAGAAGCATCTTGACTACTTGAGTGTTAAGAGCGTGAGCTCTACATGCTGTCCATGCCCAGCAAGACTTGGAAATAAGAGTGGAAGATTGAAGCAAAAGACATTCATCAAGCAACCCTGAAGATCCATCCTGCATGACATGAGGAAAAAACAGGTTTCCACGCAAATCAAAAAATAACAAAGCAAAGCCCTAAGGATGAAATAATTCCTCAATCAAAAATCACACTGGCTGAAATATGTACTGACACCTGGATTTGCAAAACAGAAATATGATACTGAAAAAGATTTAGAGTCCCCGTTCAATTAATAAATCTTGGCTACTGTTGCTAACACTCAGAGTTTTGTTTTCCAAATGAGGTTTAAAGCTATATTTTGTGAAAATGCAAAATGACAGAGATTGAAACTGGTCCACCTCCTCCAAGCACTTTCCCTGGCATCTGCTTTGACTGCTTTGACCATATACTTGTCATGTACATTCCACCCGGGACCACTGGCTGGGGTGGGTCCACCGTGGTCAATAGAGCAGCAGGCCACTCACCTCAAGCCCTTCAGGCTGAAAAAGTGCCCTTTTGTTCGAACACACTCCCTCCGGACAGTTCGTCGATTAGGCAGAAAATTACAACGAATAAAACCTGCAAAGACCTTGCAATGACTAAAAGTTAGAAAGAACCAGAGTAGAAAGAAAGTTACTGGAGAGAAAAATACCTTGGCTTTTCTTCTTTCCAAATTTTGAGAAATCTTTTCTTCTCCAAAGGCGCCTGTCCAGAAAGATCTGTTTGCCACCATCCAAGTACACATAGCTTTAAATGAAAGTTTCAGGGTGGGTGTTTGAGAATGTTAAGGACTCCTGAAATGATTATCTGTTTGAGCAGGTGGTGTCCATGAACTGGTCCTGAGGACATATTCCTCTGGTCTTTTAAGTCTGAGGTCAAACATTTCACAGACTCTGCCACACTAAGTGATTAACAAAACTAAGTTGTAGCTTGTCTTTGATTATAGGAGCTGACCTTGGTCTCTACAATGGTTGGGAAATCTGCCGGACTGGACAAACTGCAAATAGATTGCTCGGAGTTTCCTGTTTTCATTCAGATGTGTACAAATTACCTCAACATGCCCCTTTTTTCAGAAAACACTAAGGTCTGAAAGAAACTCTTGTTATATTGTTGCCACTTAGGTTTCACTGAGCCTGCATTATCTACTCACAGCTTTAATGACTTCCTGCTGAGAGAGGTTCTGTAGCAGTCTTGGCAGCAGGGCTAAGAATAGCATTAAATGCAAGGTTATCTAGGCATTACACTCACTGTAACATGCAATTAACTCTCCTCTTCCATTTTCATTACACAATTATTCATTAATGTCAATTTAATTTTATGCATTGTTCTACATGACCGAAGGCTGATTACGGGCCTTTTCACTCCAATATCCCAAGTTAACTGGTGCCAGCCGCACTCAGGGCTGCCTAATTGCAATTTAGCCCAGACAATTCCTCCCATTTTTGCCCTCCAGTAATGGAACAACAGATCATGGCCAGGTAAAGATTTTAAGGTGGAAATAAAGCCCAAGCTACAAAACACTGAAGTTCAGAAAAGCCTTTTCCCTTTTTCAATTTAATGGAATAAAGACTCACTGGAAAAATTACACAGAGCAAGCCCCCCCCCCCCTTTTTTTAAATGGAGCTTTTATGAGCTGTGCTTTTAGTAGTTTTAACCTAACTACCAAAGTCGTAGCGGACCCCACGTCTGAAGACCCCACTGGGCTGCCTCAGTTTAGCAACATCATTATCACACAAATCTGTACTGTCCACACCTAGAAATTTTGAATGATTGTGTGGAATCCCAAGGAGCATTGGATAGTAGTTTCCATGGATTTCACGGCTTTTCTTGACATTAATGAATAATTATTTGTTGGTGTTGCTTTTAGAATATGAACAGGTTGTAGGGTTCTGAAGTTCAATCTCTTTACAGTAGCCACTGAGTGGTTTTTGAACAGCATCCCTCAGGTGGTAGAAATGAAAAGAATCTTGCTTCTCTCAAAAGCTTCCAACTATGGTCTTTCTACTTCAAATCAAAAAAAGTTCATTAGATATCCACCTTAAAACATTCGGAGTGATGTAGACTAAAAGTAATTCAGATCCTCAAACATTTTGTGTCCAAGTAATTCACATTATTGTTGAATCTGCACAAACAGCTCATCAGTAGCTTTTCTAGTTTTACCAGCAGACAACTGTCAAAAATTAAGATTTAAAGCACTATTGAAGACAAAGCTTGGACTGCTCCTTGCTCTCTGTTGGTAGCTATTGTTGTTAAATCCAGGGGAAGGTGTGGCTCTGCGATAATGGAATCTAGTAAAAGTCAGGAAGTCAGTGTGTCCTCTTCCACACTGGGTGACTAGACTCATTTCAAAGAAGGGTTCCATGCTAGCTTCTTTGCAAACCCCAGACAGTCAGAACATATGCATAGACAAGTGCTTTTAAGCAATGCATGTAGTATAATTCCCAGGGCGAGGCCCAGAGACTCCTAATAGCAACAATAAAGCGAACCAGGTACAAATAGGCATTATAGCTCCTCCCTTCTTGCCACTGTGGGTAAAGCTGTGTTAGCATTTCCACTTGAAACCCCCCCCCCCCTTTCCAGGGGCTTTATAACTCAGTCATAAAAATTAGTTCCAAGCAAAAACTTGGCATGAAAAGTTTCAGCCTTAGAGTGAACTTTTTATTTTTTCACAAATTGTCAAAGGCGGAAAAAAAAAAAAAAATCCCAGCCCTTTGGCTATTTTTACTTTTTTTTTTTTTCAAGGCACAAAAATAGAAAACAGAAATGTACTGGTTGTGCACTTTTTTGGAGCTCTTACAAAAACATTTATAGGCCATTATGAGGTATGAGTGTTCTTGGAGTACTCCATGTTTTCTCGACAGATAATTTTATAAGACTAACATGATCAGGGCTTGTGAGGTGACTTTTCCAAAGTGTTCTCTGTTGTATCTCTTTCTTTTCAGTCACATGGAACAGATCTGCCTTATAAGCGGGCGTGACGGTTCTGATGTACACAATAGTGAGTCGTTGTGGTCTATTAGCTCAATAATCCATGCTCTGAAGTATCCGTCAATATAAATTTAGCCAATAGACCGCAGAGACTGGGAAGAAGCTTCTACAGTTCGCGGAGCAATTGCACTGTGTTCTAACAATCTCTAAATATGTAGAAAAACAATTGGGCCCGCGTGTGAGTTTCCAAACTCCTTTGAAAGCAGCGGGCCACGTTCCCACTCCATGTAACTCTAGGGAAGAATTAAGTAACTTTAAATAGCAGCACTCAAAACTTAATTAATGTGATTCAGGCAGAGTTGTGCAAGTTTGGTGATACAAACCGCCAGTGGTAATAGAATCACACTTGTGGCTAACCGTGACTCACCCCATTGTTCAAAAATACAGAGGAGGTCTCCGAGTGGCTTGTGATGTTTCGACACCATATGGGCTATCCAAACTTGGTACAGGCAGCTGACAAGTTAGGGACAGTGGCAGCAAATTTAAAATGAGGCTCACTCAAACTTTATGAGCTTGTCATTTTGTCAAAAGCGTAACAAAAGAATTTATATTATTATTCTTACTGTTACTATTATTTGTATTCAGCTTGCTTGTGTTAAGTTGCATGGAGACCATAACCACTGAACTTACCCCCCCCCCTTTGATTTTACACTTAATTTATATGTTACTAATAGCCAACTGCTGTCTAAAGCCTTTTGATTCATGCTCTGTTTGCTTTCCTTCTGTGAGGTTTATGGTCAAGGGACCTAATTTGCTGGCTTCATTATAAACTGCATTTTGGACAAAATATGAACTAATGGGGTTGAATTTAGGCCCTCAACTTTGCCTCAAAAGTCAGACCATGGCTTTATAACAAAGAGGTATTTAGCGGTGTCATTGGAGCATTTAGCTTCCTGAAGTTCACATATGATTAGAAGTTAAATATCTAAAAATCCATTTATTTGCTTAATAACACTGCCAAATTGAACCCGTCTGTGGTTTCTGCATTATAAAGCCACTAAAGGACTCTTTTGAGGTACTGTGTATGTGATTACTAACTTAATAGATTTCAACCAGCACCACTCAAATCAAATCATCATTCCTCACGGATTGTGCACCTAGTATAGCAATGCCCTGTGTCGGGTACCAGGGGATGCGCCGTTTTTCATCCTTTCCGTTATGATCATGCTGATCACGTTGTAGTTTAATTATTTGAGTCCAGGTCTGCCCTCCACCCCCGCTCCCCACTGTCTGATGGAATTGGTGTATATGTGTATCCCAGGGCCCACGGCATGGAGCCTCTGGGAGGTTGAGCCTTTCCTACATGCAATGGCCAACGCTGATTGCATGCTTTAAGATGTGCCGGGTCCCATTCTAAGCATGGTATCTGAAAAACTCCTACAATCCTCCACCCAACCTCATGAGGCAAGTGCTGTCATAGTCCCCATTTTACAGATGAGAAAACAGAGGTTCACAGAGATGTTAGGCCCCTGACCAAGGTCATATACCACTGAGGAATATGGCTGGCGTTCACACCGAGGCATCGTCAAAAAAGCCTGGCCTCTCAACTCCATACTCTTCTGCCTCTGTCTGTAGGCACCGTAGGACTCTCTGGCAGAGTGCTCGTTCTTAAGGAAATGACAACCTGGCTGAGCTGATGAGCTTTATGTGCACACGGGCAGGACTGCATGTGATTAAGAGCTAAAGATACGGCACAGAGCGTAGGTGCTGTAAGCATCCAAGAGGGCAGTTGTCAACGTATGTTAGCTGGCCAGGGGAGGCTTCCTGAAGATGTATGACTGTTGTTGAGATCTGGAGGATGTAAAGGCCTTGGATAGGTGGTAAGGAGGCGGGAGTTATTTCCATTGTGGAGAGGGGTCATAAGGGGGGAACAGAGTTCATCCTGGCAGGATAGTCAAACCTGAGAGGGGAATGGTAGGAGAGAGAGGTCATCTAGAGATGTAGGGCCCTTGAATGCCAGGCTGAGAAATGGGAATACAACGCAAAGACAGAGCACGATTATTTTGTTAAGTGTATGGCTCAGAAAACCATCTCCTTTGAGTTTGTTCAGCAATCTGGGAAATGAAGTGTGTTCACAAGAAGGGCCTTGTGGTTTCAAGCATGGGAGAGAGCCACAAGGTGCCCCTCCCTCTGCCGCTCAGCAGCTGGCCCCATGTCCTGCCTGGGTTCTCCTGGAGTGCACAAGCTGCTGCCATCTGAGATCAGCTGAGTCTGAGCATCAGGAGGACATGAGCGCCAACTGCGTTTGGCAGGGGCCAGTGTCTGAGTTTACGTGGCTGCAGTCTTGGATACTGGAGACCACATCAACATGTACCTTTCTCAGATTAAGAGTTTAGCCTCCCGTGTTCAGATTCAGAGGATCCGGCTAAGTTCAATGATTCTTCCCTCATCTTCCCCAAGAAGCATTTAGCCGATCTTAGCATCTCTCATAAAATGGCCCAAGTAGTCTGAAAGGCCCCCATTGATGTACAGCTAATAACAAGAGATCACATCATAAAGCAGTCATCAAGGGCTCAACCGGGTGAGCACCACACTCTCGGAAAAAGATGACCACGTTTGGATATACTCCAAATGTAGAGATACTCCTATTTGGCTGATTTCTCTCTGCAAAACTGGGGCCCCAAAATTTGAAACTGTAGCTCTTCAAATCAAGCTCTTTTCCCATCCCGTTACTTGGGCCAGATTGGAGATTCTTGACATTTTAGGTGGAAGGTGTTTCGCTGTTGTCTTTTAGATTTTTAGAGGGTAATGTTTTGAATGCATCGTGTCAAAATGTTTCTACAAGTTAGGAGGATGTATGTTTTTCAATGTGCTTTAAAATAATAGAATTTAGTGTTAGAACGTCCGACTCTGCCACTAAGAGTCCATCCCTTCTCATTCGACAAATGAAGAACGCTTAAACCCAGAGAGGGTGAGTAACTTCCCAATCCCAAAAATAGGCATTTCACCAGGATCTCCTGACTTGTCCTCCTGTGCTTTCACTAGCTCCCTGTGCTCTTTCCTGATTTATCTTTGAGGTTGTTTAGATGATTGAGGCTAATTAGAGAGACTTCTTGTTGGTATGGACAATTAGCACAGAGAGGTACCAGCTCTGAGTCAGAAATCCTAGGCTGCAGTCCAAGCTCCTACTACCTGAAAAACCTAGAGTAAACCATTTAACTTTCCTGATCCTCAATTTCCTCATCTGTAAAATGTGTATAATACCGGTACCTGATGCCCAGGGCTATTATGGGCATCAAAGAAGATCCTACATGGGAACTTGTTTAATGGATCATAAAGCACTCTGCAAATCAAGTTGTAAAAAGGGATGAAAATATGATTTTAAAATGTGATAATATTTATATTGACATAGTTTATATCTTTGTATAATTTCTCTCCTCCCACTACCCCTAAAATAAAAAAACAAACAAGAAATTGGTTTTGGAACAGACTGCATTCCTGCCAAATTTGTATTCTAAATTGAGTGCTCTTGGAAGGTTACAAGGCACAAGAAATGGCACATTCTAAATCATTCCTGTTGAAATACATCAACATGTAACAGTGGTTTTTACGGGGTAGGAGGAATGTGGGAAATCCTTTTCTCTCTTTTTAAGATGCCTTTGGATTTTCTCCATTATTGACAATGAAAATGTATTAGTCTTATAATTAATCGAAAAGCGTTTAAAAATAAGTCTTGTGCACATTTGTAAAGGTCTCTATTTGATAACGATAACAATTGCTTCCATTTATCCATTGCCTACTATGTGGTGTATACTCTACACATATTGCTTTATTAAATTTTTAAAAAGTCCTGCCTGCATGGTGTTATTGTTCCCTTTATAGATGATAACCCGAGTGAGATTCAATCACTCGGTGATTTTAAATCTAATCTCACTGAGATTAAATCACTTGCCAGGACTGCACAGCGCATTCCACGGAGTCTCTCTGATCCCAGAGCCCGTGTTCTTTTTGCTGGGCCAGGCTGTGCTGCCAGGTTGAGATGGAGACTCGGCCTTGAACCTTTGGGCTCCCATAAAATAACACAGTTCTAGCAGATGGCCGAACCTCAATGTGCCACAGCGCACAGAGGCCTGGCTTCTTTTGGGTCAGAAGAAGTGGGCTCCAGGTCTGATTCTGCCAGTTAAGAGCTAGAGCTTGACTTCACACAGGCCCCTCTCTCTCTGAAGCCTGTGTTTTTTCGTCACTAAATGAAGAGCGTGGATCAAATAAATGACTCTCTCACTAGTTTGCGTGGCAACCTCACCCACTTCTTTTCAAATGAAATTTTAATTGCCTAGCCTCCAGAAAAGGAGACTCAGCCTCAGCCCATGGCCCTGCCACCACTGGGGAGGGATCATGTTTTCTTGTTCTGCACTTCCCCGATCCAAGCATAAAATTTAGCTCTTTACCTTAATTTCTACTAACAACGACAGCAACAAAAGTCATGTAAGTCTTGGTGTGTGTAGGACAATTTACTGATTATTTTGAGAAGATGAAGGGATTTGCAAATAAATCCTCAAACTTCCTATTAGATATTCATGCCACTAAAAGCGTTTTGCCTTTTTTTAAAGCTTGGGATTCAGCTTTTGGTCATGCCGCCCTTTCTCCCCTCACTCATTCCCTCTGCCCCCCCTTCTCTTCCCTTCCCATCTCTGCCCATCCCAGATTCCTGTTTCTCACACAGAGATTAGCCCTCTTCCTCTCCCTCTTCCCAAAGACAGTTGGCCACTTTCTCCTTTGAAACCTCACTTTGCCCCGAGTAGAGGTCAGGCAGAACATCCAAAACGTGTCTGCATGTCTCTGGGTAAATATCTGCCTCGCTGGCTGGACCGTTAGAAAGGAGGGTATATTATTATTTATCTCTGTGCGCCAGGTGCTTGCTAAGCAGGTCATAATGACCGCTTGTGGACGAGAGTCTGTGACTGTGTGTGACCACTCAATAACACAGTGCCCGCCAGAAGGAGGTGAGCCAAAAGGGACCATCCAGACAAGAAAAAAAAACAGTCCACTGCCCTGTGCTTGCGCAGAGCTGTGAACATCTTGCTCTCTGCCCCCCTTTCTAAGTGTGAAATCTGTAGCATACAGTTGCACGTGGCGGTGGGAAGTTCTACTTGAAAGCTTCATTTGCAAACTTTCTATCGTCAGCCCAGTTGGCCATTTTATTTAGATCATTTCATGAAAGATGGTGTTTGGATTAGTGTTGGACATAAGTAAATGGCAGTTCTTTATCCATTCTGAAATGCTGAAATGGCTCACGGAGGTATCGGGGCAGCTGTTGTAGAACGTGTAATGGCATTAGACGCTGAGTTGGAGAGGAAGCTGGTGCCAGACGTTTCTGGCAGCGGCTGCAGTTCTAGTGAGGCTCCCAGTGAGGAGGCTATCATTAGTGGCAGTGTTAGGGGCAAGCGAGGCCCATCAGTGGGTGATTTCCTGGAGTAGAATCCTGGGTTTCAACACAAGGAAGGAGGGAAAGAGTTTTACTCCTGAGTCATGATCATTAGAGATCATTCCTGAAATTCCGTTCCAATAACTGGGAGTGAAGTGTTCAAAACCCAAAGTGATTTTATCTGTAACTTACATGTTATATGTAGCCTTCTCTTCCCTCCTCCCTTCCCTCTCCCTCCTTTTGCTACCAGTCAGGTGATGTAAACCAAACAGAACATATGATAGCACTCTATCCTCACTGGCTTCTGTGGGGCACTAATGTCTTTAAACTCTCATATTCTGGACACTTTTTTGGTCCTCTTATGTCTGTCACTATGCCATTTCTTTTTATAATGAACTGGCAGATAAGGAGAATTACTGGGATTATATCTCTGGGTACGTTATCAAGTTCTCTTTAAGAATCAATAGGAAATCTTCACATTTTTCAACCATATGCACATACTCTTTCTTTCTCTCTTTCTTTTTCTCCAATCTCCCTGAACATGAAGACCTATACAGAAAAATAGGGTTGCTAAGTCCTGGAGAAGCAGGAGTAATTTTTATGGATGGCCATTTCAAAGGAAACTTCATAATTAAATAATAGATTAAGATTAGCTATAAGTCAAGTGCTGATATATACAGAAATGTAAAGATGAGGAAGCATATGGAATAGCCCATAATGCTTACCCATTAAAGGGTAGAGACTCCTCTAATTATTCATACCTCTAAGGGTTTTTTTTTATGTTTATTTGTTTATTTTGAGAGAGAGGGGTGGGGAGAAAGAGAGAAAGAGGGGGAGAGAGGGTGTGAATAGGGGGAGGGGCAGAGAGAGAAGGAGAGAGAGAATCCCAAGCAGGCTCCTCACTGCCCGTGCAGAGCCTGACGTGGGGCTTGGACCTACGAACCATGAGATCATGACCTGAATTGAAATCAAGAGTCAGATGCTTAACCCACTGAGCCACCCTGGCACCCCCGTAACTTAAGGGTTTTTAAAAGGGTTTTTAAAAGGGTTTTTATGTATGCTACATACACATTGGGAGATTCAAATGTGCATATTCTTGACTATTAGATACAGTTCCCATGGAGCACTGGGCAAAACTATCTTCTCTATGTTAGAAGTACCATTACAAAGGGTATTGGTCAGGCATTCTATTATATACTCTTCCATTTCTTCCACACAAACATTTTTTAAGCATCTCCATTGGGGTTTTAGTCTCCATAAATAATAACACCCTTCCTTGCCTCATGTTTAGAACCATTTCAAAGATAGATGCACAGTCAGAAAGATGCAGATCAAAATATCAACTTTATCACTCATCAAGCTGATTGAAGAAATGCTCATATAGACTTGTTAACATAATAATCACTCTCTAAGTTAAACTTATTACTGACTTTGTTTACTAAGCTTTCAGCACAGTAGAGAGAATGTGAATTCCTTAAGGCAGGCTGACTTCTTCTGAAGCATCCCATGATCATCTGCCAAGCTTGCTGTGTGAATCAAGGTTCTCCAGAGAAACAGGACCAACAGGGTGTATATAAGTGTATAGATAAAAAGACTATCATAAGGCATTGGCTCACACAATTGTGAAGACTGAGAAGTCCCAAAATATAGAGTAGGCAAGCAGGAGACCAAGAAAAGTGGATGTGTACCTCCAGTATGAGAGCCGACAGACTTGAGGCCCCAAAAGAGCCAATGTTTCAGAACGAGCATGAAGGTTGGAAAGGACCAATGTTCCAACTCAAATAGTCAGGTAGGAGTTCTTTTTTACTGAGCCTTTTTGTTCTATCCAGTTGTTCAATTAACTGGATGAGGCCCACCCACATTAGGGAGGGCAACCTGATTTGCTCAGTCTAGAAATTCAAATGTTAATGTTGTCCAGAAACATTCTTACAGATGCCCAGCATAATGTTTGACCAAATGTCTGGGCACCTAGGCTCATATAAGTTGACACATGAAATTACCCTTCACACTTGCCAACTGGAGAAGTTACCCCCCTCTTCTTCCAGGAAGGCATGGACAAGGAAGACGAGTGAGGAGTCAGACAGAAGCCTGGCATGCTGCACTCATGAATATTTCTCCCCATGGGAATCTGAGGTGTGGAGAAGGGTTCTCCCCAATAACAGGAAGTACTTTTAGACAGTGGCAATGCAAAAACTGAATATAAAAGAGTTCCCGATACCAAAAACTACATGAACAGAATAAAGACCTTAAAATATTTCTTTTAATACAATATAGTAAAAGTTAACAGAGATGAAGACACATACAAAAAGGCAGGAAGGGGCACAGCAGTGAGAAATTAATTCTCCTAGTGTGAGGGGCTAACATTTCTCACAGGATATCATTTGATCCAATAAGCGAACATTGTGTCTTCCACGTATTATGTTCCAACTAAATTCTACACATATCCATGAACACATGTGGGTCATGGGCAGTGTAAATCCTCCTATAAGACCACCAGGTGCAGTGACCAGGATGGGATTAAAGAAATTATCCAAATGATGGCTTCTCAAAGGGCAGGGATACCAGTAGGTTACCATGTAAGACAGTAATGGGAAAATTCTCTGGTTGTCACCACTGCTGTAGCTAATTATTACCCAGTTAGCTCTATATTCCTCTGACACTGAGAGTTTAGCTTGGGAATGATCTGAATTTTTTTTACTGCTCTTCCTGTTGGCCTGCTGCCAGAAGGAGACCAAAGGGAATTACTGAAAATGAAATGCCAGCCAGTTGATTTCGTAAATCTGACACTTTGAAGTCTCAAGGGAACAGTCTCTGAGTTGAGTTTGAAGGATCTGGATTCAAATCCTGGCTCCACTCTTCTTGGCTCTGTGACCTTGGCATGTGTTTGAATCTCTCTAAGATTTTGTAAAATGAGGATGTTCACATGAATAGTGATACTTTATACACTTACACTGAGGATGAAATGAGATAATGCCTGTGGTAGAGCTCTGGAAAATACATTGTTACGCAATATCAGTTATTATCTGATGAGACATTTGGAGAAGCTGCAAGTTGAAACAAATGGCTGAAATATTCCACAGATCTTTTCCTTCTCCCTTTCGCCTGCTGTCTTACCTGCTTCCCAAATTCTGAATTCTGCCCTTTCATTACATGCTCATATCCACCCCCTGAAAGAAATATATATCAAATGGTTACAAGGGTAGTAAAGTCCTGTATTTACATGAGGCCTCTCAGCCCAACATACTTTAGAGGCTGATTTATGAGCCAACACCGTTGAACCAAGTAGACTTGGTTTACTCAGTGTAAGGCTTTGTCTCAGCCAGGATAATACTGCTGCCTGAGTCAGACTTCTGCAAAAATTGTATCCGCCCCTGGCTGGCTCTGGGTTTCTGTTTCCATTGTTGGGGGTAAAAAAAAGAAAGCCCAAGTGATAGAAGAGAAAGTTAAGAACAGGTAATATCTCACCTCAGTGAAAAATAAGACTGCCAGAAACTTCAAGCAGCTAGGCTACCATAGAGTCCCCAGAAAAAGCATCCCTTTTTAGGCCTCCCTCCGTCCTTCCCCTTTCTACCCGTCAAAACCACATCAACTGTAAAAACAATTTTCCTGATTATAAAGGAGGAGAAAAAAATTAAAAGTCAAAGGATTTCATTAAAAAGTTATAAAAATTCAATAGAATGAGGGCATTTCAAACAGTCGTATATGCCTCACACACATATGTAAAACCTACAGGGTTTTAGACTCAAAGAGATTTCAGGAGTCATCTGGTTAACATATATATTAAATCATTATGTTGTACACCTTAAACTAATATAGCATTATATGTCAATTATATCCCAATAAAACTGGGGGAAAATGTAAAAACAGTTCAACTCAATTTACTGTAACAAACATGTCTCAAGTACTTGTGCATATCAGCTTTAGGGAGACAAAGATGAAAAGACGTGGGCCCCACTTTCACAGAGAAACACGCGTGTGCACGCACACACACACACACACACACACACACACCGTATATTGTAATGGGGTTGTGTGATATTTATAGCAGGAATAAAGAATGACAGTTTTGGAGAACACTGAGAGGTGAAGGCCCAGAGATGTTAGGAGTTTCAGGAATCATGGAAAGATCACAGGGCAGATAAAAGTAAGGCAGGGTGCTGGAGGGTGAGTGAGTTTCTGCACAACTACTCAGGACAAGGAAGAGAAAAACCTTAGGGAAGGCAAAGAGCATGATCTAAGAGAAAGATGATAACCATAAGGAGAAATCAGAAAATGACTAGCGCTTTATCTACCTGAGGAAGGCAGTGAATGCTGAGGCTGGGAAAGGGAGCTGGACTTTTAAACTATGGTGGGTTTAAAAAGCAGCATTAGATAGAAGTTAAGAACATGACAACCTGGGTTCAAATTCTAGCTCTGCCACCTACTAGCTGTGAAACTTGTGGAAGTTACATGATCTCTCTCTGCTCCCACATCTGAAAACTGGAGATAATGATATAAAACCCCCATCACATAGAATTACTTGCAAAGATTAGATTAGGTATACATGTATAGTACTTAGAACTTAATGCATGTACAGTACTTAGTACTTGGTACATAGTAGGGACTCAAAAATAATTATTATCAGTTCATTGCCGTGAACTAAATTGTATTCTCCTCCTTCCCCCACAAATTCTTATGTTAAAGCTTTTACCCCCAAAGTGACTATGTTTGGAGATAGGGCTTTTAGGAGGTAATTAAGGTTAAGTCAGTTCATAGGGTGGATCATAATTCAATAGGATCGGTGGCCTTATAAGAAGAGAGCTTTCTGTTTCTCTGTTCATGCATTGAGGAATGGCCATGCAAGCACTCAGAGAAGGCATCCATCTGCAAATCAGGAAGAGGGTTTTCACCAGAACCTGAACAGGCTGGCATCCTGTTCACAGACTGCCAGCCTCCAGAACTTTGAGAAATAAATTTCTGTTAAGTCACCCAGTATATGGTATTTTGTCATGGCAGCTAGAGCTGACTACTGTCCTCATAGACCAGGGATTGCAAACTCAAATGACTATGGAGTGACACAAGTAATACAATTAAATTATATGGAGTGACAGCCAGGTCGAAAGGCAGCAGCCAGCACTTGAGTTGAGTCGATTGATTATTGTTGTGTGAGAAACTGGACCAAGCATTCCAGGACTGCCTGATGTTTTAAAGACAAGGTCGATGGTGTTTTATTTGTTGGGAGGTGGGAAGTTCTAAATTTTTAAATGTAGACCAAAATACTGTGAAGTCATAAAGACCTGGCCCATGGGCCACTGAGCTGCTCCATGAAAAATGCCTGAGACCAGTGCTTGGAAAAACTGGTCTAGGGAGAAGAGAGAACAGTGACAGGGAGACCGATTGGGAGGAGGGAGATGTGCCAAGATGGGAGATGGGAACGGACTGAGATTTCCAGTCACACATTAATTCAGGCTCCACTTTAGCCCTGTAGCTTTCAGCTAATATCAGAATCGTTCTGAGACCCGGGTTTTTCAACAGAAAAATGGTGATGAAAATACACCAATGTTTTATGGTTCTTGAAGAAATGAATGGAAAGTGTGCATAGAGTGCCCAATAAGCGCTGGAAAATGTTAGTTCCTTCTCTTCTTCCAGTTGGTAGATAAGAGCTGGACCAAAGGAAATAGTGGTGGAGCAAAGAGGATGCTAGGAAGACATGGCAAGTGTAGAATGGTTAGGATTTATTTGGATGAGGAAGACGGAAATTGATGACCCTGGGGACAGAGGGGATAATGAAGCTGTTCACTGTAGTTCACAGGAGGGGAGAGATGAATTATCTGTGTTTTAGATAAACTGAAACTTGTGAAATCTATGGAATATTTGAGTTGAAAAGTCCTACTGGTGTCCAAATAAGTGTCATGAGGAAAGTAGTTAGGGATAGAGATACAGTTTTGGGTGGTATCATCTTACAGGGAGTAGTTGGAGCCATGGGAGTGGTTGGGATTTTTCAAAGAGATCAAACAGTATAAGAAGAGAAATAGGCCCAGGAGGTCCAGGATAGCAGAAGGAGAGAAAGAGTGATGGAAGAAAAGCAAACTTGGCATAGAGAGGAAGACCAGCTAGAGGGGTACCCATAAGACAGAGAGTGAGTAGAAGGAAGGAACATTTTAAGAAAGAAGAGATTATTTTAGAAATACGAAGTAGAATGAAAAGAAAAAAGAAACCTTGGTTTCTGTAGTTTGAAGTTTACCAGTGACCTTTAGGAGAAGAATTTGATGAGAAACTAACCTTGATAGTCTAGCTTACAAAAATCAGTGCTGGTGACACCCCGCCCACCATTTTTCTCTCCACTTTGCTGACAGTGATGACTCCAATCCATCCAGGAAACACTACATTATGTTCAGTATAAAGAAGGTGTATTTGCATTTAAGATGAAGTATTTCTAGAAAATATGCTGTGAATTAAACCCGATTTTCTTGAAGCGAGAATGATCTAGAGAGGAGGATTATGCTCTTGACACAGGGCCTTGTGCCCAACATTTTATAGGCATGAACACAAACTCCATATTGAATTAATTAATTATAAATGATAACCATGTATAATATAAAGCCTCTTCAAGTATACATAATTAAACAGCATAATACAAAAACCAATCACATAAATTATATTTAATGTGATGGAATAGCATAAATATTAAACAAAGTTATTATTTTATTTCCTGACATTCTTTCTCATTGGTAAGTGATGGGAATTGTGGTATCATAGAATCAGAGGGAATCTTTTGGAAAGTTTTCACAGACATTTCTGAGAAGACCTTGGAGGCTATTGGGGCTCTCTTCTTTTGCTTATAATGGCTTCCAGAGAAAGTGTTGGAGGCCAAGATGTTGCCTCTTCTGCTACCATCAAGAATAAAGTCTTTCTGCTTTCTTATTCTGCTGTCTCACCAGGGTTATCATCCTCTACTACCACCCTGAGATTATCCACAGAATTTGGACTTTGAACCACATAGAAGCCACACGTTCATGCTGACTCTTACCTTGCTACTCTACTCAATGTCAAAGGAAGCTCAGAGCTTTTCCTTACATGGTAGAAACCTCTTCCAAAATCAAATTTGATCCAACTCTGTGGCAAGTTTCAGGGAATCTTAACAGTTGCCAGAGGTTTGACTCTTTCAATGGAAACTTTAGAGAAGTAGCGTCCTATGAGATTACAAAGAAATGAGACTGACACTTTAATAAGCACTGAGAATGTCTCATTTATAATGCCAAATCTTTATTTGGTGTTGTACTTTGGAATTTATAAAAACACTTTCTATATCTTAATCTATTGTAGTCTCAAAGTGTTTTTTTATATATATAATAGCAAGGCTATTATCAACTGTCATACCTGAAGATTGAGGATCAGTGAGATTAAATGCCTTTCCCTGAGCAATAGACACTGTTAATAAAGGACAGAATGAGGAACCAGAACTCAGGCCCTGTTAACTCCTAAGCTGGTGCTCTTCCCAAGATTCTATTCCTTCTAATGAGCAGTCCCCATTTCCTTTGGGATGCTGTGCATTTATTCAAATATTGGTATACTTGCTCAAAATATTTTTTACAAAATTTGTTTTCAGATATGTTTTTTCAGTCACACTAGAAACTCGGTCTCAACGTTATCCATCATGTCTTACCAGTTACAGCTCTACCACCTTCCTCACACACCCTGAGGGGTCAGCACTGCCTCTTTCTGGTGCAGATGTTGGGGAGGGGTCTGTGCGTGCACGAAGTGAACCCGACAACCAAACTAAGACTAAGGGGCAGGGAACTCTGTGAAATCTGTTAGGCTGCTACCAGAACCACTTGGGGACACTTGCTTGTCACTGTCCTGTTCTCTCTGCTAATAGCTGATCACATGGATATAGTAAGCTAGCTCCATTAAGAGAAATTGCTGCACATCAAATTGCCAGAAGTCAAGCCCTACCTACTCCTTCCTTACGAAAGCAGGCCAATGCAGCACAAATATTTCCATTGAAATGACTGTAATTTTATTTCCGCATTTTGGCTTTTATAAAAGTATGTTTTATGTCTTTGAAAAGTTTGCTTATGTAAAATTTCTCATTCCTTTTTAATACCCATAAAAAATTTCCAGACCAACCTAAATGGCAGACAATGAAGGGATGTCATTTATATTGATGATAAACAGAAAAGGAGAGGAATGTTTATGGCAAACTTGAGTGAATCACCCAGTGAGATAGTATAAATTTTTCCTGAATATCTCCATAAACAATACATTATCTTTTCCAAAGGGAAATGATACTACTAGATTTTTCACATCTTTATGAAGGCGTTCGTATTGTTTCTTTTCTCATTGACATGATGGCCTTACCTTCTCCAGCTATCCACGCTCTCCTTGACCAAGGTTATGCATATTCAAAATGGCTGACTTAAGAAGAGTATATTAAGATGCTCACTAGAGATTAAAAGTGAGATTTTTATTTTTGTAACGATGCTCAAAGGTCTGCATTTAGATCCTTCCAAAGAAGGTAAGAGTGAGTGAGGGTGTTTGTATGAACATATATAAGGAAACCATCCTCTCAAAGGTGTAGAAGGCATCTCCTTTATAAGATGTGTGTGTGTGTGTGTGTGTGTGTGTGTGTGTGTGTGTGTTGGAAGGAAGGAAGGAAGGAAGGAAGGAAGGAAGGAAGGAAGGAAGGAACTGGATATACTGGAACCTATTTTTGCAAGGTGTAATGGAGGCTGGATAATATTCAAGAGGGAAAAATGGTGATGGTGGTAGTGGGAGTTGTAGCAATAAGGAAACAATGAGTACAGTGAGTCTATAAGGTGATTACAATCTGAGATTCTCCTGGCCCTAACATCCATGATCTGATTATGAGCTCAGAAGAGGCTCTTCAAGTAGACAAGGAGAAGCACATCTCCAATGGGCTTTATACAGAACCTGCAGCAGTGGCTCATCTGTGTGTAGGATTTCAGGACATAAGCCAGGCAGACCAGCTACTAACCTGCTGTTGGCCCCCTCTCTCACGATCCTAGCAGGAGATACTGCGTGTGAGTCGGGTGCTGGGGCTCCAACCCTGGTACGGGGGGAAATCTGAAAGATCCAAACAATCTAAGTACGATGCTTCCTGGAGACAAAGGGATGTACGTGTTACTCTGAATACCTCATCTTTTGTTGTCCCCATTACTCTCACACTAATCTATGACTCTTATTATCTTCCTAGAAATCATTTTTTAACCACCTCATAGGAATTCCTTTTTTTTTTAAATTTTTTTTTAACGTTTTATTTATTTTTGAGACAGAGAGAGACAGAGCATGAACGGGGGAGGGGCAGAGAGACAGGGAGACACAGAATCGGAAGCAGGCTCCAGGCTCTGAGCCATCAGCCCAGAGCCCGACGCGGGGCTCAAACTCACGGACCGCGAGATCATGACCTGAGCTGAAGTCGGCCGCTTAACCGACTGAGCCACCCAGGCACCCCACACCTCATAGGAATTCCTAAATGTGTTGGTTCCACAACTCCCTGAAGGATCCTGCTATCCTCTAGGGTCTTTGAGAAATTTCCAGTCTGTCTTACAGGATCCCTCACTTCCAAAATCCTTTGGGATGATTTCCAGCTCCTATGTTACTGTAGGGACACAAACCTTTATCTAAAACTCTTGGGGCCAAACGTATTTCAGAGTTCACATCTACTCAGATTTTAGAATAGTGATAATGCAAATTCCATACCATCCCCGGTAGTACACCCAGTAACAAGAAATTAATATTCCCGTAGTGAATGCATGAGCATTCATGCTACAGAGATAAAGATCATAGAGAGTCTCAGGACAGTTAGCACAGCCTTCACTGCCACTGAATTTGTACCAAATTTATGAAAGAAAAATTTCAGTTTTCATGGCTGTTAGGATTTCAGAACTGTGGACAAGGGTTTGTGAAATATACTACTGTTGTTAAGCATCATGAAGTCCAGGAGAGAGTGACGGGTACAACCGGAAATCTCAGATGAAGGAGATTGTCATTTCCTCACGGAGGAGGCTGAACAACGGCCTCCACAGAAAGCAGGTCCTCATCCCTGGATCCTGTGAATATTATCTTGTATGGCAAAAGATGTGATGAAATTTAGGATCTGGAAATGGAGAAGTTATCCTGGATCATCCCGGTGGTGCCTAAATGCAGTCACAGGTATCTTTTTAAGATGGAAGCAGAGGGAGATGTCCATACACAGAAGAGAATATGCAACGTGAAGGCAGAGAAGAGAGAGATTTGAAGACGCTGGCCTTGGAGACTGAAGCAATGCAGCCACAAACCAAAGCATGCCGGCGGCCACCAGAACTTGGAAGAGGCAAGGAATGAATTCTCCACTAGAGTCTTAGGAGACAGCAGAGCTCTCTGGACACCTTGATTTCAGTCCATTGAGACTGATTTTGGACGTTTGGCTTCCAGAACTGTGAGAGAATTGATTCTGCTGTTTTAAGCCACCAAGCTTGTGGTGATTTGTTATAGCAGCCACCCCAAGGAGAGGTGTCTTAACACCCCTCATTCAAGTCCTTCAGATGTTAGTCACTCTTTTTTGGATCACCTGTCTTTTCCCACTGACTCTTTGGGTGTTACTTAACTCCCTTGAATCTAAGTTTCTTCATTTGTAAAATGTTTCATAGGGTTGTTGTAAGAATTAAGTTTAAAACACATATATATAAAATGCTTAACATACCACTGGCATCAGTGCTTAATAATTAGTGCTTAATAAATGCTGGTTAGTTGATGACATTACAGTGTTCTGAGAATCCCTTTATACGTTTCCAGGACGTGTGAATTTACATTTAGGTTTGAGTCCATCTATATTACAGAGAGAGTCGATCAATCAAATCTCAATTTTTCCTCATCTAAAAGATTTTGCCAGCCCATTTATATTCACCAATGTCACAATGATGATGCATTTGATGTCTAAGAGTGTTAGATGTCTAAAGACATACAAATCAGTCCTGTGAGGCTTAGTTTCTATTTTTATCCCAAACATTTTTACTTTCCCAAAGGCTGAAGTCTTTGAACCTGGTATCTTCAATCAAATCAATGCTAATTTGCCCCCAAAAATGCTTTAAAAATGTGCCCATTTGCAGAAGGGTATGTCTGTTGATATTAGGCAAAATGTCTTTTTCCAAAAGTGGGGAAGTGTTTACAAGTATGAAAGAAATAATCTAAGGGGCTGGTACGCTTTGGAAGGGGACACTTCATAATTGTAAAATCCCCGAAACTCATAAACGAAAAATAAACAGGACAACAAATTTATTAAAAAGCATCCACCAGGAGAGAAGCATGGAGAACAGAAGCTAATGGATGGTGAAGAGTGGGAAATCATGACTATTATTTGAGTATCTTCTATGGCCAGGCATGGTGCTAGGCACAGTCATATATTGATAGGTATTTGTTCTACTTAGCTCCAGTCAGAACAGACATTTTTGACAGTTTAAAGTGTTCTGCTATAGATGTCTTCATTTGAACAGGACTGGTTTATTACTTACAGATATATAGCTTTATGCCTTCAAAGGTAACTATTTTTTGAGCATAATATACATTTAGAATGCATTATTCTTTTAGGTGATGGAATTCTGTGGCCTCTAACCAATGTCTTAAAGGTTCCAGGTAACTGGGAAGTGTCTACAGCCCCACTAACAGGCCACTCTGACACTAAGGTCACAGAATGTGAGAGGTGCCAATGCCACAGCAGGAATCTAGTACCACACTCTCATTTTCAGAGGGGGAAACCAAGGCACAGTGTTCCACATACCCACCTGGGGTCACACAGTTCTAATGAGCAAAGCACGACCCGAAATGTTGCCCTTCCTTCCGGAGCAATTTCTGTCCCACAGTAAAGACACTTTTAGTTGACTGGTGGTTAACTCCTTTCTCAACTTTCAGTTGAAATGCCTTGAAAACGCTGCAACACCAGGGAAGAGGAAGCTGTTCAGAACCGGCCTGGGAGTTTGGAGATCCAAATTTAGAAGTCAGCTCAACTATAGATGAGGTATGATCATGGGAAGATCACTTATTTTCATTTTGTTTGAGGTTTCTCCATCCAGGAAATGGTTCTCCGTCTTCTCTTTCCCAGCACTTATCGATACTGTCATTGTGTAAGTGTGATTCCTGCTCTAGGGTGTGGTAGTTAAAGGCAAAGATAGACTCTGCAGCAACACTGCCTGGGTTCCAGCCCTAGCTCCAACTATGCTAAGTGTGCAGACAAGTCGCTTAATCTCTCCGTGTCTCAGTTTCCTCATCTATGAAATAAGCCTAATGATAGAAGCTATCTCAGATGTAGGATAAATGAGTTAATATGTGGAGAACATTTAAAACAGTACCTGGCATGCATTAAGCACTATCTGTATATTTATTCTATGATTTCTCTCTCTCCTTCACCACTCTATTCCCAGTACCAGTTGTATGCCTGATTGGATTCCTGTCTTTCTTTCCAATTTTATCTCCTGCTACTCTCCCACTGGCACTAAACTATCTGCATTTCTGACCAAGTTTCCTGAAGTTTCTGTGACCTTGTACAGGATTTCCCTACTTGAAATATCTTCTCCTTCATAGTTTCCAAGCAAAAATGTAAGAAAAAGGCCAAACATGATAAAAGGGACTGAGAAAAGGAAAGATTCTCTTGGTTTTCTTTAATAAAAGAAGTGACTGAATGCCAAAGGTAGTGTACAGGCTTCACAATGTAAACAGTAAGACACCCATTCACTAGTTTTCATGACTTCGTGAGGGTGGATACTTAATTCACTCAAGCATACCAGTCATCCCGGGCTTACTAATGGCCACCATGATGCAAGTGCCACCATGCCCACTAACTACTCATTCCAGGGTACCCAGAGACACTCCACAGGGTCCCGGGCACATGCTCTCTAATATCTTAGGAGAGTTCAGAGTTTTTCCTCTTTGTGTTCCCACTGCACTGAATCTGCAATTTCTTCCATTGTGTGCTGTATAGATCTATGTTCAGGGTTTTAAATGTTTTGCGTTACTTTTGTTTTTCCTTCTGGCACACGTTGTGGGGGCAGGGATTGTGAGTCATCTCTATATGCTGATCTGTATGCATAGCTGATAGCTGATGTGCTTGGAACATGGTCTTAAAACTCTTTCTTTCTTGGTTCCCTGGACAGCAACCCTCCAGTTCTCTTCTAAATTCTCTGACCCTTCATTTTATTATTTTATTTTATTTTATTTTATTTTATTTATTTTATTTTATTTTATTTTTATTTTATTATTTTAATCTTATCCCTTCTTCTTCTTTGCTCAGTCCTTTGGTACATCTTTTTTCTCTTCTTATCATTTATGCTCACCTTGGTGCTCTCACCTGATCAATGGCTTCACCCCCTCCCTACAAGCAGATATCTTCACAATCTCTCTCTCTTTCATCTTTCAACCCATCTGCTGACCAGATATCTCTGTGGGATGGTACCTGAACATAGGTCTACTTCTAAAACAGAATAGGCCTCGGACCGATGCAGTTACTTGGCTGTCTCAAAGTTTTCAACACCTAGGAAAAAAACAGTTTCTCTTTCTGGCTTTTATTCTCGATATTCTTTAGCTAAATTTGTTTCACAAATTAAAAAGAAGAAGGAGAAGAAGAAGAAGAAAAAGTGAAGAAGCAGTTTCTTGTTCCTGCTTCTAAGGACACTAGAAATCCAACAGAGAAACCAGGGGACATTGATGACTGGATCTATGTAATAATGGACAATTCTGTATGGCCCTAAAGCATACTAATCTCACTGCAAGGAATCATACGTCCTTGACGAATGTCACCCGTCCAGTCTGTTGGGAAACCAGTGACAGTGTGGGCAAGGATAAGACACAAGGGGTTTTCCGGAAGATGGCGGCGTAGGAGGACGCGGGGCTCACAGCGCGTCCGGCCGATCACTTAGATTCCACCTACACCTGCCTAAAGAACCCAGAAAACCGCCAGAGGATTAGCAGAAGGGAGTCTCAGGAGTCAAGCGCAGACTAGAGGCCCACGGAAGAGGGTAGGAAGGGCGGCGAGGCGGTGCGCGCTCCACGGACTGGCGGGAGGGAGCCGGGGCGGAGGGGCGGCTCGCCGGCCAAGCAGAGCCCCCGAGTCGGGCTGGCAAAAGCGGAGGGGCCGGACAGACTGTGTTCCGACAGCAAGCACGACTTAGCGTCTGGGAGGTCATAAGTTAACAGCTCTGCTCGGAAAGCGGGAAGGCTGGAGGACAAAGGGAGGGAGAGCTGCTGAGCCCCCGGACGGCAGAGCTCAGCTTGGCGGGGAACAAAGGAGCCAGCGCCATCTCCCCCGCCCATCCCCCAGCCAAAATCCCAAAGGGAACCAGTTCCTGCCAGGGAACTTGCTCGCTCCGCGCAAACACCCAACTCTGTGCTTCTGCGGAGCCAAACCTCCGGCAGCGGATCTGACTCCCTCCCGCTGCCACAGGGCTCCTCCTGAAGTGGATCACCTAAGGAGAAGCGAGCTAAGCCTGCCCCTCCAGCCCCCGTGCACCTTGCCTACCCACCCCAGCTAATACGCCAGATCCCCAGCAACACAAGCCTGGCAGTGTGCAAGTAGCCCAGACGGGACATGCCACCCCACAGTGAATCCCGCCCCTAGGAGAGGGGAAGAGAAGGCACACACCAGTCTGACTGTGGCCCCAGCAGTGGGCTGGGGGCAGACATCGGGTCGGACTGCGGCCCCGCCCACTAACTCCAGTTATACACCACAGCACAGGGGAAGTGCACTGCAGGTCCTCACCACGCCAGGGACTCTCCAAAATGACCAAACGGAAGAATTCCCCTCAGAAGAATCTCCAGGAAATAACAACAGCTAATGAACTGATCAAAAAGGATTTAAATAATATAACAGAAAGTGAATTTAGAATAATAGTCATAAAATTAATCGCTGGGCTTGAAAACAGTATACAGGACAGCAGAGCATCTCTTGCCATAAAGATCGAGGGACTAAGGAACAGTCACGAGGAGTTGAAAAACGCTTTAAACGAAATGCAAAACAAAATGGAAACCACAATGGCTCGGCTTGAAGAGGCAGAGGAGAGAATAGGTGAACTAGAAGATAAAGTTATGGAGAAAGAGGAAGCTGAAAGAAAGAGAGATAAAAAAATCCAGGAGTATGAGGGGAAAATTAGAGAACTAAGTGATACACTAAAAAAAAATAATATACGCATAATTGGTATCCCAGAGGAGGAAGAGAGAGGGAAAGGTGCTGAAGGGGTACTTGAACAAATTATAGCTGAGAACTTCCCTGAACTGGGGAAGGAAAAAGGCATTGAAATCCAAGAGGCACAGAGAACTCCCTTCAGACGTAACTTGAATCGATCTTCTACACGACATATCATAGTGAAACTGGCAAAATACAAGGATAAAGAGAAAATTCTGAAAGCAGCAAGGGATAAACGTGCCCTCACATATAAAGGGAGACCTATAAGACTCGTGACTGATCTCTCCTTTGAAACTTGGCAGGCCAGAAAGGCTTGGCACGATATCTACAGTGTGCTAAACAGAAAAAATATGCAGCCGAGAATCCTTTATCCAGCAAGTCTGTCATTTAGAATAGAAGGAGAGATAAAGGTCTTCCCAAACAAACAAAAACTGAAGGAATTTGTCACCACGAAACCAGCCCTACAAGAGATCCTAAGGGGGATCCTGTGAGACAAAGTACCAGAGACATCACTACAAACATAAAACATACAGACATCACAATGACTCTAAACCCATATCTTTCTATAATAACACTGAATGTAAATGGATTAAATGCGCCAACTAAAAGACATAGGGTATCAGAATGGATACAAAAACAAGACCCATCTATTTGCTGTCTACAAGAGACTCATTTTAGATCTGAGGACACCTTTAGATTGAGAGTGAGGGGATGGAGAACTATTTATCATGCTCCTGGAAGCCAAAAGAAAGCTGGAGTAGCCATACTTATATCAGACAAACTAGACTTTAAATTAAAGGCTGTAACAAGAGATGAAGAAGGGCATTATATAATAATCACAGGGTCTATCCACCAGGAAGAGCTAACTATTATAAATGTCTATGCGCCAAATACCCGAGCCCCCAGATATATAAAACAATTACTCATAAACATAAGCAACCTTATTGATAAGAATGTGGTCATTGCAGGGGACTTTAACACCCCACTTACAGAAATGGATAGATCATCTAGACACACAGTCAATAAAGAAACAAGGGCCCTGAATGATACATTGGATCAGATGGACTTGACAGATATATTTAGAACTCTGCACCCCAAAGCAACAGAATATACTTTCTTCTCGAGTGCACATGGAACATTCTCCAAGATAGATCATATACTGGGTCACAAAACAGCCCTTCATAAGTTTACAAGAATTGAAATTATACCATGCATACTTTCAGACCACAATGCTATGAAGCTTGAAATCAACCACAGGAAAAAGTCTGGAAAACCTCCAAAAGCATGGAGGTTAAAGAACACCCTACTAACGAATGAGTGGGTCAACCAGGCAATTAGAGAAGAAATTAAAATATATATGGAAACAAACGAAAATGAAAATACAACAATCCAAACGCTTTGGGATGCAGCGAAGGCAGTCCTGAGAGGAAAATACATTGCAATCCAGGCCTATCTCAAGAAACAAGAAAAATCCCAAATACAAAACCTAACAGCACACCTAAAGGAAATAGAAGCAGAACAGCAAAGGCAGCCTAAACCCAGCAGAAGAAGAGAAATAATAAAGATCAAAGCAGAAATAAACAATATAGAATCTAAAAAAACTGTAGAGCAGATCAACGAAACCAAGAGTTGGTTTTTTGAAAAAATAAACAAAATTGACAAACCTCTAGCCAGGCTTCTCAAAAAGAAAAGGGAGATGACTCAAATAGATAAAATCATGAATGAAAATGGAATGATTACAACCAATCCCTCAGAGATACAAACAATTATCAGGGAATACTATGAAAAATTATATGCCAGCAAATTGGACAACCTGGAAGAAATGGACAAATTTCTAAACACCCACACTCTTCCAAAACTCAATCAGGAGGAAATAGAAAGCTTGAACAGACCCATAACCAGCGAAGAAATTGAATCGGTTATCAAAAATCTCCCAACAAATAAGAGTCCAGGACCAGATGGCTTCCCAGGGGAGTTCTACCAGACATTTAAAGCAGAGATAATACCTATCCTTCTCAAGCTATTCCAAGAAATAGAAAGGGAAGGAAAACTTCCAGACTCATTCTATGATGCCAGTATTACTTTGATTCCTAAACCAGACAGAGACCCAGTAAAAAAAGAGAACTACAGGCCAATATCCCTGATGAATATGGATGCAAAAATTCTTAATAAGATACTAGCAAATCGAATTCAACAGCATATAAAAAGAATTATTCACCATGATCAAGTGGGATTCATTCCTGGGATGCAGGGCTGGTTCAACATTCGCAAATCGATCAACGTGATACATCACATTAACAAAAAAAAAAGAGAAGAACCATATGATCCTGTCAATCGATGCAGAAAAGGCCTTTGACAAAATCCAGCACCCTTTCTTAATAAAAACCCTTGAGAAAGTCGGGATAGAAGGAACATACTTAAAGATCATAAAGGCCATTTATGAAAAGCCCACAGCTAACATCATGCTCAATGGGGAAAAACTGAGAGCTTTTTCCCTGAGATCAGGAACACGACAGGGATGCCCACTATCACCGCTGTTGTTCAATATAGTGCTGGAAGTTCTAGCATCAGCAATCAGACAACAAAAGGAAATCAAAGGCATCAAAATTGGCAAAGATGAAGTCAAGCTTTCGCTTTTTGCAGATGACATGATATTATACATGGAAAATCCGATAGACTCCACCAAAAGTCTGCTAGAACTGATACATGAATTCAGCAAAGTTGCAGGATACAAAATCAATGTGCAGAAATCAGTTGCATTCTTATACACTAACAATGAAGCAACAGAAAGACAAATGAAGAAACTGATCCCATTCACAATTGCACCAAGAAGCATAAAATACCTAGGAATAAATCTAACCAAAGATGTAAAAGATCTGTATGCTGAAAACTATAGAAAGCTTATGCAGGTAATTGAAGAAGATATAAAGAAATGGAAAGACATTCCCTGCTCATGGATTGGAAGAATAAATATTGTCAAAATGTCAATACTACCCAAAGCTATCTACACATTCAATGCAATCCCAATCAAAATTGCACCAGCATTCTTCTCGAAACTAGAACAAGCAATCCTAAAATTCATATGGAACCACAAAAGGCCCCGAAGAGCCAAAGTAATTTTGAAGAAGAAGACCAAAGCAGGAGGCATCACAATCCCAGAATTTAGCCTCTACTACAAAGCTGTCATCATCAAGACAGCATGGTATTGGCATAAAAACAGACACATAGACCAATGGAATAGAATAGAAACCCCAGAACTAGACCCACAAACGTATGGCCAACTCATCTTTGACAAAGCAGGAAAGAACATCCAATGGAAAAAAGACAGTCTCTTTAACAAATGGTGCTGGGAGAACTGGACAGCAACATGCAGAAGGTTGAAACTAGACCACTTTCTCACACCATTCACAAAAATAAACTCAAAATGGATAAAGGACCTGAATGTGAGACAGGAAACCATCAAAACCTTAGAGGAGAAAGCAGGAAAAGACCTCTCTGACCTCAGCCGTAGCAATCTCTTACTCGGCACATCCCCAAAGGCAAGGGAATTAAAAGCAAAAGTGAATTACTGGGACCTTATGAAGATAAAAAGCTTCTGCACAGCAAAGGAAACAACCAACAAAACTAAAAGGCAGCCAACGGAATGGGAAAAGATATTTGCAAATGACACATCGGACAAAGGGCTAGTATCCAAAATCTATAAAGAGCTCATCAAACTCCACACCAGAAAAACAAATAACCCAGTGAAGAAATGGGCAGAAAACATGAATAGACACTTCTCTAAAGAAGACATCCGGATGGCCAACAGGCACATGAAAAGATGCTCAACGTCGCTCCTTATCAGGGAAATACAAATCAAAACCACACTCAGATACCACCTCACGCCAGTCAGAGTGGCCAAAATGAAGAAATCAGGAGACTATAGATGCTGGAGAGGATGTGGAGAAACAGGAACCCTCTTGCACTGTTGGTGGGAATGCAAATTGGTGCAGCCGCTCTGGAAAGCAGTGTGGAGGTTCCTCAGAAAATTAAAAATAGACCTACCCTATGACCCAGCAATAGCACTGCTAGGAATTTATCCAAGGGATACAGGAGTACTGATGCATAGGGGCACCTGTACCCCAATGTTTATAGCGGCACTCTCAACAATAGCCAAATTATGGAAAGAGCCTAAATGTCCATCAACTGATGAATGGATAAAGAAATTGTGGTTTATATACACAATGGAATACTACGTGGCAATGAGAAAAAATGAAATATGGCCTTTTGTAGCAACATGGATGGAACTGGAGAGTGTGATGCTAAGTGAAATAAGCCATACAGAGAAAGACAGATACCATATGGTTTCACTCTTATGTGGATCCTGAGAAACATAACAGAAACCCATGGGGGAGGGGAAGGAAGGAAAGAAAAAAAAAAAAAGAGGTTAGAGTGGGAGAGAGCCAAAGCATAAGAGACTGTTAAAAACTGAGAACAAACTGAGGGTTGATGGGGGGTGGGAGGGAGGGCAGGGTGGGTGATGGGTATTGAGGAGGGCACCTTTTGGGATGAGCACTGGGTGTTGTATGGAAACCAATTTGACAGTAAATTTCATATATTAAAAAAAAAAAAAAAAAAAAAAAAAAAAAAAAAAAAAAAAAAACTATCACCATTAGATAAGGTTACTTTGTGACCCTGATGGAACAACACAAAAATAAGGACAATATGCAACCACATTCTCTCAAAGCCAGTGTGAGTGACTAATGCTCCTTTACCAATGACAGCCCTGCTTTATCCCTCCCCTCTGCTGAATTAAAATTATTAACGTTCTCAGTAAAAAAAAAAAAAAAAAAAAAAAAAAAAAAAAAAAAAAATAAATAAATAAAACAGAATACATCCCTCCTTGTTGTGCAACGTGCTCTTCTAAATCTCATTTTGGATTTCCAGCTCCAGCGGAAAAGTTAAGACTTCTTCATCTTCCTTTCCTGCAACATCTAAGACGTCTTTAAAGGCTGAAAATGTGGAGTTTATATTTCATATATTTGATTCCTCCCCCAAATCTCCATCGCCATTGTTTTATTTCATGTCTTCATCATCTCTAGTTTGACCTGTAGCAACAATCCCCTAACTCCATAACAGTGACCTTTTAGAAGAGTATGGTCGGATGCTTTGAAGGCTGCTTCTCACTTTGGGTTTTCTTATGTTTAAAGTCAAGTTGTACATTTTTGGAAGAAATGTGATATAAGTAATGTACCCTTCTTTCTCAGTGCATCACATTAGAAGGTACGTGATGACTCTTTGTAATTAATAAGTAATTTGTTGGAAGTTTTGAGGTCATCTAAATATCCTATTTCCTCATCAAATTTTCACCAAGTAGTTTTATTATCCATTAATGATTCTTGTCTGAATCAATTATTGCTATACAGTTGCAAAATGGCAATTTTCTCACTCCATTATTCCTTCCACATTTTTAAGTTGACATTCTACTTTAATTCAATAATACATTTACTAACAGTATCTTCTCATGAATTCTTATTTTACTTGATGAGGTATAATCCCTTAGTGTCATTACTTATTTTGATGTTTCAGTTGTCCTAGATTTGGCCAGTGGGAGCCCCGTCAGGCTGGCTTCTGTGTCTTTTTGATATGTCCTCATAATTTCTTGAGCACGTCTTTAGTCCTAGCATAAGAAGGGTTTATCATCTTCATTTCTGAAGAATATTTTGACTGGCTATAAAATTATAGATTGGTAGTAACTTTCTTTCATTATTTTAAAGAGTTCTTTTATTGTTCTCTGGCGTCCATTATTTTTTGGTGCTAAATCAACCCCAGGAATTATTATTGCTCTTTTAGAGGCAATGTGGTTTTTTCTCCCCTTTTTACCTACTTAAAATTTTTTTTCTCTTTGTCTTTGATTTTAGCATGTTTTACTACATTGTTTCTGATACATAGTTTTCTTTATATTTATCCTGCTTGAGTTCTATTTATTTATTTATTTATTTATTTATTTATTTATTTATTTATGTTTATTTTTGAGACAGAGAGAGACAGAGCACGAGCAGGGGAGGGGCAGAGAGAGAGGGAGACACAGAATCTGAAGCAGGCTCCAGGCTCAGAGCTGTCAGCACAGAGCCTGTGGCGGGGTTTTAACTCATGAACCGGCAGATCATGACCCCAGCGAAGTCAGATGCTTAACTGACTGAGCTACCCGGGTGCCCCATACTTGAGTTTTTTTTGTCTGTCTTTTTTTAAGCTTAATCAATCTGTGGTTTGATGCCTTTCAGTTTCACAATCTCAAATATTATTTCTTCAAATATTGTTTCTCTCTCATATTCATATTCCTTCCTTGGTGGAACTCCAGACACATGTTGCCCATTTTCACTGTACCCTACTTCTCTCTTTTACTCTTCTTCCTAACTTTTATATTTTTTCTTCTTGTAGTCCAGTTTGAGTACTTTTTAAAAAATACTTATTTATTTTTGACCAAGACAGAGACAGAGTGTGAACAGGGGAGGGGAAGAGAGAGAGGTAGACACAGAATCCGAAGCAGGCTCCAGGCTCTGAGTTGTCAGCACAGAGCCCGATGTGGGGCTCAAACCCACGAACCCTGAGATCATGACCTGAGCCAAAGTCCATGGTTCAACTGACTGAGCCACCCAAGTGCCCCTCCGGTATGAATACTCTAAACTTAACCTGTATTCTAGTTTATAAATTATGTTTTCTACTCTGTCTAATCTGCTATTAAACCCACCTATTGAATTCTTTATTTCAGATACTATATTTTCTGGTTCCATAAAATCCATTTGACTTTCTCATATAGTTTACAAGTTTCTGTTGAAATCTTCCATGCCTTTCTCTGTTTCCTTGAACATAGTTATTTTAATGTCCCTGTCTAATAATTCTAATATCTGAATCATCTGTAGGTCTGTTTCTGCTTGGCTTTTGCTCAGTTGGTTCTTCTTCTTTCTTAAACATGCCTCATAGTTTTTTGGTTACTTGGTGGGCATTGTATTACATAAATATTATAGAGAGCCTGGATGTGTTATCTCCCTTCTGAGAGAGTTAATCTTTTCAGGCAACAGAGAGTACATGCAGATCACCTTAATCCTACTGAAGATTGATTTTAGGGCTATTCTATTTTATTTTGGCTTTACTCTAGGATGCAGACTTTTCCATGTCTCAACTGAGAGCCAGGAATGTTTACCGGGGCCATTCCATGTTGGCAGGTTTTGAAATCCTTTCTCTGTATCTCCAGAACACTAGGCTTCTAAAATCTCTGCTCAGTCCCTTGGCCTTCTAGCTGCTGTTCCTGATAGTTTTTTGGAATTGTACACCGTGTGCAGCTTAGAAATTGGCCCAAATCCTCAAGTGGAATTTTAGTAGAGATTTTTAGGCTGACTTCCCTGTGGTTTTCTTCCTTTAAGATTTTGTTCCTCAAGATCCAGGTCTTTCAGTCATCCTAACCTCCAAGATCTGTCTTCTTAGACCATTGAAACTGTCACTGTCTACTGGGATTCTACTTCTTCATGCTGAAATTTGCTAATGCCCATGAGGAAAAAGCTGGGTGAATGTGGATCTCACTTACAGTCCTTTTTCCTCAAGGGATTTCGAATCTCTCAAGCTCTGTGTTGGTTGCTCTCCAATGTCTAAATTTCTTAAAAAGTTTCTTATACAGGTTTTGTAGTAAGTAGTTTTAATGGGGGAAGAGATTAGGCTAAATCAAACTTGCTGAAGGCAAAATATTTCTATTTAGTAAATTACATTAAAAATTTCATAAATTTTTTCAGGTTGTCCTTTTATTATTGATATTTAATATTATAGTGTTATGGTCAGATAATAGTTTATGGGATATATTAGTTCCAGCCAGATAAAATTGCCATTTTTGTAGGTCAGATGCAGCTAAATATTGGCACTTTAAAAAAAATTCTTCAATATATAGTTCCTTTGCAATTTGTTGATGCTTCAGAATCTAGAATACGAAATTTTTTACAATATGTCATGTATCCTTAGAAAATAATATGCATCCTGTATTGGTTGGAGGTATTCTTTAGTTTCTCTCCCTTTATTTTTTTAAAGTTTATTTTTTCATTTATTTTTTTGGGGGGTGAAGGGGCAGAGAGGGAGAGAGAGAATCCTAAGCAGGCTCTGTGCTGTCAGCACAGAGGCCAACGCCAGGCTCGATCTCATGAACCATGAGATCATGGCCTAGCTGAAATCAAGAGTCAGGTGCTTAATGACTGAGCCACCCAGTTGCCTCTAATTTCTCTCTCTTTAAAACTCTTGCTGGGCTTCTGGTAATGCCCTTGAACTGGCCAGGAGGTAGGGCCATCTGATGTAAATCACAACACACTAAGTTTCTTACTTTGTAAAAGGACCTGTCAATACTAGAAGCCATACATCTTCCTCAGGGCTTACTATAAGGAAATAGAACTGACATTGCTATCAACAGCTACCTCCAAACCTCTCTTTTCCTGTTGATGTCAAAGTAGGAAGGGGAGGGAAAGAGGCAGTCAAAACCAAGCCTGCCCAGGGCCATATTGAGCTTAAGGGAAAAGCATCAGCCATATTGGTTTTCTCTTTATTGACAATTTTGATATTTGGTTGATCATAGATTTCTTTCATCTTGATTTTGATTTTAAAAAATGTTCCATTAAGGGGGGGCTAACTGGCTCAGTTGGTGGAGTATGCAACTCTTGATCTCAGGGTTGTAGGTTCAAGCCCCACGTTGGGTATAGAGATTACTTAAAAGTAAAAAAAAAAAAAAAAAAAAAAAAGAGTTATGTTAAAATACTGTTTACCTTCATTAATGAGTTTTTTGGTGCCTCCTTAATTTCTGTGCCTGTGGTGAGTATCTCACTACTTCATCATAGTTTGGTGCCCAGATGTTCAGTCTTGTAGGAAGCACAGCTCCTGGTGAGAAACTCTTGCTTCTCTTCTTTGATGTGGAATAGAGCTACAGATTCTTAACTCCTTGAAGTAATAGAAGCCAACACAACCAGTTTGAACCAGAAAGAGACCAGGGAGTCTCCCAAACACCAATAACTGACTAGTTAAGTAAGATTTCTTATTTTGAACACCAGAAGAGTTAAGCTTCATAAAAAGGAAAAGGCACTCATCACTAGACAGGACTGTACCCTTTCCCCCCATCCCTCCCCCCCCCCCCCCCAGTAAAGAAGGGTGGAGAAAGAGGAGACAGGGGCCTCTCTCTGCTATAGATCCCTGTTTCCTCTGCATTAGGAGAGAAGAGAAAAAGAGTTATATGAAAACTGAATCTGAAGTCTTAACTAGATCGAACTTTTAATAACCAACAGTGACCAAAGAGTTAAGCATTTGTCCAAGTTGTCATTAAAGAATACTAAAGGGAGATTTGACAATATAAGGTGAAAAGAAGTTCTTGGAAATGGTAAAACCACTTCTTGTTTATTCCCACTCAGTTTATACCTCACAATACCTAGCTGCATATATATTGACAATACATGAATCCTACTAAGGATATTATTCACATCTTTCATACTATTGCTGCTTACTTTTTTCTTCTAGCCGATCTATCAGATTCTGAAAGAGTTCAGTTACACCTGCAAGTACTGTTGCTGATTTAGCGACTATTTTTTGTAGTTCTGTTGGCTATTGCTTATAAATTTTCAGGCTATCCTATTAGGAAGGTATATGTTCGTGATAACTATACCTTCTTGATATTGTTTCTTTCTTGTAAATTCTATTTCTTCTCTTGTGATTTAAATTCTCTTTTGTCTGATATTAAAATTTTTAGCCTGGTTTTCTTGAGGTTCATGTTAGCCTATAATATTTTCCAATAAATTATTTTGAACCTTCAAGTGTGTTTCATATTAGGATTTATTTCTGTGGTTTAATTTGGTATTTTTGTTTACTATTTATCCTTTTGTCTTTTCCCCTTATTTTCCACTGGATAAATCAAATTTTATTTTGTCACTCCGAAGATGACACATCCCATCTTAATTTTATGATTGAATATCCCTAGCTTATTTATACCCCAATTTCTCTGCAGTTTCCTTTCTTCAACATCAAAAGCTTATCAATAGCTGTATCTTCCCTTTGAATGTGATGAGAATTCCAGCACTCCCTTACTTCCTCGTCTCTGTGCCTGTTTTTGTCCTATGTAGGATTTTAGAATTTTGATGTGGTCTTTGATATCCTTAACCAACATGCTATCAGACTTTTAAATCTTTCCTTAATTTTGGGAAATTCTCTGTCATTACTTCTTCCTATTTCCTCCTCTATATTTTCTTTCCCTCTCTCTCTCCCTCTTTCTTCCTATTGGGACTCCTGTTGGCCATATTTTGAACATTTTGCTTCAATGCCCTTTTCTTTGATTTCTTTCATTTTATACCCTCTAAAACCTTATGTCTTATGATTGCATCTATTCTGCCCTTCAACCGATCCAATCAGTTTTTATCTATTTTTTAAAAACGATTTTTAATGTTTATTTATTTTTGAGAGAGACAGAGACTAAGTGGGGGAGGGGAAGAAAGAGGGAGACACAGAATCTGAAGTAGGCTCCAGACTCTGAGCTGTCAGCACAGAGCCTGATGTGGGGCTTGAACCCACAAACAGTAAGATCATGACCTGAGCTGTCAATGCTCAACTGACTGAGCCACTCAAGTGTCTCCAATCAGTTTTTAAGTTCAACGATTATATTTCTTATACCTAGTAATTCTGATTTTTTAAAATGTTTGCTCCCACTTTATGATACATGATCCACCCTTTCTCTTCTCTCCAAAGACATTTATTGTACTTATTTCAAATACTTGTTCCATCGGTTTCATTTATTTGGCTCTTTCTGGTGTAGGTCGTTCCAATTGTTGTTCATTTTACTGATGCTTTTCAGATGTCTTATTTTTCTCTTCTGTGAGTTCTCCCTTATTCCCTTTTGCTAGTTCTGTCAGTCGGAGAGGTGGGGGGCAAAAGTCTAGATCCTGGCCTCTGCTCTTCTGGGGAAGTGTTTTGGTTTCATTTTGATTTGGGAGGGGGGTTGGTTCTGTGGGTTTGTTTTGTTTTGTTTTGTTTTTTGTATTTGGTTTTTTTTCGAGAAGGGAACAACAGGGAGCAAGAACTTCTAGAGATGATTTTTGTGGGTTAACACATTCTTGGTTTTTTGTTTCCACAAATTTAGTCTCACACCCTACATAGTGGAGGAAAGAAGGGAGACGAGGAAATGCTTATGGGGCCAGCCAGCTCACCTGTACTTGACGACATTGGCTGGGCTTTACTGGCCTGATTTAGCTCCAGTGCCCCAAGATGGCTGTGGGCTTCTAGAGCTGGCTTTCTGACCCATAATAGCCCAAGTGCAGAAAAGATCCATTTAGGGGGGCGAAAAGGAACAACTAGAAACCTCTCCCCCATCTAGTTTTTGCCCTTTGGGGTCCATGGCCCTCTTCTCTCAAACTACCATTCCCCTCCCCTTACACTAGACCCTCTGTTAGGATTTCTAACCATTTTTGAGATTCTTGGGTGGATGGGAGACTGAAGTTCTAAAACACAACCACTTCAATTTCCTGAGTCATCTGTGTTCAGTCCAGGGACTGGAGACAATGGCCCATCACGACCAGGGCTGTGAATAAATGGTCTGTTTCTCATTGATAGGAAAATAAGGCCTACAGCTCTGTCTCCATCAGAGACAAAATTTTGCAGCAAAATGCTTATAAATGGACTTAACACATATAGGGTTAATAAATAAAACAAAATATAACTTTAAGATCTTTTATAGAACCTTCAGGATTTTTTTCCCCCTAGGTTTCTACTCAATATTAATGTTTACCTCAGGGAGAAAAAGGACCTTATGCAAAAATCTTTTATTCTCCCTTCCCCCATTTATATTAAATAACACAAAATTATTTTAATAATGTGATATGGAATCTAGAGACAAAACACTTTGGTCTACAAAAGAGAACCAATTTATTTCATAAATCACATTCTTCTGCTCCTTCCAGCAATTTCCCTTTTCCCTGGGAGGAGGATGTTATTGTGTTCTTTCTGTGGCTCTTTGTGTAATTTTAATTTATCATTAAGTAACACTTTGCTTTTTAACATAAAGAATTCAGTGTGCTTGATGGAGCAGCACTCCATGGAAAGTTAGTTCACAGCAACAACTGTTTGGAGCAGAGGAGTTTATTAATTTATCAGAACCTTATGTTCAATTTCAGATTTCTCAGCATAGGCACGAACAATCAGCTGCACCTGTTGCCAATTAAAGTATTAATGGCACATCAATCAAAGAAAAATCACTGCGAATGGAGATTACACAAGCTCTTTACTCATGTCATTTTTTGGAAGTCATCCTTTATTTCAAAAATAAGTGAGATCCACAAGCCATACCTTTCAGTCTGCATTCTCTAGTTTTCCTCAGTGATGGTTTAGTGGCTGAATGGCTTTGACTGCACATTTTCCACTGGAGGGAACCGCTGTCGCTGTCTCGTATTTAAAAAGTAATAACGTTGCTGTGCATGTGGAGAGTGGCAGGACCCTGCGAACATTTTTAGGAAGCTCGATGTAACTTAATTATTAGGTTTACAAAAAGCAGGACATAGTAGCGCTGTCAAGATGGATGCAATCTTCATCGCCTGAACAGCTTTCTACATTTACTTAGAAGAAGGAATGCATGGTGCTAACAGGGGACAGTCCAGTGGAGAAGACTCGGCTTTTTAATGCCTTATTTTGAGTAAGTCAGTAGTTTCTGGGGGATGCAGGGGAATAAGGACGGTGACGTGGGGGGAGATGAAGTTGAAAGAACATAGGCTATGGAAGCACACAAAGAATTCTGTGTTCTAATCTCAGTGGCTGCACTTCTGACGGGAAGGGCTGCACTTCTGACGGGAGCCTTGCTCCCATTAGTCAGTCATAGCGGATAATAGTTTTCGTACCTATAAGGAGGGGATAAGATGACACCTTTCTGGGGCCTCAGGAAGATTAGATGGGAGTGTATGGAAGAGTCTAGCTCAGTATATGACACAGGTAGGCTCTTCCCCATTCTTTTCCACTGCAGGATTGGGGATCATGGTGTGGACAGCATCACTACCTCCCTAGACTACTGCAAGCCGTAGAAGTCACTGTCCGGTGATTGGCCTGAACCTGGGGGCAGAACATCTTCCCTAAACTCTTCCGCCAGCTCTGCAAAATGGGCAGAAACACGAACCTCGCGGTATAGTCCAAAAGAGTTAGTGTGATGCGGCTGCAAACACCTCACAGTGCTCCATAACACGTGGCTATTTGTTGTCGTCGTTATTCCTCAGATGGGACCAGAGCAGACAGGTCTACCAGATCCTAGGGTTTCTGGCAGATGTGACAGGCTTGGCAGGAAACACATCAAGTGAAGGAGAAACAAGTAACAGCATGCAGAAGATTCTAAGGCAGGGGCTGTTTTCTCTCTAACTTAACAAATAAAATAAAATAAAACATTATAGTGACATTTGCCCTTTGAGGCAGGGACAGACGATGCTAGGATGAAAGCCACCTGATCTCATTATTGAAACTTTTAGGTGCATCTGCCTTACATCCCCTTATGTCCCAATTGGAATACAAGCTTCAAGGCAGGTGCTATGTTTTCTTCTTTGTTGCTTTCTCCCTTGTGTTCAGAACAAAGCCTTACACATAGTAGGTGTCCAATTAATATGTGTTGATCAATGACAGCACTTCATTGTTCAGTAACCCTGGTGTGTCTAGTTATCTCAAAAGTTTCCACGTAATGCTCACAATGTACTTCAAAAAAAAACCCCATTGTAATATAATGAATACACCAATATCATCCCAGAAATTTTCGATGGCAAGTGTTGGGAAAGAGAGTACAGGAAATATAAAGGATCTTCATGCTGAAATCGTTTGAAATTACCGCTTTAAAGCATGGCTACCATTTTACATCGTCTGTCGTAGTGTGTTTCGGTATACATATTTTTTCCCTAGCCACATTTTTCCCTTTGCAGGCCTACCTTTTGCCCATTCATCATGGTGTAGTTAACTGTGAATAATAACACTCTCAAGATCCCTTTCGACCCCTCCACCGCCAAGCGGTATGACCGATGGTAGCACCTCACCCTCAGGGAACAGAGACTGGTCTGTGGAGTGGCCACACGACCGGAACAAGGCCAGGCAAATGGTTTGGGACGCCATGCTTAAAAAGTCATTTTTTCCTGTAGGGTCTTTAGGCCAATTGCTTCTGGAAGTTATTCTCCACCAAACAGATCCTTTCTGTAGTAGTAGCACAAGAGGCACCTTGGGCCAAGAGAAGATGCTAAATGAGAGAAGCACAAGGAGAATGGAAGAGTCTCGTAGGCTTAGAATCCTTGGGTTCAGCTGCTGGGGCTTTTGCTGATGACCTTCCTTCACTTCTGGAAGCCATGTAGCGTCTTTTCCAGCTGTACAAGTGAATGCACTTTTTTTTGTTTTGTTTTGCTTGTTTGTTTTTTGTAGCTAATCTGAGTTGGGTGTCTTGTTGCTTGCAGCTAAAAAAGCCTAACAAATTCAGGCTGTGGTTCTAAAACATTCTCTTCTGAGCTCCTATATCTCAACGCAACGTCCAGAACAGTTGCATCTTTAATTATGGGTATCCCTGTGTTACATAAACACACCCGTCGACATTCCATTTCTAGCCCACTAGGTGTATCCATCAGCATTTCCCACCCTGAGCACTTTTGATATTTGGGGCCAAACAACTCTTTGTGTAGCACAGAATATTTAACACTCTCCCTGGCCCCTACTCACAGAGGGCTGCTAACACCACTTCCTCAGTCATAACAATGGTGCCCAAAATGGCCCCAGACTTTGCCCAATGTCACCAGGGACGGCAGTGGGTGGGAGGGGAGGGCAAAAATTGCCCCTGTGAAGAAGCACTTCTATATACAGAACGTAAGCTCTATGAAAGCAAACTTTCTTTTTCTTTTCTTTTTTTCAGATATGTCTCCCCAGGATCTAAAATAACACTTGCCTTATAGTAGGTGCTCATGATTTTACTTATTCAATGAGAAAACAAATGGGCTCTGAGTAAATGGAGGGCGCTATTGCAGATGCTGCTAGTATCAAAAACAAGGAAAAGGGTTGCGCCTGAGCGGCTCAGTTGGTTAAGCATCCGACTTCGGCTTGGGTCACGATCTCACGGTTCAGGGTTCAAGCCCCGTGTCAGGCTCTGTGCTGAGAGCCTGGAGCCTGCTTCGGATTCTGTGTTTCCCTCTCTCTGCCCCTCCCATGCTCACACACACTCTCTCTCTCTCAAAAGTAAATAAACATTAAAAACAAAACAAAACAAAAAAAAAAACAAGGAAAAGAAGGAGTGTCTGGGTCACTCAGTTGGTTAAGCAATCCACTCTTCATTTCGGCTCAGGTCACCATCTCATGGTTGAGATCAAGCCCCTCATCCAGCTCTGAGCTGGGTGTGAAGCTTGCTGAGATTCTCTCTCTCCTTCTCCCTCTACCCCTGCCCCCTATGAGTGTGCACTCTTTCTGAAAGGGTGGGCTTACGCCGGCCAACTCCATCTTGTTCTGTGTCCTTCACCTTGACCACACCTCCTCCCCTTGAGTAACCACACCCTCACCTGCCTAACAGGACTCGGACCCTTCCCCAGGACGCTTCCCCAGCCAATCGGCTGAGGCCATAGCCATTACCTCACCAACTGCCCCTAGGCCCCAATAAAACCTTTGTCCTTTTGAAACTCGCCCTCTCCCCGGTATCTCACCGCTGCGTCGGTGCAGGTAGGGGATTGAGCTCGAGCTAGCTCGAATAAAGGCTCTTTTGCTTTTACATCGGACTCGGCTCCCTGGCGGTATTTGGGGATCACGAATTCTGGGCATAACACTTTCTCTCTCTCTAAAAAAGAAAAAAAAAAGGAAAAGAAGACCAAGGAAGGTGAATGTGTCATCACCTAATTTTATGGCCCGTGGTTCAAAACAAAACAAAACAAAACAAAACAAAACAAAACAAAACAAAACAAAACAACAGCATGCCTAATTTGGCAAACTAAGAAACTCATGTACAGTACAGTTTCTGTTAACAAGGCAAGTAGAGAGTTGGGTCGGGGAGGAGAGAAAATCATTTCAGGAATTGCCTTTAAAGCACTGTGGCTTTCTACATTCTCTCTCTCTCTCTCTCTCTCTCTCTCTCTCTTTCTTTCCCCCTATTGAAACAGAACAACAGTGTTCCCAACAGCGAAGACTGATTTGGAACCTGGGTAGTTAAAACAGAACCTGGGAAAATGTCTCAGGAGGGAAAGAATGTCTATGGTAATTTTTTGCTTTTATTCACTAAAAATGACACATGCTTTTTGAAGTGTAGCCCGATTTCCACACCTTCACTGGGTAGCTTTCCCATCAGCATTAAAATGATCAGCACATAGAAGAGCCACCCCTAAGATTTTATCTTCTTCCTTTTATTGTAACTCAATAAAAAAATATGTGAGTTAGGGAATTTAGTTTTACAATAAGTTTTCCCGTATTGAGGGGCACCTGATATATGAAAATATACATATATATCCTCGGCAATTCCAGTGTAACATTCATGAAACCATTGAGACGTATGCAATCCAGTCACATGATGTTAGACACAAATCACATCTACTACAACCAAACAGAGCAGACATTACCCAGGCTGTAAATTGCCAGGACAACCTCTTTTCCTAAGAAGAGAAATAACACAGAGCTATTTCCAACCCATAGGGACAGCCTCTCCCTATTTCCCCACTTGTAGTGCCCATGCACCCTAAGATTGTCATTGACTGAAATCCCTGTCAATCCTTAAATTCTCTCGAATCATGACTTTCTTTTCAGTTTTATCACCAGTGCCAAACAATTAGTTTACTTTTCAGCAATGCTTCACACCAAGCAGTTTTGTTTATTTGTTCGTTGCAGGGAGTGCAGAACAATAAAGCCTCAAGGAGAAGAGACCCTGGGTGGTCAGCCAGGCACTCCACCAGCTAAATGTTTCAGTTTCTACTTCAGCCACAAGAACAGGCCTGCCTGAGAATTTCATGCCTGGATAATATTTAAATCACTTTGTTGTTGGGAAGCAAGATAATGTGGTCAAAGATACTCTGGAGTAGACCAGCTAGGCTTTGCAAATTTACTAACTGGGGGCCCTTGGGCAAGTGACAGAGCAGCTCTGCGCCTGTTTACATAACAATGCTCCAAAGGAGTGCCATTATGATGAACTTCATTCAGGGTCACTCACAAATAATGAAAACCCTGAATGTTTAAGCCATGAATGCAAAGATACATAATGCAATTTTAAGGTTCAAAGGCAATAATAAAATACAATTACATATTCCAGGTTTCAAATGTTTTGATACTTCTGGACTGATCTGGGGGAAATAATTTTCTGATAGGCTGCAGATAGGGCGAGTAAACACCTAGGATTCCTGGTTCAAATCTCACCTGGGAGGTGAGTAGACTCAGAATTCAAATCTCCAAGGAAGCCATGAGGTGGTTGGTACATGAGTATCTTCCACTTGTACTTGATTCTATCCAGACTAGCCCAGAACCCACCTGTCTGTTCTTACTTTGCCTTTGAGGATAACAAAATGTCTCCATCTAAATGAAGTCAACTAGTATCCTACTGAGAGCTGTAAAGCAGTGGCCAGTCAATCACCAATTAATTAATAAATAACCAATGACCGATTAATTAGCAATCAATGATGAAATAATTAATAATAAATCAATGTCTAACTACAAAAGCAACATTTATTTTGCTAATAATATATGTGCCAAATAAATAGGCAAGCCATTGAAAATTCTGAAATCAAGAAATCATCCTTACTAGGATGATCTGATGTGTCAACTTCTATTGGAAAGTCCTACTAAAGTCCTATTTTAAAAAGAAATACATCTGGAAACATAGACAATACCACAGTCATTTGAAATACCAGAGGATTTGAACTACTTTTCAAAGCTACTAGAAAGCTCTGATGAATGACCAATCTGCTTATGATGCCACAATGAGTGCTGAACAAATAAGCTTGGCCTCTGGCCTTAAGAGGATTTTAATCTCCAATATACACCATTGATGCAGATAAAGATCCTATTACACTATGAGGAAACATTAATAGAATGAGTAACATGGAGGCTTCCAACTTGTTGTTTTCACTTTTAGATGGCTCAATTTGAATAATTGTAACCTGGGTAAGTTAGCAGGCTTTGTGGAACAATGATGAAGGATTAAGTATGCCAATTTTCAAATATTTCTCAGATTTATCTACTTCTAACTCTTTTCCTACATACTCTAGGCTACCATCATGTCTTGCCTGAGTTACTATAACATCCTTCTAACTGGTCCCCAGTCTTGCCCCTTGTGGCAGATCATTTTCTCAAGTGGAATCAGGGAATTTTCAAGAGTGGGCACGTGATTGGTTCATTTCTCTGATTAAAACCCTTCAGAGGCTCCCTAGTGCTCTTGGATTAAAGTCAAACACTTTGGGCTTACCAGGTGCCCAGTGTGATCTAGCGTTTGCTTACCTTCCTAGCCATTTCACCCCTTGCAAAATATGGCACAGCTTCTAACACAGCTGGTTAATGCCTCCTCAAGCCCAGATCTCAGCTTGGGCATTGCTTCCTTTCGGTCTTTGAGGTCAGGTTAGCTGATCTTTTTATAGGCTACCATAGCTCTCAATAGTCACTCTCTTATAATACTGAATAGGAATATAATTATTTACTTTTTTGAATCTCCACTAGTTTCTAAATTTCATGTGGGCAGGGCCATAGATTTCCTGTTTACCACCAAAGCCGTAACATTTGGTGAAAAAGTAGATACATAGGAAGCATTTTGTTGAGTTAGGGGATTTTGGTTTTCAGTGGTTTAGTTGCTCTTTGCACTGCTGTTTACACCAGTGACTCCCAGTGCAGCTCTGATAGGACTTGCCATGATGATGGAAAGATTCTGTGTCTGTCCTTAGCTAATATAGTAGCCTGCAGCCATGTGTGGCCACGGAACACTGGAAATGTGGCTGGTATCACTAAGGAACTAAATCTTTACTTATTTCTAATTATAATTAATTTAAATTTAGATAGCTCACGTGGATAGCCAGATTGGACAGCACAGTTCCAGAAGAACTTTATTAAATTCATATGCAAACTTTTTCAGGAAATGGGTCAAGAACTGTCTTTTCCAATAGTAGCCACTAGCCACATGGGGCTATTTAAGATTTTTTTTTAAATGTTTATTTATTTTTGTGTGTGAGAGAGAGAGAGAGACAGAGAGCGAGAGGGGGAGGGGCAGAGAGACAGGGAGACAGAATCTGAAGCAGGCTCCAGGCTCTGAGCTGTTAGCACAGAGCCTGACGCGGGGCTCAAATTCACAAACCATGAGATCATGACCTGAGCAGAAGTCAGACACTGAACCGACCCAGTCACCCAGGCACCCCAGGGCTATTTAAATTTAAATTTGAATTAACTGAAATAAACTAAAAGTTAAGTATTTTGTTCCTCAATCGTGCTTGCCACATTTCAAGTGCTCAAAAGCCAAATACCACACTAGTGGCTACGATACTGGGCGTCCCAGAAGGCTCTAATGGACAGCATATGTTTGGAGAAGGGCTCACCTGACAGAAACAAAGATGCACGTTCTCCCCAGTGGGGTGGTTTGTTAACCATCACACTCCCATTTGGTCCAGACTGTTATGAAGACTCAGAGAACTGGGGTCGTAGTACCACTAGATGCCTAATAAGACCCAACACTTGCTCACCTTACATGAATAGGATATTGACCTCTATGGCCCAGGGTAACCATAAATCAGAAACACTGATGAGAGCAAAGCAGCTGACACCCACTAGGGAAGACCAAGTTGACTGAGGCAAGCGTTCTCTTGTGAGAGAGTGTCAGGGCCAATGTCAATGCCCCCAACCCAGACTCTTTCTATTTCCAGACAAGTCAGTTGGCAAAGTTTCAGTGACCTCTTGGCCCTAGCTGCTTCTTGATTCCCAAAAGGTAACCTCTTCCCAGGGCATCTCTCTTTTCTCTTTCTTTGCATGACTCTGAGATTGGCCACTTCTCCTCCCCCATGATGCACTTATTGGCAGCTACTCCAGTCTTTGTTGCCTCCAGAATGGATAACCACAAAGCATCCCTGGAAGGCCACCCAGAAGCTTCAGCTGGCTCCGTGTGGCACTATCCATCTGCCTAAGGCACTGGGCATGCTGCGCCAGAAACACCTGTGCTCTGGTTTGCCCTGGCTCCTTCACAGGACCGGTCAAGGTGCAGTCCTGAATGCCCACATTTGAAATGGCTACGTTGGAGGTTGTCTCCTCCCCCTCAACACCATCACAGCAGGGGGATGCTGCTCTGGGAAGGGGGCTAGATTCAGAGCATTTCCCGAGGAACTTGCTTCCCCTCCTGGTTTGATGAAGCCGCCTTTTCTGTGTTCAGGGACACACTGGAAAAGCCATCTGTTTAGTTAGGATTCTGCCATGAAAGGTGGTCTTGGGGAATAGATATTTCATGGTGTTTTTCCGCTCTCCTCATATACATTTAGAACTTGAACAACACGCTAATGAAAGCAAACGATTAACTACAAACCTTCAGTTGTTCCTAGGAAGCCTTTTATTTATTTTTTTTATAAGTCGATTTTCTCATCAACTTTGTGACTCTTCCCCCAGAATTAGTCAATGGTTCCTTCACACAGCACGTCCCCACCTCATAAGCCTAATTTCTCAATCTTTGGCCACAAGAAGGCCTTCGCTTGGGTCGTTCTACTTTGCCAGTTTACTTCCTCTCGCGCCCACGCCAGCCCAGTGCTGTAAAACCACAGCTATTAAAAAGTTCTTTTCAAAAACACTTAAATATTATCCCCTCCCTAAAAATGTCTTGTCAGATTTCTTCCTCTTGTTTGCTTCAGAAAGTGGCGCTTTGATTGTCCATTAGAGAGTTGTTTACATTTCTCCAAAAGCTCCATTTAGTTTCCTTGACAAGGTGGAATAAGTGACTGGCTGTGATGGATAGAGGCACCTGTCCTAATGGCTGCTCACACTGTGCCCACCAGTGCAGGTTACATTGATAAATTGACAACAGTTGGGACATGCTCTGCTAGCAGCAAGAATGAGGCTACGAGGACAAACACAGGCGGTTAGACAGTCTGCTTTCATATTCCTGGGAAAGGTGTGCAGCCTCCTAATCTAACACCCCAACAGCTGCGGTGCGGAATTAGTGCACACGCGGAATTTCTTTGTTACCTTGACACCACCTCTGCGGGTTAGTCTCGAATTCTATTGACTGTAATCAACCCCTCTGTCTTCCAGTGGACCAGCCTGCCATCCTCGAGTGGGGTGCCCTAACGAAAACTGCATTAGAAGCCTGAAATTGTACGTTATTGTACATTTATTTGGGTTCTTGAATCCCTTGGCTGAGGTTTTTCTTTTCCCTCGGGTAAGAAAAACCTCGGGCAGGACAACAAAATGCTGCCTATTAGCTATGGGTTGATTATCAGGAAAATGTGGGAAGTGGCCTTATCAAGGCTAAGGTGTTAATTATCCGGAATAAGGAGCTCAGGAGGTTCCAAATTTGAGTAATGAAGAGGTGACTGTCTATCACGACACCCCGCTCAGCCGGGGGTCTTAGAAGGTGTTTGGTTCCCTCTCAGGCCTCCCCTTTCATTTTCTTTTTTCCTCTCCGCTGGTTTCTTGTTACCTTTAACAAGCCCAGAAAGGCAGCGGCAGCAGCGGAGACCCACAGTGGCATCTCCGCTGTTGACAGAGGCCCAGGCAGGAGCGCGGCTGCAGGGGCAGATCCCCGAACCCAAGGCCTCCCTCCCCTGGCAGATAAGTTGGGAGCTTCGGGCAAAGTGGTGGGTGGGTCTGCGGACGCCTCCGGGCCAGGAGCTGGAGCGGCTGCAGCAGCAGCAATCTCGACAAGGCCCCTCGCTTCATCCATTACATGCTTATCTTAACTGGAGACTAATCTAAAGGAACAAATGACCACCGAGAAAATGCTCCAACTTAATACAAAGTCATAAAAAAGAGAGAGAGAGGGAGAGAGAGAGAGAGAGAATGCAGGAGCAAAAGAAGCATGGACATAATAATGCTTTCCTGAGCTTCGCTTTTAAATGGCCTAGTTACCGATTTTATGATAAGACACAGTTTGCCTTTATGATTTGCATGGGTAATGAAGCAATTAGCAGCCATCATATATAAAACATGCTAGTTCTTCATTAGATACCAAACAAAATGGCATCACACAAGATGCATAGTGTGGCAAGGCTCAAGTGACTTGCTCATTCTATTTACTTTGTATGGAGTTTTGTTGGAAGCCTGGTTGCCGCGCGCATCGCATTAGAAGGCTAGACTGTGGTTAGTTTGATGTGAAATTCTGACTGGCTGGCAGTCGCCTCCACTCCCCACCCCCTAACTGCTACTAAATTTCATTTCAAGTTATAATTATTGACATTGGAAACAGCTACTCGGATCACAACAACAAAGCAACAATTATACAGGATCTGGTGTTTCTCATGCAAATTACAGCAATAAAATACAGGAAAATCCGGCCCACTTACAGACCAGTCTTTGTCTTTGGAGAACACAGTCTGAACTATTTGGTTAACTAAATTAAAATGTAAATCTTGGCTGGCTTTTCTTCTTAGATAGCGATATGAAACAGTTTCTAAAAGACAGAAAAAGCTTAAGGGACCACATTTCAAACAACTTGTCATGAATATATTTTTTTAATGAATTAGGGCTGAAAAGCTTAACTGTCTATAACAATCAAGGATTCTAAAATGCTGTTCAAAGAGGAACAGCATAAGGGGAGAGAGAGTCCTGTATATGTTTGTTTATAAAGGAGCTGGGGGGCTTGGAAAGATGCACAGGAAGAGTGTCCCTTGCGCTTTCACTAGTAAAGTCACATCTCTCTTATTCCCGGTTGGTGTAACATGTATAATGAAACATATAACCCAGAGAAGGAGATTAGTGAGTATTAAAACTGAGTTCTTTTACTTTATTAGAGTTGCTTTACTTCCTGGCTTTGTCTCTTCTGCCGTGCAAAACCCAAGCCTGAGAAAGCGTCACAGCCAGGGAGGGTGAAATTAAAAAGTCGACCACAGTGGCATTAGCATTAAGGAGCAGTGAATGCGGCCACTCCAGCCACATAAAGTTCTGCAGAGAACCGGAAACAGTGATTTGAATCTATGGGGAAATGGTATGGCTTCCGATCCATTATCATTACTGCTTTTAAAAAACAAAACTAAACTACACTAAACAAAGCGCCCCTCAGCCAGCATAAAAAAAGGGCTGGATCCACCAGGCGGCAATCAGAACTACAGAAGACAACATCAAAGAAAAGGAGAAGAAAAGCGACTGCCTGTGCCCCTGGCCAGGAATCAGCTAACGCCGCATCTGCTTTGAAAGCCATACCTCTGAGTTTGACCACAAGTAAAGTGACCCATGTGAGGCCACGACGAGGGAGGATACTGACATTTAATTTATGTATTTAATTTTTTTATACAGGGAAAAGAAGTTGTGTGATCACATCTCATTTATAACAAATCTGATCTTTAAAAGGCAATAATTTTACAAATGCACTTTTGCATCACAAATACTGTTATCATAAGCATGGAGCAAACGCCGTGCGGGCAGTCACTCTGACTTATAGCAGCTCGGTACAGCTGCTGCAAGATAACCAAGAATAATGGTTTTTGATAATCAGGCCACACTATTAATATAACATGAACCACAAGTGCTTTTGTACTGCAGCCCTGGTTAAACTAGCAAATCTCATTGGAATATAAAGAAGGGGTGGGGAGTCATGTTCTGTTTTCTGCTGCTTCTGCACTGAAAAATATGCCTCGTGGTGCTGTCTTAGGTGTTTCATGTTTTAGGGAACACGTAGCAGCGCCTGAAGAATGTTTCCCTTTAGAACCTCTTGTCCTTTCTGCTCACGGCTCAACAACTACCTGCTAGGTCAGAATTTAGGTCCATGAATTGTAACAGATGGATTTCAAATGGCAGTTCTGTTGGCTGGGGTAGAGCTGGTGAAGCAGGCTGAGGCCCATAGCAAGCTGGGTTTATGCTGGTCTCTCACTGGTCTGTGACTGTTGAAATACTGCCGGGTGTAAAGGGGCTCATTTTGGCCAATGTGAGCAAAGGGGGATGCTGTCCCTTCATCGTAAATGTTAATGTGAAGGAAAATATGAGGGAAGCACTTCTGGTGGTAAGAGTCAGGCAACATAATCATAACAAGTAAAACCAGGCTTAAGCATGTCACTCCAATGTTTATTCATATGGTGACATTTACTGTAACTTTCCTCTAAAAGGCAATGGTTTCCTCGGATTTTAACAACCCAGAAACCATTATGAAGTTATCTTTGGATGCATGATGTGTATCTCTGTCATATATTTCTCCATTTCCCAGGACATGTGCACTAGGGTGAATTATGTTTTCAAAATCAATGCTTGGACTATTTCTGTAAATTTGAGAAGGCATGTATTCGGTGAAGAAATGCATATTTCCTGAACTTCACAATGAGGAGAGAAGGTTGGAAAAGGCTGGTTAAAAAAGCTGAGGCTCAGGGAGACTGAGTGCCATGTTCAATCACTTAAGAACCTCCTCCAGTGCCATGTTTCCCACAAAACTTCCCATAACAAATGCAAATCAGGAGTGGATCTCTCTGGACCTTTCCAGCTTTCATGGCAGAGATGAAAGTGAATGTCTATAGTGTTTTGATTATGACGCTTGTTCTGGTGGCAATTGCCATATACTGCCTTGGATCGTTAGGCCTTCTTTCCTTCCTTCCTTCCTTCCTTCCTTCCTTCCTTCCTTCCTTCCTTCCTTCATCAAATATTTATTGAGCACTTACTGTGTATCAGCCAACAGACCAGGAATGGAGAAGTAGGATGAAATAAATGTGCTTCATGGAAATCAAAATCTGGTAAGAAAGAATAGACATATACATAATTGATTACAAAACTGGTAGAATGTGGTAAGGAGAAAGTCCATTTAGGCTGAAGTTGGGAAGATTACACTTGAACAAGAGAGAATTAATGAAGATTTTGATGCATTTAATCTGAGCCTTGAAAAATTTCTAGGCTTTGCATACATGTTTTATCTTCCCTGCTGTGTTGTAAATTAGTTGAGATTAATCACTATGTCTAATTTATATCTTTACATATTACTATGTTGAGCAAGATGTTTGTTCTCTAGATACATTACGCTAATCAATACTGTCTATAGAGCACTTCCTATGTTTTAGGCATTGTTATAAACATATATTATCTTATTTAATCCTTGTAGCACCTACTGAAGTAGGAGGCAAATTATCCCCATTTTACAGAGGAAACTGAGGCACTGAAAGGTTAACTAAATTGCTCAAGGTCACAGCTATTAAGTGGAGAAAGTGGATTGGAGCCAGGGCAGTCTGGTCTGACTGCAGAGACTACATTCCTCACCCATACACTCTGGCTGTGGTCAATAAACATTGTTTGAATGTTAAATAAGCTAGCAGGAATTTCTCAGCAGTTATAATGTGATTTCATTTACCACTGCAGAATTTCTTAAGAACACTTAGCTCAGGAAACAAAACAAAAAAATCATCAGGGTGCATAAAAATCAGTTTATGATTAAATTATTAATCTCTGCAAGAGAGTCAAGTGCTTACCCACAATATATTTGTTCTCCAGAAAGCCTTCAGGTTGTGAATTATCTAAGATGGTCTCGACTTAATACTGATACTTTTTGCAAATAGTTTATACTGTTTGGTGAATACACAACATCATTGCTCTTGGCATCAGGTCCATTCTCATCACAGTATAATAATACACATACACGCAGTAAACTTGGATTCTATGTTCCAAGTCTCCAGCACCCTTGGTGTCCTCCATGAAGTGCAGAACGACACTTCCCTGTCAGAGGGGATCACTGACATCTAGTTCCAAAGTTGATCAATAGCTTGATCTTGTCTGCACAAACAGGACCTCTTAGTGGCAGAGATTGTAGGGGGTTGGTGGGCCGACTGGGTAAAGAATAAGCAATGGCACCATACGTGCAAGTGAGTGAGCCACATACAGACACCTGTTCAATTGGAAAAGTGGGAAAATTAAATGTGTCTGGGTGGGGCAAGTACCTGCATTTTACGAGGTTCTGTCTTGCTTCAGTGCTGTCTCTACAATTCAGCTGAACTTGTTTCCAAAAAAACGTTAATAATAAGTTGTGAAAAAAGTGCATATAAAACTAACAGATACATTTATTCTTCTAAAAATTGGCAAATAGCAAAGAAAGCTGTAATATCCAGTTTGTTGAGGTGGCTGATAAATGGCTATTTTTGTACATCACTGCATGAAATACAAAAAAATTGCCTTCTTGGTAATTTGGACACTTTATCTAGAGCTATAAAATGTGTACAAAGGTACACATAATTTTATGGCTAGTAATTCCTCATAAGAAAATAATTAGCTATGAACATAAAGATTTGTAGACACTGAGGCACATCTAAAATTATTTAGAATATTAAAAATGTAGAATTGGCCTAAGTGTTCATCAATAGGGAAATGAATAAATACATTTGAACACATGTATAAAATAAAATACAACAAAAAGCAGAGTACAAAACTGTACATACAATGTTGTCTTCACTTAGGATAAAGAAAATGCACCACAGAGTAAACAGATAATAATCTGTGTGGTGAAATTACTGATACTTTTGATTTTTCTTCATTACATATTTTATCTATTTTTCCAAATTTTATACCATGAGCATGTTTAATATGTTTATACCATGAACATGTTTCCATATGTGAGTAAAAAGAAAATATAAAATCCAATTTAGAAAGCTGTAGACATACTGAAGATCCATCCAGAAGGACCTTGGCTTGTCCCTTCTATTCCCAATGTCCCCTCTCAATTGCTGAAATCAGTGATGCCTTTTTCCTCACTTTTACACAGTAAATTCGAGGAAAGGTGAAACTTTCTGGTAGGATATGAGAGACCAGCCATTAGAAGAACCTAGAAAAGGAACGACTGTTTGGAATATATCTCCAAGGGAAAAGTATAAGCAAGCTGATTTGGAGAGCCTGTTGGAAAGCTGAAGCTTTTCTTCTGGCCTGAGTTATTTCTAATTACTGCATGAATAAGTCAGTTTTTGGACTGTGGATATAGGCATACAATACAGAGTGCTTTTTACTTTGTAGGTGATAGTGCCTAACTTTAACAAGTCACATTAAAAACAGATTTTTTTGTATGAAGTTTTTAAGAGAAGAGGCAACCAGAGGGGGCAGTATTGAAAGCAGACATGAACATTCCTTGCTTTGGACTACACTAGAAAAGCATTAATTTCTACATGGCTACAGTGGAATAATGCTGGCAAATACTAATTACTATACCATTGGCTTGTGATGGCAACAATGCTGGTGCATTCTGTAAATGCTTCTCTTTCGCTGAAACATATGAATCAAATACTTTTGATTTTCCCAGATATCGCCAAGATGCAGCGTTATTCACTCTCAATTATATTCCTGTTCAGATGATTCTGTAAAATTTAATTCCCTTGTTTTCACACTTGACATTCATTCATTTATTCAGTATTTACTGAATTCCTATTATGTAACAAGAAAGAAGACCTTTAACTCACTCCTTAAATTTTATTTCCAACCTCTTAGGGATTGTTTCAACCTAATACTAATTATTTTTCTCTTATTCCTCCATCCAGTATCCAAAATGGTATGTGGCATGTTTATTTTTTAAATTAAAGTGAATTAAAATAAATTTTTAAAAATTTCATTATATCCCTTGAGATAATTGGAAACATAAAATAATATACCATAGAAGAAAACTTGCCTTTATATCCGTGTGTGTGTGTGTGTGTGTGTGTGTGTGTGTGTGTGTGTGAATGTGTTTAGTATTGGAAATAAGCCTCACAGATAATCAGTTAGATAATAATAATAATCAGGAAAGCAACAAAATTTTTTAATTGCCACTAAAAATGTTAAATGTAACTGACATTATAGTTTTTATGTAATAAGTTGGAGAAAAATGGAAATATTTAGTTTGTTCAACTTTTGGATTTAAATAGTAATAACAAACAATTCCTGTTAACTGTACTTGTGGCTCTAATTGCATTAAAATAATTAAATAAAATTAAATCTATTATTTAATTTAATATACTTAAAATTATAATTTAATTAAATAAAAATAAATAATTTAAAATAATAAGGGACACTATGATATAATGGCATAGTCTATTAATCGTAGCCCTGGCAAAGAAAAATGCCCTGGTATCACAAAAAGCTAAAATTGGAATCAAATTTCTATAATCTCAACCTCTCATTTTAAGGATAAGGAAATATGGTTGTAGACAAGTTGAGAAACTTGCCCAATATTCTGTAGCCAATCAATGGTGAGCCCAGCATGCAATTCAAGTGTCACACTTCTTTCTTGGTCACCTTGTCTCAGCCTGCATGAGGCAAATTGCTCTGCTAACTCTGATCTGTGTTGTAAATGGTCTGACCAACCTACCTTTAAGAAAGCTCAGTGTCAAAAAAAAAAAAAAAAAAAGAAAGAAAGAAAGAAGAAAAAGAAAGGAAGAAATCATTGACTAGTGTAGGTAAATGAAAATTAATATTTACTGTAAAAAATAATAACACTGACGCCTTGTGTAGTATAAAATATAAAATATATACGTAGAATTAAAATGCATAGAAAATAATATAAGTGGTAGAACGGACAAAGGGAGTGGAAGTATAATATCAGCCTTATTTGAGAAGAGGTAAAAACATGGACCGTAATAAAACAAGGATGCATACTTTATTCTCTTGAGTAATCATTAAAAATAATGATAAAATGTTAGCAAACTAATAAGAAAATGGGATGATAAAAAATAATTTAAAAGAAGGATAAAAAGGAGAGAAAACCACATGTAAAGCAGAAGGAACAAATAGAAAACAAGCATAAGATTATAGCTATAAAACTATAGAAATCAGTAACTACATTTAACGTAAATGGCCCAGAAACTCCCATTCAAAAAGAGAGGTGGTCATATCTGAATCTAATGATATATATTATACTCAAGTACATGTGGAATATTTACCAAAATCGACCATATCCTGGATCATCAAGCAAGTTTCAAATTTTGAAAGCCTGAGATCAGACAGAGTATGTTCTCTGACCTGAGCAGAATTAAGCTAGAAATCAATAAAAAGTGGTACTTTGAAAATATCCAAGTTTTGGAAATCAAGAAACATATTTAAAAATCATCTTTGCAAAAATAAGAAATTACTAGGGAAATTAGAAAATATTTTGAAATAATGAAAATATTACATCAAAACTTTTAGAAATTTGTGAAGGCTGTGATCAGAGGGAAATTGATAGCCTGAAATGAATATACTAGAAAAGAAGAAAAGTTGAAAATCAATAATGTGACAATTGATCTAAAGAAATGTGGGGTAAGAATCCAAAACAAATGAACATCAAATAAAGAAAGAAACTATTAAAGACAAAAGCAGAAGAAAATGAAACAAAAAGTAAAGTTACAAGGGGAAGAAATCAACAAAGCCAGAAGTTGATTATTTGAAAAGACTATTAATTGATAGGTTGTTCAAAAAGAAAAGATACAAATTATCAGTCTTAGAACTGAAAAATGGGATATTACTATAATCCTAGAGATGTTGAAAGGATACTAACAGCATAGTGTGGAAAACTTTAGGCCCCTAAACTTGAAAATTTAGATGAAATAGATAAATTTCTAGAAAAATACAAGTTTTCAAAACTAATACAATATTAAATAGGAAATCTGAATAGTTCTTATATCCGTTAAATAAACTGAATCCTTAATTAAGAGCTTGCCACAAAAAAAAAAATCTTTAAACCTAGATGACTTTACCAATGAATTCTTCCAAACATTTAAGGAAAATTATGCCAATCTTAGACAAATTCTCCCAGAGAACTGAACTGAAAACACTTTCCAATGCATTTTAAAAGGCAAAGATAACCTTGATATTAAAACCTGTAGGGGTGCCTGGGTGACTCAGTTGGATGAGCATTAGCCTCTTGCTTTTGGCTCAGGTTTCGATTTTGGATTGGGTCATGATCCAGGGGTCCTGAGATCCGAGCCCCAAGTTGGGCTCTACACTGAGTGTGGAGTCTGCTTAAGATTCTTGTTCTCTCTCTTTCTCTCTCTCTCTGCCCCTCCTCTGCTTGTGCCTGCTCTCTTTCTCTCTCTCTCTCTCTCTCTCTCTCTCTCTCTCATAAATAAATAAATAAATAAATAAATAAATAAATAAATAAATAAATAAAACCTGTAAAGGACTTTATTTAAAAGAAAGGATACGTACAAGCCAATTTCTCATATAAATATTGCTGCAAAATCCTTAAGTGATATATTAAAAAATAGAATCTGGTGATATGTTAAAATAATAAATACATCATAACCAAGTCAAGTTTATCCCAAGAATTCATAGTTGGCTCAATATTCAAAAATTAATCATTAAATCACCCACATTAATAGAACAAAGAAAAAATATGGTCACTTCAATGGATATACAAAAATTGGATAAAATTTAATATCTATTCATGACTATAAAAAGTTTTGGGAAATTAAGAATAGAAGAGAATTTACTTGATTGGATAGAGATTATTTTTAAAAAATCATAGATTGTAAGTCTTTAAGGACTGCCAGGATATTGGCTTCTCTTAAAAAATGCTGAATCACCCAGAACAATTTCTGGGAAATCATGGATTATCAGGGATTACGAGCTAAGAGTTTTTAAACAGGTTAACTAGCATCCAAATCAGTTTTTATTCTCCCAGAATTAGCTTGTACTGTCATCATTCCCAGATTAGAGTTGATGATTCCCCACATTATGCCTAGGAAACTTTTCAAGTTCCTTTAAAGAACTTGCCTGTCTTTATTCTCATTCTGTAAACATATCTGACAAGACATATTCTATTTACTTTGAACATTTATGTATTCTTATAAGTATACTTAAATTATTACGACATGAAGACAAACTTTTTCATCATTGATAAACACACACACACACACACACACACACACACACACACACACACGGGCCCTCAAGTAGAAAATACAATTCAACATATGAGGAAAAGAAAAGACATACGATGGCCTCATGGAGGGATGAGTTCAGAATAGATAAATCATTTAAAGGTTTAGAGTTTCTCTTTTGAAAGGCAGACAATATACTTGAGGAAATTTGTTGCTTAAAGAAATATTGGGAATGAGAAAAGAACTAGAACAACAGAACTGTTCTTCCAAACCTGATTCTCCTAGTATTCTTTTAGTAATAACTAGACGATGAAGAATTATAATGAGGAAAACAATGCCACAATACCCACTTACGTTGATCTTTTTCTTTAACTTCACTGCAGGGTAGGGAACTTGAACTTCCTTGAAACCAAACCCGAGTGTAAAGTGTGCCCCTCTCTGAAAGTCTGGGCATATTTTTTTCCATGCAGTAAGTTACCAAATTTGATATGCCGTGAGGAAGACTTTTGCGAATGCAGGAGGACTCCTATAAAAATCTACACTCTGGAGTTGGTTGAAAGATACAGTCCAATGTGGGAGTCAAATTAGTGAAAACCCAATGTTAGTTTCTTTACTGCACACAGGTAGGCTGGTGACATCTAGAGATGGGCGCATCAGCAGAAAGGGGACAGAAAAGGAAATTTAGCGTGGAACAGTTTAGAAAAAATTGTCAAACCTGGTTGAATATTTGTATGTAGAAATTTCTTTTGGTGTTTGCCCTGTCTGAATGAATTAATACCCCTAGAGAGGACTGAGCAAAATGGATTTTGGAGAATAATTGTTTTAGTTTCGAGTGTCTGCTTAAGACAAAGGTCATAAATGACAGGAATCATTAGTAATTGGCTTCCCACAAGAGCTATGCTGCCATATACATGGCTTTCTCCAAGATTTACTCTAAAGGCTATTTACACTGCAGTATGGCCTAACTCTCAAGGAGTAGATGGGTCTGTCTTCTGTAGAAGTATACTCCCAGAGCCTAATACAGTGCCTGGCACATTATAGGTGCTTACTAACTGTATTTGGAATAAATGACACCTGAGATCAACAGATAGTGATAATAGTTGGATCTGTTTTTCTCTTGATACTTGTATCAATCAAAGATAAAATTTACAATAAAAGTAACTTTTTTCCCCTGATGACTTTTTATTTTTTCTTCATAGTGAGTAAACTTTGATGTTCGGATGTTAATCTATGGATATCTATATCTATATACTCCTATCTATCATCTACCTATTGAGAGAATACATATATGTATTCACAGATATATATAATTTGTGAGTACTTACTACAGTAGTTTCTAAAAGCCACTCTGTGCTATGCATCTTCCATGTTCTGAAAACTAAGGGCTAAATATGGACACATTGCCTACTGTGTCCCCGTTATATTAAAGGAAATTAAGAGAGTGCTTCAGTCTCTGTACGTATGTGACATGAGCAATGATCTTGTGATCTCAAAAGTACCAAATACATCTGGGGAAAACTCCATCTTCTTTAGACTACAGAGTAAAATATGTACATTGTTTTAACAGGGTCAAGAATGCCGATTTTCCTAATAGCTTAGAATTTGTTTCAAAGAACAAGGAAAATAATGTGCTAAAAAATATATTGCCCATTCATTCATATAGCAGTACACAAATATAGAAAAAAATGTCAATGTAGTATTCACAGGGAAATCTATATTTACTCACACCATAATGACCATAAAGGAGCTTTTCTATTCTGAGGGATAAAATTCACTCAAATTTCAAATTCACTGCAAATTGTTTGAAATAAGAATAACATACTAACTTTATGCCTGTCTTAAAATTTTTATTATTTCATCCTTAGAGGTCAAAGACACCAAAATCTTAAAAACTGTTAACAGACAAAGCATATGAGATGTAAATAATCATGGTAGAGATCTACTGTACCAAGGAGAAATAATATTAACATACCTATGATATCTTCATTGGACTATTTTTAAAGGAAATTTAGACATAATTTAGGCATGATTCTGTACTCAAGAAACTTAGAGTCTGGTGGAGAGAGCATGAGGGAGAAATATGTGAAAAATTATTGAACACTATAAATTGATCTGCCTGACATGTTGCAATCCGTCAACTTGTCAGAAGTCAAGAAAGCTATTTCTATCATTGTCTTTTGCATACTATGTTTTCTCAAATGCAAGGCATTTAAGCCACTCTGAAGATAACTTCCCTTGAGTTTTATGATTTTTTAGTTTGTCTGTTTTGTCTCTTTGCATAGCTAATTCTAGTCTAGTTGGGTCCAACAGTGGTATGACCTTTGGAGTGGGATTATGCCGGCATTTTCTATCATGCCTTTTCTCATTGCTTTTACACAATGTTCTGTAAATGAACCTTTTGAATACATTTGTTTCATGCTTGGGGGCCTTTACATAGTCTCTTCCTCTGCCTGGAATTCTCTCCTCTCAATGTCTTTGTTTGAATAATTACTATTCATTTTTAGGTGTCAGCTGAGATATAATTTCCTCCATTTGACATGGATCTACAAAAATCATTGGGCTCCCTCCTAGGTTCTTTAGTAGCTTCTTGTTCCTAGGTATATTACACTTAATTACTGTATTTCCCTAGGTTATATGCTAAGAATCACCGTAACTAGATTGCAAGCTCATTAAAGGAGGAGAATAGGGGCCATGTCTTGTTCAAGCTTATGTGCCATCTTTATATTGATGTATACTCTACTATAGGTATATCAATGTCTAATAATATATTAAGAGATCATAGAACAGGGGGTTAAATTGAGCCTGGACTCTGCAACCAATCTTCCTGGGTTAGAATCTCAGTTTGCCACCTACTAGCAATGTGATCACTGCTTTTTCCATGCCTCAGTTGCATCATGTATACATCAATGATGACAATACCATCAGAGGATTGTTGTAAATGTTAAGTAATGTAATAAATGTAAAGGTCTTAGTACCTAGTAGATGTTATATAAATACTTGCTATTATCATCATAAATATTCAGAAATAAACGAGTTAATCATTAATCAATCTTAGTGTTACATTCACCTAAGTGCTACACATCCCCTTCCACTAGTGATACCATCCATCTTTTTCTTCCCAGCCTCATATTTTCCCCTGTTTAATCACTTTATAGAATCCCAAACACCTGAGTTCCACTTTATATAGTCACTTCTCCACTTCAATCCTTAATTGATCACAAGGTCAAGGGCAGAAAATTCGGTCACAGGAGGATTACTACCTCTCAGTGCTGGGGCATCACTCTTTGGATGTGACAAGTGCCCTTGCCATGGTCACCAGTCTGCAAATAATGTCGAAACAATGCCACTATTGGGGACTGAGATGTGGAGCTGTTCTCCCCATCACTCCACCTCAAGGAAAAGGAGCTTTGAGGTGTGCTACAGACAAAAACAAAGTCTTTATGCACAGAAAGTGCCCTTACTTTACTGGAGTGTGGTGCTTTTATTGGAAGGAATGAATAGCTTATAAAATGAACCAGTCTGGGTTAATCACTTTCTTCTCTTAACTACTTTCTGTCATTTCTCTCTTCTCTGACTCTCCTCCCATGAGACTGGTGTGGCAGGACTAGTTCCAAAGACTTCTCTTGATCAAGGAAAAATTCTACTAGAATACTTAACAGATCGCAGGGTAGGTCACAGGGGAAGTGAACACTAAAAGCTGCTCAGAGATCCTGTCCTCCTGGGTTTGCTAAGTGGGCATTGGAAGGCATTGGCTCTCACACATGGGTTAACAGCGGTCAGTAGACTAAATGACCAGATGGGATATAGGCTGCAGCCCTGGACTGCATTTACCTACAATACTCTTGGTGATTATATTCTTGAGAAATCTGGTAGAATGGTAGAGTAGACAGAATTTAATCATTGAGAGATTCCACTCCAGGCCATGTACTTTTAGGACTAACAGCACTAAACTTCCATCAAAGGAAACGATTTTTGACATACACAGAAGAAAAATTATTGAATATTATTGAATTATTATTCTACCAAGAATCTAGAGAAAACACAGAGTAAAACCAAAGAAAAGAAGAAAGAAATGTTAAAAATCAGGGCCAAAATGAATCAAATAAAAGATACAAGAGAATCTGAAATTCTGGTGATCATCTGAAAAGACTAAAATATAGTCCAAACTTTGGTAAAACTGCTTGAAGAGAAAAGAGGGTGGCATGAAATAGAAATAAAAATACGAAGAATAACAATTAAGGTATAACTATAAAGAGTACAAATTTATTAAGAAAATGGTGTGAGATATGTTATGTGAATATATTTAAAAAATTTGATGGGATAGAAGAATTTCTAGAAAACTATAATTTACCACAACTGATTGCAAAAGTAACAGAAATCATGAATAGGCCTGGAAACTAGAAATAAGTTGTATAAATAGTTAAAATTCTACCACAATAAAAACACCAGATCCTAATGATTTTAAAGATAATCTTTTTTAAACATTCAAGGGACAGATAATCCCAATCATAAATAAACTGTTCCAGGAAGAAAAAAAAATTAATAGTTCTTTCTTAATTTTATTAGGCTATTGCAACTTTAAAATCTAAACCGGACAAGAACATTGTGCAAAGAAAGTATTATGAGACAATCTTATTTGTGAATATAGATTAAAAAATCATAAATAAAGGAGCTACCTATATATCACTTCATAGCAGGATTATTCACAACAGCCAAAAGGTGGAAACAACCCATGTGTCCATTGATGAATGAATAAATAAAATGTGGCATATATGCATAAAGCATATACATATAGGTGGGATATTATTCGGCATTTAGTTTTTTTTTAGTGTTTATTTATTTATTTTGAGAAAGAGAGAGAGAGTGAGAACAAGGGGCAAGGGACGAGAGAGAAGGAAAGAGAATCCCAAGCAGACTTCATGCTGTCAGCATAGAGCCCAATGTGCGGCTTGATCTCGCTAACCGTGAGATTCTGACCTGAGCTGAAATCAAGAGTCAGATGCTAAACCCATTGAGCCACCCAGGTATCCCATATTCAACATTTAAAATGAAGGAAATTCTGACACCAGCTACAAAATGGATGAACCTATGAGGTTCATCCTTATATGGATGAACCTTGAGGACATTATGCTAAATGAAATAAGACAGTCACGAAAAGGCAGATATTCTATGATTCTACCCTACATATATGGTAGTAAAATTCATATGTACAGAATGTAAAATGGTGAATGTTGAGGACTAGGGGTGGTAAAATGGGCAGTTATTGTTTAATAGGTATAGAGTTTCCATTGTGCAAGATGAGACAGTTCTGGAGATTGGTTGCACAACATTGTGAATATACTTAATACTGAACTGTACACTTAAAATTGTTAAGATAGTAAATTTTATGTTATGTGTATTCTACCACAATAGAAAACAAATCGAAATTGTAAATCAAATGTATCCAATATATTAAAAGAAATACATCGTGATTCAATTGAGGATGTTTCAAAATTGTAAGGTTGGCTTAATATTAAGAAATCTATTGAGGCAACTCACTACATTAACAAATTTAAGGAAAAAAAAACACATGAGATCACTCACCAGATGCAGAAAAAGTGATGAAATTCAACTCTTCTTTGTGATAAAAGTTATAATAATCTTCAAAATGAAAAAAAAAACAAAACACCCCTGCTAAATCAGTAGTAAATGTCAACTTAATGGTGAAATATTTTAAAAATTTGAGAGACAAGAAAGGTTAAACACTAACTTGCATTTATTTTTGTTCTGGAGGTCCTAGCCATGTTTATTATATTAGATGAATAGATTTTTAAAAGTAAATTGAAAGGGCGTCTGCATGGCTCAGTCTGTTAAGTGTTTGGCTGAGGTCATGATCTCATGGTTCATGGGTTCAAGCCCTGCTCTGCTGTCAGCACAGAGACTGCTTGGGATTGATTCTCTCTTTCTCTCTCTCTCTGTCTCTCCCCCGCATGCTCTCTATCTCCCTTTCTCCAAAATAAATAAACTTTTTAAAAAAAAGTAAATTAAAAATAAGGAAGGAAAAGACTTATAATCCATTAATGACATTTTTTTTTTTTTTTAAGAAAACAGGTTATGTACTAACAGGATTTAAGACTTCAAAGAGATTTCAAGGTTTTTGGATAAATAATCAATATACAGTGCATTCCTGTATTTTCTAACAACAATTAGAAAAATATTTAGAAAGAGATTCTAACAAAAATTTTGAAGAGAAGTGAGAAGTGAAAACCTTAAAGGAAAAAGATTTAAAACTTTAAGGAGATCTAAATAAATAGAGAAACCTGTTTACAGATAGGAAAATTTATTATTATGATGACACAATTTCTCCCCAAATTAATCTATGTAATCTAGTCAAAATTGAATAGGATTTTTAAAATATAATCTGATAAGTTATTATAAAATTAATATAGAAATGTAAAGAGCTAAGATGATTTAAAATAATAAGAGTAAGGTGGGGCTTGCTATGTAATATATCAAGAAACATTATAATTAAAATTATACTCATAATAATTAATATAAGGGGTGGCTGGGTGGCTCAATCAGTTAAGCATTCGACTCTTGTTCTTAGCTCAGGTCATGATCTCATGGTTCGTGAGTTCGAGCCTCACATAGGGCTCTCTGCTGTCAGCACAGAGTCTGCTTTGGGCCCTCTGTACCCCTTTCTTTCTTCCCCTTCCCCACTCATACTATCTCTTTCTCAAAAATAAAAATTAAAAAAATAATACAGTATGAGAGTGAGTCAGGACTGGAACAGAAGCAACTAGACAGGTTGTCCGGAAAAAAGCCATAAACATATAAGAACTATAATGTATGGCACTATAAATCCATGGTCTGCCATGTTAACACTAGATAACCATGTGAGGGGAAAACTGAATTTCTGCCTCATAACAAACACACAAATCAATTCCTGGTGAAATAGAGACCTAAAGGTGAAAGCAAAACTTAACAGCACTTAGGATGAAATTAGAGAATATCTGTACCATCACAGTATAGGACAAGGTAATTCAATAGTAAAAGCCATAAGGAAAAATTTGACAACATCAAAAACTTTTGTTTTTAATACAAATACTACTATCACAAGAAGGAAAAGGATAGATTGGGTGCAAATTATTTGCGATACATAACTGACAAGCATTGTCATCCACAGTACATAAGAACTTTCCACAATTCAATGAGAAAAAGACAAGCATTCCAATTTAAAAATGAGCAAGTGAAAAAAAATAAGCAGGTGATATGAACAGGCAAAATAGGAAACAGAGTAGCCAACAACGGACAGCAAACTCAGTGATTAACAAAAAGATGCTCAGCTTCCTTAGTAGCCATGAAATGCAAGTTTAATTTGCAATGGTATAAAATTTCTTATCCATAGGATTTGCAAAATCTAAAAGTATGAAAATATCAACAGTTGGTGAGATGACAAGGTATACAGGTTTAAATTGACGGAGACCATGTTGGAGACCAGTTTGGCAATGTCAGTAAAACATGTGTATCACCTGACCCAGCAATTAGAGAAATTCTAGCCTGAGAGCATAGCGTTCACGAACAAGAATGCTTACGAGTGTCTTCCGTAGAATGGAAACTTCATGAAGATGGGGGGGTTGGTTTTACTCATTACTATGTCCCAGAGCCTAGAACAATGTCTGGGGCTGAATGAATGAATGAATGAATGAAGCTTAAATATGCATCTAAAGCAAATAAAATTAAAGATAAGAATGAAAGTCAGTTCTATGAACCTGAAGGGCAATCTGAGCTTTTGGTTTTACCACTCCACTTTTACATACCTTTTTGTCAGGCCCATGTAGAGTTCACTCAGCCTGTGTGCTAACTACTTTAGCATGTATTGTCTTCTTATCCCAAAGGCCATAATTCCTGTTGTCACAGAGTGTCTTGAGATGGCCTATTGCCTCAAATATATATATATATATATATATATATATATATATATATATATATATTTTTTTTTTTTTTTTTTTTTTTTTTTTTTCTTTTTCTGTACTATTTCCTGGGGAGGAAAAATACCCTGAGAATGTCACATCTTTGAAATACCATCCTTTCAAGACAACATGGTGGCACCATGTGAGTAAGGTCCTTTTGCATTCAGCCAAATAGCTCTGATGCCTTGAAAGATAGACCCGTCTCTAGTTCCTTCCTTCAGCAAAGAGCAGAGGGCTCTCGGGCAGTTGTAGACACTGGCAACAGAGGTTGACTTGAGGCATCAGAATGGGAAGTATTATGTAGATTAAATTGTATTATTTTCTTTAACATGAGATAAAAATGGGCCTGTGTACAAAAATGTTTTCACTAATCATTTTGGAGATCAAAGATTTCATTTCCTAAGAGCTCAAACTTCACATCTTTCAGCAAGGACTTACTTTGAACCCTGTTTAATGATGCTGTAGAAGACTTTTTTTCTCTTGAACTACAGCTAAAAGACTTGTAAAAAAAATGTTGTTTCAACACTGAAGCACTTTAAATGACTGACTCTAACCACAATATATAAAAAGTATAATTCAGTCTTGGCAGAGTGAACTAAATAAATAGTGATGATAAGCGACCTATCTAACAATGTAGCCGTCGTGTCTTGTCATTAACACAATTATGTCAGCACAGTCAATCAGCACATTGCCTTGACTTTAAAGCTGGGGACTGAATACATGCTTTTAAAGTTGGAGGGAGCAGAGGGAGAGAAGAGCTATCACACTTAAGCCAGCAATGTGACTTCACAGTTATTCAGGGCTTTTTAAGAAAAACAAGGTTATACATTTACAAAATGCTTTGTTGTTGCAGTAATGCTAAAATTATTCTTATGAGTTCAATACCATCTGTAATAACTCTCTGGCGATCTCAAACAAAAAGAAGGGCTGGGGGGTGCAGCCTTCTTTGCACATATGAGAAACTGATTTACTATCTGAAGTGATAATTAATGGGATTCCGTTCAGTTTCAAGTGGAGATGAATCGTACAAGAGGTAAGCATGAGAGCTCAGAATGGCAATATTCTTCTGAGAGCTCTCCCAAGCATTCCGGACTGAAAACCCCCATCATCATAAGCAGCAGGTGACAGCACCTGCCAGCTGAATATCCCCCATGACAACAGGCAGAGGGACTGAGCCACAGAAAAGGCAAGGACATATCTAAGAATCCTGTGTGCTATTTCTCTTCTGTTTAGCTCTCTAAAGCTCACCCAGGCTGCAACAATCTGTTTGTATCATTTGTCGGAGTGATTTCAATCTCATTCACAGACACAACTGACACACCACAAAAAACCAAAACCAAAAACCAAAAAAAAAAAAAACCCAACAACTTGCACTCCTTTGAGTTTCAGATAGTTCCTGCAGACTGGAGAAGAAGGCAAATGTTTTTAAAACTGGGTGAGGAAGTCCGCCTATCAGGATTTAAGCAAGGAATATTACGTTGACACTAAAATGGAAGTGGCTGGGGGTGGGGTGGGCAGTACCCTGTGCTTGATTAGATTGACTTTTATCACACTAGTTCTAGAATGTGGGCTGTTTCTACAAACGGTAGCCATTGCACATGGCTCGTGGTAGCAGGCAGGCAATGCTGATTCTCCTGTGTCTCTGTACCCACAGCAGCCCATCCCCATCCTCCCAGCACTCCATGTTGTCCCTAGCCTGCTTTGTTATGTCATTTTTCGCCATCTGACATGTTTTAGGTTATGTATTATTTATTTCTTTGCTTGTTAATGTCTGCCTCCCCATCTGGAATACAAGCTTCTTGAAAGCAAGGGTTTTTGTGTTGGGTTCCCTGTGGTATTCTTGGTGCCTAGAGCAGCACCCCTCATGCCATGACTATTGATGGAAGAACGAACGACCGCTCTCTGGTCTCATAGGTGAGGTGATTAAGACTCTGAGAATCTTGCTGCCGGTCACGCAGGACTTTAAGAGGAGGAGCTGCTTTTTAAACCAAGTCTGAGGAGGACTGTCTGGTCCTCTTTGCCACCTGCCTTCACAACAGAGGTTTTGACAGATACCAGCTAACCAGCTTTATCAGTTTGGGGGCAGATCAAAATCAGGAAAGAAAGAACTGGGTGGTATTTCCTGGTTTCAGGAAATTGGTTTTAATATTCTAAGTAAAAAAAAAAAAAGTCCTACAGCTTAGGTAGGAAGTGAAATTGTTTGGTTGATTCCCAAACAATTCTGAAAAACAGTTCTGATGTTATGGACACAATTTAATGACACGCATGAGGTAACTGAATACAAATTTTGAATACTGTGGGGGTGGAGGTGATGTGGAGACTACTCTCTATGATATTAAAAATAAAAATATTAATTCCCCACTTCCCTGTCCAACTAACACCATATCATTTTTCACTTCTTCCTAAACACTGGATGGCAGCTTGTTTAACTAAAGCAAGGTAGAACTATGTTTATTTAAATCATGAAGTGTTTTGGGTGGAATTTAGTGAGGCATATCTCAAGGTATTTGGACACTTAACACAAGAGGCAAGGATTTGGGCTTTACTTTGGACATATCTAAAAACCATTAACAATTTCACGGACAAAGGAGGTTAGTCCAAGAAGAAAAAAAAGAGAGTTGAGATGTTTGCCAAGGACCTGAAACAGAAAGGAAGGAGTGGGAGAGGTCCACCATTTACCAACTCATATGAATATTAGGAAGTATGCCCAACTGTTCCATGAAGGGATCATCATATCCATTTACAGAAGAAAATGAAGCTTGTAACAGCTAAAAACCCTGCCTAGGATCACACAGTTCATAAGCCAGGATTCAAATCCAGAGATGGTCTCAAATTTAAAGCTGCTAAGAGACAATATGGTGGCCAAGGAAGTCTTCAAAATCTACTTTCTTTAGGGCTCATTGCCTGGGAGACTGCACTAAAATGAGACATGGTATGAACAGATCCAAATTTTGCAGTTAATTGGCTCTAATAAACATAAGAACCATGATCCTCAGTTTCCTTTTATGCAATGAGGGGATAATAATACCGACCTTATAGGTTTGGCACAAAGATGAAAAGAAACACGATGACAGATGTGCATGAACCATGCAGGCCCCTGATGCTCAACACACTTCAGGGCCATCAGAGTTCTCTCTTATGTTTTCATCTGTAACAGTCTTTCAACATTTCTGGTGTGAGCTGAGGAGGAGAGGGGTAGCACTTGCCAAATATATTTGACCGTGAATCTCCAACAAGATAGAATACGTATTGACAAGGATTTTAACTGAAAGGTAAAAAGAACTTCCTATTTCCCAGTTTTCTGAAGAAGGGTGAAATTGGCAGTGAGGTCCACCCTTGCTGGCATGGGGAAAGGAGAACGCAATGAATTTGGGGGAATGAAACCCCCAAAGCTTGGCAAACATGCTCTGTCAACTGTTACAGTCTCAGGAAATGTCAGCTTTGATAACGCTGGAAAAAAAAGAAAAGGAAAGGAAAAAAGACACTCTAAAGAAGAACCTGAAATCTGAAAGCTTTTCCACATGTAACTGGACTAACCCATGCGTTGAACAATTCCTATGTGACATTGTACTGTTTGCAAATATTTTCTCTTTACCACAGCTTTTTGAGTTATGTATCATGCCCATTTTACAGAGAGGGAAAATGAGGCCTGTAGCAGTTAAGACACTTGCCTGAGTTTGCTCAGCAAAAATAGACACCCAATCTGGACTCTGTCTTTAAAGCTGCTGCACGTAACAAGCAAGTCATAAAATGAAATCCTTTAGATGTGATTTGATTGCTTACTACCATCCCAGACAAGGAGATTATTACAATTTGTGGAAGGAGACTACATTCTCCAACCCCTCCCTCCCCAGGAACAGGGTGGAGCTGGGCGCCCTGCAGAGAGGATGAGGAACGATGTGTCCATGGCAGTTTGCCCCATGGTGGTCAACAGTGATGCATACAACATTGAGGGGGCACCTCCTGAGATCCCCCACCCATTTTAAAGAGGGTATTTCTATGTCAGAAAGATGAGGGCAAGCCTGAGCTAGGCAACTGCTTATGTAACAAATGGCCTGGAATACAGAGAAAGGTTAAGGACGTAAACTGGAAAGAGGGCTGACTAAGCAACAATTAACGGGGATGTGTTGACAATTTACAAACACTGGCAGTCTGCAAATATCAAGGAGAGAGATTTGCTAAAGAAGAGTACGAAAAGGTGTAACAAAAGTGAGGCGTAAGGGTATAATAATTGCTCCTCAAATTGCATTGAATAAAATTAAGCAAAGAAAAAAATTAGGCCAAATGTCAAGAAAAACTGCCACCCTGCCAGAATTAATATCAGCTGGAGTGTGGAGGGTGTCTTCTTGACTTTGGCTTCACAGCTCCCCCGCTGTAGCAAGCCTTTGGACGTACTTTTGCCCTTGGAGAATAACCCCCCCTTCCCCCCCCCCCCCCCCACCGCCCCCGCCAGGTCTCCAAGTTGGGGCCTTTGGCCAGTGTGGAAGTATTCTCACACAGAGTTCTGGGGCACAGCACCAAGTCACCTGGTGCTCCAAGTCACCCTTCAATGGAGGCCTCTGTTTCTTTACCTGGCTTTTTGTCTATTTCTAGATGGGTTTCCTCTTTTTATCCTTGTCCTGGGTACTGGTTATCTGTCTTGTTTCCTGAGCCCAAACCCCATTTTATGAAGCTATTCAGTTACCCCTAAGCATAGGGACTGTAGTTCTGCTCTTTCTAACAAAATTCCCATGTATCAGATAACCACCTGCCTCCTCAAGCTGATCAACTACTATTGGGTTTCCTTTGTCAAACTTCATCTCCCTATTAGGAAACCCACAACGTTCACTGACTTTCTTCAGATCTCAACTATCATCTGCAGTATATGGATCTGTCCCAACCACTCCGTGCTTCATGTACTGGGCCAGACTTCTTCCCTGTATCTTTCAGCTAGGCAAGTCATCAGTCCCAAATTGCCCCCATTCTATGGTCTGGATCTACTGGCAAGACTTGGCCATGGTGATATGGTGTGGGTATGTTGCCATGACTGTAGACAGTGAATGGAAGGGTCTCTTGGAAGGTCTTTTAGGTGGGGCGACACTTGTGCTGAGTCTTGAAGAATAAGTGGTCCATCAGCTTGCCAGTGGGAGGAAAGGGCACTGAGAGAAAGACATTTCAAATAGAGGGAAGAGCAAAGGTATGTGAGCATCATGTGACCTTAAGCCACAAGCAGTGCAGTGCAGCAGGAGGGTGACGTACTGGATGAGGACTGGCAGAAACGATGCTGGAGAAGTAAGAGGGCAAACTGAGGAGGAATTTATATGCCATGTTAAAGAGTCTGGACTTTGTCTTGAAAGCAATGGGGAGACACCAAATGATTTTAATTGGATTAATTAATTTGATATACATGTACAGATACTTTAGAGCCATAATTTAAGTAAATAGAGTGGGAGGTGGAGATTGAGAGTGCAGACAGGCAACCTGGTGGGAGACGATTGTGATGTTCCAGGCAAGCGTTCACGAGATAATGAATTCAAGTAAATGGCAGTGGGGGAAAAGAGAAGAGTCATATAGAAGACTGGGAGAAATCTTTTTGAGGTAGAATTGATTAGACTTGGTGGCATATTAGCCAGAGAAGGTAAGGAGGAGGGAGGAATCTAGAATAAGTCCCGGTTTCTAGATCAGATCAAGGGATACATTCCTCTCTTAGACAAGCAGTTTGCCTCATGGTGGTAAATGTGTCAGATACTGGATTTCTCTAGGGATGTGGTCCTGGTAAGACCCAGGGATGACCTGTAGGACAGAGAGCACAGCAAAGGGGACTGGAAAGCCAGGCAGGCACTGTGACAAAAGCATCAATCTAAAGTAGCTAGGCAGAGAAAAAAGCCAAGTACAAGACTATAAACCCAAAACCGGAAGATTCTAAATGGAGAGTACAAGTCAGAGATTCTCTGAGCTACTCTGACACCTAAATTATGGGTCAGGGAGGAGAGATGATGAATTCAATCTGGGGCATGCTGAGTGTGAAGCATCTACTAGCCAGCCCAGCGGAGATGTTCAGTGGACAGTTGGATTTACGGTCTTGTGCAAGGGAATGAGTTATCAGCATGTAGGCTGGACCTAGTCCTTGGGGATGGGTGAGGTTGCCCAGCATGAATGTAGTGTTCTGGGGACGGTTGGTCCATACTTGTGTCCTCTTTCCTGTCCCCCTAAGACATTCTAATTCTCTCTCATCATTCCTCTGCCATTAGGAGCTCCTTTGACTTCTGCTTGTTACACTGATCCATTCACAGCTTCTTTGGAGCCCCTACAATCCTCCTTGAGCCTCCCTTTGCTGTTCTGATCCCTTCTATGCCTCCCCTGTGAGTCTTCAATTATCTCTCAGCTTTTCTGAGTCCCTCAAATCCCTTAAATCTCAGCTGTGAAACACATACTATTCTTAGTAGGCATGCCCCTTTTGAAGTCAATGGGAATTTACAAACAACAACAATAAAAAATAAACACGATCCATCTGCCATAAAACATTGATGCAATTTAAGAGAAAACTAGAAGTGGTAGTTTTTTAACTACAGTATCTAATCTCTCCTTCTTTTGAAAGAATAATGTCTAGTAAAGATTTTAGATCATATTTTCCCCCATCATTTCTATATTTTAAGTTTAATCTAAATTGTTCTCCATTAAAAAGGGGTCTCAAGTCAACCACTCTATGTAAGGTCAAGAATTGTACACATCTCTCCATGCCCCAAATCAGATTCTGTAACTAGTAACTGGAGGTAAAGGGAAATCAACTTCTGCATGAGTTTTGAACAGCAGAATTTCAATCGATATTATTACAAAATGGTTGTAAAAGTCACATAAAGCCAGGTTTGGGATCATGAGGTTGATGAGCACTTTTGATGCATTTTTATTAAAGACACTCATCAAGTCATGAGCCACATTTGAAGTTGGGTGTCTATCAATTACACTTTAAACTTGCTTTATGTTCTGTGAGACAATGAATTACTTTAACTTGCATTTATAAAAGACAGAATGGTATGTTGGAAAGGTCCTGAAATTTGGAGGCATGAGTATCTGTCTTCTAATTCACTTCTGAATTCTTTGGAAGCACTGTGTGTGTGTGTGTGTGTGTGTGTGTGTGTGTGTATTTTGGAGAAAGAAATACCATTTCATGATCATTTAATGTCTTCAAATCATATCCCAACCTGAATTACAGATATGATTTCCAGTCCTTAACCACTATGAAGTATTATTATCCCATTTTATAGGTAAGAAAACTGAGGCCAAAAAGTCTAAGTGGAAAATCTAAGTTTTCAGGTCTACTTAGAAAATAAACAGTCACTTGTGGATCCAGACTCAGGGTTCATATGCTTAGTAAGACTGCAGTCTCTTCTTTGTACACCACTGCTTTTCCTATAAATGGCCCCTTTTACTAATAAGCTATGTTAAAGCCTTAACATTGCTAAGCCTCAGTAATCTAGTCTTTAAAATGAGGATACGGGCACCTGTGTGGCTTGGTTGGTTGAGTGTCTGACTCTTGATTTCAGCTCAACTCATGATCCCAAGGTTGTGGGACTGAGCCCTTCACCGGGCTCTGTGCTGAGCATGGAGTCTGCTTAAGACTCTCTCTCTCTTTCTCCCTCTGCCCCTCTCCCCTGGTCACATTTGCACACACACACACTCTCTCTCTCTGAAATACAAAAATTAATAAAATAATAAAATGACAGTCATTTGTCTGTAAAACTGTTATGGGGATCGAAGGAGGAAATGTATAATTAAGTGCCTGGCACATAGTAAGTGCTCACAAAATTGTATTTATTTTTTGGTAACTGAGGATCTTAGAAGTGCAGTATCTTAGTTTTCATTAGTGGGATATAGTGTAAGCAGATGAATCACAGAAACCCTTTCATAATCCTCCATGTGAAAAGGGGTTTCTGCGTCTTAGAAGAGACACTTTTTGTCTGTCTAGAGTTTTCTAGCTGACCCTAGAGGGATGCCATCAAGTGTTCATTCACTCTACGGTAAATAACAGTATTAAAGTTCTTTTTGTGCTCTTATTTTAACTAGTGGTTCAAGAATATGTTTAGTTAACTTGTGCCCCTGTTTATCGCTATGCTGCATCAGCAAAAAATCAGTAAGGAACATTAATTATCAAATGTGCCAGTTTTGTGACCATTAAGTACCTCATTAGATTCTGTTTTGGAAACTGCATTTATGAGCATCTTTACAGAAAAGAGCACACTGTGATTGGCACTGCTTAACCGTAGCATAATCTGAAGCAAAATCACCTATTTAATGCACCTCGTTTATTATTATTATTATTATGCCACAAAACAACAAAATGATAATTTTTTTTTTTGTAAGCATAACTAAAAAAAATGTACAACATCTGCCTCCAAACACGTACCTTGTTTAAGGGGAAAACTACAATCTTCATATAAAAAAAAAAAAACGACTTTGTAGATGAAAAAAAAAGACATATCTTGAAGATCAACCTATAATTTTTGTTTTGTATTTAAGCTCCTTGTTTGAATGGTGAAGCTTGTCTACACCTATAATCATCCTTCCTCATTGTGCTTGCTGGAATGTGGGCAAAACTGGTCTCTGTTGACAGGTTTTATATCATATTGTCCTTATAGGCACTGATTTTTTTTTTTTTTTTTTTTTTTTTTAGTAGTGGTTAGCATGAAAATCTGATATGCTTCAACTGGGAAGGCAAAAAATAGGAAAGAGAAAAAAATAAATTAAAACTACGTTTAAAATATATGATATTGCCTAACCTTTTCTCCATTAGGGAAACTATAGCTGCAAAAAAGATTAAATACAAATTTGCTTTGCTTTTAAACCTACTTAAGAAGCACCTATCCTATCTGTCCATATAAATTCCAATGGAAAACATCATGACATGCAATTACTAATCTCAATGTACACAGCTATGCCTCGGGGACTCGGTGGTTCATATTTTACTGTTCCGTAATCAAATACAAAACTAATGAGTAAAAATATGCTTCCCCCAATAAATTTCCAGCACCTGGACAAGTGTCTGACAGGGAAATGGAGGGTGCGCACACAAAATTCATTCTGCAAAGCTATTAAAGTGTTATACTTGCCAACAAGTGTTCATTAAACAAGAATGAAGGATCTTTATGCCAGTTTCTTACCAAAGGCTTTTTAATATTTTAATGGAGAGTAAAGACTATTTATCTGAACTCTGATCAGTTAACGTTCAGATCTGTTATGAAGAAACAAGGAGTCCTTTATAATACCTTTCATAAAAATCCACTTTGCAATGTTTCAAATAAAGACTAAGGACTGTAAAAGATTATGCTGCATATAAACAAAATCAGTATCGTTTTGAAATTATATGGTTATCCGTGGAACTCTTTAGTACATTAGAATCATGCTGTATTTTTATTTAAAAAGTGGTTAACAAAATCCAGTATACAAATGGAAAATGGGACTAGAGGTGGCATCTCAGCCATGTGACTTTATCCAGGCCCCAGAAAGCAAGTAGCACAGTTAATGGGGCAAATGATGGGAGTGGATGGCTCTTCTGCCATCTAGGACTTGAGGAAGGAAGGGGAGGGGAGGGGAGGGGAGGGGAGGGGAGGGGAGGGGAGGGGAGGGGAGGGAAGGGAAGGGAAGGGAAGGGAAGGGAAGGGAAGGGAAGGGAAGGGAAGGGAAGGGAAGGAAAGGATGGGTGTTTGCACATACTAAGCTTACCCTTATACATGCCTAGAAGGCAATCAAAGAGATACGATAGAGCAGGAGCAAGGTCTCATCTAACTTATTTTTTCCTTATTCCAAAAAAGAGATTAATAATACTAAGAGTAGTAATGGTAATAATAATCCTTAAGCTAGCACTTACTAGACACTATGTGCCAAGAACTGTTCTAAGAATTTTACCTTTATTTTCCTACATAGTCCTCAAAATAACCCAATGAGAGAGATACTATTATAAACCTTATTTTGCTGATGAGAAAAGTGAACAAGGGAACGTCAGAGACATCATGCTGCTAGTTTGTGCAGGAGGCGAGATTCAGATACAGGCAGTTGGCACTATAACCAGACATTTGACCAAAAGTATCAGGAACGTCAGGAGCAAGGGTTAGGATAGGTGATGCTAATTTGTATTCTTTGTACCCAGATTACCAAAGTGGCCAAGAGCCCAAGGGAAGGGGCATGTTTTATGGAAATGAACCCCATAAAAGGCAGAGGTTGGGACTGCCGGGGCCGCTGATTTCCTGGTGACCTTGCACAAGTTATTTAGCTGCTGAGTTTATGCTTGGGTAATCTAAGATAATAAAGTATAACTAGAAAAAGGCTGGGAGAAATAATGAATACTTTTTGGGATACTTGGAGCTCCCCAGATAAAACATGAAAATGCTAGTGAAAGATACGACAGCATTCCTGGTAAGTTCCCACCTGGCCCCAAAGTGTCTGTATGCTCACGTGAAACCAATGACATATTTCTGAACTTACCTCTCAGTGCTGGAATCTGCTTGTTACATAACCTCTGCTAATGATATGTAGGCAATAGGAACATAGTTTCTAAATGTGAGAACCTCACATCTCAGGTTTGGGTTTCAAGTAAGGTCATGCAGTGGGACTATATAAAGCCAGCTTTAGATAGTTATCTTTATATATTATTATTTTTTTTAATGAGAAAAGAGAGAGGGGTCAGAATTTGGATTAATGATTTTGACATTCAGGCCAATGAGCTATTTAGGTCACAGGGAAAATATATTTATAGGCCCATGGCTTTAGTTTCTCAAGAAGACTTGTTCCCCAGATCACAAGGGACTGACTGTCTTTTTCCCCCAGGGTCTGTGTTCACAAAACCACTCAGCTGTTAATAGAGAGGTACAGTGAGACCCCAAACTTCACATCCTCACCAAAACCCTCCAAAGCCAATACGATCTCCCATAACTCACGGGCAGATTGCTTTCAGTGTGAAAACCCAGCAGGAATGTTAGCACTGATGTCTGTGAATAAATAGAAGGTTCTGATCTTCCTCCTTGTAACAAGAGGAATCTGAATTTTAAAAACCAATGGGGAAAATAATGACTAACAAAATCCCACTAGCAAGAAAATGCTGGTAAAGAGGGGACAGAGTGGCTAACTGTGATTGTTTTTTGGTAAACATATGCATATACACCGTGGAATGGGAAGATGGGTTTCAATTTTATTTATTGAACTTATTTAATAAACAGACAGTGTGCTTGCTCTGTGCCAGGCACTGTTCTAAGTCCTTACCAAATATTAACTCATTGAACTTTCTTTTCTGATGCGGTATTAGGCCTAAAAGATCATTTTATCCTGAAACCTGGAACAGAGATAAGGTTGTCTCTGTACATTAAAATGTCTTGCCTTATAAGGAAGCGTTTGACTGCACTAGATTAAACTCATAAAAGCTAATGAAGAGTCCTCCTTAATACACATTTCTTTTTTCCTGTTTGGACTTGAAGTGACAACATTACAGAAACACCCTGCAGGTTTTTATCTAAATAGCATCCTATAAAACAATGTCCTCTTGTCAGTCACCACTAATTCAGCACAGTCAAGCTATAAATCTGTCCAAAGGCCAGCAAAGTGCTTAACTTGGCACATCACTAATAAAATTAGGAATGCGGGTTTATTACATGAACCTTAAGTAGGTTTGGCCAAGATATTAAGATTTTTGCTTATGGCAACCATAGCTAATGTGGATTGGTATTTTCATTATAACACACCCCACAGCACTTCCCAGTACGTCTCAGGTTTCCAAATTAGAGAATAATCTTCCATAGGCTCTCACACTCACTGGTAGGTGCTGCTGCTGGAGCCCCATCTCTAAAGCCTCACATACTTTAGGGTACTCAAGAATGGTAAAGACTTTTCAATAATGCTAATTCTGCTGAATAAAATTAGAGCAAATTAATTAATACTTCTATTAACGTAACCTGATTTCACTTTGTTCAAGAACAGAAGCACTTATAGGCTTTTAACATGCGCTCAGAAATATCATTTCAGCTCAGGGCAATTTTGAGAAGTGATTTATAAGCAGTTGCAAATGCTTCTAAAATGGTGAGATTTGAGAAAGCTGAATGTATGTTAACCGAAGTTGTCCTGAGGTCTTGGGTGTTTTATTTTATTTTTTTTTAAATGACGGAAGAACAATAAATATATCCTTTCTCCTGAGCCAACATTTATTGTGATGGCCTATATTTGCATAGCGATTTAGTTTGCAAAGTGAGCTCCTATGCTTCCTGCGAATGGAAAAGACTTTACAAGGTGCATGTTGCAGGTATTATTACCCTCATTTTCCAGATGAAGACACAGAGTAAGGACCAGAGTTGAAAGTGAGAATCAGCTCTCTACCTCGTATCGGGAATGCTTCCCAATATAGCACCTCGTATTTATGAGTATTTACAGTCTTACAGAATGTTATCACATCCAGTGGATCCGGACGCCATCTAGAAATGTGTGTGTAGAAGTGTGCATTCACATGCATGCTTTATCTTTTTTTTTATTCTTTATTATTTTTTTGTCTTAATATATCTATTTTCCCTGATCTACGGGTTGTTTGGATTTTCTCTTGCCAGTGATACCAGCTTCCTTAGACTTTCCTTTCTTACCAGCCCCGCGGAGGTTGCCTGCATTGGCAGCCTGCTTTATGGTGGCTGCATTATGAGATTTGAAGTGAACCTGTGCAGGGGGAGCTGAGAAGCTCTCCTTAGCATGCCACAATCTCAAAAACCTGTAGATGGGCAAAGTCACTAAAGTTCACTTCATGAAAAATACAACACACCACAGAGAGCAAGTATGATTGATGCCCGCAGAGCAAACTGTTTATCAGACAAACACATTTTGCAAACTTTGACATAAATTGTTAAGTTGCCTTATCACTCAGACAATGTAAGACTAGCATTTTGTAGGAACTTCCCCCAAACTCTTTAATGACCTCTAAAAAGCTTTATCTTATCACGATCTGATTTGCTACAACAATAAATCATTTACACATAGTTGAAACGAAAAACTAGTATTAGAAATATGGAGTCATTTTCCAAATGTAAGAAGGCTTCAGCACTTGCCTGGCTAGTGTGAGTTGTGAAGGCATGAGAAAGCACTCAATATGCTCAATACTAGAAGATTCCACACGAGTCAGAGTGTTGCAGCCTATTTGGGCCTACCTAGAGGCTAATTACAAATTTGGTAAATCACACAGCCCGCTGCGTTTTCGTCCTTCTTGCTTTCTGTCTTATGTTGTTTATGGGAGGGGTGGGAATAAAATAAAAAAAGAAAGTTAAATTATTCAATTTCTAGTGTTTCTGATATTTGAAAATTAAAATGATATCTGCAGGTGGTGGTGTACAATTGGCATTCAGGACAGTGGCGTTCAAATTGTGGCTCTGTCTTAAATAATCTGATTCAATTCAACCAAATCAGTAAATAAACATTTATGGGGCACCTACTGTGAGGCAGGCATCGTGCTAGGTATGAGGGATATGAAGATGATATCACTGATGTCAAGGGATCCTAAATTCTGATAAATCACAACTACTCAACACATGGCTTTCCTCATCTCTAAAATAACGTAGATGGCCTACATAATTTTTAGGTCTTTCTAATTTTTGTGTGGTTGATGATGATGATGGCTTTGCTAAATCTTGCCTATTTGCTCCTCAGACAGTTTCCACTCTTCTTCACCCAACTCTCTGCCCTGGGAGAATGAGAATGGGCCATTTTGTCCTTTGGCTTTTGTTGTGTCTAGTCAATGGGAAATCCCCATGGTAGAACAGAAGGAAGGAGAGAGAGGTCAAAATATTTGTTCTTCTGGTTCATCAATTTGTAGAGATGACTTGAACTGGCTGTGTCAGTCACTCAATGGAAGGTCCCTGGTTCTTCAAGGCAGTGTTTCTATGCACCCTTCTCTAACAGGGTCCTGGCAACTGGCCTGTCCTATCCCTTTGGGTAAGAGTATGGCAAGAGCACCATTGTTATTAGCCCCAGAGCCCTGACTATCCCTGTGGCTCCCTTATACCCTGCCCACGAATGTTTAATTAGTAAACTGTCCTGAAGTCTACTTAATTTGAGGGAGCCATCTATTGTCTGCCAGGGCCCTGGTTGATACGCTATTTTTTTTTTTTTTGTCAGTTGAAATTGATTTTTGAAATCTTGAGAAGTCAATGTAAGGCAGAAATTCTAGGGAAGGGTAGGAGGATAGCAGTTTAGCCATTTCCTTCGGCATTGGAAAGGCATTCTAACATTTCATATATTTTTTAAATTTATTATTCATTTATTTTGAGAGAGAGAGTGAGAGAGAGAGCAAGGGAGGGAGGGGTGGAGAGAGGGAGAGAGGGAATCCCAAGCAGGCTCCATGCTGTCAGTGCAGAGACCGATGTAGGGCTTGATCTCACGAACTGTGAGATCATGACCCCAGCTGAAACCAACAGTGTGATGCTTAACTGACTGAGCCATCCAGGCACCCCCATTCTAACATATAATTTAATAGAGCTGACAAGTGGAATATGATGAGAGAATCAGGAGCCACAGTGATTTGGTGAGGCTGACCTACATTTCCCAGAATTCCCTTCCTGTTTGTTCCAGGCAATGATGAGTCACAGTTGGAGGATTCAAGTGAACGAGTGGTCACAGTGTTTACATTTTCAAAAGGTCAGGGCAGTATTGCTAGGCAATTTTGTAGTTCATGCTCTTTGTCTACTTATGATCTGGCTTACTTCATTGGTGTGGGGTAGCTGCTGGGCCCACAACTACTCTCTCTTCCTCTGGATTTTCCTTCAACTTCCTCAGCTCCTGGGACAGATGTTAAACTCAATGAGGAGGGGAACTAACTTCTGCAAAACATGATTATCAACAAGGTTATAGGCAATAAGAACTGACAGGGGTTCCCATGAAGAGAACTGACCTGTGGGTTCCAACTTGTGTTGGTGGGTTCCAGCTTGTTACTGCTTTCCTACATGTTACATCCATCTTCCCTTCTCAGTTCCCTGCCCCTAGGACTTCAAACTCTAGCATAACAGGTAAAGACAGCAGCATTAAACAGCTGTTTAGTTTGTTCCCTTAATTATATAAGAAGGAAATATCTGTAATAAATTTATTTCTCTCTCCCTCTGTCCCACTGGTATACATGTGTGTGTGTGTGTGTGTATTTAACATATATATTATATATAAAACCTTGCAAATATATAGTTATTACATATATCTATATATATCTCTATCTATCTATCTATCTATCTATCTATCTATCTATCTATCTATCTATCTTGTGGGTTCTACTTCTCTGACTGACTCCTGACTTATATACTAAGGCTTTTAAGTAGCCTAAGATTCGGGCATGTCCCCTCAAAGTTGGATCTGTTCTTCACATTGTCAGCCAAGAACACATTAGCCAAGACAACCTTTACTATCATGCCAAAAGCAAAGAAGCATTCCTTCCTAAAATAGCTCATTTGGCAAATGGACATAAAAAATGAGTAAGATTTTTTAATTGAGAAATTATATAAAAATAACTAAGAGAGGCTAATAAACATATCTATTAGCTTGATACACTGAACTTTACCCTGGAGATGCCACAAAAGGAAGATTGAAGTTAATGGATCTGAGAAAACAAAGCTGTGAGAAACCCCTGGGGAGTCAGAAAAGGTTTGGACCAGGGTGTCTGCATGTGGGGAAAGTAAAGATGAGCAGCCCAGAGTGGATAAATATTTGTATAATAGTGAAGTAATATGTTGGGGGTGAGATTCTTAGATGTACTTATTACCCATTCCAAAACCACCACGAGGCAGAAAAATATTAGTACCATTTCAGCCCAGTGACAGCCAGAATGACAGGGTGACATCGAGATGGTACAGAGGTCTGTGCCATTAGTGGAAGGTCACAAGTATAGCTATTATTCTCCTTCTTAAAAGTGGTAAACTATTTGGGGTACATAAGCCAAGAAAGATCAAAAACCAAAACTACATGTTTTTTACATATGAAGTGAAATTAGTGGGTCAAAGAGAATATGAATTTAAAATAAGCATAATAAACATTCTGAAATAGGTATGTTGGTATATTGATAACATGACACAATTACAAACTATAAAGATAAATCAACTCAAAATCTAAGAAAAATATGGCAGAAAAAAGAACTTCACAGATCTGTAAAATGGCAGACACATCTCAAAAATAAATTAATGAGTTGGAAGAGTTAATGAGTTAATTAATGAGCTGGTCAAGAGTTTCTCTCAGAAAACAAAGGGGCGGCATAAAAGAAAGGTTACAAGATAGAGAGGATAGAAGAGGAAATACCAAGATACGGGTAATAGAAGACCCAGAAGGAGAGATACAAGTAAATGAGAGCAAAAATATTTGGTGAAATATCTAAGAATTTACCAGCAATAGAGATGAAACACATCTGATTAAAAAGACTTATACATTACCAAATAATAAAGATAGCAGGGGGAAAAACCCCTATACCTGTACCTATGATAGTTAAGTTTTAGGAGCATCAAAGACAAAAAGTAAAGTCTAAAAGCTGCTAGAGAGAAACAGCAGACCAGAAGAAAGGAACGTCTCTGAGCAGAGAGAAAAAATGGTCAAGAAAATAGGGACTGTAAAGAAGATTTGTGTCCTGTATCTAATGGAATATTGTCAGGTGCTGAAGAATCATGAAAGCTATATTTGCTCTCCTCTTTATTATAGCTCTGTGAGTGTAAGGGACCCTGTCTCCAGCTGGAGTGAAGGCTGCATACTGGCAGCCTTTCCCTATGCACTGGCTTTCTCACTCAGGTCCCCCGATGGCCTGGGGTTTGTTTGTCAGAGCCTCTTCATCTCCCAACACCTACAGCTTGCTGGTCTAAAAGTCCATGGTTGTTCTCTACTGAGAATTTGATTAATTAAACTAGCTCAACAAATTTACCCAATAAACTGGAAATTGAATAAGCCGAAGATATTCTGTCAACAAATATTCATTGTATAAAACACAAAGCACTAGGTCCTATGAAAATGTCAAAATGAGTGAAGCCGAACTCTTGAAAGAAAAAGTAGGAACTAATGGGTTATATGCAAAAAAGTGAAGTTACAAAATATCTTCAGTATCGTTACATGAAGGGGAGGGAGAAGCCTGATTCAGGAATTTAGAGGAACGAGGTATCACTTTCATTCAAAGTGGTAAGGGAAGTCTTCATGGAAAGAATAGCATTTAGTTTTGGGTTCTAAAGAAATGATTTCAATAGGCAACAAACTGGTGCTTGGATTCCAGGTGGAAGAAATAGCAGAAGCTCAGGAGAAAGGAGACTGAAACCATCAAAAAGCCAAGTGTGGCTGGAAGGGAGGGTTCACAGGGGATAGTAGGAGATAAGTCTGAAAAGACTGGGTGGGTCCAGATTGTGGAGGACTTCAAAGCAAAACCAAGGTGCTGGACTATATGTAGTGGGTATGCAGACCACTGAAATTATATCAGCCAGAGAAGAGCATGGTGAAAACCAGATGACTGAATGAAGGTGAATTTTGCACTGATGAAAAATATATATTGGTTGGAGAAATCCTGGAGTCAGAAATAAGACCACACTAACTTGACCAGAGAAATAATTAGATCATAAACTAGGAAGATGGTAATAGACAAGAAAATGTGAAATGAGATGGTGACTACTTGGCTATTGGTCAGGTATGGGTTTGAAGAAAAGAAAGATAGAGGTCTGACAGGATTCCTGAAAAACATCTACAATGCCTGAAGTATAAGGCATTAATGTTTAATTCTGGTTTCAATAGATGGGAATACACACACACACACACACACACACACACACACACACACACATTTTTCCACTCAGGAACCAAGTCACAGTTTTTCACGAACACCTGTTCTTTGCAACTTTTTGACCAAAAAGGATTTTATCCAAAGTATCCAGATATTTTGAACTCTGCCTCTCCTCATCAGCTGACAGATAATGACTAGAAAAGCCAATCCAGTTTGATTATTTTGAATCAATTACCTTTAACAAAGTTCAATTTAACATTTTGACAACATAAAAGCAACCAAAACTCACCCTGAGTTCCCAAATCTTCCCAGGCACTTGGATTTGTGAAAACTGCAAAGACAAGGCAGGGGTGGAACCTTATTTTGCAAGTGAAAACTCACAGTGAATGATATAAAGTGAATTTACTTCAATTTAATATGGATAATCATATGCAGGTCTAGAGTCTTTATATTTTATAGCTCTCCTTAATTCCACATCTTCCTACTGCAGACAGTACAGACATAAAACATTTCATCACTGTGTTTAGGGATTTTTTTTCCTTAAAAAAAATAGGAAAGGAAGGAGAAAAAATGTTCTTCCCTAATAGCATATTTTCTCCAAATTCCCAGCTATATTATTTACAGTGATGTTTTCTATGTCAGGGTTACAAAACTGCACTGACGTGTCTAATTGAGAATAAACTGAGAAATGCACAATGAAGGGAGCAATACTAGAAAGAGAGCCGTGGCTTTTTTTTTTCAGGCTCCATTTTAGAGAGATAAGTGTTACTGATAAAACGAACATTTTACTACTAAATATTTGCCGTGTTGCATTTAAATCACATCAACTGCCAGCTCTTCGCTCTAAAGGAACAAACGTTATCACCCCCTTAGTATTAACCATGTGTTTTGCCTTCATGTAAATATCACCATAGTTAAGGTACACATGGTGTGGTGGGGCCTGGGTGTGCTCATACACCTGCACACATATATATACAAAGATTCTACTGTATATCAGCAACCACCCTGGTTATCAAAAGTTAATGGACTCTGAAATTGATACAATTCCAATATCGCAGCTCATAAAAATCAGAGTGATATTTTATTTGTGACCTACATCATTCACATTTAAGATCCAGAGGGAATTAGGGCACCCTTCTGCATTTCACCTACATAACTGCTTCATTCATTTTTTGGATGATGTCCCTTTTAAAATTGTGGTGAGACACACATAATATAAAGTTTGCCATCTTAACCATTTTTAAGTATACAGTGTGGTAGCGTTAAGAACATTTACATATTGTGGAACCGATCCTCAGAACTCTTTTCGTTGTGCAAAACTGAAACTCTATACCCATGAAACAATTCCCATTTACCTCTCCCCTTAGCCTCTGGTAGCCACCATTCTACTTTCTGTCTCTATGAATTTGACTATTCTAGGTACTGCATATAAGTGGAATCGTACAACATTGTCTTTTTTGTGACTGGCTTATTTCGCTGAGCATAACATCCTCAAGGTTCATCCATGTCATAGTATGTGCCAGTGTTTCCCACCTTTTTAAGGCTAAATAATATTCCATTGTGTAGATACATAATATTTTGTTTATCCGTTCATGTGTTGATGGACACTTTAGTTGCTTCTGCCTTTTGGCTATTGTGAATACTTTGCCAAGATCATGGGTATACAAATATCTGTTTGAGCTCCTGTTTTCACTTCTTTTGGGTATATAGCTGGAAGTGAAATTGATGGATCACATAGTAATTCTATTTTTAACTTTTTTGAGGAACCGTAGTACTGTTTTCCATAGAAGTCGCATCATTTTCTATTTCCACCAACAGTGCACAAGGGTTTTAACTTCTCCCAACTTTGTCAGCACTTGGTACTTTCTATTTTTCTTCTTTTTTCTTTTTCCTTTTGTTTGACAGTAGCCATTCTAACGGGTGTGAGGTTTGGATTTGCATTTGCATTTCCTTAAAGATGTTGAGCATCTTTTCATGTGCTATTGGCCTATATGATACCTTTTGACTTACTGACCAAAACAAGTATGAAGGCAAGGATGGGAAAGAAATTTCCCAAATTTTTCAGGACTTTGGAGTGGCAATCAACAAACATTTATTGAGTATATCCTCAAGACAAGACTCTGGGCTAGGGCTAGGGATTTTTAAAAATTAATAGTATAGAGGAATTTGAGAGGAGTCTGCCAGCAGGAATCTGGTGGCAGAGACAACGTGCATAAAAATGTGCAGTGACTCTCCTTGAGACCTCAGATCCCGTGAGGAATTTCTAGTACTGGGACATCATATGCGTCATCTTACATAATTTTTTTTTTTAAACAAACGAACACACTCATTCTTTATATGTGTGATCTTCAAAAGAACACTCCAGAGCAAACTTTTTATGCTTTTTCCAAGCGATGAGCTTCAACATGGATCAACATACACCACACTCTTATAAGTCTTCTGAAAACAGTTGCCTTTGAAGAGGTGTGAATTTCCCTTACTTTCCCTAAAAGGGTGTTAACTTCAAAAGGCGACCTGGTGAGTGTTAAAAAATTAACACATTTAAGTCAGTAGCCAAAACATCACCCTCAGACCTGTGAACCTGAAATTTAACTGGTAGACTGAGCTGACTCTGATACGGATGCCAAAAAAGTCATCACTCAGCACTAATCTGGACCAATGAAAATTTGCTCTTCCCTTAGGTTGAGGGGAGGAAAGCATTTGGAGGATGGTGATGTTAGCAGGGCATAAAAGCAGAAGGCAGCTAGTTATAAAATCTTCTAGACCTTTCTAACCCCTTAAACTTGCTTTAAAAGCTGCTTTACTGCGGAGAATGTGCACTTTAGCTGGCAATCATAAAAAGAAACCTCTTTTTATTAAGAGTGGAATTGTTTATTTGTGGAGAAAATTGACTGAAATATCTTTGCTGGGCCCCTTCCCCTCCCTTCTCTCCTTGTTACTCACCCAGTCAGGACACAAACATAGACATTTTTTCCCCCCTCCAGTTCCCTGTCGCTCTGTACAGCATCCACCGATATGTCGCCTGGCTCCCCTTTTCTCTCTGTAGTCCTTGTTTGGAAATGATCCTAACTACTAGATTCTGGTCAACAGAAGGGTAGCAAATGCAGAAGTACTGCTGTCAGGCTCCACATCAGGGACTTTTAATGCTAAAAGGAACTCTCGGAGGGCACCTGGACCTACCCTTCTGCCTCTGGGCATGACTGCACTTAGCTGATGCCATTACAAAGGCTTTCATGCCACATAGAGGCAAGACATCACAGTAGGGTTGTGAAATACTAGGAAACATCAGGAGCAGAAAAAGAAAGCTGATGTGTAACAGAAGTACTGGATATTTAAAAAAAAATAAAGGTTTCTGAAAGAGTTGGAGATCAAGAGGCCATGACCCAAGCTATAGTTTTGCTAAAGCTCTAAAGCAGTAGATAGTGCCTGAGTGTTTCTAAAAGGGAAAGAACTGGCTGTTGAGCAGTCTCCTTAGTCACTGCTCAGAACTCTGACAATCACACACACACACACACACACACACACACACACACACACACTGATCCAAGCCCTGCCCTACAGCCCACTGAGAGCTTTACCCTGGAGATATTTCTAAACTGCTATCCCTGCTCATTCACCAGGTCGTTCATTCCTTCATTCCACAGAGATTTATGAAGTGCTAACGACATGTTGGGCACTTTGCTAGGTGCTGAGAGAAGGGGGATGAATATGACCTTTTAACTCCATGAAGGGTCTTACAGGTTAGATGGGAAAGGACCATCTACCTACGTATTACAATGCAAAGTGGTAAGTACAGCAACAGCACCATGACAGGGACAGAAGTAAACAGAGGAAGAGAGACACTATGTCTCTTGGTGAGTCAGCGAAGAAGCTTTTTGGAGGTTTTTCTTTATCATTTTATTATCTCTCTCCTGATGTGTTCCTCCATTAGCATTCTCACCGGCCCGCGGGCCTCTTCCCTTCTCTACCTTCTCTACTGCTGTGAGTTTGGAGCCCAGGAGAGAGACAACCTAGGGATATGAGGGATGTATGCTTGGTTTTATTTAATTTGTTAGTAGGTATTAATATTTAGTGAGCTCTTACAATGTGCCAGGCACTTTCTAAGCAATATACATGAATTATGCTATTGTAATCCTTGCAGCCCCCTTATGAGGTAGGTCCGTTTTCCATCATCATTTTACAGGTGGGTAATCTGATGCATAAAGATGTTACATAACTCCTTAAGGTAGCAGACTAAGTGGTCAGGGAGCCCGGATTTTAAGCCAGTATTTTGTGGGTGGCTTAGTCAGTTAAGCATTCGGCTTCAGCTCAGGTCATGATCTCCAGTGCATGAGTTCCAGCCCCACATTGGGGTTTGCACTGATAGTGCGGAGCCTGTTTGGGAATCTCTCTCTCTCTCTCTCTCTCTCTCTCTCTCTCTCTCTCTCTCTCCCTGCCTCCCTCCCTCCCTCCCTCCCACTCTGTGTGTGTGTGTGTGTGTGTGTGTGTGTCTCTTTATGCCCCTGCCCCCAAATAAGTAAACTTTTAAAAATTGATTTTAAAGCCAGGCGTTTGGCTGCGGAGTTAATGGGCTCACGAGTTGTGAATGGAGTGGCTGACCAAATAAGATGAACTAGGTGCAGTCAGAGGAGAAGCAGGCCGAGCCGGGACACTGAGGAATATACATATTTAGTTTGCAGACCCAGGTGGAGATGGGAATAAAGATGGCCCCAGTAAAGGTAGAAAAGGTGATGGGGGCCTAGAGGTCGTGCTGTCCTGAAAGCTCAGGGATGAGAGAGCTCTAAGAGGACACAACCTCAGGCAGCTTGTGTTCTGAAAAGAGCACTGAAGGGGGGTGGCGGTGGCGGTGGGAAGTGAAGACTTCCCCAGGTCCCAGCCATTGCACTCACATTGTGTGGGCTTGGAAAGGTCACTTAACCCTCTGAGCCCTCGTTTCTTCATTTTCAACACTGATGGTTTTTATGTACTACAGAGGTTGTTATAGGGCTTTTGTCAGAACAGTTTTTGTGACCATCTTGAATATAGTATAAAATGTTCACTATGTGAACAATATGTTTATTATTATACCATTCCTTCTGAAACTGACTTAGTTCAAACACTAGTGAAAATTGCCCTTAAGTTTCCTAATTTTTACTTTAAATATATGCATAACTGTATATTTTATCCCTTATGACCTCTATGAGTAAAGCTAATATGAAATCATTAATCCTTATGACTATTAATATCTTAAATTGTTAATGTACGCAGGCATTGATTAAAACTTTGAGTGCTTTTGTAGCAAGTTTTGAGTAAAGTTCTGATTGTTCTATTCGAATGAAAACTATGTCCAACTTATGATTTCTTCATAAAGGAATTTGCATCTAGACCAGAAATCTCTCTGTATACAAGCAACTATATTACAATGGTTCTGAACGAGGGGTGGCTTTGCCCCTCCATGGGACCCTTGTTAATGGCTGGAGATATTTCTGGTTATTACAATTAGGCGGTGGTGCCAGTGGCATCTTGTTGGTAGCAGTCAGGGAGGCTGCTAATCATCCTACAATGCACAAGACAATGTCCCCTCCCCCACCTCAACAAGAAATTGTTCCGCCCAAAATGTCACTAAGGCTGCAGTTGAGAATGCTGCTCTCATACAATGAAATCGGGCCTGTAATAGAGTTGGAAAGATGACACAAAGGAGGAAGTGCTAACACATTTCCTGAGAAAATCAGCAAGTGACCCTTGGCCTTAATAAGTACATTTAGATCTTGTACAATTTATACCAGAGATAATTCCTATTTCACTAAAAGTTTTTTAAAAACTTTTAATTTTTAATTACTTTAATTTTTAAAAACTATTAATTTATTTTGAGAGAGAGAGAGAGAGAGAGAGAGAGAGAGAGAAAATGAGCAGGGCAGGGAGAGAGAGAGGATCCCAAGCAGGCTCCGTGCCTCACTGTCAGCACAGAGCCCGGCACAGGGCTCCATCTCATGGTTCCTGAACTGAAACCAAGAGTCAGATGCTTAACCAACTGAGCTGCTCAGGTGCCCCTCACTGAAACTTCCAAATGACGCTTGCATGTTTAAGCAGCTATACAAACTATCCAAAGCTGTTAGCACAACACACTTGAATGGGAAATTTTCCTGAAGTACTTTTGTGCCATGGCTTAGACTATATTATATATTAATTCACTAGTATCTAATTACTTTGTATCATATCTGTCAGGGATTAAGTTAAGAAAATCAAAACCACTGTAGATATTTTGAAAAGAGACAATTGGTCATTTAGATGATGGAAGAGCTGAAAAGCCAAAGAGGAAATAGCAAGGCAACCAAGAGACTGGTGGGAAGCCATGACCACCCTCAGGGGTGGAGGAAACAAGAAACGCTGATGTTACTAGACCTGAAACTAGTGAAAAACATTTTGGGCTAGAACCACAGACAGGCTGCCTAGCAGAAGCTAGAATGGGGAGGGAGTGAGTTCAGTCAAGTAGGAGCCAGAGCAATGGAGGAAATCTAAGACAGCCAGAGATGTTACCTTAGAAGGTATCAGAGGGAGAAATACCCCAACTTCTCCCCTGGTCTTTCCTTCCCACCCTCAGTCTTCTTGCAGTCCCTCCTATTGGCTGAAACTATCCAATAACTAGTAAGCAAGGGATTCTGGGAAATGCAGTTCCTAGTAACAAAGACGAAAGCAAGAGAAGGGTTGAGAATGAGTAACAGGCAAACATCTGGCACTCACATCATTGCTAAGAGGATAAAGGAATACATATCCCTTAGAAAAAGTGGTATTAAACCTTAATTATATTTTAAATAAATAATAATTACTCAAATATGTAATCAAAATGGCTGAGACATTTTTAGGTTGGTGGTGAATGACAAAGATGCTCTCTAAAGTTTACTCTGCAGCTTGTGACATCTAAGATTTAGTTTTCTTGTAGTCAAAAAAAAAAAAAAAAGGTGAATATACAAGGCATTAGTCATTAAACAGAATCATCACTTACTTTACTAAAGAGAACCCAGCCTTGTGACTATGTGTGAGAGTATAGTTAAGTGTTCAAGTAAAAGCAGATAAATGGGAAATGTGTGTCTGTACATGTAATTAAATACAGTTGTCATAATTACTGTATTATACTGCATATTGTGATATGGAAGCAGTCTTATCTGAGTACTTGCGGTCATGAGGTTACAAGGAAGCAAAAGTTGACATAATATGAAGATATTCTTTAATGTACTGAGCACTTTCAATTAATTCTCACACAAACATCCTTACCAAAGTTGGCCCAGGATGTCTCCCTTCCAGAAAAGTTAAAACTTCTATTGGTAGGCATTTCACTAGCTGTCAAACATTCTACCAAAGAAGGAAAACAAAACAAATTACATTATGGAGTGAAACAAAATCTTAAAAAATTAAAGTTAATGACAGTGATGTTGGGTAACATTCTGAATGCCAATGCCAATGTCCAAAACCAATGACAAAAGACAATCTTGTAGAAATAAACCAGTTACCAATTAAAGAAGAGAAATGGACAAGAAGAGTAAATGGAACTTCAAATGAGGATGATTTTAGTATTTAAGGATAAGAGAGGCCTCTAAGAAAACTGGAGTTTCCTGAATATAACCAAAATTTTTAATGATCTCAGAGTAGGTCAAATTTGAAACAAATGTTCAATCAGGCTATCATGAAATTTGTTTGAAAAATATCACCCCCAAAGTAAACATCTGATCTATCCTTGGCTCATTTTAAGAATTAAAGCTAGTTGGGAATATAATTAATTGAGTGGTGTTATTTAAGATAAAATAGTGTACTTTCACATATGCTAGATTCCATTTCAATATGAAAGCATAGTAAAATGCTTTTTCACTATTGCTTATGAAAATTTGGTCCCCATTTAATGTGGATTCCCTGTAAGTGGCTTCCTCTTGTACAAATCATCCTCAAATAGAAAAGCTGTGCTGGTCCTCTCATGGCACTAGAGCATCATTTGTTTATGTTTGTCTCCCACTCTAAACACCGAGTCCCTGGAAATAGTCAGGGACAGTGACACAGGCAGTCACTTCAATATCACTGCAAAGTACCATCTATAGCTTTTCTAGTGCACAGATTGGTCCAAAAGCCAATTGCTACAACTTTTAAAAGGCGATCGAAATAGGAAGAGATAATAGAGGAAGCAGACTCATAAAATGTTCTGGCTGAAAGGGACTTTAAAATCGTCTAGTGTCCATCCCCCTCATTTTACCATTGAAGAAACTGAAGAGTTGAGAGCCATAACTTGTCCAGTGTCATGCCACTAGCTTGTGGCTGAGTTGTTACTTGAAACCAGGTCTCTAGACTCCTGTCTAGAACCTCCTTCCAAATAGCACTTCAGCAATCATAGCAGGTGATGAACTCTGTGCAGCTGAAGGAGGCATTGTGTACGTCAGTGACCTAGTAGGCACTGGCAGAACTCTCTGCAACTTGCAGGTACATTATGGCACAGCGGTGACGAACTCAGGCTCCGGAGCCTGACTGCTTGGGTTTTAATGAGGTTTTGCCACTTCCTAACTGAGTGACTTTGGGCAGCTACCTAGTCTCGCTGTGCCTCAGTTTCCTCAATATTTTCTGAGCCCCTACCATGTGCCACAAGATAATAGCCTCTACCACAGAGGGTCTACATTTAGCTAATATTTATGTAAACTACTTAGATTACGGCTTGGTTCACAGTAACCTGTCAGCTGTTCCAATGTGAAATATCAAGGAATTAGCAAGTCGGTATTACAGATTGGAAGCACAGCAGAAGGAGTTGTGTAGAAAAACCATCTACATTAACTGACCAACTGATAGCCTGAGGCTGATTAGATAACGTCAGAGGCACCTAGGTGCTATGGACTTACTCTTCTATGGGATCTGTCCTATGTATTTACCTGTTTAAGTTGAAGATTCAATAAACCTATATACTTCAGGGTCTTTCTCAACTCTCACCTCTTTATTTCCCCTTCAAAGTCTTGAGTTAAAAACTAATTCAGATATTATTAACATGCCAGAACAGATCACATTCATTAGTCTGGTTTTCTGACAGGGAGAAACTTAGACCAACTTAGAGTTGATAGACAGGATCAGCAAAGCCTTGAAGAATTGAAGGTGTGGCCAGAAGCAGGCCTGTTTGGCTGATGCAGTTAAACCACCACTTAAAATACACGCTACACATGCATGGATATATGTACACAAACCAACACAGCACTTTGCACTCAGCTTTCCTATCCCATGCTGCAGATTTTTAAGTTCACGCATGCCAAATTTCGCCACACATTTTCTCAGTAAGGTATTGGTGAAAGGAGATATATCTCTAAGGCCAGCAGAATTGAGACTTTCTATTTAATAAAAACAAAACAAAACAACAACAACAACAGAACGTTTGTTGAATAAATCTAGCCTGGTTTCCCTGAGATCCAGATCCCATGCTAATTTGCATCTTGTCTCAATCCTATTCTTGAACATTTTTTCCTGATGAGTAGATTCTTCAAACTTGCCTAGACTTCCCTTCAAGTTTCTCACAAGAAATGCCAGGTAACCAGCTAAGTTAAAAATGAGAACCTGAAGGAAACAGACAATCCTACAGGTATGTCTTCAATCCCTCTATCCTAGTCCATTAGACTAGGCAGTGCTAATACCATTTTATTCTCTTTTTGGAAGTTGCAGAGAAAAATACCCAAACTATTATAGGATCAGTCCTCCACGGGGGGTGGTGGAGGGAACTCATTCCAGAAGTCTCCTTTTAGAGGATTCTTGAGGACTGTGAAATGCTCCTTCTAAAAACTAGAGAAGAGAGGACACAAAAGACTACAACTGAACATCCGATGCAAATGGAATTAAACTGTGAAAAGCTCCAGGGAACAAAGAAAATCCAGTTAGGCTTTTGTTTTTCTGTAAATATATCAATCATTCTTTCAACATTTATTGAAAGGCAATGGAGGGTGTGGCTAAGAGCTTGGGCTTTGCAGTCAGATACATATGGAGTCAAGTCCTGGTTCTGCCACCTTCTTAGTGTGAGATCTTGGGTATGTTGTAAACTTCTCTGAACCTCTGTTTTATTGACTGTAAAATGAGGATACTAGGGTACCTATCTCAAAAGATGGTGAGGACTAAATCAGATAATGCAGACAGTGTACCTAGCATTGTTTTTATACCCTGTAAGCATTAATTTGCTATGTGCATACTGAGAGAGTATTGGACGCAGGCAATTAATGGAACCAAGTGTCCAGTGCCTTGAAAGTTCTAGCTAGAAGAATAGGAAATTGACAGCACACACATACACACACACATCTCTCTACTTCTCTCTATTTGTCTATCTACCTACCTATCAATAGTTACAGATATATAATATATATATATATATATCTTACAAGATCAATAGGTACAGATATATAACATATATATACACAATATATATAATATATACATATATATTTTGTACGTATATATAATTCATATATATATATATATATATATATATATATATATAATATATATATATCTGTATATCTGTATATATAGTGGACACCCAAGATTTAAAGCAACGTAAAGAGAAAGGAATGGAGTTGGGTGATGTTGCCACTTTATATAAGGAGTTCAAGAAAACCTTCTAGGATTACTGACATCTAACCAGGGCCCTAAAGGATGTGGGGGAGTAAGACCTTCAGACATGTAGGAGTCAGGTGTGTCGGGCAGAGGGAACACTGCAAAGGCCCCAGGGCAGGAGAACGCAGTGGTGTGCTGGATGAACCACAAGGAGGCCAACGTGGGTGTAGCGGATCCAAAAGCAGCTGGGGCAAGAACAAGGAGGTCATTGTAGGTTGTTTGTGAGGAGCTGGAATTTGATATTGAGTGAGGCAGAAGTCACAGGAGGTCTGAGCGAGAAGTGACATGAGCTGACTTGGGTTTTAAAAGGATCACTTGGTCTCTGAGGAGAGAATGGTCTGCAGGGCAAAGCTGAGGATGCAGGGAGAGCAGTTAGGAAGGTTTTGCAATAATGCAAGCAGGAGATGATGGAGGCGTGGACTAAGCAGGGAATAGAAGGGGTGGTGTGTAATGGTCAGAGTCTGCATATATTTGAAGGTAAATCTGAAAGGCTCTGCTGTTGAATTTGATGTGTCGTACGAGAGGAAGAGAGAAGTCAAGGATGATGGCAAGTTGTTAGTCTGAGTATGAAAGATACAGGGACTGCTTACTGAGATGCGCAGCACATCTTAAAGGTGAAGTGTTGCTGCAGATAATGTACTTTGCTCAGTCAATACCCTTTCAATCCCCTCTCTCTTTACTTTGGAGGAGAGATTGAAAAATGAAACTCTCCAATTCCCAACCTCCATGTGATAGAGTTCTGGCTAGTAAGATGTAGGTAGATTTGCTTGGCTTAACTTCCTGGAAAAATATAAAATAAAAGAAGGCCCAGCCTCATGAGGAGGCTTTTTTCCTCTATACTTTTGGCCTTTCCAGCTTCTTCCTGGAATGCAGAAAGGGGATTTGCGTTGCAGCAGCTGTTGGTGATAATGAGAACCAAATATGCACCATGAAGATGGTGGAGCTGGAAGATAGAAGGAGTGGGTTCTTGATGTCACTGTAGAGCAACAATGTCTGCCCTGGACTGAGTGACAGAAATAAGTCTGCCATGCCAAATCAAGTTTTCTGTTATTCATAGCAAAATGCATTCTTAACTGATATAGATGTATATTGACCTTCTAAATGGAGATAATGAATAGGTAGTTTGATTTATAATCTGAAGATCAGAGGAGAGGTTAGGTCTGAAAATATATGCCAGGACATTGGCAGCATGTGGATGGCCGTGTGGATGGCAGCTGTGGACAGACTGGGTGTGCTCACTGGGAGAGTGAACACAGACAGCAGAAGGGAGCACTCTGAGTGGTGAGCCTGTAGTACGCTAAGATGAGAGTCAGGAAGGGAGGAGAATCAGAAAAGGAGACGGAAAAGGCATGGCCAGTGAGAAGCTGATCCATGTGGTGTCCAAAGAAAATCTTTCAAGGAAGGAGTGATCAGCTGTGTCAGATGTTAATGAGAACTGATGTAAAATGCATCCACGGACATGGAAATATGGAGGTCATTGGTGACCTTGACAAGACCATTTCCAATTCAGCGTACAGGAGCTGGAATTCTTACTGTGTATCTACTACACAAGACTCTGATAGGGCCTGTGCTTATCCGAAACTAGCCAATACACTATTTCCCTTTTCACTAAAACGAACAAAAACCACAACCAACCAACCATCTAAACAAACAAAAGGACAGTTTTCATTGATCGAACTTCAGTAAATAACAATAACAACATTTTCACAGTCTTCTTATCTGGTTAGGAGCCTTGTAAGGGAAACATGGGAGATGAGCATTCCGAGACTCCACTTCTTCCCCACCGCTTCTCATGGCGTCAAGCCTGAATGGGTCATTGGCCCAACCTGGTCTCGTTTCCTTCATCCCTACAGTAGATCAGAGTACGATTACCTTTTAATTCTAATCTGCCATATTTCTAGATGGATTAATGGATATTTTCAAATTTATAGCACCCAAAACAGCACTCAGCTTGTTGTGGGCACTCAAGAAATATATATATATATTTTTTTTCTTTTTTTGTTAATGTTTATTTATTTTTGAGAGAGAGAGAGAGAGAGAGAGAGAGAACAGGGGAGGGGCAGAGAGAGAGAGGGAGACACAGAATCCGAAGTAGGCTCCAGGCTCTGAGCTGTCAGCACAGAGCCCGACGTGGGGCTCGAACCTATGAACCGTGAGATCATGACCTGAGCCGAAGTCGGACTCTTAATCGACTGAGCCACCCAGGCGCCCCTCAAGAAATATATTTTAACAAAGAGTGAATATATATGCTAAGAGACCCTGACACAAGGTTAGGTGACTTGTTGGGTCAGAGCTGGCATGTAGGGAAGCCAAGGGCTTGGTCTTCCAACTCCAAGGTTAGTGATGAATTTTGCCTAGATTTTAGGATTTAAAATACACAATCTTTCTGTCCATAAAAACACCTTTATCTTTTTTGCACATTTACAATGATATGGACACTAGCCAAATAAAACAGCCAAGTCTCCTTGACTAATTGGTCTGTACTTCTGAGGCCTTCAGGAGATAAATACACCTCAAAATACTGGGACAAGTGATTCAGATACTACAGTTATCATCTAAAATAGCTCAGTGTTTCTTTAGTTAAAAGGCAGGAACAAAGTCATTCAAAGAGTAGAGAAAATATTTTTATTTTTATTTTTGGAAGGTTTATTTGTTTGGTTCCTCAAAGTAAAAATGCCCCAAATTCCCACACAAGCAGAAACATAGCTAAGCTGCATGGTTCTGTCTTGAGTATGCAAATATCACAGCCCAGTCTTATGTCAGCTTGAAAGATAATGTCATGCAGAAAATTAAGACCATCTGATGAAATCGTGTTATGAATTGTGGCTTGAGAGAGCAGCTTTTTGTGTGTTAAGATTTGATATATTTTCACACCAAAACTCAAATGAACAGGCAAAGGAGCCTCAATTAATGCAAAATTTGAAAATTTCAGACAAATTTACAAGGTGTTTACTGAGGAGGAAAGGGAGGGGGGACATCTTAAATACTGTCTTCTTGTAACAGCCTCGATTTTATGTTATGTGTCTGAGGAACCGAATGCCTCAGCTTTTCATTTAGAGTTTTGAATTTAATCTGATGGCAGTTTGGATATAATAATGATGCATTTATTGTTAATTTCCTTAAAGCCTTACTATCTAACAATGTAGACCATTATCACCCCAAATACTTTCTGTGCTTGTAGGGATTTCCATATTCTACAGTGCACAGAAGCTGACTCCAAAGCAAGGCTTAAGAGGAATATATGAGAAGCAAGAATATATTTCCTTAGTAACTAGCTGGGTTTTTTTTTTTTCTCTCTTTTTTTTTTTTTTTCCATCTCTGCAGACCTGTTTTCCAGAAGATGGGAAGGAGACTTGACAGGACTTTATTGGTTCATAAATTAACTTGGTAGATTTACAATCATTACTTGGAATGCCAGGAACTCTTTTTAGGAACTTATTTTCAAGAGAGAGAAAAAAAATAATGTTTAACTCAGAATATGAAATTGGCATGCAGTTCGCCTAGAAGATGGGTGAGTTTGTTTTTCACCTATGGTCCTGCTCTCATCTGCCATTGGCACAGTTATTTCTAGCCCAAGGGAATATTTAAACAGATATTCACAGTTACTTTTCTTTCCAGTATAAATGAATAAACAATAAACCATCATGAACCATGTGATCACTGAGGTGTAGTCAGTCCAAATTGTTGGCTTCTCTGAGAGACTATGATGAAGTAGAGAGGGTCAAGTGAGCACCTACGCAAGAGTCTAAAATATCCATTGCTTCCTGCTCACCAGCAAGTCTAATCCAGGAGTGAAGAGAGATAGGTTAATATCTGTGTGACCTTCTCCACCCAACTCCGCCCCCCCCAAAGATGTAAATAAGCCAACTTTTGGAGATAAATGGCCCCATCCTGAGCAGACCTCTGGGCTCAGGGTTCATGGGAGAGGTATTCTTGTAAGTGAATAAGGGAAGGAGATTCTATATTGGAAATGGTGGGGAGAAATTCCTGTTCATGTCTATTGGCTCAAACTCCCTGTCTGTTTATCTTGTTTCATCCATACCCAAAAGAGAGCTACACAGAGGTCTCCAGCCCTCTCAGAAGAATGGATACAGAAGGACAAATATTTAAATTCAGTGCCCTACCCTCTGTGGAAAAACATAGGCTACTAATGAAGGAATTGTTCATTTAGCCAAACTTGTGCCCTATATTTTGCTGTAATCCGGGCGAGCAAATAAAAAAAAAATTTTTTTTTCAAATAAAGATGGGGCTAATTATAGGTAGCAGAGAGTAGGTAAAATAGCTCCTTGTTCAGAAGCATCCACATATTTTCCTGAGATGAAGAGCAAATATTTTGTTTAAATAGCAAGCAATTTTCTATAAAAGTGCTACTGCTTGGAAATGCTCTTTATGATTTATTGCTGCCTTTTAACCTGAAAAAAATATTAATAACTGAGGAGCCCTTGTTGGTATCTTTATTATGCTTAAACCCAAATAGCCATAATATTATAACTGGTGTGGTCACATTCAATATTTTTCTTTCATGAATGCAGCACGGGCTTATTAACAGAGACCAGAAAATAAAAATAGAGGCGACCTTCCAGGCGTTAGCTTTAAGGAGCTACCCCAGCAGTAAAAAGGTGGCTAACTTTCAGAAGAAACTGGGGTGAGGCCACACAGAGAATCTCTCCACGTTTTCCCTTTTTTTCTACCAGATCGAGCACTTTCTCCGCGTATGGGTTCATGTCATCATTCAGCTGTTTCTTCTGGCAAAGCCAGAATCCAGAACAGAATCTCAGTGAAAAAGAAACCAATAAATTAGATCTCTTTGTGAGCAATTTGCCGTTAGTTCTATTCTCCTTGCCTATTAAGATTCTTTATTTACTTCACCAAGAGATTTCTGCTGACAAGTCCATCCATTTACCACTAGCCTAGATAACATGATAATAAACACAATGTCAAAAAATGTATTCATGGGACCTTCCCCATCCCCAGCCCTTCCCCTTCTCCTTTTTCATCAGGCTGGTATATTAGAGAATCGGCGGAGCTAAAAAGTTTAAAACCGACACAGTGGCAGAGGCTTTTAGTTTAGCTAGTTGATTATATTTTACGAGGATGTTTATGTATTATATATTTGTAATTATATATACCCACATGCACACATAAATATTACACCCAAAGCTGGGATGGTTGGAAGGGCAAGTATGGTTCAGTTCCTGCTGCTTATGTTCCTGATCTGATTTGGCTAATAATCACGTCTCCAGAATGGGGAGATGGAATGGAGGCATACTGGGGGAAAGGAAATTTTCCATTTTATGCTTATGGACGATTCCCAGAGGAATCTTTTGTTTCAAAGTATCTTTCGAGTCCTTTGGGTGAAAGGCAAGCTCTGAGCAGCTCTATCTTGCACATAACTCCAATAGAGACACCTATAATACAAAACAGAGATCCCCCGAGGGCACCGTTATACATTTATTATAAAGCAAAGATTAAAACAATTTTATGGAAATTAAAGATAATATGGAACATTTGTCTCTCTCTCAGTCAAAGAGTAACATGAAGCAGTTTGACAAACAGCTCCAGGCACTTCCACGCGAGGTGATCGAATGGCTGGGACTAAGGGGCATGCAGGGTGGCGGCGGCAGATTGCTAGGGGTGTGTGTGTGTGTGTGTGTGTGTGTGTGTGTGTGTGTGTGTGTGTGTGTGTTTTCCACTGGGGCATCTTGCCGGTGCTTGGCAACGGTGCTGAGTGAAAAATGATACGCCTGCAAAATCAGAACAATGGGCCAGTCGAGGGATACTTAGGTGGTTTGCCCTTCTGAAATCTATCTCAGCAGGACAGGATGCAAGCAGCCGGGTGGGGACCAGGAGGGGTGCGCAGGAGAGCTTTTTGTGTTGTGTCTGTTTTGGAGTGACTGTGTGTGTGTGTGTGTGTGTGTGTGTGTGTGTGTGTGTGTGTGTACGCGCACGCGTGCGTGCGTGCGTGTGTGCACGCGCGCGGTTTGTTCTATTCCTACTTGATTCACATGCTCACTAGAAAAAGAATGTACAAAAGCTGAAAATTTGCAAAAACTCCAAGCTGGTAGCATTTCCATTTTATATATAATAGAATCCTGTTACCAAAAATGTGGTTGTCAGAAGAGAGTAAAACATCTGTGTTAAGCAAGAGATACTCCATTTGCACACAGGGGTCTGATTTGACCTCCAGAGCACCGAATTTATGGCAAAAGGACTGCTTTTAAATTGAGTTTGTTTTATTTTGATCCTCCGTCTGGATATTTCTTTCATACCTCCCAGGCAGTAGCTCTCATGGGTAAGCTTATATTTTTGTTAATAAAAAAAATGCGATTGGTGCTAATCTGGACTTCCATCATGGTCGTTCAAGCTTTCCAATGTTAATAACCACTCCCAAAGAAAGGATCATCAAAAGAGTTCAGACTACGTGGTTTTGCGGTCAAGGCAGTGAGCCATATTCAGAAATATCTGCTTTCCTCTCCCTGGTCCGCTGCTGGATAACTATATGACATTTATAAGTTAATTGTTTTCTTTCAGTCCTGATTTCTTCAGCTGTAAAAGGCTACTCTTTATTTACTTATTTAACATGGGTCTGGGGATGGCAGTGATTTATGGAGTGAACTAGTTAAGATATTGGGCTCTTGATCTGACTGACCTGGGTAGGAATCATTCCTCATTACTCACTAGCTGTATGACTTAGGATAGTTACCAACTGTAACTTGTGTGTCTATTATATATTATATATTAATATTATAATAATATGTATATATATTATATGTGTGTATATAATATGTATATATAATATAATAACAATATGTATATATTATATACATATACATGTATATACGTATACATTAGTTATTGTGAAGATTACCTAGAGATAAAGTATGTAAAGTACATTCAGACAGTGACTGGCACATGGCACTCAATAAACATACAGATTTCATAAGTAATAATAATAGCTAAATGTACTTAAGCCTCCACACAAATAATTAAAGAGGAAGCATTATCATACAATTATTATTCATAAATAATAATAGCAACATTTATATACAGATTTTTATGAGCTCTACACAGCAATGAATTTTAATGCCAGATCACAAGCACCATACTTCACTTTTCATTTTAAACTATACGACTTTTTCATATAGTGGCATAATGTAGTACAGACGCTTGAAACACCTCCAATTTTAATTCTCCTCCTCCCCCACTGCCTCCCGCTTTGTGCTCTCTAATGAAAAGTAAAGGTTAAGGGCAATCTGTTGGAGGCTAAAGCTTACTAGACAGAGCAGGCCGGCTGATGAAGCAGGGCTCAGAGAGTGATGTGAACAGGAAGGAGACACGGAGAAACTTATGAAACACACAGAAGGTGTCTGCACTTTCGTATTAAAAATACACTAGGGGAAAAAACTCAGCACCAAAAATAGCAGAAAAAATATTTTCAAGCACTTCTCGTTTGCTTCCTTTCGTCCTCCCAATAGGAACTATTTTCCCTCAAATGGATGGATGTGTTAGTACAATAAATACAAAAGCCCTCTTGTTAGAATTCATTAAAAAAAATAAATGTAAAAGAGACCTCTTTTATAATCACAAAAAGACACGGAAGCCAGGGGTTCCTGGGTAATAACACACATCAAGGGGCATTAAAGGGACAAGGCCTTCATTTTTACCTAATAACATCCACCCTGGAGTGTCATTGCTTAATTACGGTTTTTCAAAAGTTTGGGTAATAAAGGAATCGGAATTTATTTGCAAGCACATATTGATGTACAGCCAGACGATATCGTTGTTTCTTATCTATTAATGAGGTTAAGACCTATGCCTTTAAAGAGATCACAAATAAATTCTTGGGTGTATTTTGCCTTTTAAATATTTTGAATATATGAATTCATCAGGATTTGGGGATTAGGTAACTGCTGTCTACAGAAAAAAATCTGCAAAATTTTTCATTACTTTTTTATTAGTTGGCAGCAAATACTCTAACTGAACTTTTATGAAGCTATAAACATAAAGGACCTTCTGATACTGGTATGATGATAATTCTAAATTTCCTCTTTGCAGCTGTGGTTGATCTCCTCTATTTGGTACAATCTATTTTTTTGTGACTTAACAGAAAAAAGTTGGCTCACTACCGTATTGCCTTCAAGCACTTTCTCGGGAAGTTCTTGAATTAAATCCACATGGAAACCCAATTCCCCTCTCCACCTTTCCCTTAAGGTGGTTATAAAATGTCAGTAGAAAGCAAAGCTGTTTATTTTACTTAGAGTTGGATTCTGTTAGTAAATGAGTTTCTGGTGGGGCTTATGTGCAAACCACATCTTTCAATCAGATTCTTTACATTACTAAATGTGTATTAAATTGTGCCATAAATATTAATTTAAAATTCAGAAGTTCAGATTTCACCTAAATCCAAGTGAATAACCAGAGACAAACTGTTTAACAAGTTCTAGATTCATATTCTAGCTCTACTAGCAAAACATTGCTCAACTCGGGGACGCAGTAGGCCAGAGGGACAGCTGTGTCACCTTCCCAGCAGGCAGATTTCCCACCTGGCAGAGATCTATGGGCCGACTCTACCATGACAGCTTAGAGATCTCTGCAAAGAGAGTGTGGCAGTTCTAGAAAGGCGGGAGGCTCCCCTCCTGGAACCCAGAGATGCTATGCGCTAAGACAGGCCCTGGCTGCTGAGCCATGGCTAATGCTTCAAGGGTTCGGACAGTTTTCAAATACGGTGAAACACGGCAGTAACCTGGGAGGTGTCAGGAAAAGAAGGTGCTGGAAGGTTGATTAATCTGAGATAATATGGGTCTCTGGCCTGGATGTTAGGGGTGTCTCTTGTGACACCAAGCTATGTTCCCAGGGACTGATAGGCAAGAGACCCTCACAGACCCTTAGTCGCTCCATATGGCCCTCTCTAGCTACAGTCTTTGAAAAGTATTGCACAAAGCACCATAGACAGCAAGATATTGCTGGTACTGCATGTGTAGGTAAAACATGAAGACAACTGTTGTATTTTCCTTCTTCTGTGACTTGGTTTAACTCTGGAGGGATTTGACCTCTTCTCTTGCTACATTCAAGGTCATTTAAAGAAAAGAACGGTGCGTCAGCAGAAACTGAGGATGAATGGTAGAGACTGCTACTCCCCTTTGTTTTCTTCCCATTTTCCTGCAGACCTGAGCCTGTTCTTCCTACATGAAGCTGTAAGTGGCCACCGTTTGTTTCAGGGGCTTCGAGGTGTCAATGTACAAATTCTTTAATTCAAGAGTTACAAGATACTCTTTGTTACCTGTATTTCTGTCCTGCTTAAATTTAAAGATTCTTGAGGCCAGAATGTGGAATTCAATGCTCCTCCATCCTTTATGTTGGGAAAAACCATTTAATTTTGTTACAGAGTCTCATGATCCTCCCTATATGTGTCTTAAAATCTGTGTTATTAGTCACATCCACCTCTGTAGATCTTTGAAAGTACACTGAAAAATAATGTATCTGTGTGGAATATAATAATGGAGGTGGCTGCTGGAAGGCATTTGCTACGGTCCTAAGTGCAACCATATTAACTGAATGGATCTTGCAGTACTGTCTGGAATCTGTCTGCTAGCATCATCCTGTTCCCTCTCAGTACACACACAAAAAAGGGTCTGCCTCCCCTGGAAGATAAACCCCAGACGACAGCAAGCATGCAATGGGTCAGCATGCCTCCCAACCACATGGGTAACCCTATCATCTTTGTGTCATTAGCTTGTAGGTTTGTGGTGTTTTTTACCACTCAACTTCCCCCACCCCCCCACCCCCAAAATAAAACAGAGGACTAAGGTCATCATTCTGAGAAGAAAGGTGAAAATAGGTTATGCAGAGTGGTATTTGTGCTTCTATGCAATGCTCCAAGGCTTATGCTTGCCTTTGATTCAAACAGTAAGAATCTATAAAATGTGGAAGAGGAGTAGAAGGTAGTGGTTGAGAGAATGGGCTTTGGAGTCATATCTGGGCTTAAATAAATATTTCAATACTCACCAGCTCTATGAGCTTGGGTGAGTAACTCAAACTCTCTCCAAGTCTAGGTTTTATATCCCTAAAGGAGCAATAATATTTATACCTATAAGTTAGTGATTATTAAATAATAAAATGACGTAAAGGCTTAGCACAATTGATGGTGCATAGTAGCACTCAAAAATTGTAGTAACATTTGTAAGGACCTTGTGACAGGCTGGAAGAAAGAGGTTCCGGGGAATAATATTTAGAGTTTAATTTCTTTGGGCTATTTCTCCTTAAAATCAGTTGGCCCTGTCTTCCCTGTGCAGCGTTCTCAGTGCTGGTCAGGTTTAAGTGCTCACGTGTGCTGTTCAGGACATGGGGACAAAGAGGAGTACCACGGGGTTCTGATTAACCTGGCAAGTGTGGCTGTAGCTGAGGGAGCAGAGAGAGTGGAGGAAAGGGAAGTGGGAAGAAAATTAAAAAAAAAAAAGAGAGAACATGAAAGAAAAAGAATATTGGCAAACAGCTGAAGGACACTCGGGTAGCTGGGGAAATACTTCAAATCACTGTAGCAGGGCATTAAGTTGAAAAGGCCCAGAAGCCTGAGAATCTGCAACTGAGTTACCATCAGCAAAGTCTCTAGTATCTGAACCGTCACTGGGAGCTGGGGCAGAGATCCATGCCTTCCCGTTTGGGCCTTCGGTTTTTATGGTGCTCTGGCATTACCAGTTGATAAAAAAGAAACCACTACTGAGAGTAATAATAATGATAACTAACATTACCTGGGTTCCTACCACGTGACAGGCTTGCAGACATGCATTAGCCCATTAAACCTTCATGACACTCCTATGAAACAGGTAATATTTCATTATTGCCATTTTATACACGAGAAGCCTGTGGCTCATGGAGATTATATGATTGGTCCATTGCAATGCAAAGAGTAAGTGGCACTGCTTAGACAAACCCCAATCCTTCTCACTCCTCAAGCTGAGTCCTTATGGGTTTGATATGTAATGGCTGCACATGTTGTGCACTGTACAATTACCGGTGTTGGCTTTCATTCAGAATAGGGCAAATCTGGGGCTGTGTAATACAGAGGCCTCAGTTCTTAATCTCTGTTCTGTAACTAAAATTTAATGCCTCTAATCTCTCCCTGTAAATGAGCAAGTAAAGCAAAGCTTTATGTCTTAACTTAATGTCTTAATTAGAAGAGGGCTCCTCGGCCCCTGTCTTTTCTTCTGTAGCTTTCACCAAAAATGGCTATTCACGTCTATTAATGTGTTTCAAATGTAGGCAATAGTTAAAAAAGTCAAGATCACTACCAATGATCCTGCTCAAGATAAATTCATGTTAATTAAATATCCTTAAATAAACTCTAGAGTCTGCTAGTCTAAACCAGAATCACTTCTAAAGTTTGAACTTCTGCATTAATTTAAGATGGAAGGAAGAGATCTTTTTCAATGAATCCTTAACGCTGAGGACCACCATCACCAAATTGACAGGCTGTCTGATGATTGTCCAAACTGCCATGATCTGTGAAAACTAAGAGTCTCTGATGTTGGCTGTCTATCCAGGTAAGTGAAATCTTGCTTTGGACTCAAACAATATCGGACTTTTCTAAATCCTGAGGGCAGGATGGTTGGTTGCACATGGAAGCCCAGGTTCAGGTTTCAAGAATCTGGCTGTAGTCTAGAAACCTTAAAAAAATCAAAATTTTATTATACAGCCAAAGCTAAAGGCAGGTGGAAGCTAGACCGTGCAGTGACAGTCACTGGATGGAAAATTAGGCAGGGAACAGAAGCACCGGTGACTTCCCTACAAGACAAGAAGATTCTAAAAGAGAACCACTTTCTTAGCTGGCTAGCTCTATTCTCATCATCGCCATTATTATGTTTAGGATTACTGCTGCTAGTTGATTCATCAACAATCACTTGCAGAAATGAGTCAGGCTTTTTTGCACTTATTAAACACTGAGAGCAGTATGCTTTCTGCTAGTGCCTTTCCCGCATTGTTTTTTTTTTTCTTTTTTCTTTCTGTAATGGCTTCCTCTTCTATCCACTTATCCTGCATTTACTTTGTTCCTTCCCTGTTATGGCTTACATGTTCTTTCTTCACACACATGTGTCATCAGCTTCTCAAACTCCACTGTATTCCTTTCCTCCCCAAATCGTAGAGACTATTATTTTCCCATTAGAGCAGAACACCAGAACACTGAGAACGGTTTAGTATTCCAAGATTCCATAAACAGCCCAAGCAATTGCTCAGTGTTACACGACCTCCACATATCATTTTAGCAAATGGAGATGCATTAAATGGTTCCAACAGGTGTATGATTATAAAAAGAATGTCAAATTTTTGTGGAAATTAATATTGGAGTATAGGTTCTATTATTACTGCTTAGCAGCAAATGGTTTAAGTAGTATAATAATATAGCAGGCTCAGGGAGCCAATTAATCCATTAGAGGAAAATTCCATGTATTTAAAAAAAGTGATTTTAGCTTTAAAGAGGAATTGCAGACAACAATTCTAAGTGGAATTCATCTTAGCAAGTTACATACTGTGTTGTTGGGTAATGTAAAATCCAGTTGTAGAAGGCAAAAAAGGGTATCAAGAAGACATAATTGATATTTTTAAGAAAATGCACTTTTGAGGGGCATACTAAACCTTTATATTACTGACACTAATTATTTTGGCATCTTACTGGCAGTCGCAATTGGACAGAAAGTGGAAGTATGTACACTCAACACAAGCTCTTGGCTGCATTTCTTCATCCTTACATACTTCAGGGTTTTATTTATGGCTAAATTGAAGCTGGACGTCAAATCTGGGCCCCTCAGAACAAAATCTTAATAATTAACTGGCAAAACTGAACATGATCACTTCTGACACACCTACACTGGTAATTATTGCTTTGAGGCCATTTACTAATGAAATTAATGTATTCATTGCCCTAACAAATTAGCATAACTCATACATAATGCCCCACATTTCAAGACCTCACTAGAAAAACAACACTTAATACTTGGAATGAGATGGCAAGGGCATTACGTGGAGACAGTATTCACTGAATTACTACATGTTAAAAACCACAATAGCTAAGTGTTCGCTACAATGCAAAATGTAAACACAATGTGGGTATTAAAGCCATTAATAGTGTAGTCAAGAGCGTACAATTGATGATTATCTTTACACTTCAAATAAGCAGATATTACAATAGCAGTAACCATGGAATCTAATTAACTGGCTACTTCTAGAGCTACAAAGTAGGAAAAGAATGCTCCGCAGACAGCCTCTTCTTCCCCACCACATTGATAGAGAATATTCTTCAGCTGTTGCCACTTCTGTGCATTTCTTACTAAACTCAACCACACACTAATTAAATCCTGTCCCCCCTACCCAGCATCAAGAAGGTTAAAAACCAGAAAGTAGACATTTTCAATATCTACATGTTATTCTTCTAAAAAATTTTTTAATGTTTATTTTTTTAGGGAGAGAGAGAGAAAAAGACAGAGTGCAAGAGGGGAAGGGGCGGAGAGACAGAGGGAGACACAGAATCCAAAGCAGGCTCCAGGCTCTGAGCTATCAGCACAGAGCCTGACACGGAGCTCGAACTCACAAACCGTGAGATCGTGACCTGAGCCAAAGTCGGAAGCTCGGCCAACTGAGCCACCCAGGTGCTCCTACATGTTATTCTTAAAGGGAAAAATGTGAAGATGATCCTTGTGTAAGCTTAGTGCTTTAGTGTAAAAGGTGATTTTGCTTTTTTATTCCCTACGCACTTTTCACTTCAAATGGCAGAGATCATTGTAAGTCCAGCAGGGTAGAAAGAAAGAAAACCAAAAACAAACAAACAATAAGAGGAAATAGACTCTAAACTATATTTCTTTGACAAATTCTAAGCTAAGCCATCTGCCCAAGCATACAAGTGCAGTGAAAGGTGGTGGTGGAGTTTTCGTCACCTCTGCCCTAGACCCACTTAAAGGGACTTGTACCCTGAAATAACCATATGCCCAATTGGGGTAATGTTTACAGGTCCACCATACATACATGCCCACATTGAGAGCAGTCAGCAGTTACTGGAAAGTCGAGATTTGGGTGTGACTTATGTTTGATGAAATAATGATGTTTATTACAAAAAGAATGGCATTACAGCACCCTTCGATTCGCAAGAGTTAGGCTTTATTCAGTCCACAGAAATACGCATTTCATCACAATGCAGGACATAATAACTGAGAGTGCTTCTGGAACTGATTACAATTGAAGGCTTAAATCTTCACAGGTGGAAGTAAACTTGGGGATCATACCATTCAACTTACTTTGTAAATAAGGAAATAAACATTTTGAGCATTTAAGCAACTTGTTCAAGGTATCATAGCTAGCAGTTTCTCAGCTGAAGCCTGGGTTTTCTGACTTCAGTTCCACAGCTCCTTTCATTACACTGATGAAAAAGTGAAGGCATGAATTCTAAGGAAAGAAATTGTAAGTGTCCCCTTGCTTCACCTAATGGGAAAAACAACTGATAAATGTATCTTAGAATCAGGGACTTCTGCAGTTTCATTTATATTTGTTTTTGCATTGCAGAGACCCAGCCTTAAGGTTGCTCACAGATTCTTATGAAAATGAAATCAAACAGAAATAGAACAAAGACTAAAGTGGTGAGAGTACTATATTTCTGTTATACCCGCTACAGGATTGTCATTTGGTCTGTGGACTGGTTTCCATTTAATTTGCACACAAGAGGTTTGTGCTTTTATAATTTCCACAGCTGTCTTTGAGCATGGCTATGATGTAGTACATGTGTCTATCTCTACTCCCTTCACCTTGATTCCTTCTTTCTTCCTTTCTTTCCTTCTTTCTTTCTTTTCTTTCTTTCTTTCTTTCTTTCTTTCTTTCTTTCTTTCTTTCTTTCTTTCCTTTTCCTTCCTTCCTTCCTTCCTTCTTTCTTTTCTTTCTTTCTTTCCTTTTCTTCACTCCCTCTCTCCCTCACTTCTTTCTTAACTCCTTCCTTTACTTCCTTCCTCCTTCCCCCTTTCCTTCCTCCTTTCCTCCCTCCCTTTTCCCCTCCCTTCTTTCCCCTTTTCCTCCCTTCCTTCCCCCACCTTCCTTCCTTTCCTCCTTCCCTCCCCTCATTCCTTCCTCCTTCCTCTCCCTTCCTCCCCTCCCCTCCCCTCCCCTCCCCTCCCCTCCCCTCCCCTCCCCTCCCCTCCCCTCTCCTCTCCTCTCCTCTCCTTCCTTCCTTCCCTCCCTCCTTGCTTCCTTCCTCTATTCCTCAATGAATATCCCGCAAAACTGGCCAAACCAGTGACTGATGGTAATAAAAACTTCAGTTCGTTACCCTGAACCAATGGCTCCTTTACTCCCTTATTTGCAGCACACGTTGGCGGTTTGGAGTTTGGAGTCTGCAGTTTGGAGACGAGCCATAGCTAACTCTGTGTTCTTTCCGTTCCCTTCTGAGGCCAAAAGGAAGGATATTAATAAGGCGACATGACAAACACTAACAGGCACATTTAGCTATGCATCTAGGTCCTTGAGTGGTAAAGGCAGCATTTACGGGAGACAAGTGAGGAAGGCCTTGAGACAGATATGAAAACTTGAGCATAACAAATGTGCTTTTTTATGTATAGAATATGGACTTGAACCAAATGAAATGTTGGCTAAAGCTCAGTTCTAAGAATATTTTGATACTCTAAGAATATTTTGGGTTTAGTCAATGTAGAAAACATATAGATTTGATACTAGTTGAAGCTTATAGCCAATACTACTATTAATTTAAAAACAACAGTAGTAATAGCTATCAAAAAATAGAGTTTTGAGTGATATATGCTAGGCAATATATATTAAGAATTTTACCATCTCATATAATCCTCAAAGAATACTAGAAGGGTGACTTTAATTTTAGAATTGTACTCAATTTAACCCTCTGAGAGTCAGAACATTTTATGGTGATGATGATGACTACTATTATTAGAGTAGTAATAATTCACATTTATTATATGCTTCTTATGTGATAAGCCCTACTCTGCAAGTTTATGTTTAGTCCTATGTGATCTTCATAACAATCCAATAAACTAGGTATTATTGTCCCCATTTTACAAAGGAGAAAATGAAGGAACAGAAAGTTTAAGTAATTAAAGGACACGCATCTGGTAAGTAGTGAAGCCAAGTGAACCCTGTAAGCCTGACTCTATGGTTCACACTTCTAACCATAATATTCACTACCCCCCCCAAATAACTTGCTCATATAACACAGAGAAAAACAGATTTAGGGGCAAATCTATGAGATACCACATTCCTCTCCTTTCTGTTTGTTTATACACCAAGTCTGTTCTGCTTCAAAGCCTAGGGTTTCTCCTCTAACCAGAGCTCTGTTCCCCTGACTTTCCCCAAAGCTCATTCTCATTCCCCAAGCTCCAGCCCCTTCTCAGAGAGGCCGTCTGGGAACACTGGATTTCAGTTTGCTGCCCAGATACTCCACATTACACTAAATTATCTCCTTGGTGGCATTTATCACCGTATATGTTATGTCATCATATGTTTACGTGTTTGCTGATGCTTTATTGTCTGACTCCTCAACTCTTGGTCCCATGAAGGCAAGAGCCATAACCTATTTTCTTCACCAGTATACATCAGAGGTTCTCTCTCTCTCTCTTTTTAAAAGTTTTTTAATGTTTATTTATTTTTGAGAGAGAGAGAGAGCAAGCAGGGGAGGAGCAGAGAGAGGGAGACACTGTCTGTCAGCACAGTCCCTGACGTGGGGCTTGAACTCACAAACCATGAGATCATCACCTGAGCCGAAGTCAGACGCATGGCTGACTGAGCCATCCAGGTGCCCAGGGCTTTTAATGCTTTGCAGAGAGTAGGTGTTCAAAAGTAATTACTGAGTGAAAGAATAAGTGAATATACTTAGCCTCTATTTTACAACTATGACTCTACTGGGTTCACTATGTGACTATTTGTGGTTTAAATAGTGGCATAGGCATAAACAAACTACTTTGCTTCAATGTTTAGCAGGTTTTACTTTAGCATCGTGGTTCAGTTCAGGTTCCTGTTTTCAAAAGTTAAGAGAAGAAAGGTACTAAGGACACAACTTTACACCCTACTTATACAGGCATTCGTGCTGATTGTTTGGCCCCATAAGTGGCCTTTTCTGTCTACGTGGACCTTCAGAAGTTGCACTGTAATTGGAATTTTCATTTTGCTCTAAGCTAATGGCACAATATTGTTTGAGCAACAGTTACAGAATTGACTATCAGAAGGAGTAACTGTCCCTTGGAAATTTGCTAAAGAAGAATCTGGAAAGTTGATCACCTTTTCCTTAATTTCTGTGACAATCAACTATTTTTTCATTAAAAAAATGTGTCCCAGTTTTCTATTTAGAGTATGTGTCTATACCACATTGAGAGAACATAACTTCAGCTTGCATGTGGGTCTGGGTAGGTGTGAAGATAAATTCAATTGAGAGTTTATTTAATGTGGTTCAAATTTGGGGCAGTGCCAGTGGATGGAGGCAGGGGGTGGCAGGGGAGATGCCTGTGACTAAAAGTCTTCTCTTCAGTCACATCCTAACAGTTTCTGGACTGCAGGGATGGGCATAGGAAAGAACAGGGTGGTAAGTAGGCTAAGGGGATAGGTTAGCAAAGATATTTATGTTGTTTAAAAATTGGTAAAACATGGACACTGCAGTAAATATCATTGTATGGGAATTAAAATCTGGGAGCTCTTTTATGTCAGGAATGTCCCTCCAAACCCTATTACTTATTAAGCACTTACTGCATGCCAACCACTACTAGGTATTAGACATATCTTAACTCACTAAATCCTTAAGTCGGGTGATTCTTATGACCTGCATTTTATTGATGAGGAAATTGAAGCATGAAGAATTAACTTGCCAGGGCCACGGGGACATTAAATGCCAGATGCAGGATTTGAACTCCAGTCTGACCATTGCCCACATCCTTGCCTCCTATGATCCCTTATTCTTTTTGGGAGAAATTTTCTCAGAGGATAGGGTGAGTTCTTAATTAAGAAAGCTCCCCATTTTGAAGGCAGGGTGGAGGCTGGCAGAGGAATAGGCCATTTCCCTTCCACCAAACATGCCTGTCTGCAGCCCCATCATATTTGGACAGAGAGGTAGAGAGTGAGCTGTGTGCTTTAAAAACGCTTTATAAAATCACGTCGACAGGGAAAAACAGAATTGAAAGAGAAACCTAATTTTATGTGTTTCAGAGCATGGCCCAGAAATAGAAGGGGGAAAAGCCACTCCTAATGATCCAAACACCAGAAAGATGGGATAAGGAGGGAACCCAGCAAAGTTCTGTAAGGCACAAGTCACTGTTGTGGCCACGTAAATCTACTCTACTTCCAATAGGGACCCTGATATATAATGCCAAAGAGTAACAGCCTAATGCTAATGTGACGCAATTAGCCTATAAGGTGGGTGGTGGTCCTGTCCACTAGCCCCACACGTGTAAAGGGCTAGGATTGTCTCCCCATCGCGGCACACGCACACAGACATGCCCACACATCCACTGAACTTCAATATTTGGCATTTTAGGACAATGTTGTAACAATGCCAAAAAATTGTTGGGGCCAAGACTGTCGTCTAGGACCTGGAATTTTAACAGCAAGGCTCTGGGAGTGATGATCTCTGAGAATTCCCTGGTGACCTTTACTTCTTAAAGGTCCTGTTTGTGCATGTCTGTGTGGTGAGGGAGGTTAAGCACTAGGAGAGTCTTGCTTAAGGAACAGCCTGAGCTAATCTCTACTCTGCCGATTGTCTGGGCATGGTGGACTTCATGGAAATGGTCTAAGCCTCCCTGGAGGTTGGGGACGAGGCTGCAATGCCCTGCATCACGTGGCTGTGATTGCCCACATTTACTGGCACTCATAGACCTGTCAGTCCAAGATTCTCACTGCAGCAGTGACTAAAAGTCCGGTCCTCTCAGGAGCTCCAGGGAGGAATGCCACATTGCAGGGGTCAAGTGCTAAGAACCCAGGGACTGAAAAAGACCCAGATCGGTGAAACTTACGAGAAACATTACTAAGAGGCAATCCATCTTCCTCTGTGACGTGCTGGCAGGAGCACAGAGCTGCTGAGCAGGATCACTGGAGGGGTTAGCGCTGGGACAGCCAGTGTGGGCAGCCTGCCTCCCCTTGCAACTGAAGGGTGAGCTGTGTCTGGAGAGGGAACTTTGGGTGACCTCAAGGAGCGACGCATGCGGCCTGGCCGAGGACACCCGTGAGAATGTTCTCTGTTATGTTTATAAACTTTACAAAGTTATGCTCACAGTTATATAACCCCTATGTGGTGCCATAGTTAATGAAGTGCTGGAAGTTAGAAAAATAGCCATGATGTTGTTTTGCCCGTGCTAGGCTTTACTATGTAAGGGTTAAACTCAGTGCTAATTTGCTGATGTGACACAGGATGCGATCTCCCTAGCACCAGCCACAGGTCAAGTCAATCTTCTATTTCAGGAAACTCGTAGCAATCGAATTAATATACAACCATATTAAAGTCATTTCAAAGAAGGAATGCTAATGAGTGACTGAAATTTGTGGCTTCATCCAAAAGCAGGGCAAGATCACCCCATAAAAATCGCTATAATAATAATTTGTTGACTCAATAGTTTATCCTTGTTTTTATTTTTCGTGCATCAATCTGTAATACCAAATGCCCATTTTGAAAAATGCCACCATTCTGTCGCCTCCTCCCACAGCTGCTGCCTGTTTGCCTATTCAGAGAGAACTCATCAGCCTTTTCCGATGGCTTTCTAATTCTTCTCTTTGTAATAATAATAATAAAAAGAAATACAACTTGGATGCTTTTCATCTTTATATCCCTCTCCCACCACACCTCCATGGATGCACACAGTGTCTAGTGTCGCCTTGCACACCGGAAGCACTCGACAAATGTCGGTTGGGTAAACTCAGTGAATCGGCACAACCATTTGCTGATAAAAGCTCACGCTTCCACCTGAAGGAGAACCTGGAGGTTCAAGTCAATATTTAATTAAAGAACTAATAGTTGTGTTAAACCTAATGAATTGCTGTATCTACAAATGTCATAACGTGTCTCTCTTACGAGATCGCAAAGGGGCTCTGATGGCCAAAGAAGTGCTTGGATCGGTAAACTATATGGAGAACTATAAAAATCTTAGTGTCAGTTGGATGAATAAAACATCATATCAAGTAATAAATGGCTGTAGCCATATCCTCCCACTAAAAATATTCCACTTCATAAGCACACTGGGAGGGAAACAATATGATTGTGGTATTCAAATACATTCAAGGCGACAATATGTTCTTTTCCTTCGTTTTCTCAGAGGACGAAGTATTCACCGAAATCACTTGTTGGCATACTTAAAATGCTGAAATGATAATATTTAAAATATTTATATTATTTATTAACATTTTTTTAGAGGTAGTATTTTAAGAGTTGGAGCCTCATGATCATTTTTCTACCTTGATACTCTAGCTTGAGGCGGATTCCTCAAAACAGAAAAAGGGAAATAAACCTTTCTTTTTTTTTCTCTTTATAAGACATACAAGACTGGTTACAAGATGAATAAAACTCATAAAAGAAAATAAAACTACCAAATATCAAATTGAACAAGATAAGAATTATGATGTTATTTCACCTTTTATCATCTTAGATATGAAAATTTAAAAATCCTCCATTTTCCTTTGAAAGAAAAATAAGCATATAAAATGTCAACAAGGCTTCTCTTAAATTTTTAACAGACTCATAAAAAAGTAAACTGCAAAAAAACTTGAGAAACATTTTGCATATGATTTCCATAAAGTTGTTTCACTTCCGGAAAACTCAGAATAGTACTGCACATGTTCTGTACAGCACAGCGTGGGGAAGGGTGCCAATGAAGAGAATTGCAGATTTCAGAGTTCTTCTAGCAAAAATAATGTGTTTTATATCTTTAAAATTGAGTATCTCCTTCGATTTTCAAGTCATAAGTTTTCTGGAGCCCACCACCACGTCTTGAAGGAGAATGTGGCATGTTTCATAACATTTCATGTGTTAACTTCTCTGGTGTTTGGGACTGTGGCTGACCCATTAGTTGTCCGTAGGAGGGGAAGCTGTGCTCACATCAGGATAAACAACGTTGCTTTATCCTGGTATAAGGCAGTCAGTTAATCAAGAGGGAACAGAACACTTTAAATCAAATGTAAGAGGCTGGGGGCATTTCGTGCTCTTCCAAAAACCTGCACTAACCTGTTATCCCCTTTAACCTATTCCTGAAATTCTCTTCATGAAAATCTATTGCCACTTTACTGAGTAGAACAGTGGCTAAACAAAGGTGAGTTACAACTTTAAAAACAGAACAAGAAAAACAACAACAAAACTCCTAACCCCAGGAAACGCAAAACCTTTCCTGTTGCTAAGCCCCCCAAATATCCTCGAGGGCTACTCAGATTTAAATACATATTTTTGGCCAATATTTTGGCTTATTGTGCTATTTATATGTGAATGACTGAAACTTTGACAATGTATTTTGTAAATCTCATGTAATTCTCCATGGTTTTAATACATGGTAAATATGATTTATCTACCTATGAGGAAATTCTTATGTTTAGAAATGATGATCACAGTCCTCTCATCTGTGAGCAATTATTTCATTTCTGTAAGTCCAACACAGGGTGATTTCTTGTGCAGAAAAGCAGAATTTTGCTTTGGAAACATGGCTCTCTCCTCCTCCCAGCCCTGCCACCCATCCAGGCTATGTTCATGGCCTGTTACTCACTCTAAGCTCCATCACACAGACGCATTGCGATCTCTTGGATGCCACAAGTGTATGAGGATGAATCCATTCAGAGTTCTGAGAGGAGCTGGTCAGAGCAATTAAACTACTTATGCACAGCTATGGGAATCACTCAATTAGAAAAGTAGAAGAAGATAATAAGGCCAAGAAACAGTATATTTTGGGGGAAATTATGGCTACAGGAAAGAAATGGAGGTCAAGAACAGAAAAACTTTGCAGTATATTCTTTAAGAAAACGAGCATGGGACAGAAGTGGCTGTGTACGACCTGACTGGCTATCTGCCTGACGATGACCTCGAGTATTAACGCTATATGAACAATGCTCACCGATATTGCACATTAGCTGTCCTGGACCAACAGCAAATTACTTACTCAGAGTACAATGCCTTTCATATGTGAACTCATGGGTTATAAATGGTTTGTTTCCCATTAACAGAGCTCATCTTTGAGCAAATCACGGCAAGACTAACAGCTGTGCTTCTTACTGCAGAGGTACAACTTTTGATCCAGGACTTTCTTCCTGAACAGAATTCTATTAGAAAAATTTGTCTTTAGTGAGAAGACTACTTTAAAAATTATATGTACCAGAAAGATACATATAAAACATATTAGCATCTATCCTACTCTCCCCCCCCACCCCATGCTAGCAGAAGATGAAAATTACAGAGCCAAAAGGATAGTGAAAAGTACACACTGTAATATTTAAAAATCTGGTTCATATTTTATAATTGGCATCATCTTTGCATTTATATGTGCCATTTTATGGAAACAATCTCCATGAGTCTTCTAGCTAACAAAGCATGAAAAGGCAATCCCTTAAAGGTGTCTTGAACACTGAGTTCACACCAGTACTGTGACTTGGGATGCTCACTGAACCTCCAGAAATATTCAGGGCTCACGGTGTTACACCATCATCCTGAACAGAACCTACGTATCATGTAGCATGGTTAGGCATGACATAAAACAGGCAAATTAGTGTGTTCTAGGAGCATGACCTCCAAAAATAAAGCCAACGTATGCTCGTAGGAGGAGTGTGCAGGAATTGGAACTTCCTTCTAACTCCATAACCATATAATGAGTTGGGCTTTAAGGCAAATAAAAAAAGGGCCCCCCCCCCCCCACCTGAGAGGAAGACATGTAAAGGGCACTTCCAGAGTAAGCTACATATAGGAGGCTTCAGTGAAGGCAGGACAACTACAAACATCTGCCATAAGTAACAGGAGAGTATGATTTGTCTTTTACATTTCTTTTTTCTCTTAATAGGGAAGCTTGAATCATCCCACAATTATTAAAAAGTGCATATAAATCTACCTTTTTTTCCCTCCCGGAAATTAAAGTAGAGATAAATTTTAATACTGGAAAACATCATAAGTCTTGTAAAACCCCTGTTTGTTTTGTAGGTATCTTCAAGTCACAACTGCTTTTACAATTTACTTTTCTGCTGATCTTTAGAACTAAAATGTATTTTCTGAACAGTGTTTTTGTATGAATATCATCACTATTTATTTATTTATTTATTTATTTAACAGGGTTCAGGGTTTTTTTTTTTTTTTTTTTTTTTTTACTTTAGTTTGAGGAGAGAGAGCGCATAAGCTGGGGAGAGGCAGAGAGAGGGAGAGAGAATCTCAAGTAGGCTCTGCACTGTCAGTGCAGAGTCTGAGGCAGGGCTCAAATCCACAGACTGTGAGATCATGACCTGAGCTGAAATCAAGAGTCATGTGCTTAACTGACTGAGCCACCCAGGTGCCCCACTACCTATTATCTAATTACAGCTTTTAAATTGGCTAATTAAGAATTTTGAACAAAATCATCACTATGTATTACTTTTTGACATCTATAAATACATATATACATCCGTAAACAAATGACAAACGAGTTACCCCAGAATGTTGTAACTCTCTTAGGGCCTTCTATAACACCCCAATAGAAAAGATCTCTCCCTCCAGAAATTCTATAATATTGTCTGAGTTCTTACCACTTTGAGCCCACAGTCTTCCCTTGGTGTTGTTAGTGTGCATGACTGGTTGCCACAGAAAACCATAAGCTCTCAGAAGGCCTCTTTCTGAAGGCCTCTACAGTTTGTAGACCTAAACCATGGAACAGCAATGAATAATGTGTGATGAGTGGATAAATAATGTGGATAAAATTTTCTCCTTCTAAGGGACACCAGATTAGTCTCCATAATCTCCTTAACTGGAATTTAGTTTCAGCATTAGTAGACTGAGATTTTAAAAATTAACAGTAGCCAAAATAACTATAGCTAAAACAGAGAGGGCAGTTATACCTAAAATTGTCATTCCAAATATTAGGTACTTCCAAGCAACGTCAAGACTTACTGCTAATTTATTTTTTTCTTACATTTTTATAACGGCAACAAAAAAATGGAACCTAAATGTCCAAAAACAAAAGAATCACTAAGTCGATTAAGATGTACTCATACAATTAAATACCTCACACTAACCAAAAATGCTCTTTTGAAGAATTTTTAATGACTTGGAGAGAAGTTTGTATTATGCTTTATAGAAGAAAAAAGCAGGATATAAAACTGAATGTATAGCTCAATTTTGTAACAAAAAAGAAGAAGAAATAGAAGGAGAAAGAGGGAAATGTATAATTGAAATCTCTTTGTAGGACTATGTGGATGAGTTTTATTCTTTCTCCATTTCTGTAGTTTCTGAAATTTCTATAGTGAACATATGACAGTTTTATAATTGAAAGTTGTAAAATTGTAGGGAAGAATGTGAATTTGAATGACAAAAAGAGCAAAAAAAAAAAAAAAGGCAAAACAAACAAAACAGACCCTAGGAAAAAACATCTGTTTTTATTAGGGAAACTCCAAAGGAGCTAAGTAAGATACAGGACCATACAGTACATATGTTACAATAGACTTAAAATATTAAAACTTTTTAGTTTTCTCTCTCAAAATTACTACCAAACATCTTCTAGTCTAAGAGGCACATTTTAGCCTTCACAGGAAAACATTCTGAAATTAGAATGTTCTAAATTTTTCTTTATTTTATCCAAAAGCTGTTAATAAGCCTTACAGTACCCTCTTACAAGAGATGTTCTATAAATCTGAGTTGCCAGATATAGTTCTAAGTTCTTTCTTTGCCCACCTGTCTGACTGCCTTCCTTCCTTCTTCCCTCCCTCCTTGCCTTCCTTCCTTCTGTGTAACATAACTGAATATCTACTATGCACTAGATACTGTGCTTAGGGCAAGTGATATAGTATAAATGTGACATGGTCCCTTTCCTCAAGTTGCTAATGGTCTAGTGCAGAGCACACATTCTGAGGAAGAGGCTGTTTCAATAAAGTGTGAGGAACACTGTGATGGGGTAGATGGACACAGGGTCCCGTGGGGCACAGAGGAGGGCACCACCCCTGTGACATTTGAGCAGAGACCTGGTATATCCAGGTGAGCGGTAGTGAGGTGAAGAGCATTCTGAGTGAGCAGTGAGACAGAGGTCAAACACAGAGAGAGAGAGGGGATACGAAATAGAAAGATGGCCAGTGAGTAACAGAGATACAGTGAAGAGAGACACAGAGAGCAAGGGCTGAGGGAACTGGTAGTAGTTCAGTCTGGCTGGGGTATAGATTTGAAGCTAAAGATACTCAAGAGCTGGGGCCTACAAGGGAGGCAAGGATCAGGTGACGCTTGTGGCCGTAGGCCTTGTGTACGACATTAAGGATTTTGAACTGACCCCTGAAGGATTGAAGTACAGAGTGAAAGTTTTAAGCATGATGTGGTTTCGTCTCAGAGAGATTGCGATGAATCCTATATGAAAAATGAATTACTTACGTCTCTAATTATTATGCATATTCTTCGATTTGTCATTTTTGTGTCGCTTTTATTCCAACCTGGAGGGATCCTGACTCAGTTTTCCAGGTCACCCCAATCATCAGTCTTCTACGTAGAATTAGTCACGTCTTCTTCTGTGTCTCTCATCACTTTACCTGTGCATGGAATATGGCCTATGTCATGGTTGTCTGTCTGCCCTGGTGATGGCACAGTGCTCTACGGGAGAAAGGGCACGGGCTTTGGGCTTGGGCAGAATAGGCTGCAATCCTGCTCCACCATCTACTTCTGATGTGGCCTTGAACAAATTTAATCACACGCAGAAAGTCTCAGTTTCCTCAACAGAATCAATACCGACCTCATATGGGTTTTGCAAGAATTGGATGAAAAATCTATATAAAATGTTTGGTCCACGGTGCCTAGGTGGCTCAGTCAGTTGAGCGTCTGACCCCAGTTCAGGTCATGATCTCTCAGGTCCATGAGTTCAAGTCCCTCATCGGGCTCTGTGCTAACAGCTCAGAGCCTGGAGCCTGCTTCAGATTCTGTCTCCCTCTCCCTTCTCTCTCTCTCTCTCTCTCAAAAATAAATACACATTAAAAAAAATTCTTAAAATGTTTGGCCTGTGCTAGATGCTCAGTGCTCACAGTGTCCTGTTCCTCCTATGATTGACTTATCTCCACAGTGTTTCCACAACATCTGGTAAAATGTTTAGTAAAACATAGTAATTACTAAAGGCATTGGTTGCTAAATGAATGAAGATAATGTCTAATGGACTAACACCTCCCAAGTCAGAGATTTGTCCTTCATTAATTTTTGGACAAACATTTGGATGATTTTATTCAAATCTTTTTAATAGCGGATCCTTTGACATACCTCCCAAATCTATCTTCAGGATCCAAAGACTTATTTCCTCGATGCTGGGGGTCCTACCAGCCCTGCCTGCAGACAGCCCTCAGCAGCAGCCCTCCTCTGAAATTGTCTTGATGCAGAGATCTACCTCACCCGGGGGTTATGCCCCCTCCCAAGGCCAGTCTGTGTCCATGACTAGTCCACCCTGAGGGAAAAGGGTGCTTCCCTCACCCAACTCTAACCCTCTGCCCAGTTTAGAGCTCCCAGGGGCTTGACTGAGGCCTTATTTGAAACTGTGTTACAGCCCGATCTCTCCCTCTACTTCAGTCCTACTTCCTTCCTTCCTCTCCCTTCCAAAGAGCGGATCCCATACCAACTGTTGACGTCTGCTCATCTCAGAGTGTGCTCGATCTCAGTGCAGATATATCTGTGACACCTCTGAAGTCAGATTTTCAAAATCAACCTTTTTCCTTAGGAAAATTCCTTTCAGGAGCCTTTGAATGCCCTCGTGTTATTTTTCGGTGATTGGCTATGTTTATTAAGCCTCCTGTAATGCAGAACTATGTCTATGAATGTTTCATGGTACGCTCCTGGGAAACCGCAGTTTTTCAGTGAATCCCCCTACTTCCCAGTTCCCCAGGGACAAATAAAACTTTCCTAGCCAGAGTTGGAGGTAAGCAGACTCCAAGGGAACAGTTTCCTCCTATATTTTAAAATCGTATAATTTATAACATGAAATTAAAAACAACATAAATTAGTAATTCAATCCCAGCATTCCAATTTAATGAACTGGAGTTTTCATTGCATTATTGTTTTGTTCCACTGGACCAATCTTTTGGTGTATGAATAGAAAGTTCTTCTTTATTAATAAATAAGTACATAAAAAAATTAAAGGTGCCCTTTGTGCAATTATGTTGATGTCTCAAAGGAGTGTAAATTCAATAATTTAAAATATTATTTTCTTAGCATATTCACAACTACAGTAGATAAGAAAGTGAAATTTGTGTCTTTTTAGTTTAAACTCTTTTTAAGTGCAGTGCAGCAAAGCAATTGCTCCCTAGTGGCACGTGAGAAGCACTTACCGGGAAAATTGTTATTGGATTACGGTTCTGGCAGCACAACATGTGAAAAAAGGACATCTCTGACATCCAAAAAGTGGTCAAGGATCAGAGATGTGTAACACCTACATACAATTCAAGGTCAATGCAAGACTTCTTGTCTACCTAAAACAAAAGTGACACCTGGGATCTTAGCTACAGTTCACTCATTACTATTTCACAGTACTTTATTGACTGTAATTTGGGATGCACAACAGATGCAAAAATCGTATTACAAACATTTTAAAATTCTGCAGACCTGGTAAAGACATTTCCATAAATGCTCATCCTTATTTAGACATCATGGTCTCTTTAAGAGATTTTATTTGCCCCTGAAGAATGTAGGTCTACACATGGAAAGTCACTGCCCTATGCAAGACTGATATTTTCTAGATTAGTTTCTTAACCTTCTTTTGCTTGAACAGCCACTCCTCTCATGGTTTATGGCTTTCCTGTTTGCTCTCACCAGCTCTTGTTCATACTTTGGCTTTTCCCCATTCAGACCACTTCAGCTTGTTGTATGCATCTTCAGACTACTTCCACACAGACGGTAAACTCTGTGAGGGTAAGAATCCTATGTGTTTTATTGCCAACTACACCCTTGGCATGTAGCCTAGTTTTTTACCTACAGCAAGTACAGAATGCCCATCTGCTGAATGGATGAATACATGGGTGAATATCAGGTTTATACCTTCATTTTTCAGGTTGACGGATGTTTCTCACTTCTAACACTATATATGCAGGCTAATACACTCACAACATAATCTTTTAATCTCATAATCTATAGACCCCCCCCCCCCCACGTAACCTCTTTGAGGTAGTTCTGTCATGAATTAGAACTAAAATTGTATGATATGATGAACTTTATATCTGTTCAATATTCAAAAACAATATGAATGTTTCAGACAAGGATGAAAGAGAACTTCCATATGTAGAATATGAGAGAGTAGATATCCTAAGCAATTATCCAGCTATAAAAATTCTATATAAACATATGCTAAGTTTTTAAAATGTTTAATGGAGTAAGCAAGAAGGTAGAGGAAATCCTCAGGGACAAAATATAAGTGAATCCAGAGCAGTAAGGGCTTTGAAACCCCCAAATAAAAACAAGGTAAACCAAAGTAACTTGAAAGGGGGATTCTTTGGATATGTGAAACTCAGCCTTGATGAATCTGAGACAGGAGGCAAATCCTAGGCCAACATTACATGAAGCCAAGACCACAAAGGTCTTCACCCATAGGGAACTGGGTGAAGGAGCATAAACTTGTTTTACTGGGAAGCAGCAGAGAAACTTCTATCTGGGGAGAGGGAAAAGTTTCTCCTGTTAATTCATAAGCCAGCCCTTGCTCAAGGTTGTAGCACATATATTCACATTACCTATCTTACCAAAACCAAAAAATTCAGATCCAAAAATTATGTTAAAAGATATTCTGATTTATAAGTTCCAAATTGGTAGTAACTATCCTCTATAGAGGAAAGCTCCTTGAAACTAAGTCTCATGTCATTTCCCAGATAAAAATTCTATCACACATAAAACTAGACAGAAGTACAAAATGAAATAGAGAAATCAATCTGAATATACTGGTAGCCACAATACAGTGAAATGAATAAGAAACTTCAATTAGAAGACAAATGTTGGGAATAAAAGGCAAATATTGGATGATGGAATTTTTTAAAAATCCAAATATATGCAATTTACAAGAAAAATATCTAAAATATGACTAAAAATGCTTAAAGTACAAGGATAAAAAAGAAAAAAAATACAAAAAAGAATTAGTATATTGCAATAATAAAATAATTCAAATAATTCAAAATAGGTTTCAATATCAAGAGCATTACTAGGTATTAAAAGGATCATTTGGTAATTTGAAAAGATTTAATATACCTGGAAGATATCAGGTTTTAAATGTGTTTATTATTATTCACACAGTCTAAGAAAAAAAATAGAAAGAACTACATAAAGAAAATGATAAATATGCTTTCATTGGGGGATATTTTAATAGAAGTTTTTCAATAATTGCTAGAATGAGCAGACAAAAATGAATGAGAATATAAATTTGAAAACTACATATTGCAAACTAAAATACTTGTATAAAACAACATCTAACAATTGAATTTGAAAATTGATCACCCACTAGACCGTAAAGCAAGTCTCAACAAAATTCGAAATATTTCTAAATAAATGAATCAAGGCATAAGTCATAATAGAAATTAGAAAATACTTAGTACAGAATAATAATAAAAATACTAAACATAATGGATATCAAAACTTGAGAAATGCAGCTAATGTGGTCATTAGAGGAAAAATTATAGCTTTAGAATACTAACAATCAGAAAAATAGAAAGTTTCAAAATTAATGAGCTATATACCTAAGTTTTGGAGTTAGAGAAAAGTACAAAACAAAACCTAAGAGAATTGAATAAAGGAAAGACGGTAGATAAAAGCAGAAAATGATGAAATAGAAAACAAACATAGAGAAATTCAACAAAATCTAAGATTTGTGGTTCAAAAGATTAATAAAATTTATAAAAGTTAGACAAGATTGACCAGATAATTGTAAAACTTTTTAATATTTTAAAATTTAGGGAGTCATTACAACAAAAGCTATACAGATTTAAAAGAATAAAAGATTAATATGAACCACTTTCTGCCAATAAATTTGAAAATATCCACAAAAGGGATATATTCCTAGGAGGATACAACCAAATTTGAATCAAGGAAAAGAAAAACAAAAGGGAAAACATATATAGTTCTTTAACTATTCAAGAAATTAAAACATATTAAAAATTTCCCACCCAAATAATGTAAAGCCCAAGTAGTTTTACAAAGTAGTATACTGAACATTCAAAGAACACGTTATTTCTGAACATAAAATCTGGCAGAGAAAGAAGAAGAAAGAACACGTCCCAAATAATTTTATGAGACTTTTAGTGTAAACTGAAAACCAACACTATACAAGAACTTTGTGAGAGGCAAATCGCTACCCTCTGTCATCCATCACTTGAGCATAGATGTAAAAATTTCCAAACAAAATGAACAAATGGAATCCCATCATGTATAAAAAAGTATATCAAGAGTCTCTTATGGGTTTGCCTCCCTCTCTGTTTGAAACTACTTCTTCCCCTTCCCTTCCCCCATGGTCTTCTGTTAAGTTTCTCAAGTTTCACATATGAGTGAAAACATATATCTATCTTTCTCTGACTTATTTCACTTAGCATAATACCCTCCAGTTCCATCCATCCTGCAAATGGCAGGATTTCATTCTTTCTCATTGCCAAGTAGTATTTCATTCATCCCCCAAACCAAGAGCACACTGTATACACTGAATATTAGCTAACTTGATAATAAATTATATTGTAATTATATAATTATATTTATATAATTATAATTACATATTTATATAATATAATTATATATTTATTTAATATATAATTATAACATACAATATAATATAATTATGTAATCATAATATAATCATATTAAATTATATTAAAATTCAATAATAACAAAATTTAAAAAGTATATCAAATCTATTATAGGTTTATTACAGAAATACTAGTGTGACTCAAATGAGAAATTCCATCAATGCATATTTTATCATATTTAGCAACTTAAAGGGGGAAAAACATAAATCTTCTAAAGATGCAGAAGCATTTGATAATATTCAAATTTTATTCATGAAAAAAGTTCTTAGTATAAAAATGAATGACTTTTCTTAAACTGATAAAGGGTATCTGCAAAAATAAAATCTTTTTACAATCATGGTACTTAATGGTAAAACTTTAAAATATTTTCTTTAAAATAAGTTACCTGACAAGATGCCAGCCATCAATACTTCTGTTCATCACTATATTTGATTCTCTTGCCAGTCCAATAAGGCAAAAAAAATTATATAAGAATTAGAAAGAAGAAATAAAATTAATATATGCTGAGAACATAGCTATACACAAAGATCTACAAAGAATATTCCCAGGAAGCTACTGACAAATTATTATTATTAAGAAGAAGATTTACTAAAATGTCACATAAAAAAGAACTAGTTACATTTCTATATTCCAGTAATAATTAAAAATATAAAAAATTAAAAGGATTTTATTTATAATAACAGTATGTAAAAAATATAAGGGATCCAGTAATCTGACAGAAGTCATATAAGAACTTTATGGGACAAAATTTTATATTTATTCAAAGGATATTAATGAAGACCAAGAAAAAATTTAGAGGTATACTATATTCAAGGATAGAAAAACTCAATTTTATAAAGATGTCAGTCCTTCCCAATTTTATCCATAGACTTAGTGTAACACCAACTAAATTCCCAAGTTTTTTCCCCTATGTATTGTAATGAATATGTAATTCTGAAATTTATATGGAACATAAGAGAATAAAAACAGTCCAAGATGTTCCTAACAAAGTTGGGAGTGGTCAGCACTATTCTATGTCAAGACTAATTAGACCTAGAGTAATAAAGATATTATAGTATTGGTCAGAAATAGAAAAATAGCCAAGTAGAGTCAACTGATAAGAACAGATACTACACTTGATCTTAGCCAAAAGGCCGAGAAGCGATAGCCAAGTAGATTCAATAGAGAGTCAAGATATAAACCCAACCATAAATGAGATTTGATGTATAAAAAACTGGTGATTAATGCAGGAGAGAAGCATGGGCAATTTAGTAAGTTAATATGGCACTAATGGTTATAGATACACAACAATCCAACCTCACAACATACACAATTCTTGGTGGCCTGACAGCTTAAATGTGGAAAGCAAAAAGCTTTTGAAAGGAAGTTTAGAGGAACATTTTTATGATTGGGGGATAGGAAAACCTTTTTTAAACTAGGTTGTCAAAGAACAGATTATAAAATTAAATGTTGATAAAATTCCCTTCATTAAAATTTATAACCTTTAATTAAAACTTAGCATAAAGAAAACAAAAAGGCAAGTTACAAAATGGGAGAAGGGATTTGCAGTATTCAGATGTCCAAGGAACAATATCCAGAATATAAAAAGAACAAATCAAGAAAAAAGATAAATAACTCAATATTCAAATGGCCAAAAGATTTGATTTGTGTTATAATAAAAAGAAACATGCATAGCCCTAAGATGTTCAATTTGTTACTCATCACATAAATGAAAATTAAAGCCATTATATGCCATCATTTGCTATCAAATGGTTATTAAACAGAGATTTTAAATGATATAAAAACCTGACAACATTAAATATCTTCAAGGGCATAAACAAGAACTTGTATACACTGCTAGTAAAACCACTTTAAAAACCACTTTAAAAAATAATTTAACATTATTTTGGAAAGCAATGCAACTCCTGGGCAGTGGTTCTCAAAGTGTGATCTAAGAAAATTTTCAGCATGTTTGCAAAGTCCCCTCATTTCAAACTGCATATTTGTGTGAGACCCGATGTTTTTCAAATACTTCAACCAAAACTACAAACCCAATAGACTGAATGAAGAGAGCAGATATGAAAATTTGGTTGTTTTCCTTTAAGCCAGACATTGAAAAATTTGTAAAAATGAAGAGAATATCACTTTTTTCATTAATTTATTTTCATTTTTTAAAAATAGTTGTTTTTGTAAAAATGTTATTGGCATGAACTCGTAATGGGACTACTGTTATTTTTATTTTATTTTTTTATTGAAGCATAATTGAGATACATTATATTAGTTTCAGGATTACAGCATAATGATTCGCTATTTGTATACATTGCAAAATGAACGACACATTAAGTTTATTTACCATCTGTCACCATACAAAGTTACATTTTTTTCCTTGTGATGAGAGCTTTTAAGATTTACTTTATTAGCAACTTTTAAGTTAGCAATACAATATTATTGGCCATAGTTCCCATGCTGTTCATCACATCCAGATGACTTATTTATTTTGTTACTGGAAATTTGTACCCATTGCTCTTTTTCACTATTTTTGCCCAGCCCTCAAGATCCTCCCCTCTGGCGACCACCCATCTGTTCCCTGTATCTATGAGATTTATTTTGTTTTTGTTTATTTTTTAGATTCCGGATATAAGTGAGAATTTATACAGTATTTGGCTTTATCTGAGTTATTTCACTTAGCAAAATAGTCTCAAGATCCATCCAGTTGTTGCAAATGGCAAGATTTCATTCTTTTTTTCTAGCTAAATAGTATTCCATTATATATGTATATATATATATGTGTGTGTGTGTGTGTGTGTGTATGTATTATATAAACATATAAATATAAACATAAATATAAACATATAAACACACACACACATATATCTCACATCTTCTTTATCCATCCCTCCATTGATGGTCATTTAGATAGTTTCCATGTTTTGGTTATGTAAATAATGATGCAGTGAACATAGGGGAGCATGTATCTTTTCCAATTAGTGTCAATTTTCTTGGAATTAATACCAGTTGTGGAATTACTAGGTCATATGATATTGATATTTCTATTTTTAAGATTTTGAGGATCTTCCATACTGTTTTCCATAGTGGCTGTACTAATTTATATTCCCACCAACAGTGCACGAAGGTTCCTTTCTCTCCACACCTTTGCTAACACTTGTTATGTTTTCATCTTTTTGATAATTGCCATTCTGAGAAGTTGAGGTGATATGTCATTGTGGTTTTTAATTTTTATTTTAGAAAAAGAGAGAGAGCATGTGCAAGCAGGGGAGAAGGGCAGAGGGAGAGAGAGAGAGAGAGAGAGAGAGAGAGAGAATCTTAAGCAGGCTCCATGCTCAGCATGGAGCCTGATGTGGGGCTCAATCCCATGACCCTGGGACCATGAGCTGAGATGAAATCAAGAGTCTGACACTCAACCCACTGAACCACCCAGGTGCTCCTCATTTTGGTTTTGATTTGCATTTCCCTGATGACTAGTGATGTTGAGCATCTTGTCACGTGCTTGTTGGCCATCTGTATGTCTTCTTTGGAAAAACTGTTTATTCATATCCTCTGCCAATTGTTAAAGTTGGATTGTTTTTGTTGTCATTGTTATTGAATTATATGAGTTCTTTATATATTTTACATATTAACCTCTTCTCATGTATATGATTTGCAAATACTTTCTCATTCAACAGGTTGTCTTTTTATTTTGTTGATGCTTTCCTTAGCTATGCAGACACATTTTAATTTGATGGAGTCCCATGTGTTATTTTTGCTTTTGTTGCCATTGTTTCTGGAGTCAGATTCAAAAAGATATCTCTAAGACAAATGTCAAGGAACTTACCACCTATATTTACTTCTATGAGTATTATGGTTTCTGGTCTTCCAGTCAAGTCTTTAATTTATCTTGAGTTAATTTTTGATGGTACACGAAAGTGGTTCAGTTTCTATTTTTTTGCAGCTAGCTGCCTAGTTTTTCCAGCACCAATGTATTAAAGAGACTGTCCTTTCCTCAGTATATATTCTTGCTTCCTTTGTTGTAGTTAACTGTCCATATATGGGTGGGTATTTCTAGGCTCTCTGTTTGCTTCACTGACCTATGTATCTGTTTTGATTACTATAGCTTTGTATAGTATGATTACCATACTGTTTTGATTACTATAGCTTTGTAATGTAGTTTGAAGTCAGGGAGTAGGTCCTCCAGCACATAAATAGAAGCTCTTAGGAGTCCTCAACAGTTTTCAAGAGTGAAAAGGAGTCATGAGACCAGAATATTTATAAACTGTTGCACTAAAAACTTTTTCAAGTATAAATTAGTAGACATGCACAAAGATGATCATAGTCACTTGTTTGCAATAGAAAATAAAACACAAACAAAAACATTCAACAAACTTGTAATGCCCATTGACAAATCAACACAAAATTATAAAATTATAATATACTTACCCAGTGGAATACTATATATTCTGAAATAATATGCTATGCATCTAGCATATGTATCTATATCTATATCTGTATCCAACTATCTATGTAGACATCAACATGGGAAAGGCTTCAGAAACATGTTAAATGAGAAAAGCAAATCATACACATAGTATGAATTACTGGACTTAAACAACATGTATGACAAAGCCATGAAGAGAAAGAGGGAAATACAGAACATAAAATGTAGGATAGTGATTATCTCCAGGGAAACAGAAGCATGTGTTCTATTCATCCAGCTATGTGGTAGGTTACATGCACATTGGTTTTATTTTTATTTTTTAAGCCTTGCCCAAATACTACAAATATTCTTCTGTTTGTAATGTTTAATTATAACATTTTTTAATTAAAAAGTCATTTGAATGAAGAAGGGGAAAAGGAGGAGAAAAGAAGGGAGGATGAAGGACCAAGGAAGGAAGGCAGTATTTCCGGATCTTTAATGAGAGTTAAACAAATCTATTAAATGTACTTCCTCGGATGTTAACCAGCTTTCCTATGCTGAGAGGAGATAATCCATTGGGAAAGATACCACCTGTTCAGCCCTACACATTCTAAAATGCTATTAAAACACCTATTTTACGACACTTGAGAGGCTCAGTGGGTTAAGCGTCAGACTCTTGATTTCAGTTCAGGTCATGATCTCATAGCTCATGAGTTTGAACCTCATGGCTGGCTCCACACTGACTGTGGAGCCTGCTTGGGATTCTCTCTCTTCCCCTCTCTCTGCTCCTTCCCTGCACGTGCACTCACTCACTCCCTCTCTCTCTCTCTCTCAAATAAATAAATAAACTTAAAAAAAACCCACCTATTTAAAACTCTTTCAGATAAAAAGACACGTTTGTGATGAAAGTGACATGGAGCAGATTTCTCTGTAGGATTGGTCCAATCCCATATACAATTTAAAGAGCTGTACAAGTGACCAGGATCAGAGGAGACAGTCTCAAAAAACGTTGAGAATGTTGGCTTGCAACCATGGTGTTCCTTCCTCAGGACAATCTACTGCTTGCCACCTGCCATTCACTCAGTTCCTTAGGGAGAGCAACACATCAGCCTTTCACACCGAGCCCAGTGACCTTGCTGCCATCTCCTGGAAATACAGCAATGGGTGATGATGCCGTGAAAGGGGGATGTGGGACAGAGACGAGCACAGAGCCCGCTGCAGGACTTTTCATTATTTCCTAATTGGAACAAGTGCAATTTACACCACTCTTTACATGGCTGTTTTGTACTCTTATAATTATAGAGTTAGCAACTTTGGCACCCTTTTTTCCACTTTTTAATTGTGTGGCTGAATATGATTGGAAAAACAAAGACGTACACCTAGGGAAAGGGAAATGGAAAAATAAGGAGGAAAAAGTTTTTTAAAAACGGCATTACTTAGACTCCTGCTTGAGCCAGCAACTGCTCCAACAGTGACTCCAGGGACTGGCAGTGCTTCAGACAAACACCTCCTGTTACAATGTCATTGTTTTGTATATTAGGAATCAAAGATTTAGTGAAATGCTAGGCCCCTTCAGAGTTTGTGAAATATCAGCAGTGTCGACCCACTCTCTCTAATCTGCTTTTTCGAATACCCAACATGCCCGTAGCACAGCGATTTATTGAAAATGTAATGTGGCAGAATAACCACACTGAAAATGAATTGTGCCTTATGGGTTTACCATGAATTATCGGGAATCCTTTTTCCAACACTTTTTCAAAGAGGACGGCGAAGGCTTTAGATTTTGGTGATTTTAGCCCCTCTTTCCCGAGGGGAGAGTTGACAGGTCTGTGGTTTGGAAAAGTTAGACTCTCTGAGGGTCGGTCTGAAAAGATAAAGGGGAGAAGAGGAGTGCTCAGCCACAGAGATTCCAACACGCTCAAGATCTGTAGACTGAAGATGGGACAGGAACACTAAGGGAGGAGGCTTTGGGAATCATGTGGAAATCTCTAGGGACAGGTTGTGGAAAAGAAAAGGCGGATGCCATGAGGAAAGGGTTTGCTAGGCTGGCCTAGCAAGTAGTATGGATTGGCATGGATGTTATACGTCTCAACGGTGACTGTGGTGGACTGAAAACAAGAGGATAAAATACTCGTCCACAATTTCTTAAATTCTTGGATGGCATAAGTTCCAGGATTCTTACACAATTCAAGGACAACATAGAAGGACCCCAGAAAATTAACCGAGGTTGAATTTCTCACCAACTCTATTAAGTGAACAAGGTAGGTAAAGGAAGAGAAGCCAGAGTCAGATTTAATCTGATTTTAGAAATCATATTTCACAGACCAAATATGTCACACAGAGTCTAAGCAGGCTGGGAGTCAGGTAGGTTGGGCTTGTTCCTTATCGTAGAGCACAGAATATTAGAGTCAAATGGATAAGATTATGGCCTTGGAGGCAGACAGCTTGGTCCTGCTTTTGCCCCTTAGCTACTCAATCTGAACAAATCAGTTTCTTCATCTGTAAAAAGAGGAGTCTATAAATATGGGCTACCATTAATAGGGTTATTGGGAATATTGCATGTAATAGCTACATAAAATGCTCATCCTAATGCTTCACATATTAGTGAATGCTCAATAAATATTAGCTTTCATTTTTAATTATTGTTCTGAAATTCAGTTCTTCTAACTGATGAAAGGAGGGCTATTTAAGTGGCCATATTCCTGCCTGGGCTTCTGGAAAGCCTTATACATTTGAAGAATCAAGTTGCAAAAAAAGAAAGTATCAAAGAAAACTTCCAAAAATATTTTCATGGCTACCATTTACTAAGCATCTAAAGTGGGCCAGATCTCTGCTCATTTCTTTCACCCATATGATCCCACCAATTCTTCTAGCAACCCTGAAAGATAAATTAGGCAAATTAGGAAATTGAAGGCTTAAACAAGCTAAGTTTCTGCTGTGTCCACAGTGAGAAAATGTTTAAACCTGGTTCGAAGCATGCTTACTTTGTGCTCTGAGAATTTTAGAAGAATTATCATCTTAAATTCTTCTTTCCCGATTATAATGTTTCATTGATAGTAGTTACCAAATACGGAGTAACTTCAATGTGCTTGGGTTTAGACTGGGAATTTAACTTATATTTTACCATTTGCATATCATGATAGCCACATGTGATAGATACTGGATCTCTACTGTACAAAGGAAATAAAATTAAGACTCACAGAGATACAGTGTAATGTAAGAGTTGTAGCTAAAACTGAGATCTGCCTTAATTCAGATGTTGTTCTCCCCCACTCCCATTATAATTCCCTGTCTTATAGGACCCATGTATTCCACTCTTAGATATCTATCTAAGAGAAATGAAAATATACATACAGCCAGACTTTGACATTACTCACAATCTTAAGAGCAACATTCCTCACATTACTCAAAAACTAGAAACCATCTAAATGTTCATCAGCTGGTGAAGGAATACACAAAAGCTGGTGTATCTGTACAATGGACTACCACATGGCCATAAAAAGGAACAAACTACTGACACACACTCTGACAGGGACAACCTCAAAAGCATTATGCAAAGTGAAAGAAGCCAACACTGGAAGCCACATTCTTTATGATTCCATTTATAACAAGTGTCTAGAAAAGGCAAATAGATAGAGATAGAAATTGCATTACGGTTGTTTGGGGCAGGGGTTGGGAATGGGGATTAATAGTAAACAGGCATGTAAGATCTCATTGGGGTGATGAAAAAGTTCTCAGACAGATTTATGCTAATGATTATACAATTTGGTTAACTGAAAAAAATGTTAATTTAACACTTGAAACAGGTGAATTATATGATATGTAAATATGCCTCACTGAAGTTGTTAAAAAAAAGCATTGTGAAAAACACAGTATTTAATAACCCTTAAAATACTTTGCACTTTGGTTCATTGTGTGTTTTGTCTTGTTATTCTAGTCTGTTAAGGTCTTAAATATGGTGCAATATTATTTTTAATGCGTTATGAGTCATTTCAACTAATAAATTAAAATGCTTTTGAAGTTATATGTGTTCCTATTATAATAATTCTTGTCTACTTTATTAAAAATAACTTTATTAATAATGTCTTGTGTTGCAATAATTCTAGGCTACTTCTATTCATTGTCACTTGTAGAAAATATCATTCTCAAAAAAGGAGAACAATATTCTAAAGATGTAGTCTAAAGAAGATACTGAGGACCTTCTCCTCATGTCTAACTATGTTCTACTCCACTATCAGGTTGTTGATAATTTTCAAAGACCTCACTGACAACGAAGGGGAAAACTACAACTTTCTGTTCCCAACCCTAAACTTGTGCCTTATCCTAAAATTTCTTCTTATTATCTTGATCCACATTTTATTAATGAGGAAAGGAGAGACAGGAGAGTGGAGAGGAGAGAGCAAGCAAAGAATAAACAAAAATTTAGAAAGAAGATTTTGTGTCTTTGTTGGGGGGTGCATGTTTCTTCTAATCCTAATATTGCCTTTGGTATTGCAAAAAAACCTATTCACAGATCTTCAGCTCATTTGCTTAACTGTATAGTAATTGTAATATTCCATAGGAATTCTGTAAAATCTGCTGGTGATAGCTTAGGATGGCCCTTCAACACGGACAACCAGGCTTTGTCAGGAAGAGAAGAGAGCCCATAGTAGCTGTGTGGAGGAGGAAAGAAGGGAACAACATTGCACGTAAGTTGTATTTTTCTTTATTATTGCAAGATTTTGGATATCCTTTCAAGCAAATAGATTAGAACTTTTGTTTTCACAGTTCCCCAATCGGGAAGTAGGAACAGGGCTGGTAATTCAGGCTTTATGTACCAATATTGTTAGTATCTGTTCTGACGAGGCAGGGCCTCTACAGTTTGCTAAATATTTTGAACATAATGTCTAATATAAGCATCCCAGAGATATTAGTCCTGAAGTTTTATGAGGTGGCCTGGTCTTCATTTTATCTCTATAGCAAATGCCTAGTACACATGGTATGCACTCCACAAATGTGTGTAAAAAATCGAATGAATGACCTAGGGAGTCTGAAGAATGCTCCATGAGAAAGTGGATACACAATTCAAGGTCGCAGGGATGACCTTCTGCAGAGGCCCATTGTTGTTATGCCATAAACAGTCATGAGAGTATTTTAACTTATGGAGATAGAAATTTAGCTACTGCTTCTGAAGCAAAAGTCACAGATTGAGACAGACCTTTCTTATCCCACCAGAAAGTGACGGTGTGCTATGCGCACCCTGTGGTCAGATTGTTCAGTTTGAAAGCATGAAAACTCTGCCTTGGTTTCTTTTCTCTGAAAGACGTGATTCAGTCACCGATCAACTGGAGTTAAAGTTCAGGGAACAAGAGAATAAAATTTAATTTACCTTTGGACAAAATATTATACTTACAGTTCAAATTCTTTATCTGTAGTAAGTGTAAAAGGAGCTAAAAGAATCCTATTTCAACAGCTGACTAGAATAGTCATGTTTCCTTTTGCTTCTTCCAGCAAGTTCCCTCCATTCTTTCTGTTCCAGAAATAGTGGAGAAAATAAAGTGTAGCAAGCAAAGGTACAGATTTGTGTGTCTCTGGTAGGTATGCTTATGCATGTGTGTGTGTGTGTGACTGTGTGTGCGTCAGGAAGGGTAAGGAACTACCAAAGTTGGAAAGAGATTCTTGATATTAGTCCAAAAAGAAGCATAAATTAAATTCCATACCAACTAAGACATTAACATCCTTAGGACCAACTGGGTAAAATTAAAGCTGGAACTCAATAGATATTAAATAACAATAATAAAATAATTGGAGGCTTTAGATTTTAATGAGGGGTCATTAGTTGCTCTTTCTATCAATATAATGGGCTATAAAGATGAGCTCTTGCCCAGTTATAGTTATTAAGGACCACTTTTTTTCTAAAAATACAATGCCTGAAGACACTCAATTGAGACTCCAATTTGGTTCATGACATCCTGACACCTTGGTTGAGAAAGCCAACAGGGAGATTCTGCATTTTGTCTTTTAAGAACTGACCCTGACCTGGCCTAACCAGGTCACATCTCAAAGATTTATCTCCATATCACTTTTATATAAACCTCAAAGAAAACATACCTGGATGTATGCCACTTTTTTTTTTGTCTTGATATTTAACATGTAGTGAGTGGACAAAAGATTCTGGTTGGAGAAGCAGGGGACATACAAGTAGAAGTTTAAGTCACAAACTAGCATTTTAGGGCAAGACACATGACTTCTACATTGGTTGAAACACATCTGGAGAAGCACAAGAACAGACTAAAGTGTTTTCGGGAGGGTGAGAACAACGGTAAGAGGTTTGGCAAACATGTTATACCAAAAGAAAGAGAGAGAGAGAGAGAGAGAGAGAGAGAGAGAGAGAGAGAGAGAGAGAGAGAGAGAGAGAAAGAAAGAAAGAAAGAAAGAAAGAAAGAAAGAAAGAAAGAAAGAAAGAAAGAAAGAAAGAAATTAAAGTGCAGGTCATGAACTCAGAAGCATATAAGAGCCAAGCAAATAATACATATGAGCAAAGCAAGCCAGGTAGAAAGAACAATTTTTACCTCCTTAAAGAATTATTTCCACTCCTGTTTTTCTGAACATGCAGACTTCTCAGTCCTTCTTTTTCCATCCATCCTTTGAGAGTGAAATGGGTCCAAGAAATAGTTTTTGTCTCAAGAAAAATAGAAGTGTAAGCAGGATATGAATCATGGAGAGGGCCTAGAGCAGAGGAGACTGCCCATGCAATGGAGCAGTGGCTACTTGGCTGATGGATGCTACCCAGAGATACAGGTAATGTACTTTAGAGAGTATCATTATCAAGAGAAGATTTTTAAATATTAGCTATACTTTAATTAAAAAGAAAAGCCCTTCTGTGAAGGCCAATATTGTTCAGGCAAAGTAAATCCCATCTGTGGGACAAATTTCACCCCGGGCATCCTTGACATCTTTGAAAAATGGACTATAAAAAACAAAATTCAGAGCTAGAGACATGAAAGAAGGCCTACCAAAATAGAGTAGACTTATTCTGGATCACTCTAGAAGAGAGGGGTAGCCCCAGTGGGTGGAAGTTACCAAAAGGAGTATTTCAGGAATGGAACTGACTTTGTAGACCGTTTTTCTTCTTTCAGGAAGAAGAACGGTCTACAAAGTCAGTTCCATGAGTGAAACGGGTTGGCTCAGGAAGTGACGAGCATCCTTTGATGGTTAATTTTATGTATCAACTTGACTGGGTGAAGAGATGCCCAGATAGCTTGTATATCATTATTCCTGGGCGTGTCTATGAGGTTGTCTCTGGAAAAGATTAGCATTTCGATCAGTAGTAAATAAAGAAGATCAGCCTCACCAATGTGGATGGGCATCATCCAATCCTTTCAGGGCCTGAATGAATGAATAAATGAATAAAACAAAAAGGAGGAGGAAGGGCAAAATGTTCTCTCTGTTTGAGCAGAGACGTCCATCTTATCCTGTTCCCCAACATCAACCTCCTGGTTCTTGGTTTTTCTGACTCACACAAGGGGTTACACCATTGGCCTCGGCTTGTCAAGCCTTTGGAATTTGAACATAATTAGATCATGTGGTTTTCTGATTCTCCAGCTTGCAGAGAGTAGATTATCGGATTTCTCCACCTCTGTAATTGTGTAAACGAATTCCTATAATAAATATTTCTCTCTCTCTCTCTGTGTATATATATTCATATTATATACTCATATATATATTCATATATCAAATATATTCAATATATATATTCATATATATATTGTATTGATTCTGTGTCTCCGGAGAGCCCTGAACAATACACACTCAATTGTTGTCCTCAAGTGTGATGACCCTCAGAGATACTGCTGAAGAAACTTTTTCTTGGTTCCCCTCTGAGAGCTCTAAGATCCCTTTTAACCAGGAAAGTCAGTGACTCTAGCCCTGACTCTGCAGTAAAACAAGAGAAACCACGTAGCACATATCAAGTTCAGTTCCTTAAAATTTAAAATGTATTGACTCAACATTGACTTCGTTTGGGTGATAATCATATCTTTGCCAGTTCTGAAGTGAGACTGCCTGAATCTGAAAGGGGCTTTATCATTATTGACTTTGTAACCTTGAGCAAGTTACTTAAGTTCTGTGGAAGCAAATTTACCAATCTGCAAAATGGGTTTGGTAAGAGTACCCGTTTCACACTGTGGTTGGGTAGATTAAATGATACATATACAATGCTTAACATAATGCCTATAATACAGTAATTGCTTGATAAATCTGGAGAAGCCCATGGACAGATTAAAGTGTTTCTGAGAAGGTGAGAACAAAAAGAAGGAGTCTGGCAAATGTGAGTCCTGAGAGAAGTGAAGTACCAGCAGTGGTAGTCATGAGACGTTTTGTGGTGGTGAGAGATGTATGTTATAAATTTAGGTAATAGAGACCATGACTGTCTTCTTCATGGTACTTCTAGTGCTTTACAGTTTTTAAATAAAGGGAGGGCCAACAGAGTTTCTTTCTAAACCTGAGTTTGGGGGAGAGTACATGGAAAATAATCATGGTGTGCTCAGGTTTCAGAATATGTAAACACTTGTGTTTGCCTGATTTGAACTACAATTTAGCAGATTCTTCACATTCCTAATAATCTGACAGTGTTAAAAACCCTTATTTTTGTGGACATCAATAAAGCATATTGTCCTGTGAAGTCTAGTTGAAAAATGTAGACATCCCCTTCAGACCTGATGAGTGTAATCCAGTTGGGCCCATTCACTCAGAATAAATGGGACTCAAGAATGCATCTTCATAAAATCACAAATCACAGGGATGATACTAAAAATTTGTAAAGCCTAGGAGGGCCCATCAACCAATCAAAATGGGCACCCAGCCTATCAGAAAAGATGTCATCCATGAACGACCAGTAGAGATAAACCAATGGGTACTAGCTGAGTATCAGCCCTGCACATCAGATGCCTCACCCTTTGGGTCATCCGCTCATAAAAAGCTATAATCTTAACTGTTAGGTTCTCAAATGTCAAAGCTCTCTTGTTTAGTCATACATACTTATGTGATTATAGAGTTCTACAGTAATACTTTAAAAATAATATCCCATGAATACACTACCACTATTATATTTTTATCTGAGCAGGTTATAGGGCTGAACTGATACCCTGACCAAATGGCTGTTCCAAGATCTGGAAATGTAGACTGTGTTTTGCTTATGGCACGCTCACAACCCTGTCCTGGGTTTCTCCATGTTCAGTCCAAGAGACATTCATTTCGAAGAGCAGAGTCTTTTATTTTCCCTCAGCAAGTCCAGAGTGTCCTGTACCTTTTTAAGTACTTTGTTAGGACTTAAATCAACACTCTAATTACAGGCAAGAGGAAAGAACATTAGAAACCAATGCCAAGACTGAATGGAGAAAGCTGCTTCTTCTCATGAGCAGAGTTATATAAACTGCTCAGATCTGCTGCCTTCACTAATGTTGAGGCACTTAAGGCAAATGAGAGCATCACTCCTCCCTCTGTCCCCAGCATTTAGTTTATCACTATTTTTAAACATTTTGCAAAACTATTAGGATATTTATGGGTAACATACAGAGGAAGAGATCTGTGGTACCAGGAGAGCAGAGCCGGACAATTCTCGTGAGCAAATGATTGATTTGGGGTCATTAAAGAAATTGAGATGTTGTCAACATACGCTCTTTGTTTACCAAAACCTTCACCAACTGGGCTCAAGATCCTTGTTGCAGACAGGACTAGACATCAGAATTAAAGGGCATTTAACATTCTCTACTTTCATGTATTTGAAAATAAAGTTAGGTTTTAGAAAATTGAACCATTGCTAACCAGAGTTTTCTGAAACTTGATCCTCAGACTACGTACATCAGAATTCCCTGATTGTTAAAAATGCAGATTCAAAATTCTCAACTGAGATCTGTTGATCTACCAGTGACTGTATCTTATACATTTTTGTATCCTTATCTCCTGGCATATTATTTAACCTATGGAAAGTGCTCAATAAGTTTGTTGAATAACATGGCTTATTAATTAACGCTATCTTGGGATTGATGAGTTGGATGCGATTAAATTAACCAGAGATTTCCTTTTATCTTCTTTCCCACTGATCTTCAGTTGGCAGAACTAAAATAGTTGGAAAAATACAAGTCAAAACATTTTCCACGGTTCCCTTTAGGCTTCCAAATTTCCATCAAGTCAGTAATCTTTAAGAGTTGAAGTTAGTCTTGGAGCAGTTCTATGTTGGCTAAAACTCAAAAGAACCTAAATGGTCTAGAGTTAAAGCTTAAAGCTCAGACAAATAAGAAACTGTTCAGTATCTGATGAAGAGTGGGGGTGAGGGGATTGAGTCTGTGGAGGAAATGCAGAAGTAAAATTGTGAGATGAGGAGGAAAGCAACCAACAAGTGTGCCTGTCACAGCCCTCAGCTGTCCTGGGTAACCAGCTAGGGCTGACATGATCTGGAATGAGTAGATGGCATCTACATGGCATGGTTCAGGTGTCAAAAACCCCTCAGAAACTCCAAAGCTTCTCTGCCACTAGCCTTTCTTACTTAAGCATGAAGAATCAGAATATTATCAGAATATCTAGCCAGAGATTTCTATCCATGGTCCCACAAAACTGGAGCTTACTACATGAAATGCTGGGTGAAATCCAAGTTTTGAGTGCATGCTATCCTCAGAATCTTTACTACTCCAATGGCCAGGTTAACCCACCCCTAAGGGCCCGCAAGTGATGCTTGCTGTATGTGTGGACAAACAGAGGTTGGTTTGCTCAGTTAAGAAGCACAAGAGGGGTATGAGAAGAAAGTTGTTAAGGGAGTAAAGTGAGGGTGCATCAAGAAACATAAAACACAAATGAGCCTGTAGTTGTTTTCATGAAGGCTACTTTACAATTTCACATTTTATACAAGCGCTTCTTACAAATGGCATTGCTGACACCCTAGGGAGGTGGCACACAGCACTGGACCCTAATTAAGCAAACCAATACCTGTTTGAGAAAGAAGGAAGGGAGGAAGGAAGGAAGGAAGGAAGGAAGGAAGGAAGGAAGGAAGGAAAGGAAAGGAAAGGAAGGGAGAAAGAGAGAGAGATGGGGGAAGGGGGGAGGAAGGGAGGGAGGGGGAGAAAAGAAAGAAAGAGAGAGACAGAGAAAGAGAGAGAGGGAGGGAGGGAGGGAGAGAGGGAGGGAAGAGGAGGGAAGGGAAGAAAGGGGAATTTTTAGCTCTTGGGTGGTGTTGACAACAAATCCCACTAAAGACAACAGAGGACTAAAAAGAAACCAATCATGTGTTATCTGGAAAAAAGATTATTTAATAATAGGTCCCTTCCCCTGTGGAGCTGCCTGTGCTGGTTTTTCTCTTGCTGCATTTCCTTTCTCTTGCAGAGCTCCACAGTTTGACTCCTACAGGTCATTATATACATGAAGAGAGCCAAGAAACTTTGACATTTGCTGTGGGCGATAATGTATTTGAAGGGATTGGAACACACCCTTGGTGGGTCCTATCCCCCACACATGCACAGAATAGCACGCCAAATACAAAAAGACCCAAGGCGGGTCATGTTTGGGAGCATTGACTTAAAAGCTCTTCAGTTTTTTGAAACAGAAAAGCCAAAATTTATCTGTTTTCGCTCTGTGTCCCATCTGATCAAAGTCCAAGAACATGAACTGGATCATAAAATAAGTAACACACACCAGCATCAGGGGATGAGAGGGCAAGAGAGAACAGTATCGGGAAACATGTGCTCTGATATGGCCACAGAACCATTTTCCAGTCCCTAATTCTGCTCCTTCCCTCCACTCACTGCAGGGCAGCAGGTAGGAGGTTGTCCCTGCACCCCTGAAGTCTTCCATACAGCACAGGAGCATTTTTATTTCCTCCTCAGCATCCCCCTGGTCCGGCCTGGACCTGCCTTCAGTCTCAGCGAACCCACCGTGCCCTGCTGTTCTTTCTACCTTCACCTTGTACTACATATATCTCTTGTGTAAGGAGAGCCTGATCTAGATGGTTTCAAACTAGGTTTGAAGAGGAAGAAGTAGGACCTTGTCTATTTGAATAGATGCTGCCATCATCTGAAGTCTCATATGAAGACTCTTCTTTCAGTAGGGCTCCTAATAACTCCTCTCCCAAAGCCTTCTTTCTCCTTTTAAGTATTCATTACACTGACCTATTTTGACTGCAGTACATATGATAAGTGGACTATAAAAGATTTAGCTGCTGTTTGGGAACCATTTAAGTTCATTAGAAAATCTGGAATTGAACTTCTGTTTATTTTTCCCTTAAAACTCTTACTGAATGGGCTAGCACCCTGCCTTATGAGAAAATAACATACATTTTTAAAACTGAAGTTCTTGGAAGCTAATTTCTATTGAACCAGGAGTTACACAAACAACTGAAGGTAACATTTATTGAGTACCTACCACATGCTAGGTGCTTTCGTTGTCTCTTCACTGAAACTTTTTTATTTTAATTTTTTTTAACCGTTTATTTATTTTTGAGACAGAGAGAGACAGAACATGAATGGGGGAGGGTCAGAGAGAGGGAGACACAGAATCCGAAACAGGCTCCAGGCTCTGAGCGGTCAGCACAGAGCCCGACGCGGGGCTTGAACTCACGGACCGCGAGATCATGACCTGAGCCGAAGTTGGCCGCTTAACCGACTGAGCCACCCAGGCACCCCTTCACTGAAACTCTTGGGGAGGTATTATTCCCTCCTTATGAACAAGAAGACTGAGGCTTGGAGTGAGTGGTAAGCAGAGTTATAATTATTCAGGCACAGGCCCATGTCATTCATGCTGCCACAATTTGGGCATCTAGGGAAGGGTGAATCTATTATCCAGAGTCTTTCTAACTCCACGGTTTGTACCCTTAACCCCCACACTCCAATGACTTATTTAAAAATTTATTTTATTAAATTTTTTAAAAGTTTATTTATTTATTTAGAGAGAGAATACAAGTGGGAGAGGGGCAGAGAGAGAGGGAGACACAGAATCTGAAGCAAGATCCAGGGTCTGAGCTATCAGCGTGGAGCCTGATGCAGGGCTCGAACCCATGAACTGTGAGATCATGACCTGAACCGAAACCAAGAGTTGGATACTTAACTGACCGAGACACCCGGGCACCCCTCCAATGACTCCTTATATAAGCTCCGTTAGTGGATTCCCATCATACGACAAAGTTCCTTTGGGATTTGGCCTCCGCCTTCCTCTCAAGCTTCACTGTGCATCATTCATCAGATGCAAACCCATGCCAAACTACACAGTTTTCTGAACAGGAAAGGGTGCTTTGTAGCCCCATAGCTTTGAGCAGGCATTCTTTCTACCCAAACAACTTTTCTCCATATATACCCAGAAAATTCCTTGTCTTTGATGAGTCAGCTCATGTGCTTCTCACCCTGTCAAGATCTACCCTGACCTCTTAACTACCTGCCAATTCAATCATTCCGTTATTGTATCTCTATATCCACCTTTGTACCTGTATCATTCTTGAGATTATGACTCTTCCAGGTCCTCTTGCCAGTAATAGCATCCCCAAGGCTTGGTACAGTATGAAGCATAGTAAGATCTCAATAAAATTTGTTGAATGAGTATATGATTCTATATCACAGAGCCCAAAGAACTTTAATCAACCTTTACTATTCAAGGAGGGTATTATATCATCCTTCATAACTGTTGATTACTTCACTTATTTTTTTAAATTTTCCCACCCCTGTTTGTTTTTATTTTGTCAATTCTGTCATCAGCCAGCAATCCCAGTTAATGCTGACCTCATTATTTTTGTTTCTGTGGCCTGAGTACACTTTCTGCCATGATTCTATCATACTCTGGACTCCCCTTTCAGCCTCCCTGACATCTGCCATTTCAGTTCCTCATCCTTCCTTTCCTGGCAGATGTGAACTCCCAACACTGGTGTGGCAACAATTTAAATTCTCTCCCTAACTCCCTAGTTTAACAGTGCCAGCAAAAACCAATCCAACAGAAAGAAAGGAGGGGGGAAGATTGTTCATGCAGATGATTTGCAGCAAGAGATATAAGAAAAGCCACTCCCAGGTGGAAACAAGTGTTCCCAGCTTTGGGTCCATCACCTCCTGGCCCCAGGTTAACAGAGACTCTTGGTGAGCAATCGGGTTCTCTAGCCCCAAAGTGCAGCAGGGTATCACAGTCCATCTCATCTCCTTCCCGGCAGATAAAAAATTCTTTTGCCTCTAATTAAAAAGATTAATAAAGGAATAGGACACATCAGGTTCACATCAATCATTGCCCATGTGGTTCTTATTACTGTAATTAAAAGTTATCTTCCCCAAATTTCAGGACGAAAGCTCCATGATCTACAATTGAAAACACATTGGAAGTTTTCCATTTTCTAACTCCATTCATTTTACTTCTTAAGAAAAAAGTGGCAAAGCAATATTCTTATGGCTGATAGGTTTAGAGGTGTCCCTAACAGCAATCTGTCAGCAAAAACACACTTTCTCAAAAAATTTCTTGAAACACCCTCAGAAAGGTGCATTTCCCTTTTGTATTCAAAATGAATGATTGCTTATTTGTATAATTCCTATGCTTGCCTTTTCTTCCTGTTCAGCTATCAGTGCCCTTGAAAATTCTCATATGAAAGGCACTTTTAATGACAAGGTAAAAATTTACTAAAGTCTCCACTATCATGCTTGGGCTAGAACAAGACAAACTTAATGCTTGAAAATCTATATCTCCCAGAAGGCATCAGCTTTCCCCAAAGGACACACAGCACCAACATGCACTGGCCCCTGGGTCCATGTGGAAATGTGTGTGATTCCTTTTACACAATCTGAAGGAGTGGAGTCAACCCTGGGTCAATATCTGGGGAATTAGAACTTCAGTTTCAGTGCGATTGAATTTTATTAAGAACCAGTCTGGTCATCCAGACACAGTGGGTTTATGAGTTTGTTACAGCTAGGGTGGAAATGGCCAGAGACATAGAAGGTGATTCAGAGTCCATTGTCTGCATGGGTATGAGTTCTTCAGGCATAAATGCTTCTTCTAGAAGGCCAGGAGAATCATCAGATGTTTGGCTTTTGCTATACCACTACATATTCCCACCTACAGTTCTTCCTGGCATTCTTCCTGTCCCCGACTCTCCTGTATCCTGGTTGCTAGAAGCCTTCACTGGTTGAAATGCAGTAGCACTGCCTTTTCTCAAGGCTCCCAGCCTTCCGACCCAGGGCTCTATCTTCTCTCTGCTTCTCTTATCTGTGTCAAAGCAGGGGGCTTGTAACATTCTTTGCACATCTCACATCTGCACAGTTCAAAGCAGGAGCCTGCAGCCTCGTGTTTTTTCTTATCTATCAAGGCTTTCCTGTGCAAACAAGGGCCTCAGCAGCTTCATCTACATGGCTCCCTAGCAGCTCAACCGAGCACACTTTGGGACAGGGCTGACCACCTCTATATTCTAGTTTCTTACTTCCACGAAAAGTGTATACAACTTTAACTTGCAGACAATCTCCTATTTCAAAACCTTCTTGTTTTTAGCTTATGGATACTTAACCCCACGAGAGTCCATTGCATTGCACCAAAGCCCTTGTCTGCAAGAACTTAAGGACCTATTCTAAGACATTCAAATCTGTGTAGAGCCACACTCCAGATTGAAGTATTTTCTTTCCTAAAATCTTGTGGTCTGTATTATTCCCAACATTCACATGGCACTAAACACAGTGCCCCTTGTATCTCAGCTTTTTTTTTTTTTTTTTTTTTTTTCAATTCTTTCTCACCTAGACTACGAGTTTCTAGAGGATGGGAAATCTGTCTTTTCTCTTTTTGGTTCCCAGAACCTCTCATAATGTTCTCACATTGCAAGTGCTCAAAGAATGTTCATAAGGATGATACCTTTTAAAGATTCCCACGGTGGGTAAAGTCAGACTGTCACAGAGTTAGGCCCAGCAGGTAGAAAGTGTGCACATGGATATGCTTGTAGTTATGGATAATTAATGCCCTTCTGCCATGCCTGCCTGTGTCAGAGGCTGTCATCTCGGCCCCCCTCGGATTTCTCAAAAGCTGATCATCTGTGCTCTGAGCCTTTCTTGCCTGTGCCATTGTACTCAGGCAATGGGGCAAAGGATGGGGTCAGAATTTCTTTGCCAGAGAAAGCACTTCCATTTACCTAAATGGAGTAGGAAAAAGTGCAGTGCAGACAGCGCAAACAGCTGCACTTCCAGGACCTTAAAGGACCAAACTAAAAGTGTGCATGAAGGCAATCAACCTCCACAGCTTTCTAAGCAAGTGTCTGAGGGTGGAGCCTTTCCTGGGTGCTTGTCTCTCTGCAAAACACACAGGATATGGCCCAAACCTCAGGCTGGAGAGCCAAACAATCGGGATGGATGAGAACATCTTTTCCTAGAACTGGGGGTTCCTAGTTGAGGTCCAGAGCTATACGAAAGGACTTACCCACATATTGAATGCAGAGGCAGAGGCCAAATATGCAGAAAGAGACAAAAAGCACACAAGAGACTCTATAGTGTCAAAAAACATGGAAGAGACTCAATAGTGCAAAATATCGAAAATGCTCAAAGTGCATTCTCAGAAACAGTCAGTTTGTGTTAACTTGTCACCCACTGATACCTCTATAGTTTTTTACCGAGGCACTTGCTTATATTGAAAGTTAAATTATCCAAGAGAGAGCCATACATTTCAAATATTGTAGATCTGCAAACATTTTCAATGAAATCAAATGAAAACATATCATTTGAGACCACAGATGTTTTCCACATTTTCCTTTGTTCCTCTTGGATACTTTTCTAACTTATGTTTGGTTTCATCACTTTTTAAGACCAGAAAACATTATCAGTGGGACAGCTAGAGCACCAGCCCAACAGAACACTCAGAAACAAGCAACAGAAGCACATTGTTTGGGCTGCAGATCCTTTTTTTACTTTTCCATATGTTGGTCTACATGGAGCTAGTGATAAGGCAGAGTGTCTGTCACCCCGACAGCTAGTCTGGAGGTTCTTGTAGGGAAAAAAATACAGTACAACACATTGGTTGGAAATGGAAATGGACGTTTGGATGAAATGTTTTGTAGGTAAGGGGCTTGCTTTCCAACTAGTCTGCAAAATCCTTGAGACGGAGCCATGTACCTATCATCCATAATGCATGGTTTATTTTTAGTACGCATTTACATACAAAGTTGATGCTAAGTCCTCGATGAACACTTCTTTCCAAAAAAAAAGTTTACTGGCTGTTGCAGAGATACAATCTCCTTTTAAACGGCATCCGTCGTGCTTTGCCTTGGTGGCTGGCCATGCATTTTAAAGACAGCTTCTTCTACCCTGCTTGAAAAAGGAGTCCCACCCTCACAAACCAAGAGCAACCTAACAATGCTTCATCCTGTCATGTCTGGCCAAAGCTACACTTCTTTTTATCCCTTTCACTCTTTGATCATCAGATAAGTGACATCTACAGCTATGTGTAACTTTCAATGTTATATATTAAAAGCAGATACATATTGAAGACAGATACATATTGAAGACATGCCATAATTCAAGATTCATAGATGGTAATACAGACGGAAGAAGCAAAAGAGATGGGAACTTTAAATGAAACCTGTAAGTAATCCCTCCTCCCTAAGTAATAGTGATAGTAAATGAGGAGATGGGTAATTATTGGCCTATTGTCACACCCTACCACATGATGAAATGAGTTTAGTTCTAAAGTAGTCCTAGGTAGTAAAACAGGCCCAGATATTTTACTCCAATTTGCACAAGACCTATAAAATCTGGGCTTACGATGGACCGAAGCAAAAGATGCCTAGTGGATCCACATCAGAAATTCAACACTAAGTCAAAACTACTCACGGAGAGTTCAGAGAATTCTGGGCCAGCTTCAGTACACACAGTCCCTAGGGGGGCAAGAGCGTTCTACCTGGAAGACTTCCCATGCCTGCTCTGATCTCCTTGAGACTGGTTTTCCAGAGCTGAGCCAGAAGACACCAGCCTCCAGGGTTTGAGAAAAATAGGGAGAAATGTTTCCTATAATCATACTTTGTCTTGGCCATTGAAAATAACCTCTGAGTGGTGGAGCCAGTGTTTAGAGAAATGGATGGGACGGGCTGCCTATGGTTTAGTACTTGAAGAAATGTTAAAAAATCTATGTGGTGAGTAAGCTAAGTATTCAGATGTTTGAGGTAGCTTTTCTAAACTTTACAATAGCCCAGAATTTGGTCTTAAGTTAGAACAAGAAAGCCACATAGGAACAATATTTCTTTTAAATTACTCCATGCTATGAGATTACATGGGAAGCAGATGAAGGTGGAATAATAGAGTTCAAAATATTGTATTTCAAGAACGAGAAATAGTGTTTAGCAGGCTGTTTGAACATTTTGAGAATGTCTAAAAGCCAGAAAACAAGAGCCTAGCCTAAGGATTAAACATGAGGGGAAGAATATTTGTTCAGACCCCTATTTCATGTTGCACAAAGAAATAATAAACAAGGGTGCTGGGTTTGCTACATAGAATACATTCTGCTGTATGAATATAGATGCAAATACGGGTGGTAATCATCAGTGTTTATCATTTTACCAACATGATATAGTCTGTAGCTTGAGGGGGGAGGCAAACTGCCTTAGAAAAATGGGCCTCTCCAGCTTCTCCATTCTTTCCGAGAGGAACCAGGGGACCAAAGCTGGCCTTTTCCTTGAGCTTTCTAGTCAGAGCATCAATAACCGAGTGTCCAATAGTGAAGGGCCCCCAAATCAAACTCATCATGGCCTGGGCAATGGAGACCTCATAATTGTGGTGATGCTGTTTTGAGGGAGAATTGCTGTGTGCCCACGTTTCATATCCAGCTGATATGCTGTGACTCACTCATTTGCACTGGCCAGGGACAATAGTCAGCTCCTGGAATGGAAGCATTTCATTTCATTCATTGAAATGAGGCTTTCAGGAACTAGAAATTCTACTGGTTTCATCGCTTCCTGGCTGGTAATGGTGGCTGGATAGTATGGAAGGTAGAGTAATGCCAAAGAAACTAGAGACTGGTCTACTACTGTTTTTCCCCTCTTGCTCTTCTCTCGTCTTCTACAATTCCCGAACGAAGGTTTTTCTTATGGTTTAAACAAACCATAACTCTAACCACTGCTATTTATTGAGCACTATATCATGCATCAACAAACTTAAACAGTATAGAGACCCTGTATAGTATTTTACAAATAAACAGCAGCAGATAGGTGCTGGTGTAATTTGCCTGAGGTCATACAGCTAATAAATGAAACCCATGCCTTCATAAATCAAAAGCTGTTGATCAGTATGGTATAGATTTTCATGAGCCCTACTGATGTTAGCTCCCAAATTCTTGACTCTCAAATTTATTGTCTCATTCCTACTTCTGCTTATCTATCCTCACAGCCCCTTTTACCTGTATACCATGTTTATCTTCTAATTCTGTTCAATGAGTCTTTAAATTAAATTTGTTTTGCTTTCAGAATCATTCTCAGAGTCTTGGTTACACAATATCATGTGACACTTCTAAGAGAAACTGACAGAAGAGTGGGCAGAGGGAGGTTGATTTTCCAACCTAGATGCTCATCTATAATTTTGCATTATGAATTAGAATTGTTGTCCTCAAAGTGGCACCCCTAATTCTGTTCCAGGCTCCCGAAGACCTGGAAAGTGGTAGACAATGGTAGAGGGACATACATGATGATGATGATGATGACTCTGAAGTTGAAAGTCAACAAAAAATGAAAAAGTTTGTAAAAGATAAGACTGAGATGGAGGTCGGAAAGCGTTACAACTCTGAGAATAAAGAGAAGAGGAAATGAGTTAGAACAAGAGAAATAAAAACAGAAAATGTCCATATTGAAGATCAACAACAGTGAAAAGAATAAAGTGAGGTCAACTCATTACTTCTTCAAAAAGCATGCCCTGAGCATCTACTATCTTCTAGAATAGGGATACAATGGTAAACAGCAGATAAACTCCCTGTCCTCCAGTGGAGTCCATAGTTCTAGGGGAAAGATAGATATGGACCCCAAACTATAAAGTCTAAAGAGTGTCTTAAAGCTCTGCAAAGCACTTTAGAATCTGGAAACTGAAGGGCTAGAAGTTGTTTAGGCAAAGATTAGGGAGATAAATGATAAAAAGCACTGCATGAAAAATGCCCCCAAAAGATCTTAACAATGCCCTTTATGTCCTTATGTTCAGGCTAGCCTAGTTCATCGAGAAGTTCATTGAGTTTCTACTGTATTCAATTGTTCAACTTAATAACTATCTTCTGCAGAGGACTCTGGAGTTTGTTTAGGGATCACAACCTATAATAACTTAGAAAAGAAGATGATGGTGTGTCTGTGTATTTTTTTCTTCTGTCATTGAAATGTCTGGCATATTTGGGTGGGCAATAAGCAAACACAGATGTGAATGAAGCAAAATAACAGAAGGAAGTAATGATGGGAAACTGAAAGTGAAAAGGCCATGCAGCAGATTTCACAAACGATTTGAACACCAAAGGTCAGAGCATATCAACCCTACAGTTATGCTCCCACACAAATATCATATTACAGGAAATATATGCTGGAGACAAATAAAAAAGGTGCACAAGAGGGTAACCGAGATCAAAAAGTCTTGGTATGCAGCTGGGTTAGTGACTGAGCTCTATGGAAGAAAAAGCTGAATGTAGGACATCAAGTGGTGTTCCTCATCCAGAGCCTTAGAAGACCTACGGTTACATGGATGGAAGAAAAAAAAAAGAAGAAGAAGAAGAAGAAGATAAATGGAAGACCAAAACTCAACGAACTACAGAGGCACTGGAACCCATGTTGCTACATGTGGAGCAATTTGGGAAGTGATTACTAGAGTCAGCAGGAGACACTGTATGTGTGCATTCGCTGAGCGAGAGCACTGGACTGGTGCAAAGAACTGGACGTGCATGGCCACAATGAGCACCAACGGTGCGGGGGGGCACAGCTCGTTTGCCTTGACTCCTGTGGAATGCCTTTTTCTGTTTTGGAGAGTGAAGTAGAGGATGTGTATGGGGCTGTTAGCGACATCACTGACTCTTCAGGGCTGATGCGATGGGTCACTAGTGGACAAATAGGTATGAAAGCTGGAAAGTGAAATGGGGCACAGAAAGTGAACCAGGGCAGTTCTTACAAGATCCACAAGAATTTTATCGAGAAACCAACAGAAATATCAGGTGACTTCGCACAAAAAGAAGAATTTTGCTATGGTATGGCTAAGAGAACTGCATCAAAGTCCCAGAAGCTCCTGCTCATTTACCAACTGACCCTGTTACTTCCCTTCTGCTTGTTTTCTGTCCTACTTCTTGGACAATGGTTAGGTAGCACTTTCCAGCCACTGTCTACTAGGGAATCCCCCTTCAAATGTTCTCCCCGGACCACAGGACTAGGCGCTTCAGCATCACTGCTCTGGATGATACTCTTTAACATAAAACACTGCCTTGCCATTCATTCCTTCCTTCACTCACCAAATATGATTCATGGGCTATCTGCATGCCACACACTGTGTTTAGAGCTGGTCATAAAATAATAAGTGATAATAACAAGGAGAAACTGTTTTGGTGAACACTGATTCAGGAGTGACACAATTCTGAAAAAGAAGACACCCACCCCCCATCCCAGTACCATGGGCTTTCTGATTATCTCAAGGTCCATTTAATGACTCCAAACAAAAGCATTTTCTGGTTTTAAACATGTGCTCAAACCTGACTGCCCCTTAAGGGAGGCAGTAAGTGAGGTCCTAAATGAATGGTGTAAGGTGTTCTAAACCTGCACGCAGCTTAAGTAGAGGTCAGTTCTTACACAGCCTTGGTGACTGTTTTTAACTACACCAAGCTGGCTGGTTACCATAATTTTGGTCCTGATAGATGGATACAGGATAAACCCCAGGGCCAGAAGTCTGAACAGAGAATATAACTAAAAAACGTAGAGAAAAAAATCACCATTAATGTGTGTCACGCAATTAATAAAAAAAAAATGCTGTGATTTATTTCTTATGCTGAAGAAATATTTACCTTCTAGTTTTGTATTCGTAATGCTGCCTTCCTTTTTTGAAGATGCTCCCCCTAACCGTATATGCCATAGGCTCCACAAAACATGGACCTGCCCCTGGTGGACACATGTGGATTCTTCTTTCTCAGTTCTGCTGCTGTCTAGCCATGAAAATAGGGCTGGTCACTTAATTTACCTATTTATTGTTGCTGGTGTTGTCATTTTATCTCATGTATCTTTAAAGCATGCACAAGAATACTTTCAAGACATAGTAGTGGTGAGTTTTAGAGAAGGTTATCTGTGGCAAAGTATATGGCAACTTAAAAATACTATATTATTTAAGGCATTATTTAAAGCACCACTAGGCCCTCCTTCAGTTTGGAGTTGCATTTGAAGCTTTGGCCTCAAAAGCCACCTGCAGGGCTTACATTATTGTTAGACTCTGGAATTCCTATGTATGTATGTATGTATGTACGTATGTAGTAAAGCCCCACCTCACTATCCAATCCCAAATTTCTTCAAGTAGACATTGAATTATTTACTGCTTTCTAGATCTCAATGGACCTAGCTGTATATGTAACTGCCTAATAAATATTTGTGGATTTGTCAAATTGGCTTGAATTCTAAGATTTTGTGCCCTAATTACCCATCCATCCATCCATCCATCCATCCATTTGTCCATCCATCCATTTAATATATATCTAATAAGAGCCTCACTTGTGCTGTTGCTGAAGCCCAGAATGTGAACAGATAAAAGCCAGGCTGCTCTGGTTGACGTAGGCTGTGGACCGGCAGCCTAGCCTGACTGGCTCCTCTTGGCGGCATTTGAGGATGTGTGCAGATCGCTATCTGCAGAAGGTCACTCTGCCAGGTACAATGCAATGTGCTGCAGATAGAATAATTAATGCTATACAGTGCCTCCCGCCAAAAGTTGACATTGTCATGGGGAAGACCATGAGGTAGAAAGACAGATCAGAATAAACTTGCCTGAAGGAGTTAAGGGAAGCTACACAGAGACATCTTTTGAGGTAGGCCTTGAATGCCAGAAAAGTCTAGCAGGCATACAAAGCAGGAGAGCGCTCCTAAGACAGGCGTCAGCATCCACAAAGGCACAGAGATCTGCGAACATATGCACTATAGAAGAGGGGGGTCTTCTATGGCTCTGATGCGGCACACATAGAGATGGAACAGAGACAGTGAGACATGCTGTAGACCTAAACTGGCTTCTTAATCCTGAATCTTGTTCTTTACTCTGGACGCAGTGAGCAGCCTCTGAAGGCTTTAAACGGAGTGACATGATCAGCCTTGCATTCAAAAACAACACAGAAACAGTCCATTGATTCTGAGCACCCCAAACTGGAATCCTATACCCTCATTCCAAAATGATTCGCCGCTTGGTATATAATGATTGCGTATTTCTTCAGGATGATTTATAGAAGCCACTATCACAGATTCATCCCCTCTGATATTAATTGAATTTAACCTGAAATGGGAAGCTTCAACAGTGTTGAGGAGAAAGAAAATATATTTGAAATAGAACTCCCTTATTTTAAAAGTCTTCAAGAAGTGAGAAATATGGGACTATAACATTTGCTCTCTTTCTCTAACTGTGCATTTCTTCTAAACAATTTTCTGAGATTTCTCCATTGATTAAAGTTAGGACTTCACTGTGGGAACCCTTGAGTTTTAGCCAAACATAGATTACTCTTTGGATAATACTGTGCACAGTAAAATGGAATATGCCTACTTTTGTGTATCTAAAAATGATTAAGAAGTCTGTCCTGAATGTGAAAACCAGAATAAAATGATACACATTAGGTGCAAAGCAAAGAAGTAAAGTACCACCCGGAAGGCAAAAAATATGGGTTTCAACATGGGCATATCTGTAGGTCTATCAAAAATATGATAAGGCAGAAAAAAACTGCTTCTTGCATTAAGATCCACATCTCTGAATTCTCCAGAAGGCAGGCACCAGTCAAGTGTTTGGAGGTGGAGTACTTCCCCCCGCAGGTCCTCTGGGTAGAAAGAGGTCCCAAAAGGGCAGAAATGTTAATTATTAACCTCAACGTGGAGCCCTGCATTAAGAGTTCATATTTGTAAATGCTTTTGATGCTCAGATAAGCTGTCTTCTGTACCGGCACCCTCTCAGTAACTCCAAACTTTTTTCTTTCTTTCTTTCTTTTTTTTTCAGTGGAGACCTGGGGTGGGGATGGTGGGGGTTGTGTTTGGGGAGAAAGAGAATTAGAGCCCCTCCACACCTGGGAAAATGCTAATTCCTGTTTTTAAGAAAATAGGCTAAGAAAAAGCTCAAGGGAGTCTAGGACATCAAAGAACTCTTCTAAAACAACTTTTTGACGATTTAAATGAAAATGAGGCAGACATATATGGATTAAATTTTCCCCTTAAAGCAGCCTGAGGTTTAAAGATTAAGGGGGAGAGAGATGGACGTACAATGTATTGGTGGGGTTATTATCAGAGCTTCAACGAACCTAAAACCGAGCGCATTAACCATGAGGTGCCCGTGCGCGCTCCGACAGGCATGTCCGCGCACGCGCGCACGCACATGCGCCGCGCGCACACGTGTGCCACGTGCCGTGAAACAGTCCCCGCACAGCTGATGATTTATGCATCTTGCCAGGAGAGAAGTCGGCCACGCCAGCCTTGAAAGCACTTTAGTTTAGTTGTTTTCACTCATGAAGGACATGTTGTCCTGTAATTATTCTGTCATTTCTTAAAAGGTGAAATCCTTAACAGGTTTGTGCTTTATGTGTTGCAGTGAGTGTTCTTGTCAGAGCACGCCTAACCGAGTCAGAATCCCCATCCCACATCTCTCTCGTGAGAAACAAAGAGGAAGCGGACATTTGAAAAAATGTGTTAAAGAATCTAGGAGAAAGAATATTAGGGAGGACGTAGATAAGATACAGAAACATCGTAAACAACATTCCTGTTTCCTCTCTGGGCTCTCAAAACACCTACAAAATGCTTTCTGTCATTAACTTTTTTTTTTTTTCTTTTTCTCTCTCTGTCAACAAACAAGTATAATTTTGTATCTGTATGTGATAACAGAATAGGGTAGGGTAAAAATAGCTAATGTTTAACTCCGAGACAAAATGAAAAGCATACAACTCCAACCAATGTAAATGTTAAAGTTATGTTTTAATACAGAGGAGAAAGGAGATGTTGGCATTGATCAGGTTAGTTATTTGTTCTCTGTACTCCTGATAAAAATTGCAAGGTTAGTGAATTAAAAAAAAAAAGTGTTAGCACCTCAAATAATCAAGAATTTTACTGTCTCAAAAATCAAATGCAATAGGAATGCAACTTATTTTTTTTTTCCACATCAAAATTAATCTTTCAGTTTGAAAGGTCTAGCACTGCAAAATGTTACAGGGCATTTCCGGGCCAAGTCAGAATGAACAGTTGGCAGGCTTATCATCAACTTAAGAACGATGTTCTAATTTCATGAACTGTAAAAAGTCTTGTCTTCTCTAACTCCACAGGAAAATAAGATCAATAGGTGAGATGTCTGTGCACTATACGGTTTTGTACGCTTTGGAAAACTCTGTATATGATATTTGCAGTTACTTTCTGGCAAATTCTCAAGGGTAGTTCTCTGGAGGGTCTTAAGCTGTGATCATTAAAAACAGCTACCAACTCATTTAGACCCAGTTCATAGCAACACAACCACTGATCATTCCATCAACTACCTGCCCTCTGCCAGGGGACTTTAATAATCCAACTTTTCTTTTGTCCTCTAACCTCCACGCTATTGCTCAGAAATCTCTGTTAACTTGAACTTTTGAAAACATAACCCAAAACAATGATGGAAATTAAAGCTGAGATTCAGCCAGTGTGCAATGGCTCATAGATACAGGGTTGTTTATGTCTGGAGTCCTTTCTGATTATTTTTGGCACCAACTCTGTTGGTCACTGTTCTTTCCAAACTGGTTGTTGCATGTTTTGAAGGTTATCCTTGAATGGATGCACAGTGTCTGAAATTCCCCGCGTTAATGTTGCTACATCTCAATGAACATGCCATTGACTTGTTTCAGGCCCTTGTCATATCTTGCCAAGAATGTTGCCAAAGGCCGTGATAATGGCATGAGATCAACTGTGTTCACCATAGGATACAGGCATGTTGATATAGATCTAGAGAGGAAAGGATGCTTAAAGGGCTCTATTATTAGGTTTGGTTTAGTACTTTCAAAAAACAATAAAGATTCAAGGAAGATAGAAACAAAGAAGAGAGTTTTGGTTCATGAAAGATGGATTAATGTCATAGGAAAGAGAGGATTCTGAAGATGACAGCATTTCTGCAGTCATTGTCCTATTGGCCAGCCTCACAGACTTTTGTCTGAATCTCAGGTGGATCTAAGGTGAAAAACAAAAGTTAATTTCACCTCAATTTCAACAGCCCATTGGAAGGGTAGCCCTTGGCAACATTGATTTCAACACCTTCTGCAGCCAGGGGAAGAATGTCCTTAGTAGGGACCTCAGTTCCATCAGTGACCTTGGTGTAGTTGCCAGTGGGCGGCCGCAGAAACAACAGCCTTTGCCCCTTGACTGTGCATTAGCAACCAAACAGCTCCTTTGGACATTGACAACCACAGGGAACATGACCACAGAAAGCCAGTGTTCTCATGCATCCATTCACTGATCCCAACCAATATTTATGAGTTCCTGCTATATTCCAAGAACTAAGGGTTATGGAAAAAGCAGTAAAAATAACACATGTGCTTTTCTGATCATTAAGTAGAGTGAGATATGTGTTTTCTATCCCAACTGAGTACATACACATGCATATGTACACACACATCCATGTATTCTGAAACAAAGTTTCATGAAAGGATGCTGACCCTTGCCATGCAGTGTGCTCTACTATTTTCTATATTCAACTGAAATTTTCTATTATATTGTATTCTATATGCTTTCATTTAAAAAAAAATGCTGGTTAGTCCTACCAAATTGATTTATGGACCAATAATGTATTCTGACTCACAGTATGAAAAATACTTTTCTAATTGGAATTATAACTGTTATGCAAGCATTTAATGTGTGCTAGGCACTGTTCTAAGTACTTTCCATATACTAACTTATTTATTCCTTGTAACCTGACTGCATTCACTTAGCTAGTGAGTGGAGGAGGCAGAACTTAGTTACAGGCAGTCTTGCTCCAGGTCCTACACACTTAAACAGGGAAGAAGGAAATTGTGAATATCACAAAATAACCAAAGGGACTTGGCCTTGTAGGAGACACCTTTAAGGACTCTCAGATCTATTTAGGGAAAAAAAAATTAGTGGGAGGGGTCTGTGAATAGTCAGGAAAATAACGCTTTGTGATTGTTACTGCAAACCTAGTTTTACCCTCAGGCTTTTAGGACCTGGAAGATACAAGTGGTACTTCACTCCATCTCTGCTTCTGCTAGAGTTGAATGTTTTCAATGCAAGTCTGATGTTGCATCTTCTGACTTTAGAACTTTTAGTGCACATCCAGGGCCCGCTTAATAAAATCACTTGCCCTAGTATGGAATGTGCTTTTCTTCTACCCTGCCACTGGCTGACAAACTGGAGGTCGGCCACAGTCCCCTCGCCATCCCCCTTTCCCTCCCCGCCTCCCACAACCAGGCTTTAGTATTTGACAATCACCAGATATACCCTGGCCTCTCCTGCCTCTCTACTTGTATACACGCTCTTAATCTTTGCATATCCTTTTCCTCCTGTCCTGCCTAGAATTCCCTTCTCAACTTCATGCATTGTGAAATTAGTTTTTTGATCAGAAGCACTGTTGTGTGGAATACCACGACAGTGGGTCAAGCATTCTGTACATCCATAGATGGTAGTTTTGACGGAAGCATTGTGTACAGGGAAAGCAATTCCATTCTCAGGATAAGTGTCCACTCCAGTAAGAACAAAGCATTGTCTGTCCCATGATAAAATCAGTCCAATGCAATCAACCAGGTATCTAGCTAAACACTCTAGGGAATGTTGCCATATCAGGGACTCTGTGCTGGCCTCTGATGCTGGCATATTGGGCATTCAGCAATACCTGACACCAGGTAAGTGTCATTGTCAATGATAATGACAATGTCAATACCTGACATTGGTGTTGGTAAGTGGAAGTCTATGTTGCTGAGCTCTCCATCCCTTCCACCATGGCCACATGGTCCATGAGCCTCTTGGGCAATAACAGGGGTGGCTGGGGAAAGAAGCTGCTGATATCCATAGGAGAGCTCATCCTAGCCTCTTGATTACTGAAAACCTCCTCTTCTAAAGTAACCCATTGGTGATCATTCACATGAGACACAAATATCTTCACTTTTTTTTTTTTTTGCTCATTCAGAGAAGTTTATCCACATACCTCTTCTCCAAATTTCCTTGTTGCCACTTTTCCAATCATGTTCCTTCCAAGTCCCTAACCATCCAGGCAACCCATTGGCTACCACCTGTGAATCTACACAAACTCCTACCTCTTCTCATTTACTGTCTAGTGCATCTGGGTGTCCTGCTTGAAGTTCTGTTCTCTGGTAGGATTTCCCCTTACTACTATCCCTCAAGGATGTCCCAGAAAGGGGAGTATGTCTGTTGCAGCTGTCCACTTTTGGATGGTGCATCAATATCGTGCAGAAACATCCGCAAACTAAGCTTGAGTTTTCTCTTGCTCAGTCACTTGTCATACAAAATACACAGACATATATGTTTGTGTATATATTTGTGTGTCATCTTCAATCTGATTTGAAAATAAATTGATGCAAAATAAAACAAAAGTCATTTTGGTCAAGATGGATCATATGAGGTAGCTAAGCTAAAGCTAGTGCATAAATTAAAAATTGTGTATCATCAAAACCCTTAAATTTCAAAAAGTATAATAAGAATAGTATAATTTATCAGTAAGTGCCACGTAACTAATTTTCCTCTACCATTGGACTAGATGGCTTCCTTGGTTGAGCATCAGATAATATAGTCAGCTCACCAGACAAGTAGCTAGAGACCATTGCTACAAGCCTTACATGCTATCACTTTAAACACCAGAGAAACAACAGTAGAGCAAATGCTTACCACATGAGAGGCATGTGAGAACTGAGACCTTAAGACAGAATCGAAAACTCACACTTCTCATTTCGTACTTAAATAAAGAAATAAGAAGCCAACCAACCAGTCAACCCAGGGTAGGGTTGATCTTCCAAGTTGATATTAAACGCTACAATAACAAAAACAATGGTTTATTGGACACCTATTCTCCTCTGGCAACCCACTAAGTTCTGGGGATATATAGCTGTACATCTCTTGTCATTGTTGATATTCTACACTAAAGACAAAACACATATCTTCTCTCTTAAGGGGCCTGCATTCTGAGAGAGATAAAAGATAATTACCAACTGTGTTTACTGAAATTCATAGAAACAGAACTCTCTCTCTTTCTCTTTCTTGCCACTTAAAAGTTACAGAAAAATCTATGGTTATTATTATAACTATTAAACAGGCCATTGTGACTTAAACAGATCACTTAACCAATGTCCCCAAACTAGTATAAGGTAAAGGTGGGATTTCTGTTTGGGTCTAAATCTCATATTCTCAGCCACCAAATGAAGCTCTTACAGCAAGACTGCAAATGAATAGTTCAATTCCTCCTCAGTGAGAACCTTATGAGTTGACCCCTTTACCTTAGTTATCCACCCACAGCTTATGTGGTATAAACAGTAAAAAGCGCTGCATTCAAATTCCAACTTCTGCATTGCCAGACTGTGTGATCTTGGCAAATTCATTTAACCTTGTTCATCCCCATTTGGTTACATAGTAAGTAGCTTATATTGTTGGCAAGTCTTAGACATTCAAGTGTTTTGTAATTTGAAAAGTTGAATCCAAATGTAAAACACTGTCTGCATTTCTTTTGTAATGTCACAAGAGGCTAAATGGAAGTTAAAAATAGTAAGTAACAATTTTGAAAATAAACCTCTGTATAAGTATTTTACCCGAGTTATCATCTGCATTACAAAACACAAAAGCAAAAGGAATCAACATAAAATTCAAGAAAATCGTTAATTCCTAAAAGAATTTGATGGGAGAGTTAAAAGATCTCTATCTGAAAGGCAAGACAGTGAGTACCTATACAGACCCACTGAGTGGTGTTAGCCATGTCATTTAATTTCTTCAAGCCTCAATTTCCTCCTTTATAAAACTATGGGCTTGTGCTAAATAATCTTCAAGTGCCCTTACAGGCCTCATATTTTAACAGTTGAGACCTTGAGGATCCTCTAGCTGTGACCACCTCCTTCCACTTCATTCTGACCAGACTGGAGAATCTTACAAAATCTTTCACCCAATTGATCTGAGTGCATTTTAACCACAGAAACTCTAAAGATAGTATGCCTTTGGTCTGCTTTTCTGAACTGAATGACCTCTCTGCTTTGTAAAGTGTATCTTTCGTTGACTTCAATAGCAACCACTTAATCCCTGGAAATTAATCGAGGGAGTTTGAGTTTGCATTTCCTTGGTGTTATTGGTGTATGGAAAATCTTGTTACTTAAACCTCACTGTTGTGTGTTACGTGGTAATTTTTAAGAGATCATCATAGCAATCTCCTATTTCTGTTAAGTCTCTCTGAAAATCCAAATGGGTTTATTTCTTAAATTGCTAATAACCTTACCCAGTCAGACAAATTATCAAGTATATGGACTACAGTTGAACACAAACTCATTTCATTTGATGAAGGCAAGAAAAATATAAAGATTTCCATTTTGAGAGTAAAACTGCCAGGGTGAATTACTTGGAATGCAGTTCAACGTGATGAAATGCCATAAATTATACTGAAAATTTCTTTGTGTAGGTATTCAGCTCTGTATGCTTTTATTGATAAAACAGCAATCCCTCCCCCCCCTCCCCCTTTTTACAAGGAGTAACAATTACATTTCCCTGGAAAAGAATTTGACTTTTATTAGCTGACTACAGCACTAGTACAAAAACTCTTATTGTCTTGCACTAATTTTAGCAGAAAAAATATCCCCCCCCAATAAGGTCAGCCTGGTACCCTCAGCATAATGTCACCTGCCTTGTGTGCTTTTGGTCTCTCCTGTAAGAGCAGTTCAAGAGAGCAAGTCAGCGCCCTTAACTTAAAAGCAGGAACCAAGGTGAAGGAAAAGTATTCTCAGATACAACGTAACAAATGTACTGCTTCATCAAGATGCTTTTTCAAACAAAAGTCTGGCAGAGCTCAGGAATCAGAACAGAAGGTAATACAGAGTTCTACCAGGCTGCACTTGTAGCTCTTGAAGTATGCTGGATGATTCCCCACACACTTTTCCCCAACTGGGCATGCGTTTTGGCAGTCAGTCTTCTGCTTAGATTCTGCCATTTGATTTTCAAGAACTTGCTAGAATATACAAAAGTTTAAAAAAAAAAAGCAAGGTTTTTACATTCCATATCTTTGAGCAGAGTTTTCAATAGCGACCAGCTGCATTCCAAAGAGACCTGTTTGAAAGCTTGGACCAAACCTCTGCAAGTCGGAGAGGAAAGGGCCTCATTCCCTGTGCATTAGTCACTCTGTAAAAGATTAATCCTAATAAGCTACTTTCTACAGGCAGGCACACCCAGGCTTTGCATTACATACCTATGATTTCTCAATATTTAGGCCAAAGTGTGTACACTCAGATGCTGATAGATATCGTCTTTCCAGAAACCATTAACCACAGTATTAACTGTAATAACTTAGTGAGGTTAAGGAATGAGGCCAAGCAGGGGGTTGTTTCGAGTTGCCGGGGAAGTGCTTGCTCAACGCAGCGTAAAAGAACACACGGATGGAACTTATGTTTCTAAAAACACAGCCTGAAGAAAACCTAGTCCAGTATCTCTTTGTTTCATCGCTTCCACACCGCCATCCCTTCCTCTGTGTCTTTGCTAGGTCAGTTTTCAGCAGGTAGTGCTGCTTGCTTAATTGATTTCATCAGTTAATGGCAGCCACCGTGATGGAGTTTGGAGTTTTATACTCCAGAAATCAGCATGGAGACAGAACTTCCCGATACCTTTGCCAGACCCTGGGAGGACAACCACACACAGGGCTGCTAAGCTGACCTGAGCCATTGCTGCAGTTCCCTACCTTTGCGCCATGACACCGCCCCACACTGGCCCGCTGCTGGGGAGCTGGTGGACAGGCCTGTGGCTGTGACTACATTGCTAGGAGTTCAGGGTTGATGCCTAGCCATCCTTATTCCAGTGCAATTCTTAAATTAAATTTCATTTATATTCCATGACTGCTTTGCCTTACGAAAAGGGTTTTCTTAATCTTATTTTTCTCACCTATCTCTTGGGACTTTCATGACTACTGAGATTGAGAAGACAAAAAGGTAAAGAAACCGAAAGAGATTAAAAAAAATCGAGATAAAACAAAGAGGGATGTGAAGCAGAGAGAAGCATAAAGCTAGTGGAGGATTAGATAGGAAATTGAGCTTAATGAATTTAAGAATAAATGTTAATTTTACTGAGCCGTGTGTGTGTGTGTGTGTGTGTGTGTGTGTGTGTGTACACGACTCTATGTATGTCACAATGCTCGGTGATGCGTATTTATCAAGCAGATTGTGACGCAGTCTCTCACCTTCAAAGGCTTACCTTTCAGTGGGGGAAACAGGTCAATAATATTTGCTAACATTATTTTTTGTCATTTGTGCCAAGTTTTAAGCAAAACACACGGTAGGCTGTATCACTTTCGATCCTCCGTATACTATACGATTAGGTACTGTTAATATTCTCATTGTGTAGATTAGGAATCTAAGGCTCAGAAAAATTAAGAAACCTTGCCTAAAATTATACAACTGATAAAGAGGCAATCTGGGAATCAAGCACAGATCTCCTAAACTCAGGGATCATGTTCTCTAGCATTATGATATAGTGGCTCACCAAGGATACAATGAAGAATAATAGAAGCAGACTGGAATAAAGGCTAAAAAAGAGGTAGGAAAGAGCTGTTTGAGAGAACAAAGGAAGAAATACTTAATTTTAAATGGCTTCATTAGAAAGGTACTGTTGATCTGTGACTGTGTCAGTGGCTTCAAGATCTGTGACTGAATGTCAGTTTAAGGTGTTTGGGTATTGTTTCAGGACCTGAGGTGCCCTCTCCCCTTTCCGATTCAGGGTAAAAACTTCAGGCTCTGTGACCATAATACCCAGCACACTTTCTTTTGTGGAAAGTAGCAGAGCAATAGATGTGTACTTGCACCTGAGGTGAACAGCCTGTAAAATCAAAGAACAGAAACCAACAGAATGTGGCGTTGGGACCGCAAGAATTTGCAGAGGCAGCAGGAGCAGCCAGTTTCTGTGCACACGGCCTTCCTTTCTCCGTGAGAATGTAAATTCTATGAGGTCTGGGATGTTCCTTACCCTGCACGTTGCCACCATGTCAGCCACTAACATGGTGCCCTGCGAATGTAACCAGGTAAGTTAATGAGTTTAAGCAACGTTAGCATGGGCCTCATCACGGGTTCTACCAGGTAACATTACCCTATCTTTGCTCACCACTCCATCTTACTTCTCTGACCTTCCTGCCGAGTTTGCTTCTTTGATTGGAAATATGTTCTCCAGTAGTCAGCATTTCACTGAGATTCTACTTGTGATAAACTCAGGTTTTTTATAGACAATATTCTACTTTACCCCCATTCTTGAATAATAGTTAATTAATCATATATGTAACAGACTGGTTCTATATTTCATGTTTGACTGCTGGTCCTTTTCGAGTCTCATCACTTGCCCATCTCCTTCTGCCACTCATCTGGGAAAACTGATAATAAGAAAGCCTGGGTGACGGGGTGCCTGGGCGGCTCAGTCGGTTGAGCGTCCAACTTTGACTCAGGTCACGATCTCACAGTTTGTGGGTTTGGGCCCCTGGTCAGGTTCTGTGGTGACAGCTCAGAGCCTGGAGCCTGCTTTGGATTCTGTGTCTCCCTCTCTCTCTCTCTGCCCCTCCCTCACTTGCACTCTGTCTCTCTCTGTCTCTCAAAAATGAATAAACATTATTATTTTTTTTAAAGAAAACCTGAGTGAGGGGTTCCTGGGTTGCTCAATCGGTTAAGTGTCCAACTTCACTTAGCTCAGGTCATGACCTCGCAGTTTGTGAGTTCAAGCCCCACATCAGGCTCTGTGCTGACAGCTCAGGGCCTGGAGCCTGCTTCAGGATTCTGTGTCTCCCTCTCTTGTTGCCTCTTCCCCAAACATGCTCTGTCTCTCTCTCAAAAAAGAATAAACATTAAAAAAAATTTTTTAAAGGAAACCCTGGGTGCTCCCTCTTTCAGAGTTAATAGGAAATTCAAATCATACAAAAATGGTTCACATGAGAAATTCTTATCCCCTATACAGCTCCTAACTTCACCATCAACCTCAAGCCATTTGCCCCTCTCTGCTGCCAAACCATACCTCGGACCTACTTGGGAACCTGCTCTGTTCTCCCCAGAAAGCTTCATCGTGAATGTGAAAAACCTTTCCATATCCTCATCCACACAGATGTGTGGCATTATTAGTTTCGACACCTGAACCATGTCTTGGGCAAGGGTGGATCCATTCTGTCTTTGAGGGTTGACCACAGCAATTGGTACAGTGAGCAAGGTATCTAGGCAGTGACTTTGTGTCTTGCTTTGCCTCACTAAATGACACTGCTGCCTGCTGACTGGTATGTTCCTTTAGCTGTGTTGGTACCTCCTGGAAAGTTTGTGCCTAGAACTGTGCTTCTTCATACTGCATTTGCTGAGTTCCAGTAAACCCAAGTGGAAAGCTTTGATAATTGGCATTTAAGGACAGGGCCTTAAGGATTGAGGCCCTCTTTAAAGGGGCCCTGGGTTGTGTGCCCATCTGTATGTCTCAAGATTGAACGTTTTTTCTTGATTCCAGCCATGGAATCAAGCCATAAGCCGTGACTGATGCTAGTACAATGGCAACAACTCTTACTTTGTGACCCGTGGTTTTGACTCTGGTATTGGTTCCCATCCTGCAGAGCTCTCAGGAGAAAGACAGATACCCTGTACACCATATAGATCCATTGGGTGGTCAGTCATACAGAGGCAAAACACTTACATGCTGATGTCCATGCACCTACAAGCAGATTTCTCACTGGGACCCAACAAAATGCCTTTGCTGCTGCTGCTAACTATGCCTCTGTCACCTAAAAAATATCTTGGTACTCAGGATTACAGGGCAAATGACCACAGCAGGCCTGTGGCACAGCTAAGTCATTAATTCAACCATTGCTATGAGGTAGGACCTTAACCCTGATGATACTAACATGAAACTCAAAGGGGAAGAAGTATAAATATAAGCAAGGTGGAGAGGACCTCCTTTAACTAATTAAGTAACTGCAAAAGCAAGCAAACAAACAAACAAACAAAACCCTGAATTTTAAAAACCCTGAATATAGGGTAAGAGAAACAAAAAATGAACACAAGGTCCATAAATTGACCCAATCGGAAACCCAAATTTACTAAAATAAATTACACTACAAAAAAGACATCATTGATTGGTTTTTGTGCCTCTATAACATAGGTTCTGAATTTAACATCCACTGAGATATATCAATGGGGAAACTTCATGGCCTTAATCAATACTGGGGCTCAAATTACAGTTGTACTTGGACATTCCACTAAATTCAAACAAGATATCACCTGTAATCTTAGGGGAGTTGTTGAACATAATGTAAAGCACAGAGATATAAAATGCATCTTAACCACTGGAACTATTGTCTTGCTTAAATTTCCCATAGCCATATTACCCAATGGCCTAAAATACCCCATAATGGGCACAAATAATCTGCCCCAATGATAAGTAAATTAAAATTAAATTCTTTGGGACGTACAATTGACTTAGGAAAAAGATCTGACAGACATTTTCACCTTCCTGTCCCAAGTTAGAATAGTCAATATGCCCGTTATAAAGTAAAATGAGGCTTTTAAGGATTGAACCCTATTTTAGAAAAGGGCAATTATCTCTACTGTTACTTTATTTCAAAATCCAAACTGGTCTGTTTTTAACCTGGAAGGAATGAATGGCATCTCATGATGGATTACTACAACCATAACACTGTGGTCCTCATATACAAAATGTTTAAACCATGAAAACTCTGGATCATGCAAGGAAATCCTCACCTCAGCCCCTGACTGTGTAACCATCACAAGAGGGTCTCCATTCCATATGCTCTCAAGCTATTTTCAGAACTGCTTTGGAATCTGTTCTCTCCATAAAGGCTCATTCTGTGATTAATAAAACTTTTCATTTCTTATTAGTGTTTGTGTGGCACCATCAGTCATGATATTTGAGCTGAATTTTGACTGGAGACTGCATCCTTATCTGCAGGGTGATCACACAGCATGGTTTCAGTTGATGACTATGTGGGTTCAACATACTGACATCACTCTTTTGATTGCTAGTATTGTCATTAATAACGTTGCTGACAGTATATTTTTATTCTTTCAAAGGTGTTCTTTCTTTTCTTTGGATACTTTTAGAAACTTTTTAAAAATTTGAGGTTCTGGAGTTTCAGTATGATATGTCTAGGTGCAGATTTCAGATTATGTGTACTGCTTGAATCTGATAATTCATGATTATATAAATTTGGAACAAGTCATATAAATTTGGAACAATTTCTCAATTATCATTTCAATATTGTCTCTTCTCCATTCTTCCTGTTCTCTTCTTTTTGGCTTCTTCAGAATATGTATTTGACTTTTTTTTTTTTATTTGATCCTCTATGTCTCTTAAACTTTCTTCCATTGTATCCTTCTCTTTATCTTTCTATGCTATATCATAAGAATATTTCCAGAGATCTGTCTTCTTGTTTCCTAATTCTCTCTTTAGCTAGATCTAATGTTTAAATAGATCATTAATTTTATATGGCTGTATTTAAAAATTTTACATGTTCTATTTCCACTATTTCAATAGTTGACTAGTCTTTTTTTATAGTATCTTATTCCTATATCATGGTCTCATTGTCTTTCAAAGTAGTTATTTTAAAAGTAATTCTTTCAGAGTATTTAAACTTATGTGAGAGGAGGTGTGAGTTGATTTTGAATAAAGGTTTATCTGTGAGAATTATATTCAAACTCTTAGGGGGTGTCTATCCCTTCATCCTGTGTGTGTGTGTGTGTGTGTGTGTGTGTGTGTATGTTTGCTTGTACACATCATCCCACCTTGGGCCCATGACATGTAATTTCTTAGTTTAAGGGGGTTCTTGCTCATACTGATTGGAAATCATACCTGCCTAGAGGAAAGCACAAGATTATAAAGATTATAAATTCTCAAGTATGCAATTCCCTCCCCGCTACTTAGAGCTCATGTTTATACAGAAAAGCATCCTTTTTTCCTACATAAGTGGGCAGTTTTCTTAAATTTATGCTTTTGTTTCAGATTTAGAAATAGGGTCTCAGTTGCTACTCTCTCCCTTACTATGGCTTCTATACCTTGCCTCTTATTCCTTGGTTCCTGAACCTGGTAACCTCTTCCTACAAGCACTGAAGTATCAGTGCCTACTCATGGCACTGCTTGTCAACCAATTTCCTATATATTTTTGAACCATGGGGTTTTCCCTGATATTCCTGTGATCTGGCCTATGCATTTAAAAGGATGTATGTTATATATCTGTTTCTCTAAAATTTCTAGGTGTTTCACTGCTGGGAGAGTTTTCAAGCTATCTGGTTTGTCATTGCTTAGAAATGGAAGTCATCAAAAAACATTCCTTTCTTCCATTCTCTAGTATGTACCTGGTGTACTTTGAAACTGGAAGGCACTAGAATGTGGAACATGTCAAATTTCACAGGTGTAGGTGTCTGGATGCTTTTGGAGTAAAGGAGTGGTATTTCTACACATTATCCTAGACTCTTTATGGAACAAGTTTCTCTGATGCAAGATGGAAAGTAGCTATGTTGTGTTGGTATATGTGCATACTTATCATAAATGCATATTTATTTGTGTACTTCAATGGATACATATATAGCCATAGATATTTTACTTTGGAAATCACTGCTTGTCAGCTTCTGATTCTGTCTTACCCAGCTGTGTTTCTTAATTACTTCTCCTGAGGGGTGACACTCACCAGAGTTCCCAAAGCCATCGATATTTTTTTTTCTCACAACCCACGTGCAGTGGAATCTAATCACCTCAGCCCTAACCACTGTGCTCTTACATTCTGTGTGCTACTAATTATACCAAAGGCCCAGTGTGCCTGCAATGACCATTGAGCTCCTGAATCTTATCCTCATGTGCCCAAAGTTCCTTGACTCAGATTTTGTTTCATTTCATTTTCTTTTCTGCCACTGTCTTGAAAATTCCTATTCTGGGAAACCCTATGTCTGAATCTGATTCTGTTCCACTTTATTCTGGCAAGCGTCTTGCCTTGAGAACAAAATACCTGCCCTCAGTTGCTGTTATGATGATGGAGGTACTACAACCATCATCATCATCAAACTTCTTGAAGGATTCTTCCAAGTATAGTTCACCTTGGATTCTCTACCCACTTTAGTTTCTAATTGACCTGAAGCCATGGGGTCTTCTCTTGGGAAACAGAGTATGTAATATTTTCTAAGTTTCTAAGTTGTCTAGCCATGTTCCTTGGACACCACATCTTGCAAATCTTTTCCCTATTCATGAGAGGTATCATTAATCTTTATAACCAAGTTTCCAGAGAAGTTATCCAGTGCTTGTATAAAGCAAATAAAAATGTAATCCCTGAGAGTGATTAAATATATATTTATACATATTCTCTTCATTTTATAAACAGAACATATAAACAGAAGATGCACTGCCAAAGTATTCATCTGGGCTAATAATTTTGATATTTATTTGCAGGTTTGCCTTCGCTATCAATCCTCAAAGTAGAAATAAGACCTCTTTCTCTCGGAATTTTTATTTTTATAAGATGATTGTGCCTTCAATGGCTGCTCTTATTATGAGCATTCAATTCTTATTCTCCCAACAAGTAACTTAAAGTCATGATACAAACTGTACCATAAAAACTGGCCACTTGAAACGTAGAACCTCAATGCAGATATTTTCAATATTTTAGTAATGAAACAAAACTCTTATTTTAGTTCTCAATGGATGTGGGGGAGAAAGAGAACTCATAAAATTAGTGGGTGAGGGAATAGAACCAATTAGAACAAGAACATGGTGCCAACAAGGGTTTTCAGAGAATGAGGGATGAGCTTTGAGAGAACACAGGGACGAGGACAAAATGGCAAGGAAATGCAGAAGGAGCTATTCAAAGAAAGAGAAGAAACAGTCTACAGAGAAGGCCGGAAAAGATTGGGAGACGTTTTCAATTACCAAGACAAAGGAACCAGGCAAACACTTCTCAAAGGGTAGAAAAGAACAAAGACCCTACTGCAGAGAAAGAGTGGTTCCCCCCATTTTTTTTCCAGGGTGGGGGGTGGTGTTTGGAGGTAGAATTTGGTGGAGTCTTCTGGCAGACATTTATTCAACTGAATCTTGTAAAATTTATTTCTGGAATTTAGAATTGGAAAGTTGGATGTAACAGAATATTTAAGTAAAAAAAAAAAAAAACTATGTAAAATATACCAATAGCAAAAATATGAAGTCTTATATAACTTTTAAAACATTAATCTTATTTTTCCCCAGGAAATGATTATAATTCCATCCATAACCATACGAAAGATTAATTTGAAATTTAAAAAACCTTCACATGCTCAAATTATTCTTAATAATCAGGAGGTAGAATGTGTTTTGTGGGAGTCAGAATTAAAAATAAAGTATATAAAAGGATGCCATGAAGTAAAAAAGCAGCTGAGGTCTATTTTTTTTTAAGTCTTAATATCTACTAAGCAGCCCACATAAAAGAACCATGTATCTTAACATATTTGTCATATTCAAACATAGTAGTCATATTCAATGCATTTTAAAATACCACCATCTATATACTTCATAAATGTAATTCAGAAAAACTTTGCTAATTTTCACTTCCCTAATCTGCAAACCCCCAGTTCTCACAAAGAACCCCCCAGTCTCCCCTCACTTCTCAGCAAAGATTTAATAGCTGAGAGCTCTATCGTGTTCTCGTATTACTGAGACTTCATTATTTTTATATGCCACACGACAGGACACTTACTAATATACTATTAAGTATTATCATAAATAATTAAAATGCAACTACACTTGACAAAATGAAAGAACAGAGTGTATTCTGTGTTGCAGTCAACTTGTGTGTGTGTTGGCCAGAGCGAGCTAAGCACATATTTTAAAAATAGAAAATCAATTACTAAGAGCTGCCTCCATTGGACTGCAATGGGCCTACCTCTCATTAGTGTGAGTTAGTGAGGTCTCGTTCTGGCTCCTACCTGTCAATTAAATCACAGAGTCATTATAGCATTATCACTGTTAAACTGAAAAAAATTAAAGTACCAATAAAACTTTGTCTTTGTGCCAGCATTTTCCACATGGCCGTTGCTTTCCATTCCTTGTTGATTTGGTATGTACAGGTCTTTTGCCGTTCCTCCCTTGCCTCTCACACTCCGAGGCAAGAATTTACTGTCCTATTAATTGGTCAACATAGATTTAGAAGCACACACCATGTGGTCAGCACTACACGGACAATGCTCAGGATATAGAAGTGTAAGTAATAAATAGTCTGCCTTCAAGGAGTTTACAATACAATTTTGGAAATAAGATTAGCATATTAAAAAAAAAAAAAGAAAAAGAGTGGCCTGTATCAGAACATGTACAATTAAGTTTTAAACTGTGTGGTCTTCACCACTGGAGCTACATGTTAGAGGGCACTGAATCCAGAAAAGCTTCCCTGATTCTATGAGCCTGGATTAAGTGTTGGTAATTTGTTCTCTGTTAACAGCCTGCATTTGCTGTGTCAGAAGTTGCCCATTTACGTGGCAATAATGGAATCCATGTAACGTCATGTAACATCTCTCACCAGCCCACAAGCGCCTTGAGGACAGAGGCTGGATCTTGTTTGCAGCATTGTTTCTGCCCACAGGAAGTTGTGGGGAGCACAGGGCCAGATGGAATTGGAGACATAGGTGCGGCTGCCCGCAGGACCGCTAGGGGCCTTGCTGCTGTTTGGCCTACAGCCCCCAGTAACTGGGAAGCCAGCTAAGGCTTTGCAGCAGCCAAAATGGCACGAGCGAATTCAGGTTTTGAAAAGAGTCCTCCATCCACAGTGTATGGAAGAGGGGATACAAATGAACGCGGGGAGCTCAGATAATTTGAAATAAACATTTAGTTAAGTAAGGAGGGGCGGCCAAAATTAACATGTGTTTGTGGTGTGATTTACCCAAATTTGGGTAATAGCCAGGTTTTCTTGGCCAGTAACGTGGAAGTGCGGTTATTGCTCTGTTATTATAAATCAGCTCATTATTTCTGAAGGTAAACAACTTACATTACATTACTATCACTTTCGATAATCTTTGATAGTCTGGAATACGTGGTGTGTTAGAAGTTGGTTATGGATATTGAAGTAAATTCAAGGTGATCCAGAAACAGTCTCAGCACGTTTTACTTGATCTCCTAGCAGGTGGCTTGCTGAGATCCTCCAAATGGAATATTTTGTCTTCTAAGTCTACCATTAGTTGCTAATCTTACTGGGTGTGCAGTCCAAATGGCCACATCTTAAGTAAAAGTTTGCTGTCCCCTTTGTTGGGGAATATGAAAATTTCCAGTCAATGTGCAAGAAAAGAAAATTAGCGTGAGCCTTTAAAACTCCCTTGGTAAACTGGGATTACTTTGGGTTTCCAGATGTGGCTCTGGTCTGGGAGTAGAGTTCGGGGGTGGGGAGCATGAAGTTTTCACAGGCTGTAGCTAATTCCACCTGATCCACAGGACAATTGTTTTCTCCTCATGTTACTCTCCTTCCTTTAAGCCTTTCAATAGCTCTCCATTGCTCTTTGGATCACTTCCAAAGCTTTAATAGGGTCTGCCAAGCCCTGCATGGACCGGCTGCCTCCTACTAACCATGCCAGCTTCATTTCACACCTTTCCCTGCAGTTGTTCAGGTACACAGGTCTTCAAGCTCCTTCAATGGGCCCTTCTTCCTTCCACAAAGGACGCGTGATCTCTTTCCATACGCTGCCTGGAATGTTCTCTACCCCATTCCAATCCCCACCTCCAACTTTTGCTGTATAATTGATTCCCAAAGTTTCTTTAAATCTTTGCTCATTGGTTACTTTTTCAGGCAAGGCTCCTCTGACGTCCTCCTCCCACTCCCTCCACCTCAGACTAGGCAAAACTGGCTCATTTTATGCCCGCAAAACACTTCACATTGTTTGCAGCACTTACACTTGTATTTTTAATTCATTTGTATCATGATTTGATGGATGCCTCCCTGTCATCAAACTGTGAGCTCTGTGAGGATAGTAGGCATGTCAGTATTTGTACAACATCATATCCATGGAGGTTAACACAGTCCCCGACACAGACTAGAAGCTCAATAAATAAATATTTTTGAGTAAACAACTAAGTGATTGAGTACCTAATTCTAATAATATGTTCCTGTACTTTTTCTCCTTCTCTGTGATCTCATAACCATCTGCTGGAACTTGGGTTTTCTCTGTATCTCACCTTGGGTCACCCACTCTATATGTGCAATGGTACCTGCTCCCATTGTCTTAGACAGTGGACATGAGAGCATGGTACCCACCCCGGCAGAGGCTTACTTCCAGGAAGTCCAGTATAAATCCACAGCAGGAACATTAAGGTCCCCTATTGTGTTCACTTGCAGCTGAGAAGAGACAATAAAACAAAAATGTAAAAGGGCCAAGAGGCCTTAAAGAGATCTGTATGTACTAGACCTTTTGGCTTATCCTCTGCCATTTAAAAGGGGTGCTCTGGACATTATGAGCCTATATATTTTATTTTTCTAGATAAGGTAAGATTTAAAGAGAGTTGGCCTCAAGTAAAAAAATAGGAACTGCACTAAAAACCATGGATAATTAGACTATCATAAATTCACTTAAAAGTTCATCTTTCAGGCTCTACCAGTGGGATTTCTAGAAACATAAATAGCCTGCTGCACATTCCTTGTAACTTTGAAGAAACACGATTTGTTTCCCTCCTTTCCTGTAGTGCATATATGGTAATCCTACCATCCCCATAAAGAGAAATTACTGAAGGGCAATTATAACCTTTGCCTAATTTTGTATTCCTTTAATTTCATTCTTGCTATTCTTTGCATGGAAGCGACTATTGTGGCAGGGGAGACAGAAGGATGTGGGGCAGACGGTCACTGGGAAATAGAGAAAGGCAAGAGGTCATGATGAAGTAGGAACAATGTAAGTCACGATTTGTCTCACTGTTGGTTCTGTGGGCCAGAGTTCCCGCAATTTGCTCTGGCTTCTGGTTGTCACAGGCACAGCCCTGGAAGGCGCGACCGAGGGGTCCCTGTGGGAATGGACAGGGATTGACTCCAGCAGCATCAGCTGTAGGAATGCACACATGCTCTCAGGGGTGGAAGCAGGAAAGCCAGCCAGGGGCCTTCTGGGAGACTTGTTTTTAGACCTCTTTAAAGTTGCAGTAAAACAGCAGAAAGTAGTTTTGAATCCTCTTTTGAACAATTTTATTGTCTGCTCCCTTTGCCACAAGGGGGGTAATGTTGATAAACTGCTAAATAATCAACTTTTGTATATTTCATTTGAAAACTTTAAAATTTTAAATACTCACTTTATGGGCTTGGTAAAGCATGACAGGGACTCAGTGCAGGCCTCCCCGCACTCTTCTGGTGGGTGGATTAGAGATGCTTGGTTTAATAGCACGCTAAGGGATTGCCACTGGCCCGAATCCCACCCCCAGTCCATGACTCACTGATTGGAGAGGGTTACTATGTCTGGGAAGCAAGTTTCACATATTTCCAGGGAAGAGGCTAGGCCCAAGATAGAAGTGGAATCTAGTCTTCCAGCGTTGATTGGGGGAATACATCATATTTATTGGGAAAGAACCACATAGATGGAAGCGGATCCCAGATTGGGGTGGGAGGAACCCAACAACATCACTATTTAATGCTTTGGAATATTCATGTATATTTTGAAGAGAGGGATCGGGTCTTATTCATCTTTGTATCTCCGATGTTTTGTGCAGTGCTTGGCACGTAGTAGGTGTTCAATAAATATGTGAATGAAAAGCAAACTGAGTAAGCCTAAAATACAATTGGCTTCTATATTAGTTTCCTAGGATTACTGTGAGGAATTGTCAGAAAGTATGTGACTCGAACAACAGAAATTTATTGCCTCACCATTCTGGAGGCTAGAAGTCTGAAATCAAGGTGTCCGCAGTTTTCACACTCTCTCTAAAGGCAAGAGGGAAGATCTGTTCCAAGCGTCTCCTCTGGCTTCCTGGTAGTTCCCTGATTTGTGACAGCGTAATACCAATTTTTACATGGCGTCTTCCCAGTGTACATGTCAGTTTCCAAGTTTGTCCTTTTGACAATGACCCCAGCCATATTAGATGAGATGTCCACCCTATGCCAGTATGACTTCATCTTAATTTAGCGAATTACATCAGCAATGACTCTGTTTCCAAACAAGATCACATTCTAACATATTGGAGGGTGGAATTTCAACATTTGAATTTGCGGGGTGGTGACACAATTCAACCCACTACATTTCATTGTGTAATGATTACACTTGAATTTGAATTTATCATTCAAATATTCAAAGAGCACTGGTTGGTTAGGTGCTTTCCTGGATGTCAAGAGATGTGTGTTATGGACTCAACTCAGTCATCAACCACTGTGTTAACACAAACAAGAATTTCATTTGGGTTAATAATGAGGCTGGGATATAAGATCTTTCAGGTGCTTTTTAGCTCAAACGATCTATGATTTTCTTAGCCATCTATTTGAAACACATCTCTTTTGTTTGTTTGTTTGCTTTTTGTTTTGTTTCGGTTTTTCAAGAGAGAGAAAGAGAGAGAGAGAGAGAGAGAGGCACGCACCCAAGCAGGCTCCACATCCTGCATGGAGCCCAATGTGGGGCTCGATCCCATGACTCTGGGATCATTACCTGAGCTGAAATCAAGAGTTGGATGCTCAACTTACCACCCAGGTGCCCTGAAACATACCTCTTATATGGCTTTTTCTTAGTTCTTTTTACATATTGCTGAACATTTATTATTTTTTTAAATTTTAATGTTTATTTTTGAAGGAGAGAGAGACAGAGCACAAGTGGGGCAGGGGCAGAGAGAGAGGGAGACACAGAATCTGAGGCAGGTTCCAGGCTCTGAGCCATCAGCACAGAGCCTGATGTGGGGCTCAAACCCATAAACTGTGAGATCATGACCTAAGCCAAAGTCAGACACTTAACCGACTGAGCCACCCAGGCACCCCTATTGCTGCACATTTAAATTGAACTTTCAGAATTCTATTGCAATTGAGTCCAGCAACGTTTCTCTAAAGAATCCAAGAGTTTGGTCCTCCTGTTTCAAAGAACCCAATGTCCAGAGTTCATGAAGTCAGGGACCATATCTGTTTCTCTTACTTCTGAATTATAATAGCTAACATACGGCCTGGCATTCAATAATAGTAAATACTCAATAAATATGTGTTGGATAAACATTGAATGAATGAATGTACTTATTGCAAAATTATTTCCATAAAATTTGGTAGTCATGTTCATATATGTTGAAACCTTTCTTCCTCGTTGTTCATATTTACCTATAACTACCAATCCCAGTGTATCTTAGAACTTAAAAATCTCATGTTGAGTGTCCAGAAATCAATGGCTGTCTAGAGATAAAATCATTTCAAGGTATCTAAGGGATTATATGAAATATTTGGAGCATTTTGAAGAAATTAAGATATGAGAAATAGTCATTGTATGAAAAACAGCAGGAAATGGCATTTGTAAATATCCTACAGTGCAATCTGGCAGAGGAAATCAGCACCTCTCCATGGACTTTTCTTAATAAATCTTACAGTCTATATTTCTGTATATATTTTAGGTTATTTTAGGTGATGGGAGACCCAGGTATATATGAAAGACAGAGCATAGTAGGAAGCTGAGAATATAGGAAGCATTAGTTTCTGCGTTACCTCGATGTTTGCGTACAATGGATCACATATGGTACTCAACGGGGGGTACATGGAAAGAGTCAAGAAGAGTTTACTCTGTGCATAGTAAAAACTATAAGAATTTTGTTGAGTTATTATTATCTAAATCCCCAAAAGAGTTGGTCTCTTATACCATTTTCAGGGCTTTAACACTATTTCTTTATTTTCAAGGCCTCAGATTTAAACTCGTCCGAGAAAAATGGAAGAAGCATTATTTCCGAAGTCGCTGTGTGGCTAAGCCAAGAGTCCTCTGTACTACCCAGTCAATCCCACCAACAACAAGATTTACAAAGGAGGACATAACCTGCTAAGAGCAATAAATAGCAAAATTTATGATGTAACTAAATTCTAAAAACATTTTAATAATTGGAGGGAGAATTTTAAGTTAGAGGAATCGAGTCTAAGGAGTACTTCATTCCTCCATTTCCACCTAACTCAAGCAACCCCCTGCTAGTCAAACTGCAACACGCCATTAACCTGGAATGGGGAAACTATTTCAAAAATCATACAGGGTACAGAGGTGCCTTCGTCTTCCTGAACAGTAAATGGAACAGGACTCTTCCAATGACAGCGCTAGAAAATTATATCTAGTTTAATTTTTCTCCGACATCCTGGTTTCATTTATGAGACTGTTCAGTTCTCCAGGGCTGCAGTCAAAACCAGGAAAGCCTTTCTGCCAAAGAAGAAAAGGTTTCCATTTGACAGAAATACTGTTCAGAGTGATTGATTTAAAAGTGCTGAACTCATATTCAGAGTCTGAAATCCAGGAACCGCCAGCTGGGCTGGGATTCAGAATTACAAGGATGGAGTGAGTTTCTGAGTTGTGATGCATTAAGCAGTGGGGGCAATTGCTTTCCTCACCTATCTCACAAGGGATAGAGGAAGGGAAACCTTTAAGAATTAAGAAAAAAATCTTAGAACTGTTGAGTTACTGTGTCTTGCTCTGCTAGAGGCAGAATCACGGTTTGCATTTAGTAGGCAAACTTTGGTGAGGAATTTAATACATCTTTGGGTAACTATGAATTGTCTGAAAGGAGAGTTGGAGAAGACAACATAAATAATACAGGAAAACCAGATAACTAGTTTTACTAAAGCTGGACTTTAGTAAATATGTGGGTGTTGGAGAGCATAATGGACCTGTTTAAAACAAGCAAAGCATTTCCAGGGTGTGAACTAAAAGGAGTTGGTCTACTGGAAAAAATATCTTTTGAAAATCTGCAAGAAATAGTAAGCACGAACAATGGCGCTAGGGGATTAAGACATATAACGTTAACTTACTCTTTTAATTTGTGTACTGTGGTTTTTAACAGATGGATTTATCAGTGGTTTGCTGTTTCTTCTTCTTTTTTCCCTAACGCATGCTGAGCTATTTCCTTGCATGCCATTTTAAAATAAAAATATTTTTAAAGGGGACACCATGTTAAGGAAGATGTATAAATAAGACAAGTGCTAATTACAGTGTCTAAAAAGAATGCCTTTGCCCTGTAAATCGTGGCACAACTGCTTACACAGAGAATGAGGGAGCTCCATGCTGGGGCTGCACTTTCTTTCCATCAAGTCACGGAGCATAAATCTGGGCAATAAATGATCAGAAGGTACTGTACTGTGTAACTTGTACAATGTTCATAAAAGAAATTAATGAACAAATAAATATTCTCTGATGGACGAGCTGGCAAAAATATATCTCACAAAAATGCCTTCCCCTTTGGTTGGGGGAGAAAGGCATGGAAGTGACATCTCTTTGAACAGTGTGCCTGGTCTCAAAGAGATTAATGCTCAGAAAGTAATCTTAATGGCAGCATCTGAGAGCCCAGACATAGGCCAAACCCCTGTGGCTGTCAGTAGGGGATCTGCCTGTGGCAAGGAGGCAGGATCAAGCTATTCTCGCACCTTCTGCTCACCAAACCACCAACCTACGTGGAATTCTCAGAGACCTAAATATTGATTTGCAACCACACAGAAAAGTTTGTGTGTCTTCATTCTTGAGTAGAAGGAACCCTACAAGCTTGGAAATCTGCAAATAAACAAACAACTTTTCTTGAACAAGTACTCAAAGAATGATAATGTCAATTTCTGTCCTCTGAGTTTTGGTTGGATAGTATAGAAGTGCTCTGAGTCAGTTTCGCTGAGCTGCCTGAACAGTGACTACCACCAAAAATGCCACTCTCATGATCACCATTGCTTGGGCAGGCACACATGATGGCTCCATATTGCCTGTGACAGTGAGCCTAAATTCTGTGGTGTGGCCTTTAAGGTCCTGATCAATAGGGCTCTGTTTCCTGTTCACGAACATGGGCCACGACTTCCAAAGAGAAGTATTCTACTTTTTCCTTGCTTTCTGTGTCACCACTGGCTTCTCCTACCCTCATTCTTGGTTTCTTGCCCAAAGTTTCGTGCATATCACTTCTTCCTTGGCCTTATATTCACCTGCCTCTCCAAGAATGCATTCCCAGCCCACTCTGCAAGGCACACATTAGGCCCCCATTTCTCTGAGAAACTTTCTCAATGGCTCCATCGCATGACTTCTCTATTCTTTAAACTTTTGGTTTTAGAACTTGGTAGCACACTGAATAAATTTTCTTGTAATTGCTTCACGTCTGTTCATATTACCTTCCAAAGTAGGCCTAAGCCTTTTGAGGTCAGAGACACTTTTATACAAGGCCGTGGCATTTCACATGAATATTGAAAGTGGTCGACTGGAAATAGTGCAACTGAAAATATTGACACTCCTCACTTGCACAAAACTCAAAATAGTTTAAAAATGAATTTATGATTTAGAAAATTGCCAAGAATTTTTATAATTTCAAAGCTTTATGCTTTCGCCCTTTATGCTTTTTGCCCCTCTCTTCAGCTGCTAAACAGAAATACTCTCCTTCTGTTAGTGTCATTTGAGCCATGCTTCTGTTGATCCAAACTAAAATTTTAGTAAGTTGTTTGGTAACTATTCTGTGGTTATCTTAATTTTGATATAATTATAATTTTTAAATTACATTCTATTAAAAGTGAATCCAATCATTTGTCAGCATTAATGCTTAATAATTTGTACTAAAGACTGTGTGCCAAATAACCTAAATGGAAATTAGATTGTTAAGAAAATACTAAGAAAGCCAAATTGCCACCATGATATGCTGTGAATCATTTAGGACAAAGTCCCCTGTGAAATTCTAGAGGTAGTATGGTACCTCCCCCCACCCCCAAATCAACATTAAAGCAAATACATTTTAGAATTCTCAAAAACTGTGAAATAATATAGTCAAATATGATTTAAAATGAAATAAAAGAGGGGCGCCTGGGTGGCTCAGTCGGTTGAGTGTCTGACTTCCACTCAGGTCATGGTCTCCCGGTTCGTGAGTTCGAGCCCCGCATCTGGCTCTGTGCTGATGGCTCAGAGACTGGAGCCTGCTTCTGATTCTGTGTCTCCCTCTCTCTGCCCCTCCCCTACTCATGCTCTGTCTCAGAAATAAATAAACATTAAAATGAAATAAAAGAGATAAAAATCTCTCCTGATAGTATGGCTTTAAGACCAATACCCCCAAATCTGTGCCAAAACTATAATGTCCATAGATGTTTGAATAAATCCTGGCATGCAACCCCCCCCGCTTTATATTTATTACATTAATTATGAAAATTCTGAATTCTGAAGACTTACATGCCTTTGTTTTGTTATATTGTTCCGTAAAGCATAAGACTGCCACATAAAATATAGGATGTCCAGTTAAATTTGAGTTTCAGATAAACAACAAAGGAAATACTGATACAAGTTTCCTCTTAACATTGCATAAGACCTGCTTATAATTAAAAAATACAATTCATTGCTTATCTGAACTTCAACTTTAACTGGGTATCCTCTATTTTAGAAACTAGCTAGATGATCTGTAGTTAAAACCCAATGATTATGTGTATGTGTGCGTGCACATGTGTAGAAAACTAGTTTGAAAGAGACTTAACGATGAGTCATCAGGTACAACTTCTTATCTAAAACAGGAGTCTTGTTTACAATGGCCTTCTCAGATTATTTCTGATTTAATACATTGATGGATTTTATTCCACTTTGGGACAGCTCTAATGATTAGAATTTTAAAACAAAATTACCATATCTTCCTAAAATTTTCTGTAATAACAATAGAAAATAAGTCTACTCACTATTTCAGAGGATATCTCTGGAATATTTAAAGACAGCTATATTGTTCCATTCTCTGACTCCTACTCCTATCTCCTCTGTGCTTTGTTTTCTTTAGGCTGAGAAAATTACCATTTCCTTAAGTCATCTTTCATAATGACTTTAGTTTTCAAAGCCTTTACTATTTCTAGTAATTATTCTCAAATATCATTATGATTTGACATTGTAGAACCTTTGAAGAATATTACTGGATAAGAATCTCTCTTTCTCTCTCTCTCTCTTTCTCTCTCTTCCTCTCCCTCTCTCCCTCTCTCTGTCCCTTTTCCTTTCCCTCTCCTCTCCACTACCACCAGTGACCTGGGTACATAGTAGATACACATCAATCATCTTTCCTAAGACCTTCATGACACTTCCATCTAGAATCACTCTATATTTTGTCTGTGTCCAAGTGCATTTTGTGCTTTTCCTTGGACACTAATTCCTATATTGAACAAATGTATATTGAATACCTACTATAAGCCAGCTGCTATTCTAGTTTTATGAGACTAGTAAGAAATAAAGACAAAGGGCCTGCTTTCATGGAGTTTACATTCAAGTGGCAAAAAGCAAGAAATAACCCCCAAATTATATAGTTTATGTGATGATAAATAATCTGAACACAAATAAAGCAGGATAAAGGGGATGGAGGTAGTGGTGGGTAAGTGGAGCTATTCTACAGAAGACGGTCAAGGAAGGCCACTTTGATCAAGTCCCATTTTGCAGAAGCCATGCAGATATCTAGGGTAATAACATTCAGATTAAAAAAAAAAAATCACAAAGATAGCAACCTGAGTTGGGAGTATGCTTAGTGTGAGTGGCAAGAAAGCCAGTATACCTAGAATGGAGAGAGCAAGGTGGGGAGGAAGAGAGAGAAGGAGGAGGGGTCCTGGGATTGCATTCAGGTTATTTCTGAGCAAGTGATACTTGGAATACCAAACAATAAACTCTTAGGGAGAGGACTATCGGGGGAATGTGGGCAATACTATTTGAATATGAGAGTGATATGCCCGGGACACTTCCCTCTCTGTGGATTACAGCTCTGATTGATAGGAGAAAGAGACAGGAATTGTTTTTCTTTCCCTCACTGTCCTACTTGCTTTCCTCCTAAAGATGAAAGCTTGAATGATTACAGTGGGCTTCCTTCAGCTAAGGGAGATGTCCTTTGGTTGAAACCGTATCAGCAGGTGCATCTTCTGGATGGAGCAGCCAAGGGAATTCTTACTTCAGTGTTACTGGCAATCTTTGTTTCAAGAGTACTCAGAATTCTGCCTAACACATAGTAAGGGAGAAACAAATGTTTCCTAAACTAGGCTGTCAAACCACTCAATCTGTGTTTCTTTACCTCTGTTCATTAGGTTGATAAAAGTCTCATCAATTTGGTAAGACTGGCTCTATTTCACTTGATTCATTTGTTGACCACTCTTCTCCCGGGTGTAACACTTTCCCAGAGACTCTTCCAAATTTTTAATTCAAATTGCATCAAGTGGTCTTCATGAATGGCCACGAGTGATGCTTTCTTTAATCTAATTCCGTTCTTGCGCCCGGTTATCACTGCACATGACACTGCTATTTATAGATACCCCCACTATGTTCATTTGTTCTGGTGACTTCTGCCCATTTCCATAAGGTACACATTGACTTCAGAAACGAATAGTATTTTGACCCCATCTGGTATTTATTACATGCTTGCTTGCAAAATTCAAAGTTCCGAACGCCTCTACCAGGTAACTGCCCTTGTCCCATTGGTGATCTTCCTTTTCTCTCCTCAAGGTACCTATCAATTCCTCTAAATTCCAATCCCCTTAATCTCTGAACTGGAAGTCTCCAGAATACCCTGTAACTTTCCACTGTTGCCCCATCTACTCTTAATTAGTGAAACTTTTAAATTTCTCCCTTCTACAGGATTCCATTTCTTCTTTGTATATTGTTGGAATGCAGTAAATAAAGATTGAGTGACTAGTTTCTATGTGTCATACTGCCTTGCTTTATTTAAAATTTTGTGAAGCACCACTTCCTGGCAGACATCTATTTTGATGAACTATCTCTCCAAAACTATCATCATTAACACACTTACTCTTATGTGGCAAGTATGCTTAAAGTTACAGAGAGATGGGGTGGGGTAGAGAGATGAGAGAGTTAATTATCAGAAAATGCTCCATTAAGTGAGGCCAATGAATGTCCCATTTAAATTTGAATTCACATTGTGAGTCACAAAATCTGCACTTCCTAAAAGGTTCCTGGTCTGTCCCACACGACAGATGTTCGGCAGATACATTTTAAAAAGCTACCAATGTCTATAATCCACAAAGCTCTTTCTCTTTTGGTAACATTAGTAAAAGAAAAACACATTTATTCTCCTTGCTAAGCTTAAAACAACAACAGGCGAAGCGGGCTAAGGTTTCTTCCTGCCCTGTCCTGACTGTCTTTCTCTTTCAGCCACATTATAGTCTTACTCATGCTCTGAATCAAAATTAGGATGAACAGACAGTTACCTTCGAGTACAAACGAAGAGGGCTAAGTTGAGACTTGGGGAGGGGTGCTCACAATTGTTCCCCAGTGGCCAGTTCTTTCATTTTTGGAGACACGGTCTTCGTATGTATTTATTCTTCTGCCCCATATGGATGTTCGCGAAAACCATTCTGTGGTTCTCCTCCTTTCTGTGTTTCTCCCTGAATTCTACTATGGCAGTCTGGGCACGTATCCAACATCAGTAAATGAAAATCTCTTCATGCAGCCCAGCTTCAGCATTGCATACCAGCAGTTAAATGCTGTCTTTCCTGTCCCACATCCAAACGTTAGCATATACAATATCAATAAGCTATTCCTTTCATCTTCCCAACACTGTAGAGGTGTTTATATTTGTGTGGGACATTTAAGCAATTCTAGCCAATGGGCTTGTACATGAGGCTAGGCCCCAGGCAGGGAGCAGCCTCAATTGGAAACAGGAACTGAAAGTGTTCTTGGTGAAACCTGGCCTCTGCCTGAATGTAGCTGTCTCACTCAATGCCTGACCTTCTTTAAAGAGGTCACCCTCAGAATTATGGGGCAGTTTGATAAGCTGGAATATACTAATTTATTGGCCATTAAAAAAAGAGGAAACTTTATTTGGATTACTCTGCTTTCTTGAAAACTTTTTTTTTTCATAATTAAAAACATCTGGAAGGCATTTTAATATATCATAAACAAGAGGAAATCCAAAGCACGTGACTTCGAAGAAAATGATGCAAATAGAACTCCTTGCCAAAATTTACTGTAATCTGTTTTTCTTTTTTCCGGGGTGGGAGTTTGGAGGTGGGGGATTCAAGAAAGGAGGGCAAATGAGAATAACATTGAAAATTCTACAGAGAAAACAGTTATTTCAAAATTAGTGTACTGCTATTTTTGGCCAGCGTTAGAAGACATTACACATTGGCAGAGCCTCTGAAATATATTTGGTTTCTTTTTAAAAATTAGTCATTTTACTGGTAAATTTCTTTCTGAAATGGATAAATAATTAAATAAACACAAACTAAATTAGGAGGTTAAAATAAGAAGGAGAACCAGAGAGGAGACATCTTCTAGGGTGAACTTGGGTAAAGAACAAGCTATTTGCTTAGTATTTTATCCTTCCTTTTTATATCCATCTTTTATTTGGATAACAGCAACTTAAGGGTACATGTAGGTCTACTACAGATCACCTCAAACTGATGCCTGCCTATGATATTTCAAATGTTTTCCAGCTTGTCTTTCATCACATAGGGCATAAGCTACCTTATGATATAAATGATGTTTTTTGAGGACTTTCTTCCTGTGTTGACCCTGGAGGTAAATGAGAAATAATCACCCATCGCCAGAATTGAATTCTCTTAGTATTGTGGCTAACACCACACACACACACGCACGCACACACACACACACACACACACACCCCTACCCCTCCGTAAAACAGACCTAAAAATATCAGTGTGGCCAGTGTTTACCTTATTTGGCTTCCAATTCTTGGATGTATGCTTAATAATTTCATGAAATAACAATATACTTGGTGCAGAGTCTATTTTTAAATATATAGTTTATAGAAACTCATTGAACTGCTGTAAGTCTATAATTACACAAAGTATGTGAAACAATCAGTTGTATTTTATAAGATGTAGGAACCTCTATTTTCCTGGACAAATTCCAGACTCGGTACCATGGAAAAGCATGAACTAAAGGAAGACAAACCTATCTTGAGATTGTGGCTTGGTACTTCATAGCAGTGACTTCTCTGAATTTCAAATTCCTCACCTCTAAAACAGAAAGTTGTTATCTATTTTTTCCTAAGAAATAAATGAGATAATACTTATATGTAAAGAATCTGGCACAGTTTCTGGCAGTGAGAGCTCTAATTATTATTATTGGTATTAATTTATCATTATCCAAAATACCCCATAAAAAACAGTTGGTGGCAAGACATTTTGCCAATTTGTTTACAATGCTCCTTCTATTTTGGGGAGGGGGGCTGTGATTCTGCTACGCAGTTCAGTTGATTGAGTGATTAACTCACTCCTTCATTACATTTTTCCACCTGGGTTTGGGCTCTGGCCTCTAGGCCCTAAGGCAGACACATTCAAACCCTTAGATGTGGTCCTGATATTCCAGGAGCTCTAGGTCTATGTAGGGAAACAGTTAGCTACAAAACACCCATTCATCTAGTGCCAGGCATTGTGAGAGATGGTACAGATAAGAATGAGTGAGACAAGCTTCCTGCTTGGCCAGAGGAGCTCGGGGCTGGATTTGCCTCTCCAAACCCAGGTAGAGATATAAACAGCTGGCCAGCTGAGGAGAAGGTCATCAGTATTCACTATGAAATTTGAGGGGTGGGTCAGAGGTCAAGGTATACTTTGATGCAACATGGGAGACTGAAATAAAGCCCATAAAAATGGGTACTTGGGGTCCTGTTTATAAATATCTGTAAGAAAAAGACTTATTTACCAGTCAGCCACGGAGCCTATAAACTCATTAAGAAGTTTACATTTTCCAAATTGTGGGAGATGGCTATATGGATAGGGATTAGAGGTGGGGGGCAAGATATTCAAAGAGGATGGACACTGAAACCAGAAAGACAGGGCTCAATGTTCCAACTCTGTAATTATCCAACATGAGGCATTGAGCAAGTTACATAGCCTTTCTTCCCTTTGACTTCCTCACCTGCAATATAGGAATAAGATATATTCAGGGTCATTGTGAGGATTAGTGTTAATTTATGTTAAGAATTTAGCAGATGGGTAGCACTCAATAAATGGTGTCTATTATTATTGGCTATTATTATTAATCATCATTAAGAAGGCCAAAGGACTTATTTAATTTATAATCATTTTCCTTGCAATGAAAATACAATTCATATTACTTATAGGTTTACATGTTTTTCCTATATTGATAGTATGAACATTAGCTAGTGTTTGGTCATTGGCCATGGTTCTACTATAACTAAAAAAGTACCTTTCCTACCATGATATGTGTTGGAAGTTTCAATTACTTACTATTTTCCAAGAAATTTGTTAAAGTAAATGTAGAGTGTAGCTATTTTAAAGATGACAGCCAACATCTTATAAAATTTATGTTAAACTAAAAAAAAATAATTTAAAACTCATATCTGAAGTAGATGATAATGGATTATATTTACCATTCTTCTAACTCCTCTGTCTTTAACAGAAACACAAAGCAACAGTGTGAATACTAAACTACAGATTAGGTAAGCGAGAGACTTTTATTACAAAGGAAATTACAAGGCTAATTTGCATTGACTGGTTTAAACAACAGTCTACCAACCAAACTAATCTGGGAAAATATTACCCAGAGACAGAAATGGAAGGGACTAGGCTAAGATAATGCTCTTTCTTTTTAAATTTATATTTCAGAATCATGATATCTTGAAATAGGTTGTCAGATGGGTTAATGGGCCTTACTATTTCATTTTAACACTAAATACAAAAAAAATGTTTATGGAATCTACACTTTGAAACAAGCTTCCATAAGTCATAATCCAATAATTGTTAGCTACACAAGAGGCATAAAAAACATTAAAACTTTCCATGGGGGAGGTATGTTTAGTAGACTAGAGCTTTCATCATAAATATTGCTATGGGGCTGTAATATAACAAAAATTAAAACAATGAACTGCAGGTAATATATTAATATTATAAAATCATAGGCTGTATTGAGAGAAGGATATAGGTAAGCCAAATAGTATGTACTAGTATATATGGAGAGAATATTAATAGCTGGTTCACCAATTCTGGTTAGGCCTGGCAAGTTATCTATTACCTTCAACAGTTTCAGAAATTCCTTTTTGTCATGTTGGATCTTGGCCTATGGTGATATTCTTTAGATGGCAATATCTACTCATATGGTTTACCAATTTGTATTGTCAACCAGTCTGTGTACACACATTTTGAAGAGCTATTTCGCTTTTGCTAGTGGAGCCACTTCCAGATCAGAGAGGAAAACAAAGGGGAAACCTCACCGTCTACTGTTAAGAAATAAACAAACAAAACAAAAGCAAACAAACAAAACCTAAACTCCAGAATTAGAGCAAGGTAAATGTATTTAGAACAAGATAAATATGCTCAATGATCATTAACTAGAACCTTATGAACTTAAGGATGTCAGCCATCAACTAATAGATAAGTAAGGGTAAAAAATTTTTAGAGATGTTATTCACACTGCCTATGTTAAAGTATTACTGCTGTAGGAGGTCATCAGTAAATTTTAAAACAGTGCCCGATTACTCTTCCTCTGTGCTCAGTTACTGATGCTATCTGCCAAGCTATAGTCAAACTCTGTAAATAAATAAACCAATAAAACCCTTGGGGGGAAAGTCCTCAATCTACAACACAGTGATTTTGTAGCTTGAAAAAAAAAGACTTTGCAAAATAAACTTTTGCGAGATAATACTAGGAGTGGTATTCATCCTTCTACTTATAGTGTTGAAACAACACAGGCAGTGGGGTTCATTAATTTAACAGAATAATGTTGAGCCAAACTGGGTACTGGTGTTATTCTGGAGAATAAAACAGACTGGGTCTCTGTCGCCACAGAGCTTAGAGTCCAGTATAGTATTTCCTTAAAGTCCTTAATATCCTTCCTTTCACCTCCAAGGAAGATGGTATGAACCAAGCCATCATCCAAACATATCAGCTCTGCCTAGAATTTAAAGGGTGTGCGTGGTAAGAAATAATGTTGGAGAGGTAAGAAATCTGCAGTCTTGGGCATAAATCCATCTTAGTAGTAGCCCTCAATTTCCAAATGAGTAATATTACAAATGAGATCAATTTCTAATTTCTTCCTGCATTATAATTTTGTAAAAAATGAGAAAGTATGAGATAATTTTTGAGAGAAAATATGTTACATAAGTCCTAGGTGTGCTCAGTCATAACAATGTATTCAAAACATTTTGGTTATATGCTATTAGAGTTAAGAAAAAGCTCACCATGGTCATGCCCACTTAAAAAAATAGAATGTAGTATATTCACTTAATAAAAGGTGAAGAATGTTAATGATAATGTGATTACAAAAGTAAAATGCTCAGAGGTTGGGTCCTCAGATAATGGAAAAAGATAATTTCTAATGAAAAAGCGAGCATTGGGATGAACCTTGACATATAGGTAAGATTTAGGTGTGTGGAAATGGCAAAGGGGGAATTCAGGAGGAACAAAATAGGCACAGAGTCAACAAGTCTCCCTCATTTGGTCAGTTAGACAATTTCATCATCCAGGGCTTCCCAAATACTTAAGATCTAGGCACAAACTAGGAGTCAGAATCCTGAGATGTGACAGGCTGGAGAGGGACTGAGGGCCAGATTGTGGCTGAGCTTGACTGAAAATTAATGACTCAACTTTGGTATGCAAAGAACATCACTGGCAAATTTTAACTATGATCACAGCTGTTCCTTCATAAGATTAACTTAGCAGCATTTTGCTAAGTTGGTTAGAGATAAGGGAGAAAAGTCTGGCAAGAAATTGGTCAGGAGACATAAAAAATAATAAAGTCTGGAGTGACCTAAGCATTAGAGGACTTGATAGTTGAATGGTTTCAGGGTATGAGGAAAAGAAACGAGGAAAAGAATATACTCCAACATTACCCCCAAGTGTCAAGCTTGGGTGACTGAGAGAGTGGTATGACAATAATGAGTGGTGTGCCAGAAAATGTTCTCAGAAAGAGAGAGTGAGAGAGAAAGAGAGAGAGGAAGAAAGAAAGAAAAATGGAAGGAAGGAAGGAAGAAGGAAGAGAGAGAAGAGGAAAATAAAACGAATCTGCAATTTGTAGCATTTGCCATTCTGTGGTGTAAATGCTCCCACCATGGCCAACATGGAGTTGAGAACAGGTGCACACAGTGAGCCCTCATAAGCTGGTAAGAGCCAGCTCTAGCATGTGACTTCCAGTGATGGATACCGAGTAAAGAGGAGGAGACCCGAGAAGGGAGCTAGGAGTTTTGGCTTTGGACACGCTGAATTTAAAGTGATATTTGCAGGACTATTTAAATGGCAATTTCAGCAAGCATTGGAAATGCTGGATTATAGTCCCTTTGGATAAGTCAGGTGGAAATATCTATCGATCTATATCTATTTGTAGATATCTCTATTTTTTATAACTATACCATTTAAATATATAAATATGAATATGTAAACATATGACATATACATATTTACTATGTAATACATATTAATTTAAATTATATATGAATATATGATATATATTTAAGGGTTGTCTGCACAGAAACAGCATTAAAGGTAAATAAGGTTATCTAGGTATAGAATTCAAAGTGAGAAAAAGAGATAATGATAGAATCTTCAAAAATAATTGTATTGGGAAGCAAGAGAAGGCAGAAGAATAGTCAGGGGAGGTAGGAGGCAAGTCAGAAGAGTGTTTCATACTAGAAACCAAGAAAAATCATTTTAAGAGGGCTTGGCTAAAGTGTCAACGGTGGTGGCAAGGGCAAAGGTAAGTAAATGAAAATACAAATCTTTGCGATGGGTCTCTTTAGGCCCCTGGGACTACGGAGGAGGTAGTTTCAGCAGAGTTGTGGGTGGGGAGAGAGTTTTAGCAGTGTATGTCTTCTCATTTTTCCCAACATATTTGGCAGTGAAAGGAATGAGAAAAGATGAAAAGGTAGGATATTTTCTTTTTTTGTTTTTTGAGCTATTATTATTTCAGTGGAAATTTAGCTGCAACGTAAGGAGAAAAACAAACTCTCCTAAGTCTCACTAGTAGCAAAAATGGCTTTAGTCCAATGGTAAAAGCTTGCAAGCCCCATTGGGGCTGACCCTGGGGCTGCCCATTATTTGCTACGAGCCTCGCTTAGACCACTTGGGAGAAGAAAGATTCTCGCGGACAGCTGTGACCAAGCAAACAGGAGCAATGGAATGAGCAACATGAATCCCATGAAGAGGAAGAATATGTATGACAAAGCATTTGCTCTATGAAAAATATGGAGGCGGAGAAAACAAGGGAGGCAATGCCAAGAACAAATATCTGAAAAAGTACATGCTTCTAGAATGACTTGTGTTGTTCAGCCAATTTAAAGCTTAACATAATAGAACTGTCCTCCGAACCCACAATTCTTTCCCAAGTTGCTCCTCAAGTTGTTTTCCTCTTGCCTGGAACAGATGATTTCCTCATTTCCACATTTCTAGACTCTAAAATGTGAGGTCTAGCCATCTCACTTCCTCCTTAATGTCCTAACTTGCATTATTTTCGAGTTGCCCAGATAGCCTACATTGTGTTCTCTATAGGACACATAATAAAGAACAATATCTATCATCAATCATGAACAGTACGTGTGTGTTGACACAATTATTCCTAGTCTTGTGTTATATTCTGATTATTTCATGTAGGTAACTGGTTCCTTACATTTGAGGACTTATAAACCTTGTCTTTTCCTTTGATAACCCTCTTTTCCCTATATGATGCATAATTATAGGCTGATTAAAAATGGTAGCTGATGCTTGTTGAATTGGATTGCGATTTGTTTAAAAAACATATTTTCATTGAAATATGTATGGGTACTACTACATGGAAGCGGTTGTGTAGCTGAAGATAAACTATAGTATATCTTTGTTTAAAAACACTTTGTTTTTAAAAGTAGGTTCTAGAGAAAAGGAATGGTTCCTCTAAAATGAATTTGGAAACAGCTGGAAGATAAAAGTAATTTATCAATATCATCAGTTTCAACTATAACAGGGATAAGACTTTTTGAAATAAATTAATTGACCCTCCCCCTATTCAGCCAGAGACATCCATTATCTCAGGCAGGATTTGGATTATTAAAGCAGGAATACAAAGAGGAACACAGTCATTGTTCAAAGAAGGTTGCTGTTTATTTTTTATCAGTGTGTAGTGAAACAAAGGTCTTGTGAATCAGGATTTGTGGCAAAAGAAAGGAGTTTCTAAATTTCAAGAGGTACCCACATATACAAATTAAACCATGGCGGTATGAAAATATGCTTCAGTATAGAAAGGAAAAAGAATTTAATGTAGGGAAAGCTCAGTTTCCACCAAAAGAAAGCAAAAGTTGTAGTCCTGACAGTGGCTCTGAAAAGAATTTGAGGGAAGGAGGCAGGAATCAAAGTTCAGTGTCCTGGATTTCCCCTCAGGAAGATGCAAGAGAAAAGACAGAAGGTTTGAAAAACTTCTCAGTACTTGATGTTTCAGGCAAGTGTAGCTCAGGAAAATTACAGACCTCTGGAGAAAATACCTCAGTTCAGCATGATGATAGCCACAGGATGCCACCTAAGATGTTTCTAGGATGTCATTTAGAAATTGCTGACGTGGAAGTATTCAATCAGAGGGAAGTTCTGAGAAGAACTTTCACAGGACGGTTCATATCAACATCAGGCTAACCTCTATAGAGGAGAAAGGGCTGTCTGACCTACTGAAACAGAAGGTGGGAGTGAGGAGGAGATCTAGAAGTCGCCTTATGAATCTAAGAGGCACAAGAAGATAGCTGAACTGAGAAACAATGGACTTACAAAAAGACCACCAGAATGAGATTAGGAGCAGTTGAAAGGAAGCTGACCAGAGATTCTGCAGAATCAGTAAGAGCCGAGGTAGGGCTGAAAGAGCAGTGAAAGCTGAGCTGGATATTTTTTTTTTTTGAAATTGACCAGCCATAAATGTAAATGGCATTATGCGAACAACCCCCCCCCCCCCCAAAGCAGTATTAACAATTTAGTGGGCACTAGTGCTACATGCTTGGTGACTAAAAAGACCTGAATGGCTTTGTCACATAACAGACCAGCAAAGATGTGAAGGACAGCACGCAGGCTTCCTTCTTCTTTGAAAGGAGGTAGGACACAAAAGCTTTTCTATGAACCCAGACACCATTTTGAGGAACAGAGAAGGAATGAGAGAAATATCATTAAGAAGAATCTACACTTTGAATTAACCCAATATTTATCCGAAAGACTGGTGCAAGTCTGGAATTCCTTTAATTACCAAGTTTAAGTTTGTATTCTCTAATATGCAATGGGAGGGAAGGCTTGAACATTTAGATTAGTCATGGCAAATGAATAGCAACATTTCTTTCTTGCACATTTTGAACCACAGACTATACATTTTGATATGCAAACTAATAGGAGAGTAACAACAATGTTGGAAAATGTGGTTTGGGGGAAACCATTTTTAAATTGCCGTCATATTTTTGGCCATTTCTAATCTTAAGTGAAAAGGAGAGAAAGAAAATAATCAAAGAGAAGGCAATTTTTCCTTTGTACAAGAAGGTAGAGAGACTAAGAAGTGAGATCTGAATACCAATAGTAAAGCAAGGCAAAATCTCATAACCCAGGATTCAAGCTATTAAGGCTAATGCCACTGCTAGGAACCTGAGCACAATCCATATTTTCAACATCTGAAGAATCAAAAATGAAATGAAAAATTTTGCTTTCTAAAACAAAGTAGGATTAAATAAAGTTGATTAGGATAAAGTTTATTGACAAAGGCAAAATATCTATAAAGTTGTGTTCATTTAAATATTGCTCTAAAAGTGCGTCCCTTTAATAGACTGTGGAGGTGTTACAATTTAGTGATGTATTTATATTATTTATTTTAGCAAATGTTTTGTTTTATAGGAAAAAGCTTAATTGAGAATAAAACATATGTAAGTTTATGACTGTACAGTATCTTGTAGAATGGGCTTATTTTCACATGTAAGACATCACCAAACACCTGTGGGCAGTTACCCAGACAGGAGATGTTGATAATCTTGATTATTGTACAAACTGAAGAAACTTTGTCAATTTGAGGGTTTTTTTTTTAATATAAAAATAAAATCTTCCCGAAACTATCTTTTTCTTTTTTAATGTTTATTTGTTTTTGACAGAGAGAGAGAGAGAGAGAGAGAGAGACAGAGACAGAGACAGAGTGTGAGGGGAGGAGGGGCAGAGGGAGAGGCAGACACAGAATCTGAAGCAAGCTGCAGGCTCTCAGCTGTCAGCACAGAGCCCGATGCGGGGCTCTAACTCATGACCTGTGAGATCATGGCCTGAGCTGAAGTTGGATGCTTAACCGACTGAGCCACCCAGGGTTTCCTGAAACTATCTTTTCCTGACTGAAACTTTCAGTTTATTAAAAACAAAATTTGGGGGTACCTGGGTGGCTCAGTCAGTTGAGCGACCAGCTCTTGGTTTTGGCTTAAGTCATGATCTTGTGATTCATGAGTTCAAGCCCTGAGTCAGGCTCTGTGCTGATGGCACAGGGCCGGCTTGCAGTTCTCTCTCTCCCCCTCTATGCCCTTCCCAACCCCAGATAAATAAATAAACTTAAGAAAATAAAAACAAAATTTTGGTACAGTTACTGGAAAATGTATATTTTTTATTGCATAGTGCCTTTCAATGCTGTTGAAAAAGTCATTCATATTTATTGTCATATTATTCTCCTTAAGAAAAAAATTTCCATTTCATAGCTCTATAGGTATCAAGTAATGCCACAATTTTTTAAATTTTAATAAGATAAATATTAAAATAACTTGGTAAGTGCATCCTCTTTAAAATATTCTCCCTCCCTATCTACATTGTGCCCCCACTCCAAAAAAAAAAAAAAAAAACTATGAAGAATTTTGAAGATTAAACTTCTCCACAGTTGGGCCTATGGTGAAGAAATGTTATAAAAGTAAACTAGAACATTAAAAGAAGATACGAATGAGTCGCATGGATTTGCAAATATATTCAACTTAACTGGTAATCACAGGAGAATAAGTAAAAACATGATTCAAATTTTTTCCCATTAAATATGATGGACAAGTTTTCTGCTTTGTTTTTATTACTAGTAGTCATTCTTGCCACTGTATAGTAAGAGACGAACTCTCATCCGTGGTTGGTAGAAGCAGAATTTGGTGCAATCTTTCTGTAAAGTACTTTAAAGGTATGTATAGAATGTCTACAAATTGATAGGATTTGAACTATAATCTTCATACATGACAATCTAACCTAAAGATATAGAGGTAAGTCAATGAACCATGTGCATGCATTTTTATCAAATACTTGTTATTAGAAAAAATAGAAATCATCTAAATGTCCAGAGATAAGAAACACATTAAATAAAAAACAGAATTCTTTTTTCTTGCCTCAGTTTGGAGATGGCCATATAGGCTGTTGAGTTCAGTTCTCTACTAGTCAATATCACATTTGACCCAAGGATCATTTCATGCTGGCATTAATCCATTTGCTAATAGTATAGTAGGCTATTGATTAAGAATATGTTTTCAAAGCCTATGTAAAGCAACAGTAAAATTCTCACCATAAAATTTTCTGTTAGTGTATGTGTATTTAGAAGGGAGGGGAAGAAAAATAGTTCAAAATGCTAACAGAGATTATCTCTTAGTGGTGAAATACCATGTGGTTTTATCCTATTTTCTTCTGTAACTTTTTAACTTTTATAAATTTTCTACTGTGAAAATTCACTAGTTTAAAAATCACAAAAAAGTAAAAATTATTAAAACTGAAGATAAAATAAGTCCTGAAAACATCATGTCTGTTATATTTTATAAATAAAATTCAAGTTCCCCAAATTCATCCATTTGTATACAAAATTCTATTAAATATTTCCATAAAAACAGAAATGAAGTACAGAAACTTTCAAAAAATGAGGTTAGATTACTGTCCCAGATCATGAATATTTGGAAAATATTTCATATTTTTATAGGAATCCACAGTTTTCAAAGCAGTTGCATATATATGAATCATGTACCTCTACTCCTCCCTCAATCTCTTTTCATTATAGAATCAGAGAAATTGAGTGGAAAGAAACCCTAGTAACCAGCCAATGGAAATCCTGCTTAGTGCAAAGGAACATATCATAACGCCCGAGAGAGACTTTTCAACCGTGTGACTATTTCTAAAGCTCAAGACATCAGAAGGCATTTTCATTTTCTGAATAGTTTCGGTAGTTATAAAGTTATTCTTTTAGTGAATGAAAACAAAAGAATGTAGTGGCTACTTATTCCCTACTTCCTTAAAAAGACATTGACCATTCCCAGCCCTGATCTTCTATTTGTTTTTTTAAAAGTGTGGTCCACAGACTATCTGCATGAAAACCAGAGAACCTCTTTTGAAATATTGGTTTCTGGCCTCCACCTGAGACCTCCTGAGCCAGAATATTGGAACCTAGGATTATTTTTTCACTAACTTCTTAATTGATTCTTGGACACCCTGGGGGGTAGAAGGCTCAGCTGGGAAGGAACGAGCCATTCTTAGTTGTTTGCTTTGGTTTGAAGACTGCAACAGGGGCTTACACATTCAGTCCTCCACTGGCCAACATGACACATGATGTGAGGGCCACTTCATTTCATCACTATTCTCCTTGTTAAGCTATAATTCATTCAACATTCACCATTTATTGTGTCAGGCACTATGTCAGGTTCTGAGAACACAAAGATGAAGTACATGTGGTCTCTGCTGGTGAGGAGCTCATTGCTAGGCACAGTATTTTGTGATCTACATAACTGAGAGCGGTTGACCTTTTCTGTTATCAGAATTTGATTTCTTTTCTTCTGTTACCTTGTTCTGGGAGGTAATACCAATTGGAAAATTCCTCTCATAAGAGTAGATACGAGGATTTATTTTTCTAAGAATTAGGCACTAGTGATTAGAACCAATCCTTGTCCTTCTTTATTTTGGGACTTGATCCCAACTAAGCATCTCCACATCCTTGACCTGGATAACTTGCAGTGTCTTTACACGTTTGTTTTATTTTCATCCAATGAATATGTGTGTGTGTGTGTGTGTGTGTGTGTGTGTGTGTGCATATTCATATACATACACATATATGTTTCTTTACTAAAATGAAGCTCACATAACATAAAATTAACCATTTTAAAGTGAACAATTTAGTGATATTTAGTGCATTCTTAATGTGCAACTATCACCTCTATTAAGTTCCAAAACATTTTCATAACCCCAAAAGGAATCTCCATACCCATTAAGCAGTCACTCCCCATCCATCCTCCACTCTGTGAGTGTTTTTGATAGTTTCTTTTCCGTTTAATTTTTTACACCTCCTCACTCTTTGCCTATTAAGTCTTTTTAATACTGAGAGATTGTTTCTGGTTACATCAGCATTTATTCTGTTCAAGGTTTTATATTATAGGCAGTTGATACGATCTCATTTTTTTTATTTCTCTAATGAACACTTAAATTCCAGACTCATGTTATAGCTATAACATAAATTATTTTAATTATATATGTATTTATTGTGAATGGTTAAATAATATATAAATAAAATAAAAAGCGAGTCTCTCACAAGTCCCCCACATTTACCAGGGCAACTACTAGTAATAATTTACTGTGTAGCATTCCAGATTATTTCTTGATTCAGTTACATTCATATACTCTTCCCCCAAATTATATATTACTTATATTATTATATCAATAATCAGAGTTTTACCACTTGTTCATTAATTTTATATTTAATTTATTTATTCTTCCAAATAATATCTACTTGATATTTTTTAGATGACAAGAATTCTAGGAGATGAGGATACAAGGGTGAATAAATATCCACCTCAGCCTCTTTCAGGTCATTATTTGAAATAAGTATACATCATTCCATTATCTAGATGTGCTATAATTTAACGCGATTAATATAACTATTCTTCTACTAGTGGACAGCAAAAATTCTTTCTACCAACATTTATTGACTATCTACCAGTTACCACAGATTAGTGCAGACTGAGATAGGGAATACATTTGTTTCTTGTTTTTGTAAATACAAATTAAGTAATATTTAGCTTCACTTTTACAATATAAAGATAACCTGTCTTTTTAATTTGAAGTAAAGTTAGGTTTTTGAGGGAGCTGCGGGTAAAGTAGACTCAATGATTCCAACTATGTGCTCAAGAGTATAGGGAATAAATTTATCCAGCCCTAAAAGACTGTACAGCAGAAGAAATAATCAAAATAATGAAAACATTTCTGGCAAGGGTACCAACCATTCAAATGGACACCTGACCAATGAGATATACCATAAAAATTGGATGCCTATCAGCTTTGTCAGTATATACTTTGGTATATACTGTTGGACTATCCAATCCTCAGTTTGATTGGGTCCTTCTGTCCCTCTTTTATGTAGTTTTCTTGTTTGTTTTGTGGGAAATGGGCAATATTTGTGCTTTTTCATTTACATATTTGGCTATGTGGAAACCCCAGGGAATGAATCATTCTGGATAGCTGAAAATTTTAATCATTTTTGATGGAAATCTTTCTAAAATGGATTTCACACTTCCCTGCCTTCTTAAACAGAGTGGATGGAATGTAATTAATCTTTTTTTGATGACTTGGTTTTATCATTATGAACATTAATGACTGTGCTGTGCTATCCAGAGATGACATCCTCAACACTGATTGTGGTATACAGGACAGCCTGTGGTCCTCTTAGTCTTTTTGAATATTTGTGTCTAGGTTACATTCTTCCCTTACTGTGAAGCAGCACAGTGTAGGTGCAAAGAGGTGGGCTTAGGAGGAACAAAAGCTGTGTTCAAATCCCAGTTCCTGGTCTGATGGCCAGTTACTCTTTGATCGCTGATTCTTCATCTGTAAAATGCTCATGGTAACGAACCTAATAGACACGTAATAAGGATTAGATAACGGGTCTTAGGTATAGTGGAAAACAAACCAATGTTAGTTTCTGTCCCCTATTAGGGTACTTACTAATTAAAAAGCATTCTTCCTGATTATTTTGCAGTTTCCGTTCTGCTGCGGGACTGAAAGCTGGATGGTAGAGTTGAAAGTTGTGACATCAATGTTGCGTGCTTACACTAGTTCCTTTTTAAAAAAATTTTTTTAATGTTTATTTTATTATTGAGAGACAGAGAGACAGAGCATGAGCAGGGGAGGGGCAGAGAGAGAGGGAGACACAGAATCTGAAGCAGGCTCCAGGATCTGAGCTGTCAGCACAAAGCCCGACACGGGGCTCGAACTCACGAACTATGAGAACATGACCTGAGCTGAAGTTGGACACTTAACCAACTGAGCCACCCAGGCACCCCTACACTAGTTATTTCTTAACTACTAACTGTGTAAGAACATTTCTGCCTGCATAAAATAGAGTTTTGGAGGGGAAAATGCAAAATTCATGGATTTTGAAATCCATACCTAATGGAGAAAATTTGTCAAATCAGTCTGCATATCCTCTTCTAGGTTATGAACTTGGTCATTTCCAGAAAACTTGTCATTAAAAAAATTAATCAGCTATATTTACTAAGGACCTAACATATACTGGTTACATGTCTAGGTTCTGGAGATAATGCAGAGGAACAAGGAAGGAAGCAAGGAAGGAAGGAAGGAAGGAAGGAAGGAAGGAAGGGAGGTATCCATGTGTACCCACTATTTTAGTGAGAGAGTAGAAAATAAAACACAGATAATAAAATGTATACTGCCTCATTTTATAAGTCTTCCACAGAAAAAAATATGGAAAGGTGATATATAAAGCCAGGGAGTCAGTGGGGAGATTTAACTTTAACTACAATAATTAATGACAACCCATGGAGATGATGACATCTGAAGAAAGACTTAAAGGAGACAACTATAGATATATTTTGCTGGCAGACTCTGTTAAGAAGAGGGAATAGTAAATACAAAAGGAAGCTAGAAAATACCTGTTGTATTCATGGACTATTACGGCATCCCAGAGATTAGAACAGAATAATTATATCAGATGGTGATGAGAGCTAGGACAAAAATCAAGCACAAAAGGATATTAGGAGTGTCTGGACTAGGGTGATAGGTGGTATTAAGATGCAGCTTTATATAAGGTAAGATGACACAAGTGAGAAAAGACTGAAGTTGGCAAGGAAGCAAGCCATACAGGTTTTTGAGGTAATAGCCTTCCAGGCAGAAGGAATACCAAGTGGAAAGGCCCCTAGGCATTGTGTGTCTGAGTGGTTCAAAGAACAGCAAGGAGACCTGTTAACTAAAAAGAAGCAGCCCACAGGGAAAGTAGTTGGAGATGATGTTAAAGGCATAGCAAAATATAAGATTATACAGTACCTTAGGCCATTATATGTGTGTGTGTGTGTGTGTGTGTGTGTGTGTGTGTAACTTTCACTATGGGTAAAATGGGGAGCCACTGCATGGTTCTTAGCAGAAGGGTGGCTTTTTTTGGCCACAGCTATTAAAGGGATCATTGTTGTTACTGGATTGAGAATAGACTGTTGGTGGATAACGAAAAGATCAGGGAGAACAATTAAAAAGCAACTGTAATAACCAGGAAAGACATGATGATGGCTTTCATGGTGTTACTTATGAAAAAGATGCAAAGATGTTGTTGTATTCTGAATATATTAGAAGTATAGTCCATAGCCCACTACCCATGGAATATCAGAGAAAGGAGATAAAAATGAGCAACAGAAAGTATGCAGCTGTGGAAATAAAAAAAATATATGTACTGTTACTTCAGCCTAGAATGAGTAACAGGAACCAGAGTTACCCTTCTATGTGAAACAACTGAAAAATGGGATGGAATACTTAAAATAAAAGCTTTCAAGATATTTCACATCAATAATGAGAAACTGATTCTTGACAGAAAAGAAATAAACAAAATGAATTATACATTTTCCCTGACTTAAAGTCTTGAGAGTTTCCAGGTTGTACCACAGATGGGGGAAACCTAGACAAAGCCTGATAGTTTCCAAGAGTTGAGGAAACAAAACTGGGATTCTAGAGAAGCCAAGGAAGCAAGAGTTTCCAGGGAAGAGTAATAGAGAGGAGAGACCTACATAGAGAGGAAGATCCCTAGATAGCTAGAGGGTCTTCCCCTGTGGTCAGTACTGATTGATACAAATGTGTGAAGAAATTATCTGCAACTGGGAAAAGGAACTTCCAGAAGAAATTAGAGGGAAGAGAGACTAAAGCTCATATGGATACGAATAGTTTCTGTTCTCACCAAGCAGAGTAGAAAAACCTCATAATTCATGGGGCATCAGAGAGAATACTCACAAGGATTTTGCCTCAGTATTAGGCCAAAATTAATTCTACACTGAACATTTCTCTGGCTCCACCTAAGAAAGCCTAAAAGCAAGACGCAAAAAGATTGAACTTTTTCCAAGTAACTTTACTGCACTATAGGTCATAACTCAGGAATATTTACAGGGATACAAGAAAATCCAGTACTCAGGAAGGCAAATTTTTCATTGCCTACCATACAATCAAGCATTAGGAGGCATGCTAAGAAGCAGGGAAACACAATTCTTAATTAGGAGAAAAATAAATTAATCAAGAAATGACACAGATAATGCAATTAATAGAACAAAGGCATTAAAACAGTTATTGTAGTCATATTCTATTTGTTCAAGAAGCTTAGGGAGAAATTGAGCTTGTTAACTAGAAAGAAGATTTAAGAAATATCCAAATAGAATTTATCAGGCAGAAAGTGTAATGCTGGAATGAAAAACAACACTCAATTGGATTAATAGCAGATCAGACATTTTAGAAGAAAAAAATAATGAACTTGAAAATATAGAAACAGAAACTATTCAAAATAAAACTCAGAGAGAAAAGTGACTAAAAAGTAAAATAAATAAATAAATAAATAAATAGCCAAGTTTTAAGGAGACATAGGACTACTTAAAATAATGTAAACTACATGTAATTGGATTACCCAAAAAAGGCGAGGAGGGAAGGCAGGAGGTATAAGACAAAAAAATTGAAAAAATAATTGCTGAAACATTTTCAAGTTTAGTTAAATCTTTAAAACTATAAATCGAAGAAACTCAATGAACCCCAAGCTTAGAAAACTTGAAGGAAACTACACCAACCTTCATAATAAAATGGCTTAAAACTGATGACCTATAGAAAAATTTAAAAGCAGTCAGAGAACAAATGACACATTTTATTCAAAGGAACAAATATAGGAGGATTTATCCAGACTTCTTTCTAGGGAATAAAAATGCAAACCAGAAGACAATGGAGGTACATCTTTAAAGCATTACAGGAAAAAAAAAGTAACCTAAAATTTTATACCCAGATGAAATATCTTTCCAAAATGAAGCAAACGTAAGACTTTAAGACATACAAAAGTAGAAAGAAATTATTAGCTCATCAGCATTATAAGACATGCTAAAGGAAGTTCTTCAAGCAAAAGGAAAATTATACCAGAACGAAATCTGCATCCAGAACTGAAGAAATTCTAAAACAGTAACTATACAGGTACATAAAAATATATTTTCTTATTATTTAAATTCCTTTAAATGATAATTCACGAAAGAAAAAAACTAAAAAATGTATTTTGGGGTCTGTAACATATGTAGAAGTAAAATGTATGAAAATAATAGCACATATGCTGGGTGGGGATAAACTGAAGTATACTGTTAAAAGTTTCTTATGCATGAAGTGGCACAATAGCACTTAAAAATAGAGTGTGATAAGTAAACAATGATTACTATAAACTACTGAAATCACACAAAAAAGAGTTACAGATGATAAGCCAAAATATTCAATTACTAGAACAGAAAGATTTAAAAAAAATTTTTTTTTTAACGTTTTTATTTATTTTTGAGACAGAGAGAGACAGAGCATGAACAGGGGAGGGTCAGAGAGAGGGAGACACAGAATCTGAAACAGGCCCCAGGCTCTGAGCTGTCAGCACCAGAGCCCGACGTGAGGCTTGAACTCACGGACCACGAGATCATGACCTGAGCCGAAGTCGGCCACTTAACCGACTGAGCCACCCAGGCGCCCCGAAAAGAAAGATTTTTAAAAAGGGAAATAAACAAATGGAATAATTAGAAATCAGTAAAACGATGGTAGATTTTAACCCAACTACATCAACAATTACATTAATGGTAAATAGTCCAAATGCCTCAATTAAAAGGCAAAGATTTTCAGATTGGATAAAAGAGCAAGACCTTGCTTGTGCCTGCAAAAAATACACTTTACATGTATAGACATAAACAAATTACAAGTAAAGGATGGAAAGAGACATGTGTACTATGCTAATACCAATCAAGAACAAATTTGGAGTGGCCATATTAATGAGACAAAGCAGATTTCAGAGCAAATAATACTACCATGGATAAATAAGTATATTTCATAATGAGATATGGTTGAAATTATCAAGAGGATATAATAGTTTTTTTAGTCTTTATTTAAATTCCAATTAGTTAACATACAGCATAATATTAATTTCAGGTGTACAATTTAGTGATTCAATACTTACAACACCTGGTGCTCATCACAACAAATGCACTCCTTAATCTCCATTACCTATTTAATCCATTCCCCTACCTACCTCCCCTCTGGTAACTATCAGTTTGTTCTTTATAGTTGAGAGTCCATGTTTTGGTTTGCTTCTCTCTTTTTTCTACTATGATTGTTTTGTTTCTTAAAATCCACATATGAGTGAAATTAAATGTCTCTCTGACTGACTTATTTCACTTAGTGTAATACTCTCCAGCTCCATCCACATAGTTGCAAATGGCAAGATTTCATTCTTTTTTACGGCTGAGTAGTATTCCATTATGTGTGTGTGTGTGTGTATATTTATATATATATATATATATTTATAAATATATATATATATATATCCATAAACACACACTAACTCTTCTTTATCCATTCATCAGTAGATGTATATAATAATCTTAAATGCTTATGCATTTAACAACAGAACGTCAAAATACATAACACAAAATCCATAGAAGGATGGCAGGAACTAGAGTCAACATGGCAGAGAAACAGGGGGACCTGAAGTTCCCTTGTCCATCAAACACAGCAGTATTGGGGCCAGAATACTTGGAATTCCAGGAATCTGGACTACAGAGTGACAGAAACATCTCCAGGGACCCACAGGGACAACTTGGCAGGTCATAGGTGCATGATAGCGAACTGGGAGAGATAAAATGGGCACCATAGGCATGGAGGAGACGGATCCCTTTTTGTGGAGGGACAAAAGGAAGAGGAAGAGGGGTTATGGAAGTGTAGGATGGTATTTGGACAAGAGAAAAACCATGGACCAGGAAAACATGCTGAAAGAACTAATTTCTAACTCGATCCTTGGTTGCAGAGCTTTTTCTGGACCAGGACTGCCACCCTGTACACACACCTGTGGGGGGAGGGGAGCCAGCCCTGGGCTCGGTAGGGAGCTCAGAGGCACAGTCAGAGAGAGCAATCCCCTCCCTTGACTGCTGTGGGAAGAAGGTATATAGCTGCTCCAAGGACAAAGACCCTGCAGGTGCCCGCCAGCCAGAGGCCCTTTGTTGGCTGACTGGGCAGATTGGTACTACCCTGGAACTGGGGCATACAGAGTGGTATCCTTTAAGACATCGAGGTTTAAATCTGAGCTAAGTGCCTGGGAGGCACGGGAGACTGTGGAGTGGGACAAGCCAGCCCACTTGTGCCTGTGCAGCACTGTGAGGATGGCCTGAACAGAGTGGTCTGGGACACGTGGTCTGGGGAGGAGAGACTGGGATGTCTCCATTTTTCTCCCCATCACCAACAAGGTGGGTCTTCAGGGAACAGAGAGCGGGCCCACAGTGGAGGTGCGACCACAGACACCAAACCCTGCTCCTCTGTGTCTGGTAACTGCATATTTAATGGAGCAAGATTGACATTGACCAAAACAGATGGCCCCTCCTCCAGACCAGTGAAGCCATCAGTTCCAAGGTACCATCAGATATTGGTCCAGTGGTCTTGTGTTTTCTGATTTGATTCTTGGTCAATTCTTACCATATACACATATGTTATGTGTATATATGTATATATACATATATATATATGTATTTGTTTTCTTCCTTTTCTTCCTCTCGTTTCTTCCTTTCTCTATTCTGGTTGTTGGTTTGTTTAAGCAGACATTTTTAATCTACTCTTTTTATAACTGTTCTGTATCTCCTTTATTTTCTTCTCTCTCTCTCTCTCTCTCTCTCTCTCTCTCTCTCTCTCTGGATTAAGCTGTATAGTTTCTCTGATTTTCTGCCTGGTCAATTTTTTTTTCTCTTCTTTTTTCCCCTGCCCCTATCACTTCTCTCTTTGTATGGGATAAGGCTTCTTCCACCACCATCACCCCTGCTTTTAAATTTTTTCCAGGGTAACTTCAATGAACAACTCAAAGCACACCTAGTAGAAGGTCCAAACCACCATTACAAGTAGGGAGATAAAGCAACCAGAGTCACAACACAAGAGAGAACACAACACACTCCAAAAAAACCTCCTGAAGGGCCAGGCCCTGGAAAGTGTATGACCCCTCATGTTATGGCAGGACACACAGCAAGCCATCAAAACACACAAAGGTCAGAAAACTAGCCAAAATGATGAAACAGAAGAATTCTCCTCAAAAGAAATTCCAGGAAGAAACTATAGCAAGAGAATTGTTCAAAATGCATATAAACAATATATCTGATCAAGAAGTTAGAATAATAGTCAGAAGATTAACAGCTGGGCTTGAAAAAAAGTAGAGAAGACAGAAGATAAGCTAATGCTGCAGAGATTCAGGAAGTAAGAAATAGCCACAGTGAATTAAGAAATGTAAATAAGGTGCAAAATAAACTAGATGCAGTGTTGCAAGGATGGAGGAAGCAGAGGGGAGAATGAGTGAAATGGAGGATAAAATTATGGAAAATGATGAAGCCAAGAAAAAGAGAGATAAGAAAATACTAGACCAGAAGGAGAGAATTAGAGAACTAAGTGATTCAATGAGACATAATAATATCTGTATCATAGGAGTTCCAGAAGAAGAAGAGAGAAAGGGACAGGTTTACTTGAACAAATTATAGCTGAGAACTTCCCTAATGTGGGGAAGGAAGCATACATTCAAATCCAGGAGGCACGGAGAACTCCATTTAGATTCAACAAGAATACGTGTTCACCCTGGCATATCACAGTGAAACTGGAAAAATACAAAGATAGAATTCTGAAAGCAGCTAGGGACAAATGGGCCTTGATCTACAAGTGTAGAGACATAAGGGCAGTAGCATACCTGTCCACTGAAACTTAGCAGGCCAGACAGGAGTGGCAGGGAATGTTCAATGTGCTGAATAGGAAAAATATGCACCCAAGAATCCTTTATCCAGCAAGGCTGTCTTTCAGAATAGGAGGAGAGATAAAGGTTTTCCCAGACAAACAAAAACCGAAGGTTTTTAAACCAGGCCTACAAGAGATCCCAAGGGGGACTTTGTGAGTGGAATGTTGCAAAGACTACAAAGGACCAGAAACATCACCACAAGCATGAAACCTACAGATAGCAAAATGACACTAAATCCATATCTTTCATTAATAACTCTGAATGTAAATGGACTACAAACTCCAATCAAAAGACATAGGGTATCAGAATGGACAAAAAAACAAGATCAATCTATATGCTGTCTACAAGAGACTCATTTTAGAACTGAGGACACTTTCAGATTGAAAGTGAGGGGATGGAGAACCATCTATCATGCTACTGGAAGTCAAAAGAAAGCTGGAGTAGCCATACTTATATGAGACAAACTATTTTAAACTAAAGGCTGTAACAGGAGATGAAGAAGGGTATCATATCATAATTCAGGGGTCTATCAATCAAGAAGACCTAACAATTATAAATGTTTACACACCCAATTTGGAAGAACCCAAATATATAAAACAATCACAAACATAAGCAATCTTATTGGTAAGAATGTGGTAATTGCAGGGGACTTTAATACTCCACTTACAACAATGGACAAACTAGGCAGAAAATCAAAAAATAAACAATGGCCCTGAATGATACACTGGACCAGATGGACTTGACAGATATGTTCAGAACTTTTCATCCTAAAGCAGCAGAATGCACATTCTTCTCAAGTGCACATGGAACATTCTCCAAGACAGATCACATACTGGTCATAAAACAGCCCTCAATATATATAAAAGAATTGAGATCATACCATGCATATTTGCAGATCACAATGCTGTGAAACTTGATATCAACCACAAGGAAAATTTTGGAAAGTCTCCAAATGGATGGAGGTTAAAGAACATCCTGCTAAAGAATGAATGGGTCAACCAGGAAATTAAGGAAGAAATTAAAAAATATATGGAAGCAAGTGAAAATGAAAATATGACAATCCAAACCCTTTGGGATGCAGCAAAGGCAGTCCTAAGAGGAAAATACATTGCATCTAGGTCTACCTCAGGAAACAAGAAAAATCCCAAATACAAAACCTAACAGCACACCTAAAGGAACCAGAAGCAGAACAGCAAAGAAACCCTAAAACCAGCAGAAGAAGAGAAATAATAAAGATCAAAGCAGAAATAAACAATATAGAATCCAAAAAATCAGTAGAACAGATCAATGAATCTAAGGCTGATTTTTTTGAAAAAATAAACAAAATTAATAAACCCCTACCCAGACTTCTCAAAAAGAAGAGAGGACCCAAATAGATAAAATCATGAATGAAAGAGGAGAGATCATAACCAATACCACAGAAATACAAACTATTATTAGAGAATACTATATGCCAACAAACTGGACAATCTGGAAGAAATGGACAGATTCCTAGACACCCACACACTATCAAAACTCAAATGGGAAGAAATACAAAACTTGAACAGACTCAAACAGTGAAGAAATTGAATCAGTTATCAAAAAAATCTCCCAACGAATTAAGAACCCTAGGCCAGATGGTTTTCCAGGGGAATTCTACCAGACACTTAAGACAGAGTTAATACTTATCTTTCTCAAGCTGTTCCAAAAAATAGAACTGCAAGGAAAGCTTCTGATCTCATTCTATGAAGCCAGCATTACCTTGATTCCCAAACCAGAAATAGATCCCACAAAAAAGGAGAATTACAGGCCAATATCCCCAATGAACATGGATACAAAAATTCTCAACAAGATACTAGCAAATCGAATTTAACACTATATTAAAAGAATTATTCAGGGGCTCCTGGGTGGCTCAGTCGGTTAAGCGTCCGACTTCGGCTCAGGGCATGATCTCACGGTTTGTGAGTTCGAGCCCCACGTTGGGCTCTATGCTGACAGCTCAGAGCCTGAAGCCTGCTTTGGATTCTGTGTCTCCTTCTCTCTCTGCCCCTCAGATGCTCACGCTCTGTCTCTCTCAGTCTTTCAAAATAAATAAACATTAAAAAATTTTTAAAAATACTTTAAAAAAAAAGAATTATTCACCATGATCAAGTGGGAATCATTCCTGGGCTTCAGGGATGGTTCGATGTTCACTAATCAATCAATGTGATACATCACATTAATAGAAGAAAGGATTAGAACCATATGATCCTGTCAATAGATGCAGAAAAAGCGTTTGACAAAATACATCCTTTCTTAATAATAACCCTCAAGAAAGTTGGGATAGAAGGAACACGCCTTAACATAATAAAAGCCATATTTGAAAAGCTCACAGCTAATATTACCCTCAATGTGGAAAAACTGAGAGCTTTCCCCCTAAGATCAGGAACACAACAGGTATGTCCCACTCTCACCACTGTTGTTTAACATAATGTTGGAAGTCCTAGCCTCAGCAATCAGACAAAATGAAATGCATGGCATCCATATTGGAAAAGAAGAAGTCAAACTTCACCTTTTGCAGATGACATGATACTCTACACAGAAAACCCAAAAGACTCCACCAAAAAACTGCTAGAACTGATACATGAATTCAGCAAAGTCATAGGATACAAAATCAATGTACAGAAATTGGTTGCATTTCTATACACCAATAATTAAGCAACAGAAAGAGAAATCAAGAAATTGATCCCATTTACAATTACATCAAGAACCATAAAATACCTAGAAATAAACCTAACTAAAGCTGTAAAATATCTGTATGCTAAAAGCTATAGAAAACTTATGAAAGAAATTGAAGAAGACACAAAAAAATAGAAAAAAAAATTCCATGCTCATGGATTGGAAGAATAAATATTGTTAATATGTCAATACCACCCAATACTACACATTTAATGCAATCCAATCAAAACTGGACCAGTGTTCTTCTCAGAGCTAGAACAAACAAACTTAAAATTTGTATGCAATCACAAAAGACCCCAAATAGCCAAAGTAATGTTGAAAAAGAAAACCAAAGTGGGAGGCATCACAATCCCAGACTTTAGCCTCTACTACAAAGCTGTAATCATCAAGACAGTATGGCATTGGCACAAAAACAGACACATGGACCAATGGAATAGAATAGAGAACCCAGAATTGGACCCACGAATGCATGGCCAACTAATCTTTGACAAAGCAGGAAAGAGTATCCAGTGGAAAAAGGACAGTTTTTTTAGCAAATGGTACTGGGAGAACTGGACAGCAACATGCAAAAGATTGAAACTTGACCATTTTCCTACATCATACACAAAAATAAACTCAAAATGGATGAAAGACCTACATGTGAGACAGGAAACAATCAAAACCCTAATGGAGAAAACAAGCAACAACCTCTTTGACATCAACCACAGCAACTTCTTACTTGACACATCTCTAAAGGCAAGGGAAATAAAAACAAAAATGAACTATTGGGACATCAAGATAAAAAAAGCTTCTGCACTGAAAAGGAAACAATTAACAAAACTAAAAGGCAACCGATGGATTGGGAGAAGATACTTGCAAATGACATATTGGATAAAGGGTTAGTATCCAAAATCTATAAAGAACTTACCAAACTCAGCACACGAAAAACAACCCAATGAAGAAATGGGCAGAAGACATGAATACACAATTTCCCAAAGAAGACATCCAGATGGCCAACAGACACATGAAAAGATGCTCAACATCACTCATCACCAGGGAAATACGAATTAAAACCACAATGAGATACCACCTCATACCTGTCAGAATGGCTAAAATTAACAGCTCAGGAAACAACAGATGTTGGCGAGGATGTGGAGAAATGGGAACTCTCTTGCACTGTTGGTGGGAATGCAAACTGATGCAGCCACTCTGGAAAACAGTATGGAGGTTCCTCAAAAAATTAAAAATAGAATTACCCTACAACCCACAATAGCACTTCTAGGAATTTATCCAAAGGATGCAGGAGTACTGATTCATAAGGGCACATGTACCCCAATGCTTACAGCAGCACTTTCAACAATAGCCAAATTATGAAAAGAGCCCAAATGTCCACTGACTGGTGAATAGATAAAGATTTACATATACAGTCGAATATTACTTGGCAATGAGAAAGAATGAAATATTGTCATTTGCAGCAACATGGATGGAACTGGAAGGTATTATGCTAAGTGAAATAAGTCAGTCAGAGAAAGACAGATACATATTTTCACTCATATGTAGAATTTAAGAAGCTTAAAAAAAGACCATGGTGGAAGGGAAGGGGAAAATTAGTTTCAAACAGACACGGAGGCAAACCATAAGAGACTCTTAAATACAGAGAACAAACAGGGTTGATGGAGGGCAGGAGACAGGGGAAAATGGGTGATGGGCATTGAGGAGGGCACTTGTTGGGATGAGCACTAGGTGTTGTATGGAAGCACTGAATCATGGGAATCTACTCCTGAAGCCAAAAGCACATTGTATACACTGTATGCTAGCTATCTTGACAATAAATTATATTTAAAAAAAAACTCCAAGGATAAACAGACAACTACATAATTATAAATTGGGATTTTAACACTCCTCATTCAATAATTGATAAGAAAATAAGAACGCATCAACCATCTAGATCTAGTTGATATTTAAAAAACCCACTCACCCAAGAGAGAAGAATATTTTTTCTAGTCTACATATGGCATATACCAAGATACGTCATGTTTTAGGCAATGAAACAAGTCTCAATAAGCTTGAAAAATTCAAGACATACAAAGAATATTTTCTAACTACAATGTAATTGCAATGTAATGTAAATAGAAGTCAAAAGCAGAAGGATATCTGAGAAATCCCCAAACATTTGAAACCAATTAACAGAATTCAAAAGAACCAATGGGTCAGGTAAGAAATAAAAATGGAAATTAGAAAACGTTTTAAAATCAATGAACATGAAAACAAAACATATCTAAATTTGTGGGATGCAGGGAAAGTCACATTTGAGGGGGAAAATATCACTAAACATCTAGATTAGAAATAAATAAATGTCTAAATTAGTAGCCTCAGTTTAATAGATTTTTTTTAAAAGGCTAATTAAACCAAAGTAAGCAGAATAAAAGAAATAACATAAAAATCAGAGCAGAAATCAGTAAAAGTTTTTTTTAATAGAGAAAATTGGGGTGACCATATGGCTCAGTTGGTTGTGTCCAACTTTTGATTTTACCTCAGGTCATGGTCCCAGGGTCATGGGATCAATCCCTGTGTGGAGCTCTGTGATGAGTGTGGAGCTTGCTTCAGATTCCCTCTCTCTCTCCTTCTGCTACTCTACCATGCTCATGATCTCTCTCTCTCTCTCTCTCTCTCTCTCTCTCTCTCTCTCTCAAAAAAAAAAAAAAATTAAGTAGAGAAAACCCATGAAGCCAAAATCTGGTTGTTTCAACAGATCATTAAAACTGACGGATCTTTAGGTGATCAGAGAAAAAAGTAGAGGGAGGAGATACAAATTAGTGTTATCACGAATGAAAGAGGTGACATCACTACAGATACCACATATACTAAAAGGATTATAAGAGGATATGACAGCTTAGTATCAATAAATCTGACAGATGGAGTTGATAAATCTTTTCCAAGAAATCACAAACTACTGAAAGTTCACTCCAACAGGAATAGATAACCCTAATCATCCCATATATAGTAAATAAATTGTTATATAGTTAAAAACCTTCCCACAAAGAAAACTACAAGCACAGAAGGCTTCACTGCCACTTTTAGGGAAGAAATAACACAAATTCAACACAAACTCTTTCAGAAAACTGAAGAGAATACTTCCTACTCATTTTGTGAAGCCAGCATTACTCCAATACTAACAGCAGATACCAGGGAAACAAAAGAAAACAAATAAACTGGGGCACCTGAGTGGCTCAGTCAGTTGAACATACCACTTCAGCTCAGGTCATGGTCTCGGAGTTCATGAGTTCGAGTCCCATAGTGGGCTCACAGCTGTGGGCCTGTCAGTGCAGAGCCCACTTTAGATCCTTTGTCCCCCTCTCTCTGGCCCTCCCCTGCTTGCACACTCCCCAAAATAAATATTTTTAAAAGAAGAAAACTAAAAATCAATTATAGACCAATACCTTCATAAACATAGATACAAAAATTCTTTAAAAATTTTAGCTTTTCAATCCAACAATACGTAAAAAGCAAATACATCATAACCAAGTGAGGTTCATGCCATGGATACAAGATGGGTTTAACATCTGCAAATCAATCAATATAATTCACCATATTAGCAGACTAAAAATAAGCAAAATCCTATCATCATCTCAGGAGAGGAAAGAAAGCATTAAACAAAATCCAATATCCATTTCTAATAAACCAGGGGTGCCTGGTTGGCTCAGTTGGTTAAGCATCTGACTCTTGATTTCCGCTCAGGTCACGATCTCATGGTTCCTGAGTTCAAGCCCCACATCGGGGTCAGTGCTGACAGTGCAGAACCTTCTTGGGATTCTCTCTCTCTCTCTCTCTCTCTCTCTCTGCCACTCCACCACTTGCTCTCTATTTCTCTCTCTCAAAATACATAAAAATAAACTTTAAATATATCTGCAAACTAGGAATATATGGGAACTTACTTAAATTGTTAAATGGCATCTATTAAAAAACCTACATCATTATAATCATTGATAATGGTGGAAGATTGAATGCTTTCCCCATAAGATGAGGAAGAAGGACAGAATTTATACTACCCTTACTTCTATTCAAAATTGTACTGGAAGCTCTAGATGGCAAAATAAGACAAGAAGAAAGAAGTATCTAGATTGAATAGAAAACAGTAAAACTGTCTTTATTTACATATAATCACAAGTGTCTATCATAAAATTTTATGGAAGCATGAGTTAAGTTAGCAAAGTTGCAGGACAGACAATCAATATACAAAATCAGTGTATTTTTACACTGATTCACAAACAACTGAAATTGAAATTAAAAAATCAGTTTCATTTATAAGAGCATAAAAATATGAAATATTTATATATAGTATATATATTATATATAACCTACAAATTGAAAATACTGCCATAGAAGACTACAAAATAAATGGAGAAATAGGAATTCATAGATCAGAATACTCAGTATTAAGATATTCATTATGTTCATTAAGATATATCATTAACTTGACCTAGAGATACAATACAACCCTAATCAGAATTGTAAAATTATTTTTTAATGTTGAAATTAACAGGTTGATTCTAAAATTCATGTAGAAGTTCAATTAAGCTAGAAAAGGTAGAACAATTTTGAAGATGAATAAAATTGGAGGATTTATGTGTTATCAAGAATTTGTTATAAAGATATAAAAATCAAGATATAGATAAACATATCAATGAAACAGAATAGAATTCGGAAATAGACCCACACATATATGGTCAAATTATTTTTGACAAAGGTACAAGGTAATTCAGTGGTGAGAAGATAGTCTTTTCAACAAATAGAACTGAAATAATTGGCATCTATATGTCAAAAAATAAACTTCAATCTATACCTCATATTATGAGCCTAATTGAAAATGGGCCATAGATTTAGAAATTTTGTAGTTCTAAAAACAAAAGGAGAAAATCTTTCTGCTCCTGGGTTATGTAAAAATTTCTTAGATATATTAAATTAACAATCCACAAAAAAATGATAAATCAAATTTAATCAAAATTAAAAACTTATCTTACTTGAAAGAGATAAAAAATTAGACACAGACTGAGAAAATGAAACTCAATAATAAGGAAAAAAACAATACACCAACAGATTTAGATATTTCACCAAAGAAATTATATGTTTGTAAAAAAGAACATGAAACTATGTTCAACATTATTAATCACTGGGGTAAATAAACTTACAATTAAGATAATATAATTCTAAACACCTTTTAGAGTGTCTAACATTAAAACATTGATCTACCCAGTGTTGATGAGCATGTGAGAAAACAGGACACTGCTGGTAGGAATGTAAAACCTACTGTTCATTGGAGAATAGTTTGGTGGTTTCTTAAAAAGTTCAACAAAGTTATAAATGACCCAGCCATTCTATCTCTATGTATTTACCCAAGACAAGAGAAAGCACATGTGGCCATCCATATAAAACACATATAAATGTTCATAGCAGGTTTATTTATATTTATTTCCAGACAAAAACTGGAAACAAACCAAATGTCTATCAAGAGGTGAATGAATATCCAAATTGTGGTATATCCATACAAGTTGTATTGCTGAAGAATATTACTTGGCAGTAAAAATGAATAAGCTAGTAATGCATGCAGAAAATGTGGACTAATATCAACACAATTATGCTGTATTGAAGAAGCCAGACCCCTGCCCTAACCAAAAGAGTAGAAATTGTACGATTCCATTCATATAGAACTGTAGAAAATGCAAAGTAATGTACAATGAGGAAAGCTTTTAAGTGTTTGCCAGAGGACAGAGGGGTAGAAAAGAGAAATGGATGTGAGGGACTGGAACAGGAAGACATTTTTGAGGGTGTTATATATGTTCGTGATTTTGACTGTGGAGATTATTTTGGAGTTTGTGTGTGTGTGTGTGTGTGTGTGTGTGTGTGTTTGCATGTGTGAAAACTGGTCACATTTTACACTTTAAATATATGCACTTTATTGTCAGTTATGAGTCAGTTTTACCTCAATACAACTATTTAAAAAAGTAAATTAATGTAAAGATGCTAATAAGGAAGTTAATTCTTAAATTTACTTGGTGAGAGACATTTTGGAGCATTAAAATATTAGGCAAATAATTTTTAAAATTTAAATTTTAAATTTAATAACCACTGATAAAATGCTTACATTGCGCCAGGTATTAGTCTAAGTGCTTTATAAACATTAACTTTAGTCCCTGTGATAATTCTATTCCTTAGGTATGGCATTATCCATACCCATCTTATATATGAAGAAACTGAGCCATTAAGAGTGACATAATTTGTAAATGTGAAGCTCAGATTTACTCGGTGGTCTGGCTTCAGGGATATAATATAGCCCTGTTTAATCTTGCTTATAAGGACAGAGTTTATTTTGACTACTTTACAAAGTCAGGAACTGTATAGGATTTTACTTTCATTTTCTTACCGCTCACATTTCTTGAATAGCTTTTATGCATACAGGTTGGACTATTTACTGACTTTTTATAAGATAACACTTTAACACTAAGTACTGCTTTCATTAACATGTACTGTACTGCCCACCAGACCTCTACCTTAAAACCTTCCTGTCTCCCTATTCCTCACTTCTTTTCCAAACTGCTTCCATTCTATAAAGCACAGTCTTTGAGATTTTGAGATAAATATAGCAATACATCACCTATCTTCATTCCCACCCAAATCCATTTGCCCCATTGTAAAATTTCTATGGCATTTATTATCCATATGAAACCACTGAACACTTGATTCATTTTGCTTCTAATGATTCATGTTTTAAGAATATAAATTTGGGGAGGGCAGTGCCTGGGTGGCTCAGTCGATTAAGTGTCAGACTCTTGATTTGGGCTCAGGACATGATCTTGCAGTCATGAGATCAAGCCCCGCCTTGGGCTCAGTGTGGAGCACGGAGCTTGCTTGGGATTCTCTCTCTGTCCATCTCCTTCAGCCCCTCCCCATCTCATGCTCTCTTTCTCAAAATAAATAAATAAACTTAAAAAAAAAAAGAATGTTGGGGCACCTAGGTGGGTCAGTCAGTTAGTTAAGCGTCTTTGTCTCAGGGCATGATCTCATGGTTTGTGAGTTTGAGCTCCACATCAGGCTCTGTGCTGACAATGGGGAGCCTGCTTGGCATTCTCTCTCTCTCTCTCTCTCTCTCTCTCAAAATAAATAAATTAATTTAAAAAATGAAAAAGAATGTAAATGTTTTTGACAATTATATCCTGTGTCTTTCACATCAGAAACCAAGTCCCTATTTTGTGTCATGAATATGCAGAAATACATATATTTGACACAGAATTGCCAGCCCCTCTGGACTTACAGAACCATACATGCTCCACTTGAAAATATCACATTGTCTGTTTAAAGCCCTCATAGAGAATAAGCAGCAAGGAATATGAGAGTTGGCAATACATCTCTCCCCCCATCACTATCTCCAAGTTTCGTCTTGGGTATGTAACGAGAAACGTCCACTCAGGCATGAAGAATAGAGGCTAAATGAATTGCGTTTGGATTGTGAAAATGGTGTGCTTTATGTGGTTAGGGCACATTCCACATTTTTTTTTCTCCCTTAATGAACGTGACATTTGTGTCAACCGGTGAAGAGTGGGGGGTCCTCTTGGTATGGATAAAAATTCATTAAGCTAGTTCAGCAGGGAACACCAGGATCCACATCTTACCCAGTCCTTCCCTCTCAAATAGTTTTCATTAACTCTCCGAGTTCTAAAACAAGTCACTCTCATTTTTTCATTACATGTTTCATATAATTTATTGTACATAATAAATAGTTTGCAAGAGTTGGGTTTATGAATAGCTTGAAACAGGTTTTCCATGTCCAAATCAAGCTGCCATAGTAACCATTTTTCATTGCTGCCAAACGTATGGTCTTTTCCTTTTTTTTTTTCTTTCTGCCTTGAAATATGTTGTTTAAAAAAATCCCAAATTATTCAGGAAAGTTGATCAGGTTTCATTAAAATAATGACTTCATTGTTAGCAAATGCTTATTTCAATCTCTTATTAAATGACTCCTTCTTGCATTATGAGCATCAAACTGAAAATAAAAATATATAGCTTTAAATTTTGATTTAATGATATTTATCATAAAAGTAAATTAAAATACATTTCTCTTCTCCTCCCATTTCCCCATAAAAGAATCTCTGCCCTTTTCAAACAATAGAACAGGAGCAAGGCCATGTTAAATTTCTGCCAGATAGTTCCATGTAGAAAGTCTAGGAGGACAGAAGTCTGCTGGGTATTTTTACCCAGACACCCTCCCAAGGCTTCTAATTTCTTGGGCAAGAAGAATTTTTAGAAAAGTTGTTTCTACAGGTGTTTTTCCAACTTCTCATCATTCTAATATTTTGACTTTTCAAGTAACTAGCATCCAAAGTCAGAACTTTCGTCAAGTAACCAGTACCTCCTGGCTAAGTCTATAAATTCTAGAAGCCAACTCAACTCAAAAGCTTTCAAAAGCTGTGCACAACAGCCTTTACCTCAAATTCTCAAACAAAAGACTATATCATCAGAAGTCACGGTGAGATAGGACCCTTATAATAGCTAGTGTTATGGAGGCTGAAGGGAATAGCTGTGTTACGGCAAACAGAGAAAGATCTGCTTTTATGAAGATTCTTTTTACATTAATGACTTTTAGGGGTGTTTTTAAAGGATAACTTTAAAATTTTACCTTTCCTAATGATTAGTATATTGCTTAAAGAAAGAAAATGATTTATTTATTAGTCTAGGTTCAGTCTGTAGCTCGGCACCATGAGATGCACATGTTTTGACCACTGCCCATGAAAATGTCTGCTTTAAAGTACTTATTTTTCACTATACACTTTAGATTCTTATACAGCTAATCAAGCTTTACGTCCTTCACAAGTACCTCCATTTGTTCAACATATATTTAATGAATGACTTCTCTCTGCAATATCATATAGGTTCCATGAAGCTATATATTTGGGAACCTGAACTGCAAAAATATTTGAACCTTGTCTCTTGATTGCTGCCACTAAAGTGAAATCACTTCCAGCTCCCATTCTTAAGGCTCTTGAACCCAAAATTTTTGGAAAGCAAATCTTACTCGCTTGAGTCACTACCCATTACAACTAGCTATGATTAAGTTGACATAGTCAAATATTATTGGCATTGCTGTTGAGACCCAGTCCTGGTGTTGGGGGGTATGGGGCAATTTCTGGAGAAGGGGAAATCTCAATAGGGTAGTTAGCAAAAGGTATCTTCTGCAACCACAACTAGCATTCTCTGGGTTAGGCATTGTACAAAGCACTTTTCACTCATCATCTCAAATAATTTCCAAGAAAGTCTATTGTAATAGATACTACTATTATTCTCATTTTAACTATAAACATTTGAGATTTCAAAGGGAAAAAATCAATAAGTGATGGAGACAAGATCTAGAGTCTGCTTTTTCTGGCTACAACAGCTATACTCTGTCTTTAATCTTGATGACATCAATCCAACAGGTTTACGTGTAGACTGAGCCTAGTGCCTCTGTCCCCATAAACTTTCTGTCCTCAATTCTTCAGTTTGAGTAGGTGAAGAGTTGATTGCATTTAAGGAGCTAATAAATGTCAACTCATACCCCCAAAGTACCTACTTTTTCCTGTCATGTTCTAACATGAAAAGGAAGGGGAAATACGTTCCAGATATACACATGTGTTTTCTCGTGGACTCTGTGTGATACACGGTATTTAGACATAGGTGAACTGATACCACCAGTATTATAGTCCAGAGTAAATATGTTCCAGAGCACAGTAGTTGTGTGTGTGTTGGGGGGTGGGAAGGTGGAGGAACAAATCACCAGTTGTCACGATATTTCTACAGGAAATTCTAAACATATGACTTAGAAATGAAGTGTGAGCACATATTAGAACTACTGACAAGTCAGATACTGTCTATAGAATATTTCTTTTGGACATAGTCAACATGGTAGAAATGTAATACACATTTCCCTAGTGAATGAACTTTAACTTCAACAAAGGGAAATAATCTCTCTCTTCCAATCAGAGGAGGAGAAACACTCTGGGATCTTTTGGTGGAAGGAGAACTCTGAAGTTGGGTGAGATAAATCCAGACCAGTAATAACTTATCTGTGTATGTTTGCATGAGGAGAGGTAATTCTCTAGGCCTGGTACTCTGACTTTTGAAACAAAGTCTAGTTCATTATCCCCACAGGGGTAGAGTGGGTGGTGGGGTGGCAAGGGACAGGAGGAAGGGGAAGGGGAAGCAAAGTTGCGGCTACCACTGCTTATTCATATTCTCAGGTTATTACTAAGTCCTAGATTCACAAGTTTGGGACTTGCTGTGTGGAAAGTCACACGACACTTAAATACCACAATAAAATGGGTGGAAATCACCATCAGGGTTAGTATATAAAAACTTTAATAAGGAATCATGAGCTTTTCATGTGCAGTGGCCCTGTTCTTGATAATAAACCCTTCACAAAAGTGCTGCAATTTATTGACTCTCTTTTGGGCTGACTAGAGGAAAACGAACTCTTTGACAAAATGAGAAAGTCTGGTCCTAGATGGGTGCTAGGTCCCCACTTTTGCAGTAGAGTTCTGAGCAATGAGAAGATGAACGGGACCCCTGGGGTGAATAAATCAGGGGTACCCTAACAAACCTGATTGCCAGTGGCAGTTGTGATGTCTTTATAAACACTGCAAAAAAGTTAAGGAAGAGCTAAGAATGCAAAAACATCCAAATTTACATTGATGAATGAATTAATTAGGACACAACTAATTTAAAAATCCTGCTAACAGAAATAGGAGCCAGTGGGAAAATAAATTACCTCTCCTCTATCAGAGAGGGAAACACACGCAGACCTTATCATTTTAAATTCAGTTTAAATATAGCCCAAACACAGTCCAGATTACTTTTTGCGATCACAGAGAATATGCTTTTGACTAACTCATCTGGCTTAGGTTTCCCAGAAGATTCTGGCACAATAAAGAAGACATTGTCTGAGGGGGCGCACAGAATGTACCTAAATGGCTTAGTGCTAAATGGCTCAGGCAGAAGGGTGAGGCACCCCCACCTGCCACAGCAGAGCTGGAAGGCACTGTGCGGAACTGCTGACATTCTCTCATTTTCTGCCCTGACACAGGCATCCTGCTAAGGGTAGCAGAGGAGAGGAAAGGTGCAGGGAGAGCGGATGGGAAAAATGAAAGGGGAGAGCAAGGAAATAGAGGGATAGAAACCAAGACAAAATTTTCTATGGACAGTGGATATTAAAGCAAGGTGACGTGATACAGGAATATTCCTCCCCTCCTCCTCAAGGTTTAGGATGTTTAGAAAATGATTTCCATTTCAGAGAGAAGCTTTCTGAAAAGCTAAAAACATTTCCAAAAAAATTGGCTACAACTTCCTTCACACAAAGACAAGTTTGAGACATACGAATAGTCATGGGAGGAATATTTTATGGAACAAAATATTTATTCTTGTTTCGCTTATGAGGATATCAAGACAGAAAATAGTCTCTGGAGGAAATCATGCCCGTGAAAGATATTTTAAGATCAAAGTTTACCTGACACATAAACCAACTCACTAACAATGAAAAGCATGAAATTCTGTTTTGAAAGGCACTGATTTTTCTTTTTTCCTTTATCAATTCGGCCCTTTTGTCTTTTACAAAATGTATGTGCAACTATAACAATGTGATCTTTTTTACCTGTTAAAACTTGAAACTTGTAATATGATCAGAGAATTCAAGTCCCACATAGAATGTGAGGTACTTAGTTTCCTTGACAGACTTGTGATAATTTTTTGAAACAATGAAATTTATCTCATAGTAAATGCCATCAATCTTCCCATTTATATATACAATGCATTCTAAATTTTTGAAAAAAAAATTGTTCAATAGTATAATACCTTTTTTGTGGCTCAGTTTCTCTTCAGCTGATGATGAGAAAATCAGAAATACATTATTCTTACTAACTCGAGCTGAATGAAAGTCTTTATTTTAAGTAACTTAATTATATACAGAAAGTATGTAATAAAATAATGACCTCTATTATAAATCATAAGTAGCAATCAAAATAATGATCAAATCAGATAATAAGTTTGATTATGTGTAGAATTTCACTTTCCTTAGGTATGTTATTACTCCCAGAACAAGATGGAAACAAAAGGACTTGGCTGGAAATAGGCTCTCTCTTGATCACATGCCTAGTACAGTTCTCTGTGCCCAGTGGGTTCTCAATAAATATTCAGTGATGATTATAATGAGTCTTCTGGAAACACTGCAATTCGCAGGTATGCACAGATCTGAGATTAGAAAAAAATTGTCAGTGTAATTGATTGTGTCTAAAGAGAAAGAATTCTACATCTGATATCAATCACATGAACTGTGGACCCAGGCAAACACAATTGCTGTATGGCTTTTTTCTTCCCATTTCATTTTTTCCTGGCTACCCCACATACTAAATGGAGACCCACTGGACACATTTGTCACTTGATTAAATTATCCAGGGGCAAGGCAGTACAGCCATACTGTTGCCAAATGTTTCTGAAAGCTTTACCTTGCTTCTGGAATCAGGTCGCTGATTTCTGACTGTTCTCTTCAAGGGAATAGTTCTATATAGCACAGTACTTTGGAAGGTCCTGGGATTACTGTCATTGTGGCAGACTTTAGGTCATTTGGAAGTCAGAGAACAAAGTTGCAAGTGCCATAAGTATTTATGTTATGGAAAAAATGCTGATTTAAAACAAAAAAAAATCAGATGTGAAACATGGCTCTGCTTATTTGCAGGCTGTGATGGTGTCTGGGGCAAGTTAATAGTAGACCAGTGGAAAAGTAGGCCAATTATTTTGTTCCATTCCCACCACCGAACACTTCACCTTTAGGGAATGTGAGCCTTAGGTCCCCAGAGGGAAAAGGGAAGAACAGATGGTAAGATTGCTCAGGCCAGCAAGCTGGAAGTCCATCTTGATTCTTTAGTCTTCTTTACCTCTCCTCTTGTCCCTGTCATGCCTGGCCATATTCTCTCTACCCTCCAAAAATACTTGAAATATTTCCACTTCTCTAGTCTGCGATCACATTCATTTCTTACGTAGGATGTGCAGTAAACATGTAATTTGCTTTCTATGCATATTTAATCTTTTCAATCCATTCGCCTCTCTGTGGTCTGAGTCATTTTTTAAGTTTCTAGACATGGTATATTTCTTTTGGGTAAGGCACTGTGCAAGGAACTGTGGTAAGCACTTTATATTCCTCATTTGACCTTCTTAAAAACTGTATTTGATTAATATAATTGTATTAATTTCCTATTGTATCGGTAAAAACAAGATGAGTTTAGTGGCTTAAAACAATAGTGTTAGGGAAATATCCAGAGTGCTACCTATTGCCAGGCCCTGGGATTACCTAATCAGTGCCCTGGATCTGGAACATTCCCTTATTTGGAGGCTAGTGTCAAGCAATAGTTCAGATTCTCTTTCCTTATTAGGATAAATCTTTCCTTATTCTGGGTACACAGTGAACTTCCTCGTACTGGTTCAGTATGTATCACATGCACCTGGCCAGTGCACTGGTGTCTCTGCCTTTTGAGAGGGTGGAAACAGAGTTTTCACCTGCAGGACAAGTGGGGTCTGTGTGGTCCATCACCCCATGTGGGCTATCAGGAAGGTCCTGCTGACATGGGAGACAGGCACACAATGCAGACCCTTATCTTGCTGTGCCTTTTCTCCATCCTGTGATTAACTGTTCTTCCAACCACACACCTCGTGAGCTGAGTTCTCCTTGGTGATTCTGAGCTCACTGGGGATGCAGCAGCCAATATCTGCGGGCTCCAACTTCTGGTGGTTGGCAGTGTAATTCTCTTTGCCAATGCCTACACGGTGGGAAACCTCACCTGGGATTGGTAGCTGGATCTTCCCCCTCAACACACAAAAATTGATTCTCTCTCGGTTCTGGAGGCCAGAAGTCAGAAATGAGTCTATGGAGTTAAAACAAGGTGTCGGTCATAGGGCTCTTTCCTTTTAGAGGCTCTAAAGGGTGATCAGTTCCTTACCTCTTCCAGCCTTTGGTGGATGTCAGCATTCTTTGGTTTGTAGTCGTATGTGTTCATCCTTTGCTACATTGTCATTGCTTTCTCTGCTTCTGTAGTCAAGTCTCTTCCTTCACCTCTCTCTAACAAGAACACTTGTGATTACAGTTAGGGTCTGCCTAGATAATCTAGAATAATCTCTTCATCTTAATTTAATTGCATCTTTTTCCATAGGAAGTAATGTTCATAGTTTTCAGGAACGAGGACCTGAATGAATATCCCTGGGGTTACTATTCAGCATAGCACAATAGTTCTCTTTCTTTTCACTTGTGACAAAAAAGCTTTAATGGGTTAAGTAATGTGCCCAAATTTATACACGCAGGAAGTAGCAAGGCTGGTACTCAAACCCAAGTCTTTCTGACTCCAAAATAAATGTTTATGTATAATGGAGAAACTAGGTGTGGTAAACTTGACAGAGAAAAATAAAAAACAGGCAGAGAGAGATATCAGGATTATTTCCAAATATCTGAAAGAGCCATCACGTGAGAAAATGACTAATAATGATAGCTAACACATATTTAGAGCTTGTATGTGCCAAGAGGTGTTCTAAGCTTCTTTACAAGTATTAACTCATTTAATTTTTTTAGCAACTCCATGAGAAATTTTCATGATTATTGGTGGTTAAGTTAATTGTTAAAAATTACACAGCTAGTAAGTTATAGAGCTGATATTTGAAGCTTCAGAGACTGTGGTCCTAAGTCGTCCCTAGATAGACTGATCTCATCCTATAAATTCTGGCAGAAGGAACTTGAACCAATGGAAGAAAAGAGATGAAGACAAACCTTTAGTTAAATATTGGAAATACTGAGGCAAAATTATTTCTTCACAGACTGGGAGAAAATATTTGCAAAAGGCAGAGGTGATAGGGGATTGTTAGGCAAACTGTACAAAGAACCCTTAAAATTCAACAATATGGAAACAACCCAATAAAAAATGAGCAAAAGAACCAAAGACAGCTCATCAGGTGTCAGTGGGGAGGAAGGTAGGGATAGATAGAGCAGTGAAACTATTTTGTATGCTACTATGATGAATGGATGTCACTACACATTTATCAAAACTCACAGAATGTACACCACCAAGGGTGAGCTCTTGTGTAAGCTGTGGACTTCAGGTGATAACGATGTGTCAAGTATGTTCATTGATTGTAAACAAACAAACAAATAGTAAAAGAGATTTAAATGAGACAATGCAGAGGCAAGATTCTGAGTTTTAGTCTAGTCAAGAGACAGGACATATTGTGGCAATTTGGATGAATGCGTCAGAGGTTTATGCCTGGACAGAGTGGTGGTGCCATTGGTAAAAATAGAGAAGTCTGAGAGGAAGAGGGAGAGGGAGAGGGAGAGGGAGAGACAGAGGAAAGCTCAGTTTAGATAAATGGAATTTAAGCAAAACAACTAAATAATCATTGTAAGTTATGAACTAGAACTTGATGCCTAGGGCTAGTGATACAGAGCTGACTGTTATTTATATATATGAGTAGCAATTTTCTGCAGCAATTAGCTTTCACTGGACACATTTCATCTTATAGGCACTATCTCATTTGATTCTTACACCACTTCTATAAAGTAGACATTCTTGTCCCATTTCATAGATGAGAAGACTTAGGCTAAGAGAAGTTAGATAACTTGGTCATGGTCACATATCTAAGAAAGTGGTGGAACGTGAAGCCATACCCTTCTGATTTCAAAGCCCATACTCTTAATCACTTTGCTAAACTATCATAAGAGTAAATGTGATCATCCTGGGCAGATCACATCCTGTGACAGAGAGGAGTTCCAGCCTGTTCTACTTGTGCCTGAGTGAGAATGGTTGGATGTTAAGTGGACAACTGTCTCTCAAGTAACACACTGAACAAAGAAAATTCTTATCTTAAAAATCTATTTTAATATCGAATTAATATAAAAATAATGTTTTCTTCTCCCTAGTGTCAAGTAAAATCTACGAGGAGATATGCCCTATGTAACTGTTGCCTTTACTCAGCAGACTACTTTATGCTCTGGGGTTGGGGGAGGAAAGAGATCCCAGCTGAGAAACAGGCCAGAGTAGCACAGAGAGGGCTAGGGACACAGCCTACACACGTCAATATTTAGGACATAAAAAGGAGGAGGGCTTGAAAGAGGAATGGGACAGTTGTTCAACAAGTGGGGGCCAAACTGGCTTAGCACGGCACATCAGAGAAAAAAGCAGAAGGTAATTTCCATACGGTCAAACACTGCAAGGAAATATCCAGAAGGTCAAGAAATTACAGAAACGTCTTTATATTCTGCAATAAGGTATTTTCAAAGGTGCGGTTTAAACGAGACGAGAGATTGTAAAAGGGCAAGAAACAAGTAGGTGCTCAGAAACTGAAGGGGCAATGGGTGGATACTATTGGTTTCTGGAGTTTTAGGAGATAATAAATATTCTGGTTCAAGAAAAACCAGAAACACTGTATCAGTTAAGGTGTTTCTGTTGCTTACAATGCAAATTAATTCTGCATAGCAAAAGCAAAAGAGGGATGTTGAACAATGACAGAGGGTAATCCTCAGAATCCAAAGAATCAGACGTTGGAAGGTATAGGGACCAGATCAGTTCTAATAGGAACTGGTAAATAAAAACGAGTGAACAATCCCTGCAGAACGACATCGGGCGACTATATTTCAGCCCTTTTCAGTCTTTGGGTTGCTCTGGCTCGAGTTGTAAATTCTAGGGAGAACATCTGAGTGGCCTAGTTCTGGTCATGTCATCATCCTTAGCCAGAGAAGTTCAATGTCTTTAATTATAGTTTATCTACTAAGGGAAGGTTAGTTCCTCAAAGAAAATCTGGAGAATGAATTCCAATGGGCACAAAACCGCTGAAGAGTAGAAAAATGCAGGCAATCCTTGCTTTGCACTGTGCAGCATTAGCTGAAACACAGGCAAACTGGCAATGATTCTTGACTCTGCACAGTTTTGTACTACGTGGCTTTTGAGCTCAGACACCAAGGAATGTCACAGTGAGGAACAGGCACAGGCAGGTACCGGTTTCAGTTAAGATACCATGCAAAGCAAGGGCCGCCCATATATATGACCAAGAACAATTATAAAGAATATGAGACTTCAAAGATAAATTTGTAGAACCAAAATATAGGAAAAAGGGACTTTAGAGATCACCAAATCCAGCGCTTTCCTATTGTAACAAAGGAAACAGGTGCCAGGAGAAGCACATTGACTTATCCAAGTCTTCCTTCTTGGAGAAACAGAAATTGTATTAGCAAAAGAAGCACAAAGAAAAGGAGTGGTTTCCAGAACTGGCTCCAACTTAACAGGGGAAGTGATCTGTGGGAAGTAAGTTCTGAGCTGGGATTTGAAGGACTACTGAAATGTGTTTCCTCAGGTGTAAATTGAGGAGGGCTGGCCTAAATCTCTAAGAGCCTTTTCAACTCTGACATGCTATGATTCAGAGCAGTATGTACTAAAATTAGCAAGTCATATACAGAGAATAGTAAGCAGGGTGGCTTGATTAGAGCAAAGAAGCATGTTAGTGAATAATGACGGCCCCAGGAGGGTCAAGTGATGGATGTCTGGCTGGGGGTTCAGGGTTAATACTGCCCAACATGGGTTAAGGGAATATGCCACCACCCCTGAAGTCCTGCAGTATGCCCACCATTTGTGAAGTAATGAACCAACACACTTGTTAAAACAATAGCACCCGATATCTTCCCATGGAATGTGATTGACACATTATTGGGAACAGTGTTCCTACAGGGTTGTAATAGTTGGGATTCCCTATTGTCTTATTAAAAGAAGCAGCTATAATTTTTAATTCTGATTCTCATAGAGTATATGTGACTTCCAGCAGATGTGTGGAGTCCCTAAGGCCAGGGTCTGGGGACATACAGAATGAACATACAGACTGAAGATTGAATATAACTCACTTTAGTAACCATATGAAAAACCTGCTCATAGATGCTAAACAGGGTTTGCTGAGTGTTTTATTCCCTAGTGGAAACATTTACTTTTCATATGTATAGAAGTTAGATGATATAAAAAAAAAAAAAAGAAAATTACCCTAATTCTTTTTGCTCTGTTATCTATTATCTTTTCACAAACCCATATGCTTTTTGATAAGATTACCAAATTAATGGACAAGGAAATATATTCCATTCTTTCACTGAAGTCCAGTTGTATTTTGATATCTTAATACATCAAAAAACCAACATCCTATTCTGGTTTCTCTGCCTGGCCCCTTATTCTTTTTCTTTCTTTATTTCCTTCTTTCTTTCTTTCTTTTGTAAGTTTTACCATCCTTCTCTAATTTCATTCTTTGTTTCCTTGTGTATTTATCTCTGGCTCTCACTTTCCACCACTTACCCTCTGCACCACATTAGCATTGTATACTCTGAGCTAATTAAGATGCTTTGTCTTCCCCACCACCCCTCCATTTTGGGTCACTTACACTGAGCCTCCACTATATTTTTATAAATGGGGTGGGAATATTTACTTTGTCCAAAACTGCCAGATGGGCTCATTTCAAATCAAATGGACTCAGGAAGTTATTCCTGAAAGCTGGGACAGACCTGGAGTGGGTGAAGGCAGAGAGGATTTCTTATCTCGCTTGTCCACCCTCTCTGTGATACTCTTGTATCGTGAACTGTGGAACACCTGCTCTCCTATTAGCGGCTCTCTGGTACTCACCATTTTCCACAAACATTCTATTTCCTGACTTTGACTGAAACCAAACTTTATTTTCCAGATGCTCATCAGAGTCCATCATTCTATTCATTACAAGTGTAGGGTGAAAAAATTTCCCTTCTTCGCTTCTAGGTTCTTTGTCTGGTCTAATAATTAAATTGATATAAGACAGATTAATGGGAGAAAAACAAACAAATTTTGTACATATGGAAGCCCTATAAAAATATAAGACCCAAAGGGCAACCAGGTAATTGAGGCTTATATAACATCCTGAGCTAAGGGGTTAGGAGTCTGGGGATACAAATGGAGAGAAAGGTCATTCACAGGAAGGCAGAGATGTTTGGAAAACAAAGCTTGCCTTGTTATGCAGATAAGTTTCTTAGGTAAAAAGTTATCTCTGGTAATAGCTGTCTTCCTGATACAGGCCCTCTTTCCAATATAAATTTAGATAGTTGAGGGGGAGTTTTTCCTGAATCTGCTGGATTTTGATTGCCTTTAGCTGAAAATAATCCTTATGCCAGAGGCATATTTTGGCATGGCAAAAATGCTCCCCTTCACTAGCCCTTCACTAATTTGCTCAACTATTTTCCCATGGTCCTCACCCACCAGCCTCTCCTTCCTTCCTTCCTTCCTTCCTTCCTTCCTTCCTTCCTTCCTTCCTTCCTTCCTTCTCTTTCATGAGAGAGCAGGGAGAGGGTCAGAGGGAGAGAGAGGGAGAGAGAGGGAGAGAGAGGGAGAGAGAGGGAGAGAGAGGGAGAGAGAGGGAGGGAGGGAGGGAGAGAGAGGGAGGGAGGGAGGGAGGGAGGGAGAGAGAGAGAGAGAGAGAGAGAGAGAGAGAGAGAGAGAGAGAGAGAATCTTAAGCAGGTTTCACACCTAGCATGGAGCTCAATGCAGGACTTGATCCCATATCCATGGGATCATGACCTGAGCTGAAATCAAGAGTCAGACAGTTAACCAACTGAGCCACCCAGGTGTCCCTTTCTTTTCTTTCTTAACAACCACATCATAGGCCTATGCAATTTTCTCCATTACTAAGTTTCTATCAAGATACTCTTTCCCTTTTTTTGGATGACATAGCACATCTCTCCGTCATCAACAGTTATCATTCTCAAAGATTTAAACATCTAAACAGATTATAGCCTAACCTCAAATTTCTTCTGTTCCTAAACTCCAATGATCCCCAAAGACAGCCATATCTTAGATTGTATTTTTACAGAATTATTCAACTCCATACCTCAAATACTAAGCTTCCCTTGTCTAATTTTCACTTCCTTCCTTTCCATTTTTCAAAGTTTCTTTTCAAATGTAAATTAGATCTTATCATCCTTCTCCACCCCACCCCCACTAAAACTCTCCACAGACTGTTCATTGCACTTGAAATAAAATGCAAATTTCTCACAAGACTGGTTCTAGGAATGGATCTGTCTTTATATCCCTCTCTGCTATTACACACACTGTCTTCTCCCTCCCTCACTATTCCTGCAACACAGGCTTTTCTTCTCTTCTTAGAGCAAGGCAATTTCAGACACCTGGGTGACCTCAGCTCAATGTTGCCTCCTCAGAGAGGACTCCTCCAACACACTTTTCAAAGAAACTCCTTAGCCTGTTTTACTTTACTTTACTTATTCATAGCACTCTCTAATTTTTTTTTTAAATCTACTTCTCTACTTGTTGATCCTCCAGGATAGTAACTTGCTTGTCTATCCAGATTTTGCAGTATCTCCTGGGGGATATTACAAAGATCAAGAATAGTCTTTACTTTCTAAGAGTTTCCAGTCAGGAAGAGAAATCGGACAAGTAAGCAAGTAATTATAATACTGAGCAGTCATCCCGAAGCAGTGCAATACCATTATTAAAAATATAGATTCCGCAGCCAGGCTGTAAGGGATTGTCTTCGTTTTCCCGCTTACTGGCTATGAAACGTAGGTTACTTAATTATGTGGTGTTCAGTTTCTGATCATTAAATTAGGATATCAAAAGCATCTACTTTATAGGGTTGTTATAAGGGTTATAAATGTGTTAATGCAGAATACTTAGAACAGGGCCTAGAATGCAGTAAACACTCAAAAAGTGGGAGGCATTATTATTTACCAAATCTTGTTTTTCTCCTCATTCCAGGGATCACAACTCCAGTTCAGCCAGTGTCTTCTTCCTGGACCACTGAAATACCCCTGGCCTTGGTCTTGTAATTTATTCCCTCATCCACTGTATATATTGTTTACACACTGGTCCTTTTCCTAAAACACCCCAGTGTCTTTGCATAACCTTGGATAAAGCCCAACTCATTAATGTGGCTGACAAGGCCCTCTGTGACTAATCTCTACCTTCTTCTCTAGCCTCTGACTCTCACTGGCTACTCCCCTCTTATGCGCTAGGAATGCCAAATTTCTCTAGTCTCCTAACCACATCCTGCTATTTCTTTTCCTTATGCTTTTGCCCATGCTGTCTCTTCTGCATGGAACATCTTTTCCCTATATTAGATGTGATTTAAAATCATCCTTTTTAATCCTTTAGGATTCAGCTTTGACTTTCATACTACAAGTATACAGTGGTTCCCAAAGGTAAAGTTGAGAACTCCTAAATATCTGGAACATACTATTACTATGGTATCGAACACACTGCCTTATCATCTATGTCTGACTCCCTGAGTTCTTTGAGGGCAGGTACTGTTTCTTGTCCATTTTTATACCCTTAGTGACAAGCCTGGCACACAGAATGTTTTTTTTGTATTATTCAATTATTGTCATAATAATTCCATGTGACAACCCAAATTTTAGTGGCTGCACATCTGCTTCTTGCCATGATGGAGAAACAAGGACCACACTTAAATTGCCATCATAATTATTAGAAGATTTGACAAAACATACGAAGTAACTGTTTTCAGATATTGGACAACAGGCATTGCAGAACTGTAATCCCCGAGAAAAGGGACACAAAAGAGATGAGCCCTACAATTCCCCTAGATTTTTACCTGGAGTCAATTTCTGGCCCAAGGATACAGAGAAGGGAACTAAACACAGCCCAGAAAATCAGTCAATGGAAACATACCCGGAGATGATAGCACTAGCAGACAAGGATGTTGAAATGACTATTATACTATGTAAATTACAGTAACAAAGGAAGAGAAGTGAAAAATATGAGAGAAATAATTAAAACTTCTAAAAATAAAAAATAAAAATCAGAAATGGAAATTTTGCTTGGTGAGGTTAGTAATAAATCAGACACTGCAGATGAAACGGTATATTCAGTAACTTCTGAGTTATACCAATAGAATAAAGCAAAAAGTGAAAAAAAGACTAAAAAGAGAGAGAGAACAGAATGTCAGTAATCTACAGAACATGATAAAGTGGTTTCAAATATGTGTCATTAGGTCCTAGAGGGGGAGCAGAAAAATATTTGAAGAAATAATGGCCAAAACTTTCCCCAAATGGCTGAAAGCTATAAAGCTAGATTCTAAAAGATCTCAACATAAGTCCAAAGCAAGATAAATACATGCATGTACACGCAAAGCAAAGGAGAACTATATTGAGGAAAGTACTGCTAGGGATAAAATCTTAGAGGAAAAAGATACATTACATAGAGTACAAAGATATGAAACTAAAGACATTGTGAGAAATATGAAAGTCAGGAGAAAATGGAATGGCATCTTTAAAGTGCTGAAACCAGTTTCCACTTAGAATTCTATACATATGAAAATATCTTTGAAAAGAAGAGGGCAAAATAAAAGTTCTTGCAGAAAATAAAAACAGAGAGAAATTAAAACTCGACAAAGAAAACAAATGATTAAAAGATGGGCCAAGACCTTCAGAGACAGCTCACCAAAGAAGATATACCAATGGAAAATAAGCATATGAAAAGATGTCCACTGGATATGTCATTAGAAATATGCAAATTAAAACAATGCCAATACCTATAAGAAAGGCCCAAATCTAGAAGAGTAACAACACCAAATGTTGTCTAGGATGTGGAGCAAAAAGAAATCTCATTCATTGCTGCTGAGAATACAAAATGGTACAGCCACTTTGGAAGACAGTTTGGCAGCTTCTCACCAAACTAAACACCCTTTTACCATACAATACAGCGGCTGAACTCCTTGGTATTTATCCAAAGGAGTTGAAAAGTTATGTTCACACAAAAACCTGTACATGGATGATTACAGCAGCTTTATTCATAATTGACAAAACTTGGAAGCAACTAAGATATCCTTCAGTATGTGAATGGATAAACTATAGTACATCCTTAGTGCTAAAAGGAAATGAGCTATCAAGCCATAAGGAGACATGAACTAACTCTAAATGTTATTAAGTGAAAGAAGCCAATCTGTAAAGACTATACAGTGTGTGATTACAACTATATGACATTCTGGAAAAGGAACAATTATGGAGACAGTAAAATATAAGTGGTTTCCAGGTATTGTCCAAACCTACACCAAGAGAAAATTCTACTGTAAAATATGGATTTAGGGTGATTATGATGTGTAAGTGCACGTTTGTCAATTATAAGCAACATACCACTTTATTCGGGGATGTTGATAATGGGGGATGCTATGCATGCATAAGGGCTAGAGACTTTTAGGAAATCTTTGCACCTTCCTCTCAATTTTGTTGACTTAAACTGCCCTAAGAAAATAATATCTTAGTAAAATTTAAATTTAAATTTAAAATAAATTGGAGAGTATTTGTTCCCCTCAGACATGAACTGTAACTAATGCTAAACAAAGTTCAACAAAAAAATTTTATCAAAGAAAATGATACCAAATGGAAACTTGGATCTCACAAAGGAATAAACAATATGAAGAATTGTAAGTATGTGAATAAACATAACAAGCATTCTTACATTTTAAAATTCTTTAAAAGATAATTGACTGCTTAAAGAAAACATAAGTAGTAATGTGTTGTGGGGTTTATAACATGCTATTATTATTAGTAGTAGTATTATGTTATTATATACATATTATCATGTATTTTTTTATTATTCATAAAAAGTAGGGTGATCCATCTTCTTCCTCAGTGCCTGGGACTTTTCTGGTTTAAGTACTATAAGAGTTATATCCTAGGAAACTCCTCAGACTTGGCAAATAGTCATGGTTAGCTATCCTAAATGGAAAAGCAATTGTGATAAGTAAAATTATATTTTGGAAGCCCTAGGGCAATCACGAAAATACCCCAAAGAAACTTAATAAGTCAATACCAGAGGTAAAATGGAATTCAAAAATACATAATTCACAAAAAGGCACGAAAAGAGTGTAGAAGAAACAAAGAACAGACATCATAAGTAGAAACAAAAAACAGCAATTTGATAATTTAAACTTGACCATATCAATAATTATATTAAATGTAAATGGTCTGAACCCTCCAGATAAAAGGCAGAAATTGTCAGACTAGATAGTGAAACACCCAATTCTATGTTGTTAACAAGAAACTCATTTTAAATATAAAAACACAGCTAGGTTAAAAGCAGAAAGAAGGAAAAGTTATACCATAATAACTCAAAGCATAAAACAACTGGAGTGGCTCTAAGTAATACCACATAAAATAGATTTTGGAACAAGGTCTAGTGCCTGGAGTTTCATGTTAGAGGAATCGATCCATCAAGGAGACAAAAAAATCCTAAGTACATATGCTCCTGATAAAAGGGTTTCAAAGTACATAGAGCAAAATATAAATAAATTGAAAAGACAAATATTCATAGAGCAACTGACAGAAAGTCAGTAAGAATATAGAAGAGTTGAGCTACACTAAACAACTTGATATAATTGACAGTTATGGAATGCTCCAACTAACACAAGCAGAATATACGTTTCTCCAAGTGTACACAAACATTTACCTAGACCATGTAGGAAGTCAAAAACAAATTTAAGTAAACTTAAAATAAAATTGAAATTATATAGTGTATGTTATCTAACCATAAAAATTAACTTAGAAACGAACAACAGAAATTTATCTCTAAACTCCTCAAATATTTGGCAAAAAAAAGCAAGATGCTTGTAAATAACCCATGGAAGATGGGTTCCTGGGTGGCTCAGTCAGTTAAGCATCTGACTTCAGCTTAGGTCATGATCTCATGGTTTGTGGGTTTGAGCCCTGCATTGGGCTCTGTGCTGACAGCCTGCTTTGGATTCTGTGTCTCCCCACCCCTCTCTCTGCCCCTCCCCTGCTTGCCCTCTTTTTCTCTCTCTCAAAAGTGAATAAACATAAAAAAAAAATTAAATAACCCATAGAATAAAGAAGAAATCATGAGGAAAATTAGAAAATATATTGAAATGAACAAACATTAAAAAAAACAACATATCAAAAACATGGGTGCAGCTAAACTTGCTTGAAGCAAATTTTATAGCTTCAATTGCTTATATTGGAAAAGATAAAAATTCTGAACTCAAATGATCTAACCTCCTACATTAAGAAACTAAAGAAGGAAGAGAAAATTAAACTCAGAATAAGCAGAAGGAAGGAAATAATAAAGAAGAGAAGAAGTTGATAAAATAGAAAGAGAATAGAGTGAGCCAATAAAACCAAATGATGTTCCACTGAAAAAGTCAACAAAATTGACACATGTCTAACTAGACTAATGAAGATATAAAGAGAGAGGAGACAAACTACCAACATCCAGGATGAAATAAAGGACATCGGTATAAATCCTATAGGGAATATGCTGGTAATTAGAAATTATGAAAATTTTGTATCAATAAACAACTTAGATTAAATGGATAAATTCTTTGAAGAATGTGAATTACCAAAACTGACTAAACAAATCCCATTGCAATTGGCTCTACAACAATTACTCCCATGAAATCACTTTTTGACAAAGACACTGATGTCTGCCCTGCTACTGAATGCAATGAGCCTTTCAGTATCCACTTCTGTATTTGATAGTATTAAGCACTTCTTGATGTGTTTTCTTCCCCTTTTTGGTGACACGATGCTCTCTTTTGATTTATTCCTACCTCTATTCTTCTTCTTCTTCTTTTTTTTTAAAGTTTATTTATTATTTTGAGAGAAAGACAGAGAGCAAGTGGGAGAGGGGCAGAAGGAGAGGGAAAGAGAAAATCCCAAGCAGGCTCCATGCCACCAGGCTGAGACTGATGCGGGGCTCAAACTCACAAACTGTGAGGTCATGACCTAAGCTGAAACCAAGAGTCAGCGCTTAACAAACTGAGTCACCCAGACACCTCCCTCTATGGCCATTTTTTATCATTAATCTCCATGCTTAATTTTCTTTCATGTATATCTCAAATGTCACAGACTCCCTAATCTCACTCTAAAATATCTCTGGGGGTGGTCTCATTTATTCTTAAGACTTCACTACCCTTTCTAAACTGATGGATCCTGTAATTATGACTCAATCAGCCGGCTGTATATCTGTACCTGAGTGCACAACACACACCACAAATTCAACATGTGTCAAACGGAATCTATTTCCTATCCATCGTTGTATTTTCTTTCTCAATGAGTGAATCATCTCTATAATTCCCTTGTTTTCTCAAGCTTAAACACCAAGAGCCATCCTTCACTGCTTTACACTTACTCTCACCATCACTTAACAGGTCACCAAACTATGGATTCTACCTGGCTGGCTTTTTGCATTATTGCCACCTGCATTTGGGGCACTGTTTTCTGCTTCATTTTCTAAAATATCCTCCTATCACTCCTAACTTTTCTCCTACCTTAATCCATTTTGCACATGTTGCCAGAGTGATCTTTCAAAAACAGAAATCCAACTGTTCTCCTTCTTAAAACGCTTTATTACTTCTCTTTACCATTAGGATAAAGACCTAACCCTACTGAAGTAGGCAATGTCTTTACAATTTGATTCTTGCTTTTCTCTCATCTAATCACCTTTTGCTCAATCTTCACCATTTACCTTCTTTTCACAATGAACTCATAGCTTGAGGTTTTATTCATTTTTTCCCCTCTGCCCACTCCTCTTGAGTTCTCCACGCACAATGACTTCTCAGCCAAGAAAACTTTCCCCTACCCCTTCCTTGCACCTCAGCAATTTGAGATGGTGTCTCTTCTAAGTGCTCCTATATCACCCTCTTATGACAACTTGAATAGTGCTTCTTACACTATGGAAAAAATAGTTAAAACAAATAATGAAATTTGGAAAAGCAAAGTCACAACTCTACAGACTTAGGAAATAGACAAGTGTGAAAGGAAACATGAACAGAGCTCAACATGTCAAACTTGGTTAAATGGAGATGATAGAGGAAGATACTAGCTACAAAACTGTTTGATGGATTTTAACACACACACACACACACACACACGTGCGCGCGCGTGCACACATGAAAGGAAGAAAAAAGAAGGGAACACTTGTTTATATTAGCATCACTAGTAGCTGTAGAATGAAATTAAGCCAAATGCAATGCAGGCAGCTTCTCTAGGGGAAAAACAATCTCAATAATCAGATCCATTGGTCTGTGGTATGGTCTCCTTAGAGATAGAGTAATAAGCCCCAACATTTAGGCATTTGATACTGAAAATACCTAGCACTAAAAACATAAACTGAGCGAGAGGGGGAAAAAACCTCTTATGGACTGAGATTTCTAGGATTTTACAAATGTTTCCTCTTTCTAATTCTTGGAGGCATTAATTTCTGTGATGCATCCCCAGAAAGCCCATGTCTATTTGGGCCAAATACCTGAAATATGCCACAAATCTCATTCCCTGGGTCTAGAACTTTGATTCAGCTTTATGTCTGGAGAGGTTGTCATAGTCCATGAACACAGAGGAAGCATCGTCACACCAGCATATATTGTTGAAAGGACTGAAGACTTGTCACTCTCCAGACATGGTGAAGAGCACTTCATGTGATTGGAGGGAAGCCTTGTAGCCAAATTGAGCATGGCAACCTTTGGGAGCCACAGGGAGCAATAACTCAAAAAAGTTTGAGTGATTGATCACTAGAAACTTTCACTCTAAGAGTCTGTTATTTAAAAAAGAAATTAAATTAGTTCAAATATTGAATTTGCCTGCTTTTGACTTTACATAGGCAGCTGTTAGGAAGTATTTGATACTAAGTGCTGAGAATTATGGCATGTGCCAAAAGGATTTTAGAATCAGGATCTAAGTTGTGATCTAATTAAACAATAAGACCTGACAAAACAGTCACTACTGATGTGTTAATGACTTCCTGGGGCAGTTCAACTCCCAGGTCAAGGCAGAACAAGGGCACAGTCATCTGCCTTTGGCTGAGGCGTTTTTCTCCCCTTAAGAATAATGTTTCTACTGTTTTTCTCTTTCTCTCTCTCTTTCCCTCTCTATCTGCTATAAAATCATACCCTAAAACAGTGACCAGAAAGTCTGATTCAGGAGTCTCAAAACAGCAAGACTAAAATTAAAAAAAAAAAAAAAAGAGTTCTTAACAATCATATAAAAATATGCAAGAAAGAAATAGCACACCACAGCCCACAGCCTTACCAAATAGAGGCATAAAGTAAGGCAAAGGAGCTCGACAGCATGAAAACACACATCCTCACCATGAATGATAGAAAAGAAAAGGCAGAGGCAGCAAATAGACTCAAACCCCAACTCCCACATGTGGAAACATCTGTTCCACTTGCGGCCACACCTGTTGCCCTGTTTAGAACACAGGGACAGATCAAAATGCTGGAGAGATGCTTATCATCATCGCCTACTTCGTATAGACTTCCTGAAGGTCTTGGTGGCTATGTACATTTTAGTATTGGTACCTTTTTTAAGTACAACTTTGAGTTTGGGAGACAGTTACGTTTCTTTCAGGCTATTTTTACTGAATAATAATTTTGTTCTTCAAAAACGACAACAACAATGCATTGAATTAAAAGTGAATTAAGAAAAGTCATGAAAAAGTTTACAACAGAGGCCACTACATTATCAAGGCCACTTTTGAATCCTTGTTTCCCAAAGGAACATTTGTAAGACTTAGACTAATTATGTTATTTGAGGTGACAAATGTAATTGTCTCTGCACCAGTTCACATGTGAGGTCATCTGCAAATGGTATTACTTACTAGCTGCCTTCGCGCTATAACTCCTGCCATTTTGTAGAGAGTAGCCAGATAAAATTTAAGATGCCTAGTTAAATTTGAATTCGAGGTAAAGAATGAATCATTTTTTTTAGTATAAATATGTCTCCAGTAATGTCTGGGACATTTTTCCCTGCTGAATCCAAAGCCCCTATTTTCACACTATTTTGGTTTTTGATATTTTGCATCATTATATCTTCAAAAGGAAAGGAAATATAAAAGCACTATGCATGTGACACAAACTAAATTAACCAAAAAAATTAAAATGCATTTGAGGAAAATGAAGACTTTCTCTGCAAGGGTCTTTATCTGTCAGGAGTCTTCACATTGCTGATACAGCCATACAATCTCTCCAGAAGCCTGTTAGGGGCAGGGCCTGAACCCATCCCTACAGATTGGACTGTCGGAGCCTGAGCCTTGGGCCTGAGATGGAGACCATCACTTGGGGGGATTCTAGTGCACAATTACTGTTGGTCGTGATCTTCAAAAAACTTTGTCTGCCTATCATGTGTACAGTGTTGTCAATTACTAAAAATTCCCTCTCAAACTTTTCCCATAATTATGATTACACCTTAGAATATGGCCATGGGAATCTAATTTAGACAGGTAAAACCGATTCAGTCATTTAATCATCCTGGTAAGCATTATTCACCTTCTTGTCCTCTAAAACACTGAGCTTTCTTTTTAAGTTTTTAATTCAGCAAACATTATCCTACCTGCCTGTTTCCTTTGGGATTTCTGCATGGTTTACTCTAATTACTCCTGATGCCAGACCTTGTGTGCTATGAACAACTTCAAAGAAAAAACTAGAAAAGGAACAGTGTGGTGTTTCTTTCTTTCTCTCATATATATATATATATATATATATATATATATATGTATACATATATATATATATATATATATATTTTAAGACATTGTATCAAGGAGACAAGATAGCATTTTGTTCTCATAATGTGATGGACAAATCATATGGATAATCTATTAGGATGATGGATGGTATAAATTTTAATGGGAAACACCAACCGTAGTGAATTTCTCCTAGAATGTCTTTGAAACTTAACTGCCTCTGTTTGGTCCAAATTTAATAGTCAAACCTCTTAAGTTTAAAATTTCTCTGAATATAAACATTTTGATTAATTTTAATTCTACTCATTGCAAGAATCAGTGAAATCTTAGTTTGGAACAATTGTTTCAGGAAGAAGTTCCTGAAAATGAATCCCATTTCCTGCCTCAAGGTTAAAAAGTATGTTACCTCCAATGTCTATTTATCCTCCTGCCCTGATAAAATATTACTTCCCTAGTCTCTGTATTTCTGTTTTTATTCCATAACGCTGAATTAACCCCCCCAAATTGTTTTTGTTCTGTTCTGCTTTATTTTGCCATAGACTCTGTATTTTCTTAAAATCTATTTTGTTAAAAAGATACTTCTTGGGCCTCCTGGGTGGCTCAGTCTGTTAAGCATCAGACTCCGGCTGAGGTCATGATCTCACAGTTCATGGGTTCAAGCCCCACATCCGGTTCTGTGCTGACAGCTCAGAGCCTGGAGCCTGCTTTGGATTCTGTGTCTCCCTCTCTCTCTGTCCTTCCTCTGCTCTTGCTGGTGGGTTCTCTCCCTTAATAAACATTTTAAAAAAAAGAAAGACATTTCTTATATGTCTACTATGTGCCAGGATCCATGTCCCTTGGCCTTTGAAACCATGATTCTTATCCTCAAAAAGCTCACTGGCTGCTGTTGGTCAGACAAGTGAAAAAAAACAAAGTAAAAGACATGATGAATGCTTTGCTGGTTAAATGTACAAAGTGCTTTGAGAGTGAAAAGATGGAACAACTAACTCATAAGTGCCATTCTGTAATTCTACTCCAAGTAGAATTTTTATAGAATTATAAAGCTAGAAAGTAGCCTTCCTATGGTTAGAATTAAACAGACCTGGTTTCAACATCAGGCTGTTACTTCCCAGCCACATGACATTTCCAAAATTGCTTAACCTCCCTGAACTTCAGTTACTTCTTCTATAAAATATGGATATTAATACTTACAAGGTTGCCGGCTGTAAGAATTAAATTAAGGAGCAAGCTCCTGGTCACCACCGCTATCCCATTGCTACCACTGGCTGACATTCATTCTTGAGCCGTGGCAAACATCTCACGCATATTATTCAATTAACCCTCACAACAGCCCTCTGAGGTTCATATTACTCCTGCTCCCATTTTACAGGTGAGGAAATTAAAGTGCCCAAGGTCACATTGTCAGTTCTTTGAACTCAGGCAAACTCCAGGGACTCACCTATAATCACAATACTGGATTAAGTCAGGGAGCTGCTATTCTTTTCATTTTTATAATTATTGTTATGACTGTCATAATTGAAGACAAATCCAGCGTTACCCAGTTGAAGCCCCTTCTTTTATAGATGAAAGATCAGAATAGAGAGGTTAAGACACTGAGGAAATCAGAGTCACTAAAAAGTCTAAAACTCTAAAACTTCTGTGGAAGTATGGTACATCGTATTACCACCTGTTTTATTATTGAACGTTGACCGTTCAATTGCAAAATATTGTGTTTTTATACACATATTGTGTAATATATGTAATATATAATACATAAGTTATAAAATATCACAGGTGATCTCTGTGATCCTGAAATGATCCTGACTTAGGTATATGAACAAAGGGTCCTTTCCTGAGTTCAGGGAGCACAGGATCACATTTCCCTATTTGTATATCACAGAATCATACTGCCTTCACGAACTGAAGGGACCTTGGACCTTACCCTGACCTAACCCTTCATATTACAGAAACTGAACATGTGGTCCAACAATCCAAAGAGCTGATGGGTGTTCAGAATGTCCTTTAAACAAGAAAATTAAAATCAAATTACTTCATTTCTGAAACTGCCTATAAAGCAATTATTTTTTAGGCTTTTCAATTGGACTCACCTAACAATTTAATTCTCTTACTGTCCTACCCAATGTTTGCATCAAAGAAACTGAGAAATAAATGTAAATTTCTTTGTCATTTAGTAAAGGGAGAAAGTACCTGAAAACAAATTCTTCTTTTGCTGGACAAAGAGTATTTCCCCAGAAATGACATTGCATATACTGAAAAAAAGGCAAGACACCAGATCACAGTACCCTATATTTTCACTTATCTGTTTATGTTCCATTATTATTATAATTGGGTCCCTACAATGTAACGTATCCTGTGTTGGTCACTATGTTTATAACGGTTAATTAAATTCTCACAAACCACTCTGCAAGGTAGGCAATCCTATTTCCACTTTGCAGATAAGGAATCTGAATATTAATCAAAAGATTAAATAATTTGCCCAAGGTCCTACATGTTATTTGTGGCAGAGTCAGGACCACGGCTCAGGTTTCACGGACTCTAAAGCTGCTGTCGCTTCTATCATGTTAGGTAGCCTCTAAAAAGACCATGGGCTGGAGTTCTAACTGAAGGAGCAAAAAGACCAAAAAACAAAACCAAAAACAAAATGTAACTAGAAAAGAGAACAAGGTGTGGCCGGGCCAGGGATAAATCCAGATCTATAAATCCTCTTGCTCAGTGACTGTGGACATTAGCCCCCATCATTTGGTTTGGGAAGAAAATGCAGCATACAAAACGGGAAGGCTAGAAAAAGTACTTGTCAAGGGCAATGACAGGTCCTTCAAATCCATATTCCTTTGGAAGAGACCTTCACTGTGGTCTGTACTATAGTACCTGCATCACATCTTCCACCTCCTAAGTCAGTAATGCAACATTCATATACACCTGACACCACCCACCGTACCACATCTCCTACTTCTGCTGTTCGTCTTTGCCTTTCATTCGTGATGCAAATCACATTGTTCTTCTCTGTAATTTTTGAGAAACAAAGCCCATTTGGCATCATATATATGTCAAGCATATTCTCACTAAGAGACAGTATAAAATTTCACATTTGAGTCAACTGCAGGAAGAGTTTTTCAGGTCAACATAAAAACGTATGGGTCACATCAGGGATGGTGTCCTGGTTAGCCATGATGAAGCAGGCACATCCATGTTTATACAGTGTTTGTGAAAATGATGCAAATGCATTTCATGCTGTCTAAAAATATTTTTAAACTTGAAAGTGGAGAGAAAAAAAATTCACCCTGAGTCACTGATTCTATATTTTGTGGAACAGAATTAAATTGTCTAAAATATCACATAAGGAAGATCACCTGGGGACTCCTGTTCACATGATGACTTTTTAAATTCTCCACCCAATGCCACAAATTTTTAAACTCCAGAAATTTGGTGGAGATGCCAAAGGGTCTTTAAGCAAAGAAGTGGTAGAAATCAATGCTAGAATTATGATTTTCAACAGGGTATTGACAGCTATAATAAAGTTATCGCAACTGGACCCGGAATGTAAAGTCAGTTAATGGACTTTATTTAGACAACATCAGATAAGGGCATTAGTAATAACTGTTATCTTGATGGATAACCTTAAATTCAAGAAAATGTTTCCCCAAACACGAGTTGTTGTGAATTCCTTTCCCTTTTATCTTATAGTAGGCAGAAGATTGCAACCTCCTATTATGAAACAGCATCATAAAATGCAGAGCACAGCCACCCTGACTAAAACTACCTTTCTCCTCTGCTGATACAGACAAACTAGCAGTAAATGCTTTTTGAGCTCCTGGCGTGCAGATAAATTCCTCCGGATGTCCCCAATTGGACTGGGAGATTGAGAGACTCAAGGGAGAGAATAGCTGAGGCCAGGAGAATTTAACATGGCAATTAGCAACCCTTTGGCTTTGCTAGACCCCACAGCACAGGACAGGATGCAAGCAACCAAAAATCTCTCCAGCAGAGTAGATGATAAATTGGTTGGGTCCCAGGGGTTGCTGGACACAGTTATTATCCAATGGCAGGCCTGGATGGTGTGGAAGTCTATGTGGTAAGGTCAGAAAATGAAGCACAGGGCTCTAAATTCCCAAGGAGAGTGCCTTTGCTTACATCTCAATTGGACTGCCCTTTCCCCTCATTTTGGAAGGCTCTGGATCACATCATATAATCCGTATTACCTTCTCTATCTTAGCAAATAACTTCCAAAACATCAAGTATATAAAGCACTGTAACCATTATCACCAGTGATGCTCTTCTTAAAAAGTTAGAAAAGTAAAAGATAAAATTTAAATTAAAAATATTTAAAGCCTTTTGGATTTGTGTTTTTTTTTTTCTATAAGCAGAGGGAGGATATGTGGAGGAAGAGGAATCTTAATCCTCTTTTTCTATCGATGCCAATAGCTGCTTTGAGGCATCATTTTAACCGTCACATTATGATTCATACAACTTCAGCACTGTACTGAAATTCACTTTTTAGAGAACCTCATTTTCTGGAGCCTTTGTTTCCCCATGAAAAATAAATGATGCTAATATTATTATCTATTTCAAATGTTGCTATGAAGATTAAGTGAGTTAATATATGTAAAATGCTGTAAGGATGCCTGTCACTGAGTTATGTGTTAGTGATGATGGTGGTGATGATAATGATGATGGTTTTCAAATGTCATTCTGGCTAGATTTTATAATCTCTGGACCAAGGGCCATATGTGCTTTTTTTATAGTGAAAACCCCAGCATCTAAGAACACTGCCTGAAGTGCAATTAATATTTATTGATTGATGGAATGAACGACTACATGAGTTTTTTAATGCTGAATTCCACACTTGTGTTACTATTGATTTAACTTAATTATGAGGATTATTAGGGGTCATTAAAGAGAAAGTGGAAAATGGATTTAGTAAAATCAATATCATCAGGATACATTTATTGAAGGACTACTATGTGTAGGGCACAATGCTAGGAATATCAATTTTCAATGGATATAAAAAAGAATCAAAATACAGAGGTAGCTTATTATAAAGATAATTTTCTAACTGGCAAAATAAAGAAGGCATGTGAGAATCTCACAGACATTTTAATTCTATTTTTTTTTTTGCAAATTTCTAATATTCCTCAAAATGTCAGTATCAAGGGTCTCTCCTTCTTCCTCCTTTTCCTGACTTCTTTCTCTCTCTCTCTTCCCTTTTTCCCTTCCTTTTCTCCTTCCCTCTCCCTTTACCCCTATTCTCTCTCTCTCTCTCTCTCTCTCTCTCTCCCTCCCTCCCTGCCCCCTCCCCCCCCCCCCCCCCCCCCCCCCCCGCCCCATCCCTCAGTGTCCTTAAAGGCTACATCCGAAGAAGAAGAAGGGGGGAAAATAAAGCCCTGGAAAGATTTTCCTGTTGAAATTGGCCCTTGAGATTTTCCATTTAGATCTCATTTTATTTTATTTTTTTTAATTTTTTTTTTAACGTTTATTTATTTTTGAGACAGAGAGAGACAGAGCATGAACGGGGGAGGGTCAGAGAGAGAGGGAGACACAGAATCTGAAATAGGCTCCAGGCTCTGAGCAGTCAGCACAGAGCCCCACGCGGGGCTCAAACTCACATACTGCGAGATCGTGACCTGAGCTGAAGTCGGATGCTTAACCGACTGAGCCACCCAGGCGCCCCTAGATCTCATTTTAATTGAAACTGAGCCAATTCTATATGTGGGTTCTGCAGCTTTGGCCAAATAACATTCCTGACTGGCTTGGGTCTCAGGATTGAAGGAGGCATCTTTCCCTCTCCAGTTAGTTCCTCTGATCTTCAGAGGCCAAAAGTGACATTTGGTGGGTTGCTTAGCAATGCCAGTATTAAAATTGAAGAGTATTTCATTTCTTGAGCTTTTTGTCTTTTATAATACTTTGTCCTCACTCCTTTTGTCTTTCACTGACATTTCAAAATACACAGTCACCAATTTGGGAAACATTTAGGAAGGTGAAGGCCAGCCACGGATGGGCGAACACCGTTTGGTCCAAGTGTAATAGTCTGGTGTCTACATTTAGAGCCCTCTTGAACTTGTAAAATCTCAGCTGAGTGCAACAGTTCAGAAGGAAGTGCCTAAAAAAGAATCACATGTCCTGCCCTGATGCTACACATTGAAGTTTAATGACCAATTGTTTCTTCTGCCCTGACAAATGCCATTTGCCTAGCCTTGTGGTTCACAAAAACAACTAGCTTGCAATTGTCTTTTGCTGTTTTCTGTTTGGTTTTGTGCTTGCTTCGTTCTGTCACGAATATTGGATTCTATCACTGTCCAATTTTCTCAACACAGTTATTAATTCACACTTTAGGCTAGGAACCAGGGACACAACCAAAAACTACCATGTCCCTCCTGTTAACCCCACAGATACAGTAGCTGTCCCCCTCCTATGCCCTCACCCTCTGTGTACCTTATCCTGCAGAGCACATCTCTGCCTAAAGTGTTACATCTTTATTTGCACATTGTTTGTATTTTCAGCTATACAGTAAGTATGCCTAGGACAGTGCTTGGCACATCAGGGACACAGAAAATATCCGAATTAATTAATGAATAGAAGGAACACTTTAACACCCAGTACATTTTTAGGCCTGGATGGTGGGCACAGAGGTGTTTGTCTTGTGATAAATCATTGAGCTGCACATTTTTGTGACTTGTGGGGTTTTCCTGGTTACTTTATCCTTCACGACAAAGAAAGTAAAAAAAAAAAAACCCAGCTTCTTTTAAGCTTAAAATCACATTAAATTATTTATTTGCTGGCTACACCAACTGGTTCTTAATTGCCAATGTCAAAAAGCATTGAATAAAATCTCTACATTTTGTGCTGTCAAAGCTTAACCTAGGTAGCAAAATGTCTAACCGAAAGTATTATTGAGTGGCAACTCTGTTTAGGTTTTACCAAGTAAAAGGTTAAAGGGCATAACATTCTTTAGAATATGGCAATTCCCCACAGGCCAGCAGGTATCAAAAACATCAGACCAAGTAGCCTAACTTCTCAGGTCCTTCTCAGGTCAATTTGGGAAACACCCACTTGGGTGAGGGAATTGAAGCCTTAACTGTGGTTCACAGAGGAAGGTGGGTAGACCAAATACTTAGTAAGATAGAACTTGTTCCAGACTGGAAGTGGGTACAAAACTATATCCAGATTCATTGTAAAAAGTCACAGATGCAATGAAACATTCCAATTTGGCTTCAGTATTTAAAATAAATTCATTTGATGAGTGTGTTCTGCTTTTCAGAACCATAAATCTGTTTCATAGATAAAATGTGGCTGGCGAGGTTGGTGGGGATTCAGCATGGAGAATGAGATGGTACATGCTTCTGGCATTTTTATCACTGCGACCCCCCTCTCCTGTGTGTCCCAGCAAGAGACGACCTCCCCCTACAGCAGACATCACCCACACGTTGGTGAGCCGGTGCCAGGATAATGCCTGGGACTCTGGTTCTATTTGCTAAACAGGTTAGGGTCAGTAGCATTAAATAAATATTGTCATTGCTTATGAAAGCCAATATTTTAGAAACCAAAGAAAATAATTATGTCCTACTTAAGGGAGGTTTATTTCAAATCCTAGCTAGGGCCCCACTGCGGCCACTGCTTACATTTTTCAAAATTGATTTTCCACCACATAAACAGTTAGTCTGAAGTTACGTGTGACACTTCCTCCCGGTAACAATGATACAGTATCTTCTAAACATTTCCTGGTACTTCTCATTTTTCCTTCTTTCTGTAATGCTCATTTCTTTAACACATTCCTTCCAGGAGAATTTGTTCCTGGGTGTTACCACACTAAGGACTGGCCAGTGTGACCCAGGGAGGTAGGGAATCAGAAGCCTTTAGAAGGAGAATTTTAGTCATTCCTTGGAAATGAAGGTTCTGCTTGCATTTGCCTCCCCTCAATGAATGTTACTCACTTGCACATACAAAGCATTAAGGCCTTCACTAATCACTTTCCGATGTATTGCTCCCCAAGGCAAACTTGGGAACTAGAAGAAGTTGGTCTTTAGAGTTTATCCCAGCTCCCTTCCTGTCTCTATTAGGAACACTTACTGTTTCTTCCCTGAGGTCCCCATGCACTAGCCTCCCCCCCCCCCCCCCCCCCCCCCCCCCCCCCCCCCGCCAATCTCCCTAGGGTTTCCCTCCATGGTGTGATGTCAGGGTACAAATCTATCCGGCCTCCTCCAAGTTCACCTGCCTCTTTCTTCAGCAGTAAGATCTCTGCTTCCTGTTTCCCTGTGGTAGCTATGAAAAGAACTAAGTAAAGATATTAATATCTGACAAATGACCTAAAGCTGTTTTTGGAGGAGGAAATCAATAGACTTACAGAGGACCGCAATTCCCTTCAACACTCCCTATTAGGATCTGAGTGGCAAATCTTATAGTTTATAAACCTTGGTTTTCTCACCTATCAAATGGGGTGGACAATACATATCCTACACTGTCATGAGGCTCAAACTAGGTGATGGAGGTGATTGCTTGCCTACTGTAAGTTTTGTAACTGTACAATATTGTTTTAATTAATGATATGGGGGTGGGGATTTCATCCTTCTTGACTCTCAGTTGTGAACTTGACTCTCAGTTATCACCTGCTCCACCAGTGAGCTGGGCTCTTCCTGGAGAGCAGAGGATACTTTGTTTTCCTGAGCTAAGAAACAAGTACTCCATTTCTCAATTTGAACCCCACACCCAACCCCCTGCCCTCAATCTTTCCGTTCATAAATGCTGGAGCCCCACTGAACCTTCAGTGAGAAACGCCTCTGAGAAACACAACCCTCCCCGGGCAGGTGGCTTACCGTGGAGAATCAGGGTACACACAATGATAGCATTTATAACCTGAGAGTAAGAACCTTGCCTCTGTTCCAGGCCTGTAGCCCCACTAACTAAATACAGGGCAAGTGGTACTTGAGAGGGATGGAATATACTTCTGACTCATTAGGAATCTCTGGCAAGAGAAGTCAACTGTAACTGAATATTGCCTGGCAAGGTGTGATGTCTAGGTGGAGCTAGTCGTCAAGGGATCCTCTTCATAGGAAGTTCTGGGGGGGGGGGAGGGGGAGGGAGCCTACCCTTCAGTATCTGAGCCAAGTGTTTCCAAAATGTCTAAGCATACATTGTGCCATGCTGGAGAAGAGCAGAGAAAGGAGAAATATTCTAAAAGCTCATCCACTGAAAAACACACACATTGCCCAGTCTTTACATCAGTACTGCTAACTAGCACACCAAATACCACGTTAGGTTTCTGAAAAGGATAGAAATTGAGACAAGCTTTTGTTCTGAGGCTCAGGTCAGTGAAGAAGGTTATGTGGCCAAAGCTGTAGGATTCTAGTATTAGTGGGTTTGCTGGTTTCCCCTCATACAGAATTGACTCAGGGCTTCAATTAAAATGGAATCTCAAAGAAAAATCCTCAAAGGCCAAATTCAGTAGGAAAAATACTTTCAGTGATTTTTATTGGCTTGAGACATTGCTGCTGATACTCCCAGCCACGTCTTGATCTGATTTTGGTCTAAAAAGAAATCTAAATGCCTCATATCTCTAGGTTAAAACTCCTTTCTATGGGTTAAATTTAAATCACACTGAGATAACTGTACTATTTATACTTAGCACAAATGGAAATTCGCAGGAATAGAGGACCCCGCATGTCCCACATGTCAATAAAATGATTGCTTACCATTGTATTTAACGAATCGGTTACAATCAGCCTAATATTGCATCAGTCTGTTGCTGTTTTGTGACGGTTAAGCATCAGAGAATGAAAATATCGTGGGTAAACCTCTCTCCTCAGTTCCAAGGATCGTCGGAAGACTCCCTAGCCAGCTCTTTGAATTGCTGTGGTTCCTAGAAAACTTTATTTGAGCGGTTTGTGAGCAGGACAGCTGCCTCTGTTTTTTCCAGTATTACTGTGGCTTCAGAGCAAGAGCTCATGGGCTCATTTGAAAATTCTTTCAGTGTTTTCATCCTCGCTCGTGGCATCACATTATATTTTGGTGTACAGAAAGCGCAGTGTGTGAGGAGGATAATATCATATCAAAAAGAACCCTGGAGATAGCTGTAAAGTATACCAGTTAGCAACTCGGCAGAGAACCTTCCATCAAACAACCTGAAGTGAGGTTGCTTTGTTCATTAAACTGACCTACATGAACCATTATTGCTATTTGGCTCTGAATTATTAAAAATCAGTAGCAAGATTTAGCACACCTCTAACTCCGGGCTCTCCTGTTCTTCAAGATAAAAACAGTCTCTCTTTGTGCTGGTTAGAAAACATATGTGAACGTACTAGCACTCAGCTTCTCGTGATAACCTTGTTAGTGTCTATATAACTGCATGTAACCACTCAGCATGACATCCTTTTCCATTTCTCTTTATGAATAATTTTGTTATACCTCATCCATTTTCTAGTGCTCTTTATTACAGCATGCTACTACATTTATTAGAGTTCCCATCAGAGAATTCTTCTTGTTATCCTTAATAGTGCCATGTACTGCCCTCTCTTGACTGTAAACCTGGCACCGTTCAAAGCACATTTATTAGTTTATAACCCTTACATTTTAAATTCCTGCCAAGAACTTCCTAGGTGAAGACTAAGTGAAGACTAAGTTTGTAATAAATATTCACACACACACACACACACACACACACACACACACACACACACACTACCACCACTCATATTAGAATTGTAGCACCCAGGACCTGCGTTTTAGCTCACGAACATCAGAAAACTCACGGGTTAATAACTTCTTCATTTATACCTGTTATGACCAGGCACTGTGGCAAACTCTAAGCAGCAGGTACTTCCATTTGCTTCTAGAATACACACTTGGATTTGAAGCTTTGAGTTAAATTGGGGGGTCTGTTGATTTTAGTGCAACAACACTGCTGTCCTGGGTTTTGTTGTGTGGTCTACCTCACCCTGACTAGAAACAGAAACAGGCTTGGAGTAAATAGAAGCCTCAGTTTTTTGATGATTTCTCAGCAGCATAATCCAACATCCTTCTGAGGCTGGCCAGATTAGATATTAGTTGCTTGATGCTAGCAAACTGCCAATGTGGGGCTTCTTACAAAATCACCTTTGAAAATATCTATCCATATGCAGAGATAACGGAAAATGAGTGGGTAGCACACCCCTTTGTTGTTTCTGTAGTCGCCTTCTCCCAAGGAACTGAGCGGTCACTCTGTGTTTCTGTCCTATTCTTCAGAGGGAGGAGTGAAGAGTTTAGAAAAGGAAGGGCATCGCCAATCAGAGCAAGAAGAGCGAACATGAGAAGGACAGTTGGGGTGGAGGGGGAGCCGTTACTACCTACAGAAAAAAAAAACCTTTCAGAAACGGAATGTGCCAAATGTATCTTCACATATAACCATAAAAATCACTAAAAGCTTTCGCCACTTTTGCTTCATATGGATTTACTTCTTTTACCAAACAATAAAATACATTGTTACAGGAAGATGTAGGTGTACACATGCCAAATACCTTAGACTTTTTGGAGCTCAAAAGGTCCTTATTATGCAGCTGGCCCCCCAAAGTCTTCATAGATTGCAAGAAGCAGCCATTGACAATAATAAGGGGACCTGGCATGTGGCGGAAATCCATGGGACTTCATTCAAAATTATATTCTGCTTTGATTCCCAGAGATGTGTGTTCTCTACCACCAAGTTCAGGAACGGCTATACATATCATCAAGAGCAGTCCTTGGACAGACAAGAGGCACGTCCTCTCTGGCTTCTATTTGTATTAGCTGTTATTATTATTCCACAGTAAACTTTTCTTTTGCAGCCTTTGTCACCCCCTTGTTGCTGTTGGCATCAAGAATATGCTGGCCATTTGCTTTCTGGGAAGATTCATGCCTAGTAGCCCTTGTCACTGTTACTACCATTTCACACTCACAACAGAGGTGGCAGATTAAAAAAACTTTTTTTTAATGTTTTATTTATTTTTGAGACAGAGCAAGAGCAGGGGAGGGGCAGAGAGAGAGGGAGACACAGCATCCGAAGCAGGCTCTAGGCTCTGAGCTCTGAGCTGTAAGCACAGAGCCCGACGCGGGGCTCAAACTCATGAGCTATGAGAACTATGAGATCATGACCTGAGCCGAAGTTGGACGCTTAACCGACTGAGCCACCCAGGAGCCCCTAGAGGTGGCAGATTTAAAGACAAACTATCCAGAGGTGGGAGGAGCTTGCAATTGGATATATCCTAGTTGGTTATTTTTGTGCATTTATACAAGGACTTAGAATGGTGGCAGTTTTTTCTTTTCTTTTTTCCCCCTTGGTCATCCACAAAAGACAGCAACATTTCATTTCCTTTTCCCCATCCCCTACCCATCTGCTTCCTGATATTAACTTCTCCACAACTGCCTCTGTAAATACTAATTGCATGCTACGTTTCATTTTTAGCAAAATGGAGGCCCTTTCTTAAGTGTCTAGTTAAGAGAATTGCCTGCCAATCTCTGTAGTTCTTAACACGTGAATTCTGGAGTATGTTCAAAGATGAAACTTCAGTGATGTCTTAGAAGAAAGTTTGATATTGGTATTTGAAGGGCAAGAAGAACTGGCTTATGAAATCTTAGTGTGAGGAGACCTCTCGATATCATCTAAAGGACAGACCAAGTGAAATGTGTCCAAGACATGCAAATATGAGCTGCAGAAGGAAGAAAGGTATAAGAGGGAGGAAAATCTAAGAACACTGGAAAAATTCCAGAAGATCTCTTATGCTGGTGAGAACAGAAGGCAGAAGAAGAGGAAGCATAAATGTCAAGAAGATGAAAAGCTTAGCCTCAAGAAAGATGAGTAGCCAAGGGGGACCAGAGGCTTGGACTTAACACCTGGGATCAAAAGCCAGCAAAAGGAGAACTAGTCAGTGACTCAGCATGAAGTAAGGAGGCCAAGTGCAGGTGGTTTCGTTTTAATATATTTCACTGGGGTAGGGACTGTTGGTAGGGGTACAAACCAGTAACAACGATGAGGGAAATAGTCCACTTTTAAGCCCAACGAAAATCTCAGCCAATTACCACTAAAAAATTGGTCAATATATATTGAAGATAAGATTGATTGCTATTTGATTACAATTGATTTGTACATAATACAAATTTTGCAATAGACTCACAAAACTGCCCCCAGATGTACATGAATTCCTGCTTAGATAAACACAAGATGCCAAAGCCATGTTCTATCTGGAATCTCTCCATGGGCAGTTTTTGCTGAGACTTTGGCACCTCTTCTCTTATTTTTGAAGTCCTCCTCTAATCAGAAGATTACAGTTTTAATACTCTTACTCTATTTTGCTCCCATATCACCTCCTTAGTTTCCCGAAAGTGTTTCTAATTCAGCAAACCATTTTTCTTCCCCTTGGTGAAAATAAGTGTTTGTAATGTGGACCCCATTTTTGGTTCAGTGGTTAAGATTCTTCCTGAACGATCATTTCTTTTGATCGTCATTGCTCAGTGTTGGATGTACCCAGAGAATTTGGATCCTAGGACAAATGTACAAACTGTAGGCTTACTATTTATCTTTGTGAGAGAGACTGTTTACCCCAACTTCTTGAGCCAACTTGGAAACAAGTTGGGAAATACTATGGTTAGATAAAATTCTGAATCCTTGTGGTGACTGTAAAATTTTTTCTATAATTACTTGCATGTGTCACTGATGGGAGGTAATTAGAATGGGTCCATGAAGGTGGCTTAATATTCTAACACTACGCTTTTTATAAGCGTTATTCAGCTTCTTAATCTCTCCTATCACTACACTCCATCACTGCCGTATTCTTCTTCACATTGGGATTTACCTGGCCTTTGCTCCAAGAATCTTAGACGCCAAATACTAATTCTTGTAATATTTTACCTACCCGACAAATGTTATTCATTTATATCTCCAGATTTGGAGAGTTTGTATTATTTTCCTCCCAAGTTATGAAAAATACTCATTTCCTTAAAAGAAACCTAAATTTATTATATTCAAAATTTTTGTTTTTAAATTTTGTCAATTTCATTTATCAACAATCATCTAATTCCTAGATATTAGTATATGTATGTAACTATCATTGAAAGTCTAATTTTTGGCTTTACTGAATGTACTGATATTATTTTCCTTTAGCTCTTAACATTCTGGGAATTGTAATGCATCAAAGCAATTCAAGTATTGACAGTAAATGGGGTTCACACAACACTTTCCATGTTGGATTTACTTCTATAAGCCTTTAACTAAGATTTCTAGTGAAGATTGCACTCTTTGATCACCCAGAACCAACAGTGGCTATGGAAAAATTCATGAGTCTTAAGGATGGCCAATATTCCAGTATCGATGCCACAGCTTGCAATATATAGCTATATTATTCACATGGAAGTTTGCATGATTAAATGGCAGCATATTGATAAGTAAACTTTTCTTCATGGATTTCTTGTTATGAAAGTCTTTTATGTTACCTGAATCAAATAAAATAGTCCAAACAGAAACAGGTTGTTTGCTTAATGGTCTGTGAAACTAGGACTGATGATTGCACTTGTAATTTCTGGCACTGAGGCTCTCAAACATTTAATAAAATCATCACATTGCTAAAATTTCTCCTCCTCTTGCCTCTGCACCTTGTTATGGCTCAGAGATTTAATTTCAATACAGTAATCAATAGTGTGATGAGGAGATTGTGGGTTTCTTTTCAGAAATGCATTACACAAAGAAACACAGAGAACCCCTTTCTCAGCCTGTACGAAAGAGGATGTAAGCAATGGACATCCATTTTGACTTTCCTGAACTCTGCTCAAATATCCCTCCACTCTGTAACTCACTGCTCCCCAGATCTTATTGCTTGTTTGTTCCCACCTTTAAAAAATTCAAGATACCAAACTAAATTTCTATATACATACTTTATTTATCAATTATGTTACCTTGTATTCTCTCAATAGATGAAAATATATGCACAGAATATAAATTTATAAGAATAAAGTCAAATAAACACTATTTTTCAAGATCATTAGCTGATATCTCAGTGCATATGTTCCATTTGAGGTTTATTGTCATGATAGTGAATGATAAACCCATATGTTGAGTTTATTTTTTAATATTTTTTACTCATTTGGAAGGATGTTGGAAGATCCAAATAAATCTTAATTGCTTTTAGCTCACAGAAAGAGTTTATTCTGTGAATGGACTTGTCAGCTTTATACCTTCCCTATATTCATCTGTGCTTGCATTACGGGTACTATCTTCAATCAGTGTTATTTCTTTGCTGGAAAATTTGTGAACCACTTGTCCATTTTAGCAGGGTTTTTTTAGTTAAAATCCAATAACACAATCTATAAATTCACATGCCTGGCCCTACATAAACCAGAAGATAGCACAATATGGGTAAAATAAACAGATGAATTGAAGGTGACTCTATTTCACCATTTCACCTTATAGAACTGCTAGCCTTCTTCCAACGACCCTTAGATGACACGTGGTCCTCTCAAACATGGGGTGAGTGAGGACTATTTTAATCTGTTATTAAATCTTAGCAAAGGTTAATTTCATTATTATTTATATGGACAACAAACATACATGGAAGCCACAGTATTTTCTTTTCCTACTCCAATGGATCATCTTGCACAGAGGGTCATATCTACATATTCCAAGTCTGGAGATTCCTGTCTTAATTGATAAATCTGAAGTTCAGGCTCATACCTTTGTTTCTGCTTCTGCTTCTTCTTTTTCATTCATTTTTTTTTTTTTTTAAGTGATCTTGATGTTAAGGTCTCCTTTCACCTTTTTAGAATGACAGTATGAGAAGCTATTTGAGAGCTCAGGGCATATGGACAGGGTTTGTCCACTGAAGGCCTCTCCTTTAGGACAATTGCTCAGAGAACTCAAACTCTTTAGAGTCTCATACTTTTTCTCTTCTATTTTTAAATAATTTCTCTGGATGATTTTATAAACCCTGAAGACACCAGATATATTACCACCTAAACTTCTCTTCTGAGCTAAACCCATATATGTAATAACTACCTCCTGGACATCTCCACATGAAAATCGAACTTTTTTAAAACTGAATTTACATTTTTGATTACTGGCTTTACCATCCGCCCTTTACCCAAGTAAGAAACCTTGACCTTTCCTTCTTTGCTTGCCTCATTCATGTCAGTAGATTCCTTTTATTTTAGCCTTACAATCTCTCCAAGTTGCCACCCTACTACCCTGCTTTAATTAATATTTTCATTATTTCTACTTAAATTATGAGACATTTCCTATTTCCTCCAGTCTTTTTACCTTCCAGAAAATTCTCATACTATTGCTAGATTGATCTTTTTAAGAGACAAAAACTATGTTACTCCATTTTGATAACTCTATATTAATGGATCCCCTTTGCTCATAGCATAAAAGAGTTTGCCTTTTAAGGGCACGAAGACTTCCCATGACGGGGCAGTACTGCCTCATCTCCTTGCTTACTCCTTGTGACTATTCTTTCACACCATGGGCTCTGATCATTTCAAACTGTTTGAAAATACTGACAAGTGCTTTGGTTTTCCATAAAGCCAATCATTCCTAGACTGTCCCTCTGTCTGAACATCCTCCAACTTCAATTTATGCTGATCTGGAACACTCCTACTGACTTGAAAACTTAAATTTTTCATCCCCAAATTCTGCAGGCAGAATTGCCATTATTCTACACCAAGCATGTACCTTTCACTTCATTTCAATTGATTTACATATTTTCTCTTCCAGTGTGTGGTAAGTGCGATCTTAGCAGGAGCCATTTCTTACCTATGTTAATAGAATCTGGCACAAAATCCAGTATGTAGCAGCAAAAGATTTCATTATCAATGTGTATCAGGAGCTGGTCCAGGTGCTAAGGGTTCAGGAGTGTACAAAAAGGGTTCTTGCAGCACACATTAAGCTACAAAGAATGTTACCATATTTTATAATCTAGGTAACAATACTGTATAGTTCACATTACACGGATTTAAGAGAATTGTCCCAAGTGGTAAAAATCACTTTGGAATCACCAAGCTGACCACAGACTGAAAATTAACTCTGCATCCAACAAGAAAATTTCTATCTTATAATCAGATCACAAGCTCTTATTCCCTGAATGCAATTTTTATGGCATTACATTTTTAAAGTAAAAATGGAAAGATTTATATAAAATGAAGTGCATTACCTTTTAAATGTCTGTTTTTGATAATGTCTACTAAGCTACATCTTTTGAGCATAATTTATCTGGTAAATAATACCTGCTAAGTAGTCAGTATTCAATAGTTATTTGTGAATATAACTAAATAATGATAACTAATTAATTTGGGTCAAGAATCAACATGATTTTTATAAGTTCCCTTTAAGGAATAAAACTAGATTAAAAGTTGAATGAGCTGGAGCTAATGTTAATTTCACCATATGCAATTCATATGACGCTCAATGTTCTACTCTAATCTTTACAAATCACTGATCCATAGGCCTGATGCTTCTGTCTTTGAACCAACTTCAAAATTTTGCCACATATAATAATGATAAATTACTATGGGCCAGATCCTATATGAAGTATTTTCTTCCCAGTTTTATTGCTATATAATTGACATAATGTATGAAGTGCTTTGCATAAACTGTCTTGTTGAGTCTTTACAACAACCCCACGAACTAGATTCTATTATTCTTTCCATTTTACAGATAAGGAAGCTGAGATTCAGTGATGCTGAACGATCCGCCTATTCTCACAATGTTAATAAATAACAGAGCAAGATTTTGAACTCAGGGATTTTGGCCTTCACATGCCCTGGCTTTAACCTCTGCCTCCCCGCAACTCCTGCAGGGCACTGATCCTGAAGGACAGGACTCAATGGTTAATGAAATCACCAAACCCTGTCTGCAAACATATCTGTTATCTCCTGGGATTGAGGGATATGCACAAAGTACACACAGTAAAGGGGGGAAATGGGGAAGAGAAGAGGGGAAAGATGTGACCTGAACACGGAGGCTACTGGTCTTCAACCTCAAAGATTTTCAAACAAGAACATGTCATTGGCTCAGAAAGAATCAAGAGGAAGTAGTACCACACCAATGTGAAAACTGTTTATGAGAAAAATACATGAGAGCTACTTTCTGCCTCTGCTTCACGTCAGTTTTAAATCTGTGCTGGTGTGCTCAATGTTACGGTGTCCTGAAGGTATCTGGAAGCAGCAGAGTAGGCTGGACGGAAGGACCAGAAATGCATCACTGCAAGTTGAGATGAGTAGATTCAGGATAAACTGGTCTATTGGGTTAGCTCTAGTTACCAAGCATGATCCTGGTAACTGGGACTTAGGCAATCAGCTTTTGAAAGAGTATTGGATTTGGATTTGGTGAGTTGAGGACAGAATGAGAAAAAACAGATATCATAGTGAAAGATCGGGAAGGATGATGACAGGGAGATGGATGAAGGGAGAGCCAGGAACAAACTTCACCTATGTATTCTATTCTGTGTGGCTATTTCCACGATGTAGCAACTTATGAACTCCTAAAGGTAGGTCCACCTCACGAGTGGGTTCTGTATGATGAGCCAGAAAATGTGCCTTGGAGGCAGACCTATACTCAAATCTGGGTTCCATTTCTTACTATTCTGCAAGCTAATCTCATCTGAACCTTGGCTTTCTCTTCTTTCAAATGGGAATAAGAATATCTCCCAAAATTATTGTAAGGATCAAACGGCTCACGTATGATGTCCCCAGTGCATGGCTACGAGCTAGTAAAGTTTCAATTCTCCTTCTTCTCACTTGGTAATTTCACTACAAAAGTGAACGTGCCATCTATGAATAGTTAGATTCACACATGCACACTCACACACACCCCTCACTGGCTTAAAGGAGAAAAAATGGAAACAGCCACAATTCGAATGTGGAAAATAGAAAGATTATGCTCTGACCCTGTTTCTTCCCAAATGTCATGCTAAAATTTACAGCAACCTTTAAAAAAGAGATTGTTATTCAACAGTCAGAGCTCAAAAAGCAGCTTCTTACAAAAGTCAGACTACCAAGGGTCTGCTAGGAAAGTACCCCGTCTACCCACTAAGCTGATTCTTATCTTTGGGAAAAGTTGTTTAGAAGAAACTTCAGATTTTCTTTAGAGTCAACCATACATAATCTTAAATGATAAGACCTTTTGGGAAATAAGATCTGAGACTAATATCTGCTTGAGACTCAAGTTAACCAAGATCAAAACCATGACTTTTGCTGGACATGCTGCCCTCAGTCCAGCATACACCCTCTCTCCCACTTAAGGGTTCAGCTCTGTCTGTATCTATCTCCCTTTCTGTAAGTATGACAGCATTTCACAGAGTTCTGTTTCTTGTCCCTAGACTGTGTCTAAGCAAAAAGATAAACGTGGAATATCCTACTTACAGTTGCTCTCTGACTATGCATGATACATAATGACTATAATAATTATGTTTTATGTTAACCTCTAGATACCTCAAAACACTGCTTCATTATCAGTGAGTATGTCTGGATGAGAATTTAGAAGATTTAGCCAGCTCTCTAAGATAAGATTAAATAGAAACACACAGTTCTTTTATGTGTCTGGCACTATTCTAAACGTTTGTCATATATTAACTAATACAGCGCTCCTCCAAACCTTATAAGGTGGATACTATTATTATCCTCATTGTGCACATGAGGAATTTTCAGGGACGGAGAGGTTAAATAATTTGCCCAAAGTGAAGAAGCTGGTAACTTCAGAGGCTGCTCTGTGTTCTAATCTACTCTGACACAGGGTACTGTTCTTCAAGGCACTTGGAACACTTTGTTTCTGAAAAACAGAGTAGCTTCTTCCTCCCCATGACAAAATTTTCCTAGTACAATGAAATTCTTGTTCTGTTCCACCTTTTCCCCAACTCCTTGAAGATGGACAAACAACTTTCTTACAATATGGAGAAGTATTACTGAAAAATTTACTGCCAGGTTGAGACCTTGCATGCCACACTAAATTTTTATGACAGTTATAAACACCTAAAAAATCTAAGTCTATCATGGGACTGCTTATAAATCCTAATAATAACTCAGACCAAGCAGCATCATAAAAGAGTAGAGTGGCTAAAGTGGAATAAGCAAGAACAAAGGTTTGGATGATTTCTTTAGTTTGATGTGTGGCTCTTCTTGTCTTTCTCTGTAAGATATTGAGAGGGGGGTGGGGGTGGGGGTTGGAGCGTGGAAGAAAAAGGAAGCTTCCCATAGGAGACCCACTAGATCTAATTTTCTGAGCTCCAGTTTTCTTTTAAGTAAAATGGTATTCAATACATTGTAACGCCCTTTGAAATTCCATCTTACTAAATCCGCTCAGGATTTAGGAGGCCAATTTAATAAGTGATTGTAGAATTCCCGCCATCTGAGTGCTGCCTCAGGAGTTATTCTCCTGTTGTGTGTTTCTTTTTAAGTATTGGAAGGCCTGGGGAAATACTAAACAGAATTATAAAAATGAATTATACAAGCTATGACTTTAAAGTAATGAGACTAATTCTACAGCCACACCTGAAAATCAATGCTATTGCCATAATCATACTTGCACTTTTGGTCAAAAAAGCACAACACACAATCAGAGGGATTAGGGAGCAAAAATAAAAGGATTAGAAGAATACACATCAAACTCAGAATAGTGGTTACCTCTGGGATTACAGAAACTCTAGCTTATGCTATAATGTTCTAATTTTTTAAGCACAGTATGTTCATACATTTAAAAAAAATCATCTAACATATTCTAGTCTAAAAAGTATCTTGAATAACTCAAAAAATTTGTCGTTCAACATTTTTTTTTCATGAATTTTCAAAGAATGAGATTTTCTGCATTCAAGTAGTAACCATTCCATTCTGAGGCAATACTGTATTCTCACATTACTTCCATTTTAGGATTGGCATAATGATTGTTTCTAATAAGAAACAGAATAAGGTTGCCATGAGTGGGATCACACTGATTTCTCTGATGTAAGAATCAAACCCTGTCGCATTCCTAATTAGACTTTATGCATTAATATATCCAGTCAATCTCTTCAATATACTTAAGAATCTCACCATTTAAAAAAAAGCAGGAAGAAAGAAAGAATCTCACTATTCACTGCATTTCTTTTAGTTGACTTATGACATTATCACCCACTGCAGTAGGCCCAGTGATTGGGTTCCATATACATTTCTCAGATCTCTAGAAGAAAATTCACTTTCTCTCCCCAGAGAAGAAGAAAAGTGAAGAGAAATCATGGAGACCTAAACCTGAATTTGTCATCATGAGCAAGTGCTAATGGATGATGGTGGGAGAACTGTACCTTCAGGCAAAAATGATCTGTTCGTTGGTCTGGCCCTTGGAAGAAGTTGCATATATACCCTAGAATACCCAACATTAATAAACATATATCTTGGTAAAGACTCAGGAAAAAGTATATTTTCATTTTACTCACAGTAAAAATATTGGTCAACGTGAAATTAAGTGAAAACAATACTCCTCCTTGTCCCCTTCCCCCCCACCCCAAATCTCAACCTCCTATAAAGCCTTTAAAGACAAAGTAACAAAAATTTATGTGTTTTTTTCCTTTAACATTTGATTGGTATTTATAATGCAGTATAGAAAGATGAAGTTTGTTTTTTTTTTAGAAAAACTTTTAAGAGGAGAAAATGGCAAGTTACAACAACATACCAATGTGCTTTGTGCTGACGTTGCGTAGGGTACCCACTGACACCATGGTACTCTCTCCCACAAGCTGGGCAGAAACAGAGAACAGCAGGGGAACAAGATAGCTTCCTGCTCTTCAGAATGACTCCAATGTGGAAAAAATAGTTTTTCAGAAAAATCATGGAGGTGGGAGGAATAAACATGTAGCCCTTCTCATTTGGTGCAGGTGTGGATCCATGTATCTATTCACATATACAATTATTGACAGTAAAATACAAGTACAATAGATCATAATCATTGAGAAGTTATCAAGCCTTCTTGTAAAGGCTGTTGACAGTATGAAGTGGAAGACGAATCCCTGTGGAGGGACCTGGGATAAGATTCTTGACTCTTTCTTTATGAAATAGTGAAATTAACTGGGAACGTCTCCTATGACTGCACCCTGAGGCCTAGTGATATTCATACATTAACACTCCAACCCAGGGAATTAAGGTATAAATACTAGCTTCAATCCATCCCCCAACCTGCTCCTATTTGACCAGAAAGCCTTGCAATACTCTGTGCTTACAGGGATAGTATGTGTGCATTAGCAAATGAGACATCATGGGAAAATTAACTCCTTAGAAAATTCAAGTGGGTGTATTTGTAAATATAAGCATTTATATTGAAAAGTTTCAACCAAGGAATTTTAAGAAAATTAAGAAATAAAAGTTTGTAATTAATAAACATCAGAGGCATAAGAAAATATGCCCAGACAATGCTAAGATGTCTCTCATAGTGAAGTGCTTTTGATGCTATATCCACTCTTACAATGATTTCTGTAAATGACTGATCAGCTTTTAATCATCACCTCCTGACTGATATGTGTGCATAGATAGAAAGGGTATGGGCTTTAGAATCAGGCCTAGAATCACATGCAGCTTCCCTTACTAGTTATATGTCCCTGATCGAGTTATCTAACCTCTCTGGGTCTTATTTTCTTTATATGCAAAATGGAAGTAATAAGGCTTCCTTCATGTAATTGTGTGATATAAACATAATATATTATTCATCTGGAACAAAGCTGGTCCTCAATAATTGGCAGATAACTTTTTAATTCTAGTATCAGTAAAATGAATGCCATTTTAACAACAGCTTTACCTTCTCCTGGGAGTAAATCACATACAGCACTAACAAGAACAGAAAGGACACGGCATCTATTCAGCTCCTAGTATATGCCAGGAATTTCATTTTGCACTTTATATACGTTATCTCATGAAATTGTCCCAGTAATCTTAAGAAGTAGGTATTCTTAGCTATGTCTGAAGATGAGATGACTGGGACTGAATTAGATTAGGCATCCTCCTTAAAGTCACACAGCTATAAATGTCAAAGTATCACAGAGTGAGGAATTCTGGAATGCTGCTTATTCGTCATTGCCTTGCTAATTGAGTCCCTGTATCTTTCCAAATTCATTTTTAACCATGATATAGCGTCAGGTGTAATATCTATGATCGTAAAATTCCAGTTCTCACTAAAGTTGTCTTCTGGCAAGCTTTGCAAAGAGCTGCAAATACTGCTTAGCAGTTTTGTGACGATGTCCAGAAATTTTAGTAATGCAGAGCTTGGGATTTCAACCTCGGTGTTCCATAGATCTTCTCTATAAGGGTTTATTTTTCTTCATCATGGCAAAAAGGAAGACCTTGCATTTTCAAGGTTCAAATAGACCCTTCTATTTCTCGCATTTCCTTCAAATCGCCTTGGGTGACAGTTGATCAAGTATTCTATACTACGTCAAAACTGTTTGTGGAAAAGCTCCAGGAAGCTGTAAATTTCAAAATGTGTAGGCTTGTTGTCTTCAGAGTACAATAGCTAATAAAGTCATAAGGGCCTCAAGGTCTCGTTCTTACCTTGTAGGCCCCCAACTTGCAAAAACTGCAAAGATACACACAAACACTCCCTGACAGTCACACGCAATCTTCTGGATTTGCCAGATCACTGGAACATTTGTATTTGCAAAGTTTGAAGAGATTTTATTTAAGAAGACTAATCTTAGAATTGTCAGAGTAACTGTAAAACAATGCAGAATGCACAGTTGCTTTGTCTCTCACTGGATGTTTAAGAACTACTTTAGTGAGTCATCATAAAATATGTCTAGTATAGCACCTTGCATTAAAATACCTTAATACAGTTGCTAAATGAATGAATAAGTTACTTTAAGAGTAAAACATACCAAAATTGTCTTTCCTCTTTAAAGTGTATAAAAATAATTTTTGATTAAGGTAGACAGATAAATCATACTAAACGCATGCTTTCAGAATGGACAAGTTTATTCTCACTTAACTAATTCTTAAAGCATCTTTTAAAAAAGTTTTTATTTACTTGAGAGACAGAGAGAGAGAGAGAGAGAGCGCACGCACATAAGCAGAAGGAGGGGCAGAGAGAAAGACAGAATCCCAAGCAGGCTCTGCACCATCAGCACAGAGCCCAGTGAGGGGCTCGAACTCATGAACTGTGAGATCATGACCTGAGCTGAGATCAAGAGTCAGACACTTAACTGACTGTGCCACCCAGGCACCCCTTAAAGAATCTATTCTTAATATTTATGCTCAGAATGTACAAAAGTGTATGAAAATCACAAAGAAAACGTATATATAATGCTACTCCTGTGTATTTATAAACAATCTAGGTAGCAATTATTATTTCATGATCTAAATACTAAAAAGAAGAAGTACAGAGAGTGCTATGAGCTCAATATTTATTCATTTATGAGCAAAATTAAGTAGTTTGAAAAGTTACATTTATTTTAAGAATAGGAATAATAAAATCTACCATGTTTTTGTTTTGTTTTGTTTTTGTCTTAGTGGGAGCCACCTGTTTAACGTATTACCCTCTATGGAGAATTCCAGATCCTTATGAAGTTGGTCAGTTGGAGCAGCCAGACATTTTGGCAAATGATTTAACCATTTCATTCGTGTTACTATATTTTTTTTCATAATTCTTCATTGCCTTCAAATAAAGTCCAAACTCCACAGCATGGAATTCAAGGCCTCTAATAATCAGACTTTGCTTTCTTCTAATATCAACTAGGACTCTTTGATTCCCATCAAATGACACCAACTATGACTTCCTTAATCAAAAATCAAATTTGTTAGAAGGCTCTGCAGTGTTTGCAGGTTGGAAAGGAACGCTGCAGAGATTTAGTGCAGGGAGAAACCATGCTGTTCCAAAAGGCCTCTAAGTTAGAAGCTGCTTGACTGTTCCATATGGAAATGCTCTGTAAACAAAAGGACCTCAGTGATTTTCAGCATTTTGTCACTCTTTTTTGCCTTCAGTCTAACAGAAAGGAGGGCATCCTCCTAGCCCTGCCCAACAGTAGCCAATGGGGAGAATCTAAATAAAATCAGGTTCATATTACCCAAGAAAAGGGGAACGAATGCTGGCAGAAAATAACAATAACTGTCCATCTCTCCTCTACAACTTTTTGCCCCTCTTTCTCTGTTTCTTCAACCATATGGAAGAACTTTCAGGTCCATGAATTTCCACATGATCTCACTCCTCTGTGCCTTTACACATCTTTCCCTCTACTAAAAAGCCCTTCGTTCCTCTTCTGCCCTCATAACATAATTTTAAGCCAGCCTCCACAGCTCAATTTCTTCTCTAAGAGCCTTGCCAACATCCCTCTTCCACTCTCATTCCCTAGCTGGGTTGGTGTCCTCCTTCAGTTTTTCCATAGCATTTTCTGTTCACTTCCATCGTACCACTTAATCATGGGTAGTGCTGGAATTGCTGATTTCCCTACTTCCCCTTCTCGGGCCTTTCCCTAATGTTTGTTTGTCTTGAGCTGTCCACTCTTCTCTTTTCATCCTTATCTGTACCTTGTGGGCCCTTGAGGCTGGAATCCTATTGGGTCTACAGATGAGTGGTGTGCCCTCGGGAGGGTGAACCTGGGGAAGAGGCTATGCACAAGCCCAGAAAGTAGGGGTTCATCATTGGAGAAGGAATTCTGGGTCTCTGGTGTGTGGTCTAGAAGGAAGGGTGGCTCAAATTCTGGGTAAGCACATCTCCTTGGCCCCATGGAGAGAACAGTCAGAGGAGGGATTTAGGGTCCTCTAAAGCTTAGAGTCTAGTATGGGGGGCCCTGGCTACCTCAGTCTAAGGGCAATGTTGCCTCAACTAGGCTGTCAGCTACTTCAGAGGAAGTGACGGTTAGTTTTGTAGATCTAGCAACTCCTGTGGGTCAAGCATAGGTAGTGTCCTTTTTAAGGACCAAATGAACATATATTAATGAATCTCCATTTTCTCTGCAAAATGGAGATAATACTATCTGTCCTGTCCACTTCTCATGGCTGATGTGAGAGAAAGGAACTGATGCAAGAGTGCTTTGAAGGGAAAGAGTTTTTAAATATTGTTTCTAACAGCTTCTCAAACAGGTAAAGTGACATATTTTTGTTGTTCTTTCAGAATAAGAAATAGTAAAATGCTTTATCAAATCAAATAGATTAGAGTTCAGATTATATACTTAGCTCTTAGCACAGAACCTTAAGAATTGGATTATGATTATGAACAATCATTTTGTATTTTTAATTTGTATTTTTAATTTCCATAATTTATACTTTTCTTTTTCCCATTAAAAAATGTTAGGAAATCTATAAGAAGGGGCCTCAAACAGAAAGAACAGAAGCACTAACTGACGTAGGACATTAATTATTCTCAAGACACATAGGCTCATGAAAGATAATCATTTTAACACAGCAATTTCAGACTGACCTCCATTTTGAATGTGATTATAACCTAATTTTCTTTTCTGGAAGTTTACTCATATAGAAAAGAGGAGAATATGGGGTATGAAATAACCCCAGTAAGGTGGAAAGAGCAACAAGGATTTGATGCACACAGGTTCTATTCTGGACTAAGATATGGTCATTCATTCATTCACTAATTCATCCATTACTCCTACAGTGTAGAAGAGTTATTAAGCAGCTATCCTGTTATAGAAGTTATAGAAGCTGGTGTGGATAAAAAAAATAAAAGATGCAATGACATGAAAGGAAGACATTCTGCAAGGAACTTGTCTAGTGAGAAAGACAAAAGTAAGGCACAAAATATGGAAAAATGCCATAATGGTAAATACAAGCATAAATCTTAGTATAGAGATAGACATTTACCTCATTCTTTCTAAACCCTAAGGATTCCACAAATTTCAGCATTACAGAGTTGGTGATAAAAGAGAAATTAGCCCATTGAATGGATTCCTATTATGTTCTATGTTTGCTTGATTTTCAGTGCATTTTATATTTCTCATTTTTGTCAACAGATTGGTTGAGTAGCTACCACAAAACAAGATGAAGACAACCATGGCTTATTAAGCCTCAGTGTCAGCCAGGCTGAAACTGTCCTAGAGGACAGGGACAGTGCATTTAATTCCCTCCACTTACCACTTAGATCAGTGACACACAGACTCATTTCATAAGTGTTACTTGATGAATCAGATGTCTACATTTAAGTCTAAACCACGTATCCAAGCTTCCTATTATATAGTCAAGACCTTTGGACACCAACTACTTACTAGGAGAAAAATGTAGTTAACAGAAGCTGAGCCCACACTCACTTTTACCACCCTCCTCGCCGCCTGAACTCACATTGGTACCATTGAGTTGCAACCATGGCTTGAGAGAAAAATGGTATCTCATTGATTTCTCAAGATAAGATTAAAAATAACATGAATCAAATTTTGCAATTAAAACCAACAAAAATTGAGGAACACTAGCATTATGGTTATCAACAATTTTCACAATTGTATGATGCCATGCCAAGAAAACTGTAGCAAAAGGACCTAAAGAATTCCAAAGAAGAAACAAGTAACAGCCTTTTTAAAAAAGTTATCGACTCTGATACTCCAGTGCTTGACACTTAACACCTGAAATGACCATGAACCACGCCGGGCCCTTTGTCATGTTGTATATGTAATACTTCTGAGTTCCTGGTACAAGCCTATATTTGTTTAACATCAGTCATGCATTTACTTCTCTCCAGCCAGGGAGATTGCATGTACCAGCTGTTTACACGTCTTCAGGAGGAGGAAAGGGAGTGACTAGCTCGCTCTGCACACTGTCTCATGTCAGAAAACTTTCCAAGTCACTGAGGGATGTGTGAGACCACAGAGTTGAAGGAAAGTTCGGTCTTTAGTATTTCCTTTTCTGTCTCCTTATGTTAGGAGTACTATCCACAGAGTCAGTCGGGTTCTCCTTTCAAGGCGCGACTGCACCGCCTCTGTTTCCTGATGACTGGGACCATGTGGCAGTCAATTGTTGAACCAGTAATGACTCCAAAACCTTTTGTAACCTCCCCAAGCTGTCTAGGAGATGACTCAATATACGCAGCCATCTTTGGGGGTTTTGTTTAGGCAGCTGAAAAGATTTCCCCAGGGGAACTGGGGGGGGAGAGAGAAGGAGAAAACCTGCTGATGGTAAATAGAAACTAATGGTATAAAATAAAAATGATGTGAAAATTACACAATGGTACAGGTAGGGTAGCCCTTAACATTGACTTACTTCATGGTCACCAGAGTCCTTTGCCCACCGTGTTCCCCTAAAGACCCTAGCGTGGGCGCCACATCTTTGCACTGCCACTGACAGGCCAATTGTGAAGACAGTGCTTTGGTTGCTTAGATGACAGAGACAAACTGCGATTTAGAGCCCTTTTTTGAGTTGTAGTTTTTAAAGTCATTTTGAAAAGAACAACATATATGTTATGGACAAAATAATGGTGGTGTAGAAACAGGTACAGAAGAAAACGAAAGACCATTTAGAGAGTACTCAGGATCAGTTCTGAGCCCTGACAGTGTAAAAGACCCTGTACAGGATGTGCATACATGACTATAACCCAAACCTGATGCCCAAGCAGTTTTATAAGCAAGTTCTAACTTACACTAGACCTTCACTTTACAAAAGACACTCACAAATATCAGCTCATGTGATTCTCTCTGCAGTGCTGCAAAGTTGAGAGTGCACATAGGGAAATAAACTTTACTAGTTTAAGTGCATTCCCCAAGGCCATGGGGGTAAAATATAGCAGCGCCATATTGGTCATCAGATTCTAACTCCTGTGTTCTTTGTGCTTACAATAGGTGACTTCTTTGTGCTTACAACGCTTTACACAGGGAAGAGAGAAAAGGTATAAAACTATCGAGCAAACCATAACCTAGGAGATAATATCCTAGCAATACAGTCTCATATTTTGTTTCCTTTTTTTTGTTTGTTTTTTTCATCCATCCATAGATACTGTTATGGCAATCCTTTGAACAGTCAGTTACATGTTGGCCAATTAGAAATGGATACCACTTATATCACTATAAGTGATAGCTATACCACTATATCTATTATATCACTATTATAGTTTTTTTTTAAATTTTTTTTTAAACATTTTTGAGACAGAGAGAGACAGAGTGTGAACAGGGGAGGGGGAGAGAGAAAGAGGGAGACACAGCATCTGAAACAGGCTCCAGGCTCTGAGCTGTCAGCACAGAGCCTGACACAGGGCTCGAACTCACAGACCGTGAGATCATGACCTGAGCCGAAGTCGGACGCTTAACCGACTGAGCCACCCAGGCGTCCCTATTATAGTTTTATTAGGAAGGGAAGATTTCTTAAAACATGTCCATGTGCTAAACTTCGTTCTAAGAATTCAAGTGGTTGGGTCTTCATTGAATGTCTTAAATTTCCTTTATTTTTTATACTATATAGGACTATAATTGTGAATTTTCAGAAACACGTTCCTGTTAGAAGCAGTGGAAATCTAAGGGAAACACACACGCACACACACGCACACACACACAAATGCCTTACTAACACCCCCACGACATTCTTCCAACTATGCACTAAGGATGGCAGTTTTCTACCAAATGCACCAAATGGCAGAGAATAAGTCATAGTTCTCTGTTTTCCATTTGGTATGCCTGTACTCACAACCTTGATAGCAATAAGTAAACCTTCTGTTTCTTTTTCAAGAATTTTATAGGATGCTCTCATGTCCTTTTCTTACCCGATTCCTCCCACACCACAATTCAGCTCACTTAGAGAATGCTATAAAGTTTCAGAGAAGAGGTTTGCTCAAAGCAACTACAAATAAAGTGCATGTACATAAATAACTTAGCCTGACTTTTTGTTTAATGTCCAAGATGATTGGAACAGATTGTATCATGAACTACTTTCCCTTTGGCTAATTAAATAGCAGTCCCCACTTACCATAAAGCATATTCTTATTAAAACAAGTATCTATAGTCACACTGCTGGATAAATTACTCCCAAGTAAGTGCCATAAAGCCCATTACATTCCTGCTTTAGGAATGGAGCAGGTCCAAACAGACAATCAAAGGATTTCACTGGGATTATTTTAGATTAGAAAAACTAAGGGAGACATGCAGCACTGACAAGATCGTAAAGGCATAAAGGATAAATTAGCGGTTCCATACTAAACAAAGTGCTTTAGTGGTATCACAGTATATCCAAAAGTAAAAACAAATTCCTACTGTATTAACCTTCGCCAAAATGGAAATCTGTTTATGCAGAAATAAAAATGTCATGAACAACTGTTATCTCCTGTGCAAATCAAAATGACTGTTTTGAATAATAATAAAAAAGAAACCTTTCAAACCAATGACTATGGAAATGCACCATAGGAAGGATGTCTTCATTTCAATAAATTGCTTTTTACATTTAATAGAAAAGGTTATGTTATGATTTGTCATATTAATGAACCATTATTGCATAACCATATTTTTATTGCAATATATTACCTGCTAAATGATGTCTCTTTTTTTTTTTCCAGGAGAAAAAATTTCATAGAACACATTCTAAGGGAGTTTTTCTTGCTGCCAGTTGTTAAATCTTTCAAAAGCTGTCAGCAGCCTCAGAAATCAAGTTCAAAATACCATAGCCAACATGAGTATAGGCATAGGGTAGTCTATTTTTAAATTGTAATACAAAACTGCCAGAGAAATACCTAAACACAAAAGATTATTTAAGACGAGATCATCTTATCTAGCTTGTCAATGTAAAGGACAAAGTCACTGAAGTGAAACTTAACCCACAACTTCTATAAATATCACTAGACATTTGAGAGCGAAGTGATTTTTTTTTTTTTTCAGGCTAATTTTTCCTTAAACTCATTATGCACCAGAGCCTTCATGTACCAGAGACCCTGTCCACGCCAGGCACAGTGGAGCAGGCGACACTAACCACCCAAGGAGATCAACTGGCTCGATCGCCTACTGTGCTTCAGCCAAGCAAGCCCTTCTCCTCAAGGGTGAATGAATGGCAACGACATTGGCATCTGCCCTGGAAACTTCTGCAGGAAAGGAGTCATACTTGTTTCTACAAATGCCATTCTGGATTTGCCCTGTGTCTGCAAGCACTGACTCACCATACTGCTTCTGAATGACAGGGTTCTGTCCTCAGCATGACAAGCAGAGCAGGCCAGCTGGGATCCCCTCAGAATATTCCAAGCTTCTGACAGTGGGCTAGTTATCTGATGGAAACAGAGGTGGGACATTTGGGTGTGTGCTTAAGCTGCTGCTGCTGTTGTATTTTTGGAGGGAAGGTCTAAAGAAACGGTCTATGCTGTCATTCCTTACGGCTCTGCCTGCCTTTGCTGTCTGTTCATGACTGTGCTCACCTTTGGCTGCTACTGATAGATGTTACAGCCCATCATTCATTCCACATATATATGCATATTTTTAGAGTATAACATGTGACAGCAATGCACTAGGTGCTGGAGACAAAAGTGAACAAGACAGGTGAAGTTCCTACTCTCAAGCAACTTTAAGTCTAGTGAAGGAGACAAACATTAAATAGGCATTGAAAGAGATTGCATATTGGAAATCTGTCAAAATGTAGTTTGGGGGAAACATCTATCACATTTTCATATATAAAAACGATACAAATAATATACATATAAACACATGTTACAAAATACCTAAATAACATAATACTATGAAAATTCCCCTTTTTCTCCTGTAACTTACACTCCTCCTATGGGTAATCTCTGCCACTTGTAGTTAAAAATAATATCTACACTAGTACCTATCTACATATTTATATGTATACACATACGGGTTTACTTTTTTCACATATATGAGGTTAGTTTAGGCTATAAATAGTATGCAACAGCAGTTTATGTCTTAGAACAGTTTCCATGTAAATAATAGACACACCCGTTGGTGCAACAATTAAATTCCCATCTCTGGACATAACGATTTATATAACTGTCTTTCTTTTCGTGGGGGTATTATTTTCCCGTGGCCACTATAACAAGTTAGCACAAACTAGATGACTTAAAACAATTCATTCTTTCATAGTTCTGGAGACTAGAAATCTGAGGTCAGCATCACTGGGCTGAAATCATTGTCAGCAGGGCTACCCTCCCTCCAGAGGCACTAGGGGAGAATCTATTCCCCTGCCTCCTCCAGCTTCTCGTGGCTGCTGGCATCCTTCGACTCAGCCACATCACTCCAACCCCTGAGACCAGCAGCATCAAAGGTCTCTCTGCTCCATCTTCATATGGCCTTCTCTGTGTGGGTCAGATTTTTCCCTGTCTCCTTTTTCTAAGGATACTTGGGATTGAAAAGGGCCGGCCCATCTGGATAATCTGAGAGAATCTCCTCATCGCAAGATCTTTAACTTAAATGACACTTCATTTTATAAGTTATGAGTTACATTTATAACTAGGTTATAGTCCTCTTTTTGTCACAGAAAGTAACAATCCCAGGTTCCAGACATTAGAACTGGATCACTTTGGAGGCCATTGTCCAGCCTACTACAGGGGATATGTAGGTTGTTTCTATGTTTTAATAGAAACAACGTGGCAATTATGACCACTGAAATTTACATTCGTGTGTATGTGTAAATATTTCAATAGGTGAGATTTCTCAAAGAAAAATTTCAGAGCCAAAGAGAACATGTAGCAAAATATTGTTAAATAATGGCCAAGTACTCTCTAGAATAAATGTGCCACAACACTGTATATTATCCAAAATAGCTTTCGGAGTGTACATTTTCCCACATTTTTGTCAATGTCACATACTTCATCTTTGTTCTTATCCATTTGAAAAGTGAAAATTGGCAACCTGTCATTGTTGATTTGAATTTTCTTCATTATTAATAGATTTAAAAATTCCTATTTAGGGGTGCCTGGGTGGCTCGGTTGGTTGAGTGTCCGACTTTGGCTCAGGTCATGGTCTCACGGTTTGTGGGTTCGAGGCCCACATCGGGCTATGTACTGACAGCTCAGAGCCTAGAGCCTGCTTCAGATTCTGTGTCTCCCTGTCTCTCTGCCCCTCCCCTGCTCATGCTCTGTCTCTCTCTGTCTCAAAAATAAATAAAACATTAAAAAAATTTTTAAAAAGAAAAAAAATTACAATTTATGTAGTTTCTCCAAAGTTCATTTTTTTTTACCTTTCTTCTTGATTTGTTGGGATTATTCATAAATTAATATTAATATTTAATATTTTATTCTTACATATGCTACAAATATTTCCTACTCATCAATGTATTACTTGTCTTTAATAGACTTGTTGAAAGAAGCTGTAATTAATGTAAAATCTACCAATATTTTTCTCTGTGTATTTTCAGTTTTGCATCTTGCTTAGAAATACCTTGCTCATCCTAAAACAATGAAAATATTTTCTTAGATGTTTTTCAATTTTTTTTTTTTTTAGCTGTCAGAATTTAAATTTTGCATGTAGTATAAGTTTGCAGTCTGGATGTATTAAGTCTCTTTCCAATGGAAACCCAATTATACCATTGATATTTTAAAAATAATTTGTCTGCTTTTCCACTAACATGAAATACTATCTGTATTATGTACTAGGTGCTTGAATTCGCTCGGATCTGTTTTGAATTGTATATCATTGATCTATTTTTTCTATTTCAAAGAGTTCTATGAGGACCGAAATTTTGTCCATTTCTCTGTTTTGTTCCCCATATATGTATATATGCGTGTAAAAAATATATGCATATTTATTTATACATATATGCCACATATATATGGTTAAATATACTACATATATATGGTTAAACACTTAATAGTTAAATACTAAAGGCATTATCATTGAATAAAGTACAAGGCAAGGATGAAAACTATCACCACTGGAAATCTAGCTTCTGAAAAAAAAAAGTTAAAGGAATAGGAAATATAAATATTGGGACAGGTAAGTTATTTGCCTATAATACATCTACATAAATACAGGTATTGAGTTGAGGTGCTATATAAAACATAGGACTTCCAATTAAGTTTGAATTTCAAAAAAACAAGGTATTTTTTTTTTTTGTATAACTGTGTTCCAAGTATTGTATTGAACATACTTATACTACAAAGTTATTCACTGTTTATCTGAAATACAAATTTAACTGGTGTCCTATATTTTTATCTACTAAATCTAGCAAATCTATACTCAGTAGGTACTGAGTGAATGAATGAGCGCTTTATCATAATTTTATAATTATATTTACTATTCTATTTTGTAAATATATTTATTATGAGGCAGGAGAAATTTCTTGTCATTATTCTTCTTTTGTAGAAGTTTTTTTTGGATATTTTTAAGAATTCGCATTCCTGCATAAATTTCAGAATTACTTATACCACCAAGTATTTTTATTGGCATTCCATTAGATTTATCAATGGTCTTTGTTTTACTTTCTGTATCTCTATAATTCTTAAGTCTCAGCTATGTTGACAAAGAAGAAGAATAAAATCATTCAATCAATTATCAATCAATCCTGCCAATGCATGCTTAATTGTTAAATACAAAAGGCAATATTATTGAGTAATGACCAAGACAAGAATGAAAACTACCACCAATGGAAATTCCAGCTTCTGAAAAAAGCAATGAAAAGAAATGAGAGATATAAATATTGAGATGAGGAAATTAGTTACCTGTGATACAATTTCTTACCTATAATTTCCTACTTAGAAAGCCCAAAAGAATCAATGAAGCATATTCAAAGTAATATGATCTACTTTAGTAAATGGATCATTTACAAAATAAATATATAAATAGCAACTTTTATATATTTTAATAAAAACTAGTTGAAAATTATTGTGAAACAAATATCTAATTCTTAATAGGAACAAAAAATATAAAATACCTAGAAATAAGTTTATCAAAATATAAGTATATATGGAAACCCCAGAAATACAAAATTTTACTAAAAGATACAAGAAGCCTTGAATGCATAAAGTGATTTGTCATATTTATTAAATTTATTATAATCTTTATTATACAGTATGAATTTTGATATGTCTTTTGTAAGTTTGAAAAATCTCTCTAACATATCCTCTATCCCTCCTTATAATTAAGTACCATGACTGTGTCTTCCCAAGGCTGTGGAATATTATTGTATCTCTTATAAAACTAGTTTATTAACTTAAAATATGGATGACTTGAAATGATGATAAAATTATTTGATTGCTATCTTTACATGTCAAAGACCAGTTACATGTGTACCCAGAGTTAATAAAATTGTATCGATGGAAAAAGAAAGATCAAGATCATTTAGAGAAAAAATAACCACTATTAAGTCAAAAATAAAGAAGGAGAATGAAAGCAACTTGTATTAGCAGATAAGAAAGAGTAAAAGAAAGGTGCAAAAATCAGAAAATGGTTTAATATAAGAAAAACAGAAAAAAAGGTTAAAATAGAAAATATATAGAACTTCTCAGAAAATGTGCAACACTGTCCTTTAATCTCCTTGCCACATTTTATCCCAACACTGAGATTATCTTTGTCCAAGGGACCTTTCTTACAAGAACCTGTTTCAAAATGGCAGACTTAGTCTGTGAATCTACCTTCCCTCGCATGGTTCCCCTTAGTGTAGAAGAGGTATATACACATATACCACAAAGCGATAGTAAAACATAAAAAGGGAGCAGAAATAGATCAGAAAAAAAAAACAAAACTGAGAAAAGTCAGGAAATTAGACATAAGATGGTGTTGGACTGACCAGTAAAGTATTAGAGGGAAATCCACAGCTTGAAATACTAGAAATAAGAGTAGGTCTTTTCATCTAAAAAAGTGTCCAAGTTTAGGGTCATATATTTTAAGAGCAGGTGAGTGGGAGGGGTCAACGTCAGGGGAATGAGTTGAAGAAAGATTCAGAGTAACTGAGCAAATTGTGCCTCTTCCCCACTACTTTCTCTGTGAAGCAAGGGAAGAAGGATTTTGTTGCAATGTTTCTCTAATTCTTCCTTTGATTCTTAACAATTACTTTTTCATGAATTCATAGTTTACAAGTCTGTATTCACCCTTTAATTTATCTTAACAAAACCAACATGTACAAATAGAGTTCTGGAAACAGGTTGTTAGAAGATATTCCTCTGTAATTTGTTAATTGTCCATTAATGATTCCAAGGTGACTCCTAAGTCCTAATAAAGAAATTAAAGAGTAATAATATAAAATACTTTAAAAATCTAACTATAACCCGTGCTATAGTCATTTCAACACTGCAAAGTTTCGTAAATGTAGATGCATCGTGATCCAGCATCATCCATTAGAGTGAGTACATTCTGCCTCTAGTTAGTGACTCATTGTTTTGGTCTGTTCTACTTGTTTAGGATTCTGTTGGAAAACATATGTCACCTGATCAGTACTTGGTAACAATAACCTTTAAGATAATCTAAATCCACTCCTCATTGGAACGTAGAATGTTCGTTCCTTTATTTCCTCATTTCTTTATTTCCCGAATAGATGTTTTCATGATGCAGACAATTCCATACAGCTAATAGAGGCATTTTTTTATCAGATATATCTGCTGTTTTAGATTAACAGATGAGCGAGCATTCTGATATACTAATCTATCCATTGTGAATGTGGATGACAATAATTAGGGCTCATTCCTATTTTGCTCTGCCCAATCTAATTAAAATATGTAAGTGAACTGATTATACTGTGTTCTTGGTTGTGTCTGAGACCCAACATACCTATTAACCCCATCAAATAATCATCTAATTTTTCAGGATTCATTTTCTGACTGCCTACACTGTGACATAGAGACCCCAAAGCCTTAGCTAGCCTGTGGGCCTTTCTAATAATTCATTTTCTGCCTCATCTTCCTGTTTTACCCAATTCCTGTTCTCTGTGATAAACTCACCCCCTGCCACTACCTGAATGTGAAATTGTCATTTGGCTGGCATAGTTTTTGAAAATTGCACCTCACATCACTATTGTTCCACTCTTGCATGACAAGCTCTTGTTTTAATTGTTAATCAATTTATAAACAGCTTCCTGTCTGAAAGTTGGGACCCTATTTTTACCATTCGACTCAGAAATGTGGTTTATATCTGCTTGGGCTTATAATTTTGCTCTACATTTGCTCTTAGGATAGATCCTGTAGTATGTCATTTTGGCAGAGGATTTAACAGACAATTGTCAAAATTAAACATTAAAGTAATGCTTTACTACACAAGAAGTTGGAGGAAAGAGTGAAGGAAGCCTTCCTGGCATGGGAGCCCACAGCCCCACATAGCTGCATCTCTGGCATATCTTAGCCTTTAATAAAAGAGTTTTTATGCACCATCCTGCTTATCTGTGTGTTCACAGGTGTGTGAAAGACTATCATCTGCAGAATAAAACACCCTGTGGCACCATGACAATAAAAAGTGGTGACTCTCATCTATCTTTGCCTGAGGATAAGAAGGCTTGAGAACACATAGAAATAGAACATGGAAGAGAAAGAAAAGGCCACAAGCAAAGTTTAAATTGTTTCCAATCTGGGTCAGCAGAAGGGGTATGCCCCACATAGAGCTGGGAGGCATTGACCTTGTAATCCACCAAGTGCAGCTGTAGACGTGGCAAGATGGTCCAGTACAAGGCCCTGGTTGGCACAAATGCAGCTGTGACCTAAATTAAGGAAGCAGAAAGCCACATTAAAAAAGCAAGATAAGAACCTAATCGCATCTTTCTGGAAAGAGAGCGAAAGATATTGTTAATAGAATAGATTGGGGAGAAAGGACGAAAGTACAAAGAAATATCCTGACGAGTAGACAAATTCCCTTCAAATACAAAATTGAGGAATCTAGTTCTAAAGGATAAATCTGGCCAAGTGGGCCAAGAGTACATTTATTTTGCTGCTATATTAGCTTTATCCTCTCTGGTATATCAAACATGCCACTAAAGAGGATGAGGTCTTTCCTGTTTTGAGCACAAGAAAAATTTTATCTTAAAAAGTTTACTTTTAATGGTCCAAACTATTCCAAACCTGTCTCTATATGAAAACATTAAATGAATTAAGGGGCACCTGGGTGGCTCAGTCGGTTGAGTGTCAGACTCTTGATTTCAGCTCAGGTTAGGATCTCACAGTTCTGTGGGTTTGAGCCCCACATTGGGCTCTGTGCGAAAGGGCACGGAGCCTACTTCAGATTCTCTCTCTCCCTCTCTCTCTACCCCTCCCTTGCTTGTGCTCTCTCAAAATAAATAAACCTAAAAATTGAAAACAAAAAAAAAACATTAAATAAATTAAATGGATTCTGAACTGAAAGTCAAGGGTCTTATCATTAGCAAGTAATGCCACTTTCAGAATGAGGCAGAGTAAAGATAAAGCATTAGGACCAAAAAATCTTCTTCCCTGTGTTTCCAGCTAATTGTTCTAAAGCACTGTTGCCCGAATGCCATCCTGCATAGCCCGAGGAGGAATGTCACTGTAACCAGAGTGCTAAGGAGGCCTGAGTGATATTATTTCATTGTGGAGGATGGTGGCCATCTGAGCAAACCAACCAAAAACTGGGCCTGATTTAAAACAACATCGCTTCTCTTCACACACTTAGGCTCTTGCTAAGCCAGCTACCTGTTAGACAGGATGCCACAGCTTCAGCATCTATTTTAAAAGATTTCATCAATTCAGATATGGAGAGAACACACATTCCCAGACACACAAACTCTAAATGTATCGAAGGGCATCGATTTCCTTGTATCTAGAACGCTTACGCTTTTGAGTACAGCATTCTGAGTACACAAGGAAGGTACATCGTCAAAACAGTGGGGTGTAATAATTTTCACGGCACTAGAATAAGGTTTATATCATACTGATGAGCATCTGAAAGAAAAAAAAGGTCTATACATGTGCAGAGTGGACACATTTTACTGGCTTTCTCCCTCTCCACAATTTTACCTTCCCAAGCTTGAATTTATAGGCTTAGGTTTCATAGTGTAATTACCGGGTTTAATATCAGAGAGGAGAGCAGCTTTGGTTTTTAGAGTATGTTTGGTGTTTATTCAAGGGAAACAATCTCCAATACAGTTTCATTTTCTTTTCATTTTCACGGGAGGTGGGGGTGGGGGGGGGATGAATACTGATGTTTATGGAGTTTAAGGGTCTGGCAGCACTGGGAACGGCAGAACTTTGTTTATCCAGAGTCCAGTTTCAATCCAGAGGGTGCCAACGCAAACTTCTGCAGACGACCGCGCCAAAAATGTCAGCCCCGACTTGGAGGAGCAGGCTTCCCAAGCAGGGAGTGGTACTCAGAGCCAGCTCAGTTTGCAACTGAGCTATGGAGAGAGTGCGAGCACTAAACCATGCTGTCTCAGACACAGCAGTTTAAAAATATGCTTTTTATCAGATTTTCCTCATATTTTGCCTCATATTTTTTATCACAGCAGGAGCCTGCCATCACCAGCTAAGCTGATTGACTACGTCCTCTACCAGCATCCGCCTTTGATATTCATGTCTTCGGGAAAGCTCCATCCCTGTCAAGTACCCTCTTGCTGGGGTCTCTTTACGCACCCACTATTACTACAGTTACAGCATCTGTCCCCCAACTGCAAAGGAAGCCTTAGCTCATCGGGATCACCTGCATATCTACCAACTGTGGGTGCCATCAGAAATGCAAAATCGTCAGCACTTTCCTTCCATTCTTGAGGCATTACATCTTCCGCAGCCTTTGGGGTGTTTCATTCTAACAGCTGGAAATTCCTGATTTTCAATACAATTTGCTTCTTCCTCTTCATATTGCTTAGTATCGGGGCCAACTTTGCAAGGCAGTTTTTAATGAATCTGTAGCCAGTGTGTTAAATATGTTAGTTGAGTTTTTCCATAAAGCTAAGCTAATATAACATGATTGTTTTCTTAGGCACCCTGTGGGGAATAAGGAACGTAGAGGGAAGAAAAAGTGGGGGTGTGCAATTGATATAGTTGGTACATTGCCAAATTTACCCACCTTTCAGGACCCCCCACCCAACAGTGAGCCAATGGCCTTCACATTTGCTGAACTTTCTAAAATCAGAAGCTCATCTATAGATTGGAGCCAAGAACTCAAACTTGAAGTATAAGCCTTTGGGAAAGGCTGCCATGGTGGGGAAAATGAACTCTTAATAACAAGCACAGACAAATTTCAGTGGTGAACTCTATGCCACTGCCATCTTCCTCCCCCAAATTCTCGTCACTGCAGAACTATTGAAAAAGATCACCACCAAACTGGCTGTGGTGTTAATCAGATGTAATAAAAGACCGGTAGAGCTGTATTTGTTTTCTGTAACTTGTGCTGCCTGTGGTATTTGTCCAGTACCTGGTACGCAGCAGATTCTCAAGTGCTGGGGATTGTTTCTGGTTATTCCTGTGTGAGCTCACTACTCAGTCCTATGAGTGCTGTCCATAGCCAGAGCAGTTAATTTAAGCTTAAACATTTAAAACCGTGTAGTGAGAAGACAGTATTGAAAACTGTTTAAATGATCAAGTGCAATAAACTAGTTAGAATCCCAGACTGGAGCCAGACTACTTGAGTTTCAGTTCTGGCCATTTATTGGCTGTATGATGTTGGGCCAGTGTCCTGACTTTTGTGTGGCTTAGTTTTTTTTCCTCATCTGTAACACTGGGTATAATAAAAGTATTTAGTCATCTTATTAGAATGAAAATTAGTTAAGTTGCTATCTGTAAAATGTTGGTGCTTGGTACACAGTAAGTGCATTTATGTACTATTTGTTAAATGGAAGACTGTATTATCAAGATGTAGTCATTGATCGGGAGATATTTCCTTGTCTGATTTAGCACCATAAAAGGAAAGAATACATATACTTCTCAGAAGAACTACATCTATCAGCTATAAAGCACTGCAGTAACATGGCACATATTTAAATTAAAATAAACTTTAGGAAACTAAGCATTCTCAGCCTTGTTAATGATGTTAAAGACATTGATAGAGTTTAAAGCCAAAGCGACAAAGGTTTTGATTTCCAATTCTCACATTTACAATTTATGTGATGAAAATTTCTACATTCTCATTTCCTCCTCTGTAAAAATGGGTTTTTACAGCACTTCCTACAGTTGTAAGGACTAAGGAAGTGCTTAGCACAGTGTCTGACATATAGTGATCATGCAATAATATGGAGATTATTTTTTCAATTAGGAGGCCATAAAGCATTTTTAGCCATAAAATTTCAATATCTTGTCTAGTTATCAAGAAATAAGATTCTAAAAACATCAAAATTCTAGAAACTTTAGAGATTCAAACAATAAATGCCAAGTTTAAAGATTAACCCAAACCATAAATTTTGCTTTTTTTTTGTGACATATCCTGGGACTTGTTGTCAAACCACAGCACCCCATAAAAAGGAACGTCCCTCTCTCTCCACTTTATATTCACATTCAAAAAGAGAGAGAAGTGGAAACATGATATGAGAAGTGACAATTGTTAGTGGTTAGCAAAGCTCTCTAAATTTTTCAGGTGTTGCTGAAAAATACGTATAAAACTAGAAATTACTGGGCAAGAGTACATAGCATCCTAAAAAAGATGTTACATAATTACATATTTCTAAGAAATTTTATCTGGAGTTTATATTTTTATTTCAATTCTTTTGGCACTTTTATTTCAAAGTCATACACGTTCTATTTCCTATTAAAATTGATTTGTCTCCATCTTCCTTCAAACTCCTCACATGTATGGAATTCAGAGTCACATCATATTAGAGATAGAAGATACTGAGGCTTCAACAGATGAAGTAACCAGCCTAAAGCCACAAAGATGCTCAGAGGCAAAGGCAGGGTTAGAATCTAGAATTCCCAGTGTTCTTCCCACTTAGTTCAGTGGAATGCAAGAATTTTGTTAAAGTTGCTAGAGAAGTGACAAGAGCTATCACTTTTAGTATTTTGTTTGCAAGGTTTGCATGTGTAAGACTGTTTATTTCCTTTCAGATACCATATCTACAGCTCGGGTACCTGTCACCAGGTGAATAATGGTGCCCAGGCTGCAGTCTTCTGTAGAAGTTTTCACTTTTCAGTTTTCCCAGATAGACTGAGTATTCAATTTTACTACTTGCTTCCATTTATACACACACACACACACACACACACCCCACTTTTACTATTTTAACCTTTTTAACACTTACTATGTGTGTGTGTGTATATATATGATGTTTAAGTTTATATATAAATATAAATACATAAAAATATAAATATAAGTTTAAATATAAATATAAATATAAATATAAATATAAATATAAATATATAATGTGAAACTTAAACATCATGCTTTAGGTACGAATAAATACAATCTTCACATGTTAACAGTCCCAGCTAAATCCAATCTTGACTTTCGGTTCAAATAGAAAACAATATTTACAATAACTTTGAACTTAATCTGAAAGTCAACTGGGGTAAATAGACAACTACTGAGTCTAGAATCTGCAAGTCTTCAGTTAACGATATTTAATATTTCCATGGGCTTTCAATGATCTCTGTTCATAACTCATCACAAATAAGATATGGCATTCCCTGGCAAAAACTTCAAACAACTTTCTTATGATCTGAGTTCCCAACTCTGCTACCATTTTGAGAAAGGGAAAACTGATTTAGTAAAAAAATAGGTAAGAGATTTAGCTTTACAGGTTTGTTGTTATCCCCCCCCCCCCTTTTTTAAGGTTTTGCTTATTTATTTATTTAGAGTGTGTGATCAGGAGAGGGACAGACAGAGAAAGACAGAGAGAATCCCAAGCAGACTCTGCACTATCATCGCAGAGCCCGAGAGGGGCTCAAACTCACAAACTATGAGATCATGACCTGAGCCAAAACAAAGAGTCAAATGCTCAACTGACTGAGCCACCCAGGCACCCCTGTTGTTATTCCCATTTTACACTTGAGGAGACTAAGGCCCAGAAAGGTTAAGTAATTTGTTCAGTAGGTAATAGATCTGAGAAATGAACCCATACAATAGGGCTGCAGAGTCCAGGTTCTTTACCACAACATTTAAAACCTCTCTAACAAGCCAGGTGATTCTCTAGGAGGGAGCAGTGTTCTATTCTCTTCTACCTGAAATGTGGGGAAAAATCCAATTATTTGGTAGCTTTATTGTCCCCTAGCTTATTCTTAACCTTACTTCAAATTCAGAGAGCAAACCTATACTCTATTTAATAAATTATGCATTATTTCAAATCATATATTATTAATATTATATATTTTATAATACATGTAGGCAAAATATCATAGAGTTTCAAAGTATGTATATAAAATACATATGTAGTTTTGTTAAGAATATCTTTCATTACTACTACGCTTTGGATATGTATTCAGGTTTTGTTAATTGTTTGTTTTGAAAGTTGAGGACAATTAATCACGCTCCTCCTTTAAAAAATTATAATACTCAAGCAACAAACTCTGAAACCTGAACATAAAGAGAAAATAGTATGTAATCAATCAATCTATAAGTATCAGCAGCAGCAGATTTTTCTAGCATATCTCATGAGAGCCTGGTTATCTACTCACACTGACATAAATATTCGAAGATGATGTCCCGAACCTCACAAACTAGTATCTAGGGTTCATGTCCACGTTCTCTGGGCACATTGCTCTGCCCACTGTCCTTCTAGGCCTCACATTGCGTGCTGTCTAGAGCCAAATATGGAGTGGCTTCCTGCCTGGATTGTAAAAGTCATCCACTGAGGGCTCTGTGTCCCCCTAAGCCTCAGGACAGGGGGATTCTGAACTATAGGTATAGAGATGGAAGCTTTAGACCATGCCAGCAGCACCCACCACCATAGCTCAGTCACCATCCTGAGGGACTGTGAACTGAGTTACTGCATGTGTGATGATGGAAACTTGATAGGGTGGACGCCGTGGGAATGAGTGCCCCAGAGCCTTGCTGAAGGTAGACCTCAGCCACCTGTGGAGGTTGGCAGTGGGAGGAGAGGGGAGCTGAAAGCTATGGAAGGGAGCAGGACTAGGAGAAACAATATCTGGCATCAGAAAGGGAGGTGGGCTGGGAGGACTGAGAAAAGTAGTACCTGTGCAAGTATGCTCAGTCCAGGGAGGATGAACTCAAGAGTGTTTGGTCTCTCGAGCAGGAAGCTGAAGGTTCTGCTATTGCAGAACAGGTCCACCCCTAGTCTCCAGAAATCTTCCAAGGATATTCTACTGTTTCATGGGTAGAGGGATGGTAAATCTGAGATCACTGCTAGGTGGGATTATTGCCCTTAGATTCTCTCTACAACCTGAAGAGAGAGAAAGAAGTGAGAAACGTTAACTCCTTCTAGGTAGCCTATATTATTAATAACCCTTTACCTCCAGAAGAAGCCCAATGGGTACAGATATTATATAAGATCTCAAACCCTAAAGCTCCTCCTGATTTAAGTCCAGTGTATACACAAAATGCCTCCCTTATTTTCTCACTATGAAATACTTCATTTTACAATTAGAAAATGGGTTTAAAATGCCATTGCCCTTGGGAACAGTACCATAAAATGTTCATTCTTACTAAATGGTTGAGCCTTGTTGTGTTTATATTTCAATAAATATTGGTGCAAGGGGAGAGAACTCTAGACAACCGAGCTACTAAAATAGGGGATACCTGACAAGGTGTGCTGGGTATCTTAAAGAAAACTGAGCTGTGCTATATTTGATCCCAGACTGCATCTTCAACAAGCCTGGCAAAGCAGAGACATAACCATAACCAAGAGAGCAAAGAGCACTAGGCAAGGACTCGAGAGTTTTCTCACCATCTGTAATTCTTGGTTTTCTTGTTAGTAAAATCAGGCAATTTTAGTAGAAGACTTCCAAAGTCAATTTACATGTTAATACTATAATTGCTTATGTGTTCTTAAACATTTACTGTAAGCCAGCAGAATTTTTTTTTTCCAATAAAATCTGACATGAGAAACAAATAAAAGCACTATTCCGACTAAAGATGGGATTGGGAAGCCCAAACCCTACATGCTCAGCCTCTTTATCTCCTAAGGAAACCCTGAGGGATCATCAAGGGGTCCTAAGGAAAAACTCATCCTTGACATTTGTGGAGCCCAGGACAAGAGTATAAATGGAGAACATACATCTAAATATTTTAAATGAACTATTATAAATAAAACTAAATGATCACCAAATAAAACACATTCTATCCTTTTACTTTGTCAAATATATATTCATAAGGATTGAGAAGAACATGATCCAATCTAGAATTCTTGGACTTCTGAGTTTGTGATGAAAACCTCTAGAATGAAGTTAGGCCAACTCCTGGCTCTCTGCCCCTGGTACTCAGCCTATAGTCTGCTCACAGTTTCTTACCATTCCTAGTTGCATCTCCTACAGGAGGACTTCACATGAACTCTGGGAGCACCAAGCCCACAACCAGACACCCTGTCCACAGCCTATGCAAATTTGCCTGTGGTACATCCTTAGATGGTAAAGCTTGGAGGAGACAACTGTTCAAGTTCAGGTCATCAGAGCAAATAAATCCAAAGTCTGGGGTACCTAGACCATGGTCTAGACAGCAGGAATAAGGTCCTGGAGGGACATTCCCATCAGCCCCACAGACCCCAGGTTGTAATTCATGGGGAAGGTTACAAACACCAAGGCAAGGTGCTCTGAAGAGCAGAACCTCGGTCTGAAGGCTCTCTTGCCTTCAGGTAGGATATTCAGTGGACATCAAAGGTAGTTCATCACAACCAATCCCATCGTCTATGCCTCAGGACTGCAGCATCAGCCCCTGCTGAGTCTCCAGCCTGCCTGCCTCCCTGCCTCACAGGTTCTGGATTTGCCAACCCCATAACAGCAATGAGACAATTCATTCCTTAAAATAAATTCTAATATATATACTTTTATTTGTAATATTTTAATATTATTTATGATAAGTATATATATCATATATATGTGAATATATCATATTATTTATGATAAGTGTATAATATATATGTGATATATATACTTATCATAAATAATATTATGATATATTCACATATATATGATATATATACTTCTAAATAATGTTAAAATATTACAAATAAAATTATATATATGTTATTATATATATCAGACCCTCTGTTTGGCATTTATGCTATATGACCTGGGGCTAGTTCTGGACTTCTTCAACAGTTCATTACTTCTGTCAGTATCATCAGAATAGTAACAGCCTTGGAGCCGGTGAAGGATTAAAGTGGGATAAAGGATGGCAAGTATATTGTACTGAGTTTGACGCTGAATAACAACTTCAAACACGTATTATTTTACCTTTAACACTGGGACAAAATCTATTGAGCTGGAAGTTAGTTCACATAGAAACATCAAAACTGCATTCAGCATAATGTAGTAACTGAGACCATGGGCTTTGGATTTAAGCCACGGTGTCTGTGTGTTTGCTCTACTCTATGTCACTGGATGTTCTGGGCTGGTTTCTACACTTCTCTGTGCTCCTAGCTTATCATTTGTAAAATCTGTCTCATAGAGTGGTGGGGTTTTTTTGTTTTTGTTTTTTTCTTTTTGTTTTGTTTTTGAGAGAGACAGAGAGAGAGAGAGAGAGAGAGAGAGAGAGAGAGAATGAATCTTAGGCTCCATGCCCAGTGCAGAGCCTGACAAGGAGCTCGATCCAATGACCCTGGGATCATTACCTAGGCTGAAATCAAGAGGCAGATGCTTAATCAACTGGGCTACCCAAGCGCCCCCTCTCATAGTTTTAATGAGAAAAAAAGCCAAGATGATATATGTACAACAATGAGAACCGGGTTCTGTGTCTTGGAATCTCTCAGTATATGCAACCTATCATTATTACTGTTATAATATGCTTTTCTTTAAAGTCTGTATTTATATATTTTGAGACAGAGGTAGAGTGAGTGAGCATAAGCAGGGGAGCAGCAGAGAGAGAGGGAGAGAATCTGAATCAGGCTCCACGCTCAGCATGGAGCCGACCCGGGGCTCAATCTCATGAACATGAGATCATGACCTGCACTGAAATCAAGAGTCAGACAATCAACCAACTGAGCCACCCAAGTCCCCCTGTTATAACATTCTTATCTCCTTAACAAATGTCTATTAATACCTACAATGTGCCACATAGTCTGCTAGGCACAATCCCTGCCTCACAGAATGATGGCCTGACTTATATGAGTGCAAACCTCATGAGAGTTTGAATGACTATTCATTCCTACCATATTGACTTACACTTTATTTTTCTTAAGTTTATTTTTAGTTTAAGCTCTTATATTTGAAGGCACGAACAGTTCTCAAATACAGAACACAGATATTAGTCAGTAAGGACTTGGGGTGCTTTGGAAAACTGAGTCTGGCAATGACAGAGTTTATACAATTTTTGGACAACAGCATGGCAGCTTGGAGGAAACAGCTCATTGTCTGAAACGAGTATTATATTCATAATTAGAAACATCACAGTCAGGATGCATGCAAATCCAAACTGTTTCTAACCTATGGAATCCCACAACATTTAATTTGTAAAGTAATTTTACTGATGACTTTTTAGTACTGGCCCACTGGAAAAAATAAAGTTTAAGTAAAAGGATTTTTTTTCCTGTCTACTAAAAGACGTTTAAGGATACAGCATTTAATATGATAATGGCATAAATTTCTCTGTTACCTATCAATTGAAGGTTATTTTTTAAACATAAACATTATATTTGTATGAAGGAAAGCAAGACCAGGAATGACAATTGTCATTTTTATGGAAGCCAGATCTCTCTAAGATAATTGCATGTGTACATTCAAGGATAGAGATTTATAGCTGAAGCACACTTTGTAGATTTCAGTGACAGATACAGGCCTTGAAATACATCTCCAATACAGGAGATCAAACAGATTTTTTTTTTTATTTTTAGTTAAAGCTCATGATAGCACAGTAAGAAAATGAGCTGACAACTTACTGAGTTAATCTCTCCCCTTTCACCTCCTGTACAATAGATTTTTCACAGTTCCTACTACTTTTATTGTCTCTTATCGCAGACATTCTCCCACATCACACCTGGAATTTGTGGTCACTGAGTCAGGCCCCGGAGCTTTTCATTGTGGGTGGGAGGCTCTGGCACTGAGGCTGTCCTGGCTGTAAGAGTAAGAAGTGCTGCTAACAGGGGGGGGATTAATCTAAACTAAGCCCAGGGGTTCTCTAACCCTTGGAAAAACTGGTCTTATCCCTGGAGCTGCACTCTTGTCTGCAAGTGTTAAACCTTATAACAACCTAGGGAAACATAACAACTACAATTCACCCAACCTCTAGTTCATCGGGGTTTGGAGTGTCAAATTGCTGTAAGCTCCATATATTAACATACTGAAGAGCTGAACCAACACCTAAGCTTGTTTCTCTGAATAAGAAATTCATGGAATCTCAGTCATGCAAAGGACTTTTAATAGTGAGGGGTGAACAAAAGTGGATAAAGGATTAAAGGTGTTCAGATGACAGAGAGAGAAAGAAGGGAGAGACAGGTGTGGAGCCCCTAGAAAATGGCATGGTGAGAAATGAAAATCTAAACTATTCAAGTTAAGTCTTACCATAACAAAGAAAATGTTCAATCCTCCAAATGTTTCCAAGTCCTAGCAAATGCCTCACTTATGTTAAGGGAGATTTTACACAGTAAAAATTGCCTACAGCAATGGAATTTATATGAGCCTTTGGTGTGGTATAAAATAAGGACTGCATGGCAAAGAGGAAAGGTGTGTTGGGGTCAGACAGACCCATGTTCAAATCGTGTATCTACCAATTCATATCTGGGTGGTCTTGGCCAAATCACTTAGTCTACAGCCTTAATTTCCTCATCTGTCAAAAAGAAGTAGTTTATGCACAGTCTAGTCTCTAATGGGTGTACTAGAAGTAGTGGTTATTATAAAAGAATATGACCTTCAGTTAGAAAAATACTGAGCCAAGAGCACCTGGGTGTCTCAGTTGGTTAAACATCTGACTCTTGATTTTGGCCAGTTCATGATCTCATGGTTCATGGGCTTGAGTCCCATGTTGGGCTCTGTGCTGACAGTGAGGAGCCTGCTTGGGATTCTGTCTCTCTGCTCAAGTATGCTCATACTCTCTCTCTCTCTCTCTGCATAAGTGTGCTCATGTGCTCGCTCTCTCTCAGGAATAAACAAACGTTAAAAAAAAATACTGGTCTGTAAATCTCTGGCAAACACGAAGTTAAGCAGTCAACAGTAGACTGGTCATACATTCCAGCTTGCTCAGGACAATCCCAGTTTATACCTGTTGTCTTGGTATAATTATTAACAGTGCTTCCTTTCATTCTGTGACAGATAATATGGTTATTCTGGTAATGGGCCAAGTATTCACTGGTCAGCTAAGGCAGAAATGAGCAGGTGCAGGCATGAGGCAACCAAGAGTCCTAATGAAAGAACAGAGGGGTCCTAGCAAACCAAGGGGATCTGCTGTTGAGCTCTCAACCTAGGTCACTTATTCATTAGACAGATTCCAGGGAGAAAATGTCCTTATGCATACAGATTTTTGGAAATCTTTTGTTTTACCAAATATTGTTGGGTTGACACTAGGTGCCGAGTATTACCTTAAGAGTATCTGTCTTTTAAAAGTGTCTATTCCTGAGGCACCTGAGTGGCTCAGCCGGTTAAACGTCTGACTTCAGCTCAGGTCATGATCTCACAGCTTATGTTTGAGCCCTGCATCAGGCTCTATGCTGACAGCTCAGAGCCTGGAGCCCACTTCAGATTCTGTGTCTCCCTCTCTCTCTGCCCCTCCCTGCTCATACTCTGTCTCTCAAAAATAAATAAACATTAAAAAATTTTTTTAATGTCTATCTATTCTACTACCCAAGAAAGACTCATAATGTTATTTCACATTATAAAATTAGAGTTTTTAATAAAGGTCAAATGGGAGGATTTCTAAGGAATATTTAACTTTGCCTAAGAAGGAAGCAACAAAGGACAGGTTTAGAGCCTGGCTTTGAAATTTGGGTAGGTACTTGCCAGGCAGACAAGGGGGAGGCCATCTCTTTTTCCAGAGTGAAATGCTTGAGGACAGAGACATGAAGGATGCCTGACTTGTCCAGCCAATTCTGAGGAGTCAGATGTGAGAACAGAGTATATTTTATAATGGCAGATGAGGCTGGAAAGGACCTGAGTCAGGTGAGGACAGCCTTGTACAGGCCAGAATAATCTTGAGCCAACTAAGAATTATTTTATGTAATAAAATGACTGAAGGGGATGAGGATCTCAGCATGCTGTCAAAACCAAATTCCTGGGTTTTAGTAAAATTCCTGACAATGAATATTTGAGAGGAGAAAAGAAGGTTACAGGGAATCTAGCATATTGACGGATATCTGTTCAAATTATATTTCACAACTGCTAAAAATAAACAGAATTAGTTGTTTTATTGCTTTCCGTGTCTCCTTTATTTTTTTCAGGTGCCTCTTCCTGAGTCTGGAGGTCCCTTCCTAATTGTGAAACCTAATGTCCCTCTGCCATTTAGGTAAGGACAATTTTCTCTAGGCTGCTGTCAGGTGGAAAGCATGGAGCCAGTTTGAACCATGGTATAAACTTGTGAGTGGATAGAATTAATGACTTTGTGAATGTTTTGTTGTGTCCTTTTTATTCAGCTCTATCCCTCTGTGATCTTAGACAAGTTGATTAACAGAATCTCAGACATCTAGTGATAATAAATCTTGTATGAGCTTTATGTCTAAACAGAGGTATTCATCAAAAGTAGGGTGTGGCAAGAAAATGCTTGTCCAGTCATCTTATCCCTTAATTAATGCATTTATTCAACAAGGATTTACTCTGGGCCAGGAAATATTATAGGTGTCATAAGGACACAAATTTTGATGAGCTATGGTTCCTTCCTTAAAATAGGAAAGAGACCCTCACATAAACCCAGGAATACATGGTAGAAGGTAATAATGTATATAGAAGCATTCTGGGGTAAACCAGTGATATTAAGAACATATTTAACATCCACCTCTTCTGTTCTAAGTGCTTAGAAATACCAGATAAAACTGTTGTCTCCCCCCTCCCCCAAATATATAGCTGATCTTGAATGCAAGAAAGAGAAAACTTTAGGTACCAGATACATTAAAAAAAAAAAAAAAAAAAAGTCCAGAGACACCTGGGTGGCTCAGTCAGTTGAACATCTGACTTTGGCTCAGGCCATGATCTCATGGTTCCTGAGTTTAAGCCCCACAGCGGGCTCACTGCTGTCAGCATAGAGCCAGCTTTGGATCCTCTGTACATCCCTCTCTGCTCCTCCCCCACTGGTGCACTCTCTCCCCAAAATAAATAAAACATTAAAAAAAATCCATGGTAGTAACTGGGATGATTTATGACTTATGAAAGAAAATCTTAGGAGTAGAGTTTTAACAACCACATGGTGATAATAGTTTAAAATGCAAACTGCGTATAAAAGGAAGTGAAAGTGGGATCACTGCCTAAAGTTGGGAATCAAGAACAAGATGACTTCCATAAAAGGGAACTGGAATAGATATGCCCGCTGGCAGGGTTGAAGCTTAAAGCCAGCAGCCCACCTTGGCCCACAAATATAAATAATAATCTGTGATGGATGGAAATCCATGTTCAGGGACTGGGTTTGAATTTGAGCCATGTGGTGTGGGAATGTAAAGAGCAGAGACATTAATTAGAAAACCGTAGAGCTTAATTACATAACAACTACAAAACCCCCTTAGAGCGGGCCACCACAGCTAGGCCACACATGGAAGAAAGCAAGCATGGAAAATGAGGAATTCTGCTATCAGTGGGAGACAATGAGCAACGAAAGGAAAAATCTACTCCTAGGGAATGAGAGATAAGAGAGATATATGATTGCCATGAGGTTATGAAGTAAGCATATGCAATTAGGCAGACATGAAAAAGCCAAAAAGAAATGTGGCCAGCTTAAAAAAAACCCTAGGTCACCAAGATGGCAGCATAGGTCATTCCTCAATTTGCTGCCTCTCATAAGAAGAATGACTAACAAATATTCAAGAACAAGACACCACGGAGAGAATCCAAAAACACAGGGATGAGGTTGAAGCACTCCCCCTGTACCACAGAGACCAACACAGGCTGCATTAGGAGGGCAAGAGAAGCTGCTGCACATTGATGACATTGACCTTCCCCCACGCCGGCACAGCACCACGTGAAGCGGTCTCCCCCAAGCCTCCAGTTCTTCCAGTTGGGAACCCAAGGGAAACAACGAGCCACCCCCCCACCCCTGCATTGTGGATTATTTTGCAAGACCCCTTACTCATACCACAGGGATTGCAAGGGAATCTGTGGGGATCAACCACAGGGGATCTATGACGAAGAAGGAGGACAGGCTTGCAACAACCAGGACACGGGTCTTGGCAGACCAAGTTCATACCTGTAGTGCCTAAACAAGTGGCTTTGCTCACTTGCAGAAGCAAGTCGGGGGCGCACTTTGACCAGGAAACCAGGTGAGGTGCAGATCTGCCCAATTCAGATCCTCAAACAAGGAATTTTACTAGCCCTAGAGCCCAGTTTGCCCAAGCCCAGGCCAGGAGCTGCATCACAGCCCCCTTACTGTGGAGGGGTCTTCTGCTCCAATCTGACCAGAATTGTTGGTAACAACTTCTGGAAGCAGTGGGTCCAGTGCTGCTCTACTTGAAAGGTAAGCAGGAACAGCTGATCACCCCCCAGAGCAAAACCATGACCAGGTGTAGAATATCCCCATGATATATGCAGCCAGGGTGATTAGTTCATAGCCAAAGCTGAAGCTCCCTGCGCCTCATGGGAAACTGAGTAAAGCCTGGAGCAGCCCCTCCCTTTCCCACCCAGGCAAAAGAATTGATACCTAGCCCCACCTGCTGTGGAGTGTCTTCTCATCTAATCAGTGCCTCCCTCATCTGACTAGAAAAGCTAAAGAAAATTCCTCAGAGCCCAGCAGCACTTGAGCCAAAGGCTGGCAGGCAGAGCTGATACTTTGCAGAACAAAGCCAGTGGCCTTGTTCAGTCAGGGAACCCAGGGTGTGGATCGGCTTGAGTTAAGACAAAGAGCTTTACCAGCTTTAGAGCTGCTTCACCCTTTGGTAGGGTGTCTAATTCATAGCCCCGCTCATTGCTGAAGACAGCCTTCAGCCTGTCTGACCAGGGAACCTAACCAGAGCACATGGGAGGCAGCATAGCCCATTCAACAGCCCTCTGTATAGTGACACTTGAACAGAGAGAGAGCACAGACTGTGGCTTCCTTGTCTGCAGAGCAAAATCGGTGTCCTAATCTGACCAGGGAACACAGTGCACACTCTGGCCTGATTCAGGTCCACAAACAACGAATTCTACAGGTCCTGGGTCCTATCCTACTGCGGTGTCGGGGATGGGAAGCTAATTCATGGCCCTGTTTACTAGTGAATATAGTACTCAGTTCCAACCATCTAGTAAGCCTGACCTGTGAATCCAGGCAACCACGGAGCCCATCCCACAGCCTCACATGGGTAGGGAACCAAGTCAGCAGTCCTATCCAACTATTCTTAGCAGTGGAATAACTCCATCCTCAGAGCTTGAATAGTTGCCTCACCCCCAAACCCCACCTGTCCTAGGATAGTGCCAGCCGACACACCCAAAAACCCAAACTGAGCTGACTGCCTTTGTCGAAGCAAACCTGCAAAGTCTCATAGAGGAGCCCTATTACTCAAATGCACAGATACCAACATAAGGAATCAAGGATCACAAAATTTTGAGTAATGATGATACCACCAATGAAAACTAATAAAGGTCTAATAACTGACCCCTAAAGAAATGAGTTTTGTGAACTGCCAAAGAATTCAGAATAATCCTCTTAAGATTAGTGAGCTACAAGAAAATATAGACAACTAAACAAAATTAGAGCAATGCTTGAACAAAAGGTGAAGCTCAACAAGAAAATGGCAACCATCAAAAACAAACAAATAAAAAACAGAAATCCTAGAGTGGGAAAACATAATAACTGAACTAAAATATTCAAAAGAGCTTCAAAAATAGACTTGACCATGCAGAAGAAATAATCAGCCACCTGGAGTATGGGACATTGGAAACTACCCAGAGAAGCAAAAAGATGTCCATCAGTGGATGAACGGATAAAGAAATTGTTCTATATACATACAATGAAATAGTATTCAGCCCTAAAAAGTGAAGAAATCCTACCAACTGCAGTAGAATGGATGGACCTTGGAGGCATTATGCTAAGTGAAATAAGTCAGAGAAAGACAAACACTGCATGATCTCACTTATATGTGGAATCTAAGACAAAATAAAATGAACAACAAAAAAAACCTCATAGGAAAAGAGATTAGACTGGTGGTACCAGAGGTGAAGGATGGGGGAGGGGAATTGGAGAAAGGTGGTCAAAGGTACAAATTTCCAGTTATAAGATAAATAATCACTAGGGATATAATGTACAACAGAATAACTATACTTAGCACTGCTGTATGACATATAGGAAAGTTAAGAGAGTTAATCCCAACAGTTCTCATCATAAGGAGGATGTTGTATTTTATTGTATCTATATGAGAAGACAGATGTTAGCTGAACCTATTGTGGCAATCATTTCACAATATATGTAAATGAAACCATTTGCTGTTCAACTTAAACTTATATAGTATTGCATGTCAATTGTTTCTCAATAAAACTGGAAAAAGAAGGGGCATCTGTGTGGCTCAGTTGATTAAGTGTTCTACTCTTGATTTTGGCTTCAGGTCATGATCTCATGGTTTTATGAGTTCGAGCCCCACATGGATTCTTTGCTGACAGGGCGGAGCCTGACTGAGATTCTCCCTCTTTCTCTGCCCCTTTCCCATTCACATTCTCTCTCTCTCAAAATAAATAAATAAACTTAAAAGAAAAACTGGAAAAGAAAAGAAAAAATCTAAATAGGTAAAAAGATACAGCTAAAGAGAGAATTGGAAGAAAGAACAGAGGAAATCACCCCTAAAAGAACACAAAGAAATTAGAAACGGAAGCAATGAAAGGCAAGAAATATGAAAAATAGCATGCAAAGCTCCAATAAATATCCAATCATTTTAAAAAATGTTTTATTTTAGAATATTTATAGATTCACAGGAATTTGTAAAAATAGTAAACTGAGGTCTCATACCCCTTTACCCAGTTTTCTCCAATGGTTACATCTGACACATTACATTTAATATAATTACTAAGAAATTAACATTGGTACAATATGTATGTATAATTGTGTGAATGTCTCCTTGCTCCTCATCATTTTCTTTGCTCTGAAGTCTACTTATTCTGATAATAAAATAGCCACACCTGCTTTTTTTTGATTAATATTTGCATGTCTTATATTTTTCCAATCTTTTAGTTTCAGCTTGCCTAAATATATACACAGGTGTCCCCTGCTTTCCAAAAGTTCACATTACACCACTTTGCTTTTATGAGAGATCTACATTAATGCCTGTTTTCATTATGTGAAAGAAATCTGAGGAGGATTTTTGCTTCTATGAAAAATGTCAATACTATCTATACTAATTTAAACCTTTCATAAAAGCAAAGTGGTGTAATGTGAACTTTCAGAAAACAGGATATTTTTCCCTTTGTACCTTTCAGCTTACAAAAGGTTTCAGAGGAATCTTCTATTTTTGGATAGCGAAGGAAACCTGTGTTTGAAATGAGTTTCTCACAGCAGCATGTACTTGAGTTATGTTTTTTTTTTTTTGAGTTATGTTTTTAACCCACTTTGTCAAGTTGTCTTTTAATTGGTATATTTAGATCATTTACTTATTTATGAAATAAACTTTAGTTTTTAGAACAATTCTGGAGTTACAGAAAAATTGCAAAGGCAGTACAGGAGAGTGCCTATCTACTACATACTCATCTTCCCCTATTATTAACATCTTAAACTGGATGGTACATTTGTTGTAATTAATTAATCAATATTGAGGCATTATTACTAACTAAAGTCCACACTTCATTCATATTTTCTTGGTTTTTATCTAATATCCTTTCTCTATTCCAGGATCTTATACAGGATACTACATTACATTACCTGTCACGGCTCCTCTTGGCTATGACAGTATATCAGGCTTTCCTTGTTTTTCATGTTCTTAACAGTTTTGAGAAGTAATGGTCAGGTATTTTATAGAATGTCCCCTTCTTGGGATTTGTCTATTCTTTTTCTCATGATTAGACTGGGATTGTGAATTTTAGGAAGAAATCCACAGAAGTAAAGTGCCATTTCATCACATCATATTAAGGGTACATACTATCAATATGACTTCTCCCTGTTGATTTTGACCTTGATCATTTGGCTGATCTAAAATCACTGCCATCCAAATAGTTTCCCCCCTGTAGGTAAACTGCCATTTCTTGCTGCTTTCAGGATTCTTTCTTTGCCTTTAGTTTTCAGAAGATTGATTATTATATGTCCTAGAGTAGATTTCCTTGAGTTTATTCTGAATTTTGTTGGATTCTTGAATCTATAGATTTATGGTTTCTTGTTTGTTTTTCTAAATCTGGGAAATTTTCATCTATTTTCTCAAATGTTTTTTCAATCCTGTCTTATCTCCATCCTTTGGATTTGGATTATACATATGTTAGATTATAGTTCCTGAGGTTCTAATGTTTTCTCCCTCTCTTCCCCACCCTGCCCCCAGTCTATTTCTCTGTGTTTAGATTGGGTGATTTCTATTGTTATATCTTCAAGTTCACTCTTTTTTTCCTTTGTCCTCGCCATTCTTCTGCTGAGATCATCCACAGAGTTTTTTTTAGTTTTGCATATTTCAATTAAAAAATTTCCCTTTGGTTCTTCTTCATATCTTCTATTTCTGAGAATTTCTATTTTTTTCATTTGTGTCAAGCTTCTTTGTAATTGCTCATTCAAAGCATTTTTATGATGACTGCTTTAAAATCCTTGTCAGATAATTTTAATATCTGTATCATCCCAGTGTTGGCATCTGTTGATTCTCTTTTCTCAGTCAAATTGAGATTTCCCTCATTCCTGGTATGATGAATGATTTTCAATTGTACCCTGGAAATTTAAGGTATTATGTTTCGTGACTCTAGATTTTATCTAAATCTTCTGTTTTGGCAGAGCTTTTCTGATGCCGCATAAGCACCACCATGTTATTACTGCCAGATTAGGGTGTGGGTCCAGGTTCCCTGCTGGGCCTCTGAGGTGTAGGGGTTCTCATTACTGCCAGTAAGGGGTAAGTGTTCAGACTCCCCACATCACTTCTGCTGACACTGTAGTGGTGGGGATACTTTGTTATCTTTGACAGGTGGTGGAAGCCCTGGCTCTCCACTAGGTTTCCTCTGACACCACCATCGGGTAGTAGGAGAAGTCTAGGCTCTCCAATGGTCTCCACTGAAATCACAGAGGAGGGAGTTTCCTTGTTACTTTCCCTGGGTTAAAAATCCTGGCTTCCCACTCAGGCTTCTCTGCTATCACCCTGGTGGGTGGGGGCTGGAAACACTAAATTCTAAACAGGCAGGGATGGAAGTCTAGACTCCTCACTAGGCCTTTGCTGGGAAAGGTGTGGGTGGGACCATAGATTTTTTCCATGGTGTCTGGCTGGAGTAGTTACTTTTTGTAAGTTTTCTGTTTTGCTAGCTTTCTCTTTTCCTTGTCTTTTGGATAGAAAGAGTCAGCTTTTCTTGGGCTTTTTCTGTTTATGCCCTAGGTGTTTCTGGGTTGCTGCCCCCTCCAGGACCCACTCTGGGATATATGTGGTAAAAATAAGGCCCATGGGATTCACCACCATGTTGTCGAAGGTTCTGTGGTCCCTAAATAGTCTGCCTATTTCTCATTGCCTTTTGTTCTTCTTACTGTTTATTTTATATGTGATATCCAAGATTTCTTAGCTGTACTTAGTAGGAGAAACAGGTAGAGGTACATCTATTTCTTTTAAAAAAAATTTTTTTTTACTGTTTATTTATTTTTGAGAGAGATAGAAAGAGACAGAGTGCAAGCGAGGTCGGGGCAGAGAGAGAGGGAGACACAGAATCCGAAGCAGGCTCCAGGCTCCGAGCTGCCAGCATAGAGCCCAACGCGGGGCTCGAACTCATGAGCCGTGAGGTCATGACCTGAGCCGACGTCGGACGCTCAACCGACTGAGCCACCCAGGAGCCCTAGGTGCATCTATTTCTGATAAGAGTTTTGAAAGTAGAGCACAGAAAGAATGGTCGGTAGATGACGTTTGATGAGAAATAGTTGAGAACATTTCAGATATGACAAAAACAGGAATTTAAATGGAAAAGACACATTGAGTGCTTGGTAGAATTAAAAATAAGACCACGCTTAGAAACACTGTAGGGAATTTATAGAATATCATGGATAAAGAAAAAAAATCATAAAAACCACTAGTGAAAAGAGAGATTATCCCAAAGGAATGACAACAAATTTAGCAACAGACACATCATCAGCAAACATGTATGTCTGAAAATAATTGAATTAATATATTTGAAAATTTGAGCAAAATTTGCCATTAGCCTAGAATTCAAAAACAAGCCAAGCTATTGCTTCAGATGAGATTAAAACAGATGTATTAACAGACATCCTAGAGATTATAAAGTTTTCTACCCACAGGGCCTCATTCAAGGAACTACTTTAAAATTGCTTCCGTGAGATAAAAATATATTAAAAGGAAAGTGTGGGATGCAAGAAAAAGATGAACCAGGACATTGGTAATGTGAGGTGGTAAATCTACAGCAGAAATGACTATAAATATATTAAACATACCTTTACTACTAATATTTGTAAATAATCAGGCATGATAATCATGATAAAACCGGAGTTAATATTTTAAAACAAGAGTTAATAACATTTCTTAGAAAATAAGAAACAATAAGTAACAACGTGGGCATCAAAATGATGCTAATTTAGAGGAAAGTTTGAAATATGCTGGAATTTTATTCAGGAAGAAAAGAAAAATACTGATTAATTCTAACTTACCTAAAACACATCAATTTAAGTAAAAGTTTATCAGTAAAAGAATAAGCTTGGAATATCTAACTTTCAAAGGAGGAGAGAGGGAAAAAAAGAAACAAGCAAAGCTTATTACCCACTAGAAAACAAGAACAAAGGGGTGAGAAGCCAAGATTGTGAGAGAACAAATTTATAAGTAATAACAACTCATGTGAGCAGCAAACTCATAGGATAGAGACAGAGACTCCCAGATTAGATAAAATAATAGCTAGATATAGCTATTTTGAAGAGATGAGTCTGAAAGCAAATGACAGAGAAAACAAAGGTATGGAAGAAGACGGATCAGGTAAATATCATCAAAAAGCCTACTAGCAAAGCAATGCAAACATAAAACAGGGTTTCTCCACCTCAGCACTCGTGACATTTTAGGGGAGATGTTCTTTGTTGTGGGAGGCTGTCCAGTGAATTGTGGTATCTATGTCACTAGATACCAGTTCCACCATCTTCCCTAGTCCTGACAACTTAAAACGTTTTTAGACATTGCCAAATATCCCCAGGAAGCAAACTTATCTCCGTCAGACAACCACAGATTTAAAGGGAAGTGTACTGAAAGGGAGGGAAAAAAGGACCTTCTATAGTGGACAGAATTCAAAGGTGACCAAAGATTCTGGCCCCTTGCTATACATACGTCTTTTCCCTGTCATTTAGTCAAACACTAATCTAGGTATTGTTGAAGGGATTTGCAGATGTAATTAAGGTTTCAAATCAGTTGACCTTAAAATAGGGAGATTTTCTGTATGGACCTGACCTAATCAGGTGAACTTTTAAAAGGGACTGGGCTCTTCTGGAAGTCAGAGATTTGAAGTGAGGAGAATTTGATGCAAGGTAGAGTCTCCATTACTGTCTTTGAACCTGGATGTGGCCATGTAGTGAGGACCATGCATGGGTGTCTTCTAGACACTGAGTTTAGCCCCTGGGTCTGATAGCCACCAAAAATACGGGGACCTCAGTACTACAGCTACGAGAAGCTGCCACAGCCACACCACCTCTTTGCTCATCTATTTTCAATTTTCTCTGTTATTCATATACTTTTACTCTCCCACATGAATTTTTAGAATTCATTTTCAAGTTTTCTGTATCCCATACTTTCGCCTGTAAAATGAACATGATGATAATACAGAAATAAAGTAATGATGACACACCGTAGGAGATATTTGCAACATGCAGTAGATAACTGATTAACAATTAACTTCCAGAATACATACAAAGAACTTTTTAAAACAGTGAGGAAAAAAACAACAACAACAAATCAGAAAATAGTCAAGATATTGAATTGCAATTCACAGAAAATTCTAATGGCCCTAAAATGCTCAAACTCAGTGATAAGGAAATACAAATTATTATCCCCCCCAAAAAGTGGTAACCCACCAATATTAGGAACTCTTTTGTAGTTTTTTAAAATCAAAATGTTTAACAATTTAAAAATTCAGGAATATGAAATACTGACAACGAGAGCGCTGAGTTGTTACCATCATTTTGGACAGAATTTGGCATTCTACAGTAAACTGTTTAAATGCCTTAGGGTCCAACAAGCCACTTTTATTTATTTTTTTTTTAATTATTTTTTCAACTTTTTAAATTTATTTTTGGGACAGAGAGAGACAGAGCATGAACGGGGGAGGGGCAGAGAGAGAGGGAGACACAGAATCGGAAACAGGCTCCAGGCTCCGAGCCATCAGCCCAGAGCCCGACGCGGGGCTCGAACTCACGGACCGCGAGATCGTGACCTGGCTGAAGTCGGACGCTTAACCGACTGCGCCACCCAGGCGCCCCAAGCCACTTTTAGATGCACATTTAGAGAGGGGCTTACAGCTACAGACAGGTGGAGACCCAACTATGAAAAGCCATACAAGTATATATTTTATGGAGGGAAAAAACTGCCTAAAAGCTCATAAATAGGGAAACAAATAAAATGTGGACTCTTCATATGAAGAAAAACTATACAACAGTTAAAAAAAAAATCAACCTGGCCACATCTCATTTACATGATCCTAAGCAGAAATTAAAACAAACAAACAGACAAAAAACTCCAAGAAACAGAACATTACATCTATTACAAAATCATAGCAAAAAATGCCATATATTATTTATGGAAGCATATGTACGTTTTGTTTCATTTTTGTCTTAAAATATAGATGAAAAGGATGCACAACAAATTCATGATAATGACTGCCTCTGGGAAGAGAGAAATAAATAAATAAATAATATTAAATATTTAATTAAATAATTTATTGCTTAATAAATATGTACAATATTATATATTTTTGTGCAATATATATCTTCAAATATATACTGTATAAGTAGAGTTTTGTTTCTTTTTTTGAAAATTTTTAATGTTTATTTATTTTTGAGAGAGGGAAGTGGTGGGGGAGAGAGAGAGAGAGAGAGAGAGAGAGTAAGCATGGAGAAGCAGAGAGAGAGGGAGACACAGAATCCAAAGCAGGCTCCAGGCCTCCATGTGGGGCTAGAACCCACAAACTGTGAGATCATGACCTGAGCCGAAGTCGGACACTTAACTGACTGAGCCACCCAGGTACCCCAGTAAAGTTCTATTTCTTAAAAATATTAAAAACAAATAAGACAAAATGTTACCAATATTAGGTGTTATGAATATGAGCGTTTGTTTTATTGTTTTTCTTTTTTTTTAATATCTCTGAAATTTCTCAAAATAAAAAAGAATGGAGGAGACTGGAGGAAACACAACAGAAAAAACTCTGGGCAAGACCTTGGGTGACAGAAGACAGAGGATAAAAACCTTCCTAGGAAGAAGCTGGAAGGAGTAGGGCAAGTCATTTCAACCAATGGTTTTCTGAGGTGCCTGTGGATTCAGAAGGAGGGGGGTGACATAGGATGCACAGAAGTCAGGCAAGTGGAGCTTTGGACACCTATCCACATTTCAATTCCAACAGTTCCATCAGTATCTGTTGTGTAAAATGGGCTTCCAGGTACACTGCCTTTGAACTCAGATAAAGACTTAGATGCTATGGCCCAGCCCAACTCTCTCAGATTCATGGTGGAAACTGGCTCAAGGTAATGTTGAAAGCTGGTCTCACAGGCCCAGTTAAACTGGTGTCCCAAGCTTCTTCAGGGCTTAATGTTTCTGGCTCCCCTCTGGTTTGAGTAAGTGAATCCTCAGATTTATGGATTGAGCCTTGGTAAATTCCTACAAGGAGCAGGAAATGCACAATTCCCAGCACTCAGTATGTCGTGGCCCATGGAAGACCTCTTAGGGGCTGCATGACTACTTACTGATTGTATCATTTTACTGATTATGGAAAGTCACAGATTTTTTTTTTTAAGATTTTGTTTAGAAATAATGGCACTGTGTAATTTGGGTTGATTGACATCTTTAAGTTGTCATGTCATGCTACTTGTTAGCACAGATACCCTTGGTCAAAGCTTTGTTTATAGAATTCAAATGAACATGCTTTAGTCCCAATGAAACTTGAAGAACAAAGAATATGAACAAAGAACAAAGAATATGAATATTTTCCTTTTAAATAATATTTATCAATATTCATAAAATTCTTTTGTATTGACAAAATATTTTCACATACATTTCTCCCTTGATGGTCAGGACACTGCTAGGGATGTCACCTTTGTTGTATGCATGAGGAGATCACGACTCAAAGAGGTAAGTGCCACCTCTGGGGAACAATTTCTATGTTGGTATTTGCACTCTCTTTACAATTAACTAAGTACTAGCCTCTATGTTATCTCATGTGACCTGTGCAAACAGATCAGGCATATCAAACAGAGAATGCCCTCTGCACACAAGCTAATTGCTATGTGGTTCAGACTCCTTTTATAAGAAATTTTAGAAGTTTTGACTTCCCAGATCAGCACTGTCTACAAAATATAACTAGTGATCTGAAATCTGAAGACTGTATTAATTTCAAGTCAATGTCCAACTTAAAAAAATAATGCTTGTTTTGAGTTGCGGAAAAGGTATATATATAATTTTTTCAGAAATAACATGCATACATAATGTATACACGCACACACATACACATACATATATCACTAACATCATATAAAGCCCAGCAAAATTAGAGAACATCTGATACCACTTGGAGAACTCTGAAATATATTTTGTTCAAAAGAGAACAAATAAGATACAATATAACTTTCATTTCCAGAGCTTCTTTCATGCTAATCACTGCCCCCAGAAGCTTTACAGATCAATATAATAGGACGCAGCAGCAGAAAGCATATGGTCCAGTGTAAATTACTAGAAAAAACGAGTTACAAAGACATTATATGATGAATAAATTAAAGTATTCAGTCATAAATCCAATAAGAAAGGGAGAAATTAAGAAGCAGTGAATAGGGGGAAAGAAAGGGCTTGGAATTAACTCAGAGATGAAACGAAGGATACACGTGACAAATGTGTGTCTCCGAGGGGCAGCAGAAGAGAAAAGGGAGTGTGAGAGCCTTGAACTCCCCAGCAAGGCCTCCAGGAGCCAGAGTGAAATATTGGCAAGAACAGGGCCCAGCCAGGAAAATAAATACTGGGTCACTGCCTAGGATCTAAAAGAAATAAGGTTAAACCTAATGAAAATCAGACATCAGATCTAAAGAAAAATGTATAATATTCTGTTCTTTCTTTTTTCCATTTTGATTGGTTTTGATAGGAACATGTGTTTATGGGAGGGTTCTAATCTATGCATGCAGATGTTTGTTTTCTTTTAAAACCCTGAGATGGAGAGGAATAGAAATGGGAGAACGCTGTGCTGGGAAATTGGCTTAAGCCAGTGCAAATTTTGTGGGATGTTAAATGTTGGCGTCCAAATGATATTCTTAAATTATTTGTATACTCTTTATATGTTTTGGAGACCAGAGAGCCAGGATTTGGTTTTTGGGGCCTCCAGAACAGGCAGGTGAGCCAAGAACACACTCAGGACATTTATTAAATGCTTTATTTAAAAAATATTGGGAGTATCAGGCATCAGTATCAAAGGGGAGTTTGTGCAGGTGACCAGCTCTAAGTTTCAGCAGGGGCTGTTACACCAAGGAGGCATGGCTGATAATTGTACTACAATTCTTGGGCAAGTGTCTATGAGCCAATATATTACTAAATTCCTAACCTGTGATATGGAGAAGCATTAAAAGTGAAGTCAAATATGTCGTACGCACATACGTGCATACACACATAATACACGCACGCATAAAGTGAGGATCACAGGGAGGCAGGAGGGCTGTGATCAGAGAAACACTGTCCTGTTGCGGGGGCAAAGGAGGACTGTGCCAGAAATCATACTAGAGCTCTCTGTCTCATACTTATGACAGTTTCCAAAGTTATTTCTCCATTTACTCATTCATTCAGCCACTAAATACTTATTGCTCATCTGCCACATATCCGGCACTGTGTTAGGGAGTGGGCACACAAAGATGAATAAGGGGCCACCATCCTTGGGAAACTCAGAATTTAGAGGAGTTATTTTCAGGAGAAAAGCATGAAAAGGAGGAAAGGAAGGCTTTTTTTTTTTTTAATGGTGTGCTTGAAAATGAAGGGAGGTCAGCTCTAATTGAAAGAAGAAAAATAAAATGGGTTTTGAAAACCTTAAAAGGCAGGCGGAGACATCGACCAAAATGGAAAGTGAATTTAGGGGTCCTGAGGATGGGCCTGCTATTGCTTTTATTATATGGAGAAAGCAGAATGTTCACAAAATTGAATCAGCCTGCAGAAAAAAAGAGCTGCTCACCTTCCCTGCTTAGCCATCTACGTGGAAGGGTATAATAGGGGCCAAATGCACAGCATTTGAGTTTCTAGCATTGAACGGAGTATAGCTTAGGGCAGATACTCACTACATGCTGCACAACTGAAATGTCCACCTAGATCTTGCTTTGTAGGTCAGAGTGGCAGGAGGCAATGGGTGAGGAGGGGAGGGTCAGAAGCATTTTTCTGATGGCCACCGAAATTCTCCAGAGAGACATCTTCTGTCAGATGCACGGTATGCATTTATACCTTCTGCTAGTGGGTAGGTTCACACTGACAGGATAAAGGTGCAAAAGGGGCAAAAGAGGATGATGGGGAAAAAAAGGGAAGGGAATGGTCTAACTTATATAATCTAATGCCTTTTCCTTTATTTCTTTGCTCTTGTTGGACCATTTCTTTAGAGCAGCTCTCAGTTAAATCAGAACTTGTTCACGCTATAGTTTATCAATGCCCCATTGTGTTCCCCATATTTAGTAGCTTACTCACCCTTTCAGCCAAGATTATTTCAGAAAAAATTATAAATTAGGTTGGAAGAAAAGCTACAAAGAAGGACACAGATAGAGCATATAAAAGAAGGTCTCAAACACAGTGGTCAAATTGATGAGAAAGAATGGAAAGAAAGTTGGAGAAAAAGGTAAGATGAATTGCACTAAGTCCATAATTCACTTAAGGCAATCTATGTTAACACCCGTGCATAGAAAGAAATGAAATCAACCACAAATCAAGTCATTTTGCATATTTTCATAAGTAATAGAATGATTGTAAATTTTTATTATAAACTGTATTATGAACTGTAAATATATCTTTCCTTCAGAAATCTGAGTGAACAAGTTGACACTGAACATTTAAAAAAAAATACCAAAGAACAAAAGATAGGTTTTCGAGACTGCTCAACACTTTCACTGTCTGCTCTTTCGAAGCTCTCCAGCAATGGTTTTCTAGTATCTACCGTTTTGTACCTTAAAAACAAAACAACGCAAAGCAAAGCAAAACAAAACAAAACAAGGAAAGAAAAAGCAGTGCATTTGCGTTCACTTTTCCATGTTTCAGAGAATGTTGGGTTTTCACTCTGCTCTTTCATCAAAAACCTCTTCCACATGCAGAGGTATCTGCCTGGCTCTCTGCTCGTCACAGTACACCAGCTCAGCTTCCTAGTGCCATCTTCCTTTATTCTAACAAGATCATCATTGGTGCCAGACTCCATTGATCTATGCAGAAACATTCTGAAAAGACGGTTTCTATGGGGGTCTAAGTGCAGATCACCGCATTATAAAACAAAACATTTGACTACAAAACCGATTTACAGCAAACAAACTATGGCTTACAAACTCCAATGATCTTCAATCACATCACCACTTAGTCATGCCATGCTTGGCCAGACACCATTAACCCATTACTGTGAGCTACAACAATGCTTATGCCCGAAGTGTAATGAATGTTCTAGGAATAATTATCCTTATGCCTTTTAGACTCATATCACATATCAGCTTCTAAAAATGTCTTAGGGTCGTCCATGCCATGCACTGGAGGCCACCTGAGTCAAATTAGCATGGGCTGAGGGGGGTGTAGTGAGGAAGGAGCAAATCACAATCATCCAACATGGTCTTCTCTGAAAAGTAGACAATATTTCTGATGTCTGGATGCCTATTTAGTTATTCCACTCAAGTTCATTCTTGGGGGGCGGGGGTCTTGTCAATAAAGTCAAACCAGGCTCTTGGTGTGTAACAGGGTTTTTGAGGGTCTTTTTTGAGAGCTTCATTAAAAGCAGACAGTTTCTCTAACCTTTTAGCAGAACCTGTTATCTGATGACGTGAATTAAAGTCTCTCAAATGACTAATAATCATATCAGGGCTGCCATGTCAGCTTGTAGATTTGAATAAGAGGGTCTGAAAACATTTGCATGCCTCGATGTGCCAGTGCTAAGAAGCTAATGTGATAGTGCTGTCATAAAGCACTGGAAAGACATGACTTAATGTAATCTGTCATGTCATATGCTAATCTTCAACCATTACTTGAGTGCTGTAAGTAAGTAGAAAGCATTTGGGAGAAATCCTTTCCAATTTCTCTGAGTACCACTTCTGCTGCTGGTCAGCTCAAATGGGTTTTGTGCATTTAATGCAGAGCTCAAGTCAAGTTGGTTTAGGTCACACTTAATTAACCAGCACACTGATGGGCTGGGCCACTATAGCTCTATGGAAAACGGTTATTTCAGAGGCAGCCTAACAAGTAAATATTTCATATGCTGAAGGAAAAAGGGAAAAATACACTTTCTCAGTCCTTGATAAAGAAAATGCTCTTTTCAGAGGAAACACTATGAATCTTAAGGAGACATCTTTTTTGGTTTCTGCTTGCCTCCTTCTATATTTGAGTTGAGTTTACAGAAAGTGATAATAAATAGTTAAAGACATTCCTCTCACCCTACTAGCAAGACTCTGTTCACCAGATACGGGCTTATCACTCAAACAATAGAGGCTGCTTAAATGCGAAGTCCACAGAAACAGAGGACAGGTGATCAAAAGGAGACATCCGCTTGGCACACTCTTTAACAAGATGACAACATCTCTTAACATACAGCCATTAAGAAAGGAGAGTGGTTCTTAGAGCTAAGCACAGTTTGTGAGACAGACAATGAGTGAGACTAGAGAGACTGACAAATTTTTGCCCAATTTTTTTAGGAAAGTGTGCATGGGATTGTGATTCAAAATATGAAGGTTATTTTTATCAGCCACACTGAGTCAAGTCAAAAAGACGCTTAAGAACTCGAAGAACTGCCTTCTGGAATAGCATTTTTGAGGATGCTGAGCAGATGGCATGAGATTGGCCCCAACGATTCTGCCTGAATTTCCCGACATTCCTACGAGGCTTGCTATTGGTAACCCAAGGGAACTTTTGTGCACGTGGGAACTGGCTTTTTATAGGGTCTAATTAGAAAGCACAGGCAATTTCTACCTACAGCATTAAAAAAAACGCTCCTATGAAATATTTTTTCCTTGACAAATGTGTGTCATATTCACACAGAAAAACGAATATAAATCAAAATTGATAGAGATGTGAGGTTGTATTTTCCTTCTAGCCAAGGATTCTGCTAAAATTGGGGACTATCTCTCAAAAAAAGATAAAAATCTTATCACAGAAGTGGTGTGTATCAGCACTACTTACACCTCTTCCAGAGTATCTTGACCATTGATCATCACTTGATGGTGCCTGGCATAGATGCCTCCTCCCTTATGTCCACTTACAAAATTCCACCTGACATTTCAAAGAGGTAAAGGGTGAGGGTGATTCTCGGCACCAATGAAATGTGGCTCCTTATCTAGGTTTTTGCTCATATGCAACCTAATCATCAGGGAACCATGTGTCTGAACTTTTCAGCTCTTATTCAGCTGTGAAAACTGGTCAGATGACTTCATTGGGCTTGTAGAAGCTGGTCTCGTTGGCACACATTTCTGAGTCCAATCATCATTTGAACGGTCCATTTTGCAGGACACTTTCAACTCAGTCCAGGCATCTTGAATTTGTATATTGCTAGTTCTGGGAAAATTCATTATTGTTATTAACAGAACAAAGTAACACATTCCTAGGATTTGAGTTCAATGGCTTCACCTTCCAAATGAGGCCAGTAAAATGCCTTCTAAGTCCTCCAGGGACTTATCAGCTTGAGTTTAACATCACAGAAGTCTGTATGACTGGGTCCCAGAAAATGATACTCCTTGATAACATGTAGCCAAAGCAAGCCCCCACCCCCTTGCAGTTTCCCCCCATATCTTCCTGTTCATGATAGACTATTCAAATACTCTGTTTGGGTTAATCCCTCCGAACTGCCATAACTTCCTGATGGCCTCTCAAATTTCTAACACCACCAATTTAAATTATTCTCTACCCAACCTCTTTTCATACTCACTTCTCCCATGCTCACCACTCTCTGGGGGGCACATGATCTCCCTTCCTGCATTATCTCTTAACCCTCTCTCTTAAAAATAAAAAGCATACTACTGCTTTCTCTTCCCTACGATTTCTTATAGCTTTTGCCTAAGCAGTCTCCTTCCCTGTGAAACCTCAAACTATATCCCTTCTTACAATTAAATCAATATAGTTCCCAATTTATCTGGGAAATATTCCCTCATTAATCTAGCCAATTACTAATATTATCACTGATTCCTGCCTAACCTTTTTCATCTGTTTATTCATTCAGCACATATGATTGAGTTCCTCTACTGTGTTGGGTTTTGGGCTAGCCAGTAGCGATGGTGATCAAGTAAGGAAATGATTCTCTCTCAGCTTCGATTTGTCTCAACACTTATACAAACAGTATCAATTATGTTGGCTGTATACCCCTCCATCTGACTTTTTATATTGACTTTTATATTATATGCTCCTTAAACGTCCTATGCAGAGGCGGCTTTGTGACTAGGCCTATTTTGTGCATCAACACACTCTTCGGCTCCCTCTCTACCAGTACCTTCTGAAGCATCCTGGGCAGTTTTCAGTGACATGGAGATGCTCTGTTCAGCTCTAAAAGGCCTTATTACCCTTTAAGTTTTATTGTGTAAATAGCACCGTACGAAGCAGTAGCGAAGAAAATGAATCACGAGGCATGCCCCTGCTTGTCAAGCGGTTTGTAATCTTTGGTAGAAGGTAACACTTTATACATTAGACAACTGAATGGCTCAAAGACAACATGAAATAAAGTGCCAAACTGAATATGATCAGATTGGATCAATAGGGATGGTGGAGATGGAATATAAAAGCAAGGGGAAGGAAGAAATGGTGATTGGCTGGAAGTTTTCAAAAGATTCTCACAGAATATTGTGGGGCACTACATAAAATAACCCATAGGTTTCTGCCAATTTGTCATGAATTGGTGCATTTCAGTTTATCAGAGGATATTAGGGAACCATGAATGTCTGGCATGGATTTTGATGGATTTATATTTATAAGAGAAATAAGAGAAATCAGTAGGAAGATGGGGTCTTGAGGTGATCAGAGGCAGGGAGAAAGTAAACTGAAAAGCATGGGGCCTGGGAACTCTGTTTGAGATAATATAACCCTGAACTACTGGATTTATTACTATATCTCCAAAATCAAACCTCTTGCCATCAAAAGAGAAACAGAACTGAGAGGCAAATGAATGAAGGTACTAGGGACCTTATGTCCACTTACCAATTTTGACGTCCGGTCAGGATCACTCCTGTATCTCATGTAGTTTAAAAATATATCTCTAGATGTTATGAACTTACTCATTATCTTCCTTATTAAAAACGCTGATTTATGGCTGGGCATAATATAAAACCTTTAACCAATATCTACTTTTCATTTTTAATTAGGGGATTTAGGTTTTGCTGAAGGTTCACTGGTAAAGGCAGCTCATTCATTTCTGAATCAAGTTTTTACTTTTTAGAGGCCATTGTGTCTCTGCAGCCCCTTGTCAGCTTCCTGCTGGGTTTCTGTCCAAGAACTTAATTGTTAATGGCTCCCAGCTGTGCCACAACCATGCTTCTTTAACCCCTTCCTTCCTGGCTGCCAAATGGTGTTCTGTCTTTGAGAAATCAAGCTCCCAGTGTGGGCTTTTGGTAGCAATGAGAACTAATTGCAGGTGGGGAGATTTGATTCGCAAGAGAACACGTGAATCTTAACCAGATCCAAAGCCATGTCATAGAAACACCTCTGTTCCAGTCTCTAAGGTCGAGGCAAACATGAGCATTTTTATCTTCAATCTTGGGCAACAACATCAAAGATCTTTTCCCTTGATCTCGTATGTATTCTCAACTGATTTTTAAACATTTATTTCTTTATTTACTTAGGCATCAACTGCCTCCTTAAAGCTGTTATCTGTATTCAGTCCCTACTGGCAATTCTTCAGCTCCACCTTCACGTTTCTATCTTGCCTTGATGAGCTATGATCTTTCATGATCTTCAGCTCAAACCCCCAATGAGTCCTGCTGTCAAACCCTATCCATGTCAATACACCAGGCAAACTCAGAGCATCTTAACACCTGTGAAAGTCATCCAATTTTCTTTTAATTCCTGCACACACTGGCTGCTAGTTCACGTTGCAAAGCAAGGTCTCCAGTAGCCCAGGCAAAACTGGTTTCATTCCTCATTCTGTGCGTTTTGTCACAAGATTTTCCCTTTTATGGATCCTGCCAGAGAGAAAGACTTTCCATTTCCTCTACTTCTTACTCTTCAAACTCCCTTAGGAACTTGCTTCTCTTCTTCCTGCATCCTACCTGCAGTCTTCCGAGGTCTCCTGAAGTCTTCCTACTATTTTTGTCCTAAGTCCTCATTTGCATCAGTAATGAAGCTCCAGTGGCCCTTCACGCCTTCACACAGAGTCCCTCTTCCACTGCTGTTCCAAGAACCTGGCCCTAAACCCTCTGCTCACCACATGCTCCCTTCCCTTCCCAATCTATTGCCAGAATTTACACTCAGGGGTAAGAGTCCATAGAATCATCTCCTTCAGAAATGACCAACAAGCAGCTTAGGAGTTGGCTACTTAGATCATAACATATTTCTATATCTTTTTCTTGTAGCTTTGTCCACTCAGTATTTCCTTCAACTCTTTTGATGATAGCTCCCACTGGGGATCCCCTCAATACTGAAGGAAGGATGGTTCTAAAAATTATGGTATACTATTATTCCAGGCTTTGTATGTGCTTCTTTACAAGCTTTATCTCATTTAATTAACTAATTTGTTTGTTAATTCAACTAATATTTATTACCTACAGTAGCTAACATCTGTTACATATTCTGTGTTGAGCAGTGTACTATAGCATTTTATCATGTTTTCTCATTTTACCTGCACATAGTTCTATGGGAATAAATACTATTAATTCTCCACCCTCACCCTTTATGGAGACAGCAAGTAGCTTTTCAAGATTACCCAGCTAGAGGGATTCAAATGAAGGGAGTGTAATTCCAAAGGCCATGCCCTGAGGTAATAGTAATGAACAAGATAGTCATAGTTCCTGCCTTCCTGAAATTTAAACTCCAGCAGGAGGAGCCCATATTATGCAAATAATTATATCAACAATTATTGGATTACATCTGTGGGCTCTAAAGACCAAGAACAGGCTCCCATGATGGTATAGAACATAAGGACCTGACCTGATGGAGTTGAGGAAGTCTTCCTCAACATGGTGGCATTTACATTGAAACATAAAGGATGAGAATGAGTGGAATGGGGGTCAGGATGGGGGGAGATCATTTCAGACAGAAGAAAGAGCAGGGGGCGCAGGCTATAAACAACATAATGCCTGGAGCCATAAAGAATTCAGTGAAGACCAGTACAGTATCATTTTTGGCTAAATGTGTTTAACAGAAGGAAAGAAAGGAACAGAGTAAGGTTGGAGAGATGGTCTAAGATCATATCATGTGGTGCCTTGTGGTGCAGGGCAAAGGTTTTGGTCTATTTGAAGTGTAATGGAAAACCATGGAAAGTTGTTAAGCAATGACTTAGATTTACTTTTTTAAATTGACACTTACATGGAATAAAAAAATTGGAGGCACTTGGAAGCAGGTATGTTCTATTAATTAGAAGGACATTTTAACTGACCAGTGATATTTCACTGTAATGCCTATTTTACAGCTGAAGAAACTAAAGTTTAGAGACACTGCTTGCCTAAGTTGACATAGCTTGAGTCAAATTCAAAGATCTGAATTCAGGTCTGACACTCAAGTTCATGTTACTTTCCACCACATCAATCCCACTTGGCATGACTCCTGCCTCTCTACTTGCTAAACGTAACACTAGGCTAGCACTTAGGAGACCTTCCCCAGAGCACACACCTGGTAAGTGGCACACTGTGAATCTTAACACATGTCTTTGAGGCCCAATCTAGTGTTCTTTCCACATTGCACTGCCTCTTGTTATTAGCAAACAACACGTTTCAAAATGCTTCCTCTTTATGATGAAAATGTAAACCATTAACTCTTAAATGCCACTGCAGTCTCAAATACAATGTGTGTGTGTGTGTATATATATATATGTGTATATATATATGTATATATACATATATATGTATATATACATATATATATATATATAGGTATATATAGATATGTATGTATGTGTGTATATATATATATGTGTGTGTGTGTATATATATATATGTGTGTGTGTGTGTGTATATATATATATATATATATATATATATATATATGCACCTGGCCAGTATACCTCACAGAAATGTTATGAGGTGGAGGTAATATGCATTTAAACACTTTGCAAATTGCCAAATACTATGCAGAAGTAAAGGCATTACTGATGTTTGTTATGTAGGAAAGCAGAATGCCATGGCAATTTGTCCAGAAGGAATGGGATCTCATCTCAATTTATTTTGATATCAGTTGCCAAAAGAACTTGCAGATTTTAAGGTATCAGCGTATGTCAAAGATTTTTGTAAATCAGGGACAAAGAGAACTAGTTGATATCCCTGTTTCTACCACACTCTATTACGTGGTTCAATTCTTCAGAGTTCAATTGGATAACGCTCAGCATAATTACTAGTCCTAGAGAAACCTATGTGTCCCAGAATGCCACCTGGTGTGCTATTACTTCTGCTTTGTAAAGCAACGCCATTTTTTAAAGAAACACACCTGAAGCTGAGAATTTATCTTTGCAATTTAAATTCTCAAGGAGAAAGAAACATGGGTACACAGACCCAAATCAATAGTCATCTTTCTTCCACTAAAGAACTTTTAGAGTCGTTTATAGGATTCCATTTCTTATCATTAGCCTGTTCCTAAAGATACTTTTGGTCTGACTTGATGTTTGTCAAACTACAGATCATGACCCATTGGTGGGTTCTGAAATCAATTTAGTAGTCATAAACAGTATTTTAAAAAATGAAATAGGAGGAAGAGAAAATATCCAAGTGTGTTGTATATAGCAAGAGTATCGCTTTAAGGAGCTTTTGTTTCAGCCATCAACATACATGCCTCTGTACTGGGTCACAACAGAAAATGTTTGTATTACTATAGGTCACTATTTAAAAAAAAGTTTGCAACCACTGGTCTATTGGCTTCAGGAAAAAGGCGGATGTCTATACTTTCATAGGCTAGACCCATTCAAGTCTTAACCCAACTTCAGGTTAGAAAAAATGCTACCCATTTTTGATGCAGATTAAACTTGCTTCAATATATGTAATCCCTTAAAGTTTTCTTAAAGCTACACCATACGTTGTAAGTTGGTATAAGTGGATAAGTTGGTAAGTGGGGACCCAGAACTACCTAGCAGCTCTTCATGGAAAGAAACCTGCATGGATGGCTCCTCTAAGGTGGTTGGGGGAAATTTAAAGCAATAGTTAAGAACCGAGCTTCTTCAATAACATATAGAGGATGTACTGTATGCTGGGCTCTGGACTTACATGTTCATTTTATGTATTTACTGAACACTTAAGGTACTCACAGTATGCCAAGCCCTGTTCTTAGTGCTTTACAGATGTTCATTCATGTCACTGATGAGGCAGGCGAGACTGTTAGCCCCCTTTTAATGGAGAAGAAATTAAGAGATCTAGGAGATAAGAAACAACAAAGGAAATATTCTTCAGTGTTATGCTCTGCTAGTTTAGTACTTCCCCTTGGTTCCCATCTATGTCTCTTAATAAGGGCATTTCGGCATTGATTCTAGTTCAACTTCCGACCTTGTCAAGGCTGTTTGCCTGTGTGTGCATGTGTATGCACACGCATGTGTACATGAGGGTGTGTGTGTATAAATGCGTATGTCCAACACGTACCCACTCACTGCAGTGGCAGGAAAGACAGAGTATAAGAATCCTGCCAACACAAGCCTAGAAAAAAAGCCAATTTGCATAAAATGCCAAAAAGCAGTTTCTTCTCCTTTACTCCTGCACCTTGTTTGCCTGTCCTTCATCCTGGTTAAAATAATAACAGTCAAAAGGTGGCCTTAAGCTCTCGTTCTTATACACACATGAGTATTACAGTAAAATTCAGGAGGTTAAAATCCTCTGCCATGGGGCAAAACTTTTAAAATAATTGGGCTGCGGAATGAAGAGGAGAGTGGGAAGGGATTTGAAGGCAGGGAGGCTCACATGCGAACAGGTTTTTAGGAGGCTGTGTTACAAGCCAGGGAGGAAGAACAAAGCCTTAGGATTTGGGTACAAAGGGTTCCCAGGTTGGTCAAAAGTTTAAATGCTTCCGCAGTCAGAAAAGGAAGGAGAAGAAGTTATCTTCATATTAGAGCTAAGAGGAGGGAGAAGGTAATGGGAAAAGGACTCACATGAGGCTGATCGATGGTTATGATGAGGATCTATCAATTTATCCTTTGTGCATGCAAGTGCTACAAGTGTCCTTTGGAAGAAGCATCTGAGTGTCTAGGTGTCCTTTGAGAAACCATTTTCAGGGAGACAGAAAAGCCTCATGTGACAGAAGACTGAAACTCTTCCTCAGGTGGGAGTGGGGAATGGTAATGTTTTGGTCCTATAGGAAAATAAAAGACAGAGTTCCCAGAGGCCCCAAATCCCACTAAGTAAGTTAGTAAAAGTTGGTTATTGTTTCCACATGTTCTTTAGTGTCTACCAGGGGATTTTCAACATGACAGCCACTCAGACCTCAGTCCTAAGTGTGTGGAGGGTGGCGTGGGTGTCAGGCAGTGAACAGATAAGTCTCCTGATAACCCTATCACTCCAGCAACATCTGGTCAACTGGCTAGGCTTCCAGGGAGCCTTCTAGGTAATCCTGGCTGGCAGCAATTTCCCCTTTTCCTGACTCCTTTTTTATTTGTTTCACTGATGCCATTTTTTCACTCAGTATATGAGCTTATTAAGTCAATTTCTTATTCCCCACATTAAAGGGACAGCTCCTTGAAGACAGGAACTGTGTTATTTATGTCATAGCATCCACAGCACAGTGTCCTGTCCTACATATATTAAACTCTCAATATTTATCAATGGAAATTTAAGACCTCACAAAGTTCCAGACAAGAGGACTTTGTGCACCCCTGAAGCTCTCACTCCTGTCCCTTTTTCCCCCATTGCTTTTAAAGGCCTTCTAGTCCTTTTGATCATGTTACAGTCTTTTGGGACATTTGTAGGAGATGACCTACCCACAACCCCAACTACGGTCCCAGCTCTGCTGTGGCAACTCAAGTCAGGAGCCACTGTGGCTAATTTGGGCACACACAGAAGATGGCTGCCCCAAACACATAGGTGGCCTGCTTCTTGTGTTCATTGACTCACTCTTACATGGGTACTTCCCTTAGGTGCAGAGCCAGCTCCAGATAGTAGATCTCTCAAAGGTGGTTTGCCTTTTCTCTTTGGAAGTTCCATGCATAGCTTTCCTGACATTGGGGTTGACCTCTCAGAAGTATGATGACCACAGGCTACCATGCCCATGAGCTGCCATACCCACAGGCATGGAAAGAAACAAGGGTGGTCTCATCAGCTGTTGTGCTTATGTGATGAATAAAGGCCACAGACCCTGAAGGTCCTAAGAGGCGTGGCATTTCCACACAGGCCACCCATTTGTGGCTACACTTTGGGCTACACTTCAGCTACACTTTGGGCTGCAGGCTGACATCAGTGCAGACTACATGGACTACTCTGTTACTTAGAGGTAACAAGGTGCATTAAGAGAGAGTGCAGGGAAATGCCATCAGTTCCCCACTTAGCGCTTCTTCATACATAATGTTCTAGTGTGAAATGTCAGCTTTAGCTTCTACAGGTTATCTGTGTGTGGATAATTTATGAAGTGATCTGCCTTAAAAAGAAAAGTGGATTCTGGAGGCACCTCTGGTTTTGTGGCTGAAAACACCAGGATAATGGCATCAGCAGAAAGGAGTGGTGGGGAGGTGAGGAAGGGGTCAAGAGAGAAGAGAGTCTATAACTTTGCATGTACAGTTAGAAGCCCCAAATCCCTCTGCCCCACATTCAACCTCCATGACGCTTGTAAGGGTCTGCAAGAATCCCCTACATCCATTCCCTCTCAGAGTGTGGTCAGCTTCTCGACCTGCCAGCTTTCTCCATTTGGATTTTTTTTAAACAACCCATGACCCAGTGTGTTGGATGCCAGTCCTTCATCAAGGATGGATACTTTCCTAAGTGCAGGGTGAATAAGCTCTCTGTGACTTCACAAACAGTAAAATCATCCTTCCTGCCCACCTGTTTACTAGTCTTTTGCACAGTCCTTGATGCAAGGTGAGTTTGCTTTTTCTTCCATTCACTGAACAATTATTTTTACTGAGTATCTATTTTGTAAGCGTCACTGTGCTAGGTGCTGATGAAGCAAAGGTGAACAAAATAGAGTCCCTGCACTCAGGATGCCCCCCCCGGGAAGACAGACACACAAGCAAATAATTTCAGCATTATCTCAGTGTGTTTTATGCCAGGTTGCTATGGGAACACATTAGAGAGGCCTTTACCCCAGTCTGGGGAGGAGGTGGTCCAGGTAAGATTCCAAAGATAGTGATGCTTGGGCAGCAGATGATTAGGAGTTAGCTTGGGAATTGTTGGGAGGAAGAGGATGCTTGGGCAGCAGATGATTAGGAGTTAGCTTGGGAATTGTTGGGAGGAAGAGAAGGGAAGAGCAAGATGTGTATGTTCCCAGCAGTGGTCAGCTTCTGCAAGAGCCTGGAAGGGAGGAAAAGCATAGCCAGCCTGAGGAAATGCAAATGGCTCAATATGGCTGGAGCATCGAATTAAGACTGGGAAATGAGACATACAACAGGCAATGAAGGCCACAGGAAGGAGCCATGGCAAGGAGTTTGAACTTATCCTGAGGGCCATGGGGAATCACCGAAGCGTTTAAAATGGGGGACTGACCAATCTGGTTTGCATTTTATACGGATCTCTCCAACTGCAGTGTGGGGAAGAGAGTGGAATGATCTAAGAGACTGGCTGGATGGCCATCACAGTAATCCAGAGGAGAATGTGGAGGGCCTGGCCTAAGGGGCTTGCTAGAGGGTGGTGGGGATTGCTAGACACAACAGGATGTGGTGTGGATGGAATGGGGGAATGTGAGGGAGAAGCACAGCCAAGGATGACCTCTGGGTTCCAATGATGGAGTCCTGCCAGCTTCCCAGCAGGCTAAGTAGGTGAGATATGCAATCATCAGGTACAGTTTCCTCCTTACTTTTTCTCGCATTTTATTCTTTTTATACTATTTGTGCTTTTATAGGAGAAAATAACATTAATTCAGGTCTTGGCTGTGATATTTTTCTAACTTTGAAAAGCAGTAGTAACACATAAAGATGAGGCAGGCTAGTAGAAAAGTTGGAAAAAATACTATTAATTTTTTCAGGGGGAAAAAAAAAAACCTATGCCATATGTAGAAAGTTTCCAATTAGGTTAATGTACCTTAAACTGTATTAGTAATTAAGTGCTTTGGGTATTAAAATACCTAATCTAGCTTCAGGCTGTTTTTGATAAATCCTTTGACATTTTCCCAGCTGAGGGGGAGAGACAGAGCAGAGGAGGCCTCGCCTGGGATTATAGAGCTCTTGGCTCTATTCCCCAGCTTTTAGCAGCTTACTGTGTGACCTTGGTAAAGCTGCTTTAGATCCCTAGCCTTTAGTTGCCATATCTGTAAAATGGCAAAAATAATAAGGCAACATGACTGATCATGTTAATAACTTCCTCTAACACAGGGCTTGGAACTCAGTGGGATAGGGCTTTTTGAGGGGTGGGAAGGTTAATTTGGGTTTGGTTTTTATGTTATTTATTCTATTTAGGGACATAATAATCTGTAAGTAACAGAATACCTGATATTTCTGACTTCAATTTTTTTTTTTTTGTAACCTAACAAGAAATTGGAAAACAGATAATCTAGGATATCCATACAAGATGGATGGAGCTATGGTAACTCAACCAAGTCAACAAGAACCGAGTTCCTTCTTTATCTCCACTCTGATAGCCTTCGTATTTCTTATTGCCAGATAGTGACTGTACCTTCAAGCATCACCTATATTCAGTGGAAAAAGTAAGATGGTTGGTGCTGGCTTTATTTCTGCCATTTGTTAGGAAGAAAACCACTTTCCCAAAAGCAGCACTATGATTGCCTCGGACTCCCATTAACAGAACTGCAAACCCCACCCCCACCCTCTCTCTGCCTGATCTAAAGGAGGCTGGGAAAGTGAGTGGGAAAGCACTATGGAGCTTTTCCTGCTTCCACAGTGAAGGGGGGCAAGAAAGGAGGGGGTTGGAAAGAGGTGTTGAGTGAGCAAATCAACAGCATCTGTCACACCTGCTAAACAGGGCACCATCAAAAGCAGGAGAGTGAATCATTTCTCAGGAAGAAAAGTATCGAAGGTTAAGCCAGAGAGGAGACTTTCAAAGGGAAGCCCCTACTTGGGAGCTTGCTTCAAATTTGGTGGGACTTTAGTGATTTCTTTGGTCCAAATTTGTGAAAATCTGGCACACCCAAGAAGGCAAATTATAGGGAAACCTGAATTCTTTATCCAGGAGGTAGACCCAACAATGAATAAAAAGCACAAGTAGAGAAAGGAAAAGAAAGAAAGTGGTATCCATGAAAGTTAGATGGGGGCCAATTCCTAAAGAAGCCTCGTTTATCTCTGACCCTTCAGATTTGTTCATTGTGGGCTGTGATAGCAGAGAAGGAAAGAAAAATCAAAACCCTCACCTGTGTGATGCCCCTGAAAGAGTTATTGACCCAGCATTTGGGGTCACAGGGGTTGAAGGGTCAATACAGTTGAACGTGTTCCCAATTCTCATAGCGGTTGGCCTTCCGAGGTGCATCGATCCTCCACTGTTTCCCTGGAGAGAGCCCTCCTCTGCTTATAACAAGATGGCAGGGAGTGTATGAGTGTGTTTTCTCCATCAACTTTGAATAAAGTCTCAATTTTCCTTTTCAGATGGTCATTTAACAAAGCTTATTGTTTATGCTTATATGCCTCAGGCAGTCTATTAGGACATTAGGGAAAAACTGCCCACCACTTTCTTTTTTCTGTTTTTTTTTTTTTTTTTTTTTTTTCCACCCAGAAACAAAACATGCAGAACTGCAATTTCTATTCCTAGAGAGAAGGGACAGTTCCCAGGTCTGACCACCCACCTATACCTCCTTCTCTCCTTGGTTTGTGATCCCACAGTCTGGTGAGCTTGATTTGTACTGTGGCTGGGAAGTCTCTCCAACTACAGACCATCTTTCCTTTAAGCCTTTACCAGCATGTAAGCTTCCATAGTCAGTGAGATTAAAAAAAGAAATCCTGTTTAAAGAGTTAGCTTTCTTAATAAAATTGTCACTTCTCCTTTTTTCATGTGAAATATTTTCCTGCAGAGGGGATTGTGAGTATTTCCAAATATCCCTGGTCTGGCTCATGATCCCAAGTAGATTCAGCAGGGCAGGGGTAGAGCATGTAACTCTCACATGCTAGTCAAGTAACAGAGGGGCTCTCAGACAGAGCTCAGTGACGAGAAGCAGACTCCTTAGCTGGTGTAAGTAAATTGGCAACTTAATTTCAAGGACCCAGGAGAATTACCAGGGAGGCTTCCACTACAGAGCAAAGACTTGTCTGTGTATTTTTGCATGCATTTGTGCCACTACTAATCTGTCAGCCTGCAATGCAATAGCCCGGTTCTTTTACTAGACTGAGTATATCCAGGAGAAGAGAAGGAAGCTCACACATAATTAAGACACATTTGTGAAGACTACAATGAGTGAAATTAAGGTTAATAAGCACTAACCTAACTGGATACATTTTCATATCATTCTGCTAACAATTGCTCCAGTGACTCGAAGTCAGAGAGATCACACTCTGAAACTCCATTGAACAGACAATGATGCCCTTCATGAAGTTTACATATCAATTTCTAAGAGCTTTATCAACTCATGGCAGCATATTAAAGGCCCCTAACATCATATTGGCCAAAATTTATTTGACAGTATAGGTTCTAGTTCCATTATCCTTAAATTCTTCCAGAGATGACACATGAATACCTCAGAATTAAGGGTAGAACAGGAATTCTAACGAGATTGTCTTGGTGAATGGAATATGGCATTGGATACCCATCACCATTTCCCTTGTGATTTTCTATATCAGGGTCAAGGAGGGAGGATGAAGTGGAAGCCAGGTAAAGAAAGAGTAGTTAAGAAAGCAGGGGTTTCTTATGGAATGAGCTGATCTATTTAGCTTCTAGTTCTACTTAGACATCCTAATGTGTTCACAGTATCAGGCCTTAATCTCCTCTGAGACTATCACCATCTAAGAGTCTGAGCCACAGCAATTCTAAAAAGGTTCTCAGGTTTGGGAAGCAGCCTTTCTGAATTTATGGTTGTGGGTAAATCAGTACCCTGCTCTGCAGTGAACTGAGAGAGAATTATCTCTCTCTAGGATTTTTCAGATTTCCTTCAAACTTTTTTTGATAGTGTTGTTTTGGGGATTCCAACTCCTTGCCAACCCTATGTCATCTAACAGAGGTACGACCTGAGTTAAATGAACATATATTGACCTAATATACACCCATTTAAAGTCAGGGAAACTGATACAAAACTTTCTATTCAAATCATTGATCAGAGTTCAAAAAGAATGCTCACGTTTACATTTTACACATTTTATTATAGTTATTCGGTACTCCCTGAATGCGGAACATCATTCAGGAAAGGTCAGTTGCTTATTTATGGCCCCTTTCTGGACTTATCAGCCATCTTGACTACACTGACTATTGTACTGGTGCAGCCTCTTCTCCTGGGCCACATGAGAAGTCCTGAGACTCTTCTGCTGACAACACGCCCACACAAGCTATTTGTCTATACTCTGGGGTTTGGGGCAGTAGGTATTAGCTTTTGGATGAAGAACTGATAGGAAATTTTTCTTTTAGGCGTATCCTTTGGGGGCAGTTATACAGGCTTTTTTTTTTTCTGGTAGCCATAGCTCCCCCTGCTGCCCAGTTAGGGGTAAGAGAGGCCACAGTAATGTGAAATGAGACAAAAACAAAGCCTACTGGGAGTCAAGGCTCCAGAAGGCAGTTTATCTCAGGTCAAGAGTCTAGGACAGGCTTGGGTCTTTGAGGATGGGTGTGCAGCAAGAGAGGGGGATGGAAATTTAAACATGGAGCTACCAACTGTTACGTAAAAGTCAAAAATACAAGTAAAAGAAAACCTTAGATTCAGGCGCAAATGTTCATTAATGAGCAAGTTCTCTCCTCCTACATCAAATGCTTACTTCCAGTTGACATTGCTCTTTTTGCCTTCTAGTATCAGTACCACCAACTATTCAGCTACATAACCTCTGCCTGTTTCCCGATCTGCAAAAGGGGTTTATCTGATGATTCAATTTTAAAAATGTATATATTTATCATAATACCTGGTATTTGTATAAAAGCAGACAACACATGTTAGCTGCTGTTATTATTCTAGTTAACATACTTTGTTTAAGCTACTGCTTCTCAAACTTGGCTGTGCACTGGGATCATCTGGAGAATTTTTAAAAATACTGATGCCTGGGTTCTATTCACAGAGATTCTGGTTAATTGATAAGGGGTGTGGCCATAGCATTAGGGTTTTTAAAGACCCTAGAGAATTGAAATACATAGACAAATCTGAGATTCACTGATCAAGGACTTCTAAGCATCCATCCTCAGAGACTAATGTCTCACAAGGAGATGGTCTCCTGTGCTAGGTAAAGTGAGAGGAGGGGCACCTTCATGGCTCAGTAGGTTAAGCATCCAACTTCTGCTCAGGTTATGATCTCATGGTGCGTGGGTTCGAGCCCCACATCAGGCTTGCTGCTGTCAGTCAGTCTGTCAGCACGGAGCCTGCTTCAGATCCTCTGTCTCTCTCTCTCTCTCTGCCCCTCCCCTGCTTACGCTTTCTCCAAAATAAATAAATATTAAACAAAAAAGTGAGAGGAAAAGTGTCAGACTAGCTATGGGGCACGGAGAAACCTTCTACCTCTGCCAATGAGGGGTCCCTGGATCAGCAGTAGCTGAATCACTTGGAGACATGTTAAACCCCCAGGTCCCATTCCAATCCTATTGGATTAGAGTCTTCATTTTAACAAGGTCCTCCTATGTTCTGTAAACACATTCAAGAAAAGCCCTGCTCTAGCTCACACTGTTTCTTGTCCCTCTTGCTTTGGCTTCTTTTATTCATGATGGAGAATAGTGTTAAGCATTTCTGACAAGGAAATATCCTTACAAAAAAAGCTCCTGGTCTTTGTTTCAATAACTTCTTCAGATTCAAATCTCCTTAGAGCTATTTTTTTGGCTGCCAGATGTAGTTTGAGTTTTTAATACCTGTGTCAACTCACAAGCACCCACTTCATGTCTGCGGATGGGTTTGTACCGGTCCTCTTACGTTGTTTCTAAAAATATTCTTTTTTAGGGCTAGTGCAAATGCCCTGACCGGGCCAACTTTGGTCTATTGTTGAGACTGGGTTGACATATGATAGAGGATCTTTGGTACATCACAGCTAAGAGACCAAATTTAGAGGATGATTCTTATTTACTAAACGTTCAGAAAGGAAATAAAATCCTCCATTAGAACCCAGTCATTAAGGTTAACAGTAAACCATAAAATGAATGGAATGTTGGCCCTGTGGACAGGTTCCTAAAAAAGACAACACAAATGTTTTTAACTAAAACGTGGGGAGACTGGACAGAGCTTTGGAAAAAAAGGAGGGGAGTACAGTGAGTGACTTAGAAAAAGAAAAAACCTCACAGGAATTTAACTTTTATAACATTAGCATAATTCTATGACATTAGCACTTCTTTCTCCCTCCCTCGCCCACCCCGTTTCAAAAAGAAAAATATTTAAACATGAGTTTTAAGAGATTTTACACATGAATTTTCAATGATGCATATTGAGATAGAAATAATACAGGAATTACTACTGCTGTCTTCACTTTTTTTCTCTCCTATCCTCTTGCTAAAGACACAATGCCCTCTTTATGATGCTTTTATGTCTATAAACGACTTAGGGGAAGACACTGAAACCAAATCTGTAAACGTGCAAGGCTCCTGGATTGGTGGGGAGGGGATGGAGTGAGGGGGAGACACAAATTGCAAAGAGCAGAATAATCAGATACAGAGGGACTTTGATCTTCTGGAGACCTAAGCTAATAGATGTTAAGTGCAGTTCAGTGGAAGTAATAACCCATGAAGAAAACAAAATCTGCAAAATGATAAAATGCTGCAGTCTACTGATCAAGGAAGACATTGGAAAATTACTATGAAAGCATCCTTAGCCCAGCAGATCCAAGGTGAAGAAAGGGCTGCGTCTGCCAACCAGCAGCCAGACATTCCAGGCAGACTTAGCCGTCTCCCATTTTGTGGCCAGATTAACACTCTGTGGAGCCTGAATGCTTTCTCACTGAAAAGGCATGGACTGGCACCATCACAGCCGTGGGTTTCGCGATCTCTCCCAGTGACGCCATAGTGAATCACCCACGGCTGGCCGTGCACTCTGTGGGGGTGTTTTGGGGGCAGTTGTCACTGGGAATCAGTTCATACAAGTAAAAGAGTTTTTCAATAGTCTCTAAATGAAATGATGAAGTGCTGGTCATTTTTTTTTCATTATCAGGACACAGTTAAGACTTATTAGATATCTTTCAAAAACTTAAACTCTTACCAAGCGAACTACTCAGAAAGAAATCGTGAAATTATGGACATTGAAATGCAAGTTTAAAATCCTGAAACTTCACAAAAGGGAACTCCTTAACACAAGCTTAAGTAATATTTTATCATGCATATCCACTTATCGAGTGGTGACTGCATTATACACATAATGCAAGGTAGGCAGAATTAATTTTTGTAAAAATTTTTTTAACACTTATTTTTTGAGAGACAGAGAGAGACAGGGTGTGAGTGGGAGCGGGGCAGGGAGAAGGGAGTCACAGATTCTGAAGCAGGGTCCAGGCTCTGAGCTGTCAGCACAGAGCCCTACGTGGGGCTTGAACTCACAATCCATTAGATCATGACCTGAGCCGAAGTTGGATGCTTAACCGGCTGAGACACTCAGGCACCCCAGGACAGAATTTAATGGGTTTATCGACCCATTAAACTAAAGAAAATCTAAACCCCGAAGCAGTTAGGTAAGTTTAGTCTGGACAGACTCTTACTCTGGAAAGAATGAAAACAAAGAAGCAAACAAACAAGAAAAACAAGCAAAAAAGCTACCAGACACTGTGAATTAGAAAAAAACTGGGAGAAAATGAAGAACATGTTTCAAAAGCCACACCTTCCTACATGTTATGTAACGGCTAATTAAACATACCGAATACATTATCGGAGCCACACATTCATGTGTTTGGTTCGGGTGGGAGCAAACAAATGAAAATAAAGGGAAGCCATGCAGTTGTAAGCTAAACACGATGTGGACAAGCTGTGCTGGGCACAAGCCTTGGTCCATCTTCGATACACTTACTTTAGAACACTTAAAAGCAACATCTTGCTTAGAGCATTCTTCTTATCAAGAGAAAAATTGAAGTTGGCAAGCCTCAGATAACAATACAGACTAGCATTATTGATAGCCAAAAAGAAAAGAACGTCACATTATCCCACTGACTCGTTCCAATGCATTTAAACTCTCAGGACTGTGTCCTCATGTGGAAAAGGGTATTGGTCAGCATCTACATGTATCCTTGGGAACCGCTGAGCGGTCCCTCAAGGGAGAGACTTCAGAGACTGGCCCTTTAAAATCTCTCTTACCTATGAGGACAGCTGAGACGGGGCCCACATGACACCAAAGGGAAATGAAAACTGCAGGCCATTCCAATGACTGTTGGAAAAGATATTCTCTAGAATATACGCATTTATTTTTCAGACAAGTTGAATCCTTGTTTTGACCTCCCGCGGTAGAGGCCTGGCTCCCATGGCGGACGAACGGGGTGGTTCAGACGAGAAGTCACAGCCCCTGACTTAGCAGTGTGCTCCTCAGCCTGCCGTGTCATGTGGCCGCTCCCCAACAACCGTCCTTATCTATTATATGCATATAACACAATTTAGACTAAGCATGCTGAGTGGATTAACTAATGATTGCAAACCACTTTGGAAACAGAAAATAGCCCATACGTGCACAGAATTACTAATGATTAGATAATAGAGCGTCCTAAATTTTACTTTTAATTCAAATAAACCTTTTCCTGATGATGAAAGTTGTGCTATTAAACTAAAGACTTTTTTTTACTAGAGGTTTTCACGGTATTTTCATTTGAGTTGAATTTCTGTTCTTCAGACCCATATTTCTGCCAATTTCTGTCTCTTGTGCTTTCTCTGGCACAACCGAAAGAACAAAGTTAATAACAGAGAAAGGACAAGCTTTAAAAAGTGCTGCATTTATCGTCAGTTGTAATTCTGCTATTAAACGGTCTTGGCATTTGGGAAATTCTTCTCAATCTTACTTTTTTTCTTAGACAAAAAAACAGAAAACATGGAGTTTATACTAAAAATAATCCTTCTCCATCTTTCTCAATCTTCTCTCCTTTTGCATACAAGGTTCGGTCTCCTACCTCTGTAGGATAGCACAAGATAAATCCTGAGCCTCTGCTTCTCCTTTAACTTTTCTAGAAGTAACACGTAGTCATGTTCTTTCACACACACACACACACACACACACACACGCACACACACACGTACACGCGCACACAATTTGTGTAGAATTATTCTTCACTCTGATTTCTGCCTGTGGAACAGATTGAAGATTTTACCATCCAAAACCCACAAAGAGAAAACTCCTACTGTGGTCTCCAGAATTTCCATTCAGTTGGTTCGCCTGCCAAGTCCAGTGACCAGTACCGCCGCTCCTGATGGTGGGGAGCATATGGTACTGCTGTGAATAGTTTTGCTCTCACTGCTGTGAAATCCCACGCCCTCCTACAGAATGTGTTTGGAGGAGCAAATGGTAAGTGTCGCTATTCAGCACAGCTCCTTCTCTGCCTATGGAACCCAGTCCTTTAAACAACAAAATGAAGACATAACTGCACATCTTCACAGGCACGGGTTTAGTATTCAGCTTCGGGGTTAATGGTTACTGTTACTGTTAATTGTTGTTTCTCCCTGGGAAGGGGGGATCACCCTTTACACATCCTGAACCGACCAGGATCCATAATGGTAAACCAAGCACCCGTCATTTTTGTTTCTCTTTATCTTCCTCTTCTTCCTTCTCTTCCTTTTACAAAAGGAAAAAAAAAAAGTGGATGCAGTCTCTAAGTTAAATTGGGGCTCCAGAAAGAGCACTGGACCAGGAGTCAGAAAGCCTGGAGGATCAAACAGTAGCTAGCCTTGAAACCTTGGGTAAATGTATTCTGTGCCTTTTCTGTGAAGCAGATGGTGTGGGCCCTTAATGCCCTTTCCAGTTCTAAGATGATATGTATTTGTCTAGTGCAATCCCACCCCACTCCCAACCTCACCTCCAGGAAAATCTCTTTCTAAACTACTCAAAATACATGATTATCTTTCATTTTGTAACACAGCTTTCAGGAACTTACTTGGTTGCTTGTTTCCGGGATTATTCACCTCTAATGTCAAGTGGCTCTTCTTTATGTTTAGCAAAACTCTCTCCTGCTGCAATATAAGGCCATGTTTCTCTTCTTCTATTTCCTGTGAGAGCACAGAGCAACTCGTTGGGAATCCTGCTTATAATAACTTCTCTTATTCCCGCGGACTCTTCCTAAGTCACTCTATGCTGTGGCCTCTGAGATGTGTGTTCTAACGTCCTCATGTCCCTTTCTCCTCCTCCTATGCCGATAACCATGGTCACCACTCTCCTGCTTTGCTGACACAGGTGTACGCTGGGTTGGGGCTGTTTGGAGGGCTGGGCATGATTCTGTGGGTGCCACGTTTGTGGGTGTGCGATGAGAAGGAAGAAGAGAGAGCAGACGTTCCGCTGCTGATGAAGAGGGCTGTGGAAACTTAAGTCGTAGACATGCTTCAGTGGAGGATGAGGATTTGCCCAGATGGGAAGCCTCAAGTACAGAGGCACTTGTACATCTACTTATGTTGAGTCTCAATGATGCTGTTTATGAGTGAGCTATTCAAATGGAGGGAGAAACCCTCAGAGAAGGAAAAAATAACAGGTTGGAGTGATTATGTACAGGAGGAGAGGCCCTAGTGGAAGTCTGGGGGGAAAGGAAGAAGGGGATAAAATTAAGAATGATTAATGGCAGGTCTCTAATGGTTTCATTGGATCCAAAGGAACAGGGCAATACCACGTAAGAAACACTTGATGCAGGAAAGGGGCATAAGTGTGGAGGAAAATACATCATTCTACAGATGCTGACAGTCTCTGAGGATGGGGAAGAATCCCTCAAGAACAGAAAGGAGCTGCCCTCCCCCCTCCTCCACACACACACACACACACACACAAATGTACCCTGGCCGGACTGGCTTCTTCTGGTCTTGCTGGGAAATTCCCTGAAGCTGCATTCTAGAATAAGTGTCCAAGTAGAATAATGGTCCTTAAGATGGGAGTGACTCCAGAATAAGGGATTTCAACTTTTAGGAAGATTTAAGTTAGAGAAACAGGCACTCCTCCTCTAAAATATAACCTTAAAAGTGCTGTAAATTTCAAAATATTTGCCTGAGAATCTGAGAACAGGTCAAATTTTAGTTGCCTGAGACCCAGCTTCACTCTCCTCCTAATCTACACCCCTACCACTTCCCACCTCCTCCACATCAAGTTAGAATGGCTATAGGGTTTAAAGTTACTTGTAACAGGTTGCACCCCCATGTTTATAGCAGCACTATCAACAATAGCCAAAGTATGGAAAGAGCCCAAATGTCCATCGATGGATGAATGGATAAAGAAGATGTGGTATATATATATATATACAATGGAGTATTACTCGGCAATCAAAAAGAATGAAATCTTGCCATTTTCAATTACGTGGATGGAACTGGAGGGTATTATGCTAAGCGAAATTAGTCAGAGAAAGACAAAAATCATGACTTCACTCATATGAGGACTTTAAGAGATAAAACAGATGAACATAAGGGAAGGGAAACAAAAATAATATAAAAACAGGGAGGAGAACAACACAGAAGAAACTCATAAATATGGAGAACAAACTGAGGGTTACTGAAGGGGTTGTGGGAGGGGGGATGGGCTAAATGGGTAAGGGGCACTAAGGAATCTACTCCTGAAATCATTGTTGCACTATATGCTAACTAATTTGGATGTAAATTTAAAAAAATAAAAAAATAAAAAAAATAAAGTTACTCGTAACAGGTAATAATAATATCTATGGTTTATGAAGTTCTTAATCTATATGCCAGCATCATGGTCAGCAGCTCTTCACATGCATTTTCACATGGAATCCTCACAGCGATATATGAAGCGGTCACAAACATTTACTTAGTGCTTTTTGGACATCAGACAATATTCTCAATGCTTTATATATACATTAATTGAAATTGAATTAGGTACTATTACTACACTTTTGTTTTTTTATTTTTTTACATAGGAGGACCCTGAGGCACAAAGATATAAATAACGTGCCCACAAAGAACTGGTAAGTGGCAAGGTCGGGGTTAAAAACTCAGGTCTAATTGATCTCATCAGGCTGCAATTTCTTCAAGAGTAGCAACTGCATAGATTTGTGAACTGTCACATCCTCAGTGCCCAGATCACAGTAAACTCTCATACGTGACGGTTGAATGATTGAAGACACAGCCTAAACCATTATCCTCTATGCAGTACCCAGGCCCTGAGCAAAGAGACTTTCCCCCAAATCAAGTGAAACACAACCAGAAAGCAACAGCACTAGGGAGAGTCGTTCACTCCGTCATCATTCATTCACCAAATGTTATGGAGCACGTACTATGTGCCAGGCCCCAGCCTGGGTACAGGTGGCACTTTCTTTTTCAAGAGAGGAAAGGCTATGGGGACTCACCCCAACACCTCCCATACACAGGCAGGCTTGCCTCCAACTTTCCTCCCCACCCTCTTTGTCCCCCACAGCTAATACAATGGGCCCAGACACATGGGGAGGGCGGCTTTGACCCCATGCAAACCACTCTAAACCTTGTTTTCCATCAGTCTTAGGCTTGCAGGACCCACCGGGGATAATGACTCAGTGCCGGGGAGAGCATGGGGGCGCATGAAGCAGATCTCAGAGGGAGGGACTGCAAATTGGAGGCATTTTATTGTTTTCTCCTTTTCACTCTGAAAACTTTCCAAAAAGAGAGATCTATTTAAGTGGCTTGCAAAATTCATCTTAAGGTCAGCTCTAATTAAGTTGGGGCCTGGCAGCTGTATGATTTCAGCGTTGTTACACCGCTGCCAACGTTGAGCTAGGTGCTCAGCTTCGCCATGAGCAGTGAGCACCAGGCTGCCTGCACAGTTCTCAGCCTCCCAGGCCCACCTGGCCACTGGGGAATGTGCAGTGGGTGAGTGCCAGAGAGAAAATCTGTCCTGCGCTTTGGAGGAAACTGATGCAGCAGTTCGGACTTTCAGTTTATGGTAAATTTCAGGAAAACATGGTCATCCATTGGGTCACACAGTAGACACTCAAACGAGCTTCTCTTCTCTTTATTTCCATAATAAGAATATGATGTTAGCAATAGAGAATTGAATTGACACAATGCCTGACACATAGCAGGCATTCAGAAAATTTGTGTACGATAATAATAATAAAAAAGGTATGAAACGATGGAGAAAATAAGGAAGCAAAAAAGTCAGTGTCTGGTCCCTTGGTTTTCTATTAATTAATATGACAAAAATGTGGAAATCCTCCCTCTGGGGCTCAGTTGTTTCCTCTACAAAACAAAAAAAGATTAGATGAGAGAAGAGTTCCAAAATTCCTTCCTGTTCTTAAATTTCACAAGTGAAATTTTACATAGAGGCAGTGTTACACAGGAGAAGGAACAGAACGCAAAGCCCAGAGCCCACAGGCAGGCGGGATTTAAGTCCAGACTCTGCCACTGACCAGCCATGAAAGCCTAAGCATGTTACGCGGCATCTCTGAGCCTCAATTGCTTCATCTGCAAACAGAGATGGTAAAATGTATTTTGTAGGCCTGCAGGACAATAATGAGAGAATAAGTCAGTGCCCAAATTATAGAAGGCTTTAAATAAACGGTAATTAAAAAATAATAAACCTACTTAAAGCCCGTTCTTCTTTGTAGAACAGTGCTATGGCCATTTGGGGTAGAGCGTGCTAACAGCCCCCATTCCTCGCTGTATCTGTGCTGTTTGGTGTAACTCTGCAGGGCTCTCCCAAACCTTGACTCAGCTAAGTGACTTGTCTGGCCAGTAGGATATTGGCAGAAAGGCTGCAAGCAGAGGTATGAAAAGCATTCAGACTGCCTTTTGTGACTCTGCCATTGTCATGAGAAGGATAGGCCTAAACTAACCCAAAGGTCCTAAGAAAAGGACGGCACATGGAACAGAGCCACCACTAGGCATGACCAGTCAAGGTCAGTCAAATCCCGGTTAACTCAACCCTCAGAAGCTAAATGAATGACTGTTTCGAGCCACTGAATTGTGGAGTGGATTATCATGCTGTAGTTTGATAGCCACAGCTAACTGATGCACCATTGGTTTAAATTTCTTTTTTTGACATTTATTCATTTTTCAGAGACAGAGAGATAGAGTGTGAGCAGGGAAGGGGCAGAGAGAGGGGGAGACACACACAGAATCCGAAGAAGGCTCCAGGCTCTGAGCTGTCAGCACAGAGTCCAATGCAGGCCTCGAACTCACAGACCACAAGATCATGACCCGAGCTGAAGTCGGACACTCAACTGACTGAGCCACCCTTTGGTTTATAACAGAGGACAGGAGATGAAGATTGTTTTATTTTAAAATTGGAGTTCATTAGTAAAATTTGCAAATATATTTACCTTCCCATATATTGGCAAACATTCAGATATACTTCTAGATAAAATTTTGGAAGGAGAAAAAAAATTACTAAAATTATCTTTCTGGTTCAAATGACAACTTTAATGCTGTCTGAAACATTTTAATTTGCTAAATTATGAATGTTTGAAAACTTGCCGTTAGGTCTGAGTATTCAAGCTTTAATTTAAGATTTGGGAACTTTTAGTAGAGAGGGACTTAATACACACAGGCCCAAATCTGATTACTGAGCACGTCTGTATGTTGCTTCATGCCATTGTCCTTTTGTAAAACCTACACATTTTAGTAAAAGTTTTATTCACATTAACGAGGCTTTAAAATAACAGTGTCAAAAGGTGACCCTTGGGTCAACAGGACCCTTTGTTTACAAGGTTAGCATAAAGAAGAAATTCACTTTCCACCTTCTGTGTAGGGAAAAACCCCAGTTCTTCCCTGCTGCGTCTCTCTCCTTTGAGTCTCCTTGTCTACTCACATGGGACTCACACTTCTGGTCACCAAATGCACGGAGGTTTTTTTCCCCATCACAAGAAATTCTCTGTAACACTAGCTGGGCATCCTACACTGAACTGAATTCTGATACTGTCTACCACAAGACAGTGTCAAATCCCATAAGGTTTAAAGCCAGCTCCACACGACTGCCCCCCACCCACTTCAGATACCATTGGATCAAAGGTCCCAATGATCCCCTCCTTGGGTTCCATTAATTTGCCAGAGCAGCTCACAGAACTCAGAGAAACATTTACTTGAATTTACCAGTTTATTATAAAAGGATACAGATGACCATACAGATGGAAGAGACGCACAGGGCAAGGCATGGGGCTTCCACGCCCTCTTTGAGCTTGCTACTCCCGCAGCATGGCTACCTTTTTACCAACCTGGATACTCCCTGAACCCCATACTTCTAGGACTTTCGCGGAGGCTTTGTCCCATAAGCATATCCATCCATTAATTCCATTTTCAGCCCTTCTCCCCTCACTGGAGGATGGAAGGGTGAGACTAAAACTTCCAAGCTTCTCATCATGGCCTGGCCTTTCTGGTGACTGGCCCTCATCCAGGTGTCATCCAGGAGTCCAGAGCCCACCCAGAGTCCCCTCCTTAAACAAAAGACACCCCCCCCCAAACCTTTGTCAGTTCATGAGCTCTGTGTCAGGAACTGGGGCACAGACCAATATATATTTTCTATCATTTCACAGTTAGACACATCTCTTAGAAGGAAGGACACTAGAAGAAACCAATCACCTCCAAACCAGTATAATCATTTGTTAAATAAATTAGTGTGCTAGTCTATAAAACAAGAAGCCACATTCTTCTGGCAGGACTGAAAGTAGCTGGTAAGCTTCTTCAGGGCAGGGACAAGGGCAAAAATGCACAACGCAGCCATAGAGTTACTTGATTAGCAGAAGATGAATGCTCTTGTCGGGAACGGCAAGTTAGAACCTGCTCCTCGTTCCTTAGGACCCAGGCCAAATGTTACTCCACCAGGAAGAATGTATTCCTTTCTCATCTGAGTTCTCCTGGGACCTGTCAGGCCTGTTTCTTTCCATGTCTGATTCTGCCACTAGGCTTTAAACTCCTCAAAGACATGAGGCACACCACACTTATCTCTGGTCTCTAATGCCTGGCAAGATGCCTTATGCATAAAATAAGCTTAATATACTATTGTTAAGTGAATGGATGATAATACTGCCCCGATTCAGAAATGAGGAAGCTGAGAGTCAGAGAGATGAACTAATTTTCTGGAAACCACACAGCTGGACAAAGCTGGCAATTAAATTTGAGCCCAGCTCTGGGTGAATCCAGTCTATTCTACAGCACCCTTGAATCAGGATTCCCATGGCAATAAAAAAAGTAGCATATGTAAAGTATGCAGCACAGTAACAGATGCTGAATAAATGTTACTTACCTTTTTCATGTTTTATTCTGGTGCCGGGAATCCCACCATTGGAGATTTACCTCTCTTCTCCTACATTCCTTTTTTCTTACAAGTTAGAAATTTATTATTGGTTAAGGGAGATGAAAAACAACCCGGATATCTTAATGTATGGCAAGGAATATCAATCGAACTATTATAGAGTCATTAATAACTATGTATGGAAGAGTTTAAAACAACAGGGAAATGCATTCAACAATGACACTGTTTTTTTTTTAAACAGCAAACTATTTTTTTAATACATGCAGTTTATTTGCAGTGCGATCACAATGCTTTCAAAAAATAGTTATTGAGAAACGATACAAAGGACATGTTAGAAGGGGGTTGGCAGTATTTATTTTTAGATGTTAAGAACAAGGATGACTTTTGCCATCCTTCTGTTTTCCTGAAATTTTCAAGTTTCAAAAAAAATGCACATGGCTCACTTTGATGCACTCACTGAAAGGTTTTCACCATGGCCAGCCTGCCTTTTTTGTTTACCAACCTACTTTGGGAGATGGACCACTGTCACCATTTTGTTCCTACTTTTTGAATGATCCTAAACCTTATCATGACATCTGTACTCCTGTATTACACTTAGTTGTTTCATACTGACCTTCTCTGCTGCCTATGAGTTTATTAAGAGCTGGGATTGTCTGACTTCTCTGCAGAATTCCAGCACTTGGCTAGTCTGCAGTCCCCTAGTAGACTCATACATTTTTGTTAAATGAATGATAATTCTCATGACTGAATTAATAGTTTGCACCGTGAGCTTCCCGAAAAGGATGATAAGCCAATGTTTATATTTGTAGGTGTATATTTCAATAGCATCAGAGCTTACAAACACCATACTTCATGTTTTCATGTGTCTTGCTTATATTTTGCACATTCACAAATTAAAAAATAAAACTAAAAATGCAGATGAGCTTTTTTTTTCTCCCACATTGCCTTTTCTAAGTAATGATGAACAGTGTTCAACATGCATGCTTTTCTAACATGAAATCTGTAAATTCTCTGAACACAGGCAAAATGTATGGAAATTATATCAAATCCAATTTAAGTGTGTTTTCTTAAACTTAGGGTGTATGATATTTAGTTTCATGAGCAGAACAAATAATACAATTAGTGTTTATTCTTTGACTACTCTTTTAGTAAACAACTCAGTTAAGAAAACGCACGCAACACAAAAACACAGTGCTTCTTGGTCCTTGCTCCAAGTTTCATATGTTAAACAAAGACAGACCAACCTTAAACCTTTTGATAAATATGATGCTTGTGGTAACTGCAGCATTCACTTCGTATCCCATTTCTCCAAGTTCCTGTCAGCCAGATGTCACTTGCAATGCAAACACTAGAAAAATATGAAATAATAATTTCATACATCATCTATGTGTGCATGAGCCGGTCAAACATTCAATACAAATTCAAACTGCTACTACACGCAGAGCAAATATCATCCAAATAATATTTAAAATGATTGAAAGGCTTTTGATTTGGAAGTGTATTCTCTTAAGCTAAGTGGTCCCCAAGACCATCTAGAAAATTCAATTGTTTCATTTTTAAAATGTTTTCTGCCCAAAATTATATCAAACCCTAATGTCTCAATAGAAACACATGGGATTGGATTGCTGACTGGGCGCCTGATGTCAAAGGAAAATCTAATTTCACAATGGCATTTCCTCATACTGTCTCACCAAAATACAAAATGGATAAAATTTTAATGGATAATTTTCAGAAGCAGAACGTTAGCCATTGGGAAAATATGGAGGGGAACTTAGCATTGAGCATAGAAGAAGCTCAAGGAAGAAATGGAGTATAAATACAGATATACAATACTATATAAAAAGCATTCTTAAAAGCTTTTTCTTATCAAAAACAGAACTTCAACTTTAAAAAGCACCTTACTATCAAAATATAAGCTTTTTCTATGTCCACTTCTAAGTTTCTCTGCCCGAATCTTTTCTATTTTGTAAAATGATATGGGGAAAAGGAATCACACCATAAGCTATACTATTAGATATACATTTGCACAGTGTTGATTTCTATTTTTGATGTTAGCTACAAAAACGGTCCTGTGTACCCCTGTCTTCAATTAAGAGATAAGAGTGAATGGTATTAGCCTCAGCCCTGCTTCTTTTCACTAAGGCCCTAAAAAGCATCTCTTTTTGTTTGCTGTTCAGTGGTGAATTTTCCTGCCTGTCTGAAGGGAAGAAGGTTCAGCTCCCTCTGTTTCAAGGAAGGGACTCCATGACTATATGAAAAGCAGGGTTCAGAGCAGACAGACCTTCATATTAGCTGTATGAACTTCAGCATGTCCCCTATATCTTTGAGCTTCCGTATTCTCATCTGTAAGCTAGAGATAGAAATTGTCATCTTACTGTTTGCTTGCAATGTTTAGCAATAATACTTATAAAAAGTATTTGACATGGTGCTTGATACAAGGGAGGTCCTCAAGGGTTATTTTATGAAGATTCTAATGTCTTTGAGCTGCTAATACTTGCTATCTTGGATTCTGCGTGCTTTTGAGTCTTTCTTGATCATCTTCTTCACTCAAGCTGACAACGATAGGCAGGTTTCACATTAAGTGCTGAAGGAGGGAAGGGGCAGCCTCCACGCTGGACGGATTTGCCACAGTCGTCCTGGTCATCAGTGAAGCAAGCCATGGTGCAGCCACACCACTGGCAAACCCTGAATGTCACTATATAACCTGGAGCCGTGGACCAAAGGCATTGAGGAGACCACGAAGACGTAGCTGCTGATCTCCTACAAGGGGAATCTTGCTCCTTGGGGGTCACTGAGGATGTTCATCAATTTTCCTCAGTCAGCAACATGCACCCCAGACTTTCTACGGAGGAGCTCGCCATTAGTGCTAGATTTTAACGCAAATGTTAAATTCTGTAACACCAATGTACCTGTTTAAAAACTTGAAGCTGACTTGTAACACATTTGGCATTTCTCTCCCTCTTAGTTTCTTGACTACATTATACTTTCCTGTGACAGCAGGCCCTGGGTCTTTAATTATCTTGGTCATGCATCCCTTCTTCTCTCCAGTTCTAACACAAGGTTTGGGGCCAGGTAGACCATTAATAAATACCTAGTATTTAAAACTGAAGTTAGTGGGGTGCCTGGGTGGCTCCGTCCTCTAAGCGTCCGACTTCAGCTCAGGTCATGATCTCATGGTTCATGAGCTCAAGCCCCACGTTGGGCTCTGTGCTGACAGCTGAGGGCCTGGAGCCTGCTTCACATTCTGTGTCTCCCTCTCTCTCTCTGTCCCTCTCCTGCTCTTGCTCTTTGTCTCTCTCAAAAATAAACATTAAAACAAAATTGAAAAAATAAAAAATACAATTGAAGTTAGCTCTCTTGAGGCAGCTTATTTAACTGAATAAAAACTGACCCTGTTTATAATCTAGGATGAGGAGACTGTATGGTCTAGTTGCTGACACTAAATCTATAGGATTTAGAATCAAACAAAACCAGATTGGTATTCCATCTCAGCCATTATTTACCATCTTGGGCAAATTTCTTGATGTTTTCAAGTCTCAGTTCTCTCGATTATAAGATAGAAATAATAATTCTTACTTCTTAAGATCACTATAAATAGGGTTGCCAGTAAAACACAAGACCTCCTTTTAAATATGAATTTTAGATAACTTTTTTTTTTTTTTACTATAAGTATATCCCAAATATTGTATGGGACATACTTATACTGAGAAATATTTGCTGCTTATCTAAAATTCAAATTTAATTGGATGTTAACTAGATTTTAATTTGCTAACTATGGCAACCCTAATTGTAAAGACTAAATGAAACAATACATTATAAAGCTACTAGCTCCATGCCCATTGGATAGTGGGTGCTCATTAAGTGTTATCTCACTTTCTTCTTCTCTCATGGGGCTGTTGTATGATTAAACGCCTGGTACACAGTACCAATTCAATAGCTTTTAGTGAGTTTTTCCTCTCTAGGCTCAGCCTCAGAAGAATGTACTCTGTGCTAACAAGGGAGGAAAAGCCTCACCTACTCGCAGTGTTTGTCTCTAGATGGCCTTCCTTCTCTGTTCTCCTTCCCAGGGCCTGTTTGCAGCATGGCCCCCGAGGGTGCAGAGTGGCCTCGTTAAAAGGCCAAAGCCAAAGGGACAGAGCTTTTAACATAGATCCCCCTCAACTCATGGCAAATTGATGTTTGAAGATTTGAATTTACTTTGGAAGCAGATGTTAGAAATTCTTAACTTGTGAGCCCTCTAAAGAGTGCCAAAACAGAATTGCAAAGGGTGTGATTTACAAAAACACAGAGGTACAATAACCTGTCCAGCGAAAGCCTATCACCTAAATTGTGTTATAAAGGCATTGTTAACAGCTCTAAAAAAACTCTTCCTTTTTTCTATACACCATCCCCCACCCACAAGTCAGCTTGTCCAGACACTGGTGTTCATTGGGCAGAAAAACGTTCTTCTGCAGCTATTGCCAGATGCCCTCATGGAGCAGCTAGACATGAACGGGGCTGTCCACAAAAGATACAGGTTTTTGAGGATGCCTCTTTTTTCCCTACAATTCAGTGTTGTTTCTCTCAGACAAGCCAGAGATAGTGCATAGGATATGATTCAATGGAAAGTCTTTGTACAAGAAAATGGTTCTTTCAACATGGCCTATCTGTGGATCAGTACATTTGGAGTCTGCCTGACCCATGTTCCCAGACCCGCAGCTGGCTCCACAGAAGCTCCATTCTGCCCCAGTTCTGGGAATGGAATACCCTATGTCTGGAAAATAGTTAGAGCCAAAAATCTACGAATATTTCTAGATTACACATCAGATCTTTCCACAGGAATCCAGGCTCTGGCTGACAACAGAAAGCAGGTACTGTCCACTTCCTTCAGCTCACATTCTCATGTAAACAGGCGGCCACCTTACTCAGCACCAGCTGCAGCTTCTGGGTGGTCCCGCTAAGAAGTTCCCAGTGGATTGCAGTGCAAGCTTGTAGGCTGGTGGTCACACAGCTCTAGCAAGCATTTGTGGGAGGCTGCAAAGGCACGTATGCTCTCCACGCTCTGGTCTTGGGTGGACAATCAAAGTAAAAACTAACTTCCCAGAGAAGGTCTGTTCTCCAAAACTAAGGGGAAAAAAACCCAACAAAACAAAACTGAACAAGACAAAACCATAGAGGCAAAGAGTGGGCAGATTTTCTGGCAGGCAATTCTTGATATGAAAATTTGGGAGTTCTGCTTCCCCCTTCCTCTTGGGCATATAGAAATAGAGTCTTCATAAATGCATGCTAATGGATCAGTATTATTGCATACTAATGAACGATATTATAAGACTTTCCCGAATCTCTCCTCAGGAAGGTAGAACAAGCGAGTGTCTGGGTTCCCACCGATTAGCTGTTTAACAAGTTACTTAACCTCTCTGTTGTGAGAATATAAAGAAATTAATACATGGATAGGTTTTGAATACTACCTGCCCGGCATTTAATAAGCCCTAAGCAAGTATTAACTATTATCAATATAATTAAAATGTCTTTAACAATTATGCTCTATCTTTGTAGAGTGCTTTATAGCTGTAAAGTACTTTCATCTCTTTTTTGGTGAATCTGCAGCCAAGATGAGGTGGAAACTGAGAAATCTCCATTTTTCATAATTGGAGAAAGGATAAATAGGAGTAATCAGATGGTTGTATAATACTATTCCAGGCAGAAGTGGTGGTATGACTTAATAGGTGGCAAAGGCAAATTCTATAAAGAGGATATTGAGATGGTTGCTGGGTTGGAACCAAGAACCCAACAGAAGCGTAGTGGAAACACAGGCAGTGTTCAGGGGTGCAGACAGCAAATGTATAGAAATGGCTGGAAGGTGCAAGAAATGTTTATAAGAAGCTTAGAAATAAAAATCAGGCAATTACATAGAATTCAGGACACAATTAAGATCACAAGTAGCTATTTAGCACTTTTAGAAAAATTTAAATGCCCTGGTCCTGCACCTTACCCCAAGTCAATCATAGATGAGGATTTAAGAGTTGAATATATAAAAAATGAAAAAGCATAGAGTAAGCAGAAGAAAAGAAAAAATGAGAATTTACCAAGCATGGGAGGGGGGTAGGTTTAATTTTCCAAGCTTAGAATCAATAGAACAGATGTTTTTGAGTGTTCGTTCACACTTTCATTTTGGTACTCATGATTCCCCCAAATCAGGGAAATCAATTTCAGGGCACACAGGTAGCACTTCCAATAGAAGCTCTTTGCTTCTCTTGGTTTCATCTTTTTATCAGGACTCTCAGTGAGGTACTACATAATCTGTAGTGCCCTGTGATGAATGAAAATGTAGAAATCCTTGCTCAAAGAACAGGAAACAAGTGCCATTAGACATAGTAAATTATAAAACTTTTTTTCCCTTTCTTCTGTTGTCTCTCTCTTGAACTGCCATGATGGTTTTTATTTGCTATTTAATGTTCCTCTAAGTAAATAAAATTGAAATTTTAAATTATTAGCCTGAATTTTACTGTTTATACTGTGCAATGACAGTTTTAAATATAAAGCATTTAAATTATATGCAGATTTACTGAAATTGCACAATTTTTATTTTGTGGTAGTTTGTACACGCATAGGTATTTTGTTATCAAACCAATGGCAATGCTGCATAAAACGAACTCAACTGTTTTTATTGTACTTCTTGATACACATTCTACCAACTGCTACTTTCAGTACTGATGAATAAGGAAGGACTGACAGGAAAATGAACCATAGGTCATCCTATCATTTCCTTTCTTTCTGTGTCATCACTTCCAGCACAGTGCTTGGATCCGCAAGCCCATGCTCAATGGACACTAAATTCCGCATGTGAGCAGGGCAACGAGGAAAGATGGACGTGCATGTTGCACATCTACCCTCTCCCCACGCACATGATCCACTGGCCCTCAGGACTTCTCTTACAAAACACAAATTCAAAGATTAAATTATGAAGAATTTTGAGATAGAGGCAGCAGAGAATTAAACCAAGTGTGAAGTCCCGGGAGACTGCACAGGTCACACACCCATGAAGCCACCCATGTCTCTAGGTAAAATTTTACTTTGTTTCAGTTCCAGTCATTATACTGTCTTGGGAACGCCTTCAGTGCTAATGTCCAAACAAGTGTTATGTGGTAGTGTCTATCCTTTAAAAGTGTACAGGTGTCTTGCTTAGATTCATCATTAAGTCCCTAGGGGAAAAATAGCTCTATTTTATAACATTTTGCATCGTCCATGAATCAGAAGGTCCTGTGTATACATCAGGTGCTTGTTGTGGGTGGTGATGGTGGGGAGCACCCTCCATGATGTGGCTCATGGAATTCCTGAGGCTATGAATTAGTAATATTTGTTATTCTACTCCTGCTTGCTAAATCCCTTATTATCAACAAACAAAGGAGTAAGATGCTTATGCTATTGCTTTTCATGTCCCTTGTAACCTACAATATTCTGAAGAATTGCCAGAAATTCACTTTCTGGTTCTTTCTTAGTCCCTGAATACTAGCATAGGAAAATGGTGATGGTAAGTGTGCAGGTAGCTATACTATCTCAGTCCAAAGACCTATAGGGTATTTCTAGCACCTCCAAGAATAATCACCATGGAGAAGCAGTAGAAGGCATCCATGGCAAGGATCCTGGACACTGAAATCTTCGTATAAGATACAAATCTTATATGTACAAATACTTAACCATCACCAGAAAACCGGAGAGATGACACAATGACGTTAGAATATACAGGCAAGGGCCAGCTCACCGTGGCAAAAAAGATTCTGAATTGAGGCAAAAATGTTTTGACACATTACCCACCTCCATGCCTTCAAACCTGGGGACTGTGACAAGCTCTTTAGTAACCAAGAAAAATGGTACTGGGGAAGGGTTCTTGGGGTATAAGTTAATTATATCTCTAGTAGTTTCCCAGAGTAACCCAAAAAGGAGAGAGTCCAGTTGATTTTCAGGTTGTATCTTAGGACCTAGAATCTATGTAGTAATGAGGGAAAAAGCCAGGGAAGCCAAAACGTCTCCCTGGACCAAGGGGATGAGCACAGGACCAGAGAAAGAAAACCAGCCCAGGAAGATTATAATCCAGGTGTGTTCCACATTAGGGCAGACAGCCCATGGGATGACATGGGGCAGATGGTTTAAACAACTGCTGCTGGAGGAGAGCTGGTTCAGTGAATTTAAAGGCACTGAGTCTGCTGGCCTAGACACACGACCAAGGATAGGATCACTGTCCTTTTGCTGAGATAGCAGACCTCATGGGATAGGCAGCATTTAGGGAAGGAAAGAAAAAAAAAAAGTCAGGGAATGCTAACCCTGTACTTAATCATCAAGAATATCAAAGGAGGAAATCCAAGCTAAGAGAGAATGTAAAAAATCTCTTCAATGAGGCAAAATAATGAGAGTAAATCTGGAAAAAGAAAAGGAAGGGCTGTGGGAAGGAAGGAACAAAAGAAGGAAAAGAAGGAGAGAAAGTGATTGTATTTGTGAAAGTCCCTTGCCTTGCATAAGGCCTGATGCATAATAGTAATGGTATTTCAAGTCCGCCGAAGATTAGAGAAATTAGAGAGGAAGAAAATAAGCTGTGATTTAGTTTGGACCAGTGCAATTTTTCTCTTCAACCCCTGGCTGTTAAAAATGTCATAATTTACCCCATGATGAGAAACTCAAAAGATAAACACTTAATTGAAATAGGCTGACACGTTTCCTAAGGGTACTCATTTTAGGACTAGGAAGAAGGGAAAGAAGGAAAGATGGAGAATGAAGGAGAGGAGAATTGATAGCTCACTAATCTATTTCCAATCAAAAATAGCTTGAGTTGCTCAGAGGGCGGCCTCTGTGGTATGGTTGGCAAACAAAACATAGAGAAGTTGACTTGCTCTAATCCATAGAGAGGCGGCCAGCTCTGAAAGGCCAACTAACACAGGTAAGAAAGATCTTCTTAGTAAAGCATCTCTGAGGGGCCATGGTTTCTGTGTTCATCAAGAATCCCCGAAAACCTGGAAATTTGGAAGTAGTCAGAATTGATTTAATCCTTTTTACTATAAATCTCATTTCTGAAAATGATTAACAGAGGCAGAGACATAAATGGTAAAGTCTCGATCAGGGGAAATACTGTCAGCGTATCATCTAGATAGATTAGAAAATGAACACTCAGGTTTCTGTGAAGGAAAACTAATGACATTAAGTCAAGATGAAATAGAAAGGAGCGTCACACAGGCTCAAAAATCATAAACCATGAGCTCGCCCTGACAGAAGACCCTCAGCAACTTTCTGAACTGGAAAATTATCAGGAGTTTGGTCTGAGAGTATTATCTCAGGCCTCATTTAGAGGCTCCGGCTTGTTTGGGCTTGTTCTGAAGTTCTGGGAATGGCTTTGCCAAGGTTCTGACATTTGTATAAGAGTGAGGTCCTTCCGCCTACAACATTCAGTGCAATCAACTGCATATGCTCAGAAACAAGACAGTGAGGGTTTGGCTCGCTAAAACAATAAATAAACATTTAAGATACTTCCATACTGTGCCACCATCTGATTTCTGAGGTGTCACAATTCTGCAGCCTTTCAGAAAAAAGGCAGAGAAATCGGTGGTGGCTGGGACCAACGTCCTTTGTTTAAAGTAAGATCAAATAGTGAAGCGAGTATATAAATTCCTGCCAAATAAAGCTAAAGCAGGCCTTCTGCTCTGCTTGGTAGTGGGAACAAGCCTGTACATCTGCTTCACATGTGGTGTATCACTTGATTACTTAAACTACGTCTCCACTGGAAACACACACACACACACACACACACACATTCTAGCCTCCATTTTTTAGAATAAGCCAAGTAGAACCACCTCAAATCTAAATATCAGTTTGCTGCAGTTTCTCCCGGGTTTGACAGAACAATTCTATTGCGTTCTCATGAAGTATCTTGAAGTTGACTCACTCTCTTAGCTCTTTCAGTGACACACAGTGATCAACCGGAAATTGTTCCCATTGTCTTGAACCTGGGGAATCCCTGCAACTAACTTGCAAGTCTTTCTTATGCAGAGAGCACTGGGGTTCCTGAAATTTGATGTGAAGGCACTGACCCCGTGGCCAGGCCAGGAATAACACTCTGCTCATTCTTCAGAGAAACAGTTCTATGAATCTAAAATTCAAGGCAAATCTTTTCCCAACTTCAGACTTGGAATGGTTTTGTGAAAAGTATTTCCCCAACCTCCCCGACCCGTTTTTTATGGCTACAACACTGGAAAACAAAAATGTGCTGCTCTTCATCTCAAATTTTCAAAATATGCAATATGCAATAAATCGATGGGGAGTTAGGTGGGTAGATAGATACTTGCTGTTCAATTCTGATGTTTCTGACTTAAAATTTTAAGGTCATTGTCTCCCTTCTGACACCTTTTACTACATCAACATCCCATTATATCATTATAGACTCAAGAAGCAACGCACTTTTACATTCCGCAGGATAATGACTCTTTTGTATTTCAGTTTTTATCATAATATAAATCTTGAATTGCAATTTGCATATCTTTTGTTTAGAAAAAGAGACCCCTATTTAAGACTTTGTCATTTTAATACATAGGCTTTAAAGTGGCTTTTTTTTTTTTAAAAGAAATGCACCAAAATATTCCAATTTATTCTTCAGCTGAATTACTGAATCCGATTCTACCTTGGCTGCATCAATAAATTAGCAAACATCCTGAACAATACATTTCCAACAACGATGGCTCAACTGCTTAGTCCTCTGTGCCTTTAGGTTCACTGCCTGTTAGAATTCCAATCACAAATTTGCAATGGCAATTTGGCAATTTGGACTGGACGTCTGATTACACACACACACACACACACACACACACACACACACACACACAAACATATGTATGTATACATTTGTTCATTTATTTATTCTATATGAAGATTATACTATGTATGTATACTCACATACACATATATGTTTATTTATTTCATATAAAGAGTACACTGTCTGCTCATCAGCTCTTTTATTCTTTATTTCTTTATGCCTTTGATTCTTTCATGTGGTAAAACTATATGTAAGTAGCTTGGGAAGTTTGTCTCCGTGGCAGACCTTGGGCAGAACTGGGAGAGCCTTTAAGACACAGGGCACGAACAGCATCCTGCCTGCCTCTGCAGCGCACGAAGGGAGCAGGTAAAGTGTGCATGTATCTAGCATCTCCAGTGCCCACCGCAGTTCCTGGCACAGAGGGTGCTTATTAAATATGTGTTGAATAAACAAATGAATGAAAGAAGGAAATGGACCCTCAGACTGGACTTTTCCCTTTCTACCTCTTTCGTCAAATTAGAGAGCTGCCTGAGTAGCTTTCGCTCTCGGGGACTGACCAACATCTGCCCATTTTTCCTGTGTAGCCCCCACCACTGTTCAATGTGCTTTATTTCGCTTTTGCCCATTCCATCCTAGAAGGCTCTGACGAGGCCAAGGGATGAGACCATTGTGGACAAGTTCTCTTTCTGCAACAAAGCAAACCCCAAGGTCTTAAAAAAACAAAACATTTTAACCTTCTACTTTCCAATGGCCTGATGACATAGGGGAACTGATTGCTTAGGTTAAATGAACATCAGCCAGCTGTAAAAGAGGCGTCAGTGGAGTATGGAGGGCTCCGCATGGGGACTGGGAAGCCACAGCAAAATGGAGTTCAAATCTCACCTCTTCTGTTTACTATTAGTTTCAACTGTGGCAAATTATTTCATTTCTCTTAGCCTCAATTTCCTTATTTGTAAAGTGGGAATGATGGTCTCTGCCTGCCAGGACTGTCATGAACGGGACAGTGAACATGTCTAGTTAGCCCATGTTATGTCTGTACCGTGTATTCACTACCCCTATTTCCATACCGTCCTTCCCTCTCCCCCAACCCCATTATTTCAAATTATTTCTTTTCTTCCTGGAAAAAGATGGAAAATTCAAATGTCTTCCAACATGGCCACAATGAGGTAGAGGAGCCAGAGAAAAGTGAACCAAAATAGCCAGAGCAGAAAACCAATTCATGCTCCAAGATAACTGTGTCCTTTTGAGCCCTTCCTTTAGCTCTTCCCTGGACCCTCTCCTTGGACTAGGACATGCACCCTGGAGGCTCTGAGAAGTCCACATTGGGCCAACCTGACTGTCAGTGAACTGTGGGGAGCTTTGCAACCCCTGTAAACACAGGCAATTAAACCCCTAAAAGCTCTTAGGCTTATTGCCCAGTAAATTCACAATGAATAGTAACCTTAATAAATGTTATAAATCTCACCTCAGAGCCAACAGGAAATTCAAACTTTCGCGTGTGTGGGATCCAAAGTGCTGCTGAAACAAAAGGGAGGTATGTGGACAAGGAGAACATTGTGCTCTGAGCTCCCTTCCCCTGGCAGCACCAAGCGCCCCAGGCCTGGGAAAGGCCCTTAATTGTGTTTTGTGAGGCAGTTCTCTGGCCTCCTCACTCCTCCCTTCCTTCACCTGCCTTAACTCTTTCTTGTCCTGGTGGCCCAAGAGGTAATCCATCCACACACGTCTCCCACTGACTGAAATAAATGATGGTAATATTTGATGGAGCCAAATTACGGACAAGTTGCTTTTTTATGTCAATGTTTTAGTCAGAAACAATTTTAGAAACTTAATTAAACCCTAAAACTGAAACTTAAACTGAGTGCTATAAAAAAAAAAAAAGGAAATATCAAAGAAGAGAAACCACTGGATATTTTGATCCACACCCTCACAAAAGGGTGTTAGTTTTAATAAACAGTCACAATTTGGCGCTGTTATGAACCATAAGGCACACTCCTGGCCATGTTTCCAATTTCCTCTCTTGCCTTTACTGCTGTTATATTAAGGTCTGTGGTGAGGCAAAATGTTTATTAAAAAAGGTGAGGAGAGCAATATTCCAGATTAGATTATTTCACCTGTTCTAACTACACACTGGCCAATCAGAGCTCTTCGTGGTGGGTTTGAGAGTAGCAGCCCTCCCACCTCTGGGGTTGAGGGAGGGGGAGTTTCAGCCTGTGGTTACAAAGTGAATGCAGATTAGGCCATTTTAATTACTGAGTTTAACTGAATATGGAATACATTTTCCAGTCACAGAGAGGGGCAAATAAATGCATCTGGAGCCTCCTCCATCATGGAGATAATTACACTGGGATTGAAAAACATCTCGGGCGCAGTGAGCAATGAGGGCTCGAGTGATAGAACAGTCTTCTGAGAAGGCGTCCTTCATTTCAGGAGGGGTTAAGCTGGAGGAGTCTTCGAGTGGCTTCATAAGGAAACAAAACATTTTCTCTTCGGAGACCCATTCATACAGAACTCTTCTGGAGTAAGATGGGGAAGAAATGCTCAGCATGTTGAAAATTACCTAGAACAGCAAAGTCCCATTAAAGCAACACATTTCTTTGATTCTCCTGAGGGTTTCTATAAGACAATAGGCTTTCTTATAGTGAATCCTTGGGGACTTCCAAATCCTTTAATTGTTTCTGGAATTTCTCTAATTGTGGGAGCTGCTGAAAAGCACTTTTAGGTATTGAATGAATTGCTTTTGTTCCCCAACTTTAACACTGTTTCTTTACACTCCTTTCTTCTCTTCCTTCTTGTTGGTAGGTGGATGATGCTTCTATCCCAAGCCGATATGTAGATGAGATTTTGTTGAATAGTGTTATTCAGGTTTAGGATATGATACACTACTTCATCCATGGCATAGCCAGATCTGCATAATCAGAAGATATGTAAACTAGTATCCTATAGGATTTATTTCAGAAACATGGGTTTTTAACTCCCTTAACACAAGTATCCATCCTGGGTTCCCCCACATTCATATACACTCAGCTTGCTCATGGGAACAGCCTCTAGGCCACTGCTGCCCAACAGAAATATAGTGTGTACCACAAACACAAGTCACATGGGTAATTTTAAATTTCCCACTGGCTATATAAAAAAAAACTTAACAAGAAACAGGTGATATCAATTCTAATAATATGTTATTTAGCCCAACTTATCCATACCCTTGTTATTTTCATATGTAATCAGTACAAAAATTTATTAATGAGACATTTTATATTATTCATCATGCTAAGTCTTCGAAGCCCATTTTGCATTTTACACTGAAAGCACATCTCGATTTGTACCAGCCACATCTCAAATGCCCAATAGTCACTACCGTAATAATGGCTACTGTATCAGGCAGCGTAGCCCTCAACTCAAGAATTTCCAATTCTTTAAAGAGTTTATCTGATTCTATCCTTTCCTCTGTTAGCTTTGGTGTATATCAATGCTATCCTCTTCCTACCAACGGCATCTGCTTTAAAACTCATACGTCCTACAAGTTCTGAGTAAACCCAGGTACCTATCATGTAACAACAGACCCTTGTGGTTTCAGTGACATGAACCTGATACTTCCCAATGTTTACTCTGGGAACATAACGTCCTCATCTGTGAAGATGGCTGTTTTCTTCATGTATGTTCACAAGAGTGCCAACCCGCACGTGCAAACCACCAGAGGGTAAAGTGGCTCCTAACAAGAGAATCCTGAAGAAAACCATCCCCATTCTACAGCTGGGGTTTTTACTGAGGCAGGACACTGGGTTCCACCCCCACCCATCTCTGCCTTGCTCTTTCAAGGAAGTCTCAAACCCCATGCTCGCCCTGAACTGAATCCATTTTTCGATGTGCCAATACTCCCCTTATCCTCCTGTTACATGTTTAATCTGACAGACTGCCACCATGAATAAGTAACGTAACACTTTCTTTACTCTGAGATAGTCAAGAGCTCAGGGCTTAGTTTTGTTTTTTGTTTTTTTTTAATTTTTAAATGTTTATTTATTTTTGAGAGAGAGAGAGAGAGAGAGCACAAGCAGGGGAAGGGCAGAGAGAGAGGGAGACACAGAATCTGAAGCAGGCTCCAGGCTCCGAGCTATCAGCACAGAGCCCGACACGGGGCTTGAACCCACGAACTGTGAGATCATGACCTGAGTCGAAGTCGGATGCTTAGGCAACTGAGCCACTCAGGTGTCCTGGGTTTAGCTTTTAAGTACAAACTTTAAAAAAATATATTAAATTCCACAAACCTGTTTCTTCCTTTTTCTCACCGCCCCACCCTGCCCCGCATCACAAGGGCATAAAAAATACTTTGGTAATTGTTTTCCTAGAAAAGACCCTTGATAGGCCACTAACACCATCTTTAAAATCCTTGTCAGTGTAAATGAATGTGTTTTCCTATCATTATAGTGTTAGAGAGCCTGAAAGTTTCTGAGAAGGAACGATGAGGTAGAGGACCCGTTCAGCCAGTGGGCAAATGGACTTTTGAGCATCTCATTCCCAAATTTCTATTCTCAGAAAACAAAAATCCTAAAAAATATTCTAGATTCTAAAATATTCTGTCATGCCACCAACCTCACGTTGTGTTCATAGTTATGCTACTTCAGAAGCCATTAGTCTAAATAGAGCCTTTTGATACCCTATTTCTCGAAGTGCTTGATCTGCCCAGCATAGGCCCCAGAATACTAGCTGTTTGTAAGAGAAAATGCATGTAATTCTTTGCCAAGAATAACTAAAGCATAGGTCTAAAATTTAGGTTCAGTAGGAAGAGTATTTAAGAGTTCTTAGGTGTCTATATTGACTTTTCAATTTTATCCAACATTTTATTGTCCTTTCAGTTGTTATACAATAATTGATGGTGACTACTTAAATAGATACTTAAGCTAATTTTTTTTATAGAGAAAACATAAAATATGAGGTTTAATTTTTAGTGCATTCTTCCTCTGTCTCAGTTACCCAGGTCTGGGTACCTGCCATTATAAACCAGTATAGCCATCATACAAGATGAGAACACTTAACCTGGGAGCAACTACTTAAATCTTCAGGCACTGTGTCAATAGCAAAAAGAAAAGAAAAGAAAAGATCTAGCACCACAAATGCAAACCTATAAAGCAACTAAAGCAACAGCAAATGCTATAATGTGTAGTCCCAAGCTTCTCCCTTGCCAAGCCTTCTGCCGTGTTCTGAGCTGGGTAAATATTACCAGGTCTGGATAAGGTGTCTTTGTTCAGGCTCAGACTCCAGGTGCTCTCCAGGTGAGCAGAGGATCCAGGACGCAGAGGCTGCTTAGGCAGTGGGGACCCTGGATTTTCCCATCCTGCCTGCTCAAACACAATGCTTAGGCTGCCAATGTCCTGAGGCACTATGAAGACAGTGAGTTTAAGAATTCAGCTTGTCTGAAAGGGAATAGCCTATTTTCCAGGTTAAAAAAAATCTTAGGGATGTCTGGGTAGCTCAGTCAGTTGAGTGTCAGACTCTTGATTTCAGCTCAGGTCATGAATTTAGGGTTCATGGGATCGAGCTCCCTGTTGGGTTCTGTGCTGAAGGCACAGAGCCTGCTTGGGATTCTCTCTCCCTCTCTCTCTGCCTCTCCCCTGCTCACGCTCTCTAACAATAAATAAACTTAAAAAAAAAAATTAAAAAATTTTAGACATCAACTAAAGGAATCTTACATGTGAGAGAAGGTTAAAAGAAGTTAAGTGCTTTAAGATCATATACATTTAACTAGTAGCATCAGAATTAGTGCTAGAAATTGTAGGGAAATGGAAGGAAAGGAAATTGACATATAGCATGTGAGGAGCAGCTTGCGGCTCTTGTGTTTTCTTCTGTGATTTAGATTATCTGGTGCCTTCATTGTGTAACGCAAGTAAACCGCTTCTTGCTGACTCTCAAATGGCTCTGTGGCTGGGAGAGGTTAGGTTTTTCTGCCTTTCAACACATAAGAGAAATCTGTATCACAAATACAGATGTGAACCCTGCTTTTTCTTGTCATGCTCAACTTCACGAGAACAGATAATGTATCTCTTTCTAATGCTGCTGTACCCTAGTTGCCAGCACAGTGCCTTTGTGGAGTCTCAATAAATAGGTTCCAAATGAAAGAATGGATAAATGAACGAATAAGTGAATAAGCTCGTGGAAGGAAAGCTCTTTACAGCAGAGATGTGCCTTACTTTACATATTTATTACATTCCTGTAAATGTATGTGCACGCCTGATTTTGGTAACTCACGTGATATACTTCTTGCGATGTGTCAAGTTTGCATCTAAATTAACAGTTGCTTTTCTTTTAAATCATTAATTATTTGAACCAACCACATACAACCAGAAGTGGGGCTCTATTTAGAGGAACTTTCTAAAAGTAAAATATTCTTTATGTGTTAGGGAGGACTCATAGCCCCTTACTTATCCATTTTGTGAGCCTGGCTGTGTATGCAGCTTTGTTATTGTTGTTTGAAGAGCTGGACTCATCTGTTCAAGAGAAAAGGGGAACCGACAACAAAGAAAAAAAAAGCGACACCTCTGAATGCTCTGAGGCCCTCCAGTAGTAGTGACAAGTGATTAAGCACAGAACCAGGCTACGCCTCAAGAACTCTTGCTCTCCGCTGCTCCCCTTGAACCCTGGGAGACTTGGTTTGCCATCAATTCTGCACAAAGTGAGGCTGTATTTTTCAGCTGAGAGGCATTCGGGGGGGACAGAGACGAACACCTTGGTATGTCAACCTTGAAGTACCACCTGGAGGGCGAGGGCCTTTCACAGTTTAATAGTGGACAGAATGTTATGGTGATGATCTGGGTCAGGTGGTGACTGAAGCAGTCACGGATCCTGGAACAACAGATGTCACAGTGACAGCTGTAATATCCAAGACTTATTTTTCTCCTTCAGCAGCAGAACAAAATAATGGGTAACAGATCTGATCCTGCAAAGGAAGCACCGCCTTTCCTTTATTAGTTTGCTCACTTTGGCTGTACGATATTAACTTCTTATACCATATGCGCTAAATCTTAAGCAGTCAAGTGTTTCCTTAAGATACAAAATAGAGCCCACGATGCTGAAGGTAGGCTTTTGGTAGATAATGTTTTCAAAAGAATTTTATCCTGACCTTCTAAGCACCAAATTCTCCTTGGGTTCTACTGAGAAAAGTTATCTGGCCTCTTTGGAAGCCTACTGGCAAATTGGTAGACAATTATTGACAAAGTAGCTCTATCAACAATATGAAGTCCAGAATATCATGATTATAAAATATGCCACAGAATTTTTAAGTGGTCCAATACACTGGATGGTCTATGAGACCATAAATTCCATTGATTTATAATATAGAGAGAGTAGCTTTACAATATTAAACAATAAAAAAATAAAACTGTGTTAGCATAATACCTGGCACTCAGTAAACATTAAACAAATGAATAGTGAGTGATCCAGAGCTGTTTCTGGAGCTTTAGGTAACTGTATCATTGCTCTTAAGCATTTTTCACTTATGTCACTCTTTTACTAAACTTAAACACCATTTTACCTTTCTCTATAAATGCTTCCTAATTAATCTTGCTCTAAATAATATGATACACTGGTTTTATTTGTGTTTAAAATATACAGGGCGCAATAAAAGTAAATAAAATACCATGAATTGAAATAATTATCAAAGAGAAACTAAAGCAAACAACATCTTAACTAGACTTCCAAATACTTTTCCCATCAGAAAAACAGCTTCGTGTTTCTCAAATGGCATGGGATGGAGTGACCGTTCACTGCAGAGTGTCTCTGTGGTTCCCGGTGTGAGGTATCATGGCACCTTCTTGGGGCTGACCCATGAGCTCCTCTGTAACTTGCTGTCACACTGTCACCTCATTCTTGAATTGCACAGGGAGAAAGATACATCTCAGCATTTCTCTTGCTACCACAATCTTCTCTAGCTTACATAAGCTCTCTCCATCGCCATTTTCCCTACCAAGTCCAGACAAATTGGGGTAAGGATCTGGAATTATGACCAAGGACTCTTGGCCATCCTAAGTTTCCCTATGATGAGAGTGAGGAGCAAATTGATGAAGACATAGCTTTCTGCCAATGATCGTCATGAAAACATTAATTGAGCACCCACTATTTGTTGACCCCAGAGACAGAGACAAGTAGAAAACACATGATGTTTCCTTAGGAAACTTAGAGATGTACTTAGGAAGAGAACTGACAATGTAACTCCAGAAAATGCCCCAGATGAATGATTTGGAGGACATCTGTTGGAGTTGTCCCAATACATCCCAAATACAGTGGGATGCAGTAGCTGAGCCCATCTGGAAGATACAGGAGAAAATTAAGTAAGTTGAAGTGAAAATCTAAAGAAACTAAGCCATGAAGTTCCAAAAAAGGGTTAATCCCATTTCAAACCAAAGTAAAAGCCCTGAAAGCAAGAGAGTAAAGATTTTTATATCCATACCTGGCCTATTCTAAACCAAGCAGTATAAGGAACTTCACAAGAACAAGTTTGATTGCACATGATTGACAGAGTAGAAACTTTCAAATAATGTTGGAAAGATACCTGAACTTCTGGGAGTCTCTGACACCAGCCCCCTCCTGCCTGTCTGTGGGTGGCCCGATCTAATCATATGAGCGATTAGAACTAGATGTGGCAGGTCACAGCCTAGGTGAGTCCTAGAAATCTAACCAAACATGTGGTGTTAAGAAGACAGAAGGAGAAGGAAAAAAAAAATCCTCAGTGGGATGAAACCCAATTTTAAGCCTCTAGAGCATAGAAAAGCCCCACTATTCATTAAGGGAGGTCCCACCAGCTATTTTCTCAGGCAGCTTGTATTCACATTAATGAATGAAAGAGAGAATTTTAATGTGCACCTCTGAGAGAAATAAGACCCCCAAAAAGTTCATTCCCCAGATCCCTCTGGGTTTTTTTTTTTCCTTTTCCCTTTTCTAGTGCATAGTAATGAGGTTTCGTGGTTCTGTCAAGGTGGAGCAGGAAAGAGGTAGAGCAGGATAGTCAGGTTGCACATTCGAAGAGGCTCAGCATCAGAGAGCTTTCTTTTATCTGTAACCTGGCCCTTCCTCCAGTGCTTCTAACTTAGACCCAACCTGAGGCTCCATCTGAAGGGGCAGGGGCAGCGGAAGCACGGCCCTCCCTTGATGGGCCAGAGGGGAGCCCAGGCTACTCATGGGAACAACCTTATCACCCCTTTGGAATAAATTTCCAAATACAGCCCAATCTTGACTCTAGTCTCCCATTGTTTGATCCTCATTTCTTTAACCTCCTTTCCTCCCCCAAAAGCAAAGAATAAACTTCTGCCAAACATTATAAGAAAGGCTTAATGCGCAGAGCCAGAGGTCAGGATGTCAATCTTATCTGCCCTGAAATACCCCTGAACTTGTAGAAATTTATATTTGTTTACATTATAAATGTACTAAAGAGCTAATTATAGTGATCATAACTCACAATTAAAAACAAACACATTTAGAAATTTCAAAGACTTTCAATATCTTTTCTTTAATCATTCACCTAGGCTCAAAATATTCATTTTTTAGATTAAAGCATTAAAGTCGCTAATTATATTCTCAGAACTAACAATTATTTCTTTACCCTTTTACTACCTTCTTCTGGCAACAAAAAATGTCAGCACTGATTTAATTTTTTTGTTATTATAGGATTAAAAGAAGTTTCTAAAAACGCAATTAAATTCGCCCTATAGCTAGAGTAACTTCCCTATCAGCATCCGAAACCTCTTCTCTAAAACAACAGCATGAAAAATGATTCAGACTTTCTTGACTTTTGTGATACATTCCTTCCGTGATTATCTCCAATAACAACTCAACCGTTTTAATGAAACTCCCTGCACATCACGTCCTGGTGAAAGGTAGAACATATTAGATTAATAAAGAAAATGAAAGTTAAATTGGCTGTCGGAGTGTGAAGCCCTGCCCGTGTCATGCATGGGTTCTTCACCTTTGGGAGCCTAGTTCAACTTCAGCCCCAGGCCCTAAGTGAAAAGTTCAGTAGTCTTGAGTACGTCCCCACTTAATATATCACAAAATCAATTATTTTATGGTGGTACACTTGGTAACCTATGCTCAGACAGAATCAAGTTTTGTTCCCACTGGGGATTCACCAATTATCTATTCAGTGAATTATTTTCAGATAAAGCAGAAACACCTGCTGTCAGCAGAGGGAGTATCTGCCTAATATGGGTATCATTCTGAGCCTGACGTGTTATTGCATTTGTCACGTGCAGGATGGCACTGTGAGACTTTGGATGGATTTATCACATTACCGAGATGCTTGATGGGACATTGGAGCATGATTCAGTGCCCAAAGTTGGAGCTAAAATGCTGTAGCAAAGAGATCCAAAATGAAACCACAGAAAAATTGGGGAAGGGGGTAATCAAGTGTGTAGATACTGCAACTCATCTGTCTTGCCTGATTTCCAATAAGTCAGCACAAATAAAAATTGTGATAATTCAGCACAATTTCCTTTTACTGGCTATTGACCTGGGCAGATTCAAAGTAGGAACCAAAGAGAGGCTCCACGGACTTTGATTCTGAGACTGGGACAAAGGTCAGGCTTGAGACAGGCATAGTTTATGGGAACTGCTACCCCTAACCATCTATTCAGGTAGGATTTAAATTCTTTAAAGGTCTCTCTTCTCTTTCGCAGAAGTCATTCAACCTCAAAACATCAATGACATTTATTTTTCACTTTTGCACAACTAATAACAATATCTGAAACTGAAACAAAGAACAAATACAACAGACCAGGTTTGTTGCGCTCTACTGACTCATTCGCTTGTCAAATCTCAAAGCATTAACACATGAACTTCAGGACCCATGATGAAGTCCATAGGCACCTATGGAACATCTACTCCTGTCTGCAGTGTATGTTCCGGACTGACAGAGAGAATAGGACAGCATCAGGGAGGCCTCAGTAGCATGATTCTGACATACTGGCTGGGTACCTGTCCGTTATTGCTATTCTACTCTTACTGGAATAATTTCCTATCAAAAGTTCTATGTTAGGAACCATGAAGGAAAGTATAATCTCCTGGTTGTGAACACAGTTTCTAGAACCAGACAGATTTGGATTCAAATGCGAGACCTACCCAATTATCAGCTGTGTTGCTGCATTAAACTATTTAAGCCCCAGCTCCCTTATCTTCAAAAGAAGAGTAATGGCTCACAGGGCTATCATGGGGAGGGTTATTAACAACATGTGCAAAAGCTTTGCGTGATACCTGCACATAGTAAGTGCTCCGAAATCTTTACCTGTACCTTTGATGGTGTAATTACTGTTATTGTTATTGTGTTGTTGTTATATTATTAATATAGAAGAATATTAAATGATTCCCAGGACCAACTCATAAAATTCTTAGTTGAGAGAAGCAGTGGAAGAAACTAATAGTGACTGAGCTTTAAGCTGAAAAGAAAGGAGGCAATGGGTTTAGAACAGGCATCAGTCTTGCTGGGTAGACTTCTAAGTCAGCTTTCAATTAGTTTGGCTAATAGAAGGGTGAAAATAATCCAAAACAAAAGCAGACTCAACCAGCTGGCATTTTTAAAGTTGATAGCCCATCAGACATACGGACATACACCCTGTCAGCTTTTGCTCCCTCCTGACTCTGCTCTTGGTTCCAGTTGCTGGCAAGTGCCCGAAATGCTATTGCCTTTTTGAGAGAGAACTTTACCTTCCCAAGGACCTGCACCCCATGAGCTCTGACCATGGAAGAGACTCACTGGGCCTCAACACCCATGCATTGTTCAATCACTCTCTACCCCAAACCTTTCCCATGTCAGCACCCTAATTTATTTTTTTTAAGCCCAAATATCCACTCATCCAAGAACGAGTCCTACTTTGAAGCACTTTACCATATCCTAGCAACCTACATGGAGACTAGTGAATTTGCATTAGCAAATACAGTCACTCCAGGCCTGGACTTTCTTCTAAATCTCTGATTCTCAAGTGACAGCCTTTACCCCTCTGCTCTTCCCCTGCACCACTGCTGTTATTCCCTGAGAGGGTTCTCAGACCCAGCTAGCATAATAAACACAAAAGCACTGTCTCTTGAAAAAAGGGCCAATTTTCTTCCACTACATGGATGGACAATTAGAAAAGAGGAAAGTGTTAGTATCAATCAGATGGAAAACTATAGGACAATTTCAAGCTTCTCATTCCTTAGAAGAGAGGTAATCAGAGTACAAGTTTAAGAGAAACTTTAGGTAAATCTCAGTCCTGCCAAGCAGCCTTTCCAGCTGACCACCACCACAAATGTTTGCCTCTTCTTTTGACTCGAGACCTAACAGAGCAGATAGCTGGATTGCAATGATGTGACAGAAATCCATTCATTATACAAATAATTATTCAACAATGATTTATTAATTTATTCTTCTATAAATATTTATGTTAGCAGGTACTGAGCTAAATCCTGTGGGGGAAGAGAAGCAAGGATATATACACAAGTATCTAGACCAGTGGCTCTTACCTGAGTGCAATTTTACCCCCGGGGGAGGTAAGTTTTGGCAATTTCCAGAGAAAATTTTGGTGGAAGGGTGCTACTGGCTTCTGGGGAGTAGAGGTCAGGAGGTGTAGGCTGCACCAAACATCCCACAATACAGAGGACAGGCACCCATAGTGAAGGAACATCTGGCCCCAAATACAGACTGCTGGGGTTTAGAAACGTGAACTTTACTTTACTATCAGGCATTACAACCTACATTCATATGAGAGAAAGAGAAGGAAAAAACTGGAACAGTGAGTCCCTTCTGTCCAGAAGTCTAATCCAATCTAGTCTAAAGATCTAAAGAAGGTAACATTTGACTATGCCATGAAATTTGGATGAGATTTTGAAAGATGGTGATTACGGAGTTCTAGAAAATCAAAAATAGACTTCTAACAAAGGGGAAAACAGTATATGTTTTTTAATGTGTTAAGGTCTAAGGGGAGTTCTAATAGTAAAAGAACAGCTAGAATCATTTGAAGAGCAAGACAGAAAGACCAGAAGAAGAAGGTGATGACATTCCCAAGGCCTCAAATAGCAGGTTAGAGAATTTGCTTTATTGTCAGGGACTATGCATCTGAAGCACCAGACCTGGCAAATGTTACTATATTTTATCTTAGGCCCTGGTGTTCTGTTATTTCCGAGTCAACCACATCTAGGGTGGAGACTGGATTGTAGACAAGTTTGGGTCAAACGTGTGCATGTTTGACAGGTGAGGAAGCTGCAGCCCAGGGAGGCCCTGGGAACTGAGCACACGTGCAGTCAGTCATGCCAGCGCCCAACTGCCATTTGTTCTCAGCCTAATTCTTCACCACCGCTCCATGCAGGCTCTGGAAGGTGCTGCTGCATGCATTTTTAGGGCTATAATTTGGGTCGGGTCACTTGGTTGGTATTCACATGCAGGACTCTGCACGGGCTAGATGGAGAGGAAGGATAGCTGATAACTGTCTGGTGAGTGGAGTTCGGTCACTCTCCACTGGGCTCTGAGTGCCGTGCAGCAGGATGTAGGAAACAACTTCACCCCCACGTACAGTTGTAGACATTTCAGAATCACTTGGAGGTTTTCTTCAAATTCAGCATATTCCCCTAGAGATTCTAATACACTACCAACGGGTATTCCAAGTTGTCTACCCCAAAACTTCTGAAAATTGTTGCTTTATATTTTTTAACGTTTTACTTATTTTTTGAGAGAGCAGAGAGCACAAGTGGGGGAGAGACAGAGACAGAGAGGTGGGACAGAGGATCCAAAGCGGGCTCTGTGCTGACAGCAGAGAGCCTGATGCAGGGCTCAAACTCATGAACCATGAGACCATGACCCGAGCTGAAGTCGGATGCTCAACCAACTGAGCCACCCAGGTGCCCCTGAAAGGTATTGCTTTAGAGAACCATTGTTGAGTGGGGAAAAAGGTTGAGAAACTTTACTATTGGTTTTAACAGGGAATTTCATCTAATCTATCAGACTCCAAGGTGACTTTAGAGTTCAACTTAACTGGATTCATAAATTTGGGGACAATTTTAGCTCTGTACTATTTTTTTTAAGCAGGCTCTATGCCCAATGTGGGGCTTGAACTCAGTCCTGAGATCAAGAGTCACATGCCAGGCTGGTGCTCTAGCTCTGTATTACCATTAATGTAATTTTCTGACATACACCCTTCCAAAATTCTACATGACATATTTATTTTTAAATTCATTTCATTTTGAGCTCTCCCTCTTTTCATGAGGCAGTAGACAATATCTTTCAAAGCACAGGAGTCCATGTGGGGAAAGAAGAGCAAAGAAAGAAGGAAAGGGAAGGGAAAAAAGGAAAGGAAAGGAAAGGAAAGGAAAGGAAAGGAAAGGAAAGGAAAGGAAAGGAAAGGAAAGGAAAGGAGGAGGAGGAGGAGGAGGAGGAGGAGGAGGAGGAGGAGGAGGAGGAGGGGAAGGAAAAGGAAAAGGCAAAGGAAAAGGAAAGAGGTTCTTGGTGTCAAAACAGTTTAGAACTGCTGAGTTTAGTGGGATTCTGATGTTTTTTCTCTATTAGGCCACGTATGATAACCATCTTATATGTGCAAACTTAACCACTAGGTTAACAACCAGATTGCATCACTTCAAATTTTGGTCCTGGCACTAATTAGCTGTGTGACCTCAGGCCCACCGCGTCACTTCTCTGTGCCTTATTAGAATGCCATTTAATGCTTATTAAAATCTGTTAATACATGTAAATTGCTCACAGCAATAGCGGATTCACAGTAAGTGCTATTAAAGCACTAACTACTCTTATTTCTTTTAAAATAATTTTGAGGCACCATTTGAGACAAAAATTGATTTTCTTTTATGTGCTACCAGTGTCTGGCTTGAGGCTTTTACCTGAAGCCATCTTTTTTCTTCATGTCCACACCTACAGTCTTCTCATCAGCAGTGGTCTAGGAGTCTTGAACACCTGAACAGTCACACAGTTCCAGCACTCAGGTTCCCAGCCAGGGGCTCTAGAGTCCCCAAGATCTATGAGTTTCTTTATTACATCTCAAATTCTAATGGAGACGGTCTACATGCTCATACCAAGGCTACATGTATGCTACCTGGCACAGAGCAGGACACTATTAGTGAAATGAACGGATTACAAGCTCTGGTCTTGTTGTTTTTGTTTGCTTGTTTTGTTTTTTGTTGTTGTTGTTTTTGTTTTTTTGCTTTTGGATATAATTCTATCAGTAGTGTGGTTATCCTGAAAAGATCACTTTGTGTTAATGCATGTCTCATGAATAAAAATGAGAAAGTAAATTCATCATGTCTTTAAAAATACAGACTGTTCAGTGGACTAAATATTATAAAGTAAGGAGTCCATGCTGGTAGGGAGAGGCTAATCAATGTTGGGCTTCCAACATAAAGGGTGGAAACAGCTGGAGTCTAATGTGTTCCCTGAATTCCTCTCTCTCCCTCTCTGTCTCTGTCTCTCTGTCTCTCTGTATTTGATTAAGTATCTCCATGAAATAACAAAAGCATGAATGTCTCCAAAAAGCAAGCCCAACAGCGGAATGGGAAGCAGCGTGCCTGGCTGGTGCAGAACGCATGGTTGAGATGTAATCTTCTGTGTGCAAACTTAACATGCCAGTTGTTTTATTTAGGGAGGGAAAGGAGGGGGGATGCATTAGAGAGAAAGTCCACAGCATAATTAGGAAACAATCAACACGTTTTTCTTGCTGTCCTAATTTTTTCTTCACTTTAAAATGCTCCATTGAGTTTAATTAAACTTGCCCTAGGCTTATAAGCCTAGCAAACTGGGGAACATTTTTTTTGAAACTCGCTTTCCTGTCAGAAAGGTTTTCTTCAAGCTGGCCCAGTACTGCTGAACTTCAAGGTTTCAGGGGATGTTAAAACAACTACAACCAAATTAATGTAGATTATCTTTATTTTTTCCTATTGATTTGAGCAGAGGGGACGGGAAGCTGGGCACAGCCAAATAAAAGACTTCTACAAGGTTATTAAGGATGCTTGGTTTGGGAAGCAGGGGTTGGAAAGATGATTTCATGTGGTTATGAAGCAGAGAGAAAGAAACGGATACAGGGGATATGCCAATGATGAATAATTACTGTTATTTCAATGAATTGCTATTAGGGAGGCCATTTCTTCCCCTCTTTTTGTATGTCGGCATCCAATTTGCTTTGAGGAATTACCACCACCTCATTCAACATGGTCCCAGTGGGATGGTCAGCTGTTTCGGGTTGCCCTCCACCAACCCCTGCTCTCCTTGGCAGAGGGGCAGATGGGCACGTGACCATTCTGGACCAGTAAGACTGTCACTCTCTCTCCCTTAGGGATGTGGATCTTGATCACAGAGACACACATAATCAGAAGGGTTTGATATAAATGATTCTAATTCAAGGCCAGGTAGAGTTTATCCTCGGGCATTTACTGAAATTCTTTTTATTTTTTTAAATATTTTTTGATGTTTATGTTTTTGAGAGAGAGACAAAGCATGAGCATGGGAGGGGCAGAGAGAGAGAGGGAGAGACACAGAATCTGAAACAGGCTCCAGGCTCCGAGCTGTCAGCACACAGCCTGACATGGGGCTCAAACCCATGAACTGTGAGATCATGACCTGAGCTGAAGTAGGATGCTTAACCGAATGAGCCACCCGGGCGCCCCATAAAATTCTTTATAGATACTTAGATTCCACTCCTTTCTGAATCCTGGATGCTCAGTCTTTGGTTGGATTTTGTAAGTTCTTCAGTATTTGCGTTAGATTTTACTCATTTACGCTAACGTAATGAACGACCTCGAAATCTCACGGGCTTACAACAACACAAATTTATATTTTACTCATGTTAAGTGTTGCCTGCAGGTTGCCTGAAGCTCTGCTCCATATACTTTTCACACTACAACAGGTTGGAGGTACAGCTCCTGTTTGGGAAATTGCCACTCTTGTAATAGACAGAGGAGCACCATGAGGAAAATGCATCATGCCTGCTAAACCTTCTGCTTGGGAGTGGTATGTGTTACTTACCCTCACTTGGTCCAAGCAAGCCTAATGTCAGAAAGACTAGAAGAATAATTCTCCTCCATGAGGGAGAGACCTAATAGGGAGAGACCAAAAGAAGGGCAACAGATTTCTTAACAATAGTGAAATCTTAACTCCAGTTCTGCCAAGTCTTAACTGTGCAAATGTGGGGAAATAAACCTCTCTGAGCTTCAGTTTCTCCATCTTTAAAGCAGTGCTCACCAATATCTAGTCCCCCTTTTCCCAGGCACATAAAAAACCGCATAGTTGAAAGGGACCATGTGACCAGACCCAGCCAATAAAATGAGCGGAAGAGATAAGTGTTATTTCCAGAGACAGTGGTAAGCCATGTGAATTTCTCCAGACTCTTTTTACCTGCTGAGGCAACTAAGAAGACCAGAAGTTCCAATTGGCACAGGTATAAGGTATTTGAGTCCCTGTCAGCTTGAGTCTCTAAGTGACTATGTAAAGCAGAATAAATTCCCAGGTACTGACCCAAGCTAGCCATCATAGCATCATAAACTAGCTTAGTAGAGCAACACTTTGTTATACTAAGCCATAGGTTTTGAGGTTAACTTGTGTCTTTAACATAACTTAGATTTTCCTGACCAGCACAGAAATTGGTAGTGATATTAAAATCATCAAATTTCTGGTAGTTAATTTCTTCCTGCTTGAAATACCTAGAGTGGCTTCCGTTTCCTGAACTGATCTAACCGATAAAGGCACCTAACCCAATCAGGAGATGATGGGAAAGACTTCTGGCTCAAAGTGATGCCTGAACTATGTCTGAAAGAATGAATAGAATATGTGAAAAAAGAAAAAGGGGCATTCAAGACAGTTCATTAAAGGGGGCATTCAAGCAAAGGTGAGGCTCAAGGAATAGCATGATGGGGATCTATATTCAATTCCATCTGCCAATGTTATAGAAAATGAAGTTGGGAGATAAATAAGAAATTGTATACTCAGTTAACATGATTGGAGAGGGAAGATCCTATGTCTAACATTAAGGTGCGTAAAGTTACATTACATGAAAACAATGGAAAAAATCATTGAAGGATACTAAATGGGAAAGAGGAGGTGGTCACACACGAATTTTAGATAAACCCCTCCATCTGCTACATGAAAGCTACATTTGGGAGATGAATTAGTAGATAAAATGAAATCTAGGATGGCATTTAAAATACTATCTTGGTAATCCCAGAGAAAGGTAATAAAACCTAAATGAGAGAGTAGGGGACATCAGATTAGGGAACAAATCTCTGGCTTCTGAAAGTATTCTAGATATTCAGTCAATAATACTTGTTGAACAATTAATTGAGCATGGTAGTGAGAAAGGTGGGGATGGGGGATTCAAGAATGAGTCTCAGGTTTCTAACTTGGCTGACTGGGTCGGGGAGATCCCTGAAGCTGAGGGTATTATTATAGAAGCATATTAAGGTAATCCATTCAGTTTTGTATTTATTGATGTTGAAGCAATAAGGGTGTGTGTGTGTGTGTGTGTATGTGTGTGTGTGTGTGTGTGTATGTGTATGAAAAAATGGATCTCTAAGTTTAAAACTCAGAACAGAGTTCTAGACTGAAGATATAGATTCACAGATTTCAGAATCATCAGCCTGTAACTGGTGGCTGAAACTGTGGAAGCAGGTGAGGTCACTAAGGAAATTTTGGAAGAGTCATAGCCTAGGAGAAAATCAAAATTAAGAAAGGAATTAACAAATTTTCTCTAAAAGGATCAGAGAGGATCATGGAAAACCAAAGAGAGTACGGTGGCACGGAGTGATATGCTCTGAAACACTTCCACTGAATTTGATGATAAGGAAGATTGCAGTAGATTTAGGAGGGGCTTAGAAATAATGGAAAAGAATCTATTTCTTAGAAGTATGATAACAAGAGAGGTATGCAATGGAGAAAAATATAAATAAGTTTATAAGCTACAAAGAAGAAATCCCTCTCCCCCAAAAAGGTAGAAGGTACTTAAGACAAAAGTGAAGAAAGACAGATTCCCTCAGAGGGAAAATGAGGAATTAAGAGTCAAGGATAAAGGGGGAAGGACTGGCTTAGAACAGAAGAGACACCCATTCTATACAACTGGAAAAAGAGATAAATCAAGTTGTGGCTAGAGAAAAATCTGATGAGAAAGCTTAAGATACCACCTCATTACTTTTAAGACTAGAAACAGCATAGTGCATTCTGAGCGGTTGAACGTTTAGAGACTGGTCATTGTAATGGGAGGGTGTAATAAATAGTAGACAAAGTCTCTAGAGGTGAACAAGACAAGAAAGCACAAGTTTAGAACTCTGGCACAGATATCACCCCTAGGCTCATGATGTCACTGAACTTCGGATGGAAAAGGGGACTGCAGGGACTGTTTCAAAGTCTCCAGCGACCCAAAGCTAGGGAGAAGCGAGTTCGCAAAAAGACAACAACGGTCTAACATCATGAATCTCAAAAGACTAGTGAGTTTTACTGGGGAGTGAAGGTGACTTGATTTAGAAGTCCATGAAAAATGAGAAGAAGAAGGCTGAGTGCATTCCCAGTTTAAACCAGAGGCACCCCAGCCTGTATGATATAGTATGGTCACTCTAGCTAAAGGAGAAATGGATCTTTAAGGAACATTCAAGTTTCAGCTAAGAGAAGAGATGAGGAAAATTTTTTGTGTCTAGGTACATGATGTAGCAAAGAAGGTTAATGGGGGAATGTTTTGGAGATAAGTTTGTACAAGTGCTTCCTTGAGTCCCTCCGTAACTGACCACATGATGCTACCCTCCCTTCTTTCTGCTTTGGAAATCTCCTCAGTAGCTTGTCATGGCCATTCTTTCCTCACTCACCTCAAAGGCCTTCATTAATCTCTCTACCTATCTGTCAATCTTTCAAGGCCCAGTGTGAATCCTGCCTCTTTTTTGAAACATTCTCTGGTTATAACAGCTTTTCTGGACTTCTCAATTCCATGAATCATTATGTACTTTTTGGATATGTCAATGTGGGGTACATCATTATATGCTGCTTATGAATCACTGTGTTGGCTTGGTTTTAAAAATAGCTCACAAACTCTTTGAATCTGCATGGTGGTTTTTTATTGTGTGATTTGCACTTGACCATCTCATCCCTATTTCTTTTGAGGAACTGCTTCTTGCCAATTTTAATAATATGTTTCTGTTGGGGATCAAAATTGCTTCTCTATCTATCACAATATTCCATCATATCTTTCTAATCACAGAAATAGCCAGGTGACCAAGGTTGGATCATTTATAATACTACATCCTGGTAGTCATAGTGATTTATCTATAGAGTAACTAATGGGAATTCTTCTCTAGGATTTTCCCAGTGGGAGCTGAAAGGAAAAAGAAGTCTGATTAGAGTCAGACTTCCTAGCTGATGACAGGTATATTCTGTGATGGTTAAACTTATGTGCCAACTTGACTAGGCCACAAGGCACTCAGATATTTAGTCAAACATTATTCTAGGTGTTTCTATTAGGGTGTTTTTGGATGAGGTTAATATTTAAATTGATAGACTGAGAAAGCAGATTGCCCTTCCTAGTGTGGGTGGGCCTTGTCCAATCAGTTGAAGGCCTGCATAAAATAAAAGGTTGTCCCTCCTCCAGATAAGAGAGAATTATTCCTGCCTGAATGCCTTCAAACTGTTACACTGACTTTTCTTCCTGCCTTCAGACACAAACAGAAACCTTTGTTCTTCCTGGGTCTTGAACCTATCATCTTTTGGAGTCATCAGCTCTCCTGGATCTCCACTTTACCAACTCACCCAGCAAATCTTGGGTCTTGGAAGCCTCCATAATAATGTAAGCCAATTCGTTATAACAAATCTATTCACATTATATGTATATCTAAACACAGTTATACATACATACACATATATTTGCATATCCATCCTATTGGTTCTGTTTCTCTAGACAACTCTAGTACACATTCCCTGGTATGTGGAGAAAGAGAATGAAACTCACATCCAGAGACAAGAGGCACAGAAAAAGGGAGATGATTTCAAAGCATCAAGACACAGGTTTTAATTTTCTTTAAGATGGCTATAGCATTGTTTCCTTTCATTCTGTGAGCTAACCTGGAATCTTCCAATAAGTTTCCTTTGGTGATTTAACTAGATTGAGTTGTGCTTCTGTGACTTACAACCAAAAGAGCCCTGACTAAAACAATCTTTGTTTTATATGTCTATATCCCGTTCAGCACTCAGGACTGTGCACATGATTGTTTCAATAAAAGCTCGTTGATTGATCGATTGATATTAGAATTACATTACTCTTTGTTCAGTTGGTAACTGCTGAGCTCCTGGTCTTCTCAATATTTCATTCTGAGCCCTATAATGAAGAAAATTTATCCAGACTGCTCCTAAGAGATAATCCAACTCCAAGAGAACACAGCCACTGGCAATAAATAGCCCAGATTCACAAAGAATAAAACAGATTAGACTAACTAGAAACTTTTTGGCTGAAATCACAAAGATTATATTAGCTAAAGGGAATGTGGTAGATGATTATTTGATCTTGTATCTTGATAGTGCACATAGTAAAGTGCTGGGTACAGCATCTCATGAAATCTTGATAGCTAAATTAATTTAAATTGGCTGAATATGTAGATCTTAAATATCTGAATACAGCAAACATGGGATGAATATAATATAAGAAGGTGTCAGGTTAGAATGTGCAGACTGGCTAATCAGATAATAGGGGATCAGTTTAACTCTGTTTTATTGGACCATCATCACTAATAGCATCTGAAGGGGTAAACAGCATGTTAATGAAATCTTCAAAGCATTGGTGAGAACATTAATAAATTAAACAAAGAACTTGAAGAGATATGAGAGATATACTGACAGAATAAAAGTTAGTATATTAGAGGGGAAAATATTCCTCAGATCACTTAGATCCCACATGCTTAATTAGAAATAAAAGGAAAGTGACTAAGTAAGATAAAGTCTAATTTTAGAAAGAAGCTAGAGATCAGTGCTAAATACTTTGGCATGAAAGGTGACATGATAGTCTAGAGAGCAAATATAGGTAGTATAGTGTGCATTCAGACCCACAGTTTTTTTTTTTAATAGGGAGAATGCATATCTAATCTTAGGGTTAGAAATGAGTTTCAAGACATGAAATCAAAAGAAGAATCCATAAAAAAGAGATGGCCAACTTAATGATTAAATCTCATTAGGCATTTGTTATTAAAAACAACAAAACACAATGAGGGGATAATAATGATTATATCTAAAGTTTTTCAAGTCCCTGAAGTATAAGATAAATAACCCAATAGAAAATAAAAAAAATTCTATGACAATACTGAAAAGACAAAAAATAAATCATCAATGATAAATGAAAGTTCTTACCCTTATTACTGAAAAAAAAAGGAAAAAAAGATATGACATTTTTGACCTTGAGAATCAACAGGTCTAGAAATGAAACATTTTTTTATTTTCTGCTAGTAGGAATAGTATTAAAAGCTAACACACACTGAGTGTTTAATATCAGACTACAACTTTCAGGCATGAGAATTTGGATAAAAGGATAAGAGTATATTTAATTTTTTTTTTTGCATGACACTCAGCAAGTACCATTGTGCTTTTAATGTTTATTTTTGAGAGAGAGAGAGAGAGAGAGTGAGCACACATGAGTGGGGAGAGGCAGAGAGAGACAGGGAGAGACAGAATCCAAAGCAGGCTCCAGGCTCTGAGCTGTCAGCACAGAGCCCGACGTGGGGCCTGAACTCACAAACTGTGAGATCATGACCTGAGCCAAAGTTAGAGACTTAATCAACAGAGCTACCCCTAGGCATGGAGTTCCCCCAGGCACCCCTAGGATAGAAGTCTATTAAAACAGAATAAGCTAGTCTGCAATCACAAAAAGAAAAGGAAGTTTATTTATTTTTTAATACAAGAGTCTTGGGCACGTGTTTGGGTTGGTAAAACAGCTTTTATCTGGTCATCCCAGAAACCGCACTCCCTGTCATCTTTTTCTCCATCATCTTTATCCAGTGAAAAGCAGAGGTGGAGGATGAGCATGCAGCGTTTCCACTCACATTCCAATGGAGAAGTTGCAGTCATTTGGCATCACTGAATATAGGAGAGCTTAGGAAATGTAGTCTAACTGTGTGTTCCAAGAAGGAGAGCAGAATTAGGCAGTCGGCTAGTAGTCTCTGCCACAAGACTGAAGAGTCAAGGTAACGAGCTGAAATGGAATCCATTCATGTAGCTCAAGGAGTGATCAGCTCCAAAAATAAACTGACAAGGTCACATTCATTAACTCACTGGAAAATCTCTCACAACACTCCCATTTGGTCCACATAACACCTCTGTTATCAGCATTAATGTTTCTGAGATAAGTATTAGTGTTTCTATAGGGAAAATACAGGTCTGAAAGTCTTTAAAAATACCTCTAAGTCAGACAGCTAGTGAATGGTGGAGTTGAACTCAGTCTGCCCGATTCCACAGCCAGCTTCTTTGTTTAGTCTATACCACAAGGATGGAGTTAGCAAGCCCATCTTTCTCTACATTAACCACACAGAATCCATCACTAACTTTATATTCTATCACTCACTTTCAAGTCAACATGTAATAAGAATCTACTATTTGCTGGACTCTGAACTAGTCAAATTAATATGTATTATCTCTCAATCAATTCAACCACCCTTGAGGAAGACATTTTTATTTCCCACTAAGGGTAAACTTGGCAAGAGTCACATAGCGAGTGGGCAGCAGATCCAGATTGCAAAAAGTGTAGACTCCTCACCATTAACACCATGCAGCACCCACTCTCACGTACACCCACTTCCCCAGTGAGACTTCATGAAGGCCGACTATGAACACAGCACCGTAAGGTGCTTCAAGAACCTACTCTCTGCTCTCAACAACCTGACAAGTTAGCTGGGGGAGATGAAACGTATACACTCCCAAGCACATACTAACCACACACGCATAAAAAGCAGTGTGTAAGCTGAAGTGGTGTAAAGGGCACTGACAGTTTGTATTTCACAGAATTCCAAATTTAAACGTATATTGGAGATGTAAGTGAAAGCTTCTCGGATTGAGGAGGAGTTGGAATAGGTGGATTAACAGAGACAGGCCCAGGGAAAGGAAAGACAGACAGCTTCCAATATGGGAGAACAGAGAAGCCTAGCCAGGGAGGGTGGTAACAGGCAAGAGTTGTTTTTAAGTCCCCTGGGTCACTATCTGGCCAGTAACGTTGGTTAAAACAAGCAAATAAGCAAAATGCTTTACAAATACAGGTTAATGATATCTTGGTTCTGTTATTTTCCCTTCCAGAGTGAATGATCTGAATCCTAACTCAAACTCTCCTCTGAAGGGCTCCAATTCTTGGTTTGAAATACCTTCCCCTCCCCCCTTTTTATGAATGTGCAAATGTTATAATGCAAAGGTGAACTGAAAGCTCTTTGTCTTCAGAGACTAAAATATATTGCCCTAATATTAGTTGGTGATATTGCTCTTGCAACAGCTCAACAGCTGTTTTCCTATTAATATATGTGCAGTTTACTTTGTTTAGCCAGGCTTATACCAAAAGATCTAACTGGAAGGGAGAGGAGAGACCGCAGGGAGAAGGGAAGAAGAGAGTTCCCTGGCTCCAAAAATCTTATTTTTAATGTGTGGTCAAATTGTCTTCTTTCCCAGAAATGACACGAATACATTTTTAAGAAAACTTTATCAGCCTTTTGGGGGTAGTATATGGGGATACTTTTTCTTTACAAAAATGATCCTAAAAACTAAACTGCTCTTGACTGAGAGAGTATTGACTGAAAGGGTATTGACTAGATCCCTAGAGTATATTAAAATAGAGACTCATGTCTCATGAGGCATTGACGTTTTCAAATCATAAGGCAGCCTAGTTTAAATCAGATGTTTATTAGAGCCTTACTAGACATAGGTACTATCTTATATACTTACTGTCCAACTCAGCTTTGGTTCCAATGATGCCAGGCAAGAACAGAGACCCATTCCCACTGGTAGAATAGAACTGCCCTCTTCTATTCTAACACCAGGCATTCACTCCTTTAACAAATATTTATTTCTCTCTAACCGTGAGCCAATCATTTTTCTATGTATTAGTAATATAACAGTAAACCAAAAAAAGGCAAAGTAATAAATAATATAAAATATGTTACAGTCTGAGAAAACAGAATAACTCAAGATAAGGGGATAGAGGCATGGAGGGGGTGCTACTTAGAGTGGACTGTACAGGGGAATCCTCCTCCAGGATGATATGAAATTTGAGTAGAAGTGAAGTGACCTGAATGAAGTAAACAGGCAAGTCCTCTGGCTATTTGGGGGAAAGCCATATTAGGCAGATCTACGAGTTAAGTTCAAAGGGCCCAAGGGAGGCAGATGCTTGGAGTGCTTGAAGAACAAGAAAGAAGGCATTGTGGCCTGCAAACAGTAATCAAAGAGAAAGAGACAGAAAGTGAGTCAGATAGCAGATGGAGGAACAGGTCAATGTGGGTCAATTTTACTCTAGATGATGTTGAAAATCTTATGAGTGTCTTGAACAGAGAAGTGATATTATATAACTTATTTTTTAAAGGTAGTTGCAGTTGCTATTTTGAGAATAGATGGTGGAGGCACAAGGGATGTAGCAGGGAAACAATTTAGTAGGCTACGCAGTAAGGGAGAGAAAAGATGATAGCCTGGACCTGAGGGAGGGGAGCACAGTGGATATAAGTGGTGAAAAAGGTCATGTTGTAGATATATTAGAACACAGAACTGATAGACAATTTTTGGTGGATTGGATTAGGGTATCGGGGTGGGGGAAGGTACAAATCTAGCATGAATCCAAGTTTTGATACTGGAGTAATTGAAAGGAGTTGTAATTTGGAGAGCTGGAGAAGGCAGGAGGGTGGAACTATGTTTTCTTGCATTAGGTTTGAGAATGCTGATTACAAGTGGAAATGAGGAATAGATGAAATGCAGGAAATGAGAGTTCAGGGGACAAATCAGAACTGAGATGTAAATATGAGAATTTTCAGGGTACAGTATTATGTGGAACACCTGCCTATATAAGCTTACCTAGGGAGTACCTGCAGAATAAAGAGAGGAAGAATTCCAAGAAAGGAGCCCTGAGGCATGCCATCACTTAGAGGTTGGGAGCATAAAACACAATTGTGCAAAAGAGATTGAGAAATCGCAGTCACGGAGACAGGAGGAGAACCAAGAAAGAAAAGGGTCCTAGAGACCAAGTGGATATATTATTTCTGGGAGGAAGGAGGATTGAGAAGCAGGTGAACAGCAGGCTCCAAGAGCAGACAAGAAGAGAAAACTTCCCAGCTTTGGTCATAATTCAGTTAAAGTAACTGAAGCAAGGCTCTGGGGTCTGACTGCCTAACAGGGGTGTGACTGAAAGTTACTTAATGTTGGGGGCTCATCCCAGACTTACCCCTGCTCTTATGCTCTTATGTCAGCGCATCTTGCTGATGACACCTTCTAGCTTCTAATTATCTCCACCTCAAGAAGAATACCAAGCAACCATTTAAGGATGATTATACAACTTCATTTTATTGGGGCTTCCTCCCTACATCCTCTTTGCTACAACCATGCTATACTCATGGTTGGTGTCTCAATTATCTCATCATTTTTGTAGGGTCAACATGTGCCACTGAACAAAGATCTTTCCATAGACTTTGTAGTAACCCTGACAATAAATGTGAGAGTTAGATATTTCTGTTTCTATCTTAATACCTGAGAAAACTGAGACAGATGGGAAAAGTGCTTGCTTATACATGACAGAGCTCAGACCTCAGTGTATCTAAATCCAGAGTCCATGCTCTTAACTATTCCTCTGCTCCTGATTTAGTGACTACCATGTGCCTGGTTTACTCTCAGGAAAAGAACTTTTATTTCATATACAGAAAAATAAATACTAGGACCTTCCCAACATTCTAAGGAAAAGTATTTGCAAATCTTTCATAAACCCTTACCTCATCCATCTCTCAGAATAATGCCTTATCTAATTCCAAAAGTTTTAAATGCCCTCTTTAGCTGGTAGTACTTTACATGGTAGTACTTTACATGGTAGTACTCTCATTCCCAGGATTTCTCTCCTTAAGGTATGAGAATTTTGCTGTTGTGTGTGTGTGTGTGTGTGTGTGTGTTATTTTGTTTTATTGGTGGAGGTTGGGCAGGTGAGAAGGTGTATCTATGCTTTTCATTACATAAGTAATGTATATTTCCTTGTTTATATCACTTCTCTGCAGTCAGGCTTTCAATTACTTATGTCTATGGACTTGCTTTTATGCTGAAGTGTATTTATTTTGAAAATATATGAAATGGAGAAGTTGATCTCTATCTATTACATTAGTTCAAGCTGAATCTCTAAGATGTTAGGGTCTACCATTTCTATTCTTATTAGATAATAATATTTATAGAATATTCATGCATATTGTGCTCTATTTGAACTTTACCAATCATTTCTTCCTGTATCACATTTATAAGGCAAATGCTCTTACTAGAGTTTTAATCTCATAAGTGCGATTCAAATACTTTACCATTTTTGATGGTAGAAAGTAAAAAAGTGAGATTTGTGCTTCTTTTCAACCAAAGTATCTGGGCTAAACTCAATTTACCTCCTTATACCATGACTATTTTACTTCTCAGCTTAGTGAAAACCAAAATAATATTTCAGTAGCCATGGAAATTGTATCCTGCCATTTCTTTTGGCTAATGCATGGTTGTTGTTCCAGTTGTTGAATTTTTATCTCATCAAAAACTTTCATTAATATTCCAATGGTTTCTTCAGAGACCATCCCTCAAAAACTAACAGGAACATGTTAATAACTTGATGGGGGGTCGAGCTCCACTAAGCTTCTCATCATTTCCAATAGCTCAACAAACATAAATTCAGAGCTGCCTTCTTAGAATTTCCTTTTCAACAAAAGCATGTACTTTCAGGAGTTAAATTTTTATTTTAAATTTCAAAATAACAGGACAGCAAACGTCCAGTGCTCTATATGCCTGCTTTAAACGTCACTTGCTAATAACCATGGACAGATCCACAAAGACTTAAACCAACAAAAGCTCTATAAACTAAAAAGGGAAATTCTATGAGCTACAAGCAAAATTCCACAGCAGAGACAACCTCTATTAAATAACCTAGGGGTATCTCTTTGGCCTTATTTCTCAACCCTCCTTCTTCTTTTTAAATCTGCCATTTTCATTTTTCCTATCAAAATGACAGAATCTGATTCTCTAGCCATATTCACCTTCTTTCAGTTTCTTACTCCTCCTCGCCTTTCCTATCTCCCTCCCCCAAATCTCCCAGTCTGTGCTACCTGCCCTGATGTCCAGAGAAAGTGCAGACTTTTTCAGATTTCCTAGAACACTGTAATTCTCCTACCATAATATTTATTATACTTTAGCATCATGGCTTCCTTTATTGAATCTCTTCAATATCAGACCTTAGGCAACGACGGCAAGGATTCACCATTTTGTCAAAAAATGCCTATCACGTATTATGTACTTCATAACTTTGAGTTGAAAAAATGAACACATCATTAGAGAAGGTAGATGAATGAGACATTCTAGTGGTAGTGTGGTTTTTAGGAGTTGAGGCTTCCTTGGACCAAGAGAACTACATTCAAATCTCAGGTTGGGAACCACTAGCTTAACTTACTGACCTTGGATAAATTGCTTAATCTATTTGAATTTGAGGTCCTTCTCTATGAAAATGGAGGTAAAAATAGATACTTCCTCAGAGAATTATAGCAAATATGCAATGAAAAATTTCATATAGCACTGTATCCAGTACATAAAAGTATTATATATATATATTTCTTGTTGTTACTAAACAATATTATTACTAAATAATAAATTGTGCTTACAGGTCTGGTTATGAATTGCATTTGTAGCACTGGTTAGGAGTTTCAGTGGCAAATCCAAAAACAACTAATGGAAAAAGTTTACAGGGTAAAAACAGTAATTGTAAAGTAATGTGTTGAATCTACAGCCACAGACAATTAATGAAGCCTAGGATATGGCAGGACATTGGCTAACCTCTTAAATTCTCTAATAGGCAAAAAGGACAATGAATGTTATCCCTTTGTGCTTATCTCTGAAAATTAAAGAAATATAGACCGTATTATGTATGTCATAAACTAAAAGGCAACCATTAGAATTAAAAATAAGAATTTTATCTTCTAAATAAGTATAAGAAAATAAAGACATATGTTTAAAAAGATCATGGTATAGTGAAACACAGAAAACTTAAGTGAGGTGCGCCTGGGTGGCTCAGTCAGTTAAGCGTCCGACTTTGGCTCAGGTCATGATCTTGTGTCAGTTTGAGCCCCTCATCAGACTCTGTGCTGACAGCTCAGAGCCTGGACCCTGCTTCAGATTCTGTCTCTGTCTCTCTCTGACCCTCCCCCATTCATGCTCTATCTCTTTGTGTCTCCTAAAAATGAATATATGTTAAAAAAATTAATAAAAAAATTAAAAAAAAACAAGTGAAACATAGAAAACTAAGGCAACAGCAGAGCAGGGAAAATAAAAGCAAATAAAAAAACAAAATTCGTAAGGCATGGCAAAAGCAAGGCCAAATCTATTAGTTATGAAAATATATAAAATAAATACATTATGCATCCTGTTAAGAAAACAAGGCTTCTCAGATTGATACTAAAAAAAAAAAAATTGATATAATCCTCCAGAGACCAAATAACTTTATAAAGATAAAGTGAAAGATTCATTAAAGACAATCAGAAATTCAGTCTTTTACAATTTCAAGTTTTCCATAATAAGTAGATATTACCTCTTTAATTAGGGAAACAAAGGATTAGGTTAATGCATGTTAAGACCTCAAAAGAGTCTCTGGCACAGAGTAAGCTCTACTTAAGGGTTTGTTCAGAGTATGACTTGTTACTACGGCTTTGCCAGTGCTATCCAAATAATATATCAAAACCGGGACACAGCAATAGTATCATAATCACACAGCCCCCTTCACTTTAAGGAGGTCTTTAAGTTGGTCACATATATGGAAGGTCCAAGGTGAAATTTCTTGTAAAATTTCAGTTCTTTGTGGTACAGCCTATTCACCATCCTCATATCCTTCATTTCTAGACTAATGAGTGGCAGATAGTGATACTTTCATTATTTTCACTAAAACAGTAATAATCACATTAAATTGGTCTGCAGTTTACAAAGTGGAGTCCTATTTTCTGAGAGAATAGAAGAGTTAAGCAAAATTTAATTTAAAAGTCTTTGCTTTCTCCCACAGTATAAATTCAGCTATTGTACTCATTGATTTCATTCACTGAATCATTTGCCAGTTGCTTAGCAGGAGTTATGCCTATATAAAGGTGAATGAAAACACATGGTCCTTGACTTCATAAAGCTTATTGTCTATTAGAAAAGAACAATTATTATGTAACCTGCAAAACAAAACAAAAACAAAAGAAAACAACACAACAACAACAAAAAGCAGTTCCATGAGAGCACACAAGCATATAACCGAGAAGTCTATCTCCTATTGACAGGGGCAGGCAGGCCAGGGTTTTCACAGAAGAACTTTAAAGGCCAAGGGTTTTTACTAACATATCTTCTCTGCCATGTCCATGATTCAATCCATCTTTCTAATATCCAGAATGCTGACTCACTAGAATAAGGACATTTATATTCAATAGATCCTTTGTTCCAATCTCCCAAATTAGCTCTATAATATATCACTTTATACCTTGTTTTATTAAACCCTACATGTCTTCTGAAAAATACATGTTTTGCATTCATTAGTCAGTAAGAACCCCAGGTAACTGCTGGGGTGGGAAAAAAAAGAAGACATACACCCAAAATGGGCTGTTATATACACAGAGTGAAACACTTTCAAACGGGTTTATGTTTGGGAAAGAAGCATAATGTTCCTTGCCCAGCACACTCTGCTTCAGCAATGAGTGGAGGGTTTGGCATTAGGTCAGTTGCTTTGTTGTGTTTTGATAGATTGGGCCATATCTGAAGTTTATTACCTGGACATGAAGGAGAAAAGCCACATAGCAAATTGGCAAATATCCCCCCCACCCCCACCCCTCGACTCTTTTCAATACCCCTAGAACGTTTATAAAACATTTTAAGTTAATCAAACAACACTGGCATGCATTCCCGTTGTAAAAATGAAGACAGTAGACAGGAGATTAAAATCACTTGTGACATCCAGCCCTGTATCCCTATAGCATGTACCGTCAATAGAGACAATCACTGTCATTGATTTGATGTGCTTTCTCCAGGTCCTTTTTCTCTGAATTTACATATACAAATGAGCATTCTAATTTCTGTGGTCTTTTGTTTTTTATACACAAAAAAATAATATTATTCTGTGGATATTTTTGGAAACTTGTTTTTTCAATAAAGACTACTAAACCTTACAGATTTTACATGAGAATGTCAATAGATCTGCCTCATTTATTTTTATTGTTGTACAGCATACCAAAGTGAGGACTTTATTAATTCTCCTACCAGTGGGCATTTACGTTGTTCCCATTTTTTTCCCATTACAAACAATACTGCAGTGAATGTTCTTGAGAATATGCTAGCAGGTCTTCTACTAGCTCTCATACATGTAAAATTTGTGAACACTTCTGAAGTGTTGCCTATCACTTTGTAATTGTACATATTATCATAAATGACATCAAAAAATGTCAAAAATCAGAATGACATGGGCATGGACCAATCAGCAAGGATGCACAAAGGAGCCAGGGCAGATGCCAGGAAGAAGCATTCAGTATGCTGTGCTTGTTCCTTCTACCCAAATGACTACACTAGAAATTGGGTTTTCAGTGCTGCCATTCAAGAAACACTTTTACCCTCTTACGTATTTTCTTGTGATCATATTCGGCTAGTATGCTAGCAGTGGTGCTCATCATGGCCAAAAATTATAAGTCAAAGACTCTGTGTGTGTGTGTGTGTGTGTGTGTGTGTGTGTGTACATGAGCTTGCGATGGTTCATTATAGCTGATATGAAAATACTAATTATTTTTTTTAAGAAATGTTACATTTCCATTTAAGTATGTAAATAAAGTAGAGTAAGGAACATAACTTTAAAGGAAGATTTTTAAAGGAGATGATACCCCAAGATAGGTTGGTATCTTTCTCAGGAAATACTATTTTTTTTTATTCATTCCAGTCCTAATGTTACATACAAAGTTTGATCATATATTTCTTAATAATTCACATTTTTAGTTTTTACCTTTTCTAAAATTTTAGAATGCTTCTTGTGTTTCAGGTCACTTCCCCACAAATGCTCCTCTAGCTTTTTAAATTGTAACTATACCTTCTTAAGGAACTAATCCTGTGACTACTCAGCTTTCATATTTGCTTAAAAATGTCAAAAGTTTCAGTCATCTTCTTCTTAAGGTGCTTCTTTCATCCTTTCCATGACATAGAATCAAAAAAGAAGGGGAAGAAACACATGGGGCATTCCCTTTGCTGAGATTTCAAAAACTGCTTGTGATTACTTCAAAAGAATCTGAAAGAAGTTCTTTTCTGTTTAATTATTAACCAAGAATGAAGCATAACTTTTCCATAATTTTTCTTTTTGAATAATGGGAAATGGGAATAGCATGGCATGTTGTAGTCTATAAAGCACAGTCTCATCCCCAAATGGAAGCATCTAGCAAAGTAAAACAATACATCTCAGAATATCATTTCCTTTAGCAATACCCTAGCGATGATTCCCTACCCTTATACAAGGATCTTCTCTTGCTAACACCTACATACTATTAGAAAAAATTATAATAAATTATGTGAGGATTTGAAAACTGGTTATCTGATGGCAGCCAGGAGAGAGGAGTGTGGGTCAATCCTATCTTCCATGCCCCGATCCCCAATCACTCAGAAATATAATTGTTTTGTACCTCTGTGATCCAAAAGCAAATCAAAGCCATATTTCATTCAAAGTACTCATGGCAGAGGGATCTTGGGAAGCAATTTCCAACCCTATGATTTTAGAATCTACTAAACCTCTTGTTCTTATAATTATCTTCACATTTTCTCCATTACTTTACATAGATACCAGAATAAAGAAGCTGCAATTTTGATTACAGGATTGTTTTAATCTCATTACTTCTACATATCCACTTTTTCTCTTTAATTTCTAATTTGAAACATATTAAAATAATAAAAAAATTTCAATGATTCTAACACTAATTATTTGACAGGTCTAAGATCCTAATCTCTCAAAACATCTTACTTATTTCAATGAAGCACATACAATTCTAAGCATTAAGAAAAAACTTAATTTTAATTTATTCTGTAAATGAAGAACATTTATTTAATTTGATAACACATCTGGCTACTCAAACTGAATGTGAAAGGAAGAAATAGTATGCTGTTGAAAACCTAAAATCAAGGTTGACTACTTTATGCTGTATGGATCAACCCAATGCTTTTGTTCAAAACATATTTATTCTAAAACTATGGGATAGATACGTTCACTGGTCACACATAACTCTGATCCAGGCACTGTATTAAGTTCTTGGATATAAAGATACAGGACTCTGGCTTAAGAAGCCCACAATTAAATAAAATGCTGCATGGGTAGCACTAACAGATATAGGAATTACATGCTAGTGGAACATTATGAGTAGCAATGATTCCTTCCCTTCAAGGAAAACACTGGGAAGGGCTTCACAGGGATGATAGTTTATTAGAATGAGTAGAAATCAGAATGAGCAGATACTGAAATTTATTTTAAATGAACTCCATATTCAGCTATTAAAAACCACATTGAGGACTGTTTTCCTGGATACTGTATCTACTAGCCCCTTCAACTTAAGTAATTTGTAAGCTGAATTTATAGGAGGTTGCCCCAATGGGCAAATGTAAACCAAGGAAGTTTCTACTTTCCGCCTCAACTTTTCCATCAACACCTGCTCCCTCTTCAGCAAGAAAAGCTCTCCTTTCAGCTATATTGTATTTACATGATTGTGCTACAAAAAGAAATTGCTTTCTCAATTTATGTTTCGTAAATTTAGACTTTTGTGTATATATGTATGTGTATATTTTAAAAGTTATGCCCACTTGTATAACAGACACTCAGATACACATACAAACAAAAGTTTAGGTCTTGAAAATAAGAATAGAAGAATCTCCAACAAACACTTTTATATTATTAACCCAACTTCGGTCAGAGAATTTGCATATAATGAAAACAATGAGGTCAAGTACAAGTGGAGCACACATTATCCTTCACACTCACTAAGAGAGTGACTCGCTAAGATGGCGGCACTTCACAGTGGGAGCTATTCTGTGAAACTTCAGACTTAGACTTAGCCACTCTTTTTGTTTTCATGAATTCTTCAGCATAGCACATTATTTTATTATTTTTTAATGTGTATTTATTTTGGGGAGACAGAGAGACAGAGTGGGGCAGGGGCAGAGAGGGAGACACAGAAGCTTAAGCAGGCTCCAGGCTCAGAGCTGTCAGCACAGAGCCTGATGCGAGGCTTGAACCCAAGAAGCACGGGATCATTACCTGGGCCAAAGTCGGACACTCAACCGACTGAGCCACCCAGGAGCCCCAACATAGCACATTATTTTAAAAACAAATTCCTAGACCTATGCTAGCCTTTAGAATACACTTTTAAACTCTTAAATCTACCAGTGCTCAATCATATTCATTTGCCATGAAAATCCTTTTCTTAGCATAAGATAGAAGAGTCCAACAGTTCCTTTGGACCTACAACATATAAATTCTCTTTGGGGAAGTAAGGTGTAAGGATAAAGAAAGGAGCAAAGTTCCTTTATTCTTTGACTACAAGATCTTCACATCAAAATAGAGAAGTGGTTGATGGGTGGGGCACCTGGGTGGCTCAGTCGGTTAAGTGTCCAGCTTTACTCAGGTCATGATGTCACAGTTCGTGGGTTACAGCCTTGTGTTGGGCTCTGTGCTGACAGCTCAGAGCCTGAAGCTCACTTCACATTCTGTGTCTACCTCTCTCTCTCTGCCCTTCCCCTGCTTGTGCTCTGTCTCTCTCACTCTCAAAATTAAACATTAAAAAAAAAAGTGGTCATTGGGTTAAGCATACTCAAAATTTTAGAAAGCTGCTTGTACAGAACGACATATCAGTGCTTTCCTAGTTTATGTCAAAGTGACCCTTCCAAATAGAATTACATTTTTACTATATGCACAGAAATACACACATGTGCATTCATGCATGTGCACACACATACACATACACATGCCCCTTTACCATCCATGCTCCTGATTTGTCAAATGAGAGAGACAACCAAGAAGTGGTGACAAACAAGGAATTTCTGTACTGAGGAGAAGGAAAATAAGTTTAAGAACTGGCTGAAGAAACTCACAGAGGAGAGAACTTTCTTTAATAGATATAACATTCCCATGTCTTTAGGTTTTGTATAGGGAGATAATTAATTTTATGTGTCCATTTGATGGGCCACAGTGCCCCAGATATTTGGTCAGATGTTATTCTAAATGTTCTATAAAGGCGTTTTGGACAAGATTAACATTTAAATAAGTAGACTTCAAGTAAAGCAGATGATGTGGGTGGATCTCACCCAATAAGCTGTAAGCCTAAGTAAAACTAAAGTGTGAACTCCTTCAAACAAAAGGAAGGCTTTTAAGAAGAAGTCATCTAATTTTCTTTCATAGCTTGCTGTACACATTGTGACCTATCCACCTTTTAATCACTCCATTATCCCATCTCTCATCCATTGATTCCAAATCCTCAATAAAATCTACTATATACATAGCCTTCAGTAGGTGGTATTTTGGAAAGTAAAGAGATTACATCAGTGTCCAGCAGTGTGATATAGTATGAAAACTAAACAGTGTATACAGGTGATTACATGCAGAGAAGTGATTGGGAGTTTAGAAGCAGCAGCAATTTCTACAGAAAAGATAAGCCCAAGATTCTTCAGGGGTGTTGGAAGATGGAAAAGCTAAGTGTCCCATTACCAGTGGGACAAGGATAAGGTGATCTTTGCAAACTGGGGATTTGTAAAAATCCAAAAGTTTGACCCAGGCATTATAGTTCTCATTATGCCACGTGGGTCACTAAAGCCTACACTTAGAATGTAATAAAGCCTACACTTAGAATGCAATAGGAAAGAAAAAAGAGAGAGCAGAGAAAGGAGAAAAAAGTTAAAGAAAATAAAAAGGGAAATAATGGAGAAGAGCTATGCTTCAATCCCTATCAGTGCCTTAGTCTTGCATATTTTGGTAACTTCTCTAAAATCAAAGGCACACTATACTGCAAAAGAATTCAATCTAAAATGGAACTGGAGGATATAAAATGGAAAATCTCATACATGTGCCCTCAGGAAAACAAAACTTAAGGATTGAGACTGATTTCCCATAAACGCTTCATTTGCAGAAAACTCAACACCAGCCAAGATCTCCCCTAAATCTATTGCTCCACCTCCTCTAGATCCACCTGTGTCCTCTTCTAATCCTCTCCCTTATCTGAACTCTCCGTCTTCTCTATTGCTGAAACATACCAACTGAACCTATTAAAACTCCCCCTTTTAAAATTAGGTCTTCTGAAGATCCTGATAAATCATCAATTTCCTACATCTCATGGACCAAAGCTGAACTTAGACTATAACACAAGATTTTTCCCAAAGTAACAATGAGCATCCTCACACGTTTCCTCAAGAATTCAATATTTTAATTCAAACTTATCTATTTATCAATTAGTCTACATGCTTGTTGGAGAAGGTCAAGCCCAGCATTGGATGAAATCTGTTAACTGGGAAAGACTTGAAAAATCTTTAGAATTCCAAATAATTCAACCACCACTTCTTTTATATGACCAAGCTTGTGCCATAGCTAGAAGGATGCATCTTGCCATCCCAAGGGCTTTCCCTAAATCAGTAGACTGGAACAAAATTCAGGCATGCACCCAAAAGCCTGCCAAATCTGTTCATGATTACCATAGCAGACTCCACAGTGTTTTTAGAGAAAATTCTGGGCTCCCTATAAATGTTGAATCCAGCAGGGTAGGCTTTAAGTCAATCTTTATAAATGTTTTAAACAGAGATCTATCTCTGTTAGTCAGGAGAATCTACATAGAATGGGGAACATTGTCCACACCTGATCTGTCAATCTAGCTAATCGGTGAGCCTGCACCATAGACAATGAATCCAAAAGAAAAGCAACTAAAATTTTAAAGATTCAATTTCAACAGATGGAATATCTTAAGCAAACTCTCCCCACTGGACTCTGTCATAATTGTTAAAAACCTGGCCTTTGGAGAAATGACTGCTAGAAATAAAAAATATTTTATCTAATTATCACGATAATTAGAGTTTTCCAAGAGCTAAGGATCAGACTCATCCTAATGATGGGGCTCTAAGGAAACACAAGGTCTGTTTCCCATTCTACAGTTAAATAGACTGAGGGAAACTATTCTCCAAATTGGGGGCCAATCCCCTGAAATATTAATTGACACAGGAGCTACTCCTCAGAGCAATACATTTATTCAAATATTAGTCATGTCAAATAAACCACAGTGGTTCCTATTTCTAAATCTATACACTTTTGTTTGAGACCTTTGCAAAACGAACACCCATTTCTCAGTGAAGCAGTACCTATTCACTTACTAGGATAAGATTTCCTTAAAAAATAAGTACGCTGTTGTTTCTTTCTTCCAAAAGAGAATAACCCTCAGGGTGCCTGGGTGGTTTCAGTCATTTGAATGCCTGACTCTTGAATTCGGCTCAGGTCATGATCCCAGGTTTGTGGGATCAAGCCCCGCATATGGCCCTGCGCTGAGCATGGAACCTGCTTGGGATTCTTTCTCTCTCCCCTTCTGCCTCTTTCCCTCCTGCTCTCTGTTTCTCTAAAATAAGTAATAAAATAAATAAAATACAGAATAACCCTTGAGTTTGAATCCCCTAAATTTAAATCCCTTGAATCTACCCACCAGGAAAATCCAAACTCTTTTTCTTTCACATGTAGTTTACAAACCAGGGAAGATCAAACTTCAGATTCATTCTCATTATTAGATTTAATGTTCCCTACTCTATGGGAAAAACCTCCAAGAACATAGGCAGAATTCATTCTGCACTCACTCCCCCTGGCATTAAGATCCAAATAGATCCCATGGGGCACCTAGGTGGCTCAGTCGGTTAAGCAGCCAATTTCAGCTCAGGTCATGATCTCGCGGTCCGTGAGTTCGAGCCCTGCATCGGGCTCTGTGCTGACAGCTAAGAGCCTGGAGCCTGCTTCAGATTCTGTGTCTCCCTCTCTCTGACCCTTCCCCATTCATGCTCTGTCTCTCTCTGTCTCAAAAATAAATAAACGTTAAAAAAAAAATTTTTTTTTAAAAAAAGATCCAAATAGATCTCTTAAAACCCCTCCCCAGAATTAATCAATACCATATAGACAAAGAAGCTTTACAGGGCATAAGACCTATCATAGAAGACTATACAACATAGAGTTGTTATCCTCTGCACCAATCCTTGTAACACCCTTATTTTACCTGTAAAAAAACCCCTAATGGTTGCAGATGAAGACTGTCCAAGATCTTCAAGCAATAAAAAACATTATTATTCCTCACTATCCTGTTGTTCCTAATTCCCATACAAGCATCTATCCTTACCAAAAGTAAATTTTTCATTGTGATTGATTTATGCAGTGCATTCAGTTGATAAGACTGAAGTTGTTAATATTGATACACATTTTTGCTTTTACCTGGGAAGGACAACAATATACATGGACATCAATGGCCCAGGGTTTTACTGAAAGTTCTCACAAATTTTAAAACCTAGATGATATAAAAATTTCTGGAGGCTCCATCTCACTACAATATGGAGATGACTTTTCTCTCTGTTCACTGTCCCAAGCCTCCTCACAAGAAAATAGTATTTACCTGTTAAATTCTTAGCCCGTAAGGGATACAAGATCTCAAAAGAAAAGTTGCAATTTGTTCAAACTGAAACTGGATATTTAGTGCATTTAATCTCAAAACAAGAGTTATACCTAGATCCCAACAAGCTTCATGGCATCTTAAGATTTCCTAAACCTAAAAAAAAATGTCAATTACAGGCTTTTCTTGGGCTAGCTGAGTTATTGTCACAACTGAATTCCAGTTTTCTCCTTAATGGCACAACCCTTATATGTCTTATTAAAAAACCACTAAACCTAATCTTATTATCTGGGAAAACCAAGATAACTTGACATTTAAAACCTTGAAGGGAAGCTTAATAAATTCACATACTCTTGAACATCCAAACTATCAGCTAACTCTTTTTCTTTTTGTATATGAAAAAGAGGGAAATTTCTTTAAAGTATTTACCCCAAAACATGGGGTCTACCACCAATCTCTAGGTTATGACAGCCAACAATTATATCCCATGGACTGAGGTCATATTCCATGCCTTAAGGTTATCCCTGCTACTGCCTTTCTGGTAAAGATCACCGAAGAAATAGTTATGAGATCCTCTTTGACCATCTTTGTAACTCAAGGTATTGTTGCTCTCTTGAACTCACAACATAACTAACACCTTTCAGGAAGCCATCTTACTTCTTATGAAATTCTCTTGCTAACTGCTCCTCAGATCACTCTTATTTATTGTAACAAATTCAAACCTGCTCCCTTTCTCACTTCTTCCATGGATGAAATCTCCATGACTGACTTTGATGAATCACATATTAACCCCTCATGATGACTTTTGCCTACTTCAGCCCAATAAGCCAAATTACATGCTCTTATTCAAGCATGTATTCTTGCTAAAGCTAAAGCTACTAACATCCATACTAATAGTCAATATGCCTTTGAAATAACCCATGATTTTGGATTTTATGGAAGCAACAACGTTTTCCTACTTGCAGTAGAAACAGAATTTAAGATGGTTCTTATGTCCAAAGTTTATTAGATGCTATACTCCCATCAGCGGCTCTTAAAGCTTATTAAAGTCCCTAAGCATTCTAAGTCTGTCTGTTGAAGCCAAAGGAAACCACTCACTGATGCCTCCACAAAAAATGCTGTTCCTATGGGATCCATAGACCACACTTCTGTCATGGTCCAGAAAACTACTTCCCCTAGTGATAACCTAAGAAAATTACCCAGGCAAATACAAACAATTGGTTTCTGAAAGAGAAAAAGATAATTTGAGAGCTAAAAGCTGTTGGTATCATGAAGAAATGAAACTTTGGTTCTGACCCAATAATAAACTGGTACTGTCAGGAAATCTAAAATTTCCATTATTAACTACCATTCATAGATGAAATCACTGGTCAAGTGATAAAATAATAATGTTCATGAATCAACATTGGTGGAAAGCATCTGCAAGGCCACGAAAAGCACTTACCTTGGTCATTTCACCATGCTAAATTTAACCCAGGGAAGACTATCCATACTGCCCCTGAGGCATTTTAGTTTACCCGGTGGACCATTTGAGGTTTGGCAGATGAATTTCATACAATTGCCTCCATCTCATGGATATAAATATGTTCTAAGTAATGGTATGCATGTTTTCACATTGGACTGAAGTTTTCCTGTATAGATAAGGAACTACCTCCTCTGTAGCTAAAATCCTACTAGAAAATATTCCCCCCTCCCCCCACCCCCACCTTAAACTTCATAGTGAACAGGGAACTCACTTTACTGGTCAGATACTTAGACAAGTCTGTGGTTTCTGACCAGTTTTGTGGCACTTTTATTGTGCTTATTATCTTCAGGGATTGTCTAACATACAAATGGAATTAAGACTCAGCTAAATTAGGTGAAACCCTTCAAGTACCCTGGCCAAAAACATTACTGTCAGTTCTTCTAAATCTTAGATCTACTCCCTTCGGAATTCATAAACTTTCACCTTTTGAAATAATTACACAATGACTGATACACTTAGCCCCATTTTTTTTTGACCCACAACTAATAAAGAGGGATATACTTCAATTTTGCAAAAGCCTGTTCAAATCCATAGAAAATAGTCACCATCTGGTAGAACAATCTTTATACAAAGCACTCCCTGGAAACAGAGGCATCAAACATCACACCTTATAGTCCAGAGATTTCTTCTCATGGAAAAGACATCTCCAGTGACTCTTTTCAACATCACTGGAAAGGCCTTTACTAGGTGCTGTTAACTAACCCTTGGGAAGACAAATTTAAAGGAATAAACTCCTAGATTCATGCATCACATCTAAAGAAAGCCCCCAAACCTGAGTGAACCTATATACCAACTGGTGACCTGAAACTGAAAATTTCTAGGCCAAATTTCATGGCATCTGAAGTAGACAGCTTACTCAAAATACCTGAGCCAAGCCTATATAACTTTCCTGTTTGGTTGGTTTTTTTAATTACTCTGTGTTTAGTTAAATTAGGTAATTCAGGCCTTCAACTGTTCTTTTTCTAGTTTTACCATTGTTCTTCACTTTAGTTTTCAACACATCCTTTTATCCCCACCTTACAAAAACTTTGATTCTGCTAAACATACTGTCAGATTTGTGCCAGAGCAAATATTACTCATGATAAACTTGAATTGGTGGCCTGGTCACTATCTTGAGAAGGATGGCAAAATTTATCTGATAAACATGTAGGATTTTCCTTTGGTAACTTTGGAGCCACACATTTCCTTCCTTCCTTCTGGAAAAAGGCACCAAATATTATGGCTTTCCATTTTTGGATAAATGGTTATCCCTCAGTCAGTTCTGGAATATTACCCCAAAATTTTCTTTGTTTCAAAATCGATGATGGGAATGTCAAAACTCTAGGATATCTCCCACTTAATATTTGTAACGATACTATTTTGTATGACCCAGATGAACATGAATTCACATCCCACTGAAATACAGAAGACTGTATCAACTCATCCATTAATGTATCTCTACAATGGAACAATGAAAGCCATAACAAGACCAGGAAATGAAAAGCTTATGTGCTCCCACTCAATGGTACTCCATTAGGAATTGACCAAAAATATGGTAAATGATTTGCTTTTTCTCCAGAGATTTTCCAAACTTCCACCAAAATCCTACTTATACTAGACCAGCTCACTTGTTACTTTAGATCTATAAGTGTTTCTACTTAGAAATTTAAGGCATCACATAACCATCTCCACAATGTTAGTGAAACTGATTATCATGTGCTCTGTATAAAAGCCTGTATTTCCAATTATGAGATCTCCTCTTTCATTCCAGGGAAAAGAATCTGAGCAAAGAGACCCAACTATGTGTTACCCTTGGAAGACATTAGGTATTTCTTTTTGAGGAGAAAAAATATATATATTTTATGCTTCCTCTTAATAGGAAGGAATGTTGTGGGATCATTGTCCTCACCCTTGACACAAAAATTAGAAAAATGTTTCATTCTGCTGCTTTTATAGCTTATTTGGAGTCTGTCCTATCAACTTAAAAGGATGCTTTGGAACTGGGAATGTTATAATTTGGGTGGCTGCCTACATATAACCCTGCAGTAGACAGAAAGGGTTTGGGGCATACTTTTGATAGAGCTTTTTTCCCTTGGATTGGAATAGCAAACCTTGAAAAAGCAATTCACAATATTTCTATAGTCATGTCTACCACTTTCAATACTTCTGTCCAAGCTTCTGAATATCAACAAACCCAAATAGACAGCCTTGCAGAAGTAACCCTACAAAACCACAGAGCCCTAAACCTCCTCACTGTTCCACAAGGGGAAGCTGTACCTTACTTGGGGAAGAATGCTGTTTTTATGTCAATAAGTCAGGGAAAGTAACATAAGAACTAAAAATAATGAAGGACAACATCAAGATGCTAGCAGAAGGTGGCCAAACTCCCAGAACTTAGGACACTGTTGATCTATTTAACATAGGCAAGTGGGGAAACTGGTTGAGAGGTGTATTTCAATCAGTAGGTGTCATTGAGCTTCTGGTCCTCAGTTTAACCTTTTTAACTAAATTTCTACTGTTTTGCATTAGTAAACAAATGCCTTCTTCCCGAGTGTATGTACAAATAAAATTATTGTCCTGCCAAGGGCTTTTCCTGAAACTCAACTGATCATGGAAACTAAATGGTCCATCTTAGAGGGACATAGATGAGATTCTTCATTTTCAGCCCTCGTGTCGCCCAAATGAGGTCAGTGAAATTCCATATCATTTCCTTCCCCTCCTGGGACAAGACTCTTGAGGATGGCCTTCCTCAGCTTCATGGAAAAAGACACCTGATGGTCCTCCTCAGCTTCATAGAACATACAAAAAAAATCCACATATAAAGAATTATACCTTTGACAAAATAATAATGAACAACATCTGAATACCATAATTGATCAGCAATGCTTTGTGCGAAGGATCTTCAGAGAAGGGAGAAAACATGAAAGGATTTCAATGTAAAATGGGACCAGAGGATATAAAATGTAAAATCTCACATATGTCCCCTCAGGAAAACAAAATTTAAGGACTGGGAAACTAATTTCCTATAAATGCCTGTTTATAGAAAACTGATAGTATTGGAATTTTCTTAAATAATATGGAGATGGTCAAGGAGTTGCTTCATATCAACCCAGGAAATTTTTGCTTATGGTTTTTAGAGACATGAACAAGAAATGATCCAGATTGGGCTGATCTCACAAAGTAAGCTAAATTGATCTTTGTTTGTATGACTGGGCTGGTTTTGTCTGCTTGCAGAATTTTCAAAGCTGGCCACGATTTTTTTTTTCTTTTAACAGACCTAACTAAACTCTCCCCTCTTTACATTCCTTTTTATATTCCCATAAATATAGCCTGCCCCAGACCTTAACAGACTCATCTGTAGCTTGATACAGTTTTCATGGCCTGAATTGCAATTCCCCTGCTATTCCTGAATAAGCTCATAATTTTGACAATTTTGAACTTGCCTTAGTTTACCTCTTTATTTAGGCTGCCAACATCATCTGACATTATTTTTTTTTCTTAATTTTTTTTTAACGTTTATTTATTTTGAGACAGAGAGAGACAGAGCATGAACGGGGGAGGGGCAGAGAGAGAGGGAGACACAGAACTGGAAGCAGGCTCCAGGCTCTGAGCCATCAGCCCAGAGCCCGACGCGGGGCTTGAACTCACAGAACGTGAGATCGTGACCTGAGCTGAAGTTGGACGCTCAACTGACTGAGCCACCCAGGCGCCCTATCTGACATTATTTTTAAGATCCATCCCTATCTGACTCCAAAATGTCTTTTCAGCCACATCTCCCACTAAGTCTATGTGTTATAACTCAGGCCACTGGCTGGTGACCACTGGTTGAGCAGAGACGGGACCCAATTTGAACTGGGAAGGCCCTCACTTCTTAGGGAAGGAGTAAAGCACGGAAAAGAGCTTTGGCAGAGGGCTTGTGGCTCCAAAGATGTTGGCTAGTCAAGTCAGGCAGCTATCTTCTCTCTCCTCAGCTTGGTCTTGGTTGAAAAGGGGGTAAGTAGAGTGCAGAAATCTTCCTTCTATCCAACTAAGAGGATCTTAATATAATCTTGAGAATAAAATCCAAAGATGTGCATTATTACACATTTTAATTATGCTCTGCCTTTCACTGAATTGAAAAACCAAGAAAGTTCCTTCTATGTTCTCTGTGGTTCCTCTTCATTGGCACATTGAAGACTTATATCTACTGGCCTGAAGAAGAGATTGTTATAGGTTTAAAAGGAAATGTGTAGAGGGGAGATACATTTGTCACACTGAAGAAACTCATCCTGCTCCTACCATAATGGAGAATTGCAATGATTTAGTCACTGGGATGAAACTTCCCTTTATTAGCTAGGAAAAGTTTAATGAGCAAAAGAAAGAAACAATGCAGTTTGGTCCCTGACCAGACTTAGAGCTTTTCTCTCACCACTCTTTCTTTTTTCACTAGGCTACAAACACATGAGATTTCAATGCACCAAGCTTGTTCTCACCTCAGGTCTTTACATCTTGCTTATCTACCTCCTTGAAATGCTTGGATCTTAACACAGTGATTCCTTTTCAATATTTAGTCTCTGCTCTATTGTCCCCATCCCTAAAGGCTTTTCCTGACTGCTCCAAAAATAGTATCCAATATACCCCAAAACATACCCAATCACTTTCTATTCTCTACCTAGCACTTGTCATTTTATGACATCCATCCATTTCTTTCTCTTTCTTTTCTTTCTTTCTTTTCCTTTTCTTTCTTTCTTTCTTTCTTTCTTTCTTTCTTTCTTTCTTTCTTTCTCTTTCTTTCTTTCCTTCCTTCCTTCCTTCCATCATCTATTTATCTATCTAATCATCTAATAATTATCTTTTTTTAACCTTTATAAAATATCCCCAATAGGATCTAAATTCCATAAAAGCAAGTGCTTTTCCTGTCGGTTCCCTGCTCTATCATTAGCATGTAGAACAGTGTATCCTACACATAGTAGGTGGTCATGGATGAAAACTAGTACTTAAAGGGATTTTGGGAGAGTGTTCATCTACTATCCTTTGTTTCAATATGTGCATTAACAACAAATGATTCTTATCTATTCCTCAAAATGAGACCAGTGAGACCTCTAGCTAAGATATTTTTGTTCACTAATAAGATTCTGCCTAGAATGTAATAAATTTATATATAATTTTTTAAAAATTGCAACCATTCAGGCTTTTTCACTAAATGTGATCAACCCTTCCCCAAATTAATACATTATTAAGATTTTAGTAACATAATGATTTACCAAATATCTCAAAATGCTTTTTCCTTCGTTAAATAAAATCTAAAGGAAGTGACTAATTAGTCAATTTGAATGATTTCCAAATAACACCACCAGCCTGTGTTTGTCTATACTACCAAGGTGAATTATTCATTAGCATTTATGAGAAGTGCCTGAAGAACACTAGCAGTGGGAGTAAAACAACCTGGAATGGTTTTTAAATGACCTTCCAAGCAACTTGGATTAACACTGGCATTATTCTCCCTGTACAAATCGAGTTAAAATTTTCCATGTGTCAGGTCTCAGAAGAAGGCAGTGAAGGAGTACTGTCTTAGAGAGGAAATGACCTTCTGCACCTCCTACAATTAGATTTTGCTTCTTTCTCTGTCTGTAGTGTCCGTGCGTCTCTGTGTGTCTGTGGGAAGAGAGAGGAGGACAGAGAAGTAGAGACAGAAGCAGAGAAGAGAAAGGAGAGTCAGAGAAAGATGAGAGGAAGGGGGAAGAAGACTGGGATGAGGGACAAAGAAATAGGAACAAACAAAAGGAGAGATGGGGCATGATGGAAAAAAAGAAAAAAAAATCCATGAAATACAAGAAATAAAATGGAGCCAGCAGGGAGGGGGAGGAAGGGAGGAAACCGGCGATAGAAAGGACAGATTCAGAGGCAGGCTTTCCCTTGAGTTGGCACACCAGGTTTCCAGGCTCCCAGGAGTTCTCCCAGGTGTGCAGGGTCACCTGACTTAATACTGATTAAAAGTGTAAATTGCAACAGAAAAAGAGAAAAAGGAATTGTCTTGTTGCTTCTTTCCTGTGAGGTCACACTCCCTGGTTGTAGCTGAGCCTGCTGCTAGGCACACCCCTCTTGTTTAATAAAATTGTATTAACTTTATCCCTGCCCTTGATTTGTGGCTTTCTCACGTTGTGAGGAATAAATAATAAATGATTGTAAAGCACTTGTACATATGAAATGCCGCATAAATGCTTAATAATAATCAGCTTAGGCCAGGAAGCCAGGGGGGTTGAATAGAAATCATTGCACGCGGCCATTCTTGTTTATGTGGCTAAAATTGTCCTGTGTGCTGTCTCCACGTAAAATCATCCTGCAGATTTAATTTTCACCCATTCAAGAATCCACTTCTCTGCAAACTCAACAACCTTTGTTCCCCCATGCCTAGAGTAATGTCATTTACAATTGTACAATATAACTGCAACAACCCATCTTTGCCTGTTCATTTCAGCCTGGTTTTTGTGGCATCCCCTCTCTCCTTGTTAGCCCTTCCAAATCCCCACAAGTGCTGTTTTGAGTCATCATTTCTTATCCCTTGGAGATGCCTGTTCCACTCTGGCTATCTTTGGAAAAATATCTGTTTCTCAGACTGGGATTTCACTGCACTTGCTTTTGGGGAATCCAATGTAGTCAAGTTGGTGGTTCTTTGCTACTCTTCACACATGCATTCATTTAATCATTTGCTCACTCACCACTTACTGATGGAGTGTTGTGCTCAGCACTGGGGATACAGTGGAAACCAAGACAGAGAGAGTGTGCATTGTGTAAGGAAATCAAGCTGGGTAATTCTGGCATAGTTTGGAAGATGCTACGATCAGAGTAATCACGGGGTAAAGGGAAGTCAGTGTGAAGGCAGCATGAAGCAGGAAATTCTGGTAGGGTCTGAGATTATTTTCTTTCCTTTTATTTTCAAATGTCTTCAAAAGCCTTTCTGTTTGCTATTTAACATGTGGAAACTCCCTTGGTTTGACCTGGTTGTGGATAGGAAGGAGTGGTTCAGATCCAGGGAAAAAGCCCAGACCGGCCTCTCCTAGTCATTTGGAAGGAGAAAGGGCATTCTCCATCATCTCGGTTTGTTTCAGCCTCTTTTCTTTCTTCTTTTTTAAGTTTACTTATTTATTTTGAGAGAGAGAGAGAGAGAGAGCGAGCAAGCATGAAATGGGAAGGGGCAGAGAAAGAGGGAGAGACAGAGAATCCCAAGCAGGCTCCATACTGTCAGCACAGAGCCCAAAGCAGGGCTCAAACCCATGTATCATGAGATCATAACCTGAGCCAAAACCAAGAGTTGGATGCTTAACTAACTGAGCCATGCAGGCACCCACACCCCTGCTTCAATTTCTGATAGGTGGGACCCAACTTCTGGGAGTTGCCAAGAATGATCCTTTGCTGATATAACCGTCTATTTTCAACCTGGAGTCTGTATTTTCAAAAGAAGATAATGTCTGAATTTGTATTAGTACATTTAATGACCAAAAAAAGTACATGCTTACTACAGAAAATAAAATGAAAATAAAGATAAGCAAAAATAAATTAACTGCAATCAGAGCACTCATCGGGAGCCATTTTTATCATTTAGTGCATATCCTACCAGACTTCCTCCATGTTTATATTACATAAAAATGTGCCTTAAGGTACATATTCCTCAATTCCGAAGTATTACATTTCTCTTCAATGCGTATTATACTATACTCCGTATACATTCATATTGGTTTATTGCCTTTTTTACACAAAATATCAAAAACATAGTTTCATATCAAAATGTATTTAATCGTGATTTCTAATGACTCCTTCATATTCCATTATGCATGTTTATTTTAAAGTTTGAGATATATGCATTGCTGCAGTTGGAATTACTGGGTAGACGTATGCCTGTATTAAAGTTTTTGTTACCTCGCCAGAACGCACTCCACAGAGACTGAACTGGTTCATGCTCTTATCTCCCGTATATCAGACCCCTGTCCACACCACTTATCCTCCCTTATCCCCCCATACACCCCTTTGCCAAAATGAAGTACTCTCAAGGAAGATATGTTTGAAACTCCACAATTTTAATTTTTCCTCTACTTTCCCATCCGTTCCCTTGTGGCATGAGAATTAGTGGGCCTTGGGTTTTCAAACAGGTGGAGAAGGCTGCAGGGTGTATAATTGCTTTTGGTGAAACCATCAACGTCCACGTTTAGTTCTTCCTGCTCCACTTCCTCCAATTCAATTAGGCTGTTCTTACCAGGGGGAGAGTTTTCAAAGCATCAGATGAAGTGTTACCTCATGATTAATAATTCATGACAAGAAATGAAGATTGGGAAAGGTAATAATGCCCTCCAAGCTGTTTTTCTCCACCACTCCCTTGTTCTCATTCACATAAAATGCTGTGTCTCAATCGTTAAAGCAAACATACAAAGTTTCACTGCCCCATAAACCAAAGATCCAAAGCAGGAATTCATAAGCTTTTTGAAGTCCTAAGCCCCTTCGAGGATCTTGTGAAAGCTACAGACTCTCCTAAAGGAAAAAAACAAAAATGAGCATGATAGCATGCACAGATATTGTGCTTCTAATTCCCTTGAGTCAGGCACCACTGGAAGATCATCCAAGGACTCCCTAGGTTATAATCTCTGGACAAACAAAAAGATTTAAAAAATGAAGAACCAGGACGAGCCCAAAAGGAATCAAAGTAGAACAGGAAGTTTCATATGCATTGCCTCAACTTTCTGTGCCCACATTTGCAATGCAACAAAGAAATTCCTTCAAGCGTGATTTATTCAGTTTTTAGGTATTTTGTGAGGGGACCAGTGAGTTAGCAGACAATTAGTAGAGTGGATTTTGGCAAATGTGTAGATTACAGGGCGAATCAAATAGGGGTGAGGGTGAGGGCATGGTTAATGTTGAGATCTATTTGCAAGACTACTATAGAGTCTGCAGACTTTTTTCTCGCCAAGTGCTATCAGCCATAACATGTCCAAGGCAGTGGGTCACACCCACTGCTTCATGCTCTGCTACTTGGCATTCCTCTAAGTTCTTCCTCAATTGTCATATCTCCACAGGCCATAACAAGGGACAACAGTCAGCGGCAATTCAATTTCGACCTCCATCTGCTGGCAATAACAACATAAGGGGGAAATTAATGTACACTCACACACTTGTCATTATAATAGCCCAAATTTGTTTTTATAGTATGACTTTCTTCCAAGGAAGTCAAAAAACAATTTGTATTTGAATTCCCAAATAGCAACTCACCTGGTAGGTAGATAGCTAAAATAATCATCCCCATTTTTGAAGGCACAGAGATGCTAAAAATTTGTCAAAGGCCACCTAGCACTTCCATGTTGAGGTATGGTTATCAGAAAAGCTCTCTGGAAGCCATTTTGGTGTATCTTAAAATCTGATATCTGATGTGCAAGCTAGAGAGATTACATAAACATACAGCAAAATATCTGTGTTCTACTAGCTAACATAGTATTTCTTCACCAAATTTTCTCCCTCTAATTTGTTCTCATTCCCTAAACCTAAGACCTATAATTTTCTATTTACCAATTCTGTGATTTTGGAAAAGTTACTTAATCTCCCTCTTCTTCCACTTTTCCCTCTGTGAAATGGAAATAATAATAGAAGGCAACTCATAGATTTGTTATGAGAATTACATGAAAAAAGAAGATTCCTCAATATATACAGGGCATCCATAAAATCTGGAAATATAAATACCATAATTTTATATTTTTTACAGATTGATGAAAGCTGAATGTGTTGAGCTGATACTGCTAAGCAGATGAAGGGCTGATCCTGACAATAAATAGCAGAGCCTTTTAATGCATATTACTTTGAAAGAGCTGCCATTTCTCATAGCACACTTAGAAAGGTGGTTTAAACATTCAAAGATATAGTCAGTCTGTTGTACAAACTCTTTTGTCGACTCTGATCCATTTCCAAGAAGGTGAAGGAAGCAGTCATAGCCAAGGTTGTAGCCAGTACAAACTGGCCAACTTGCCAAACACCCAAGGGATAGGAGGTGCCTTGTAGAACCGTTCAAAAGATTTCCAAAGTACCTGCCCTTTAACCATACAAGTTGTAAGTTCTTCAGAGCTTATCTGAGGGTGATACCCAGCACGATGAGAGACAATATGCTGAGTATATCAGAAAGCCCACTGAACAAATCATATATTGTAATATCAATAGCTACTTATTATGCCCATCTGCCTGTGTTTCCAAGTTTTTGGTCACCTATAGTAAGTGATTATTAAATGTTTATTATTACTATTTATGGTCTAAGAGGAAAAACTTTTTAAAGATATTTCACAATCCACTATGTTATCATTTTTTATATAATCACATTTTGGCACCAGAAGTAAGGGTAGAGGAATCACTAGCTAGAACTAATGATTCTCTTCCATTTGTGGTTCCCTAGTGCTCTCTTTTGTTATTAGCTTACTAACATGCCTCAATTTTTTAAGAAAATACAAGCAGTCTTTCCACGTCGATAGTGCTTTCACAACCACAGCGAATGTTCCTAAAACCCACCAAACTTTCTGCAAGAAGTATGGCAAGCTCCAACCCCACAAAATTACCCAGTAAAAGAAAGGCAAAGATTCTCTTTATGCCCAGGGAAAGCGGTGTTATGACAGGAAGCAGAGTGGCTATGGTAGGCAAACTAAGCTGAATTTCCAGAGAAAGGCTAAAACTATAAAGAAGATTGTGCTGAGGCTTGAATGTGTTGAGCCCAACCGCAGATCTAAGAGAATGCTGGCTATTAAGGGATGCAAACATTTTGAACTGGGAGGAGATAAGAAGAGAAAGAGCCAAGTGATCCAGTTCTAAGCCTCATATTTTGTTACATTATGAAGACAATATAATCTTGCAGTTATGTTCACTTCAGAAAAGAAAAGAAAAGAAAAGAAAAGAGAAAATACAAGCAGTGAAATTAGCCTGCATGTGTTTCCTGGTCATTCTTCCATAAAATTTACATATTCTTTTCTCTACTTCCTATGTCAGAGTCCTTCTCATAAAGAGATATTAGTACTAAAGCTGAGTTTGATTCATGAAAATATTGTATTCAGAAACCAAAAATAGTTATACAAAAAAGAACAATATCTTTGTATACACACTATAATAACAGCAATTTATTTCTGATCACTTGTGTTATGCTCTCTGGAGGAGGTTTAATGGCAGATTTCTGATGGGCAATTCCATAAAAGAAATTATGAGCATATTATATATGGAGAAATTTTGAAAAACCTATCTTTGCTATGCTCACCACCAATAAAGATATAAAGAACTTCCCAAACAGGAGATATACATGTATTACATAATTTAAATATTATGTAGTATGCCGTCATATCAAATGGATCTGTTTCATCAGGTACCTTGGACCGATCTTAATTCTCTAGTTTAGGGTGCTTAGTGTGATATAGACTGGTCAAATGGGGAAATCCAAGAAATGTCTGTTGTTAAAATGCTGGTGAACCTCAATGTTAACAGGTGTGATCAAGTGTAAAGAAGCAAGTGTCACAAGAACATCAACAGTGTCATAGAGCAAAGGCTTCCTATAGGATCCTTCAAAGGGAAGCCAAGTTTTAGAAAACTGAAATACTTTATTAGACTGCCATTTGTCAAGTACATCTGAATTTCTGTCTGCCACCTGTCAGAAACTGAAGATCAGAGACTGGAGCAAGAACAGATATGTATAATCACTGAAATCATGTACTCCCTATGAATATGAGACTTAAGAGGAATCAGAGAGCATGGACATCAAAGAATGGCCAAAATGCAGGCATGAGGACCAGGAGCTTTTAAAATAGATTAGAAACCAGTTGAATAACACCAAATAATGTTATAAATGGATCAAATCAGTCAGGAAGGAGTGTTCTAGTAACCATCCACAGATAGCATTCTTAGCCCCAAATGGTTTATAATTTTATTAACAACTTGATTAAAGAAATAGAAGGTAGATATTTTTAATTTAAAATAGCACAAAACTAAGAGGAAGAGATATGTTTGAAGACAGGAGTTCAATATGGAGAAATGATGGGCTGAAGTTTTGATCTAAAAAAAGAAGAGTAGAAAGATTTACAGTATTAGATTTCCAGCTTGAAAGGGAAGGCAAATTAAAATGAATATAATTTATGAAAGTTAAAAAAGGAATTATTCACAAAAGTATTAATAGGGATTAAAGAAACTAAAAAGTATTATTAAATACCCCCAAAACAGTAAGTGCTCAAATAGTCCCTCTACAACTTAAAGGTGTTAAGAGAGGGGCTGATTATGAAACCACTGATACACAAAGAATGCATGAAGAGAGCCATCTAAATGAGAGGAGCTTGGAGGGAAGAAACAAGGGAAGTAACACCTGACTTCACTTTTCTTCCTCCCTTCTAACAGTCTCCTAGTAGTGTTTCCCACCTACCAAACTCAACTGAAAATCAGAGAACAAGTAACTCATTGGTGTTATAATGCCTAAGGTAGAATTCAGATAGCTGTACGTATTCACAAATATGGCTAATGATTTGGATGCATCCCAAGAACTACTAACATCCAGTGAAAACTACTTCAAAAATCAGAAAACTTTTTATGTTAAGGGATATTAAACATTTTAGGCTTTCTGGGACATACAGTCTGTTACAACTACTTAACTTTGTCTTTGTAGCAGTAAAGCAGCTTAAGCAAATGGGTTTGGCTAGACTTGTCCCCCAACAGGCTGGATTTGGCCAACACACTATAGTTTGCTGATTCCTGATCTACTCTGTGAGAGCCAATAATCCATGGAGTATTATGCTCTTTAAAGCTCTTGCTTTAAAAAAGATATAATTGCTGGATACCTTTCAATGTTTGAAGGTTTAAACATATACTCCTTATAAAATTTAAACTAAAAGCTTTTAAAATATACTGATAGTTACACTTATTATCAGTATTCATTATCAATAGAACTTATAAGCTCTGATGTATCATTTTGCACCCTCATTCACACCAGAAGTAAAATTTTACAAAAGTCTTCAAAAAAACAACTCATATGCCAGGAAAATTATCTACTGAAGTAAAATAGGGAATATTACAATTTTTATTTATATTTACTTTTCATTACATTTGTTTTAAATTTCTATTTTCAAGTAATTTATGATATACTTAAAGAATCAGTACTGTAGTACATGTAAATATTTATGATTTCAATAAATTAGTCACTTTATTAGAAAGCAGCATTCGCAAAGTAAAGACCTCCAAAAATCCACTCTTCCATAAAGGCAATGAGAACACTGGTAAATAATTGTCAAGTCATCATTTTAAGGGCTACTAAAATTAACCAAAGGATTGGTTGTTCAAGAGAGTTTACTCAAGAAAATACTTAAGTTGGCTGAATGAGAATATTAAAATTGTGGCATTTTAAGTTGCCCTACTCTCATCCCATTACTCCCATCTCTATAGTAGCCTTGAAAAGCATCCACTTTGGAATGGTAGTAACAGTGAAACAGAAGTCTAGCAGCCACTGGAATGGGTAGAATGGGTTTGGAACTCCCCTAAAAATCTAACCCTAAAGAATTTTTATTATTTGACCCACCTTGGAATTCCTTGGGGAAATCCCATTCTGATAGTTTGACATTATTTCAACTGACTCAGAGCTCACTGGACAAGGAAAGCAGTATCTACAGTGCATTTGCCAAAAAAAAAAAGTTAGAGGCAGTTGCTTAAGATCATAGCTTATCTAGGGCATCAGTGCCAGTTGGGGTAATTAAGTGGCAAAAAAAAAAAAGTCAGGAAAATAAGTGGAATGAGATCTCGATAGGGGGTTTTGAAAAGATCTAACAAGTTTTTGGGAATCTAGAAGACTATCTGCATGTGCAGTGCTGTGAATATGACACAAAAAGACGTGAAAAGGCTTTAATCTCTATCCATAGCTGACCATGAGGCTCTGTGTAAGCAAGAAGTGAAGATTAAGGCACAACTGTAAATTAATGAAGCACTGAAAGCCTATTCCAACCCACACATTACATCCTTTGGCAGAGAGTGAGAGACTTACTGGTTCAAGAAATTTAAGCAAATCTCTGTGCAATCATTATCTGACCACTAAGATAGCTAAGCAGAGATGAGACTTAAGTGGCTGCACAAAACACTGAATACAGATATTACAGAATTTTTTACTGACAGGTAAACAGCAACAATAATAACAACAAGGTCTGGGGGAGGAAGCAGAGATTTATATCCAGAGTTACCATGCTATATTATCTAAAATGTCCAAGTTTCAACAAAAAAATTATAAGACTCATGAAGAAGCAGAAAAATACATCTAATACATAAGAAAGAAAACAGACAATAAGAACTGTTCCTGAGGAGCCCAGATACTGTACTTACAAGACAAAAATTTTGAATCAGATATCATAAATATGTTCAAATAATAAAATAAAATTACATTTAAAAAACTAAAGAGAAGTAGGATAATACCACACCAAATAGAATATATGAATAAAAGATTAAACTTATAAAATGAAACTAAGTAAAAATAATGGAGATGACAGATATGATAACTAAAATGAAACATTCACTAGAGGGGAAAAAATAAGAGCCAATAGAAGAAAAATAAGCAAACCTGAAGGCAGTTCAGTTGAAATTATTCAGTTGAAAGAAAAAAAATTGTTTTAACTGATCAGAGATTCAGAGACCAGTGGTATACCATCAAGTATATCAACATATGTATAATGGGAATCCCCAAAAAGAAGAAAGAGAGAAAGGGGCAGAAAGAATATTTGAAGAATAGCTGAAAATTCCCAAATTTGATGAACAGCATTAACCTACACATCCAAGAATCTCAAAACACTCCTAATAGGATAAACTAAAGAAAGCTACACCTAGACCCATCCACATTGTAGTCAAACTTTCATAAGACAAAGAGAGAATCTTGAAAGCAGTAAGGGAGAGAGAGAAAAAAAAAACAAATCATCATGTACAAAAAGTCTTTACTAAGAGGTACAATTTACTTAATAGAAAATAAGGGCAGGAGCCTGTGTGATAATATACTCAAAAATGCTGAAAGAAAAATAATGTAAATCAAGAATTCTATATCCAGCAAAATAATCATTCAAAAAAGGGCAATTATAGAGTTGAAAATATCTAACTTATAAATATTTGATATATAAAATGTATGGGTTTAACAGGAGAATGGAGAAGACAGAAAAAATATTCAGTAAACTTGAAGGGAGGTCAATAGTAATTATCCAATCTATGGGAAATAAAAAACATTTAAAAATAAATTAACAGTGCTTTATTGGTTTATGAAATATCAAGAGATCTATTTATTTGTGTAATTGGAGTCTCAGAAGAAAAGAGAAAAAATAGAACAGAACATATTTTGAAAAAATAATGGCTGAATGTTTTTCAAAGTTTAAGTGAAAGACATAAATTTAAAGATTTAAGAAACTTAGCAATCCCCAAGCAGGAAAAAATAGGAAGAGAACCACACCTAGAAATGTCAAGATAAAACTGCACAAAACCAAAGAAAAATTTCAAAAGAAGTCAAAGAAAAACAAGACGTTACATAAGGAGGGAAAAATAAATCATTACATTACCTACTTTTCAGAAACTACAAAACCCAGAAGGCAGTGTAAATAAATATCATTAAGGTGAAGAAAGCAATATCAAGTAAAACTGTCAATCAAGCATTCTATGTCCATCAATATTATCCTTCTAGAATTTAGGGAAAATATATTTTCAGATAGAATATAAGAGAATTTAGAGGATAAATTGGACATAAATTAGAAGAATTGTCAAAGGAAGTTCTGAGGCTGAAGAAAAATTATACCAACTGGAAACTCATATTCTCAGGAAGAATGAAGAGTACTGAAAATGGCAAATATAAGAAGTTTAATTAGTCATTTGAATATTCTCTTTCCCTTTAAATTTATTTAAGTTTCATATGACTATTTAAAGTAAAAATTATAATACTGTCTCATGGGGTTTATAATGAGTATAGAAGTAAAACATATGTCCATGACAGAATAAAGTGAGGGGCATTATATGGATTTACACAAGTGCAAGATTCTGCATTTTATGTGAAATGGCACAAGGTTAACTCTAAGCTCACTATGAAAACTTAAAGATGTATGTTTTAATCCCTAGAGCAACTACTAAAAAAACACAAAGAGGTATATTAAAAAAACAATAGGTACGTTAAAATAGAATTCTGAAAATATTCAAAACCCCAAAAGAAGACAGAAATATAGAAACAGAGGAACGAAACACAGAGGAGATAAATGGAAAACACATTATAAAACAGGAAAACTAAATCTAACCCTATCAATAATTGTGTTAAATACAAATGATGAAACTCTCCTATTAAAAGTCAGAGACCAGGGAGACTGGGTGACTCAGTTGGTTAAGCATCTAACACTTGATTTTGACTCAGGTCAGTCATGAAATCAAGCTCCTGTGTCAGGCTCCATGCTAAGTGTAGAGCCTGCTTGGGATTCTTTCCCTTCTTCTGTCCTTCTCCAACTTGAGTGTGTTCTCCCTCTCTCACTCTCAATAAATAAATAAATAAATAAATAAATAAATAAAGACAGAGATTATCAAAATAAATAAAAAATTAAGACTCGGCTATTTGTTATCTTCAAGAAATTCACTTTAAATATAGAGATACAAATAGGTTGAGGGGGTACCCTCAGTTGGTTAAGCATCTGACTTTTGATCGCAACTCAAGGCATGATCTCACAGTTCCTGAGTTGGAGGCCCATGTGAGACTCTGCGCTGGCAATGTGGAGCCTGCTTGAGATTCTCTCTCTCCCTTTCTCTTTGCTCCTCCTCTGCTTGCACATTCTCTCTCTCAAAATAAATAAATAAACTGAAAAAAAAAAGATATAGATAGGTTGAAAGTAAATGAATGGAAAAGATATACCATGTAAACAGTAAGCATTATAAGACTAGTTTAACTAACATTAGATAAAATAATTTGAAGACAAAAAGTACTACCAAAAATAAAGAAATTTCATAATGATAAAATCAAATTATCAGGAATAAATAATCATTAGTGTATGCAATCCTACTAAAAGGACTTTAACATACATGAAACAGAAATAAACACATTTAAAGGGAGAAATATACAATTCCAAAAACCATGTGGGAAATTTTAAAAAATGATCTTTTAGTAATTGATAGACAAAAATTCAGTAAAGATAGAGATGATCTAAACAATATGTTCAACATCTTAGTCTAGTGAATAGGTATAGAACGTCAAATCTAACAATAAGAGAATAAACACTTTTTTTCAAGCACAAATTATACATTCAATATGACAACCATATAATGCATCACAAATCAGGCCATAAAATATACTTAACATAACTGAAATCGTACAAAGGATGTTCTCTGATCACAATGAAATTAAGTTAGAGAGCCATAAAAATAAGATATTTAGGGAAAAAATCAAGTATTTGGAATTTAAACAACAGACTTCTAAACAATCCATGAATCAAAAAAGAAATAACAAGGGAAATTAAACAATATGCCAAACTGAACAATGATGAAAATTCAACATGTCAAAATGCATGGGATACAGCTAAAGCAACACCTGAGGGAAAATTTATAACTTTACATGCTTATATTTGAAAAGAAAGAGGTCTAAAGTCAACAGCATGAGTCCTCCTTAGGAAGCCAGAAAAAGACGGGGCGCCTGGGTGGCTCAGTAGGTTAAGCATCCGACTTTGGCTTAGGTCATGATCTCGCAGTTCCTGAGTTCTAGTCCCGAGTCAGGCTCTTTGCTGACAGCTCTGAGCCTGGAGCCTGCTTGAGATTCTGTGTCTCCTTCTCTCTCTCTGCCCCTCCCCCACTCGTACTGTCTCTCTCCCAAAAGTAAACAAACATTTAAAAAAAAGAAGCTACACAAAGAAGGAGAAAATAAAAGCAAAGTAAGTAAAATGAAGTAAAATGAAGGAAAATTCCTATACACCAACAATGAAGCAACAGAAAGAGGAATTGATCCCATTTACAATTGCACCAAAAACCATAAAATACCTAGGAACAAATCTAACCAAAGAGGTGAAAAATCTATACACTGAAAACCATAGAAAGCTTATGAAAGAAATTGAAGAAGACACAAAAAAATGGGAAAAGATTCCATGCTCCTGGATAGGAAGAACAAATATTGTTAAAATGTTGATACTACACAAAGCAATCTACATATTCAATACAATCCCTATCAAAATAACACCAGCGTGTTATTCTTCACAGAGCTAGAACAAATAATCCTAAAATTTGTATGGAACCAGAAAAGGTCCCGAATAGCCAAAGCAATCTTGAAAAAGAATACCAAAGCAGGAGGCATCACAATTCCGGACTTCAAGCTGTACTGCAGAGCTGTAATCACCAAGACAGTATGCTACTGGCACAAGAACACACACTCAGATCAATGAAACAGAATATAGAACCCATAAATGGACCCAGAAACATATGGCCAACTAATCTTTGACAATGCAGGAAAGAATATCCAATGGAATAAAGACAGCCTTTTTAGTAAGTGGTGCTGGCAAAACTGGACAACGACACGCAGAAGAATGAACCTGGACCACTTTTTTACACCATACACAAAAATAAACTCAAAATTGATGAAAGACCTAAATGTAAGACAGGAAGTCATCAAAATCCTCGAGGAGAAAGCAGGCAAAAACCTCTTTGATCTTAGCCGCAGCAACTTCTTACTCAACATGTCTCTGGAGGCAAGTGAAACAAAAGCAAAAATGAACTACAGGGACCTTGTGCACAGTGAAGAAAACAATCAGCAAAACTAAAAGGCAGCCAACAGAATGGGAGAAGATATTTGCAAACCACATATCAGATAAAGGGTTAGTATCCAAAATCTATAAAGAACTTATCCAATTCAACACCCAAAAAAACAAATAATCCAGTGAAGAAATGGGCAAAAGACATGAATGGACACTTCTCCAAAGAAGACATCCAGATGGCCAACTGACACATGAAAAAATTCTCAACATCACTCATCATCGGGGAAATACAAATCAAAACCACAAGGAGATACCACCTTACAACTGTCAGAATGGCTAACATTAACAACCCAGGCAACAACAGATGTTGGCGAGGATGCATAGAAACAGGATCTCTTTTGCATCGTTGGTGGGAATGCAAACTGATGCAGCCAATCTGGAAAGCAGTATGGAGGTTCCTCAAAAATCTAAAAATAGAACTACCCTACGACCCAGCAATTGCACTACTAGGTATTTATCCAAGGGATACAGGTGTGCTGTTTCTAAGGACACATGCACCCCTATGTTTATAGCAGCACTATCAACAATAGCCAAAGTATGGAAAGAGCCCAAATGTCCATCAATGGATGAATGGATAAAGAAGATGTGGTATTCGGGGCACCTGGGTGGCTCAGTCAGTTAAGCGGCCGACTTCAGCTCAGGTCATGATTTCGCGGTCCGTGAGTTCGAGCCCCATGTCAGGCTCTGTGCTGACAGCTCAGAGTCTGGAGCCTGTTTCAGATTCTGTGTCTCCCTCTCTCTGACCCTCCCCCGTTCATGCTCTGTCTCTCTCTGTCTCAAAAATAAATAAACGTTAAAAAAAATTAAAAAAAAAAGATGTGGTATATACATAGAATGGAGTATTACTCAGCAATCAAAAAGAATGAAATCTTGCCATTTGCAACTATGTAGATGGAACTGGAGGGTATTATGCTAAGCGAAATTAGTCAGTCAGAGAAAGACAAATATCATATGACTTCACTCATATGAGGACTTTAAGAGACAAACCAGATGAACATAAGGGAAGGGAAGCAAAAATAATATAAAAACAGGGAGGGGGACAAAACAGAAGAGACTCCATAAATATGGAGAACAAACAGAGGGTTACTAGAGGGGGTGTGGGAGGAGGAAGGGCTAAATGGGTAAGGGGCACTAAGGAATCTATTCCTGAAATCATTGTTGTACTATATGCTAACTAATTTGGACATAAATTTTTAAAAAATTAAAAAAAAATAACAGCAGATATTGATGAAATATTAAAACATACAACAGAGAAGTTAATAAAGCCAAAGTTGTTTTTTGAGAAGCTCAGCAAAATAAAAATTTTCTAGCTAGACTGATCAAGAAAAAACATAAAGAACACAAAATTACAAATAAGAGGAATGAAAAATTATCATCACTACTGATCACACAGACATTAAAAAGGATTATAAAACAATGTTATGATCAGTTCTATGTCAAAAAAATTATTGACAACATATATGAAATAGATAAATCCTGGGGAGAGCGGGACAGTTTAACAAACTGATTAAATGAAACTGAAAATATGACATAGCCTATGTTTAATAAATTAAATCAGCCATCAAAAGACTTCACACACACACACACACACACACACACACACACACACACACACACACACACCCCAAAACAACAAGAACAACAAAAAAACCACACAAAACTACAGGCCCAGGGGAGAAACTGACAGAGAAACCCATGAAAGAACTTTGTGATGGTAATGCTCCATATCTTGACAGAGGCTTGAGTTATACAACATTTGTTAAAACCCACCAAATGTACACTTAAATTTGTGCATTTCATTGTATGTGAGTTTTACATTAACAACTGCAAAAATATTAAATCCTACTTAATGTTATGAATGCTAACGTATTTAGGGAGAAAAGGAATTCTGCAATTATAAAAAAGTAAGATGGGTTAATGAATGAAGGGATGACAAATGACTTTATATGTGATAAACCAAGTATAGTAAAATGTTAATTTCAAACATACAGCAAAGTTTACTGTTTACTACAAAGTCTCAATTTTACTTTGTTATTTTTTATAATAAAGTGATGAATAATATTTTGGAGTTCCAAACTAATAGACTGGGAAATTTCTCATGTAAAGATTTGGAGAGCCAATAAGCAATAGAACATTAATGTAATTATGAAACTACCTGACAAATAAATTATATTCAATGTAATTCCACTATGAAATGAGAAATCAGTATTTTGATTCTGGAAGAAATGCTTTCGAAATTCTTTTCCAATGGGTCAGGACTAAGAACTGATTTCTATTCAGAGACTTCTCCATTTTTCTCACTTCATTTCTTCCTCACTTAGACCATTTCTTCATGTAGACTGAGCCACAAATTCAGGGTGTGCCAGCATCACAAACTTCCTTAAGAAAATATCTATTTTAAAGGTAAAAACACAAGCGACATGTTCTGCCTAGGTTTCCACCAGTTCCCATGGTCCATATGCTTCAAAGTTCCACAAGCAACTTGATAAATCTTTAACAACTCTTTCTCGTGTTCTTCAAATTGGACTCCACGGCAAAAATTGGTTGGATGAACAAATACATAACTAAAAGATATGGACAAATGAATACATAAATATAATTTAGTGAAGCCAGCAACTCATCCCTTTATGAATTCAGGGGCCCTCCAGTGTCAATGAGCAGGTGGGTTGCCTGCCAGGATCTTGGTCTGTTATGAACTGAGTCTACTCCCTCCATCCTGGCTATCCTCAAACCTGTAGACTAAATAGAAATCTTTTGTTCAAAGTTAAGTAAACACAAAATGCCAATAGATAACCCATAAAAAAGAACTGTCCAGTACAGAAGTGCAAATTCTTCCCACAATTAGATGTAGACCATTACAGAAAAAGAAAATTGCTTTCTTTCTTTCTTTTTTTTTTTTGCTTCCTGTTGTCACTATAAGAGTATATTATTCAGAGTATTTTCATCTCAGCATTCTCTAGCAACTGGCACAAAATAAATTCAAGTATCTTTTGAATGGATGAATGAATGAACAAAATTTATTTAAAAAGATGACTTTAAGATGATATGAGAATGAATACTAACAGATTAAACCACCACTGGAATCTGGGAGTCACTAATTGATACTGCAGAAAATAAAATAAATAACTCAAAGGACATTCTTAAAAACTTTTTGTAAAATGAAGAAAAAGTGAAAAGAAATTTAAAATTAGAGAGAGAGACTAAAGGATTAGGGTTTCCAGACTTTATAAAAGACTTCAGAGTTAAAATGAAAAGTGGCATTAAAGGTAGATCAGTGAGAGGAGACTTATACTTCAGAATATCCTGATAATATATTTAAATTTAATAAGTGTATCATTAGCATTTATGTTAGATTATATCACATATATTTACATATCTTATATTGCTTTTTTTCACTCTATTATAGGTTAAGCTCTAGGAAAGCTGGATTTTTTTTTTAATTCACTGCTGTATCCCCCACCACCTGAAATCCTGCCTGATAAATAAATATTGTATATGTACTATCTATGGAATGAACTATCTAATTTTTAACTAATTAAAAAATAAACCCAACCCAGGATTGAGAGAGAACAGTGGTGGTGTAAGAGCCAAATATATATTCAACCACACAATTAAAATCAAGTTGCTCTCAGGTTCTCCTCTGCAACAAATGCTATTTAAAAAAAAAAAAGCACTATGGCTAAAAAAAATGTTTTATGACTCTAAGATTGCACTAATAACCTGCTTTTTGTACACAAAAGTAACAGAAACAAATCTCAAGTTTTTTCAAAGTCTAAGAAATTATAGCTCATAAAAATTGCTTAAAAAAGTGCTTTGGAGATCTTAGACATTTTCTCAAAATTAGAGGTCAGGAAAGAAAACAAAGCAGTTAAAAAAAAACTTACTGGTGGGGCGCCTGGGTGGCTCAGTTGGGTAAGTGTCTGACTTCAGCTCAGGTCATGATCTCACTGTTGTGAGTTGGAGCCCGCGTTGGGCTCTGTGCTGCCAGCTCAGAGCCTAGAGCCTGCTTCAGACTCTGTCTGTCTCTCTTTCTCTGCTCCTTCCCTGCTCACACTCTCCCTCTCTCTCCCTCTCTCTCTCTCTCAAAAATAAATGGACATTAAAAAAAAAAAACTCACTTCGGGGCACCTGGGTGGCTCAGTCGGTTGAGCACCCAACTTTGACTCAGGTCATGATTTTGCGGTCCATGAGTTCGAGCCCCACATCGGGCTCTGTGCTGACAGCTCAGAGCCTGGAACCTGCTTCAGATTTTATGCCTCCCTCTCTCTCTGACCCTCCCCCATTCATGCTCTGTCTCTGTCTCAAAAATAAATGAACATTAAAAAAAATTTTTTTAAAAACCTCACTGGTAATTTAAAAATCAAATAAAGTCATAGAGGACAACCACCATGGAGAAAAAAATAGGTGAGGCTAAAAATTCAAAGTAGTATATTGAAATCCACTAAGTGAAATATTAACTGTAAAAGTAGCCTACAATAAAGAACATACATGCATATATGTATGAACTATATATAACAAAAATAGTGTGTACATATATTACATATGTTTATAGGTAGATGGAGTGTGCATGTGTTATTGCTTTTAGTTACAGAATAGTCACTCAAGACTTTTGTAGGTGGAAGAGTAGTAAGGAGGCAAAAAAAAAGAAAATAGTAGTTTTCTGAAGCCCATTAGCAGCTCTCTTGCTTCTGATATGAAAGGTGCAGGAAACCTAGAAAGGTTCTTTGGGTCCCATTTTCTCTGCCCTATTCCAAATCTACCAATGCCTTTTGTTTTATATTTAATGTCTAATTGGCATTTTATCCTTTGCCCACATGCTTCAAAATGCTGCTTACCTGGGTGTCTATTATGAATTGCCCTGTAACTTACCTTTGGGTTTCCCCAGAAAGCCAAATCTAAAACAATGACCTCTGTGCAAATAGTTCATTTATGAGGTAATCTCAGAGAGTAGGGACAGATGAGGGAGGGGAAACAAAAAAAAAGGAGGGAAAAAACAATATAAGAGTGTAATGTTTGTCCTGCCCTCCATGAAGGATAAATGGGGCTCCGTTCCGAACAGAACTTTCAGAGGAGCACAGAAAATAACTCACAATACCTTTACAGAGGACGTACCAGAATTATCTATATATCAGCCCTGTTTCCTATTGATCAGGAGATACCCTTGAGGGCATTAACTCTGATATCTCTTGGTTTTACAGGCGGGTTACTCCTATGAGCTTCTGAAAAAGTGAGAGATACCTAGGAAGAAAGTGAAGGACATGGAGACTCCACGTCTTTCTTTGAGCAAGTCACCGTCAGCATGTGATGGATGAAAGGTTCAAGGAACTGTCTGTCACAACCATGCAAACAGAGGTGAGACCAATAGGGTGTTACTCAGGATAGAGGAACCTGCTATTCCTTTGATACATCTTCCAAGATCTACAAGCTTTGTAGCCCATGATTCACTCATTTCCATCCTCCAACCCAGCCCAAGTGACCAGGACCTCCTTTGGAAATAGTGATTTATGTTTCTGCTTAGACAAAGCAAAGCAATTATTGATGAAGGCAATAAGGGAATTAAAGATAAATTTGTGTGCGTTTGTGATTTGCATCTTTTGTACACCACAAGCAAAGTTCTTTTAAAAGATATCAGTTCTTTAAAAAAAATATATCAAATTCATATGCTAAAGCTCAAAACAATCGCATTATTTAAAAAAATTAAAATTATAGGGAAAAAATCTTACTATGATACAAAAAAAGTATTTTCATGTAGTCTAAATTGTCACTTGTAATTTATAATATAACTTCCAGTATGCTGGCCTTCTACTGTGCCAATAATTTGCCTATTTGCCCTCAGCCCCTCTTCCCATCCTTCTGTGCTTTTTCTGTACATTAAGAAAGGCTAGATGTCTGCAAGCTACATTTCTCAGTCTTCTTGCCAGCTGTCTTCCTAATGAGTGCTACTAATGGAAGATACTAGTGGGAGATAAGACAGCAGAAAAGGGCAAGTTTCTTCCTCTGGCTCCAATACTGGCAGTTGTTGGCAATTGCCATCAGTAGCTATAGATGGGTAACAGCAGGGATGGGATGATTCTAGACTCAAGCAGACTGGGCACAGGTAGCCTCTTTTCCTTGGCTTTAGCCTTGGTCCAGGTAGCACTCCTTCAGCAGCACTCCTTTGGCCCAAGTGCAACAGCATTTCCAACAGGCAGCAGGAAAGACAGGCTTTTTGACTCCAGCTCCCACTCTCTCAGTATCACCCTTTCATATCTTTGGTCTTCAAACCGTCTTTCCTTCTGTTAGCTATCCCAGCCCTTCCAACACTCATAAATAATTCTTTATATAAAATCCCCTTCATCAGATGTATCTATAGTGAATTTTTGTTTTCCCAAATGAATCCTGAGTAATACATATATCTTTGACTAATTCTTAGTTCAAATAGTTTATTTTATTTTTTTTTTTTGCCCTAGAACACTGTAGATATTATTCCAAATATTTTGTCATTTTGTTTTATGGAAGTAGAAACCTGAGATTAGCAAGACTTTTACTACACTGTATGTATTCTGTTTATTTTGTTTGCTTTTTTGCAGCATAAAGCCTAAGACTTCTCCTATTCACTTCCCACCTTCTGTTCCCCCTTCCTTTCACAAGTGTCAGTCCTGCTTCTCAGTCTGAAGGCTCTCACTGCCTTCTCCAGCACCCTCCACTTCAACTTGACAGGAAATACCTCTAATAGCTCTCTTGCACTTATAATTCTATTTGACGTTGCTTATCTGGGGACCTTAACCCATGCAGTTGGAAATGCAGTTTAGACAGACAACTCCAGTGGCTGATTGGAAATTCAATTAAATACAAACACAATGGAGCCACGAGATCAATAAGAAGGCCTTTCTTAAAAATGTGTTTTACATAGTCATTTATCAAATTTAGGAATTGTATTAATAAGGCTTTTATTTTCATAATTAAAACATAAATTTACTTCAAAAAATAGGGATATGGATAAAACTAGTGCATGTTCAGAACAGAGCAATCAGGATAATGAAAAGATTAAAGCACATTAAGAGCAAGTGAAGGGAATGAAGAAGAAATCACTAAGAAGGACCAGTTAAAGAACAGTTAAAGAGCTGGTATGCATAATGGGAACTTGGCTTCATTGTACTAAGATCAATAAATATTAAGCTACGAGAAGACAAATTTCAACTTGTTAAAAGATCAGCTTTTACAGTATGTTTACGGAGCAGATAGGACTTTTGTGGGATTTTCAAACAAGGACTTGACCACCTGGTAAGGATGTGGCAGAAGCAGTAGGTAGATGGCTGTGGTCTAATACTTTCGAGATTGTTCTAATGTGTAGCTGAATCTCTGCTTCAGTAAAACAGAATAATGGACTCTTACGTCTCCTACTTTTTAATCTTCTTTTCCTAAGATCATTCTAACATGCATGGGGCTGTCAACAGGACATGCCTGCAAGAAAGCACACTCTATGAATATGCCTGTTTACTGTGCCTCTGTGAGGGTATAAATCCACATCTCAGTGGAGAAGAACATATGGAGCCCAAAGAAAGGAAGAAAATATATTGCTTTAAAAACAACTAATTAAAACTGGTGACTGGACCAGAAATATCTTCTACCTTTACACTAAAACATTTCAAATTAGTTTCTAATTGATATAAAGTAGAAAACTTAAAAATAGTCTTATTTCTCCAGGACTTGCTTTTGGTGTTGTTGCTATGAAAATGATGGCCTAGACGAAAGTGGCACAGAACATATTGGCGTAAATTTTATTAATGCATCTTTAAAGCTCAGTGCACGTGTCCTGTGACTGATTTATAGGTCTCCTCTAATATTTCTCAAAACTGCACAAAGCTAAAAGTAAATACCTATTAATTCATACTCAGGTTCCTTTAAAAAAGACATAAATGTAGCCTAATTAGTCAATGAGTTGATATTTATTAAAAGCCCAGTATGTGGTGACATTGGGGACAAGCATTTGATAGCTTATCGCAGGCAATGGCACTGCCTTCCCTAACCTACAAAACCCAGTTATATTTAACTCTTCTCTCTCTTTTTCATGATAATTAATCTGACTCTAACATGTCAATTCTACTTCCTAAATACATTCCCAAACCCATCTGCTCTCCAGCTCCACGTTTACTTTCCCAATTCAGGGTTTATTACTTCCTCCCTGCATTATTAAAGTAGCCTTCTATCTGGATATCCTGTCCCTCAACTATTACCTCACCAATCAACTATCCACATTATTACCAAAATTATCTAATGATCTCACTATTGCATTTGAAAGCCTTCAATGGCTTCCCAGTGTCTCACGATGAAAGTAAATTTTCACAAAACCCACTTACAAAATGAGGGTTTGTACTATATCACTTCTCAGTCCCTTCCATCTCTGATATGCTATGAATTTATGCCTTTCAGTAAATTCTCACTAAATGGTGAGCAATTCCTAGACAACACTGTACTTAAATAAACATGTCTATAGCCATGTGCTAATTTTCCCAAATTACTGAACTGATTTTGGTTTCTGTGCCTGTTAACTATTTATGTATGTACTATGTATACAAAGAAAAAAAATGCCAGATGAATTTAAAAGAATATTCAACATAACTGAAATTATATTAGAAATAGATTGTTTTTAATAATTGTCTGATTTAAAAATATTTGTGCTTCATTTTAGAAACTTAAAAAAGCAGAATAATGATAGTAAAAATTGTCAATAATACCACCATTTAGGGACACTCAATAACTGAAATACTTAATACTGATTATTTGAATATTGAAATACTCAATATTTCAGATTATTTTTTCCATCTCCCCTTTTTTTTAATGCACAAATAAATTCTTTAAAAATAAGAATTCTCGGGGCACCTGGGTGGCTCAGTTAAGCATCTGACTTCTGCTCAGGTCATGATCTACCATTGTTGAGTTCGAGCCCCACACTGGGTCCTGTGCTAACAGCTCAGAAGCTGAAGCCTTCTTTGGATTCTGTGTCTCCTTCTCTCTCTACCCCTCCCTGCTTGACACTCTCTCTCTCTCTCAAAAATAAATAAACATAATTTTTTTAAATAAACAAAAATAGATAAAAATAGAAATTCTGTGACATATAAAGTTTGTCACTTATGTAGCATGAATATTATCCTGTCATTAAACATTTTTTTGGAAAATGTGCCTTTAGTAGATATAGAATTTATTTAGCCATTATCATATTATTGCCCATTTTAGACATTAATTAACTAATCTTTAACTGTATGCCTAATTTTCTCATGTAGTGAATTTTTCCAGAAAGTGTACTAGCCATGTAAGGAAATGTTTTTTCTCACCAACATCATGAAACCAATGCACATTATCTTTTTAAGAGATTTTTTTAAGGAGATTATTTTTGCTATTTTGAAACTAGGTTTAATTTTCATTACTTAGGTAACAGAACATTTTTTTCTTATGGATACTTGTCATTTGTTGTGTTTCTATTGTAAATTGTCTATTCATGTACTTGGCCCAGTTTTCCATAGGGGTATGAAATATTTGCCAGCAGGTTTCAACACACATGGGAAAAAAGATATATTCATGGAATGTGCCTTTGAACCTGCATTCAAAAGAACTCAGACAGAGGTTAGTGGTGAATAAAGCAATTGCTTTTGCTTAATGACACAGGTGGGGAAAGAGTTTGTAGAACATGTTTTTCTTGAAAATAAGATATCTGTAGTTCACAATGTACGTGTACATACAAATCAGCTTCAAAAGTGCTTTCATAGAGGAGCTGCTGGAAATGCAGTATAAATATCTGCCTTTTGTATCACAACATTTCTTTAGAAGGGCATATATAATAGTTATTTCAGACCTAAATTTAGGAGCTGATAAGTAAAATATCAGAGAGCTAGAAACTTCAGAGTCATCCTTGACATGTCCCCTATCTAATTGCTAACCAATTCCTGTTCACTTTTCCTGAGTGTCAATCCAATAGAACCTGCTGGATCCATCCCCTTTGCCACTGTCTTACTTAACTCAAGCCTGGTCACATCTCACCAGGACTGGTGCAGCACCTTCCAAGTGTCTAAAGTCTGACTAAAATTGCTCTCAATTAGTATCTCGTCACAGAGTTCTATCAAATTTAAACCAATAGTTAAGTACCATTTTTTTTCCTCTTAAAGTAGTAAAAGCACATCAGGAAAAAAATGTATATAGTTTAAAAAAAACAAAAAGGAAATAATATTATCTCTTGTCCTATCTCACTCTCAGAAATAAAAAATAAAATTTTTGACCTCCAGAGAAGATGGCAGAATAAGATCCTAAGCTCACCCACTCCCACAGATAGAATTAGGTAACACCCACACCAGTGTAAATTACCCAGAATATGACTGAAAATTGGCAGAACAGATTCTCCACAGCCAAATGGAGAGAAGCCTCATGGGTAGGAAGGGCAGAGACACAGGACCTAAATGGACCCATGTGACTGTTCATGGAAGGGAGAGATATCACAGGCCTGAAGAGACAACAAAAATAGACCCTCACACCAAGCACCCCAGGCATAGGGAACCCACATGGAAAAGACAAATGCCCATAACAGCTGGGTTTGAAAACCAGAGGGGTCAGCTCTGGGAGAGTCAAGAGGGTGATGGGAAACTGAGTTCCTGCCCTTAATGAGAGAGAACAACAAACAGCCCTGCAGAGATACAGCATAGAAGCATCAGTTTAGAAAATGCCTGGGGTACGTGAGAAGGAGATTTATTTACTAATCTCAGAGCTATGATGATGGGGCAGGGATCTTTAGGACACTTCTTCAAGAAAAAGTAGATGGCCGGTGCCATTTCCCTCCCATCCCCCAGCCAAAACACATGGACACTTGCAGGAACCAGCACAGTGCGACACTTACCACCTACCTTGTTAATAGTGCATTCCCCCCATATTCTCCGATTGACACAATCCCTCCAGCCAGGCCTCCATTATAGGTCTCCTCCTGCAGCAGACATGTTCAAATCTTGCTGGCACAGTGTGCCCACCCCCACATTCTCCTGTGGACTTCCTCCCTCTATTCCTGTGGCAGGAGTTTTCTAAAGTGGCTCTAGATCCCACAAATATCGTTAACACTGTGCACCCCACCCCTGCATTCTCTGGCAGACTTGCCTCATCTAATACGCCCTCTGGTCTTTGGCCAGAGCCCATCCAAAGTGGTGGCACAAGCCTGGCAAAGTGTGCAAGCAGCCCAAAAAGGGACCATCACCACTCCAATGTGACTCCTGCCCTGGGGAAAGGGAAAGATAATCACATACACTACTCCAACTGTGGCCCCAGAAGTGGGCTAGGGGAAGACATGTGGTCTGACTGCAGGCCCCAGACACCAACAGGGCTTCTCAGGGGACAACATAGGGAAAGCATCCTGTATATCATGCTACCACAACTCTGGCAAATGCCTAGTCTGACTCAACTCAAGCCCAAAGTGGCCTCAGACTGGTTCATTAATAACAGAGGGACCAAATCCTGCCCACAATAGGCAAAGAGAACCATTGCAGATGACTGGACTAAAGGGAAACATGGCTCAGCCACAAAAGTAGGGAACATGCACACACATAGGAGACACCCTTGAAGTGCCAGGTTCTGGTGAACTGAGGACACTACACTACAAGACACTATAGGACCTCTTCTTCACAAGCCCATTGATTTGAAGAGCAGGAGACATAGCTGACATTCCTAACACAGAAGCAGACACAGAGAGTTAGACAAAATGAGGAGACAGAGGAAAATGTACCAAATGACAAAACAAGACAAAATCCTGAGATTTTGAGTGAGAGAGATAAATGACAGAGTTAAGTAACATGCCTGATAGAGAATTTAAAGAAACAGTCATAAACACACTCACTGGACTTGAGAAAAGAGTGCAAGACCCCAGTGAGATAGAAAACCAATCAGAGATGAAGACCTCCATAACTGAAATTAAAAATACACTAGAAGGACCAAATACTAGAGAAAGCAGAAGAACAGATCTGTGACTTGGAGAACCGCATAACAGAAAGCAATCAAGCTGAACACCAGAGGAAATAATAACAATAATAATAAATGTAAACGGATACAGGGAACTCAGTGACACCATCAAGCATTATAGAGATCTCAGAAGGAGAAGAAACAGAAAAGGGGGCAGAAAACTTGTTTGAAGAAATAATAGCTGAAAACTTCCTGAATCTGGGGAAGGAACCAGATATCCAGATCTGGACAGAGGTCCCCCAACAAAATCAACCCAAGGAAGTCAATCATACAGTAATATCAAGACATACAGTAATTAAAATGGCAAAAGGTAGTGATAAAGAGAGAATTTTAAAAACAGAAAGAGGAAACATTTACATATAAGGAATCCATAAGGCTATCAGCTGATTTTTTAGCAGAAAATTTACAGACCAGAGGGAGTAGCATGATATAGTCAAAGTGCTAAAAGAAAAAATCTGCAACCAAGAATACTCTATCCAGTGAGGCTATCATTCAGAATAGAAGAAAAGATAAAGAGTTTCCCAGACCAACAGAAGTTAAAGGAATTCAGCACCATTAAATGCGTCCTATGAAAAATATTAAAGGAGATTCTTTGAATGGAAAAGAAAGACCATAAGAAAGAATAAGAAAGTAAGAAACATAAAAGCAGTAAAAATAAGTGTATCTATAAAAATCAATCAAGGGACACACAAAGTAAAAGGATATAAAGTATGACAACATATACCTAAAACATGAAGAAGGGCAGGGGAGGAGTAAAGAATGGGACCATCAACTTAATATAGACTGCTATAGGCAGAAGATGTTATGTATAAACCTAATGGTAACCACAAATCAAAAACAAGAGAAGTGCAAAAAAATAAAAAGAAAGGAAATAAATTATATCACTAAAGAAAGCCAGCAAACCTTGGGAGAAGAGAGCAAAAGAAGAAAGGAACAGAGAAAAGCTACAAAACAACCATAAAACAAGTAGCAAAATGACAATATGTACATATCTTTCAGTAATTACTTTGAATGTAAATGAATTAAACACTCCAATCAAAAGACACAGGGTGATGGAATGGATAAAAATGCAACACCCATCAATACAGTGCCTAGAAGAGACTCGTTTCAGACCTAAAGACACATGCAGATTGAAAAGTGAAGGGATAAAAATTTATCATGCAAATGGAAGTGAAGGGAAAGCCACGGTAGTAATATTTAAATCATATAAAATAGACTTTAAAACAAAGACTGTAACAAGAGACAAAGAAGGATGCTATGTAATCATAAAGTGAACAATCCAACAAGAAGATATGTTTGTAAATATTTATGCACCCAACATGGCTGCACCCAAATACATAAAGCAGCTAATAACAAACATATAGGAAATAACCAACAGTAATACAATAAGAGTAGGGAACTTTAACATCCCACTTACATCAATGGATATATCATCCAAACAGAAAATCAACAAGGAAACAGTGGCTTTGAATGACACGTTGGACCAGATGGATCTAACAGATATATTCAGAACATTCCATCCTAAAACAGCAGAATACACAGTCTTTTCAAGTGCACATGGAACATTCTCCAGAACAGAACACATGGTAGGCCACAAAACAAGTCTCAACTAATTAAAAAAAATTAAGGTCATACCATGCATCTTTCCCAACCACAATGCTACAAAACAAGAAATCAACCACAAGGAAAATTTTTGGAAAAAACACAAATACATAGAAGTTTAATAACATGTTAGTAAACAACGAATGAGTCAACTAAGAAATTAAAAGGGAAATAAAAAAATACATGGGGACAAATGATAATGGAAACACAGTGGTGCAAAAACTTGGGGATGCAGCAAAAGTTGTCCTAAGAAAGAAGTTCATAGCAACACAGACCTACCTCAAGATGTAAGAAAAATCTCAAATAAATAACCAGACTGTACACCGAAAGGGGTTGGAAAAAGAAGAAAACAACAAAACCCAAAATCAGTAGAAAGAAGGAAATAATAAATATTACAACAGAAATAAACAAAATAGAAACAAAGAAAACAATAGAATAGATCAATAAAACTAGGAGCTGGATCTTTGAAAAGATAAAGATAAATAAAATTGATAAACCTTTAGGCAGACTCAGATAGAGAGAGAGAGAGAACTGAAATAAACAAAACGAGGAATTAAAGAGGAAAAATAACAACCAACAACACAGAAATTCAAAGGATTATAAGATATTATGAAAAATTATATGCCAACAAATCGAACAACCTAGAAAAAATGGAGAAATTCCTAGAAACATATAACCTACCAAAACTGAAAAAGAAACAGAAAATTTGAACAGATTACTAGCAATGTAATAGAGTCAGTAATCAAAAAACTCCCAAGAAACAAAAGTATAGGACCAGATGGCTTCACAGGTGAATTCTACCAAACATTTAAAGAACAGTTAATACATATTCTTCTCAAATCATTCCAAAAAATGGAAGAGCAAGGAAAGCTTCCAAATTCATTCTATAAGTCAAGTAGTACCCTAATAACAGATAAAGACACTATCAAAAAAGAAAACTACAGGCCAATATCTCTGATGAACATAGATGCAAAAATCCTCAACAAAATATTAGCAAACCTCATACAATAATACATTAAAAAAATCATTCACCATGATTAAGTGGGATTTATTCCTGGAATGCAACAGTGGTTCAATATTCACAAATCAATCATCAGGATACATTACCTCAACAAGAGAAAGGATAAAAACCATATGATCATTACAATAGATGCAGAAAAAAACATTTGACAAAGTATAACATCCATTCATGATAAAAACTCTCAACAAAATAGGGATAGAGGGAATATACCTCAACATAATAAAGGCCATGTATGAAAAACTCACAGTTAACATCATACTCAACATCAAACTCTCAGTTTTCCTCCTAAGGTCAGGAGCAAAACAAGGAGGTCCACTCTCACCATTTTTATTCAACATAGTACTGGAAGTCCTAGCCACAACAATCAGACAACAAAAGGAAATAAAAGACATCCAAATTGGTAAAGAAGAAGCAAATCTCTCACTATTTGTAGATGACATGATATACTTTATAGAAAACCCTATACTCCACCAAAAAAATACTAGAACTGATAAATGAATTCAGTAAGGTTGCATGATACAAAATCAGTATACAGAAATCTACTGCATTTCTATACAGTAATAATAAAATAGCAGAAAAGACAATTATGAAAATAATCCCATTTACAATTGCACCAAAAATCATAAAATACCTAGTAATAAACCTAACCAAGAAGCTAAAAAACCTGTACTCTGAAAACTATAAAACACTGATGAAAGAAACTGAAGACAACACAAAAAGTGGAAAAAATATTCCATGCTCATGGATGGGAAGAATTAATATTGTTAAAATGTCCATACTACCCCAAGCAATCTACACATTTAATGTAATCCTTATCAAAATACCAACAGCATTTTTCAAAGAACTAGAATAAGTAACCTTAAAATTTGTATTTAATCACAAAAGAACCCAAATAGCCAAGGCAATCTTGAAAAAGAATACGAAAACTGGAGGAATCACAATCCCAGATTTCAAGATATACTATAGAGAAGCAGTAATCAAAACAGTATGGTACTTGCAGGAAAACAGATCTATAAATCAATAAAACAGAATGGAGAGCCCAGATATAAACCCACAATCATATGGTCAGTTAATCTACAACAAAGGAGGCAAAAATATAAAATGGAAAAAAGACAGTCTCTTCAACAAATGGTATTGGGAAAACTGGACAATAACATGCAAAAGAATGAAACTTGACTGCTTTCTCACACCATATGCATAAATTGACTCAAAATGGATTAAGGCCCTAAATATGAGACCTGGAACCATAAAAATCCTAGAAAAGAGCATAGGTAGTAATTTCTCTGACATTGGCCATACAGCATTTTTCTAGAGATGTCTCCTGAGGCAAGGGAAAGAAAAGCAAAAATAAACTACTGAGACTACATTAAAACAAAAACTTCTGCACAGCAAAGGAAATAATCAACAAAACTAAAGATGAGAAGACATTTGCAAATGACATATCTGATAAAGGGTTAATATCCAAAATACATAGAAAACTTATACAAATCAACACCAAAAAACCCTCAAATAATCCAGTTAAAACTGGGCAGAGGACATGAACAGCCATTTCTTCAAAGAAGATGTACAGATGGCCAAGAGACACATGAAAAGATGCCCATCGTCACTAATCATCAGGGAAATGAAATACAAATCAAAACCACAATGAGATATCTCCTCACACTTGTCAGAATGGCTAAAATCAAAAACACAAGAAATAACAAGTGTTGGCAAGGATGTTGAGAAAAAAAAAGAACCCTCATGCACTGTTGGTGGGAATGTAAACTGGTGCAGCCACTGTGGAAAACAGTCTGAATTTCTTCAAAAAATTAAAAATAAAATTACCATATGATCTAGCAATTCCACTAGTGGGTATTTATACAAAGAATAAGAGAACACTAATTCAAAAAGACATATGCACCTCTATGTGTATTGCAGCATTATATACAACAGCCAAATTATGGAAGCAGCCCAAGTGTCCAACGATAGATGAATGGATAAAGAAGTTGTGAGTTACACACACAATATCACTCGGCCATTAAAAAGAATAAAATCTTGCCATTTGCAACAACATGGGTGAATCTACAGACTATAATGCTAAGTAAAATAAATCAGAGGAAGACAAATACCATATGATTTCACTCATATGTGGAATTTAACAAATGAACAAAGAAAGAAAAAAGACAAACCAAAAAAACTAGACTCTTAACTATAGAGAACTGATGGTTTCCAGAGAGAAGGTGGATTGGAATGGATGAAATAGGTGATGGGGATTAAGGAGTGCACTTGTCACGATGAGCACCAAGGAATATATGGAACTGCTGAATCACTATTTGTATACCTGAAACTAATATAAAACTATATGTTAATTATGGTGGAATTTAAAAAAGAAAAACGAAAATTTTAGCACATATTCTTTCAGTCTTCCCACTTAAACAAAATTGGAATCATTGTATACATGTATACAATCTGTTTTATTCACAGAACCACTTTTTTATTGCAAATATCTTTTCATGTTTTTAAACATTTTTCTGCAACATAATTTTTAAGTGGCTTCATGGTGTGTCATTGTATGAACAATCAGGTCACTTTCAATATTTTGCTATTACAAGCAATGCCACAGTAAACATCTTTGTAATTAAATCTTTTAATACTTTAAAACATTACTTTATTGTTTTCTTCCATCCAATGTTGCTGTGCATAAATCTGATATTGATTTTATTCTTTTTTCCTTGTAGGTGAACTACTTTTCCTTTCTGGAATGTAGAATTTCCTTTTTGTTTTTGATATTCCCTGTATAAGGATTTCTTTATTCCTCTTGGTTGTCTCTCTATAAGCACTTCCCATTGTAAAATCTTTCACTTTTCAAAATTTTTGAGCCATTTTTCTCCATTATTTCTTTAAATATTTCTAATCATATTTTTTCTCTCCTAAGATTTCTTCTATCTAGGTATTGGAACTTCTACTTATATCTTGTGTAACTTTTAGCTTTTGTAAGTTCTACTCTTCATTATTTCCTGTTGCCTTCTGGAGGAGTTTCTCAAGCTGATCTTTTAACTCATTCCTGGTTCTATTTCCCAATTACATAAGTCTTTTTAATCATACTTATTTCCAATTATTCCTCCATCTATTCTAAAAATTTATTTTCAGAAGATACATTTTGTCCAGTTTGGTGTGTGTCCTACAAAGAAGTTAAACAATACAGTAGCCTCCATATCTTGGTCCATGAGAACTTGTTTTCCTGTGAATATCAGCTATTCTGTCTGGTGGAATGTGCAGTGAAAGAGCCCAAGGACCAAAATCTTAGTTTGGTCAGAGTAGGCAAGTTTAATGAAAAGGGGAAGTATGAACTCACAGCAGAGAATAATCATTGTTGACCACTATGTATTGTATCAACCCCATCAGGCAACTGGGCTGGGAAAGGCTTGCCTAAGCAAAAATGGCAGAAGGCCAACTCCTTACACGGCAGTCCACCAGCCATGGGGCTCAGAGCAAAGGGGTGGACTAGGAGGTGCCTGTAGACAGCTGATGGGAAGGAACCTGCTCATCCCAATTCTTCATGCCACATCATCAGGGATTTTTGCTATACTACCTAGATTCTGCCCCTAAGACTTAAATATCCATAGTCTGAGTCATTAGCAAATGGCAGGCATTAATGGTCCTAATAGAATGGGAGAGAAGATTACAAACAAAAATTAAACCTTTCTGGGGGCGCATGGGTTGCTCAGTCAGTTGAACAACCAACTTCGACTCAGGTCGCAATCTCATGGTTTGTGAGTTTGAACTCCACATTGGGCTCTGCACTAACAGTGCGGAGCCTGCTTGGGATTCTCTCCCTGCCCCTCTCCAACTTGTGCTCTCTCATGTGCTCGCTCTCTCTCTCAAAATAAATAAACTTTAAAAAAACACCTTCTTCTGTTTGTGTGTTAACTGTCATATTCAGTTATGTGCTGTGTCCCCCATTCTAGTCGCTTACCCTTCACTGTGTCCAGCCACTACAACACAGTGAAAAGTCAACAGTCTTCTGTAGTTTCATTGATTTCTCACAGTTTTGTGGCATTGTATATTCCCAAAGTCTGTTTCCCGTTTATTCTTATTGTCTCTAGGACTGATTTGAGGCAGAGAGATCTGACAGGCCTTCTGGTGTGCCATCTTGGTAAGAACCAAAGGCTCATATCAAAATATTTATTCATATTCATACCAATTCTCTTCAGATAAATCTCTGGAAATAGGAATGCTGTGGCATAGCATACCTAAAAATCTAAGGCTTTTGATATGTTTGCCACACTGCCCAGAGTTATAAATAGAAAAAAATGCAATTTTGGTAATTTACATCTAATCTTGTTTGAATCTTTTTTTTCCCCTTACAAACAGGCTGTTATGAACCTGTCTATAGTGTATTTAACCACATGGGATAGCTTATCCATAATGAACCCATCTCTTTCCTATATCTGCCTCTGTTTCTTTTTCTTAGTATGATATTGCCCTTTTTTTTTTTTTGCTGGGCTCCAACTCAAATATCACCACTTATGTGGATCCCTCCCCAAATTCCCTAGGGTCTCTCCTTTTTTAATATTTTGTTCATATCTCTATTATATAGCACAATGTACTTTAATTATTTACCTTTGTGTTTGTATGTACCTCTAAACTGTGAAGTTCTTTTGGATAGACATTCTATCTTAATCATCTTTTTATTGCCAGAGGCTTGTGACTGGCACCGTGTTATCAATCAATCAATGTCTGTAGGACCAATGAATGAGTTTTCAAATAACCAGCAGAACCTGAACTAAATGTGCAAAACATGTTAAGTACTTTCTTTCAGTCTTCAAAGCTATTTGTATTATTGTCTTCACTTTACAGATGAGAAAACTGAAGCTCAGAGAGGGTAAGTAGCCTGTCTGAGGTAGAAATGAGATTTGAATCCCCATCTAATTCCAGAGTCAAGGATCAAGGTAGCACAGCAAAAGTGTAAACAGGTTCCTACCCACTAGGTTAAGTTGAGATTTAATCACTAGGATCTTATGGTTCCTGCTGATTCTGTGTTTTGACGAATGTGCAGGGAGAAAATCAGAAAGGTTATGCAATGAAGAGGCTCATTTTTTTTTTCTTTGTGAAGTCACTATTTCTAACCTAATATAATCCAGTATTTGAGAGGCATTACCTTCACCATTCAGTTGTTTCAAAATAAACCTGAAACTAGAAGGATTAAGTTATGCCAATTGTGAGAAACAACCCATATAGTTTCTTCTTATAAGAGCCTTGCTGGAGACTATTAAAAGAATAGATATGAAAACATTCATCTGCCTTCAATGTGACACAACCCATACCTTTATAAAACAGTTCCACTTCAGGATCTCATTTTTTATGAAATGTTTATTTATTTTGAGAGAGAGAGAGAGAGAGAGAAAGAAAGAGAGAGAGAGAGAGAGAGAGAGAGAGAGAGAGAGAGAGAGAGAAAGCATGAGAGGGGAGGGGAAGAGAGAGAATCCCAAGCAGGCTCTGTGCTGTCAGCACAGAGCCCACCATCGGGCTTGAACTCACCAACCGTGAGATCATGACTGGAGCCAAAATCAAGAGTCAGACACTTAGTTGACTGAGTCGCCCAGATGCCCCACCTCAGAAAGCTTCTGAGCTTGCATAGTTGTTTACTAGCATTTCCTGATTAACAGAATGGTGTAGGGAGAGAGCAGAAGGGCAATACTGAAAGAGGCAAGCAAACACACAAACATGATTTGAGGTACTGGGCTAAGGTATTTAATTTCTAGAATCATCTTAAGAAATTTCAAGCATACAATTAACAACAGACATGATGAAATGCTTACAGATTTTACCATCCTTACGAAAAACTCTACAGGTGCAGCCTGGGAACACATTTTGAATTACATAATTTTATGCCTCTCGTAGATACACATGGTTGAAGAATGACTATATGATGCCAAGTAGCCCTGTGAGGTCATGTTTTCAACTGTCTTCATCACCTATTACCTGGAAGTCACCCAGATTTACGAAGTGGAATGGATCACCCATGCCCCCAGTCTGCCCTGATATGCTCTGGTTATTTGGGCACAGAGACATAGTCCAAGGTAAATGTCACTGATATGTATTCCCCTAAAGCTGAATAAAAACAAAGTCAGAGCTTATTGATTTTTAAAAATTAATTTCTTTCTGCCAGACTTCATTTAGGCCCATTGCCTACTTTCTTTGAGAACACCTGGGCAAGCAGAAATTTCCATTGCTGATTTGGAACATGGGACAACTAAACTACAAAGGGCCAATTTTTTCTTGTCATTCAATACAAAGGGGAAAGGATCTTCAAGAGGAGCATGGTGAGAACTCAAATTGCTCTGAGGAGTAAGGAAAAAAAAACCAGGAAAATGTCCCAGAGGTATAAGAACTTTGACCACATTCTGGTGTTATCCCTTCTGAAATTAGAGATTCTTATTGTTGGAAGACTATTTGTTTTGTTAGTAAATTTCTATATCCAATGGTACCCCATCACTGGTCATTTTACTAAATATTTTTTTTTTAATGGCACTTTAGCAAAGTACATATCAGGATTCCTAAATAAGAGAGGTGGGGATCTCATGTCAAATGGGATTGGTGGTAGGGCACCTGGGTGGCTCAGTCAGTTAAGCATCTGACTTCGGCTCATGTCATGATCTCATGGTTCATGGGTTTGAGCCCCATGTTGGGCTCTGTGCTGACAACTCGGAGTCTGGAGCCTGCTTCAGATTCTGTGTCTCCCTCTCTTTCTGCCCTTTCCCTAGTCATGCTGCCTCTGTCTCTCAAAAATAAATAAACACTGAAAAAAATTTTTAAAAAATGGAATGGGTGGAAATTCTTTGTCCAAAAGAGAGCATAATTTAAGATGAAGCCCTGAAGGAATGTGCCCCCTCATGTTCTCTTACCGTTGAAAGACTTCTGTAAGAATAACATACTTAGGATTTTATGAAAATATTTAGTCAAGGGTGTTCTGACTTAGAAACAAAATGTTTGACAGATTTTTCATGTTCTAGATACCATGTCTCAACATGAAAGGCACATGTGAAGGGTCACTTAAGAAAGTAGGTGCAACTGAGGAACCATCGTCACGTTTCTTTCTTCAGTAAGCATTGTAAAATTAACCTTCTGAGCCCTCTCTCTTCTTGATACTGAAAGGAGCATCTCCTTATTAGAAGCAATGAAAATGAAATGTAACAGGTGTACATCATGTCACTTTTGAATATGGGAAGATGTGATTTAGGTCTGCTCATGAACAAATGACCCTGGAGATGCTACAATTCTTCTAACTCCTGGGTCATGACCCTGAGAGTGGAAAATAAACTGAATTATATGCAACTGGATAGACAAAGCCTGATGACTTATGCCATGCATATTATAAGACTGAGCACGTAACTTTATTTAAGTCAAAGCATTTCATTTTACTAAAGTGTTGGACTCAACGCTGTTTCTCTGTCTCTCTCTCTCTCTCTCTCTCTCTCTCTCTCTCACACACACACACACACACACACACACACACACACACACACCCTGTTTTCAACAACTGACATACAAATTCACAATTCAAGCCTACTTCACAATACCCTAAAAATGACCCAGGTCTGGTTGCTATGCAGACATCCCTATTTGCCATACAAACGTATGGTAGACTGGTATTGTTTTGTGCTGGGGAACAGATAAATGACATGGATTGAAATTATGGTAAATTTAAATTGATGGCCTAATTAGTATTATCTCTTTTTGTATTCATTGTAAGAAAAATTATCCAGGAGGAACTCATTTTGCATTAATGTTGATATAAAGTGTAATTCTCCAGGATTTTCATTGTAATTTGGCATTAATTAATGCATCATTATTTTAAAGTGTTAATTAAATTGTTACAGAAAGGGACATCTGCAGTGGCACAGAAAGGAAATCACATGAACAATTAGTTTCGTATAGGTCTGTGGTGCAGAATCCGAGATCATATGCATGGCAGCAACAAGGCGGCCGACGTGGAGATGGCAGACACAACTCTGCTCTGCCCTGCCTGGTGCATTTTTGACAGTACACTACCACTCCTGTTACCTTTTCCATTGTGTTCAAGTGAAGAATGGGCAGTCTCTAGAGCACTGGATATTTGTTCCATGCCTAGGACAGAAGGCACATCAGTGGGACTATGGCTCTTCATTTTTCTGGAAGCTTGGCAGACATCACTGACCATTCCTTTGTCAGAAAAAAAAATGACAGACTTTTTTTGTAATATTGTCGAAAGAGCTCAAAAATAGGCTGCTGTAGAAGGCTAGGTTAATATTTCTACTGGTAATAAACTCCATACAAAACTGTGACAAATCAAAGGGGAGATAATCTGTGGTAATTCCTTACGCAATGGACCATCATTGTTAACACATCTGGAAGTCATTGAATGCTATCATGGCTTAAGATATATAATTCCAAGGAAATTCCACCATGATTTCATATATCAGGGAATCATGGCAATCAGATAGCAATGTCGGTTGGCAAGTCAAAGGAACTTGGGATTTGGAGGGAATATATAAAGTAGGCTCTAAACACTCTGTCATCATGGTCTCACAAAACAAAGAAATTTGGAGAATCTTGTTCTGTCAGCACCATGATCTTCTATTTAGCCCTGAGGGGCTCTACTGAATGAGCATTCTTGGTCAAGAGGTGTACACCAAGATCCCCATAAGAAGAGTATAAAAGGATACTATGGCATCATAATATGTAAAACTGTGAAGCCTTTAAGTTAATTTATATTTATATATATATATATTTTCTGGATACCGATTTAATATTAATGTTACAACCTTTCCTTTAGCAGCCACAGTGAGAGTCTCTAATTTCTTAGGTTCTGTGAACTTTTCCTTACAGGTAATCCTATTTTATGGATATATAAGGCAAAGTCCAAATACCTACAATCAAATTGAAGTTAAATCTTCCCTCTTTGCATTAAATGATAAATTGGACAGAAAAGATCAGAATCACTCCATATTGTTTCGACAGTCGCCTTAAACAATCATTTACTTCCCTCCTCGTGAAGATGCAAACTCCCTACAGATGGAGGTCTTTCTCTGGCTATTTGTCCAGGTTGTAGCCTGGTGCCAGGATCGCTCGGTGAATACTTAATTAATTGAGTGATTCATGTAGCTTCTTGGTAATTGCTTTCCTAAAAAGAGGTGACCACAAAGCTTCTATAAATTCAATAGGTTCTATCTGAGAGCAATTGGTTTTATATAAGATCAGTATTCTCAAACCCATGGTCCCAAACACTTTCATTGCCTATAGTGTTAATCACTAGAAAAGGCTATGAAACAAAGCAGACTGAAAATCAAATCCAATGGCAACTAAAGAGGAATATTTAGTCACTGAAAAAAAAAAACAAACTCTCCTGGTAGAGAAATAAATGTTTTTGGAAAATGATAACAACAACAACAACAACAACAACAACGCGGGGGCGGGGGGAGGAAGAGTAAAAACAGACCACCATTGAAGTAATGGAAGAACTTACTCATCCCCTGGGAAAGTGCTGCATAACCCTTAGGCTGGGGTTTATCCTGTCCAGGGGATGAAATTATCCCCAGACGACCCCTCATCTCTCAGTGAGGATTCCTCCAGTCTCCCCAAAGATTCTTGAAGTTAGGATGAGTGTCAGCAAAAACACTTTTAGTTCCTTCTGGCTCTGCATTCCTACCTTGACCAAATTATTTCAGTTTATTGACTATCACTATATGCTTTTGTGAAACCACTTACTTCAGTTTGAACCCCCCCCCCCCCCGCTACTTCCCAAAACCAGGGAACAGGCAACAGGCTTACATTACAACACAGCAACATTTTCTAACGTGAATATGACACATGCCGGCACTCAAAAGTCCTTTCCCAGCCCCAACTAGCGCACAGAATTTCTCCAAATTCCTTTCCTTTCCTTGTAGTTCATCTTTCTCTTCCTGTAACCCAAACTTTTCCCCTCTCCCTTCAGCGGTAAACTTCAGCGCCAAAACAGTTTAGCTACCTCTTTGTTTTATGGTCTACTTTCATACCATGCCCTGAGGCTCTACTCTGAACCCAAGTGGGTCTGTCTTTTTGCCAAACAAAGGACTTTTGAGTCTTTCTTAGGAAACAGAAGAAGTTGCCTTCAATTGTGGTTTGAAACAACTTTTGCTTTGTTTTGTTCTGTGGAGTGTGTCATCTTATAGCTTCAATAGTTACCTGGGGCTCTTTAGAAAATTCTGGTTTCTTTGCTAACACTGCTTCAGCCCCTCACATCAGATGCCAAATTCCTTCCAGGCAAGTAACATGTGTCTAGTTTCTTTGGTAGGTGTTTACAAATGCCAAGTAGGCTCTTCTGCCCACTTTGGGCACTAAATAAATGCTGCTGATGAGCAAGAGCTGACAGAAATTCAAAATGATGAGAAAGAAAGCGTTTCTAGGCCCCAGGTCTGGATGTTGGAAAGGAAATGTGCAGAGGAGCTTGCTACCTTTCCAGTAATAAGGAAACTTCAGACAGGACACAAAACTAGCTTTAATTTTTAAACATAAGACGCTCCACATTTCTTTCTCTAAATTTAGTGCTGTGGCATTCAGCTAAAACCACCTTGTGTCCAATAATATACTTCCTGGTCTGCCCTGAGGTCTTCAGGAAGCATTTTATCTTTCATATAATTGCCAGGGTGAATCCCTAGTTATAACATACTCTACAGCACATAAAATAATTGTTGCAACTGAACCCATCACATAAATATTAGTGATTGAAGAGATTGGTTGAGATAAATCAATGTGGGTGACATATTTAATAAACTTTGTATAAACATTGTTTGCAACAGCTATAAATAAAATTGTCTTTAGGAATTTTACATATTGCACATCCCTCTATTCATGGAGAGGCACAGGCATGATTTCTAGCTGCACTAAATGACAAGAAGTGCCTTTTCAAACCTGCCCAGATCAGACCAGGCAAGCAGAGTTGGAGAGCATGCCCACACCAGGTCTGGCATGTGCCATGGCTTGCTCCACGGTCCGAGCTCACCACATCGCTCACTTGCCAGCAGGCATGAGGTTCAGTTTGAGGAGATCTTCAAGCCAACACGATTCTTCTTTCCTTTTTTTTTTTTTTTCCCCAAAGAAAAAGCTACGCCATAAATAAAGCATGATCGAGATGGCATTTTACATTCACACAGATTTTGGCATAAATAAATAAAAGGGATTTTGTTCAAATTCTGTCATCCTTACATGCCATTTTCAAATTATCTTTCCCTACTAGTTCAGCATATTCAACTAGACTGTGAGAGTCGTCTTGGCTCCCTCCAGTGGCTGACTGAACTCTGATGAAACCACAGGGGTATATCTCAAGGCCCTACAGCCTGGTGTTTCAGTGTGGAATCACTTCCTTCTGACAAAATGAGATCAAATCCCTTTGGGAATTCTGCTTCACTCTTAACATGCATTCCCTTCCCAGAAAGGTTTAAGGTAGGTGTTGATTTTAATTAATCTACTTCATAATCCCCCATCCAAATTGGTTTATTTTACTGGTTCCATTTTATGGATGAAAAACAACCCACTGGAAGGCAGTAGAGGGACTGGTAATACTGGGAGGGCAGGGTAATGCCTCACATCAGAGCACAGGACCACAGAGGGGCTTAGAGGAGACCCTTTCACATTCTCTGCCTTATTATTGTTAGATTCCAACGGATGACAAATTGTGGAAATATTTAGGTTCCTTTCTTAAAGAGGTCAGATATAATACAGTGTGTCTTCAGTTTTAAGCTTAATGAAATGTCACATACACATGTGGAAATTCAGGTATGAACTTCAGGTCTTATAGTGTTTGAAATTTACAACTTTCGCATTTATTTTTATTAGTAATATTTAGTCGCTCAATATATTTCCCTGGCATTAATGGAAAAAATATGGTGTCTTCAAGCAGCCAAAATAATCTCTCTAAATTCTTGCCGAGTTTAAACAAAGGCCATGCAATTTAATGGCTAAAGTTACTGTTGTATATTTCCAGGGTGCTGGGTTCAAATCCCATCAAATTAGGCTCTAATTAAAACTCACCTGAACTTTTTTTTTTTCATTGTGTAATTATTTTTTAATTCTTAATGACTCATATTAACCTCCTTTACTCAAGGAAAAAAAAAGGAGAAATTAGAAAAAAGAGGAAGCAAGGCAGGGAAAAGTGCAGATGAGTTAGAGGCAGTTATGATGCCTTTTTAAAACGTAGCCTGAGAATTGGGTGTGCAGCACAGAGATCAAGAGGAGACTTAATTAGGGCTCAACTGCTCAGTTCATAGTTCTTGGGTCTTTATAAAAGCTAAGAGCAAAGCTAAATCATGTGTAATTTGCCATTATTTTCCCAGATAGCTCTTCCTGAAATGTTATTTTTCACTTGCCTTTTCATTTTTTTTTTTCATCTTGAAAGCATGGTATCAGACCTTGTATATACAGTGCGCCACTTGCCTGCTGTCAGAGAGAGAAGTGACACCACTTGTCACTACCAATCTCTTCATGTCTGGTCTCATCTGAGCAATACACACAGCCTGATTTCCAGGTGTTTGTTGAAACTCCAAGTTATGTAACATGTCTTTGCTGTGCTCAGAACTGAAAAAGCAGCATTACAGGGGGGAATAAATTCTTAACTTCCTAAGAACTCTGAGGGTGCACTGTACTGATTTTAGCCCAATTCTACATTTACTGAAAGGACACTTTAGGACAGACAGGGGAGGCACTGCCAAGCTGAAGAGGACACTGATAGATTCAGCAGTGGTCAAGTAGCAAGGATGGGAAATTTTTACAAACTTTTTAAAACTCAAAACAATAGGAGTTTATGGTTCCTAGTGAATTTAACCACTACGAAAAACACTACATTTCAATATATATATTAGTCCCTCCATTTGCTTCCATGCTCACATATCATACAACTCCTTTTTCAATGCTTTGAACTGTGTTTACTGCTATGTAGCTATATTGTGATTTATTAATTTAAAACATTATCTATTGATCTCTTATAACGGTAGATGAAGATTTTAGCTCTTTACACACATACATGCACACACACACACACCCTCCTTCTTCTCTCTTCCCCCGATCCATGTAATAGTTTTATCAATTTGGAGTTAAAGCCCTACCTACAATTTTTGTTGTTGTTACTATGCACATTTTTAAAAATTAATAACGTCATCATTTCTTCTTTTGTTTGGCTTTTTAATCTAATTACTGACTCATGCCCCCAAAGTGTGCCTCTTAATATAATTTCTCACCCAGTCAAATCTAACAAGTAAAATATCTGTTTTCTCATCAAACCTCCTCAAGTTCTTTATCGTCTGGTTTCAATCTGGACTGGCAACTTCTAGGCCTGCTATGCAGTAATTGTCTCCTGTGTTTCCTTTTGAGTCATCCTAAGAATTACTTTATCCTTTCTCCAACATTAGATCTGTTTTTCCTTTACAACCATGTTTTGGTGAAGCACATCCTCCAATAGCTTCCAGAGAAAAGGCAAATTTAGAGTCTTTCTCCCCTCCAAGCTTGAAAGCTATTGCTCTATTCTCCTATCTTGAAATATGGCAGTCTAGAAGTTCAATGCCATCTCTTTATGGCTAACATTCCAAAATTTCGTGACAACTCACTTTGCTGTGGTCTTTTGTTTAATCAGTTTGCTAGGTACACAGAAGGCCTTTCATTTTGAAATTATGTTCATTTTTTTTTATTTTTTAAAAAATAACTTCCTTGCCATTATTTTCTCTATTCTCCCCTTGTAGGCTGCCTATTAATTATATGTTAGCCCTCATTTTTGGTTCACGAAATGTTCCAAAATATTTCATCTGTTCATCTCTTTCTATTTTTGTTCTTTCTGGGATATTTTTTGCCTGCATCATTTAACACTTTGATTAAAATTTTGGCTGGCATATATTAATTTTAAAAACACTTCATTTTTTCAGATTGTTTCATTTTTTGTAGCATTCTGTTGTCGATTTATTAGTAAAATGTCTTCTCTATCCCTCTAAAGATATTCATACTTTCCACGGTCCAGATTTCCTACCAGTCCTGTTCTTTTGTTTTTTTCTCTATATTAAACCATCGGATAGTTCTTAGCTCTCTGTTCACAGTCAGCCATTAAAGAGTTGATAGAAAACCACGTATTAGTGCATCCACGAACTAATGGGCACCTCTGTAGCACAAAAGAATAACCGGCTAACTTTTTTCACTGGGCCATCCAACTACTTTATCTGTAGGTCTACACTGGTTTGATTTTGCTGGAGAAGGATCCCCCAACCTCCCCCTCTGCTGCTAATTTTGGAGTTGGGCATAGGAGTAGAGCTGATAGGGGAATGATCTCAATATTCATTATGAGACTTTCCCTTAATCCCCAAATTTACAGTTCCTACCACATCCCAATTTATTTGCTGTCTGGCATTTTCAAATCTTCTCAATGGGTATTTTTTTTGTTTGTTTGGATGGTTTTGATAAAAGAGAGAGAGAGTTCCATTATCATTGTAGTTGGTGTTTTAGGTCAGATATAGCTTTTGGCAGAACTAGTATAAAGGAAGTTCTCATTCCTTCATTCTTCATTTAACACATAGTGAATGCCACATCACTTTCTCTAGGCACCAACAGATTTATCTGTTCCCTCTCTCTTCCTTTCCTAACTTGAGTAATCATGTGATTTTGAATACAGGGAGGTTGGGAATTTTATTTTTATATTCTAAGGCAATATGGTATAATTATAAGCAAGGGATTTGGAACTAGGAATACCTGTGCTTGACCTGCATTTACTACCTGCATGATGCTAAACAACTTTTCTGGATTCCAAAGTTCTCATCATAAAAGTAAGACAACTTCTTTGAGACTCTTTTTTCTCAACTATGACATGGGTGTATCATATCTTTTCTAAGTGTAAGAATTACCTGAGTTATTACCTGTAAGTTGTCTAGCATGTAAACTTCTCTTAATTCTCTTTTTCTTTAGAATCTTAATAGGTCAGTATATCAGTTAGGATTAAACTTAGCTGTATATGAAGAAAAACCTAATACAACTGTGGCTTAAGCGAGATGTAGGTGGTCAGTCCTATTTATGGTAGGAACTTAGGCTATTATTAGCTTTCTGTTCCAACACTTAAAATGTAGGAGTGACAGGGTGCCCGGGTGGCTCATTTGGTTAAGTGACTCCTGATTTTGGCTCAGGTCTCAGTGTTGTGGAATCAAGCCCCGTTTGGGGTCCACCCTGAGTGTGAAGCTTGCTTGGGATTCTCTCTCCCTCCCTCTGTCCCTCTCCCCTGTTCACACACACTCTCTCTAAAATAAAATTAAAAATAAATAAAATAAAATAAAATAAAATAAAATAAAATAAAATAAAATAAAATAGGGTGACAATAACATTGCTGTCATTTGGATATTAGAAAAATGAAATATGTATGAAGTGCTTAGTGCAGTATTTGTATACAAAAAAAGTACAATAACTTTTTTAAAAGAAAATTCAATCGGGCTGGTTGTAACGAACTACTTGACAAAGAATCTAGAAATATAAACTGTTTATCACAAAGCATGAACAGTGCAGCCATCAGAAATTTGACAGTAAATTCTGACTCACCTACAATTGTTTAGAGTGAAAACAAGCAAATGGGGAATCCAAATTGTACCTCTAGTAACAAATCTGCTGCTATTCCATTTTAGGGCATGTAATAGCACTCTCGTAGGCTTATTTTCCCCCTCATGGCATACACTCTCAGTCTATCAGCTGGACAGAGGTTGTGATTGTAACCACCATCATCATCATTCCACATAATCTACACGAATGAGGTCAGCTGTTCAGACGATTTCATTCATCTTGTCACAGTAACATCAGTTAACATTAGCTGTGCCCCATTCTTAAAAGACAGTTTCTGTTAAATTGGTAATCACCCCGGTAAATTCTAGATCTAACTTTACAGACATTCCATTCTTCTTTTAGTATCTTCCCTCTAGGGCCTGGCAGAAATATTAAATTCCTTCTAAGGCAAAATTATGATAGCTTGATGAATAAAAATGTTTTAACTTTCCCACTAAATCTTCTCTAATAATTATCTGGAATGCTATAATTATTGTCTTCTAAATAATAAGAGAAAGAATTTTCTTAAAAAAATACCTCAGATTACTTTTTATTTTTGCTTATTGTTCTGGAATTTTTTTTTCCACAAGTCTTTCCAGAACCTGTGAGAGCCAAATAATTTACTAATGTGCACCAATTCTTCTCTGTACTCTATGTAAATCTCAAAAAGCAAGATTTTCCAGGAGAATCATTAATTGTGTTAATAAACAAAAGGGCAAATCTCTCCACCGCCCATCATGAGAGAGATGTTTTTTTTCCTTCCCACTCTCAACTGAAGATAGCAGATCCAAACCACCTGAGAAATCCAAGTGGATTTCCATCGAGGAGTAGTCTATTTCCTGATGGTTCTGTACTCTCTTCCCTGAAGGATGGACAGGTAGTGAAAAGTATTATACACAGAAGATGGTGGCCAGTTCAGAATTGGGCTTCCTCTGAAATTATGCTGAAATGAATCATGGGCTAAGTCCATTTTGTCATACTAAAATTTCCTTTGTGCACTAGTGGTCATGAAAATGTTTTATTGCCAAATCTAGATCACTTCGCCCCCAATGAAACTGTGATTCTTAAAACACAAAATCTAAGAAAGATACACACTGGGCAGCACCAGCAAGGTCAGCTAATTCATCAAGAGCCAGGCATAAAAGTCCACATGTTTCACTTTGCCAGTAAGCTTGTCTGCTTCATCTAGTGCCAACAACTCAATCCTCTGAACAGATGATATATTGAATAAAGGAATCTTTTCAAATTCATGGAGTACTTCAGGTCTCATCTTTCCAATGTATCATTTGCTACAAGGATTCATTCTATCATTTTAGCGTCAGCACATGGATTATGGTGCCAACTCAATATTCTTGGAGGTGCTGAAGTAAAAACTGCATTCTCCTCCTAAACATCCCATCAGGACAATGGTAAATTTTTGGAACTAATTCACTGTGTACCCTGGGGTTTCCAGAAGTTCCCTTACACAGAACTGAACACAACATTCTCCAATGAGGTTTTAACTCTCCATTCTTTGTCAACAATTGCTAATAAAATAGACAATAGCCTTGTAATTGGGCAGAAGGAAAATAACTCAATTTAAGCAATTGCATCTGGGAAATTCAATCCTGTATTCACCAAATTTTTGGCTGGGAAGCCCACAACAGAATCCACTCCTCTTGGTTTATTACTCAATAGAAATCTATGGGACCACAATAATAGTCACATTCTGTACTGTAAGTCTGTTTCCCATAGGTCTAAATTTGCCGGTGAGCTATTTCTGGAGGCCGACCGATCTTTACCAAACCTTTTGAGTTTAAATTTCTCTCCTCTGCACCAGACTGAGTATCATCACAAGTTTCTGAAGGTCATCACAGAATCTTAATGGTTAAGAAGAAGGGGGAACTTGTCCTTTGCTCTCTGCACAGGCAGAGAAAAACTGTAAAGTGGTCCACAAAGAAGGCCTGGTGTGTGATAGAGCCAAGGGTGGATATAAGTGAAATAAACCTACCATTTGCCTGTTGATGAGCCTTGGTCTCTTCTGATGTATAGATGTGACCCAAGATGGTGCACATCTACAGAACAGGCCAACAACAAATCGAAGAGGAGAGACGGAGTTCAACCAGAGTGGGAGCATGGAGGTCAGCAGTGTGAGGCCTCTGAGTGAGAGGTGTTGAAGACTGAAGGGATTAGAAAAGGGACTGATATGTTTACATGTCACTGTTCATTGCAAGGTCCTTCCCATATGTTAAGAGAGTGATAATGTCACTTCTCTTAAAGAGCTTTTCATAGAATGCCCCAGATGATCTCTACAGACTGCCTACACCATAAGTATATATTCTGTATGCTCAGTGAAAATGGCAAAATTGTGTGATGGATTCTCTGCTCTCAGGGAACTTATGATCCAATAGGATAAGTGTTTAGACAGGAAATATCTCAAGAACAATATACATCACTATAAGTAAGGACCCAAATATATAGCACAGAGATGTTTGGCAGTTTGGTTCACCACTGTACCTCCAGGCTCTCATACAATATCTGGCAAGCTGTAGGTGGCCTACAGATATTTTTCAATATATGAATGAGTGAATTATTTCACACAAAATGTACTCCAGTCCAAAGTAGAGGTTTCACAACCGAGTAGGTTTACTTTCAAAATGGTATCCACTGCACGATTTCATTTATACAACATTCCCGAAATGACAGAATCAGAGAAGTGGGGAACACATTAGCAATGGCCAGGAGTTGGTAAGAATAGGCAGGGAGGTGGCTGTGACCAGATGAGAGTACATGGGATCATGCCAGAGCTGTTCTGTATCTTAATCAAGCTGATAATCACATGAATCACATGCAATACAATTACACATAACTTTAAAAATTTTTTTTTAATGTTTATTCATTTTTGAGAGACAGCGCGAGTGGGGGAGGGGCAGAGAGACAGGGAGACACAGAATCCGAAGCAGGCTCCAGGCTGTGAGCTGTCAGCACAGAGCCCGACGTGAGGCTCAAACTCACAAACCATGAGATCATGACCTGAGGTGAAGTCAGATGCTTAACCAACTGAGCCACCCAGGTGCCCCAAAATTGCACAGAACTTAACCCACACATACACAAATGAGTGCATGTAAAACTGATGAAGTGTCAGTAAGGTTGGAGGAGTGCATCAACATCGATATCCTGTTTGTGATACTATGCTATGGTGATATAAAGTGTTACAACTGAGCAAAACTGGGTCTCCTCTGCATTTTATTTCTTATAATTGCATGCAAATCTGTCATTATCACAAAATAAAAAGTTTAGAAAGAATATCCAAAAAACTTGCATAGCCTTATTGAAGAAGAGTTCAAAGAGAAGTAGGGCCAAGGTAGGGATTTGGATAGGAAGAGAGGAGAGTGCATGGACGATGGGGTGAATGGGCTGGAAAGTAGGCTTGTGAGAATCTCTAAGAGAACAGGCTTGTGAGAAAGTAGGCATGTGAGAATCTCTAAGATCCTCTCTAAGAGAATCTCTAAGAGAAAGGGGTCATGGTAATACAGAAGAAGCTAGCAGCATGGTTTTTAGTACAACAAGTATGAATTTTAGAGTCTGCCCTCCCTCAATCTGTTGGCCAGTTCCCACACTCTCATTTATATAAGGTCAGCAAGCCCTCTGATCTCCCAATGGGGCTCCTCATTTGTACCACAAAAGGTACTTTCTTTGTAGAGATAATGAGCATTAAATGAGCTAACATATATGGAGGATCTAACTCAGGTTTTGGCACATTGTTGATATGTAGCAAATACAGATTTATTTCCCTTGCCCTTGGATTCCAGGTCAACCAGGGATTCTTGAGTCAAGTTCAAGGCAGGTTACTGCACATTCTTAGTAATGCTCAACGTTGGGGGAGGTGAGGAAAAAGGCTGTGCCAGGAGCACAGACCTGTCACCCCTCAGCCCTTAGCTACAGAGTAGGTATAGTTTGAGGAGAAAATGTGAGCAGGAGATGGGAAGTGTCCTGAGTCTGCACTGAGAGGCATGCCTTGTCTAGAGAGAGGACAAAGTTTTCAGAGCAGCTTGTCACAATCAGCAATTTGAACCACTATGGCCTCCTGGCTTTGCTACCTCTGTTTACACTTGGACAAGGCAAGGAGACAGAGCGCGGGTATTTTCTGGCCAGTGCCAGTGTGGTCATGCTGAGCCTAGGCACTGTGTCAGCCAGGATCTGAGCCGCTGGTGAAACCAGCCACCCTCCTAGGGGACAAGTCTCCGTGACAACAACTGCAGCAGACACAGGCACAAAACAGAAAACTTTTTAAATAAAATGTTTGCTCACATACCAACAATTTTCTTAAATCTACATTGAAAATTAGTACCAATTTGCAGACACATGAGAGATCTACAATAATAACTTTCCAAGGAGTGTTTCTCCCTCATTTCCTCTAATTTCAAAATTCAAAATGATTACGATTTTGAAATCTTGGTTTGTGTGTCTGTGAGTGTGTTGCAGTGTGTGTGTATGTGTGTGTTTTGTCTACAGTGGGTATTAGAACATTTTCTGCTATTTTCCTCCAAAAAAGGAAAACAGATTGGGGAAACGAAATCCTAGGCTGACAATATATAGTTTTGTAAATACAGCATGGAACGATACAAGCATTTACCAACAGGCATTAGCTGCAACAATATGAATTCCACGGATGAGCAGTATAAAACATATTTAGAGCCCCTGCTGTACAGCATGCTACTGATGTCGTAGGATCGTGTTTATTGAGATGTACAGTGAAACCTAAGAAGCTGATCGCGTGCAAGAAAGGAATCTAAATTGACTTCTCCAAATTTCTGCTGCTTTCAGGTCATAAAAACCTAACACTCTAGACTCTAAACAAAATCTCTGTCAAAATGGACACTTAGCTTGAGATTCAGTCAGAAACGTCAGGCTAGGAAAAGAAGTCAACATTTTTTGTTACAGTGGTAGTGTTTTTGTTTCGTGGGTTTTTTTGTGGGCTTTTTTTTGTACAGTTCTGTTCATTTTCTGTTTTTTGCTCCTACTGATACATCAGGCATCCAATCATGAAAAACAATGTCCATGTCACTAAAATGGCCTCCAGGCATCCAGTCTATCTACATTGGGGTTAAACATCTGTGTGAAGATGTGACAGCACACCCTATAAAAGGTATTATTGAGTAATATAGACTTTCTGTAATAACCAAACAGTAAAGAATATAGCTTTTTAAAGGTCTCCCCATGGCTGATCTCATGACTCAAAGATAAGACACTGTGCTGCAAGCTAAGTAATAAAATCTGGTGGATACTCTGGGCCAGCTTGTGACAAATCATATCAAAGTATTATTAAAGAAAGAAGTTGAGACCCAAGACTATTATCGATTCTTGACAGAATTTCTTATAAATAAAGTGTTGCAATCAGGTCCTGGACTTGCCAGGGTCCTGGTAGAATTCTTCCTATTATAGGGGAGGCTGTGAAACAGTAACGCTCCATTAGTGAGAGCCGAGAGCCTCTGTGTGCAGCACCACAAGGATGGGTCATGGTCAAAAGAGAGCCAGTGAGAACACAGTTTCCAAAGGCCTTTTAAGGCACTCTTTGCTGATCCCTTTTTGAAATGGGTAAAGCTGCCTCTGAGTTTCCACAGGAAGCTGTTTGTGCCCTGACTGTGTTAGCAGAATGAATCTGTGACCCTTCCGAGCACTAAGGACACACCTCCATTAGTGTCCATATTCTTACAGGGAAGAGGCTGATACAGTCAACTGAAATGACAGGGTGATAAATATAAAACCACTATCATCAATAAGACTGGAATGTAAAAGCACTTAGTTTCAGCCTAAGTAACTCGCAGAAAGTTTGGTTTCAAGAACCAATGCGTCATCCATCACTACTCTACCTTCTGTTGACAAAGTAATTGTAAGATATCTAGAATGGAGGTTCAATACGAGCTGACATTTTTGAAAGGAGGAATTGTGTGCCGTACTTACTCATTAAATGTATTTTTCCTCTACTAAAGATGTTTCCTTTTTTAGTTTATGTATGAATAACTTTAACTAAAGTTCCCCTGACACCCTGACTTTGCTCTGAATAGCACCTATATTCATTAACATAAAACCTGAAAGAAAATAATTTTAATGTAGTTTTTTTTAACACTTCAAAAGCCTCTAACAAATTGATCGAGCACAATTATGCATCCTAAAGGGAATTATAAAGAGATCACAGAAGGTTGAAAAGTTCTAGTTAAAAAAAAAAACTTTAGGGTGAAAAAGAAAAGAAAATTAGGCAGTAAATGTGAAACTTTGATGCACATTGAATTAAAGTAAACTTAGACTTTTTAGGTTATTTTTTAATATTTTCCTAGAGAAACAGCGTTCACAGAGAAGAATAAATAAGAGTTCCAGCAAAAGTGTCAGATAATTTGACAGAATGAGTTATATTTCATGATGTGTATAGACTTTGGAGTCAGAACCATCTGGGTTTGAATTTCTGCTCTGCCACTTGCTACCCATATGATGAGCAACAAGTTCCTTTTTTCTAAGACTTTTTTCTTCATCTGTAGCTGATGTGAGAATAAAAACACATTTTTTAAGATGCTTATTTATTTATTTTGAGAGAGAGAGAGAGAGAGAGAGAGAGAGAGAGAGAGAGAGAGAGAAAGAGTGAGCACAGGGAAGGGGCAGAGAGAGAGGGAGAGAGAGAATCCCAAGCAGGTTCCACACTGCCAGTGCAGAGACTGACACGGGGCACAAACTCACGAACCATGAGATCATGACCTCAGCTGAAACCAAAAGTCAGATGGCTTAACTGACCACCCAGGTGCTCTGGAACCACACATTTTTAAAAGCATTCAACCTTCTGCCTTACACAAAGTATTTATGAGATTGGTCCTCCCAATACCCCTTCCAAGAAAACCATGAGATGATCAGTTCTCCCTTTCTTTAAATCCTACAGAACTTTTTTGGAAGATCTAATTATCTTCACTTAAGTTCCAGAAGACAAACTTTCTCTTACGATGAGTGCTTCAACTCAGGCTAAAATCTCTATCCTAGTTCATCTGTAAGGGAGCATTCCTGGAATTTCTTTGCTCGACATATTGCTCTCAATCCTATTGTTTCGGGGTTTTTGTTTTTTGTTTTTGTTTTTGTTTTTGTTTTTTTTTTTGGCAAAGCTCAGTTAAATCTACTTTCTCCAAAGAGCTATTCCAGATTTTTCCAGGCAGATTCCCACTCCTCTAGTGGCATCTTGTTTACCTTAATTTGCACTGCACTGTGGGTCCCTGGAGGGCAGCAACCATGTCTTGCTTGCCTTTGTACCCCACAGTAGCTAGCACTGCTGTTTTCTGATGGTGAACTCCCAAGCAACGTGCATTAACTGTCTACCGGTTTGGTGTCTTATAAAACCAGGCTAGGGGGTAAGTCCCAGAACTTGGAATAAAATACTAAAGTAGCCGAACCACAGCACTAGCCCTTTTACATTTTGCAAATGTAATCACTGTGATCGCCATGTGGAGTTGCAGAAATTCAGGCAGTCAATCAAAACCACTTACTGAGCCCCAAAGCATTGTGAATAAGGGGGTATGCAAGAGAAATAAAAAGCTGTGCACAAACCTTTGAGAAACTTACTATCTCACTAAGAAAATATACATGAGGGGGATGTTAAAAACACACCACCACCATATGTAGGTTATAAATCTTAGACTGCCAGGCAATAAACCTCAGCGGATATGTTCCTGGTTGCCCCAAGCCATTGTATAGAAGTTATAGTGCAGAGAGCATATCAGTAAAACTATATTGGACCTGTTGCTCTGCATGAGGCTAGATTTATATTTAGCTAAAAGCCCAGGCAACTGGGACAAATCTCCTCTCTTTGTTTCAAGTGACAAACTTCCTAGTGGTTAAGTACTTGAGCTCCGGAGATGGTTAGCCTTGATCAGCTGGCCAGGTCTCTCTCTTTTCACCTGTGTGAACTTGAACTCAATCTCTTTGTGTCTTAATCTCCTCCTCTGCACAAATGAGAGTAAAAATGGGATCTTTCTCATAGCATTTGGGGAGGCAGAGGAAATAAGTAAACTCAAGACAAGCACTTGGAATAGTACCTGGCCAAAAGGAAGCACTCAGTAAGCACTATTTATCATTAATTGTTTCTCAGAAAGCAGCATATTTTGGCAAGAATACCATTCAGTAAGGCTCTCGACTGCTTGGCAAAATTCATCCCCAAATTTATGAGCTCACCTTGCATCTTGTTGCTGGTTGGATTTTTCCCTGTACTCTAAATTACATTGGCCTCGTGGGTTATAGTTACAAGGACATAATGGAGAACAAGGGAGAAAGGGCTAGGAGTGGTGGCTAAAGCAATTCTTACCTAGAAATGTGGTGAGGATTCTGAAATGAGGATGGTGAAGGAGGTCAGTCATTTAACTGAGAGGATGGGGCAGGGAACTAAAGACCCTATGTGCGTTGATCTTGTAATAATAACATTATGCCCCATATTTTACACACATACCGATATAGTACTCACAAAAACTCTCCATTACATATTTTATTATCCCAGTTTTAGAGTTCAGAAAACCCAGGCTCTGGGATGCTAAGTGACTTATCCAGGGACAGACAGGCAGCACACGTTGAATCCAGGATTGGAACCCAATGCTGACTTCAAACTCATTAGTCTTTCACAGGCACCCTTGTCCCTGTGAAATAGTTCTCAAAGTAGAAGAAAAATTGCTTTGCCAGGAATCAGATTTAGGGCCTACCTTTCACCCTGCACACAGGTTAGAACCACTAGTAAATCTTCTCTCGATTCTAAAGAGCAACTGGCTTTAACCGGAATCCAGTCTATGCATCCTGTGCACCAAGGAGAGAACCTCTAATTCTTTACCTTGATACTGTGTCCCACTGCAAAATTTAAAGACAAAAATCAAATACTCTTTTGTGCTTAGATGTTCTGCTTCTGCTTTCTGCAGCAGCACTTGGGTCCCTGAAGCACCTGAACCCATTTATTTTCCATCTGTTTCTTGCCTTCCTAAAGCAGCTTTATTGCACCCCAGAAGGCTTTCTCTCAATTAGAGAGGGGAGAGGCACTCAAAGACATGCAAGATGCACCAGAGACTCTGCAGGTAGGCAAGGAGGATAATCAGGTTCAAGCGTCCAGGACTGTAGATATCTGATCGTGCAGCACTCAGACATACATCGGCCTGGCTGACTCTTGTCTGCAGGATTATAAGTCAAAAAGACCTGTACCTACAAGTCCCTTTTGTGGGGCGAGGTAGGGGGTGGGGCGCAGAAGCTGACTTTGCCATATAGAGGGTGGAACTTAGGTGTTACTCAAAAATGGGAAAGGGATACAAATTGCTGGGGTCGATTTTCATGCATGTTGTTAAAATAAATGTAAAGGCAACTTTGGAATGCTACAGGGCTGCAGAGTAGTCAGAAGGCTTAGTGAATCAATTTTCTCACTGAGGATGGCCTCAGGCTTATCCCTCTGAAGGAAAAAACATCTAAAGCCCATCATTTTGTACCAATGACTGGCTGCTCCTGGGGAAAGATTCCCATATGAAACCCCGGAAGGTGTTTCCCCTGAGCCATGCCAGGTTTAATGGCTCCTGTTTGGATCCAATTAGGACTGGCTTGGGAAACTGGGAGAAAATGGAATCAGCAGGGGTGGGGAGACGCAATAGAGGGCAGAGGGGACTCGTTCATAGCTTTTCAGAGGGCAAAGGGGACTCGTTCATAGCTTTTTGGGTATCTGGAAACAGTGCTCGCTCATGACTTCTCTTACTCCAAATTGTTATGAGAGCCAATTATTCCACCTATTAAGGTTTTAATGTGGCACCAATAAGTCAAAACCGGTTTAACAACTAAGAATTATAGTTGGTATAAAATGTTTGAATTTGGGCTAATAACATATACTAAGTTATTAGACAGATGAGATTTAAAATGACTAAGGTAAGAAATTGGGTTCATAATGGACACATTAATAGACCACTAAACTGACTTTAAAGGCTCTGGCAGGCACAGTCAAGACACCAAATATATAACAACTCCATCCATCTTGAGCTTCCTCATCATGTCACCTAATAGAATTTCAAACACTATTAGCACACTGATAAATGCTTATTATATATTATCCATGCATGCTGTCCTTTGAATTAAAAGACAAGAACCGGCACCTGCTACTTTGTGGAATTGGTTCATCTTTATCTTGATGCTGAAATGCTGATTTTACTTCTCCAGGTTGTCCGAGGAACCACAAACTTCCCACTAGTTTTAGAAAGACCCTTTTGTGACCAGAATGACCATAGCTCTGACTGGATAAAAACCCAGGACAACTTGAGAAGAAGCACCAGGACAACTTCTGTGACACTGAACTGGCCAATATCGTACAAACCAGACCTACTTTGTCATGCCAATGACAGGCCAATGACCATCATCGTTTACTTACTAACCAATATATTTTTTTTGAGCAATGGTTTTAAGCTGGGCCCTGTTCTAGTTACAGAGAATATGGTGTCAACCAAAATGTATAGGAACTGCCCCATCAAGGGGCTTAAGGTTTTGTGGGAGAGACCCATTAAACAAATAAAGACTGCAAAAAAAAAAAAAAAGTTAATTATAAATATACTGCACATGTAGGACCTGTGGAACAGGGAGAGAATCGAATAATACTTCTCAGAGGAATAGCAGTTAATCAGAGATCTGAATCATAGACAGGATCTATTCAAGGGGAAAAAAAACAAAAAACAAAACAAAAAACAAAATGTATACAAAAGTCTTAAACCACAAAAGAACTCTTCTACTCACCAAGAGAAAAGGGGAATGATTAGCAAAGACCACTTAATGGAGAGTATGATAAAATTGAAGGTTCTGTTCTAAGATCTAAGCAGGGGAGCCATGTGGTTAAATCTGAGTTTTTAAAAACACTTCTATTACTGCTATCTGGAATGGATTGAAGGGATCAACGAAGACAGCTAGAAGTGTAATTAGGAAGCAATTTCAGTGATCCATGTGTGAGATGATCAAGGTCTAAGTCAGGATCCAAATGCTGACAGTGGAAATAAAGAGCACTGGAAGGAATCAAGATCCATTTTGAAAGTCGGATCAATAAGACCTGTGATGTATAGGAGAGAGGGATGGAGAGAGAGGCAGGTGTCCATAATAACTCTTAGATTTCTGGCATGAAGAATTGGATGGGTAGAGATGCTATTTAACCACCTTAGCTTATGGTAGGGGCATAAATCCATATGGAAATTCCATGAAAAGTATATCAACCCCTTGTCTATTGCAATAGCTTAATTTTCTGCAAGTCTCATTGATGGAGAACTTAAGTAAGAGGTAACACTTCCATGGGAGCCAAAATAGATATCATAAAATCCATGAGATACAATTGTGAACTTTAATATAGAAAAACCCCTTAAAGTCTCAGTCAAAACCACCTTTTACTTTTCCTTTAAACAAAATGTATTAGACTTCTTTATGCAGCACCTAGGTGGCCATAGGAATAATGACACAAAGCAATATACAGAAACAAGTGAATGACTCCACAAAGTAACAACATCTATAAGAATATGGACACGAAACAAGAGTAGTACATAAAGTGCAATGTGAAAAAACACGCATGGGAAATAAGCAGTTTTAATTGTTTTGATCATATTTGCCTAGGAAAGATACTCTTTCTCTCAGTTGTCCTCATATGCCTTGACTCATGAAAATAATCTCTATTACTGCTTTTATTTCTCTCTTTTCTTTTTGTCCCTTTTTTGTTCTCCTCTCCCTGTTTTTTTAATCTTCACTTTGCACTTTTTTCCTAGGAAATTACAAAAGTAGACTTAACAATTACAATTATATCCATGAGAAAAGGCACAGTGGAGGTGGGGAACGTTTCTTTAAAGTCAGGAAATACACACAGGAAGCCTGTCTCTCAGTCTCCACTGTGATCTAAAGAACACTAGGCTATGATCTTAAAAACACAGAGACTCTTATTTATCTTTGTATCCCAATATTTTAGCATAATACCTAGAAAAATTGATTTAAATCTTTTTAGTGAAGGGTATATTGATTATCTAAGCAGATAATACTGAATCATTAGAAAGGGTCATGGGGTCATATGGCAAGGACAGCTGTGAAGGCCGTGGGTGGGAGTGGGTTTTAGATTAGATATTAGAAGCCTTTTTTAATTGTCAGAGTAAAATATCTTTTTCATGCTACATCACCCAGAAAGATTTGGGTATCTCTTTCCTTTAGCATTTAATCTAATTTGATATTTTTATTATCACACAAATATTATTGCAACAAATTGAAATAAAAAAAACATGAACCCAAGTCTCTTAAAGGTAAACAAATGAAATTAAACTCTTATTTGTATATTTTTTCCTAGTCCCTTTTTCTAGTCCCTGTCTATACACACATATACAAACACACAAACTGAGTAACAGCTGAGAAGTCATAATAATAGTATATACATAAGTAAGCATTTTGATTATTTTAGGTAACATATCATAAACCTTGTACATAATGCTCACAGTTATGATTTTAATGATTCATTAAAAATACCATGAATTTGAAAATGATAATCTAAGTACCCATCAATAATTCAAAAAATTCATTGAAATAACAATGAAAATATATCAAAAGGAATATATCAAAATCCATCAATACATTTGTTCATTCATTCAACAAATATTCATTGAATGCCAGCTATATGCCAGATACTTTTGAAAACTCGAAGTACACAGTGGGAAATCAAAATTGATCTCTGATCTCATATACTGATTATAATCTAATGAGACAGATGACATTCTTCCCAGGGAACCTCAGAAAGATTCAAGGCTGGAGCTGCCAGGCATGAAGATCAGAAATGAGCTTTGGTGCATGGTTCAGGACAATTAAATGAAGGAATGTCTATAAAACAGCTGGGACTATATACTATGATCCGACCACCTCCCACAAAGGTACAGAGTAGCATTTGCCTCCATCTTAATTAGTACTTGGAAACTGATTTCCAAGCAAAGTGTTAGATTAACCTCAGAGGGCCCTTATTAGGAACCCAGGATTAAAGAAACAGACCAGAGATGGAAACAAGTCTAGAGCCACAGTCCAAAGCATGGGCAGATTTGAGTCACGGGGAGGAAAGACTCCAGCCTTGCACAAAATCAAAGTAGAGAAACCACTCTTTTCTGTCTCCAGAATAAAGTCTCTCTTTCAGTGGTATTGTTAGGAGTACTGAATCTACTGGCCTATTTCCTGTTCACATACTCCATGGGGAAGCCTGATGGTCAGAAGCCCAGCTCTCTGTTGGCCTTACCAGGAAGAGGAAGTGTCCCTTGGTAAATCAAGTAAAGGAATGATAACTAAAACCATGCTATCAATTTATGCTAATTACATGGGACTCATTTAGCCATGTTAATAGCTACTATCCAATAGCATAAAAACAAAGGTTACCAAAAGTAAACAAATAGAACAAATGACCCTAAGGAAATAGAGCTAGTGTCAGTAACAGAAGAGAACCTTAAAAAGAAAAAAAAAAAATCTAATTGGTATCTTGGGAGATATTCCAGAAGATATTATATCCCAGAATACAATCAGATCACTTTAAAAAAGGAGTAATCAGAGAGCTAGACAGATTTTTCATAAACTAAATAAGGTTTCTTAAAAAAAAAAATCAATAGAAGAATTCAATAATGGATGGGGGGCTAAAATAAACTTGAGTGATTTGGAATATATAGTTGAGAAAAATCTCCCGGAACTAAATCATAAGAGAATGGAAACCATGAGACAGTGTAAAAGATAGGAAAGGTTAATCCAGAATAGACCAAAATAACTAACTCAAATTCCTGATAAAAACACTGTGTTCTTTCTCAAAGATGGGAGATATAATCAACTAAATTATAGGACAAAATTTATCTGAGGTAAAAACATAATAGATTAGAAAAATTGAAACAAAGGCTTTTCATGAAATTTCATGAAACTTTAATCAGGAGTGAAAGCTAGCAAGCAACTATCAATTTTATTGGAGAGCTCACACAGACTTGAGGATGTACTCCAGCAAAACAAAACAGGAAACCTGAAAAGTAGAAGACACGGAATTGAAGCACAATAGTACCAATACAGGAAAATACAAAAAGAAGATAATGATGCAGCCATCCTAATGAGCAATGAGTAAAATTAGTGGAAGTGCTATGTAGAGACTGTTTCTAATAAGCAAGTCAAAATTCTATTACAAATCACATGCTTCAGAAATTGATAAGATAAAATCATTTGTCTTTTCCCTCTCTCAGTAAAGAAAATAAAGACATTTAGCTGTTACAGAATAAAACAGATGCAGTGAAATCCGTGGTCCAAATAACAAACACACAATAAGGAAGTACAGCTAGAAAATAAGAATCCATTTGCTCTTGATGCTTAGAATAGCCATTCTCCTTCAAGAAGCAGAAATTAAGTAACATAGGTTAACATATCCTTTTGTGTGGATCTGATCACTCAGATCTGTAGAGGATTATTTATATTACAATTATATATATATTTATTTATCCTCAATTCATAAAATTAACTTGTGAACAAAGCAGGAGAGACACTTAGAGAATGTATAAAAGTAACAGAAAAAGGAGTTAGTATGTAAAGGAGGAACGAGAGGAAAACAGATGGACACGAGTATGTTCACTAATTTTTTCTCTTATCAAGTGAGGAATCAATAGATACTCTCTAAATTGTTTAGTAAAGAATAGAGGCCAGAATAGATCATTTAGTTATAAATAAAAATGTTAGAAATACTAATAACATAACTAATAAAACTAAGAGATAAGAAATGAATCAAAATACTAACATTTAATAGTTTGGCATAAATAGATACAATCTAAAGTTGATAAACCTAGAAATTATATGTAAGTATATTATTTAGAATTTAAACATAGTAATTCATGGCAGACGGACCTCAACTATAATTACCTCATTATATTGTTCGTTCTCAGCAGATGACTTGGGAAAATAACTCTCAGTAATAAGTGATTAAAGGGCTCATAACTATGAATCAATTTTTTGTCTAATTTCCCAAGGAAGAGAAGATTGCCCATGAGTTTGTGTGTGGTAGCCAGATTTCAATTCCCATTAGAAGCAGAAACTGACAAAATGCCCAGCTCAGTTGCAATGAAGACCAAAGGAGAACCATCTTAAGAAGAAGAAATAACTGGTGACTACAGGAATTTTCAAAAGAAAACTAACTACCTTAAGGAGTACACAAAGCACTATGAAGATCATGAATCAAACATCTTGATTGTTGATAATGTGTTCTGGATATGGCAAAAAAGGAAGAAATCTTGCTAGGATCTTTCAAGTTCATTCATATTTCTCATGTTCTGGGACTTGAGTTTTGCTAATTAGGCCATTTTTTAATTCAAACACACTTAACTACATTTGAAAAAAAAGATTTCATTGGAGACAATTAATGATACTCATCAATCAAATGCAATGTTGGTCCACTCTGGACAATTCAAATGCCACTACAAAAAAGAAATCTAAGTCTACTTTGGGAAATTCTCAAGAATATTTGGCAAGGACGCCTGGGTGGCTCTGTTGGTTAAGTGTTCGACTCTTGATTTTGGCTCAAGTCATAATTCCAGGGTCATGGGATCAAGCCCTGTGTTGGGCTCCACACTGAGTGTGGCACCTTCTTAAGATTCCCTCTCTCTCTTTCTCTCCCTCTGCCCTTCTCCCTGTACTCGCTTTCTCTCTCTCTCTCTCTCTCAAAAAAAAAAAATATTGACAAAGAAAGGATTAAAAAGAGATGTGCTCAGGGCATAGTATATTAGGCATACATCACCAGCACCTGCAAATGCCTAAGTCTATGATCTCTCTTGTTATCATGTATGGCATCGATGTGAAGCCAGAAAGACAAGAGGACTGGTCATGCTTTTCTCACAGACTGTGTGAGTTCTGGTAATTTTTCCAAAGTCTCCAAGTCTCATTTTCCTCATCTGCAAATTGGACATCCTGAAGATAATTAGACATAAACTGCCTACCTCACTAATTTGTTATGGTGATTAAATGAGATCATTTGTTTGAAAGTGCTTTGTCAATGTTAATGTTCTATATTTATTTTTACTACTATTATCACCATCCACTCCTTGTGCAATAGACTTTAACAAAACTCCTCTATTTGGCCATTCTTCTCTCTCTTGCTCTTGTCGAGGCACTGAGTATTTTAATATTATAAGATTCCAAAAGGTTATTGACTTTCCTGCTCCCAGATCAAAGAGGATCTTCAAATTGACCATACCGATGAGAAGGGATTTTTAAGTTTCCTTGGTAAACCATACCATCAGAGTTCCAATTCATAATCTTTGTGACTACTTCCATAATTAGACACATTTGGTGGTTCTTTTTTCCACCCTTCGTTCATGAGTCCTTCAGCTTATATTATTTCTAAACATGTCTTCTCAGTCAATGGCTTGATAATTTCTATATCTGTTTGATTTACTGGCCCCTCTGGTTCTTTGTCTCCTACCCGTCCTCTTGTGTCATCAGTAAACCATCACTAGATCCTTAATAAATGAGAGGAATCCTTTCCATGCAAAGCAATTACTGATTGTTATGTCCAGGGAAATTAAACTTTGATTAAAATGGGTTTATAGCTACAGACAGGAAATACACCTTTTGTGATAGGCAGATCTCCCCATCAGATGGAGAATGGAAATATCTGAAGGCATTTGCTTATCTCATTAGCCATTCAGAATTAATTTTATAATAATTTTCTATGTATTTTTCTAGTAAATAAATGAAATACAATGAGAATTAGTGGTCTATTACTTTTATTAGGTTGTAATGGGGCACCAAGCACTATAGACAGAATTAAAGAATATGAATTATTTTAGAATATAATTAAAGAAGAACCCAAGTACCCTAATTCTCCCTATCATTGATTCATTTTATACAATGTAACTTTTGAAAATAATATGTGAAACAAAGAAAGTTGTGTGTGTGTGTGTGTGCTTTTAAAGAAGAATGTGGAAATTTTGATATTTATGACAATATATTAATTCCATAAAATATTCTGAATGTTATACATCAAATAAGCAAATAATTACAAGAGTGTTTGGGACTCAGCCAGAAATTCTCTTGTTTATCTATACCCACTCCCTGAATGGGCCTACCTCCTTTTCTGGTTACAAATACTACTTCTACACTCCTGGTGCCCTATTTAAATATCTTCCCCAACCAGTCCACCATGAATATGTCCAAATATCTACTCAACTTTACACATGGGCATTTAGCAGTCATGTCAAACTTAACCTTTACAAACTGGACTCCTGGTTTTCCCTCCAACACTGTTCTCACAATGTTCCTCATCTCTGCATGGCACCAACATTCATCCAGAGGCTCAAAGGAAAACCGTGAATTTATCCTCAACTCTTCTCTCTTACTCCTCATATTCAATTCATCAACATATCCTGTCAGAAATGCACTTTACATATTTCTCAAATGGGACCATTTCTCACCACATCTATACACTTAATCCTCAATTTGAACATCATCACCTTCCAGCTGATGATAGCAATGGCCTCCTGAGAGGTTTGCCTGGTCCTATTCTTCCTATACTGTCTGTCCTGCACATAGCCACAGATGATCTTTTCAGCAATAATCAAATCAGTGTCTTCCAAAGGCTTCTTAGACTATGTAAAGTAGATCCTGAAATGTTTGCCATGGCCTACAAGGCTCTCCATGAACTATGTCTACTGTGCCCTATGGAGGCTGATTTTATTCCTAAATTTGTACTTGCTGCTCCCTATGTCTAGGGACATTCTGGCTAATGCCTAAAGACATTCTGGCTTTCCCTTGGGCCTGATTAATGTCAGATGATCTGATGTTTCATAGTATTATGGGTCCTCGACTGCAGTTTCATTAAAATAAGCCAGATTACGTTTGGTAGGCCTCCACTTTATAATAATGACAGTTCTTGGAATGATCTTGTCTAGCAGTGCGTAAGCACTGTGTGCAGTGAACCATGTTTTCACTTTAACACTGGAAAAATATGAAAAATGACCAAGAACATTCTGTCACTCTTATTTCCAAGTGCAGTATAACTAAGGCCTCCAGATTTTTTTTTTCTATTTCCATGTATCTTATAAATAAGGTTTCCACTTTAAAGGGGCCTACAAGCACATAGCGAGGGACAGCTCACTTCTAGTCTCAGGCGGTGGTGGAGAAAGCATAAAAGGCCCTCTACTCTGCCTACCACTTGGTATACAGGAGCCCCAACCCGAGCCCCAGCTTGTGAGATGAATAAAGTTCCCAGGCTTCCAGTGAGGGGTCACTGAAAAAGGAGAGAAATTATGGTATAAGTGTACACAAAATATATGCAGAAAGCAAGACTAAGCAGTTCTTCTACAGAGCATAGAATGTGTAAAGCTGAATGCCCTTGGTACAGACATTTGGTTATTGTTTAGTATTGACATATTTAATTAATTTTTGATAAAATTTATCCATTTTTGAAATACTTTATTCCCACAGCAATGAGCTCAGTAAATGTATGTTTAATAAAAATAAAAGTGCTGATTTTTCATTTCTCATGTTGGCTTGAATACTTAACTTGCCCATACGGCTTCTCAATATTTGCTGCTTTCTTTAGAGGTCATAAATTATATCACTAACATGTAGAAACTAGAAGACATAAATCTGCTGAGAAAGCATCGGTATCTATTTCAAAAGTTGTTACTGAAAATTTGTTTTAATGTTTTACTTAACTTTGAGAGAGACAGAGCATGAGAAGGGCAGGGGCAGAGAGAGAGAGAGACAGGGAGACACAGAATCCGAGGCAAGCTCCAGGCTCTGAGCTGTCAGCACAGACCCCAACGTGGGGCTCTAACTCACGAACCAGGAGATCATGACCTTAGCTGAAGTCAGATGCTTACCTGACTGAGCCACCCAGATGTCCCACAAAAGTTATTTTAAAGCCTGAGCCCCCAGAAGAGAATCTGACACAGCTGAAGAATGCATGTTTACAAATCACCCCAAGAACTATGGCTTTTCATTTAGATCAAAGGACTATAGTTTTAAATAAGTTGTGCATATTTTCCACTTTTTAAAAGTGAACAGAAAGCAGGGCACGTGGGTGAAGCAGTAGCTGTTAACATGTTGGGTTTATTCACTGAGGAAGTGAAGCCAGTTTCCTATCAGTGTGATCAGATGATTCAGTTAAAGATGAAACATTTAAAATTATTGAATGCTACTGTACAATAAATTTAAAAGTATAACACAGAAGCCACATTTATTTTGTTTGATAATAAAAATATAAATCTCGTGTAACACATTATAATGGTAAAAACATAGTTCTCACTAAATTGAGAAGCCTATATATGAGATACATGCTAGGAATGGATTGTGATGTATATATAATTCATAATTGTATCCAAATAAGTTGGAATATTTCACCAAGGAACATAGGAGCTCTAGTTGTATGCACGCACAGTAGCTGAACAAGAAAATGTGATGATATGGATACTGATTTAAAACAAAACAAAACTTCAACATGACAATAAAGATCTGTCTCTTTGCTATGATCAAATGGATTTTAGAAATATTTTCACTTTTGAAAAAAACTGGTTTTTTACATCAACCTTCTTGTCCCATAAGGATAGTGTTCTTTTTATAAATGATCTCAAATTCTGAATGTATCTTGTGCAAATTCAGTTGAAAATATTTAACCAAAGTATTAAACAAATGGAGTGCCAACAGACTTCAGCTTTTTCATCTTGTAGCAAATTGAGGTTATGAAGACAAAGTGTGCACATAAGATGACAAAATTTATCCCTACCACAGCAAGGGAAGAGGTGAACAAATGGAGCCATAAGAGCCCAAACACTGTGTGAGATTTAAGATTCTGGAATTTTATAGTTGTGCTTGGGAATAGCTCAATTTGTGGGAAGAATCTCACAATAGAGCTCCTATTTTTAATTAGATAGATTGGACAAATTGAGAAGGTTTACAATTTTACAGCATCTGTATCTGGCAAAATATTAGAAAAACCATACAGACCACTCATTTGAAGAGTTTTGTCTTATAAAACTATATTTGTCAAAGAACAGAGGTAAACACAGTATATGTGAAAATATTTGGCCTGAAATATTTAAGTATTTCAATATAAAAAAATAGATTTGAGAGTCTTCCATTTTGCAGAATATTTTCTGAGATTACATGGTACCTCAATGTGTATAGCAAATATTGTGGAACAGACAGAAAAATTAATTGAAGATGTCAAAGATCTTATTTTTTTAATGATTATTTATTTTTGCGAGAGAGAGAGACAGAGAGAGAGAGAGAGAGAGAGAGAGAGAGAGAGAGACAGCATAAGCCAGGGAGAGGCAGAGAGTCACAGAATTTGAAGCAGGCTCCAGGCTCTGAGCTGTCAGCACAGAGCCCGATGCAGGGTTCAAACCCATGAACCATGAGATCATGACCTGAGCTGAAGTCGGACGCTCAACCAACTGCGCCACCCAGATGCCCCAAAGCTGTTAGAGATTTTAAATTTATTAAATTTAAAATGCACATTGGAAGAAGACTATGGGAATTTATGAAACAAATAAAAATTAAAAGACCTTACTGAAAAATTTATATTCTTCTAAAAAAAACATCTTCAGGCAGAGAGATGGAATCTTAGGCCTCAAACAGATCAGATGAGGTCCACCACATCAACGAAGGCAATCAGGTCAAATATTAAGCTCAACCAGAATACCCTTATAGAAATACCCAGAATGAGGTTTAACAAGTATCTGGGCAGTTAACCTGTGGCCAAGTCAAGTTGAAACAAAAAATTAACCATCACACAGACATAACATGGTGTTCAGATAGATATGGCTAAGAAACCGATTAAAGTATGTGAATATAGGGGCGCCTGGGTGGCTCAGTTGTTAAGCATCTGACATCAGCTCAGGTCATGATCTCGAAGTCCAGGAGTTCAAGCCCCACATCAGGCTGAGAGTTCAGAGCCTGGAACCTGCTTCAGATTCTGTGTCTCCCTCTCTTTCTGCCTCTCCCCCATGCATGCTCTGTCCCTCTCTCAAAAATAAACATTAAAAAAAATTTCTTAAAGTATGTGACATAAATTCAGAATAATTATTCTATGTCATTTTTAAATATTCAGAAAGTTAATATACTTTTATTTTGCTTATGTTATCTTAAATGTTTGAGTAACCAATATCAATCCTTTTTTTTTCCTCTTGACTTTATAGATACATGAACCATATGAACTCATTTTTTCCTTCTGTTTGCCTTTGTTTAAAACAGGTTGAGTTGGACTCACTGCCACTTGCAAGACAATGAATCTTAAACACCACACTTAATAGGACTCTTCTGAAAAAGTAGATAATGTTTGTGAAGCATAGCATCATGCGTAACACATCATAAATTCTCCATAATGGTAACTATTCCTATAAATTTGGCAAAATAAGTTTCAATAGAAATGTGTATGAAATGCCAAGATAGCATCAGGTCCCTGACAATACCTTCAATACAATTAGGGTAATGTTAATTATGGTTTTCACTCATTCAACTCCTTCACTACAGTTTGCTACTTTCTCTGGGTACTCTTCCCTCAGTTGTAGCAGTCATCGGTATTCATGTTAAAGAGTGTGAAACAGCTGGCTAGAGGAGTAGGCTGAGGGGCTAATAATCTCTGTAGCGTAATTTAAGGCTCACCTAGAATACAGACTATTCAAGTATATTTTCTGAATCATATCGAATTACAAGAAGCTAAATAACATGTGACTTCTGCTTTCTTAATGTGTGCCTCCTCTACTATTTCTTAGATTTTAATGCAAATGCTTGGGAAAAGGGAAATATATGTAATTAGACATTTATTCTTTCATCCAATGAAGATTTACTGAGCACTTACTATATGCCAGGTACTGTTCTAGTTACCTTCTGTGTATTGGCCTAAAAAATAAAATTCCAAGCTTCATGGAGTTTGTACTCTGTTAGGGATTAAGAGAAAATAAACAAGAACATTTTTAAAATTAAATAATATATTAGAAGAAAGTAAGTGCTATGAGAAAAAAGTATATATACGTATATGTGTGTGTGTGTGTGTGTGTGTGTGTGTGTATGAATGGTCATTTCAGTATTAAATAAAGTGGTGAGGAGAGGCCTCAGGGAGATGGTGGAATTGAGGCAAAGACTTGAAGGAAATCTGGGAAGAGTGTCCCAAACAGAGAAAATAGCTGGAATAAAGGCCGTAAAGTGGGAGCGGGCTATCACGTTTGAGGAATAACAAGGAGGCCGGCGTGGCTGGCCTGAATAGCAAGAGGCAGAATAGAAGTGATGATGTCTCGAGACCTTTGATTTTAACTCTGAATGAAATGAATTACTTTACAAATTTCTCTTCTTCCCGGCAAGAAAGGTGCCCTATGCTTGGGAGGGTATTGGAAGCTTTGCCATCATATGTTAAAAAGGAGAGAGCACATATTTGATGATAAAAAGATAAAATAAAAACTCACTGTATTCCTTGGGAACACTATTGCAAAAAGAAGACATGTAAGAAAACTGAACTGAAATGAAACAAAGGGATTCTAGTTGAAGGAAGAAAAGTGGCAGTTCTTAACAGGCAAGTGACAGAACATCAAAGCCTTAGACTATGTTATTTGACTGAATGAGTCTCAGTCCATTTCCATGGTAGCCTTTGCAAAAAGTGATTGATTCTCATCACCTTAACCTGGTATACTTTCCTCACTGCCAGAGGCTAACAGAAAGCAATGTGTAGTCCATGGACCACCGGTATAGGATTATCCGGGAACCCTATGAAAATGCAGATCCCTACATCTTCCCCAGGCATACTGGATCATGCTACCCCACTAATTTTTATACATCGAAAGTGTGAGGACACTGAGAAAGACAACTTCCTAAGAGACTCTCTGACTCTGGATTTCTATTGACAGTGTCCCATGCCAGGTCCCCAAAATGTTCAATCCTTTTGTTTACAGTTTTCAGGGCCACTAATCTTTGGGTAAGGTGAAGAAGAGTAGAATACTTTAAGATACTATCACAGAGAAAGGGAGACGATTTAAATAAATTTTTAAATCACTGTTCATTTCTGTAACTATATAATCATTAAAAACGTTGGGTACAGGTTTGTGGGGGAAGGTCACCTTTTCAAAGTGATATTTAGATTTGAGGGTGTATTAATTCCTCTGAGTATACAGTTGTTGATTCTCATGATTCGAACCAATGAGAAGTAATGATGGCTAAATACCTGAGATCTATTGCTTTGTTAGCTATGTTAACAGCCAATGACAACATAATCTAAAGAGATTTACTGTTTGGCTTTAGAAAAAGTACCAAGCTAAAAGTATAATTAAAACGTTTATTAACCTGCCAAGTGGAAAAGGGTAGGTTAAGACTTATGGTGTCTGAGGGGTAGCAATGACTTGTTTTCCATTTTGTCTTCTGCCCAGCTTGCCCCATGGAATAGCCCCACCTACTCTATAGGAACTGAGTAAATGGGCTCACTAATTTTCCTTAATTTCTAGTTTGAGCTCCAAAAAAGACTTGAAAAAAATCCTTTATTGCAAAGCCAACAATTATTGAAATTCTCTAATTACCCTGTCTGAGACCTTTCTTCATACCAGGGTGATGCAGACAGTCTCTTGATTTTTTTAAAGGTCAAATTACCTTGTTTCAGTATCTTCTGGTGATGGGCCAAATGGGACTGGCTTAATTTAATATGTCTCTGCTGCTTTTCTTTCAATCCAAAGGGGCATCCATCATGGGCTTCTCATTCTGACTGATATTGATCAGGTAATTGCCCTCAGCTTGTCAAACTATCATGATTTTTATAAGAATGAGTCTTTTCTAGAAGAAAGTAGACCCAGAGAGAGATACAAAGATTTCGATTAGAAGTTTGCCCAAAAGCAAGTCAAAGTAGAAGTCAAGAATGAAAAAGAGACAGAGGAGCTCGGGGAGGAAGAGGAGAAGGAGAGAACGTGTAGATAGTCCTTCTAAAAGGCAGTATGTGTAAATTAAAATTATCTACTTGGTGTAATTCAGAAAAAAGTTCCTGCCCAGCACGTAACACAATTCAGTGCAAGCCAGTTTTGACAGTAGCTGACAGTGTGGTTACTCAGACTGTTTAAAAAAAATGCCACCCTCATTTAAATTTTCTGTCTCAGAATCAAGTGGATACTATTCTTGTGGCTCAGAACCATCATTTTCTTTTTCTTTCCTAGGCTGATGTAAATAAACATTAGCGAACTCTTTAAATTATCTTAGATTATTAGGGTGAAGATGAGACCCAAAATAAAAGGAAAAGCACCTGCCAGGAAAGGAGTTCCTCCAGAAAATTGTCTAATGTTGATCTGGGGAATGTTTTCTTAATGTGCTGCCATGCCAGACCCAGAGACATCCTGAGAGAAAGATATTTTCTTCAAGACATGCTGAGCAGTATATGAGACAAATTCAGCTGTATGACTTTATGTGAAATACAGCAAGGTTACAAAGGCTCATGTGAAGAGTCTAGAAAGTCAAAGTGAGCCCACATTGTAGGGTATCATTATAGTTAACAACCAGGTAGTGCTGGGTGTCCAAGAGCTGTATCAAGGCAGCAGGGAAGGTTATCCTGCTACAAGGGCTTCATATAATCATTCACCATCCCTGCAGATATTCAAGACTACCTTGACGCCCTTCAATTTAAGAATAAAAAATGCAGCTCTGTCACCTTCAGAAAATTCTAGAAATAGTCCCTTAAAAACACCTGTATGTTCAATGAAGCTACTTTAAAACAGTTAACTCTTTGTCCAGGTTATTTTTTTTCAGATCCCCCTTACTTTTGGGGGTCTTGCCCCCAACATATCAATGCTTATTAAAATATATATCTATGACCCACATTAAACCTAATATTGTTGTAATTATTTTTCAAAAATATGTGTAAATTTCCTTTGGAAATTATTTGACTACAAGTAACTGACTTGACTCACAACATGTTATGAGCTCTCAGCAATCATCATACCTAGCTGAAAATTTTACAAAGTGAGAAAATTTAAACCTACAAGTTGTTTTCAAATGCAGTGTAGTTTTAATGAATACTAAATTTTACAATTAATTAAGTTGGCACAACATCACATCATGTAGGTATTTAACAGAACATTTATTAAAATACATTCTGAGATTTTCTTTTTGGCATTTTATATCCAGTTTTTTTTTTTTTTTTTGGTTTTGGTTTTTTTAGCAAAATGCTCAACCTTATCTCACACTTTGAATGAATATATTGTTCTAATATATGGGTTCTTTCAATAGTAGTAACATGAGTATAATGAAAAATATTGTTTGTTAGATCTTTATAGATCTGCAGAATTTTTTAAAGTTTCCCCTTGCTAAGCAAATCTCATGTTGAAATCCATTCCCCTATCAGAAGCCAGAAATACCCTGAACGACTGGCCAACTGTCAAACTACTTACATGGCACTGAATGTTACATTACCTTAGGAGAGTATAACCCAAAGACAAGTACAATTCTGGACTTCACTTGAAACGACTTATCTGTTCTCCAAAGAGATAGCATAATAAGTTGAAGTTACTGAGAAAGAAAAAGAAGATGCAGGGAGAATAAATAAAGAAATGGAAAGTGTTTTTTTCAGTTTTCATTTCTAGGTTTCAAGATTTCCCATCCTATTTTAATTTCTTTCTGACAAACTCTCCTTTTTCTTACCTATGTCTCAAAAGAATTGCCAACAGCATATTGGGCTAACACCGTAAACCCACATAGACGCAGCAGATCAAAGATCGGCTCTGTTGTGTTCCTTCACTCTCTCAGTTTGCCTTCCTTGGAAAACACCAATTACTGACTCCGTGGAGTTGTGTGTGTGTGCACGTCTGCACGGGCACTGAGCACGTATGCATATACACTCACAAGTGGGTGCTTTAAGTGTTTTCCTGTGGGATGCACCCCCCCCCCAAACCGGATGACAGGGGAACTTGCATCAGGCTCACCACAGAACCTCCCCATGTCACACCCTCTCCTTTCCTGGCTCCTGGCTCCAGCCCTCTGGGGTTATTCAAGCAAATGTAATACCTCCAGTAGTTGTGTAATCTTAGTTGTTGAACACCTTCTGTGAATCCAGACAAAAACCACTACTCAGGGAGAATGCTATGTATTATGCTCATATTTCTTGCACTTACATGACACCAGAATTTTTTCTCTGATATGCAATGGTAATGTGTGTGTGTGTGTGTGCGCAAAAGAGAAAGAAAGGGAGGGAGGGAGAGAGGAGGAAAAGGAGGTAGAGGGGGAGGAGGGGGAGATGGGGAGAGAGAGAGAGAGAGAGAGAGAGAGAGAGAGAGAGAGAGAGAGAGAGAGAGAGAGAGAAATGGCCTGGCCAATTTAACACATATGTTCTTCCACGTTTTCAGAATAACTACATTGTGAAAAGGATAAACCCTCTATTAAACTCTTTTTCTTTCTTAAATCGTGTGTGGAATGTGCCTTTTGGTTCTTTCCTGTGTGAATAATGTGTAAAATAATCAAAGTACCATCACAACCTGACAGCCCAGGCCTTTGATGATAGGGCTTTATGTGGGATTAACATATGACATCTCTAAAATAAATTATTTTTTATGGGTCATATAGGGTACTACTGCATTAACTTCTCTCAGTGTGGAGATTATACAAAATTTGCAATAAGTAGAAGAAAGCAAGAGACCTAGAATTAGATACCTTTGTTTTTGAACGTGAAAAAAAAAAAGCCATCCATTTAATATTTCGTGACTCCTCATCTAAGGTTCCTGAACTTTTAAAAGGAACCTTATTCTTTAGATTCTACTACTTCATGTACTTAACGTGTTCAGAAATCCTTAGAAACGAGTTAATCTAACACATCCTCTTTACAGATGAAAGAACTGAGCAGACCTAGAAACATAATTCAGAGCCCCCAATCCCTTAAACACTTTTCCACCTAACCTCACACCTTCCCTACACAATGACACACACTGACAAGACTTAGTCAAAATATCGAGGTGACAACACTGTGCCTTCAAAGCAAAGCAAAGATAGTCTAAATAGGAAATACTGGTCCCAAAAAGAGTTATCTATACATTTTGTCAGCCATTTTGGGAAACATTACCATTCAAGTCAGATAATAATTTTTCTTAGCTAAATTTAAAATAATTTTCCCTTTGAATATGATGCTCCTCAATAGTTTTCTTAGGAACAATAAGAGAAAGATATGTATTGCCAGATATTGTATTCCTTAAATCAGAGCTCTCAGAAAAGAGTGGTATGAGTCATTCAAGAGCTCCCTCATATTTTCTTCCAGTGGTCTGAAGCATATTCAGCCATGTCTGCCAACTCGAGCCCTGTTCTATTTGATACTGAGAGTGGCCTTAGGGAATTCACTATCCCTTCAGGGAATGGACAGATTCATGGTCAGTTATGTACAGTGAATTTAGTATATCTTATCACATTTTCTTTCAAGGCTAAATTCTAGTTGGATATTCCTTGTGGACCATTCTTCTGTAAAAAGAATGCTATCTGATCAACTCTCCCTTTGATAATGCTAATATTCAACAGGTAGGGCCACTAAATAATGTAGCAATAATACTTGGGTACTATTGTTGCTTTCTAACAAGAAAAACTGTAAAAACACACTTATAGGGAGCCTGGATGGCTCAGTCAGTTGAGCATCTGACTCTTGATTTCAGTTCAGGTCATAATCCCAAGGTCATGGGATTCAGCCTGCTTTGGGCTCCACACTCAGGTGGGAGCCTGCTTGAGATTGCTTCCCTCTCCCTCTGCTCCTCTCCCCTACTTGTTCTGTCTCAAAAAAAAAAAAAATCAAAAAACAACAACAACACACACACACATACACAGATACACACAAAAACAAACCACTTATAAACCCATGAGTCACAAGAAAAAAATGTAATGCAGATGTGGAGCTGCTATCCTATGATGCAGAATACAAGAGTATCCTTTACCCAAACTCACTCCAAATAAATGTATAGTTCATTCAGTTCCATAGTTGACCCACATGAAACTGTTTATAACATTAAAGTAAGATAATTTGACCTAAAATAAATTAATTATTAGCCCAATAGGAAGAAATGTCTTAAATAGGATAAAGTCTTTCAAGAAAGTTTTTTTTAAAGTCCCTTCAGTTATCAAGCCGAAATTCTTAGCCAATTACAGGGATATTTCTTTAGTTCCTTCACTGTGGGCTAATATTCCAAGGAGCAAGGTGATCATAAGACAAAATACTAATAAAAGTGCCGTAGCTTCTCTCCTTGATATTTCATAAATAGTGGCATTGACATTTCTGAATTCTTAAAGCTCTCCTTCTTACTCAGATTCACAGAGTTATGCCTCTTTACCACAAATGGCATAATAACTAAACCAGAAACTCATTGTAAAAACATACAAACTTATGTGATCCAATGTAATAAAATGGGCCCAATGACAACCTGAAGAAGTGTAAACACAAAAAAACCTGGTTACATTATCTTTTTCCTTTAATATACTTCTAAATATGCAAAACAGCCAGTCATGATAGGTGTTTGTCCAGTTCACTGGTATTAAAGTAGCCAAACCTGCTTAAATGATGGGCCTCCAATCTTAGGGGACTTAACATTAATACCTCAGATTATTTTGTTAAACAATTAAACTCAATGGTCTACATTACATGCAGGTCATTTACATAGCAATAACTGTGACTTGCCAAACGGTGAATTTCACCTGAATCAGTTCAGAGTACAGATGTTTATTCAGAAAAACTCTCTCTTTGTAACGAACTATTTTCAAAGAATCAAAAATCATTTGGGGGCTAGAACCAGGGCTCTCTTTCAGTGATATTTTAAACAAACAAAATCGAGTCTCTCCAACATGGGACAGTAGCAAGGAGAAAACCCCCTCATGTTCACAATCGTGCGCAAATCTCTCACTCCAAATGAAATAATGATACCCTATTTTCTGCGGTTTCATTGACAAATAATAAGAAAGATGTCTAAACAGGTACGGTAGGGCGAGGGTTAAATCTGATTGTAATTAGATTGCAGTATGCACGGTCATGTGGTTAATAGTAAATTTTCCTTGATTAACTGGTCCTGTTTGTTAAGAGCTCCTATTAACATTAGTGCTCTCTGTGTTGGCTGTAGAGACACACATGGACCAGTGCAAAATTAATGAAGGCAGGTACGCATGCTGATTAGAATGTGGCAGTTTAATAAACTCTTCCAACATTAAATTATTTAATGCATTCATGCTCATGCAGGCTATTCGATGGTCAGCTTGACCACCTATGTGTTAATATTGGGAATTGAAATGCAGAGAATGGAAGAGATATAGTGGTATATGAGGTAATTAGCTCTCATGTCTGATAAATGGGGCAATACCTATGTGTGCGCATGTTTTAGCACACCACAAATGGTGCTTTCATTAGCTGGAATCTTCTGCAGAAATTTTTATAAATGGTTACTTTGATTTTTGCACCATAAACAGTGGGTCTGATAGCTGTAGTCACTGTCGGTTGAATATTTGAGACAAATTTCAAGTCAGCTATAGAGTAAGCTGTCTTGTTAAAATAAATAGGTCACAAAAATAAGATAGGAAGCTTATCAATAAACATCTCCAATCTGGACATAATCCCTATCTACCATATAGAAGATACTTTATATAAATATAAGTGATTTCAATATATAAATGCAAATGTCTATTAGATTTTGAGCAAGATAATAAGCTCTTATATTTGTACAATGCTTTATAGTTTATACAATGCTTGCACATATGTTATTTCATTTAATCCTAATCATAGCCATTTCAAATGAATAGTGTTTGCTAATCAGTAGCCTATCAGAGTCTTAAAATCTCAGTTCTTGCAACTGAAAGTCCAGAGCTTTTAGCCTTAAGCTTTTAGCACAATTCCACAGCTGCCTACAAAACTAGCATTTGTAAGAATAAAGTATTATTTATAAAACAAGTTAATTTTTAGCAGTACATGAGCATTCTAGGAACTTTACCTCTGTGGGAACAGGATACTACTTAGATTTGGTAGAAACACAAAAGAGGAAATTTCTATATTTTAACACTATCTAAATATATACAAGTATTTTAAATGACTTACATTTTCCTAGATCCCAGGATACTTTTTGGCTGTATTTTAGGCCTTCACAGAAACTTTCATAGTGTTGGCATGGAAATAAGTATGCTAACACAGAAGCAATCCAGACTCTGGACCTTGGAGACAGTGTGGAAAGCATGAAGTATACCTTTGAGGAGGCACCAACAAGTCTGGGTTTACTGAATCACAAGACCACCTACTGGGAAAGTACGCCCCAGGAGAGTGGTTGAATGAATTTACCAGCCTGGGGACTTCGTTGCCATTCTTGTCTTCAGTTCCTCTCCCATTCCTGGGATGCCAACTAAAATGAAAAGCAGAAAATGATTCTTGCCCTAACAAAGTCAAAGGAGAGTAGCCAGAATGCCTGGAAAGACTAATGCACAGAATCCAGGCTAGTAAGATCTGCCTTCTAGTCCTGGATGTTCTCAGGAACTGGCAATCTGACTTGGAGCAATTAGTTAACTTGCCTGGGCCTTAGTCTTTTCAGATATAATTGAGAGGATTAGAGAAAGTGAACTTTCAAGTTCCTCAAATCTCCAGCAGGGCCTTCCAAAATATTTCTTAACGGGAGACAGAATACCAATGATCTTTTTTGCATACCTTCCCAAGGATTAAAAAAATAAATAAACAAATAATGAAATTTTGTGGCAGACAGAAAGTGCCACCTTTGAACAGTGTACCCTTCAACCTCCCTTTTCCTAAGGGCCTGAATGGGTAACTGGGGGCTTTGGCTTGCCTCTGATTTCTCTGTGGGCCTTAGCCAGCCTGGATGGTCTGAATGGATTCCTGCTTTGTGTTTTTTGTTTTCGTGTTTGTTTGTTTTTTGGCTTTTTGGTTTTTTTGGTTTTTTGGTCTCTGGCTAGCTTCAAAGGATTCCTCGGTCATGAATTAATATTGTCCCCTTGGTTAGCTATTACAATGTTGGCTGCAGTATCATTGGTGCTTCCCTTTGACAATGTGGACAGTTATTGATGTCTGGCACTTGCTATAGGTGGTTGGCAGCTATGTGAGCATTAAGTTATGATAGGCTTTCTACAACATTGCCATGGTGTCCATGAATTCTGACAGCTATATGAAAGATATAAGTGCTGCCAGTTGTGGTGTGTGCTGACAAAATGGGTCTCATTTTCCTCTGAATCTAGCAGAAAATTTGTACAATCAGGAGAGTAAACAATTTCCACGTGTGTGTATATTTTCAGCCAATGAACATTATGGAAAATCACTGCATTATATCCACCTAAGTTATTTATCTTAACAAAAAGTACCTCAAATTAGGCTAGGTATTCACTTCTTAATTTCAAGCCTTCAGCTGCTCAGAAAACCATGTGTGAGAAAGCATTTTATTTTAATACCTTTAGTAGAAGGCTACTCCCAAAAGAAGACAAGTTCACACCTGACATGCAGAATGAACTCAAAACAGCAATAATAATTAAGCACTAAGAATGGCATGATTGGATGGCATGGGTGATGTTAATGTGGAGAACGTGGAACTATAACTTTGATAGCATGCATTTCTTCAAAATCCCTTTTTAGCCTCAGGTAATTTTCTCAGCAGTATCATTCCTTTTGCATCTAGAGTAGTATATATAGTATTTGCCAGGTACTTTGAATTCATTCAACTCTTATAACATCCAAAGAGACAGAAATAGTTTTTACCCTTGTTTTACATATTAGGAAACTAAGTCTCAGAAACTTTAATTAACTTGCCTGTGGTCACAGAGAGACTGAGGCAGAGGCAAGATTCAAACCCAAAGTCTTAAAAGTTCTTAACACCTACAAATGGTATATATAAACCTGTGTAGTCCAATATGGCAGCCACTAATTACATGTACCTATTGAGCAGTTTCAGAGAAAGTATTGAGAAGAAACTACTAGAGAAACTATTATTGAGAAACACAGCTAATCTGAATGGAAATGTGCTACAAGTATGAAATATACTAGATTTGAGGACTTAGATTTGAAGACATATATTTTTTCATGCTATATTGATGAAATATCATGATTGATAGTTCATTGTTAAATTGACTACATGTTAAAATGATAATGTTTTGGATATTTGGAGTTAAAATATTAAAACTAATTACACCAATTACTTTTTACCTTTTAATGTGGCTACCAGAAAAATTTCTATATTTATGTAAGTATTATAGGTAAAATATTTCTATTGGTTGACAGATGTCTGAACAAGTAGCTCCAATTTTATTTGTTTTCCACATTTTTCATTATAAGAACATTTCATTTGTACCAGGAATCCCTTTGGGAGGGGGAAAAATGGGAAACCAATACTCAGACCAAAAAAAAAACAAAAAACAATGTTCCCAGTATGTACATCTCACGATATGCTTCATGTTCAAACCTGATGTGGGATTTAGAATAGTTGTCCATCAACAGTAACCATAAACTCTACTCTATTCTGTTTGTCACAGAATACTTCTGATGTATAACAAACCATACTGGAATCCTTCTAATGTTGGCAATTCCTGGCCTTGGCCAAATAACAGTATCTACCATGTGCAATTATCTCTCTATGTTGAGGTCTTTATTTTGCATTACAGCCTAGTAAAAGGGTCTTTGGAGAATATGATAGTAGTAGACAGAGACTTTGGCCTGAAAGCACCAGTGAAATTATATCTATTAGGGAGGGAGAAAAAGAAATCCCTCCTGTGGAGTCTGGGAAAACAGCTCATTTCATTCACAATAGCGCAGATATCTGAGAACCAATATTATCAGGCAAAACATTCAGGCTGCTTTTCACACAGAACTTTCCCAATGAGGAAAAGAGATAGTCAAAATTAAGTTTTCTAGAAGTATTGGTTGCTGACTGACCAAATTTATCTTCTAAATGAGACTAGTAAGTCAGCAAGGGTCATAAGGTACATGCACTAGATAGAAAACTCTTAAACACAACTGTGAGAAGCTACATCAAAAGCAAAACCCATGAATTATACACTTAAGTATTTATACCCTCACAATGAGGAGATAACACATTTGAAAAGCCACAAAGTAAAGGGTTGTGCATGTTAATGAACATGGGTAGGAATTAGTTAAATATACTGGACTTAAGTTCAGCATATCTCAACACATTAAAGAGGACAGATAGGTAGATATAGGAGGAGAGGTGCTAAACTTCCACTTACAAGTTTCAATTTGATTTGAGAGGCAAGTGCATGCTATTTTAGAAATAACTGACCAAATAGAAAAAATCCAAGTTTCCACCTTTTTTCGAAACAATGGAAACAACAAAAAATTCAGTGTTTTTTTTTTCCCCACCTTTAGCTAAAAACCAGCTAAATTTTAAAATTAAATTTGGCAGGCACTTGACGGCATGCTTTCAGCATGATGTTTTAAAGATTAAACTACAGAGCGATCTTTAAACATTAGTGGAGGTCACGTGGCAAACTCCACTCACACAACGGAATCATCACAGCCATCTCTCCAAATGTGTCTCAGGCTTTAAGCCGGAAGAATACAAACTGATATTCTTATCCTCCTCCTCTTCTTGGGGCTCCAAGAACACCCTTTAAATGCCTCTCTAGCTCATCTAATTCCTCCCTAATACATGTTGCTGGCTTTGGTGTTCAATGTAATTTAAATCAGCAGAATGATCCAAGTGAATCTAGGTTGCTGTAATGTTACATTAGGAAGATCTGATCCATTTGCAGCTAAGGTACACCCAAATTCATTAACATTTACTCAATAGGCTTCCAGCAGGTGACTTTATGAGAGGAAACAGATGCATCTGAATGTCACCTTACCACACATGAGTATTAATAGATTTTTGTTCTGTCCATACACTATTGCTATATCCCATTCTAAGCGAATATAGATAATGGCATTAGTTTATTTTTAAATACACAGAATTATACAGAAATGTTCTCTGAGAGGCTTTGGCAATTAAGTGAGTCCAAATTTTACACAGGCGCAATGGGGATTGACCTCAATGGCTTTCTAAGTGCTAATTACTGAACAGAAATGCAGCATGGCTCAAAGGGCTAAACGACAGAAAGGGCGAACAGAGGTTGTGGGTTCTAATCCCCATGTCAGTATTATGACCTAGGGCAAGACTTCCTAGAACAGAAAAGTAGAAACAAGCAGTCCCATTGCCTAGTTTTTGCACCAGGACAAAGAAACTGGTTGGAGACCTGTTGCCTCAGACACAGACTGTGCATCCTTAGGAAACCAGCCCCTTACCAAAAGGAGCTTTTATAACTGAGCTGCAGAAGTTAGATAAACCTGAAACAATGAGTACACAAATAAAGGAAAATTATGAAATGCTAGAAAAAAAAATGCAGAAGGAGTTCTAGAAGCCCAGAGAAAGGAGAGATTGTATGGGCCCACAGGGCCTTTGGAAACATTCAGGAAGATGATGTGATGGGGTAGAATGAACACAAAGCAGGAGTCACAGGACCTCATCAATTCTAGGACCAGCACATCTCTGAGTTCTTAAATCCTACAAACGGTGTTCCTCTGGTATAAAATAAAAATGAAAGTGGTGCCTAGGTGGCCCAGTTGGTTAAGTGTCTAGTTTGAACTAAGTTCAGGTCGTGAGTTTAAGCCCCTTGTTGGGCTCCACGCTGGGTGTAGAGCCAACTTAATATAAATGAATGAATGAACGCACCCTACCTGTCAATGTGCAAAATTACTGTGGGGAAAACAAATGAGACCACACGTATTGAAGCATTTTCAACACTATAAATATCTGAAGTCTATGAAAAGTGTTAACCTTTATTGGGTTGCTAGATTGAAGTCAAGTTAAATCGTTCCAAAACATGTTCATTAAAAAAGATGGCTTTGAAACAGCACATTCACCATGGAATTAATATTTTGGGAGGGTGTGTATGTGCCATATGCAAGCCTCTGTGGAGAGCATCGTGAGACACTGAGGGGGCAATGTTGCTGATATCCGTGCCTATAGAGTGAGCCTGATCAGGAGGAAAAATGGTACTGTGCTTAACTCGTACTCATAAGTAAATAAAATAAACTCCATGTTAAAGTAACAGGAGAAGAAGAAAAGACAAAAGGGGGAGAAAGAAACAGGGGAGGAAAAAAGGAAAAGAAAAAAGAATGTAAATCTTTACTGAGTCTCTCAATGATGCCAGAGAGTGAACAGCACTGTCTGGAGCCCAGTAATCTCTGTTCAGACATGCTGAAGCTCCTCCCTGGCTTGGCCCATCTTCTTCTCTTCCCTGCCCTTTCCTGCCCTCCTCCTCCTCTCTCCTTCCCCCAGCTCCCCTCTCCATCCCACAAATGGTCTACCTAAATCTGGCCTCTGATCCCTCTTATCTTACTCCTTCTTCCTATTTTCCAAATTCTGTCCTCTGCATTACTACCTGTCCTTTCTTATCCATGGTGGGCTGCCTTCTTGGGTCTTTCCCATTCTTTGCTTGCCCATTAAGTCTACATAGCAAAATAAGGGCCTAAGCACTGAAGGGACAAAATAAGGTACATTATATAAATATAATATAATGTATTGTAAATACAACATATAAATACAATAAATTATACAAATACAACAGGGTGCTATACAAAGATACATGGGATTGTGATATACCTACCATATGCTAGGTGGCCTTTCAGAAAGGAGCTTTATATTTTTTAACTGCTTTAATTCCCTCAACCACCCTATGAGATAGTAACTATCATTATTCCCACTTTACAGACGAAGGCAATGAAGCCCAGAGAGGGTAACAAATTTGCCCAGTCACAAAGCTTTAATTTGATTAAGGAGGCTGTACTCAGCCATTAGAAGACATGAATGTCTGGTTAGGGAAATGAGCCAATGTTCAAAGTACTGAAGTGGATTTTGTAGGCCTGGGATGGGGGCAGGGGGGAGGATGGAATTTCATGGGTAGAGAGGGTAAGGTTGGCTGAAGGGGGTCATAGCCAATCCTGAGAGCACTTATCACGAGCTCATGACAAGGTACAATACTGTCTCAGGTCAACTCCTCTCTAGGCAATGCTTTCTCAAAAGCTGGATTTGTAGGGTGAGGCATTTTTGAGAAACTAAATTTGTATTGGTTAATAACTTTATTAAACTCAGGGAATAGGAGAGTCAAATGAAACAGATGAGAACCAAAGTAAACTCCATGAAGGCCCATATGTTAAATTTAATCTAGACCCTCTTTCCCCAAAATTATTAGATCTGGTCAGAGCCTGCTAATCAGGGGGAGCAAAGCATCACATATTCCCAATGCTTGCCTGTGGAAATGGCATGGCTTTTTTATAGGTGCCACATGAAGGTTGATGTGTCATCTTTTCTGGCTTTTCAATGTTTTCCCACCAACTCTGCATATGTCTGATAAGATGTGAAAGCAATATGAATATGTTCTCTAAGTTCAAGTAATCTTTTTTTTTTTGGTCATTGTGATTCTTTTTTCTTTTTTTTAACATTCAGATCTTTTCTCTATTCGGTTCCATGGAGGTTCACACTATGCCTGATATTGAGTGTGATTAAAAGCGATTGTTTTCATGTATTTAGGTTTAGGAGGAATTCTTCAGGTACATTCCAGAGCCTAGTAATTGACTGTTATTAGTATTAATATGAATTACACAGCTAAATCCCATTGCCATGCCCTGAAAATTTACCCCTTAGGACCAAGCCTCAGTAATAATTTGATTGTGTTGAGATGTAATTTCCAGTTCACATACCTCTCAAAAAGGCAACACAGATATGGGAGTTTAGGTTTGAAGTAGCAGAAAGGAAATTTCTTTTGTTTGTGCTGCTTGGAATTAGAGAAATATAATAAGTATTCATATTTCTTCCAAATGCAGGAATCCATTTTCTGTAATTCATAGGATGGGGCTGATACACAAGACAAGCAAATATTCCTATGAGGGACTCTTAATAGTAGATCCTTTCTATGCATTTATTCAAATGAAGGGTATCTCTGGCTGTATTTCTTTTTTGTTAGAGCCATTTTCTTTGCCTTCAAATCTCTACAACACATATTATTTGAATATCTGGAAACTGTAATATTGCCTTGTAAGTGGGTTGTGAAAATTACCAGCCCACAGAAATTTTATCAATATGTCTCATGCTAGGGTTTACTCTGATGTAAAATAAAAGAAATGGGCCTTTTTTCCTTTTCACCTGATATAATTTGTTACTTACCTTGGAAAACAAAAATTAACTCTGCTAATAAACAATTACTGGTATCTATTTTAAAACATGGATAAATTCCAAAAGAAGACAATCTAGGTTTTCCTGATTCCACCTGTTTAGGCAAGAACCAGGCAATGGCTTTGGTGTGTATATTCTCTTTTCACAACAATGCCACGAAGGAACCTGTTCCAATTATTCCACTTCTCTATGTTAGTATTGTCCATATTTTTAAACCTGATTCAACAACTATTCCACACCAGAGGATATATCATTACTTGTGAAATGCTCAGTGCCTTTCAATACAAAAAAAGATGAAATAATTTTACATAAACAAGTTTAAAATGTCAAAAGAACAGAAATGGATCTATTTGAAATAGTTTCTGAAACAAAATTTGATTTTTGTCAAAAGTGAATTAAAAAAACGATGAAAGAGCCAAGAAAAAATTTTGATATTATATAGTCCTTTTGACAGAGGGTCAGTCCTAGACTTTTAAAACTTGGTATCCTAAAATAATAACATGTTCAGTTCAAAGATAGAATATTTTCTGCAAGTTTGCTTTCAGTAAAACCAAAAAGTGGGATGAATTACAATAAAATATATTAATAGACTATAGCATGTGCTGTTTTGCTGATGTGCTTAATGGAGGGGAGATGTTTATCATTTTATAACTGTCATTTTTTTTTAAATTTCTGCACAATATATTTCCATTGTGAAACATATAGCCTTCCAGATCTCAATCCCCAAATATAGGTGAAGACAGGCATTTCAGGTATTTCCTCCATTCAAAAACCGGAAGTGATTTTACTAACTAATGCATCCTGATAATCAGAAGCTAGGTCAAAATATCTTGAAAATGGCACATTTCACATGTTTCCGGAGAAATTCAGAAGCAGTGCCTATCATCAAGGGGTCTCCAGAAAGTAACATAATAAATACAAAGCCAACTTTGGGTAGAGAATAATTTTTTTCTTTAATGTGCTTGTCCTCATCTGGAGAAATTGCTCTATTTTCATAATAACATTGGATTTTTGAGTGTTTTTTCCTGGGCTGCAAGTGGATTTATGAAGGCTTTTTTTTTTTTAATATTTTTTTGTAACGTCTATTCATTTTTTGAGAAACAGAGACAGAGCGTGAGTGGGGGAGGGGCAGAGAGAGAGAGGGAGACAGAATAAGCAGGTTCTAGGCTTCGTGCTGTCAGCACATAACCCGATGCAAGGCCTGAACTCATGGACCATGAGATCGTGACCTGAGCTGAAGTTCAACACTTACCCAACTGAGCCACCCAGGAGCCCCGAAGACTTTTTTTTCTTTTAAGAACTTAGAGAAACAATCCTTTTCCTTCTCTAAAAGGAGTATCCATTTATAGTTGTGGTGATTTATATTTACAGGGTAATATTACCTGAAAGGCCAGGATGTCCTACCTCTGGTAAAGGGACTGTTGTTTCAAGAATCTCCAGAGAACTCATCCCTAAACCTTCACATTGCGTGGGTTTTAGTAGGTCGACATTTCCAAGAATAGCACGGTCTGTAAAGAGCCCAGGAGTGAAGTAGAAGCACTTCTACCAAGGATATTTTTAAAAATGGAGTATGTCTCCCCAGCTCCTTGATATAGAAATCAGCAGGAGGGTAAGGTGATTGTTCTATCTGCTTTTGAGGAGTTGGAGGACGTGACCTCTGACCAAGGAACAAGGGATACCAGGACATAGTGCTAAAGCCGTCTTCTCTTGTGACATGAATGGAAACCCACATTGTGTATTTTTGAAGAATTATGGTTTTTTCAAAAGGTAATGGTAATGTACCTTGATCAGACTCCTTTCCTCTCCTTCTTGATATTTACTGGTATTCCCATATTTTCTTTGCATTTTACAGCACTCTGAAACATTTTTATTTGTGTGCTGTATGTATGGAGCACAGACCAAGCACAAACTTCAGAGTAGTCTCCCCTGGCCACACCTCATCTTTGCAAAGGGGGTGCCTGAGCTGAGAATGCTTTCCCTCCAGATCATAGCCCTACCTTCCTCCTGGGCCTAATTCAAAGACCTCTTCAGCTGGAGTTCACCTTTTATCTCCTGACACATTATACACTTGGCATGTGCTTCCTATGTAAAGGATATATTTCTGAATAAATGCATATCACTGGTTATTTTGCTACTCATATACCATTGTGTTTAAATGCTGGATCTTTCCAACTGGATTGCAAGTTCCTATAACAATAGAAGGCATCTCGGGGAACCTGGGTGGCTCAGTCTGTTAGGCATCCAACTTCAGCTCAGGTCATGATCTCATGGTTTGTAGGTTTGAGCCCCGCATCAGACTCTGTGCTGACAGCTCAGAGCCTAGAGCCTGCTTCAGATTCTGTGTGCGTGTCTGTCTCTGTGTGCCTTCCCTGCTTGTGCTCTGTGTCTCTCTCTCTCAATAAATAAATAAAAAAAAAAAAAAGAATAGAAGGCATCTTCCACTTCGGACATCTTTGGTGTATGGCAGAAAAGTTTTTCTATAAGTCAATAACTGTTTTTTGAGTGAAAAGTGGAAAGATATAACATTAGTAGAAAGTATAAAGACTTTTGTTGAGATACAATTGACACATAAAATTATGATAGCTTAAGTGTACAATGTAATGATTTGACATTTGTGTATAATGCAAAGTGATCACCATGATAAACCTAGTTAACATCTATCACCATACATAGTTACAAACTTCTTCTCTTTGAGATCTACTTTCTTAGCAAGTTTCAAATATAAAATGCAGTATCATTAACTATAGTCACCATGAAGACTCTTCACCATAAAAAGCTCCTCACCTTTTAAGGTATATTTACACTTGGAAAACAACACTATAAGACTAAGGAAATCTCAACTAAGAAAGGGTCTCAAAGATTTCACTAAAGTAGACATTTAAAATTGAATCATATCAAGTTACCAAATTCAATAAGTAGTGCTCTAAATCTCTCAAAGAGGAAATCTTTGAAGGATACTAACAAATGACACACAAATGAAGAAAAGGCAAACCAATGTTTAAAAGGTCAACAATGTATGAGTTTTGATTCCAAATGTAAGCTGCCCTCCTTCCTTTGGAAGGCTGGCATGAAAAAAAATTTCGTCATGGATATTAAAAAGAATTCCTTTAATTCCAGAATCTTTCACACAGGAAGCTTAAAACATGTTTAAAGTCTTATCTGGTAGTTAGATCATCTGCTGTGGTCATGTTGAATCTAGGGACAGGGAAGCCAGAAGATACAGGAAATACCAAGTCGCATAGAGTATCAGCAATCTGACCATGAAAACAATGTACGCCTTCCAAATCTCTGACTAATTTGTTGGTCATGGGGTTACATTTTCGATACTCCTCATATGAGGAAAAATAATGAGAAACATAATTTTTAAAGAGCTACTAGTGACCACCAAATTTAAAAGCTTCTAGAAACCACATTTCCAGTCTAATCCCACTGTCTTGCACTAACAGAAAAAAAATATTTTTAAATTTATCAGATTACTGCCATAGCCTCCAGTGGGGCTCTCCAATCCCAGTCTCTCCCCTTACCAAAGGTATCTCTTAATACTGTAATATAAGTCTCCCCAAATCATGCAACTCAGGGATAGTACTGCTCTCAAATTCCTTTCCCTGGTCACTGAAGTCTGGTAAAATCTGATCACACCCTAACTAGCCAACTTTGTTTTCCTTCCATTGACCAGTTTAATATGTAAAACAGTTTTCTCTTGTAGCAAATATATTAATCTTGACTTTCCAGATGTATCTTAATTGTCTGAAGGCACACCACAATGCCAGGCACAAGATGGATGCTCAAATATGTATATGTTAATTGATTAATAATTGAAGGGATTTTAAAAAAGTGCTGGTGAAGTACTGGTAAATTGATGCATGTCCTATAAGCTGCTTTGCAATGTTACCATCTAATCTTCTATATGTAAATATTAATAGGTTCAACAGTTCAACTGCCCTTTCCCATCAAAACTACGGTGCTCTAAAACATTCCCCTAATGAGATCTGCCTGGTGTCATCATCATTCTTAGAATTCTAAACATGCTTCCATATTTAGAGATGTTGAACACCAAAAGCCTAAACGCAGAGCTTATCTACCCTTTTATAAGCACTTCAATAAGTCAGACCCAACAGTTTCCAATGTAAGAATGACATCCGGATCCCTAGGTATATCTGCCTAATAGACACAGAGTTTTCTCCTCAAGAACTTTAAGACAATGCATAAGAAAAAGTGATACAAATCCTATATACCACGGAATAAAAGACACAGCTCGTTTTTCCACAATTGAGAGGAGCTGTGAATATTCACATAGTAGCTCCTATTCCAATTACGTGGAAGATGCATTCATCTTGAGTACTTGTCTACAAGTCAGGTATTCATAGATTTCTACCTCCCTGGTTTAATGTCAATCTCAGGTGGGCACACAAGCATGTATTTCACAACAGGGCCCTTCTTGCCAACCTTTCAGATGATTAGCTCCTTTCCAGTTTGATGGTGGGAAGACTCTGTGAATGCTACTAAACTTGGAGCAGTCGTGGGTCACTTCCTTGTGGAGGAGACTCCCCATCCTGCTCTGCCTGCATCCAGAAAGGAGACAGCATTTTTTGGTCAACTATCATCATACTGCTTCCTAGGCAAAGAAGAGAAAATGCACAATTCCCTAATAAACTCATTATTAGTAAGGCAGACTCTTGGTCACCGTTCAATGACCGAAATTCACAATGGCACAAGTAGACAACTGACATTTTGCCTGAGCACACATCTCTGGCCAGTGATAATTAACCCAAAGGTAAAGAACCAGTCGTGTTCTTAATTCAACAAGGCACCTCTTTCAAAGTTGGGGCTCTTCCTGTTTTAATAATCAAAAGGAAAAGACCTTTGGTACTTAATATTTAAACAAAATGTTTAATATTTACACAGTAAAGTTCTTCTTCTGATATTAAACCAGCATTAAAGCAGGGATGGAAATTGGTTTATAATCTCTGACACTAGGCCTAGAGCCTGGTAGTGTAGTAAACAATGTCACTCTTCACATGGGCACCACCTGCAATGGGTTCAGAAATGTCAACTGTAATTAAACATTTTATTTCAAGGATAATTCATAGGTTATGTACATGAAGGACTGCTTTCTGCCACGAGAAATTTCAAAGTACCGGGCTGTGTAAATAAGAAGCAGGTCTCTTTTTTATTATTATTATTGCATGTTTTTTTTTTTTATAAAGCATATGCAAACTGCCTGAGACCTAATTAATATTATTCTTAAACATATGCTTCATATTTTACAAAGATTTTTAAAGTCAATTTCATGAAGTCTGACTGGTGATGGTACATTTCTACCTTACCAATTATTTCCTCTAACTACAAGGAAGAACACTGCAGGGGAAGGGAAAAAAGGATATGATTTGCCACAAGTGAACATGGTACTGTAATGGTAATGTTGGGATTGGCTCTCACCAACATTCAATTTCTCTTTGGGGGTTTAGTTTTAGCTTATGGTTTCAGTGAAACCCTGAAGAAAATTTATTATTTTAAAAAAGATACAGTATTCAAAAGTGTAGGGTCACCTAGCACCTCCAATAAAGCTTCTAATCCTAATGAGAATTTGGGAATTAAATTATTCAATTAAGAAGTGTGTGTGGGGGGGGGAGCAATCTCTATTTTTTTCTATATCAATAAAAATTCATTTACGGTTCCTTGGTAGTAATTTGTTATAAGATAACATGATGAATCAGAGACTTAAAATACACCTTCCCTGGTCCTCCACCCTAACATTCTACTTCATTTTTTTCCCCAAAAAACAAGGCTTAAGGGGAAAGACCTTAAGTAAAAATGCTATTAAACTCACGAAAAAATATCTGGGTAAAAGGGGCACCCGTTTATGTATCTAACACAGTCCATTGTAAGAGCATTCTTTATTCTTTTCTCTAACGACGTAAGGCAACTAGGGAAAAGGATGCTCTCTCACTTGCTCTCCCCGCTCTAAATGTACTTCGTAACCATATATTTTATGACACATATCCAAAGAGAAGGACGGATGGACATGAACAAGCTCAAACACAAGGTGAGGAGGCGCTTGCTAGGGAATGCAGAGCCACATCTCTGGCAGGGGGGGTGCCCTGCAGAAAGGCCGGAGCACAAAGGGGCATGCCCACTGGGGCACTGTTTCTGAGATAAAGTGTTAGTTCTTTGTCACAGGTAAAAATTCATTGATAACAGCAAAAGGCAGCAGACATAAACTCTTCCAAATTACTATTGCAAAATGAATGTAATATGGATACTTCTTAAAAGAATTGTGACAGTGCTTCCTTTAACTAATAGTCTTTTCTTTTGGAAATATGATAACTATAAAAGCTATGTGAAATATGGGAAAAGAAAATGACACATTAAGAGAAAAATGCTATAAATCATATGTGTACTCGTTAAAGTTACAGTAGAATTAAAAGGCTGATATATAAGAAAAATACTCGAAGGAAATATGACAAGAGTGTGTCAGGATGGTAGGGGCATGAGTAATTTTCTTTCCATCTCCCAAACTTCTGTAATGTGATCATATGAGTTCAACGATTAAACATGTATGTCAAGTAGGAAGATGACCATCTTGGGGAATTAAAAAGTCCACAGTGCATTTGTTCATTGAACCACAGCAGCCAAGCGGTGGAGAGGAAATTTGGCTTGGACCAAACACGATTTGGCTTTCTTTGTTTCTGTATCTCCCACTCAACAAAGAGATAATAGTCCAAGAAGAGTGTTGGCAGAATGGGATGAAGGGAGAAGGTAGGAAAACACAGCACCAGAATGGTTAGTAGGTCTGGACCTGGAGCTTCTGTTAAACGAATTTCAGATCCTAACTACCACAGATTTGCTTTATCTTCCTGGTAAAATGGTGCTGTCTCGGCTACAAGGTAGAAGAAAGACAAAAGCTTTCTCAGTCCAGCTACACCAATCCTGGTTAGGAGAGCAGTAAAGCCTGTAACTATCGCAAAATAGGATTATAAGCATAGGCAACATATTTCCGCTGCAGAAACCCCCACTGGATCAAACCAGGTATGGATATTAAACTCTGAGGCCACAAAACTAGTAAATGATACACCTGGTAAGATGGCACAAGTGATCGACTTGACTGCTCCACAAATTTCTTTATCCAAGCCACATACAAACATTGTTTGTCTCAAGCAATCAGTTAACGTTGCTGAATATTTGTCTGGTGGCTTGGCAAGTTCTCTCCTTTTCTCCTTCAACCTAATGTGATTCTCCACTGCATCTCCCAACCATAATTTCCTCTCCATGAAAAAATTCCACAATGGCAATGAACCTGCTACAGTGGCAATACCAAAAGCTTTCCATGTGATGAACCCCATTAACCACCTTGCAGTCTTTAGGGGTAAGGGAGTACAGGGTTTGAGCTTGAGATCTTCGGCATAAAGAACCAGGTAAAGTGCATGGCAGCCATGGAGGAGTAACTGGAATAAAGATTCCTCCCCTAGAGCCTGCCTCTTTGCCTATGGAAAATACTCAGGGAGACGAATCCTAAAGCCCTACACCTGATCAAATACTAAGAATTCATTTAGAACAAATACAATATTAAAAGCTAATTTTTTCACCACAAAATTAATTAACTTTTCCCTCTACAAATATATTACTAAAAACTTTCTCACTGCACAAACTCTCCAAACAAAATTAATGGTTTTGTTTTGAAAATTAATTTAGATATTAAAAAATTATATTTTCCACCAAGATCTCAGTTACTCAGATTAAATATTAACCAAAAGCTGTCTTCTGCTTAAATAGAATTTAGCCTTTGAAGTGTTTTTATTAATCTCTTCTGATGTAGGTGCTTGAAATTCTATGAAAGTGCCGCTGCTACCCGTTCTGTGCATCACTTACTGTAATTTATTTTCAGAACATAATTCTATTTATAAATGAAAATCCTATTAAAAGAAGACAAGAAAAATTAGTCCTAGACTTTGCATTGGTAGAGTAGAAACAAAATGAGCGGCCTAACCTGAAGTGACATTTACAAATTACCTGTTAATTTAAACCGGGTTGAGGGATGACAGGATTTAGTCAGACTGACAGGAAGTACCGAAGGAATGACAGTTGGGTCTGGAGTGGCCATAAAGCTCTTACCGCTAGCACATTTATCTGTGCTACTCTACCACCCCACTGCCTCCCCAAAAGCTTCCTGCCTAGTAAATAATATATTTATAAAAATATTTACACTTTTGGCAGATTAGTGAGTAAAGGTTTTACACAGCCGGAAGCTATCCTCCTGTGTTTAAGGGGAGGAAATGATTGATTAAAAAAAAGCTTCAGGCTTTAGTCATTGAATGACACTCCCCCACCCCCACATACCATCCCTAACTTCTAGGCCCAAATATCAGTTGTTTTTCTTCATGAGTGTCTTTGACTAAGCATGGGGACCCAACAAGGCTACAAAGAGCTGAATACTTGTACAAGGGCACACAGATACGCACATCCCTCTCCCTCTCCATCTCAGTATTTCTGAGAATAAGCCCTCAGACACAGCTGGTGCTCCTTTCACTCTTTCTACTCCATTTTTTTTTTCAACGTTTTTTATTTTATTTTTGGGACAGAGAGAGACAGAGCATGAACGGGGGAGGGTCAGAGAGAGAGGGAGACACAGAATCGGAAACAGGCTCCAGGCTCCGAGCCATCAGCCCAGAGCCTGATGCGGGGCTCGAACTCACGGACCGCGAGATCGTGACCTGGCTGAAGTCGGACGCTTAACCGACTGCGCCACCCAGGCGCCCCTCTACTCCATTTTTTAAATGTAACAACAAAAAATATCTTGTAAGAAAAACTGTAAAATAATAATTTTTTAAGAGGAAGCCAAAGAAGAAAAAAGAATTGTTATAGACTTGAGTATTTTTTGCTATAGACCTGAATATTTTTAGTAGAATTTAAATTACTACCAACCAGATTAAGTATCTGTAGATATGGCACATATCCAAGTAGGTTTTAGTATGTAACAATTAAAATTTATTTTTTTAAAACATCTATTCCACATTTAGCTTACAAAGAGGTATATTTTTTTGTCTGGTGGGTATATCTTCAGTAGCACTAATAAGATCTATGCACATACACAGAGCGGAACCACACACAGGCACACACCCCCACATACAACACACACACAACATATATCACGTATGTGATATATACTCAGTCGTCTGGCTTTTCATGAGCAAGACCTCTTTGCACCCTAAGAAACAAAGCTGGTGTTTATTAAGTAGAAGACCATCTTTACATTCATAAATTAAGGACAATAAATACATGTAGGTAAACAAGGTAGAAATAAAAAATCAAAATATGTTGAACTAAAGTGAAATGAACCAAAATAAAATTAAATGAAAATGATAAAATACAACAGGAGACACCATTTACATTCTTAAATTAATGACAATAAAAACACCCTGGTGTTTGATCTGCCAGCATCCTGGTTAAGGTTCCTACTCTCTTTTGCCACCTTTAAATGGACTTCCCCATCTGAGAATTCTGGAAATTTCAAGGAATTCTTGTACTCTTTCATCTTGTTTACCCATTCTGGAATTCTTTGGACAGTGCAGGGATAATTCTGTAGCACAAAAGTAATTGCTGTGAATTATCCACATCCTGAAATCTTCACACAACTTTCAGTAACTGTTCTGGGATGGAAAGTCATTGAGTGTAGCCTACTTCTCTAAACAAATGTTTCCATATTTGTGGCGAGGGTGTCTACCAGAGACTATGATCCATGAAGACCTTGTCTTAGAGGAGCAATGGTACAACAAGTGAGAAAGAATTTTATCTTGAAATTTTGATCCAGTGCTCCTGATTTTGTATCATCCACTACTGAGCAATAGGGAATAACTCAATCCCTTGATACAAGAATACTCATATAAATAATGGACATTTATAAATTAAAAAAAAAAAAAGCTAGTTGTGAAGAGGTTAAAATATTAACTTTGAGGAAAAAAAAAGTTTTAAATCTGAGATGCTGATGACAAGATTCTGTTGGAAAAAGGGATTCTTCTCCTTAAAGTTCCTCAGCGTGGCTGGATGAGGGTCAGTCCCATTTAAAGCCCTCTCCACAGATGACATGACTCTGATTATTAAGCCATTTAAGACTAATATAAATTTCAAATAAAATTAAAATTTAAAGAAATGATAGCCAAGAGAAATTATCAACTCTTGCTCCTTCCTTCTACCCCATAAGTGCCCATGGGATCCTTCCTCCTAACGCCACCTACTATTAAAAAAAAAAAAAAAAATCAAAAGGCTCTCTTGTCCTCTTTGGCATATAAAGATACACTTTTTCTACTAAATCCTAGTTTTGAGTCTTTCTTCAATCTGAGTTTAGAGATAAATTGTAAATTATTGGTGTCTTAGACTCCTGTGTCACATTGCTGTCAAACATATGCCTGTGTGGAAAATCCTGGTTTTTTCTAGAAGATTTATGAAATGTTGCTTTGCTCCAAGATTGATATCCACGTCCTTATTCAGTATATCAAGGGCATATGATAATGATAGTGATCAATGTTATTTTAACACTGCACAAAGGCCAGGGTGTCAAGGGCATCACTTCATTAGACAACAGAACTATTGATTATTAACTAGAGACTAGCTAAAATCGAAATACCTGTACAATCTCCCCATGACAAAACACTATCAGTGGGTAGGCAAGTGGATTACATAATCTGTCAACCACTATGAAACTTTCTCAAAACTAAAGTATGAGGAACATTTCAAGGGGTGCTTCACAGTGAGCAATTTCTCCTTTATATCCCCTAACCCTCTGTCCTCCTCCTTCCTAAGCTAAAATAATTTTAGCCTCACAACACTGTTTGAGTCCTGTCCTTATTATGTAAATGCTCATTAAAAATTGAAGGGAAGGAGGATTTGAAAACTGTTAAAGGTCTGGGTGGGAGTGGAGGGGACAGAAAGAAAGCAGGACATTACAGGTGTGAGGGAAATAATTAAGGACTATTTATGCCCTTACTCTAATCTTCCTATTTTTGCCTTTTTTAAAAATAGTAAATGCTTTCTCATTATCACAGGGCTAAAGGAACCACATAGTTTCCCCTCCATGTCTAGAGACAGATTATTATTTAGTTGGCTCCCATCATTTTTATATGCAAATTGATCAGACGCCCATTCTCTTTGCCCTGAGCTATGAGCTATGAAATCTGTAAAGTCTTATTGTAGGTGTTAAAGAGGCCCCTCTATCCTGGAGTCATATGTTTGGACTCTCAGGCAATTTCCCCATCATGTGGGCTTTAATTGGACCATGCTTCCTAAAAAGCACAATCTTCCCCTTGACCAGCCTTCTCTGTGCATACACTTAGAAGAAAGAAAATGGGTTAAAAGTAAGGCATTGAAAAAATAAAATCAGCCTGTTCAAAACAGCAGTTTGAACACTTCCTAATGGAGCTTTAAGAACTCATCCTAAGTAAAGCAAATGGCATGAGGCATGTGGAAAACTGATTAGTGAGGACCAAAGCAGACATTTATTGCCCAGAGGTAGAAAGTCCACTAATCTTCCTGTTAAACCTCTGTTTTCATTTCCTTCTCAACTAACCTCATTCTGTACCAAATTCATCACCTGTCTTAAGCCTCCAATCGCTACTGAAATTAAAGAAGTCAAAAGAACAGTAAATGGAACCTCATGGGAATGTATTTCCCCGATTCCTTCCTGCATTCCCAAAATCATGCTGAAGCACTGGAATGTCAGGGCCGTGGCCCTTTGCAACATTCACTGTTTCTGCTTTTCAGAAGCAGCCTTGGGAACCCTGAATCCCGGTTCCCAAATCACTAGTGGTCTTGAGCAAGAGAGGTGGGATTGGCTTTGGTGAACTGAGCACACAGAGAAGAAAATCTGTGACTGACTGCAACATGAGTATATATAATGGGAGCCTCGGAAGTCATGAGGGTAAGTCCCAAGCCAAGCACTTTTGATGGTGCTAGGCTAATATGGCAGAGCTCCTTCCATAGGTGAGATACTCTAAAAAGGCAAAACTTAAAAAAGACTGTCAAAACTGGAATGATTTGAGCAAAAAAATAAATAACAGTATTGGATCATAGCCCAAAGTATAAAATAAATATGGGTCCATAATACTATAAATTAAGGACTAAATAAATAAATGAGAAAAAGATTAAAAATCTTCCTCACAGAAGAATTTTGAATAATTTATGGCAATCCTCTCCCCTCCAGAAGGTGGTTCTTACTGTTCTCCCCCAGCTGTCCCATCTATCTTCCCTGCCCTTGAACTGGGCTGGATTTAGTGACTTGTTCCTAAAAAGTTGAGTATGTAAAGGGGGAGTCGGAGTTAAGTTAACAGTGGAGAAATTTGCCAAATGTTACCTGGGCCAGGTGATCAAGATGAAGATCACCAGTGGTAAGGCACACTGGTAACATGCAACCCCTGATAGGATGGGACAAGAAGGGCACTTCACCTCTGTGGTCTTCTTCCCCAAAATGTGTAACTCCAATATAATCAGGAGGAAAATATCAGACAAACCCAAATGAAAAGACATTCTACAAAATAAATGGCTAGTCATCTTCAAAACTGTCAAGGTCATGAAAACAAGGAATGACTGAGAAATTGTCACAGACAAGAGGAGACTAAACATGTGATGTTTAAATGTGGTGTGGTATTCAAATGCAATGTGCTATCCTAAATTTGATCCTGGAACAGAAAAAGGAGATTACTTGAAAAACTAGTAAAATCTGAATAAAGTCTACAGTTTAATACTAACATACCCATGTTGGTTTCTTAACTTTGGCAATGTATGTAGAATGTAAACTTAAAGGGAAGCTGTGTGAGGGGTATTCAGAAACTCTGCCCTCTTTGCAACTTCTCAGCAAACTGAAAATTATTCCAGAGTAAAAAGTTTATCTTAAAAATCCAAAAAAAATATCTCAGAGTGCCTAGGTGGCTCAGTCAGTTGAACATCCAACTGTTGATTTCGGCTCAGGTCATAATCTCACAGTTTGTGAGATCAAACCCCATGTCTGACTGCACTGACAGCATGGGGCATGCTTGGGATTTTCTCTCTCTCAAAATAAACTTTTTTAAAAACACAAAAATATTCTTATAATAACCAGCCTAGAATTTTTTTACTATGTAAACAAAAGGAATAAAAATGTAACAAATTGCATTTTTGTCAAGATAAAGAATAGAAGGATAATCTATTTGTACAAAACAGAACAACATATATATACTCTCATTTACATATCATACAAATGTATATATAAGATACACATATCTATAGGTAGATCATAAATACATAGAAATGTAGATAGATCAATATTATAACTGCTATTCTATTTATCCATTCATTTATTATTTTATTCATTCACTCACTACTTTGAAATAGTGACTGCTACATGTGAGGCACTTTACTATGGGCTGGGAATCCAACCATGAAAAAGATGAGCACAAACCTTTCCCCCAAGGAGCTCTTATAAAAGTTCATTCTTTTGTGTTCCAAAATTCTTAAACCTTCAAAATTCTTAAATACTTCAAGAAGTATTAGTTTAGTTTAGGGTTTGTTTTTGTTTTGAGTAAAATTCTTAGGTTCCAGACCAAGACCAACCACTTATAATGTATGTGGTTCTAAGCAAGATTCTTAACAACTACCTGTGTCTCAGTCTCCTGGCCTGGAATATGTGAATCATAATAAATACTTCTTCACAAAGCTGTTGCAAGGGTAAAATAAATCCTCACACATTATAAAATAGTATGCAAGTGTTACCTATAACTCAAAGAATGGTTACTGTGCTATCTAGCAGGGCCCAGTAGGAATAGGAGCCACAGCAGAATGAGGAAACAGAAGAGAGGATAGAGTTTTATGACTTTGGACATGGGAAGGTACCTGGAAAAAACCTCCTCTACTTCATAATCTTGCCTGGAGTCAGCTTTGAAAGTGAATATGTAAATGTATAGAAGAAAAGTACAAAACCATCTTGTGAAGTGAGTAGAAATCACACATTACTATCCCCATAAATGGATGTGGTACCGGAGGCCCAAAGATATTGAATAACTTGCTTGAAATTCCACACTGAGCCAGTAACACATGAAAATTAAGAATTTCATCCCCTTGGCATTGAGACTGTACCACAAAGGTTTGCCATTTAGCATACTCTGTGCTCACGCCCATGTTAACAGGACTAAAACTGCTTCTTGGGTTTATCAATGGCTATGATTGGGAGAATTCATGCATGACTGTTTTACCAGATGGGAGGCCAAGACCCTCACATTGCTGTTTCAGTGCAATCCTAGTTAACACCACAAAATCCCTGCCTGCCTGCCCACACACTGTTTTATTATCTCTAACCCCACCCCACTGGCTGTCCACGAGAGGCTTCTACTGCAAGCAATATGCCAGTCCTCACTCTCTTCCTTTCCTTGTATTGTATGATACAATTAAATTATGATGTATACTTGTATTTTAATGTTATATTTATAACTGTACATATGCCCAAAGGCTTTAGCAGGAGTTACATTTTTATATCTTGAAAAAAATACATATTCAAAACATCAGTTTTTGAAAAGCAAGAAAATTTCTTTAGTAGTTTTCCTCTTTTTGCAAGAGAAAAGTTGAAGTTTTTCTTCGGCTACTTTATGAAGCATTAGATCACTTTTGAGAAGTTTTTTTTACTTTTATGGAAAAGATTCTAGAGCTTCTTCTAGCCATATTCTTTTTTGTTTGTTCTTTGGGTTTTTTTCCTACAGATGGCATAGAGGTGACAAGCTATTTCAACTCAGTATTTCCAGTCCATGATAATTTACTGGGTTCTAGGTTCTTGAGATTAAAAAAAAAATAACTAGAATTCCTCAAAGAATTTCCTGACTTGTGAATGTCAAAAACAAAACAGGTAGAGAATAATATAATAACTTTGTAGTAGGCTTACATCTAGGTTGCTATTGAAGTTTAGTTGCATTTGTTGGGAAGATAGTCCCGGGGCGGGGGGCCAGGGGGGGAGTAGAGCAGAAGAAATATTTGGACTGGATCTCTGAGAATATGTATGGGTTTAACAGACTAAGAAGAAGTATATATCTAAGCAGAGACAATCACATGAGCAAAGATTCAGAAACATCAATTATAGGAGACTCAACATGTTAGTGATTCTTGGGCAAGATCAGAGATGAGGAGACAAAATAGGGTGGAGAGCAGTTCTTGATGACCCTTATATTCCAAATTAAAGAGATGAAGATTTTTAACTTACAGGCTATGTAGATCTATCAGCGATTTTTATGGAGGATAGTGGGGGTGGGAATGATAGAGGGGTACAGAGGTCATGACTAAGAACAGAATATTCAAGGGGCGCATGGGTGGTTCAGTCAGTTGAGCATCCAACTTCGGCTAAGTTCATGATCTCATGATTCATGAGTTCTAGCCCCGCATTGGGCTTGCTGCTGTCAGCCTGTCCCTTTGTCCCCTTTGGATCCTCTGTCCCCTTCTCTCTCTGCCCTGCCCCACTTGCTCACTCTCTCTTTCTCTCAAATAATTAAATAAATAAGAACAGAATATTCAAGAAAATACTAATAAAATCATCCAAGCTAGTTAAACAGTATTCTTGGAAAACAGCTGTCAATTCACTAAACAAATTTAATTCAGTTTTAAACAAATGTGAACTGAGTGATAATGGTGTATATCAATCAGAATTCAGTCAGAAAAACAGAAACCATTCTAGGTATGTCATGCCAACAGAAAGAATTACAGACTTAAGACCTATTGGAAAGGCTGAGGGAGAAAGATTGGGGAAGCCACCAGTGGCATTCAGGAAATCAGGAAATGTCTAAATTCAGTACATAAAGGCACTGATGATCTCAGCCATCTCCAGCACCTGAGTGGTACAGAGAAACTGCAGAACACCCAGAAACCTCTGGAAAAACCTTTTATTTGCCATCTGCTATAGTCCAAACACCTGCCCAGAGGCAATAATGGTTCTGATTCTCTTTTATCTTCCATCTCTTACACTAGTGTTTTTCTCTTGTGGAACAAAAAACAGAATTCTACTGACAGAGATTCTAAGAAATTTGTTCTTATGCTTCAAAAGCCCTACATTACTGGTAGTGCAGACAAGATGGGAAATGGTATCAAGTTGCCAACAGGCAGTCCAGCATATTGTGCACAGGAAGTCAAGGTCTAGGGCAAATACTCCTTAAACAGTATTAATAAGAAAACTTAACTGTTTTCAGATACACTGGAAAAACAAAACAACAAACAAAAAAAATTAGAGGACTAGTTCCCAAGAATTCTTGGACTCTGCTCTTTCCTTTTCTAATTCCTCAAAGTTTTTCCCAATTCAGATGTACCAAAAATCAGTGAGCTAAGCCCTGCCCACTCACTGGGTCTTCGGATTTCAGTTCCAACTATCTCAGTCTCCAAAATTACTCATGATGATTCACCAGACTCCTGAGAGACACACAAAAAATGTTTAGTTTTGATGTACTAGAATGATATTAGGTACTTACGGATAAAATCTCATATGAGAATGATTGTGGATTCCCAAGGAATTTTCTATGAGGTTCTAAAACACGTAGAAAAGATCCATCAAATTTTGTAATTTTGACCATCTACAAACACATATACACACACACTAAAGTCCCTATATTTTATCTCTTTCTCCTTTCTCTCAGGATAAAGTACAGACATGTAAATAAGGTCTACCAGGCACTAGTAGTTATGGCCCTTGACTGCCTCTCTAAGCTCATCTCACACCCCTGTGCTCCTCACTCTGCTCTTTCCATCCTTCCCCATAGAAATCCTTCTTCAAGGGAAAGGAATGTGCTTGCCCCCACCTCTTCTTCTGCCTCCTCCCATTCATCTCCCACGTGTCAGTTTATGTAGCATTTTCCCTGGGGGACTTCTCTGCTCATCAGTCTAAGGTCCCCATTATTCTCCCCACCCCTGTCACATTCTATGCTTTTCTATACAGAATTTACTTAGTGTAATCACATAATTATGTGCATAATTTATTGTTAATTATTTGTTGTATTTCTGTCTCTTCTAGTAAATTTTACAAAGACTGTGACCTCCATTTGCCTTGTTTATAATTGTATCTTCAGGGCTTAGCAGAGTCTGTCATAGTAGGCACTCAATATAGAAAGAAAGAAAAGAGAAGAAAAAAAAAAGAAAAGAAAAAGAGAGAGGGATGAAGGAAGGAGGAAGGGAGGGAAAAAAGAGGGAAAGGAAGAAAGAAAGGAAGAAAGTAAAAGAGAAAGGAAAATCAGCACGTCTGGTCCCTATCACCATTCTGTATAATGGCTACTCTTTTATAAACAAATTATTTGAGGTTATTTCTCTGATTATTCCTTTAATGTATAAGAACATTAGAAACTGGTGAGTTCCTTCATTTCAACTTGTTTAATGTGTTTAATGTATACATGTAAATCAGGACCCTTTCATTTCTTTTCTTAGGCCAACTAAAGTCTCACAATCTTTGGAGGCTTGAACGGTGAACCACTCCCTTGGGAATGGACATTGTGCATAAGAGCAACAACTTTCAACAAAGAGAAACAAGAAGAAGCCACATCCATGGGCCCTAGATCAGACTCTTGCCATCGGACAAGCCCCAGGGCTTCTGGTATCTCGTCCAGGAATGAGAAAGCTTTTTCAGCAGCCACAACACTCTCTCTTTTCTTGAAACTTTTGATCTGTGGCAGCTGCATCTTCAAAGTGGCAGTTACCCAAAAATGAGTGAAATTAGCAGGAAAAAACACTTATTTGCATGTTATCATCTAAAATAGGCCATGAGATGGAGAAAGGGAGGAACATTTTGATGCAAAATTACTGTAGACTGTAGCCAGAAGAAGTTGGGTTGCTTCTTTTCAAGTGTGTTATCAATAGGTGATTGTCAGATGACTCATGCTCTTACATATAAGCTACATAAGAGATCCAAATGCAAAACCCAGCACTCAGGGACACCATTTGGATTTTTAATGCTCCCTTGGGAACCTAGAGCCCTCAAAGCAATGAATAGATTACAATGAAGCATAAATATAGTATTTTCATTTCTGACAGACACTCTTATTCTAAAATGGGCCATTATTTAAAGAAAATGATATCCACTTTTAGTAGCCCAACACTGAAATTTAAAGAGTTAAGAACCCCTCAGCTTGGATAAACTCATAAACATATGAAAATTATTTTGCATTATTCTTTGAGACTTCGCACTTAGAAGGCAAGCAGCAAAATTGGCACTGCCTTTCTGTTATTCTGTTGACTTAAAAGGAAAGAACACAATCAGGGATGTGGCAATCTTCCACTCCTTTTTCTGCCCCTCAGCAGCTGAATGGCATCACTGTGCAGAAGCAGTGTAAATGACAGAGATGTTGATGATCAATGTATTGAACAATCTCACAAGATCAGGTTCAATAGCCAAATTTAGGAATCTGTTAATGGGAGAAGTCACATGCAGTATCTAGCAAAGAAACTATTCAGAAGTTGCCTGAATAGAAGAAAAGCACAGAGGTGAACAGCATGGGCTCTCAAGCCAGTCTGCCTACATTTGCATCCCTGGCTCTTCTACTTCCCAACAGTGCAACTCTGAGCAGCTCATTTACTCCTCTGTACCTCACTTTTCTCATCTGTAAAACAGGAGTAATAATATCATCTCTTGAATGGTTATTGTGAGGCTTAACCTCACATTTGCTGAACTAGCAAATGTGAAGCGCTTAGGACAGTCACTTGTAACATATTAAAGCATAGATAAATAGTACCATTATGATGATGACACTTTCTGAAGAAAGTGTTCCAAAGCCTGGACTCTTCCTGTAAAATAAATATATTTATGAGTACCTCTGGATACCTTCATTCATTGCTAGGTGCCATGTACTTTAATAAATATGCCCTGAATGAAAACAACTCTGTGTTTATGACACTAAGCCACACATAAATGTTCATCTAAGGCAGTTTCTGTTAAGAGCCAGAGAGTAAATACTTTAGACTTCGCAAATTAGTAACTATGTTGTTGTAGCTCAGAAGCAGCTATAGGCAATACTTAATGAACATGGCTGTGTTTCAATAAAACTTTATTTACAAAAACAAAAGGTGGGCTAAATTTGGCCCCCAGGGTATAGTTTACCTACTCCTGATCTAATAGATTCTTCAACTAAGAAAACTTGACATAAGCAGTTTCCTAAAAAAGAATTTAGGAAAGTAGGATTTAAATCTCCTTAGATATTTAGTCCAAGGCTTCACAAGAAGTGAAGTCCTGACATCACACTTAAATCCTCCTGAGGCATTTAGAAAGCCTCAATTTGCTCCCAAATTCACAAAGAAAACCTCAGACTAATACCAGTTTACTTTTATTAACAACAGCCTGCCATTTAATAAACGTTTACTCTGTAGTAGTCAATGTTCCAAAGGAATTATGGGTCATCTCACTTGATGATGACAAATTCTAACAGCACCACTTTCAGAAGATGCCCACATTCTGCTAACTTCTCCCTCCCCAGCCAATACCATCATGAACCCAAGCACCTTCACCCGCATCTGGTTTATAATCACAGTTCCTAAGTGCTCTCCACGTTTTTACCCTTGCTTCCTACAATCCATCCTCAACTTAGCAGCCAAGGTGTTCCTCACAAATGTGTCAGGTCATGCCATTCTTCTGACTGAAACTCTTCAGTGGCTCTCCATCTTACTCAGAGTATAAGTCAAACTCCTAACAGTACCTGGCCAGACCCTCTGAGTTGGTCCTTATCTTCTCTCTGGCCTCATCTCTTACTGTTGTCATATTCTGCTTACTCTAAGTTTACTGCCATAGGGGTTTTGTATTTACTCTTTCCTTGACCACATGGCTTGATCATTCCCACTTTCAGGTCTTTGCTCAAATACCATTTTCCAAGTAAGCCTACCCTGCCTGGGACCCTCCTTATCCTCATTTTCTGCTTCATTTTCCTACTTAGCCCTTACAATCAATTAACCAATCAATAAATTTTAAACTATGATATAAAAATATAAAATATATTAAATAAACTTTTGTTCACATCTGTGTCTCTAGCACCTAAAACAGTATTTCCCACATAGTAGGCACCTCATAAATATTTGTTGGGCGAATGACCCTATTAGACCCTTTCCCATGCATCAACTATGGTTGTAAGTGCTTTAATTCTCACAAGCCTGTGAGTAGATGCTACTGTAATCCACATTTTCAAATGAGGAAACCAAAGCTACTATAATCCACATTCTCAAATGTGGAAACCAAAGCCTTGAAAGGTTAAATGAACTGTTCACAATCACATGGCAAGTAGTAGAGACATGCACTTGAATGTAGGCCATCCAGACCCAGCCTCTGCGATCCCAACCACCACACTCCACTCCCTTTATTTAATCTTCACTTTTCCTTGGGTGAGGGATTGTGCTTTTCCTGGGTTTACACATGAGGAAAGTGAAATTTAGAGATATTAAGCAATTTGCCCAAGGTCACAAAGCCTATAGAGAAGCTAGTATTTCAATTTCCATTTGCCTATCTCAAAAAAAATCACAAAAATCATCACAGTTTTTAATGCTATGAGATTTGATGGGCTTTAACAAAGCAAGGCTGACAGAATTTTACAAACACAACCTTTCACACATTGATGCACTTAAGGCAACCATCCAGAAATCTCTTGTCCAACATCTCACCAAATGCACCCAGTTATCTGTAGATCCTTCCAGAACTAAGGGAGTTGCCATACAATATCAACAAGCTTGGGTAAAGACATTGCTATCATCCCCACTGCATTACGGAGAAAGAAGAAAAGAATGATAAACGCCTTTGTAAGGTGACACACCCACCTGTAATGAAGGAGAAAATAAATCCAAGGACTCAACATTTCAAATTTGACCAGTTAGCTCATTCTAATGCTCCCAAATTAAACTCTAACCACCTAAAGTTCAGATACATACAAATTGGGATTCAAGAAGAACTCAAAGATGGTGACAATGTACACCAAAAAGTTAATTTCAAGAGCTGGAACGCAAATGAAAGCAATGCCTACCACTGAGCCCGTGTTGAGTCTGGAACTCTTTTACATGAAGGGAAATGACTGAACAAAGATCAGGAGCAATTATGACCAGCAATGGCTGAATCAGACCCCTCCTCAGTAAGAAGGCAGGGCTGAACAAATCCAAACAAAGGTGGCAAACATGTGCAGGAATTGTTGTTTTGATTCCAGAAAAGCATAAAAAAGAAGGGACCATATGGAAATTCTAATTGTTAAAAGACATGGATAAACACAAATGCTTTATTTTATATTTTATTTTAAAAAATGGTGGGTACACAGGAGGCTATAAATACTAAGGACATGCTCTTGCTTGCATTTCAAAGTGGTTAAAATTGCAACAATGCATCAAGAAATATCACAAAAGACCAGAATTTTAATAATTTGGAGAGGGCCACTGATGCACAAAGGAAAGGGGAGGGATTAGATTCTTGATATCCAGTTCTCATCACACCAGGAATCTCATATTAATGTTTGTTAGGAAAAGGAATCCACCATAATTCCTGCAGCCTTAATGTTGAACAGAAATGTCAATATGTTTTATTCAACCTTTTATTTTTCTTCATAAGGTAGAATCAGGCTCATATATCTAAGTGTATAATAACCCTCAAAAATTCTAAAGAAAGACAAAAATATGAGCCTATATTTTATAATTATTTGATAATTACTAGGTTTTTATCATTATCCAGAATGCACATCCACAGTTACAGAAATATTTTAGGTATATGTGTGTGCATGCCTATATATGTACATACACACACAAAATCTTTTAAAATATTTCTCAAAAGGTTAAGGAAATAAAATGCTATAAGAAAAAATCTAATATGATTTTAAATGTTACATGCGAACGAACATTTTAAGCAGGTTCCACTGTGTCTGGATATATATACGTCTGCACACAATCAGGATATGTATAATAAAAGGCAATCACAAAATCTCAGAGACTCGACAATGATGAATAGAAATAATTTGATTAGAGAATAGTAACCTTTGAGGCCAAAGAAAGCTACATAAAATCCTCAAAGCTGAACTCAATACTTGGGGGTTGGAAGAAAGGAGAAGAAATGAGATTTTAAAAATATTTTACTAAAGTTTCAATTCAGAATGCTGCTCTGGAACTGTTCAGAAAATATGGGCCGTATCTTTACTATTATCTACAGCCATGGCCACGGGTGCATGCGTGCATGTGCGTGCACACACACACATACATACAGACACGCACACGCACACACACACACACACACACACACACACACACACCCCTAAATGGAATTTGTCACTATAGGATATTTAAAAGCCAGACTTGCTGCATTTAAAATGTATGGAATTTATTTTTAAACCAGCCATATCTGAATTCAATGCCTTATATTTTGAGTTTTAATTCCAATCATGCTAATTTTAAGTCACAAACATATATCTGCCGGTAATGAAGGTTGTTTAATTAGGTCCAGATAAAATAGCTCCAATTCTGTTTCTGATCCACCTGTCAAAGCAAATCAGTCTTTTACATGGCTAAAAAAAAAACAAATTAGACTAGCTGATGACTTTTTGAATATTCAAGTAGACACACCGAGGATAAATCCAAACAGAACTTGTGACTGAACAAAAGCCTGAAACGTGACCTCAGAGCTGAAGATATCTTGCTCTGCCAAAAGCAGATTTGCAAGCAGGGTCCTTCCAGGATTATGAAGTCAAGGACAGGGTGCTAAGAAGAAGTAATGAGAAGGATAACAAAAACAGAAGCAGCGCTACAAGAAATCAAATCTGCCACAGCTTAGGGCAACACACCAGCTCAACGCAGTGCAAGATAAATAAAAACAATGGTGGAAATGGTGACAGAGAGAATCAGGTGAACATTTCATCTGCCAAGGTAACTGCAGAACCAGAGACATCCTAACTCAAGGAGTATACATTATCCTGATTACACACAGATTATTTTCTAGGCTACTAAAGATAAAAAATCTGTTTCCCTTAGAAGTTTAGCGTGAATACTCTTAGAGAATTCTACCCTTAGAGATCTAGTTTACTTGTGTATCAAGTACATTTAGGGACAGATCCACAGAAACAGAGTAAAGTGTTTTCAAATTGGTATGGTGGCCATATGAATAATAGGCTTTAAATGGAAGGATACAGAGGGAAAGAGAGAAAGAATGACCAGAAATCCAAATCCTTGAACTATGACAGGTAGTTGCTTTCAGATAAGACCCTCAGGATATTCCTTCTGCACGTGGTTGACTCCTGAGCAAAGATGTGAGATGGGCCCGTAGTCAAGGCCCCGTACACAAGACTAGCCTCCAAATTCCTCACTATCGCATTCGGAAAAGAAACCCATGCTCAGCTGTCTCATTACCAAGTTGCTTTAAACAAGAGACACAAAATAAGAATAACAAGCTATGATATAAACATTTAATAAAATATTATATAAACATTTATTGTATTATATGAAAATAAGAACAATCTATGATACAAACATTTAATAAAATATTATATAAATATTTATTGTATTATATGATATTATATACACTATTGCTTATATATAGCAATATCCTACATGTATGATAGGCATGGAAAATTCAATGGAAAAAGATGTAAAAACAATGAAATGACTGGATATACATTTGGAATAAAATGAATCTCCATCCTTACCTCATTCACAAAATTAACTCAAAATGGTTAGTAGATCTAAATGTAAAAAACGAAACTATACAATTTTTGGACAAGTAAAGGATAAGATCTTCCTTGGCATAGGTGAAGATTTCTTAGATTAAGACACAAAATACTTGAATCATAGGAGAAAAGACTGATACGTTGAACTTCAAATTAAAAGTACTAAACATGCCATTAATAAAATACGTACAGACTAAAAGAAAAGTCACTATACCTAGAGCAGACAAATAAGAAAATCAAACCGTTTTTAAAAATGGGCAAAAGATTTTAACAAACATTTCACAAAAAGTGATGTGCAAATTGCTAATGAGGACATGGAAAGAGGTTTTTCATCATTAAGTCATCAGGGAAATGCAAATTAAAACCCCAATGAGATACCACTACGCATACATATTAGAATTGTTAAAATTAAAAAGATTGACAATAACAAGTCTTGGCAAGGATATGAAGCAACTGGAGTTCTCATATGTTGCTGTTTTATTAAGTGGTGCAAATTGTTGGAAAACAGTTTCACAGCTTCTTAGGTTAAAAATACACTGGCTATAGGACCCAGAAAGTTCATCCAAACCCATTTCAGTGCTGACCTTAGCCATGCCCGCAAGTTACTTGATCCAGAAACTAGAAAAGATCTGTGTATCTATCAACAAACCATTGCCTGGGAAGGAGTACAAGTGATGTTTTAAGAAGATGGAAATGTTTTCCGTAATGAGTATGACAGTAGTTACAAGGGTGTTAAATTTGTCAAAACTCTTTGAAATACACATTGAAATGAGTACATTTTATTGTATACAAATTATACTTCAATAACATCCTTTTTACCAATACTAGAGTTGAAAAACACTTCAAAAAACACCTATTTGAACCCTCTTATGTTATAGATTAAGAATGAACATCAAGGAACTTTTGTCCAGCTCAATCAGACCCAAGTCCTAAATCCCAATCTAGTACTCTGTGCATCTGCTATGTTTTCACTGAACTACAGAATTCATTTTAATAGAATTTGGCTTAAAATGGCCTGGAGATTAGGAATTTTAATTCTTTGAAAAGAAAAAGATTTTGTGGGGATGATGATGATGATGATGATGATGACAACGACAGTGAGGATGATTTTGTCTCTACAAATTCCATTCTCTCTTTTCTAAGAAATTGACCTCAATTTCTATTCACTTATTCCCCACTCTCAATTCAAGTAGTCTGGGGACTGAGATCCAACTCCTGCTCTAAGGATGTGATCCAGGTGTTAGACCATCATTGTCCAGTACAATTGCCACTAGCTACCTATGGCTACTTGAAATGTGGCTGGTTTAAGTTAAGATATGCTATAAATGTAAAATACAATCTTTTACATTCTTTTTTTATAAAAAGAAAAAAATGTAAAATAGCTATAAGTTTTATATTGACTATATGTTAAAAATAATATTTAAGATATGGTGGAATAAAACATCTTCAAATTAATTTCACTATTGTTTTTTTAATATCTCTATAGAAAATTTTAAATTACACATATAGCCAATTTTGGTAAGTATTCTATTTTCATTAGTGCTGGTTTAGACAATTAGTATAAACATAATCTTCACCATATAGACATGCTTTTAGAAATGCATATGTCAGGTTATAGCAGAACTGGCTTTACTTAATCCCTACATTATCACATGTTAGTTTATGTTGGGCTATCACTTGCAATTGAAAGTGTCCTACATACTATGGTTCCCAAACTGGTGTAAACCAAAATATCAAATTACCTTGTATATATTATCAGGCACTTTCTCATTCATTTTCAGGCACTTTCACATTCATTTCCTTATTTTATCACATAGTCATTATTATTATTATAAGGAAATTGGGGTTCAAAGAGAATTAAGTGGGCTGACCACTTACTGGATTCCAGACCCTATTTCTTCCTGCTATGGCACCATACTTTCTGACCCTCCTGGAATATTACCTTTTGAACTTGAAGGTAACAGAATCAATGTAAATGGCAGTGACTTGTCATTTGTGGGTCCCTGTCCAGGAATTAATCTACTTAAAACACGATTTGTGGCATGCTGCTAATGAGATTAATATGCATTCTAAATTTTATCAGGCCACATTTAAGGAATAGAAAGTAAGAGATGGATTGTTGGTGAGATGACAAAGATTTCTTTAGAAGTCTCGGATAACATGGGGCGCCTGGGTGGCTCGGTCGGTTAAGCGTCCGACTTCGGCTCAGGTCATGATCTCACAGTCCGTGGGTTCAAGCCCTGCGTCGGGCTCTGTGCTGACAGCTCAGAGCCTGGAGCCTGTTTCAGATTCTGTGTCTCCCTCTCTCTGTGACCCTCCCCCGTTCATGCTCTGTCTCTCTCTGTCTCAAAAATAAATAAACGTTAAAAAAAAAAAATTAAAAATAATAATAAAAAAAAAAAGAAGTCTCGGATAACAATACAAAAAGGGGGGAGGATGGGTAATAAAGAGTTTATACCTCTTTAGAGGTGTCCAATGGAGAGCTACACTTTGTACATTGGGTCCAAGAATGCAAGACACCAGGAAGATATTTTCTATAGGTTAAAAGACTAGGAATAATTCTGTGGCTTCAGCAATAGCTGTGGTGGACACCTCATTCCATGGTCTCCAAGCTTCTTGGATTGCTTGTTTTTTTAGATGTCCTAACTCAGACATAAAAAGTATGTCATAGAGATACAACCTTAAAAGTGTATTTTCCAGTGGCAATAAATTCTACATTTTGGCTTTTGTATTAAACAAATTCCCTGGAGCATGACTGTCCCATAAATAGTAATAATACTGACATTTTGAATATGTAATACAGAGTGTTGGGCCCTATTCTCTACCAAAATGGACACACCCTATAAACTTAGCCTAAAAATGACAGTGGGCTACTCTCTACTCTCCTCTTGATCTTTTTTTTTTTAAGTTTATTTATTTATTTTGAGAGAGAGACAGCACAAGAGGGGATGGAGCAAAGAGAGAGGGAGAGAGAAAATCCTAAGCAGGCTCTGCGCTGCCAGCACAGAGTCCAACACGGGGCTCGAACCCAAGAAACCATGAGATCATGACCTGAGCCGAAACCAAGAGTTGAATGCTCAATCAACTGAGCTACCAAGGAGCCCCTCCTTTTGGTCTTTTCTATAAAAGAAAGCACAATAGTTATGATGATATATGTCCTGGGCTTGCCAGAATGTCCCTAATTTCAAAATCCTCTATAACTATTGCCATGAGAAAACAGCCTCTGCCCTGATCAAAACATATGTCCTGGTTTTTAGTTACAAAAACCTAAGCTAAATTTTATAAGCCTAATTTCAAATCCTCATCCTCATGGAGCCTGCAATCTAGTTGGGGAACCAAAGGAATAAAATGCAAGTGAATTTACATTAAGCGCCAAAAGACAGGACATACTCTCCTAAGAACGCACCAACAGTTGTCCAAGTTTTCCTATCTTATGCAGGCTGGAACCCAAGGGTCACAGGTGGGAACAGTTCTTAGCAGGGTGTGGGCAAGCAGGGATAGTTGCTTACCCTCTCTGTGCTTCAGTCACCCCATCTATAAGATAAGCACAGTAACGCCAATTTCACAGGGATGTTGTGAAAATAAAATGTGTGCATATAAGCACTTGAAACAATCCCAGGTACACAATAGAGTGACCCGCCACTGGCAACCAACAACAGCATAACAAAATCAGCTCTCACTACCACTTTTTCTCAAGTGGATTTGTTTGAACTTCACCCCTTAAGAAAATCCTTATATGCTGCGCCTTCCAACAAACATACAAAACAATTTCACTTTGTTTTCTGTGGCTTCTGTAAGCCTAGGAATCTCTGGATACTGAAATTCTCTGAGGTTAACACCATTAGCTTTGTAGCCGGCCCCCAGCCTCCAGCATGGCGGAGAGGCAGCAGTGAGTCTAAAAAGTTATGAGCCAGTAATTTTACCCCAAGTATGTCTTTAAAGCTTCCTTCCTAACTCATTGGAGTTTCCTCCAATGAAAGTTGCTGCATAAGCAAAAAATATTATTAGTATTAATAAAAATATTTCAGCCATGCTGCTTCTTGCATCATATGTAATTCATTAGAGGCAGCTCGTAGGCGAGGCAAAATTTTCTTGTCAAATAATGTTTTATGGGTCTTTAGAACATTATACTCACTGGGTGTCCCCCCCCTCCCCATCCTGATGAGACCTCCCTAGGAGGGAAGACAGCAAAGGCTTTTTGTAGCCCTTTCTTTCTCAGATCTGCTTGGGAAAAGGTTAGTCTCTGCTTTCGGTTCAGCTGCCATACAGTGCCAGCAAGTTTAGGTGCATCTTGAAAGGGCGCATGTTATGTTGTTCATGGAAATAGGATTAACAATGGTGCCAGCTCAAAAACAGAAATTAAATATAAAAAGGTTAATGAAAGGTTTCAGTCATGATCACAGTAACCATGATCAATCAAAGACCAGAGAAATGGCCATTTTACAATTAAAATATCGCAAAGGCATTGTTATTTATCACCATTGCCTAACTGCAGCAGGCCACAATTAATCATATAAATCACCGGGGGAACTAAATTCTGAGATTCCCCTTTTGTCATGTAAGATGGCTGTGTTATTGTTAAAACTTATGAAAAGACATTTTTTGGTACTCTGATATAATATACTCCTATTAAAAAGATCTCTTAGGCAGAGGTCATAGGAAAAACTCTAAGCAGGAAACTTTGGTGGTTTTTGTAAAAGCTCACTCGATTTCAATGATGGATAAATACCTCCCATTCAAATGCATAATAGTGTTTTCACAAAGGTTTCCGGAAAGGTAAATTAGTGGGTCTCATGCTTGGCAGTCAATCATTCATTCATGCATAACCAGCACTTACTGAGGGCCTAGTATGTGCCTAGCACTCAGCTAGGCCCAGAGCTATGGCAGCCATGGCCCTAACCTCCCGAAACAGTCTAGCAGGTAAGAAGGCAATTGTACTAGGAATCACAAAAGTGGAGAATGTTATGAAAGACAGAGGTATTAGAATACCCCAAAAACTTACAGGAATTTGGTTGGGAGGGTGAAGACGGGGCATTTCAACAAAGACCTGAATGATAAGGAAGAGTTGAATACTTCGTGGGGAAATATTCAGACAGAGAAAATAGCTTGTATAATTGATCACTGATGTGTTGCCAAGACCTGGCGTACTGTAGATACACGATAAATATTTATGGAATAGATTCATGCCTATCATTCCATTTCCAGAAGTACTTGGCTTCTTATACCCAGAGCCATGTCTAAAGGCCTAGAGATTGATGGACCTGAGGACAGCCTCCTCTTTTTCTTACCCATAGTCCTGTACAGATAAAACCTGACGAAGATGATAATGCCAGATTGGGGGTAAAAAATAAAATAAAATAAAGAAAAATGCCATAAAAGGGCAACAGAGAATCCGCGGTGGGGTAGGGGACAGGTGGAGAAGAAAGCACATGGCAGTGACACTCCATAGGCCCACCTGATGCTGGGGTTTGGGTGCCGTGTATATGTTTATGGGAGCTGGGTGGTTTTGTTTCGCATTAGGAGAAGGTGCCCCCTTCCTATCTCTCAGTGATGCCCCATTCTTTGGCAAGGACATCACCTCTTTTTTTCTTCTCCCCTTCTCTGAAAGCCTGCTCACTTTAGGCTGATCACTCTACTCGTCTATATAGCAGGATAAGACTGCTTTATGATCTACCCTCCACTCAATGGCAAGTGAGCGCCCAGACTCTTATATTCAGGGTTGCTGTGCGCCCCCATGCAGTTTGTACCCTGCACAAAGGCACCACCAAGGCAGTAAGTGGCAGCTGAAACAAGCCCAAACTCTACTCTCCAAGTTCAAGGCCCTGGCAGGGGCTAATACCTCACAGAAGTGGCATCTTTTCCTAATTTGTTTACCCACAGTGAATTTTTTTTTAACTGCCACAAGTCACCTTACAAACCAGTTGCACTCCTGTTCTTTTGTCTTCCTCTGCCCCTTGGACAGAAGAATACATGGATATTAGTTTCATATTAAACACTAATGTTTCCACTAAAAATATATATATATATATATATATATATATATATATATCCAAACCAAATGACTATACAGCAAAATGGAAAAGTGGGGCAGAGCTATTCTAGGGATGGAGATGATATGATCAAAATGGAGGCCTTTGTGGTCTGGGGTGCAAGGTTATAATTTGTCCTAAAAAGCCTCCATGTAAACTAAAAGTCAGTATTGTAACACCATCCCCTCCATGACAAAACACCATAAAAAAAAAAAAAACCCTCTAATTTCATAAAGACCAAAGAAAGGGCATAGTTAGTGCCAATGATGTATGTTCCTTAAGCCATACAATCTCCAAGTAACCAAGTTCAGGCACTCCAAGCTAAGATACTCTCTATATGTAGGTTTCATCAAGGAAACAAAGAAGCAGGAGATTCTGTCTCCGCCTGTAGAGAATTCACATGGAGTACAAAAATGTGAATATAGCCTTTCTCTGTCATAGAAAATATGGATTAAAAATGTTTAACTGCACAATCGTAGGCTGGAAAGTAAAAATGCTTCTTAGTGTGTATGAATATAACATCAGGAAAATATGTGTCAAGACTAAGAGTAATCACATCACATTCTGCCCCTGCTTTACAGGTTTAAGAGTGCGTTTAAATATATTATTCCAATTTAACTTCACAATAACTTTGTGAGGTTAGACAAGCTAAACACTTCCATGTTCATTTCATACCCAAACTAAGTAGTTTCTGGGCAAAGTTAGTGACTTGCCCAAAGTCACATGAAACTCACACCAGAAATCAGGCAGCCTATCCCTGTGCTTTCTTCACCAAAAATGTAGACTGGAAAACAAAGCTATACGTCACTTGTACATATGGGTTTCTAAGGCCATAGGATTGCTGCAATAATTCCTGGCAGGACTATTTTTGCTATAAATTATTACAAGTATCCAACATAAGGAAACCTGGTGGATGAGAGGTGCTGACAACACGCGGCAGTTAATTGAACATATAATCAGGGGCTGCACCACCGTGGCGGCTCTAGATTATATCAACAGGCATAATGATGTTACTAAAATTATGCACCCACAATTATCCCTCAAAGGTAGGTGATAAATGAATTAACTAAGTACTAGAAGCACAAACCTTCAAATATTTAGAAATTGACTGTTGCAAAGTGTACATGGACAGTGTCATATCAACAAGTAGGCATTCTACGTGATTTGTAAACACTTTACTCATAAGGATACTTTAGTAAGACATTGACATGAGGGCTCCTTATGGTTGAAACGTTAAAAAAATTTTTTTAAACACACACACCAAAAAAAATGAAGCATATGTTTATATGTTGGCTCCAGCAAAGGGGGCAAACATGGAGAGAATTCAAAAAGTATCAAAACAAAGCAGATAGGATTTCCCAGGTGCTAGAGTATACATGATCATAAGTTAGCAAAAAGGGGTCATTTCATGGTATATCACTATCAGGAACTTGTAGAAGAGGGGTCAACCAACCTCCGAAAGATGTTGAATCAAGATGTGGAGAATGAAGGGAATAAGTGCCGAGAGGATGGCCAGCATGCAGGCGTCATGGGCATCAGGGTGGGTGATTTCCAAAAGCCTCACATGCTGAGGAAGGGTGAAGTGGGGGTGCCAGCTCTGGAGGCAGAGGAGAAGAGAGTGGGGTGCCAGCTCTGGAGGCAGAGGAGAAGAGCTGGGGAGTTGAATACACCTAGCCTTCAATCCCCACCAGGTTACCACTAGCAATGCATGCAGGGTGAGTATTTAATCTCTGTCAAGCCTCAGTTCCCTCATCTACAACACAGAGATAACAATGGTGCCAGCTTCACAGATTTTCTGTGAAGATGAAACAAATGTCAATGTTTAGTCCAGAACTTAGCATACAGTGGGTGCTCAATGAATAGACACTGTCATTACCATTACTGGGTCTCAGGCCAGTGCGATGTCCATATGCTATAGACTAGGAATGCCTTGCTTTTCTAATGGCACAGTGTCATTAATCAGGGGAGTTCATACATCTGTCTCTATCAGTGCCTACGCTCCTTCAAGTTTTATGGAGATACACACGGTCATCAGACATTGGGCCTCCTTTGTTGTTTATAGCATTTTGATTGGAAGGTTATCAAATAAAATAAATGGGAAAGTGACCAAGATTAGCCATTGTAGTAGTTCTGGTTCAATATTTGATGGGGATAGAGGTTTTAAATTAATCACATAAATGAGGATAAAAAACCACCTCTGTATTATGCTCATCTTTATTGGCCAGGTCTCCATTACCATAGATAATTGAGAACTGACTGTATTTATTCCCAAAGACTTCTTTAAAATGGAAAGATCTCTGTGGCATCTATAAGATTCAATTAGAAGACCTTTATAAGCACACATCTAGTTGAACCAAATGAGAGATAAATTAACCTATAAACAGCATGCTCTTTCTTGTGGAATCCTCTAATGGCCTGATTTAGGATATCAGCAGATGGGAGGTCAGTGCCCAGTGCTTTCAGAGTTCAACCCATTCATTACAATCAGGTTCATGATGCCACGAAGAGGTTCTAATGAAATACACTCCAGTAAACCTCAGAGGGGGACAGCTCATGCGTGCACAAGGCATGAGTTTAAGGCAGCAGACAGACTGTGATTTTGTATTTCTAGACAGGTAGGGGGTCCAAACAGAGCTACTGCACATTTATTAAGTTGTATTCTTTCAGGGGAGAAACTCTTGCCGCGACATCTTACCTGTAAGCTCCTTTAAGCTTTTAGCCGAAATGCTCTAGTTCACATACAAAGAAAATTGCACTGTTTGTCACTAGTCAATGTCTTCTAACATCAGGGCTTTAGTGGGAAAAGAGACACATTAAAAAGGTACCTGATCTATCCTGTATCTCGCCTAATACTACCTGAGAGTTCTTTCTTCAAGTCCTTTCTTCTCAAGCTTGGTGGGGGGCGGGGGGTGAGGAGAGGGGGTATAAACTCATGTATCTTCAATCCTGCCAAATTATAGCTCCAAATAAGAAGAAATATGTGCCTGCATTTTTTTTTAGCCAAAGTACTCCAGAAACCTGAAAAAAAGTCTGTTTTGGCCATGTCCACTAACAAAAAGCTTTATAAAATGTCTGTAAACCAAATCGAGAACATCACAGCAAGAAAACATCCACTTTTAGCATACATGTGTAACATCACAGGGTATCTTGCTGGGTTAGCAATGCCTGGTTTTATGTGGTGCTAGCAGATGAAGGATAAGACTGTCTTTCACATATGCAATACAGATGATCCTAGGGTACAACGAGATGGGCATGTAAATGAATTGGAGAGAACACATTGGAATCTTGATCTAATGCTTCCCCTGAGGACCCATGCTGAGAGGCACTCTTAGAGATGAGATGGCTTCTTCTGAGTTGGCATAAGTACTTCAGTAAATGAATCCCCTCAGAAGTTTCTAGTGGCTCCATTTTACTCTGAATTCCAATATATAATGAATAGTTTCACAGGGTAGTTTAAAAAATATTTTCTTCCAATTTTGTTATTGTTTGTTTTATTCCATATGAGTACATTTATATACCTACTCTTTTAATCTCCCTTCTCTGCTAATCATAATCAATAGTGAGTGTTGGGCATTATTTCACTTTAGAAAGTAGATTAGCTGATCAGAGCTAATAATATCCAAGTTAAAAAATTAAAACCCCGAATTCTGACACTCCATAACCTGCACTTGAGAATGACTAAATGGCCTGCTTTGCCCAAAAATGTTTGTTGATGCATATAAATTCTTCCTTTTTAAAAATAAAGTAGTAACTGGGGCGGCTGGGTGGCTCAGTCGGTTGAGTGTCTGACTTCGGCTCAGGTCATGATCTCTCGGTCCGTGAGTTTGAGCCCCGTGTCGGGCTCTGTGCTGACAGCTCAGAGCCTGGATCCTGCTTCGGATTCTGTGTCTCCCTCTCTCTCTGCCCCTCCCCCGGCTCATGCTCTGTCTCTCTCTCTGTCAAAAATAAACAAACATTACATTTTAAAAAATTTAAAAAATAATAAAATAAAGTAGTAACCATGGCACCAAGCTTTTTTTTTTTGTAACAATGAGTATAAGTAACCAGGATAAAAGATTTTCTCTTTGTAATAATTAAGATCTGATGCTCTGCCTTGTCTTCGCTAACATCCCTTTGACTCCTATTGACCTCATTCCAGAAAAAGAATCCCAATTACGTATAGGTGGCATACTTAGTATAGCTCCTTCACCATAAGGTTGCACTGTGGCGCTAAGTAGTTCCTTCAAAAGCATTCCATGGTTCTTCAGCCATGTTACCTACAGGTCTCCAGAAATCTTCAATGTTTGCCTTATGCTGTTTACTTAACTAGGTATGTCCTCCCCTTCTTTCATCTGAACTTACTTATTATGACACATGCATTTTTTCAATAAATATGTCTTTGACAAGCATTATATGCCAAGCATTATACTAAGTACTGGAGATACAGAAGGAAATAAAAGAAACAAAGATCCTGGTCCTCTCAAAGCTCAGTGTGCCAGGGAATGCAGATGAGTAAACAGGCAATTATGACGCCGTGTGGCAAACAGCAGACAAACCACATAGGAGGGACACCTAATCCAGATTTAGGGAAGCCAGCTCCTGGGAGAGTGAGATATCTCATTGTGACCTACTGGAACCAGCTAAGAAAAAGAGAGACGACTGGAAATCAATTCAAATAATCTAGGCAAAAGAAGAGCATGTGTGAAGATAAGGAACAGGAGAGGGAACCCTGAATGTTAAAGCACCAGAAAGAGCAATGCAAGTTCCCAAGGGCAGTGCCAAAAAAGGCCTTTACTGACAACACTCAAGCTAATGCTACCCCATGAGTCACCACCATGTTGTGCTCCACGATATTATATTGTCTCATTGTTTTCACAGTTCTTGTCAGTATAGTAGAAGCTCATTATCCTATAGTATTTGGAACCTATACTGAATCAGCTGATTAAAAATGGTATTTAACAAACATAAGACATGATATCAAAAACTCTAAACAGTTTATTTTTAACTCACACCATAAATATATGTTCACTTATCAGTCATGTGATGTAGGGAATGAGTCCTCTCATTGGAGGTTTGTTTTCTCTCTGTTGCATAAACCATACCTGTAATACATCATGAACAATTTCCCGTTTAGGTTTGCTTGGGATAGAGACAAAATCGAAAAACAATTTTGAAGTAATCTTAAATGCAGATAGTATTTTTACAGTGTTCCCCACCCCCAATTTTTTGTCTGTCTTATCTAAACCTAACTTGACAACTAACTTTGAGCAACTGTTATTCTTTTCAAAGTTTTTGAATTATTTTTTACAGAAACAACTGTTTCTGTCATTATCTTAATCCTTTGCTTATTTATTATTTCAACTCCTCTTGAAAGCAAGGACCTCAAATTTAGGGGCCCACCATATATGTAGCACTGAGAATACTTCCTGATGCCTTTTAGGTGTTGGTAAGTATTTACAGAACAAACAAATAAAAACTTGATGTTACAAGGAAGCAAATTCTGAAAGACTATTAGCAAGCCAGGGTAAGGAGTTTGAGTATTACCCTAAGAATGATGGCTAGTCATAAAAACATTTTGAAAGAGGATCATGGCACAACAGACATGATACAACTTTATAACTGATAAGGGTAGGAGAGCACGTGGGAGTCTGAAGCTGAGACTAATTAGGAACAAAAAGTGAACCATAGTATAAGCACTAGTGATAGATATGAATTGTGAGTAGATGTTATGTGGATAGTTATTAAGAAGTATTGGGGGGGTGGCATCTGGGTGGCTCTTTCAGTTAAGCAACCAACTCTTGATTTTAACTCAGGTCATGATTTCACAGTTGGTGAGATCAAGCCTTTCCTGCATCAGGCTCTGTGCTGACGGTGTAGAGCCTGCTTGATATTCATTCATTCATTCACTCATTCATATATTCTCTCTCTCTCTCTCTCTCTCCCCGCCCCCCAATACACATTTTTTAAGTATTTGGGAGAATTCACAACAGTGCTGGTTGTTTTTACATCCCCGTCCTCCATAACATTAATATGTATCCCCTGCCTTACTTAACTCTAGAGGGACAGAAGCTAGACACTCCTCTTGCTCACATCAGCATTCCCCCATAAAACCAGTAGAAGTCTTATGTATATGTTCAGTAAATGTTCCAGTCTCCAATAACTGTTTAAACATGGAGTTTGTTTTGAATTATATAGGAAACTTGAGCTGAATCTCAAAGAATCATAGGAGCTTTTACCCATGTTTTTAGGGCCTAAAATAAACAAAAGTAAGTCCAAGGAAATCAAGCAGAAAAGACATTCAAAAATCAAGCTGTTTATAGTCTTCCTTTTCTCCCCCATGAGATTCTGTAAAAGGGATGATTTGAGGATCTTAGAGGCAAAGACAGATGCTCAGCGCCTGTGTCTGGCATTTGGGGCAGGGCAGAGCAGTGAGTTACAGACAAAGGTGAATGCAATCAGTAGCAGTGTTTCCTGAAACCAGCAGTGAATTAGGCTTGCAGAGCACCAGTCCTCCTGAGGAGGTTTCTACAAAGAACTTTCAGGAGGACCTGGAGGAAAGCAAGTACTAGAGTCAATGAAGAAGAGAGGAGAGTCCTTTCAGAACAGAAATAAGAACATACATGAGATCTAGAAGAAGATTTTATAAAAAAAAAAAATCTTTTCACTAGATTGTAAGCTTCCTGAGGGCAAAGACTTTGACTAATTTTTAAAGTTATTTTATCTACACTGCCTGTTATGAAATCTAGCCTAAAATAAATATTTGATGAATGAACTAACATAGGGTAGTGATGAAAAGTGAAGTGTAGAAGCCTTAAATGTCAGGGAAAGTGTCACTATACTTGAGCAGGCAGGGGTTTTTGAAGGGGTAGTGGGCGTGAACGTGATTAAGTGAAGAGTCGCATTTGGGGAAGATTAATATAACATAACATCTGTGAGCAGGAGGAGAAGGAACAGGAGGGTGTGCACCTGTGGAATGGTGTGAACCTGGAACTAAATGGCAGCAATGTGTCAGAAAGGAAGTGACAGATATAGAAGATGTAATAAAGAATTGTCTGGGGGCGCCTGGGTGGCTCAGTTGGTTAGGCGTCCGACTTCAGCTCAGGTCACAATCTCGTGGTCCGTGAGTTCGAGCCCCGCATCAGGCTCTGGGCTGATGGCTCAGAGCCTGCAGCCTGCTTCTGATTCTGTGTCTCCCTCTCTCTGCCCCTCCCCCGTTCATGCTCTGTCTTTTTCTGTCTCAAAAATAAATAAACGTTAAAAAAATTAAAAAAAAAAAAGAATTGTCTGAACTTCAAGATGAATTGATGTGGAAAGAGAGAGAAGGTAAGGAGTCCAAGATAAATATTGGATTTAGAGGGGATACCCAGACAGCAATGTAAACTCACCAAGTTGGAATTAAAAAGGCAAAAAAGAGATGAAACAGATTCAGCCAATAGACAGCAAACTCAGTTTTAGGTTCTCAAAATCAGGAAGAAACCCAAGATAAAGTCAGAGTGAAAAAGGAGGTGGAATCCAGGCTCATAATGACACAGCAATAACTGACATTTGCTGAGAGTCCCTATGCGCCATGCACAATGCTATTTTGTCTTTACCTGGATTAGGTCTTTCAACACTAATGGTTTGATTTCTATTTTACAGATGGGAAAACCAAGGCAAAGAAGGTTAAATTACTTGTCCAAGGCCCCACAGTCAGTGTAATGATCAGAGTTTATATTCATAATCGCCCATCTGTGCCATGCTGTGTGAGTTTCTCAATCAGAACAGTTCATACCTGGAAAACAGGTCACCAGCAGAAAGAAGAAAACTTGTGCAATAAACACCCTCCTGGGACACTGCCTCTATTGGAGCCTGACTCACTGGGGCTACCTTTGCAGGGTCAACAACCCCATTCCAGACCTACCCTAACAGTAACAGAGATAAAAAGCTCTCTAGCCAGAATGGATATTTTAAGTCCCAACGAATTTTTAAAAATATGAAGGTTACTGCTAAAGAACACAGAACACATGGAATACACTAATAGAGACTCTCAAATACTGCATAATTTAATTGGAGCTATAATTTACATCTTTCTTAAACTGCATATCAATTTCCTAAGTTTTTAACATCTCACAATTGAACTGCTTTCTAGTATTCCACTATCTTGCCATGCAAACCTATATATGATTCCATCTATTTTTACTGTTTAAAATGTATATATATGTAAATTATTATTCATTGGATCCTTTTGCATCTGAGATATAAATGCTGAATCAATGTGGGAAACATCAAGTGTCTGTTTTAACCTGACTTGATTATATCTAAATATAAAATATAAATTAGCATTTTATTCTTGGTTGTATTTATTGTTGTATTATATCATGCATTAATTAAAAACATATGTGTTTTAAAAACACCTAATTTACAATTCACCTGTCTATACCTCCATAACGCCAAAATTTGTAAAGACTGAAAGATTTACACTAAATTTTCAGCAGAATGTAATATATCCATATTGATTATTTTTCAGATTTATTATTGATCTTAGCTCAGTATTAAAGGTTAAAAAATAGAAAATAACCAGGTTCCAAGCTGTCTGTGTCTTGTAACACTGCCAAACATCATTTGTCTCATCTATTGATGTGATTGACACATAGATATGATTCAGGGGGGAAACCATTATTAATAGGAAGAAAAGTTACGACTATTGAATCATGACACTTTGCTGTTTTAAGTAATTTGCTGGCTCTGTGTTCTCAAAGAGAACATCGTTGAAATGGAGGACAGGTTAAAGAAACTGCACCTTTTTAAAAAAATCAAAACACTAATGGAATGAGACATTGAGATTTAAAATAAAGTAAGTGCCCAGAGGTGGAAAGTGTCAGGATGGTTACAACACCAAATCAAACTCTGTTCCCAGCTCCCCACTCCCACACCTTCTCTACCAACCCCCTCCCCAGGTTACGGGAATGTGAACCTTCCACAGTTGTCACACAAGTGAAAATTATGTCTACACGATTGACCATGAATTATCAGAGAAATTCACTTGGTGAAATATGACTTACCTACAAAATCTGAGACACAGAAGTCTCTGAAACACAATGAGAGATTCCAGGGAGAGATATACCATAATTTGTTCTAGTGGTTCTTTTTGTTCAAGTGGAGAATTGATTAAAATAGAAAGCTAAAGAGAAAACAGTCTCACCTATCCTTTTTTGGCCCACTGAATTGCATCTGTTTCTCTGTCCTAAAACTTTGTAATGTGTCTCCCTCCCTTAATCTTAGCCTTACAAATAACTGGGTGCTCTTAGACAAAAGTAGATGATGGGGGATGAGCATAACCCTACAAATCCATCACTACAATGCGGGGGGGGGGTGGATAATTGACAATATTCTGCAACTGGTGCATTATCTGTGGAATCTAAGTAGTTGCTCTGTAACATGTTTCGAATACACCCTAGCATTAAACCTCAACATTTACTGCTGGAGTTTAAAACTGACCCCAAACTAGGTTTCCTGCTCCAAGCCTGCTACACATGAAAGAAATCATTTACCACATTTCTAACAGAATTTTCTTTCAAAAGCATAGTTCAAGTTATGCCGTTTCCAGTTCCCAAATACTTGATGGCTTCTGTCTCCCAGATAACATTCAGAGGCCATCCGTGGCATTCCGGATGTTACATAATCCAGCTCCAGTCTTAGTTCCTTGCACTCTCCTTCAAGCTCTGGCCATCCTGTGCTACTTGCTAATCCCTCAACAGGTACACTTCATCAAACCCCCAAGCCTTTGCTCATGATGTTTTTCTCTGTTGAGAATGTTCTTGCTTCTATTCTTTACCTCATGAAATCGTATTCTTCTTCAATGCTCAAGTCAAACGTTTCCTTCTCTGTGAACACCTCTGACCACCACCATACCAGAGAGAAATAATATCCTTCCTCTTTGTCCTTCCAAAACACTATCATGCCATGAGCACTCCTCTAATTGTGTTATAGTCAATTGAATCTCTTCATTTTCCCCTAAGGGACATTCAGGCTTTGTGAAATCTTCTCTTATTTATCTTTGTGTTCCCAGGGATTAACATACAATAAGTGCTCAATAATTATTTGTTAAGTTTAATTAGAGGAAAGAAAGCTGTGCTCTTATTCCATATAAAACAGAGCAATTTTAAGACAAGTAGAATAAAATACCTAGGTATTCAGAGGCTTGTGACTGAATCATAATCAGAGATAAGATTTACAGGCTTGCATAAGACACGACCCCTAACTTTAGTAACATTAGTCACTGGGAAAACATACAAATAAAATAACATACACATTCATTTGACAAGGATTTGTTAGGCATAATGTGCAAGGCATTCTACTAAACAGATATCACATAAATATTATAGATAAGTATTTCAAAAACTTAATAAGGTGAGATTAGTATCCATTGAAGCAATTGGGAAAGGCTTCATGGAGAAGCTAACATGTGACTTGGGACCTTGAATAAGATTAATACTTAAAAAGGAGCAAATGGATTGTATATGTAAGACAGCAATGGCAAAACAAAGTGGATGATGAGGGAAGTAGGTAAGTCCATTTGGCCAGAAAGCAGCATATATTTATGACTAATTGGAGCTGGATGAGATATTTAGCTGGAGATCGGATTGGAGAGGACCATAAAATAAAGTTTAGGAGATGGATCTTACTTCAAAGACATTGGCAAGTCATGGAAAGTTAGAGAGTATAGTATTTTGAGGCCATTGTAAAAAGCTAGGAGAGGGAAAGAAATAAAAATAAACTTTCTGAGAAATCTACAACAGTACAGGCTCAAAGGATGAGGAAATGGATTATGGGATGGCAATGGAAAGGAAGAACTTCCACATAACAAATAAAAATGAAAAGTGGTTTTTGAGTCCAAGCTCTAAACTCTGATATATACATATGGCTTAAAATCCAGCTCTACAACTCAGTAGTCATGTCAATGCCTCAGGGGGGTTTTCATTCTAGACTGGAAAGGGAGGGGCACCTGGGTGGCTCAGTCAGTAAAGCATCCAACTTCGGCTGAGGTCAGGATCTCACAGTTCACGAGTTCAAGCCCTGTACTGGGCTCCATGCTGACAGCTCAGAGCCTGGAGCCTGCTTCAGTTTCTGTGTCTCCCTCTCTCTCTGTCCCTCCTCCACTCATGCTCTGTCTCTCTCTCAAAGATAAATAAACATTAACAAAAAATTTTAAGGGAAAGAGTGTGTGTGTGTGTGTGTGTATATATATATATATATATATATATATATATATATATAACATTATACATATATGATACAGTATATAATAAATATATAACATACATAGCATCATATAAAGTATATCCAATAGATACTTTATGGGAACCAAATGAGATAATGCACATAAGGCAAATAGAAATGCTTAGAAAACAAATGTATACTGGGTAATAGAAAGGGGTCAGGACTAACTCCATAATTTAGAATCTCCATAGCTGGGAGACTGGGAAGCTGACAAACTGGGAAGCTGGATATAGATATGATTTGGGAGATAATGGCAGTTGGTATTCAGATATACTGAGTTAAGAGGGTACATTAAACTATAGGCATCCATGTGAGCAGCTGAAGACCTAGGACTAGTGTACAGGAGAAATAACAAGTTGGAGACACAGAAGATGCTCATTCACTCATTTATGCATTTAGCAAATATTTATTGAATACTTTCTCCATTTCAACCATTGTGCTAGATGCTGGGGGTGAGGGTGAAGGGAGGAAATAAGAGATGTGAGCATACATGCTGTATCCACACAGCGAAGAGTCTACTGAGAACTGCATCGTCAAACAACTACAAACTATGATAAGTAAATGTAAAGGAAAAGCCATCCTCCAAAAAATCACAATGGACACCATCAGCGTGGCTAACATAGCCAATGCAAAATGCAAAGAGAAATCCCTCAGACTGCTTCAGTGGTGCCTTTTTTCTATTGTAGCCGAATTTCGTTTAGCACTGGGAGTTAAGACCGGGCCATTCTCTGAAACTCCAGTTGCATCATTCCATATTAGATTGAAACTGGCATGGTCAATCAAGTCAATACATCTGACCCATGGTCACATGGATCCATGGAGAAGAAGCCAAGGACGGGTGGTTGCCAAAGGAATGATTCCAAAATCAAAAATTTTAAGTGCTGTATTATTTGACCCACCCCTCACATCTGAGCAAATTTAAAAAGAAAACAAAAATGGAAATGAGACTGCAGAAACCCCCTCTTTTATACCCCCAAAAAGGGTGAGGGCAAGGAAAGGCTTTCTTTTAAGAGTATTGTTTAGAGCAGTTATATAGAAGCATTTACTATTCCCACCCAGGCTTCCTTAGTGGTCTTGGAGTACACAAAGTCCCATAGCTGTACTTCCTCCTCTTCCTCCTCAAAAAAAAAAAAAAAAAAAAAAAAATTAGGGGCACCTGGGTGGATAAGTCGTTTAAGCATCCAACTTCAGCTCAGGTCAGGTCATGATCTCTCAGTCCGTGAGTTGGACCCCCGTGTCAGGCTCTGTGCTGACAGCTCAGAGCCTGGAGCCTGCTTCAGATTCTGTGTCTCCCACTCTCTCTGCCCCTCCCCGACTCACACTCTGTCTCTCTCAAACATAAACAAAAACATTTAAAAATAATTATGTAGGCTACAGTGACAGGGCTCATCTTTACACATCACACCACTACTTTACCGTAAATTTTATACAAATTCAAAATTCTCAAAACATACAAAAGGGCCTTCCACAGTCTCTGCTGCCTTCCTCTCCGATGTGGTGTACCCTGAGGTTAGACCTCTGCTAACACAGGAAAACTTTGAGGAGTATTGGGTCTCCCCACAGAGTAGCCATCATCATCCACTGGGCCACTTCACAAGGAGGCTTGTGGCAACAACACAAACATAAAATTTCTACCAATGTATAATTTCCCAAACACTAGAACAGTGATTACTTTCCGTAAACTAAAAAAGAACACACCTCCACACCTGTATCTCAGGTGTCCAACATTATTTGATTGGCATGTAACAAACATTTCAGATTCTCAAGTGATCCAAGTCTACCGTCTATACTCACAAACCGAAATACGGAGTAAGGAGACCCTGCCAGGAAAGTCCTCTTTTCACACAGGGATTAAGAACACGGGCCCTGGAGTCAGACCATATGAGTTGAAACACAGTTCTGTCACTTAATTTCTTGGGCAAATCACTAAAATTCTCTTTCCCAAATTTGGCATTTGTCAAATGTGGACGATGATTGTACTTACCTCATAGAGTCGCTGGAACATTAAATATTACTGTACTGCACTTAGAACAGTGCCTGGCACGTTACAAGCATTCCAAAAAAATGTAAGCTGATATCATAATAGATAACAAATTTTATTTACTCAAGAGTCAACACATTTTGAACACATTTTAATATTCTTGTATTGAGCTCCTATCTCCAGGTGAATAAACCAGGGTTACTGTCTTTAGGAAGCTTACAGTTAGAGGGCTGAATTTTGGTTCCAGCAGATTGAGGTTGGAGAAATCAGTGAAAACAGGCAGAGACTCATTATCTAAATGGTGTCCTCATCAGTGTAGTCCAGCACAGGTGAGAACCCTTCCAGCATTGGGCCACCATTCCTCTGCCTGCACCTTACTAGTGTACAGAGGAATCCCATTTCTTGTCCCTGTTTGCATGTGTGTTACCCTTACAACTTGATGAGCTTGTTGAGTTGAGCTTCACCAGTGCAAATGTGTGCAGATATACACACAGGTACACACCCTTAGAGGGGCCCCACACTTGACTTAATGCTCTGTCATCAAACCCTTCATAATTTTTGCACAAGAGACCCGGTATTTTCACTTTGCACTGGGCCCCGCAAATTATACAGCTGGTTCTGCCTGGGACCGTATTATTTTTCATCTCTATAACCCCAGGAACAGTACAAAAACTTGATACATTTTATTGAAAGAATGACATTTATCAGCAAATGAATGGATTAAATGCATGAATGAATGAATGACTCTGAAAACAACTGAGACATTGAAACCCAAATTACGTTTCTTTTTCCCTTAAAGGGATGATGATGGGCCAGGATCCCATGAAGCACTGCCACGGATGCTAATCCTCCAGTGGCACGAAGTGCAAAGCATTGCTTTGCTGGGTTTCAACCATGAGGCTCCCACCAGTGTTAATGGGCGCTGGGAAAGGGAATTGATGGCAGGCCTGAGCAAGGCCTGTAGGATTCATTTTGATAACTGGATTCAGTCACATTTACTCCTTAAAGGTTATTAGTTATTTTAAATAATTTTGTTAAATGCTCAAGAGGGAAAATGAAGACGTATTAATAAACACACAATTATACAGGTTAGAGCAACAATGCAGTGCTGGTCATTCAGGAACCTTGTGCTAATTTTAATTAGCTGCTTTCCCTTGCTTTCAAATGTAATTAAAGAAGCTTAGTTGTGCTCAGTGATGCAAGCCACCTTATTTAATCACTAACATTATTTCCCTGAACTATTAATGATTTTCAAAACGCTTGTTTATGCAGAATTAGAACAGTAATTACCTTACCAGTTAATTTTGTACCTTCACATTTCACACCTAGCTCAAACGTCATTCATTTACCACGGCTTCTCTGTCAAAACAAAGAAATGCTTGTTCTAAATGTGCTTCTGAGTGCCAAATTGAAAGCCAAGTTTTGTAACACTAATAAAGTAGCTCCCAAGTGAAACAGGTGTAGTAATTTAGACCCTTCCTGTCTCGAGCTTGCGCGTACATGCTATGTCTTTTCTTTATTAGCTTTAAAATGAGAGCTTGGTGTGCAAAATAAGCTATTTAATTCAGACTTGTGGAGCAGAATATAATCTTTAATTTAAACTAGTGCAGTAAAAAGAGGCCTTTAATTTTAACTGGCATGTGCGTGTGAATTTGAATTAATAATCCAGAAAATTGAAACTGTTTTGCCGCTGTTGCTGGATATTGACTGTTCTTCACATGCCCTTAGTTTCACTCACTCGATTTCTCTCCCAAACCCTGGCTAGTGATTTCCTTCCCTACTTTTTTTTCCTTGTGATATAGCTGCTTTATGCAAAGCAGAGCTTTCTGAAAAAGAAAGTCTCAGTTGACTGAACTCCCCTTACCACAAAAAAAAAAGCACTTTAATAAAGGAATACTAAATCTGTATTAATTTAGTTTACAAAAAGAATATAATTGGTGTATTCATTATATCTACTTAAGACGTAATTCAAGTGCACTCTGAATTCATGCCTGATTGAATCCTTAGATGGGAAGACAATCTACCCACCTTCCTAGTGACAAAACCCTGCTGAATCCAACGGTACCAATTCCTATTCTGAAGTTTGTTTTCACACTGGAAGCAACTTTTTAGAAAATACTGGTAACAACAATTGCACCTATGATGCTACACTGACTAGGATTTAATAGAGCTCAATCATACCCACCCTCACGGCCTTTGCATAAGGATTACCGATCCAGGAAGCCTCCAGGTATTCTGCTAACCCTCAGTGCTCCTTCCCGGCATCCCAGAAACACAATGATGTGCACCCTACGATGAACTCCTGTCACTATAGATTAACTCCGCCATTAATACAGGGCATTTGTAACTGGTAACACACTTCTCTCCCAAAAACATTTCCCAGACTCAACACCTTAGAGCAGCAGCCATGTCTTTTCAGTTAATATTTGCATACGATTTAATAAATTTCTGAGGTGGAAATTAATACTAGAAACAAATGTGCATTCCAAAATGTCAAATAGGTGGGCTGTTGTGCAAAAATGTGATGAAGGGAAAGAATGTCAACATTACTGGAGGACATAAAATGTGAATTTTAGGGCAGAGAAAGGGAAGGAATCGTGTGATTAGGATTAGGAGAGGCTACTGATTGTATCAGATATGCATTTAGACTAGTGAGGGAAGATAAGGAAAAGCAGAAGATGCAAAAAAACTCCAGGAGGTTAGAATATCTGGGATCAAACAGCATTGAGGACAAGCCCCTGATAGAACTGGTGGTGAATACCCACAGCCTCCTCTTCCCCAAGAAGCAGCATCCATGGGGCCTTCAGCAAGAGGATCCATGCCTCCTATATGAGAAGAGAGTGCCCTTTTGAAGGAAGGACCATGGACGGAATCCTAATGGCCCCACTATCCGCCAGGCCAAATATAGCTGGATGCTAGACAGCCACCCAGAAATAGATATGCATTTATGTAAATGCCTATACTGTTTTTGCTAGTTCATGAAGGTCTTTTAATAGAAGGCAAAGTTTTTCATTAATTAAAGCTTAAAATTTAAATGGCTAGAAGGCAATTGTCTGTGAAGGTGAGACTCATTCACACCAGAGAACAACAGTCAACATGGGTATGTAACAATACTATGTGATTTCTGCAGGATGGCTACAAAGAGAAGACACGTGCAGAGGCATTTTGACATTGTCCAGAAGACAAATGCCTCTATTTCTGCTTCATGTGTACTTTGTTATAAAGACACTCCATTTACCACAGAGTTTTTAATCAAGGTACAGGCATACTTTGTTTTATTGTACTTCACTTTATCATGCTTTGCAGATATTATGGCTTTCACAGATTGAAGGTTTATGGCAATCCTGCATCAAACAAGTCTATCAGTGCCACTTTCCCAACTCTATCTGCTCACTTCATGCCTCTGGGTCACATTTTGGTAATTCTCACAATGTTACAAATTTTTTCATTATTTTTATGTTTGTTATGATAATCTTTGGTCAGTGATCTTTGATGTTACTATTGTAAATGTTTTGGGGAGCCACAATCTGCACATTTAAAAGACGGTGAACTCAATTGATAAATGTTGTACGTACGTGTTCTCACTGTCCCACCCACCGGCGTTTCTCTAGCTCTCTCCCCTTCTTAAAGCTAGAAATGATTAAGCTCAGTCAGGGAGGCATGCCGAAAGCCAACACAGGCCAAAAGCTAGGCCTCTTGTGCCAAGTAGCCAAGTTGTGAATGCAAAGTAAAAGTTCTTGAAGGAAATTAAAAGTGCTACTCCAGTGAACACACGAACAATAAGAAAGTAAAACAGCCTTGTAGCTGATATGGAGAAAGTTTTAGTAGTCTAGATGGAAGGTCAAACCAGTCACAATATTCCCTTAAGCCAAAACCTAATCCAGAGTAAGGCCCTAACTCTCCTCAATCTCATGAAAGCTGAGAGAAGTGAAGAAGTTACAGAAGAAAAATTGGAAACTAGCAGAGGCTGGTTCATGGGTTTAAGGAAAGAAGCTGTCTTCATAACATAAAAGTGCAAGGTGAAGCAGCAGATGCTGATGTAGAAGCTGCAGCAAGTTATCCAGAAGATCCAGCTAAGATAATTCATGAAGGTGGCCACACTAAACAATAGATTTTCAACGTAGATGCAACAACCTTAAATTGGAAGAAGATGTTATCTAGGACTTTCTTCACAAGAGAGGAGAAGTCAATGCCTGGCTTCAAAGTTCAAAGGACAGACTGCCTCTCTTATTAGGGGCTAACAAAGCTGAGGACTTAAGTTGAAGCCAATGTTCATGTATCATTGTGAAAATCCTATGGCCTTTAAGAATTATGCTAAACCTACTTTATCTGTGCTCTAGAAATGGAACAACAAAGACTCAATGATAGCACATCTGTTTACATCAGAGTTTACTGAATATTTTAAGCTCACTATTGAGAACTGCTCAGAAAAAAAGATTCTTTTCAAAATATTACTGCTCAGTGATAATGCACCAGATTACCCAACACTCTGATGGAGATGGACAATAAGGTGAATGTTGTTTTCATGCCTACTAACAAAACATCTACTTTGCAGCCAATGGATCAAGGAGTAATTTCGACTTGCAAGTCCCCTAATTTAAGAAATACATTTCATGAAGCTGTATTTACCACAGATTGTGATTCCTCTGATGGATCTGGGCAAAATCCATTGAAAATATTTCAGAAAAAAAATCAGGATGCCATTAAGACACATTCCTGAATCATGGAAAGAGGTGAAAATATCAACAGGAGTAGGAGTTTAGAAGTGGATTCCAACCATCATGGATGACTTGGCAGGGTTTAAGACATTGTAGAGGAAGTAACTGCAGAAGTGGTGGAAATAGCAAGAGAACTAGACTTAGAAGTGGAGCTTGAAGATGTGACTGAATGGCTGCAATCTCACGATAAAACTTTCACAGATGAGGGGTTGCTTTTTATGGATGAGCAAAGAAAGTGGTTTCTTGAGATGGAATCTATTCTTAGTGAAGATGCTGTGAAGTTGTCGAAATGACAACAAAGGATTTAAAATATGACATAAACTTAGTTGATAAAGCAGCATCAGGGACTGACAGGATTGTCTCCAATTGTGAAAGAAGCTCTACTACAGATAAAATGCTACAGAAAAATTCTGAAAGGATGAGTCCATCAGTGTAGCAAACTTCATTGTTGTCTTATTTTAAGAAATTGCCACAGCCACCCGAACCTTCATCAATGACCACCCTGATCAGTCACAACCAACAACACTGAGGAAAGGCCCTCCCCCAGCAAAGAGATCAGGACTCATCAGAAGTTCAGATGATGGTTAACACTTCTTAGTACTAAAGTATTTTTAAATTAAGGTATGTACATTGGTTTTTTAAGACATAATGCTACTGCACACTTAATAAACTACAGTATAATGTAAAGTTAACTTTAATATGCACTGGGAAGCCAAAAATTTCATTTGGCTCACTTTATTGCAATAGTCACTTTATTGCCATGGTCTGGAAATGAACCTGCAATATTTCCAAGATATCCCTGATAACTATGGTTTTGTATGGTACAGCTTTTATTTTGTTTTAATTTGGTAATATTTCCTCAAACTAGGTTTTACCAGAGAGAACAAGCTCCTCAAAGGTAGGATCCATGTTGTATATATGTATCTCCATGTTAGGAGCAAGTTCTATGCTCATTAAATAAAACAGTAAATAAAACTCAAAACTTGGTAGCATACTAATTGATGTACTGCTTGAATCACCAGCTATCAAAAGGCAAATTTTACCAAACTTTCTAACCAGTTTAATTCCTTGTAAATGAATCTCAGCAGTGGCTATCCCTTTAGCCTGGTGCATTGTACATACAATTTCATTTATCAAACATTGATTGCATGTTTACGAGGTGCCAGGCATTGTGCTAAGCTCTGAGAAAACAGATTAGTAAGGCCCTGCTTTCACTCCCATCTCTAGTGCAGGAGAGAGACACATAAACAAATAAGTTGAACATGATGTGGTATGAATCACAGAGAGGAAAGACTCTCTCAGAATAGATTATCAACTCTTTCAAAGATCTCTAGGGATATTTGACATATTTGTATTTTGTTCCATGTTGTGGCTTTATTCCTTACTGTAATGTTGTTCTAGAAGACTACTGAGGATCTTTTCAGTTCTAAAATGTGACTAGATTTCCCTTAAGTCAAACTGGAATATACTCTAATTTAAATCCATTTCCTATCGTTAAAATCTCCTGGACCATAGAAAAAAAGCTGGTTTTAATTTCCTATAGAAAAAAGATTATGAATTAAAGACAATCATAAAGCCAATGTTTAGTCTTCCCTGGAGTAAAACATTCCAGTTACAGTTGTCTACCTTCATAATGGCTTCCCATTCCTCAATAAGTAGTGCTTTAATAAGTATACAGTATACCTTGAAAATATAATTGAAGGTTATCTCCAAGTCACTTTATTTTTCTATATTATTTGTCTCTTCTTTCTTTCCTTCCTATCTCCCTCACTTTCTATAAGTTTATGATCTTGATAGACATTATGCGTGGAACATGAAGGCTGATAAAACCAATCCCTGCCCTTAAGGATCTTACAGCTCTGTCAGGAAGACAGTATAAATGTGTTACTAAGGAAACCACAAATAAAGTAGTTCAGAGTGAGTAAAAATAAATAATCAGAAAAATATTGATGGAGGAAATGGACAGATGTAATTTCCACAGGAAGAATGGAGGAAATACATTCTAGGTAAAGAAGCCATGTAACAAGGAACAAAGGAGCATTGGGTGTACTTAAGGAATTCTAAATAATAATCATTATTGGGTGAATGTAGTAAGATACCAAATGATTGCATGGAAGATAAGGCTGGAAAAGCAAGTTGAAGGCAAAGGTTGGGTGCCCTTGCATGTCATGCAACAATGGTTGGAATTTATTATCCAGGGCAATGTAGAGCCACTGAGGACTTTTGAATGGAACAGCAAAATCAATAAAAACAAATTAGTTTCCTTGCCTCTTAGAAAGGAGAGTGCATAAAGCATGAGTTTTGAAATTAGACAGAACCAGGTTAAATTCTGGCTATTCCATTTGCTTAATAATGAGAACATTTCTTAAACTTCTCCTCTAGCCTCAGTTTCCTCCTTTGTAGACTAGGAAAACAAAACCTCTGATATGGGAGGAGAGTTAAGATGGTGGAGCAGCATAGAGACTCTGAGCTTGTCTCATCCCTGAAATGCAGCTAGATCAGCACCAAACCATTCTGAATACATAGGAAATTGATCTGAGGATTAACACAACAACGTGCATAACTTGAGCCACAGAACTGGGCAGGTAAGTGGTGTGTAAAGGTGAACTGGGAGAGAGAAAAGCCGTGGAGGGTAGGGAGCTGTTTTTGCTGACAGATGACAGAGAAAGGAGGAGAGTGTGGTGCATTGAGGGAGTGCAGGAAAAACATAGCTAGAGACAAAGAGAGAGAGAGAGAGAGAGAGAGAGAGAGAGAGAGAGAGAGAGAGAGAGAGAGAGAGAAAGAGAGAGAGAGAGTGTGAAAACACTCCCAGGGGACTGAACAAGAAATATGTTCCCCAAAACCATTGACAGGAAGAAAGGAAAGGGTTTCAATACCACCAGGATTCTGAAGTTCGAAGCTCAGTGCCTGGTGGTGCTCTGGTGAAGAAGTATGGCAAATCCCCAAGAGCAGTCAGTGGAGTTTGAGGGGTCCATGTGCCACATGGGGAGAAGCAGTTCTTCTGCCTGGAGAGCATTTGGTAGAGACCATACGGCCTCCCCATAGGCAGAAGTCCCAGCAGACCCCAGAGAGCAGCCACATTTGCTGGTATTGGGACAAAGATGCCAGAGTGTGATGAAACTTGGTGCTGTCTGTGGATTGTGGTTTGCCAGCATCTCTGAACCTCTACTGCTGTGCAATTGCACAAATGTTTTCTGGGGCAAGCCGGCACCTGGCCATTGCTCAGCAAGACCCTCCCACAGAGGGCCAATGGGTCCAATGGGTCCAAGCCACAGGGGTCTTTAAAAGTGTGGGGCTTTGAAATACAACCCATCTGAGATAAAACTCTGGAGGGAGGTGCTGCCTGGCAGGCAGACAGCTTGGACATGGACAGGTAGAGGTGGGGAGTGGATAGAGGCCTGAGACAAAGGAGGAGTGCTTGATTCTGGGTGGGTGAGAGCACCAAGTTCCTGTGCCAGAGACTAGGGAGCTGGATGAAGCCATTTCCACTGCACCAGCATATGCAAATGTGCACCAAACTGATCCACCTCTGTAAGATAAGCAGCGCCATCTAGCAGAGAATGGAGCCATTACACCAAGTCCCATCCAATTGTGCCTTCCAAGCACATCCCATAGAAGAATAGCACATGTTGCTCCACTTACTTAATATACAGAATATAGAAGGCTTCATAATTTCAGTTCTAGTGGAAACTGGATGTAACTTCACTTGGGTTTCATTCTGTTTACTAGTTCATTTATTTGTTCATTTGTTTTGTTTCTGTGTTGGCTTAATTGTTTTCATTTTTTCTTTATTTTTCTTCCTTCTTCTAGGATACAGAAAGAGAAAAATTTTTATTTCTATTTCTTTTTTACTTTAGTTTTTATTTTTCCTAATTTTTTATTCTACTTCATTTTATTTCATTTTATTCTATTTTATATGATTTTTTAATTTTAAATTTTTCTTATCTTTTTTTGTTTTTATTTTCTTTCCCTTTTTTCTCTATTCTATCAAGTTTCTTTCAACAAGCAGACCAAAACACACTTAATATCTAGCTTTCTTTGACTTTTTTTGTTTTTAATTTTTTTTTATTAATTTTTTTCTTCCTCCAAAGTGACAAAATGAAGGAATTCACCCCAAAATAAAGAACAGGAAGAAATGAAGCCAGGGGCTTAATTAACACAGATAAAAGCAAGATGTCTGAACTAGAATTTAGAACCATGATAGTAAGAATACTAGCTGGAGTTGAAAAAGACATAGAATCCCTTTCTGTGGAAATAAAAGGAATAAAATCTAGTCAGGATAAAATTAAAAATGGCATCCGAGATGCAATCTCGAATGGATGCCATGACAGCAAGGATTGATGAAGCAGTACAGTGAATCAGCTATATAGAAGACTAAATTATGGAGAATGAAGCAGAAAAACAGAGGGAAACTAGGGCAAAAGAGCACAGTACACAACTTAGAGAATTCAGTGACTTATTTAAAATAACATCCAAATCATACAAGTCCCAGAAGATGAAGAGAGAGAAAAAGGGGCAGAAGATTTATGTGAGCTAATTATAGCAGAAAACTTTCCTAATCTGGGTACACAGACATTAAAATCCAAGAAGCACAGACAACTCCCATTAGATTAAAAAAAAACAGACCATCACCAAGGCATATCATAGTCATATTCACAAAATACACCGACAAGGGAAGAATTATGAAAGCACCAAAGGAATAAAAGTCCTACAAAGGAAGACAGATCAGGTTCGCAGCACACATATCCACAGAAACTTGGCAGGTTAGAAAGGAGTGGCAGGATATATTCAACGTGCTGAATCAGAAAAAACTTATGCAGATAAGAATTCTTTATCCAGCAAGGCTATCATTCAAAATAGGATAGATAAAGAGTTTCCCAGGCAAATAAAAACTAAGGAGATTGTTACCATTAAACCAGCCCTCAAAGAAATTTTAAGGGAGACCCTTTGAGTGAGAAAAAGACAAAACAAAACAAAAAAGACCTAAAACAACAAAGACTAGAAAGGACCAGAGAATATCACCAGAAATACCAACTCAACCAGCAACACAATGATGCTAAATTCATATTATTCAGTACTCACTCTAAATGTAGATGGACTAAACGCTCCAATCAAAAGACACAGGGTATCAGAATGGATAAGAAAAAAATACCCATCTATACGCTGTTTACAAGAGACTCATTTTAGACCTAAAGACACGTGCGGATTGAAAGTAAGGGGATAAAGAACCATCTATCATGCTAACAGTCATCAAAAGAAAGCTGGAGTAGCCATACTTACATTAGACAAACTAGATTTTAAAATACTGTAACAAGAGATGAAGAAGAACACTATATCATAATTAAGTGTCTATCCACCAAGATCTAACCATTGTAAATATTTATGCCCCCAACATGAAGAACCCAAATATTATAAATCAATTAATCACAAACATAAAGAAATCTCATTAATAATAATACCATAATAGTAGGGGACTTCAAAATTCCACTTACAGCAATGGACAGATCATGTAAGCAGAAAATCAACAAAGAAACATTGGCTTTTAATGACACACTGGACAAGATGGACTTAACAGATATATTCAGAACATTTCATCCTAAAGCAACAGAATACACATTCTTCTCGAGCGCACATGGAACATTCTCTAGAATAGATCACATACTGGGACAAAAATCAGCCCTCAACAAGTACAAAAAGATTGAAATCATACCTTGTATATTTTCAGACCACAATGCTATGAAACCCGAAATCAAACACGAGAAAAAAAATTTAGAAAGACCATGAATACTTGGAGATTAAAGAACATCCTACTAAAGAATGAATGGGTTAACCAAGAAATTAAAGAGGAAATTAAAAAGTACACATTAGCCAATGAAAATGAAAACATGACAGCCCAAAATTACTGGGATGCACCAAAGGCGGCCATAAGAGAAAAGTATATAGCAATTCAGGCCTTTGGAAAGAATGTGGAAAGGTCTCAAATACACAACCTAACCTTTCCCCTGGAAGAGCTAGGAAAAAAAAAACAGCAAATAAAGTCCAAAACCAGCAGAAGAAAAGAAATAATAAATATTAGAGTGGAAATCAATGATTTAAAAAAAAAAAAAAAGTAGATCAATGAAACTAGGACCTGGTTGTTGGAAAGAATTAATAAAATTGAGAAAACCCTAGCCATATTGTTCAAAAAGAAAAAGACTCAAATAAAATCACGAATGAAAGAAGAGAGAGATCAACCAACATCACAGAAATACATACAATAATAAGAAAATATTATGAGCAATTATATGCCAACAAATTGGGCAATCTGGAAGAAATGGACAAATTCCTAGAAACATATAAACTACCAAAACTGAAACAGGAAAAAATTGAAAATTTGAACAGACCCATAACCAGTAAAGAAATTGAATTAATAACCCAAAATCCCCTAACAAACAAAAGTCCTGGGCCAGATGGCTTTCTAGAAGAATTTTACCAAATATTTAAAGAAGAGTTAACACCTATTCTTTTGAAGCTGTTCCAAAAAATAGAAATGGAAGGGAAACTTCCAAACCCATTCTATAAAGCCAGCATTACCTTGATTCTAAAACTAGACAAAGAACCCACTGAAAAGGAGAACTATAGACCAATTTCTCTGATGAACATAGATACAAAAATTTTCAACAAGATACTAGCAAACTGGGTCCAATAATACATTAAAAGAATTACTCACCAGGATCAAGTGGGATTTATTCCTGGGATGCTGGGCTGGTTCAATATATGCAAATCAATCAATGTGATACATTACATTAATAAAAGAAAGGATAAGGGGACTCCTGTGTGACTCAGTCAGTTAAGCGCCTGACTTCAGCAAAGGTCATGATCTTATGTTTTGTGAGTTTGAGCCCTATGTCGGGCTCTGTACTGACAGCTCAGAGCGTGGAGCCTGCTTCAGATTCTGTCTGTCTGTCTGTCTGTCTCTCTCTCTCTCTCTCTGCCCTTCGCCCCCTCACACTCTGTCTCAAATAAATAAATAAATAAATAAATAAATAAATAAATAAATAAGGGTGTCTCAATAGACACTGAAAAAGCATTTGACAAAATACAGCATCCTTTCTTGATAAAAACCCTCAAGAAAGTAGGGATAGAAGGATCATACCTCAATATCATAAAGGCCATATATTAAAGACCCACCACTAATATCATCCTGAACTGACAGCTTCCCCCCTAAGGTTAAGAACACAACAAGGACGTCCACTCTCACCACTGTTATTCAACATAGTATTAGAAGTCCTAGCCTCAGCAATCAGACAACACAAAGAAATGAAAGGCATCCAAATTGGCAAGGGGAAGTCAAACTTCCACTCTTCACAGACAACATGATACTTTATGTGGAAAACCCAAAAGACTCCACCAAAAAACTGCTAGAACTGATTCATCAATTCAGCAAAGTCTCATGAAATGAAATCAATGTACAGAAAACGGTTGCATTTCTATAAAACAATGAAGCAATAGAAAGAGAAATCAAGGAATCAACCCCATTTACAACTGCACTAAAAAACATAAAATACCTAGGAATAAACCTAACCAAAAAAACATTGAAAACTATAGAAAGCTTATGAAAGAAATTGAAAAACATACAAAAAAATGGAAAAACATTCCATGCGCATGGATTGGAAGAACATATAGTTTTAAAATGTTCATATTATCCAAAGCAATCTACATATCCAATGCAATCCCTATCAAAATTACACCAGCATTATTCACAGAGCTAGAACAATCCTAAAATCTGTATGGAACCAGAAAAGACCCCGAATAACCAAAGCAATCCTAAAAAAGAAAACCAAGCTGGAGTCATCACAATTCTTCAAGCTGTATTATAAAGCTATACTCATCAAGACAGTATGGTAACAGTATGGAGGTTCCTCAAAAAAATTAAAAATAGAACTACCCTACAACCCAACAATTGCACTACTAGGTATTTATCCAAAGACTACAAAAGTGCTGATTCAAGGGGCATGTACACACCAATGTTTATAGCAACACTATCGACGATGGCCAAAGTATGGAAAGAGCCCAAATGTCCACTGACAGATGAATAAAGATGGGGTGGGTGCGTGTGCATATATATATATATATATATATATATATATATATATATATACGCACACACATATATAATGGAACTTAAGTGTGTGTGTGTGTGTATCTGTGCCTGGACACACACACACACACACACACACACACACACACACACACACACAAATATGGAATATTACTCAGCGATCAAAAAGAATGAAATCTTGCCATTTGCAACAATGTGGATGGAATTAGAGTATGTTATGCTAAGCAAAATAAGTCAGTCAGAGAAAGACAAATACCCTATGATCTCACTTGTGGAATTTAATATACAAAGCACATGAACATAAGGGAAGGGAAGCAAAAATATAAAAACAGAGAGGGTAACAAACCATAAGAGACTCTTAAATACAGAGAAAAAACTGGGGGTTGCTGGTGGGGTGCTGGGTTGGGGGAAGTGCTGAAGGGAAGAGTGGCATTAAGGAGGAGACCCAGGTATGAGCACTGGGTGTTATACAGAAGTGATGAATCACTAAATCTATTCCTGAAATTACTATTATGCTATATGTTAACTTGGATTTTAAATAAATACATAGCAAACAATAAGTTAATAAAATCCCCAATATGATATATTGTGGAAGTAAATTGGTGTTTTAAAATATGTGTGCCTAGTATAGAAGATATGCTCAACAAATGTTTTTTTCCCACACCCCTGTGTTTTCTATTTGCATTAATGACATCTCAGATTCGTTTTGACACTTCACTTCTTTCCCATCCAACCAGTGGACAAACTCCTTCAATGTTCTTTCTGCACCAGCTCTTGTATTCACGAGTTTCTTGGCCTTCTCCCCATTTTAGAAGGGAGAAGTTGCTTCATTTTGTTTTAGGCTTTGTGCTGGATTTAGGCTACCTCCAGGCCCTCTATCCTCCAGCCCACACTACTGACTGGTTGGATTCTTCTTCCTATAGCACTTTGTTGGTCCTATCATTGCCCTAGTTAAAATATACCCATGCTTCTGAAGAGTCTGTAGAATTAAGTCCAAATTCATTAGTTTCATATTCATGGCCTCACAATGCCTGGTCCCAAAGACCTTTTTTTGGTAAAAGCTCCCATTAATTACAATGCTTCAGTCAAATAAAACAATTTCTGTTTTCTAGATTTCTCTGGACCTCCTGACTCTCTGCCTTCACTCATGCCATTCCACTGTCTGGAATCTCTTCCTCTTATCATACTTCATTCAACTATAAAAGAAGCTGAGTTGCTGACAAAGGCATTAAGGAAAATTAGAAGTTGGGTCTTTGGTGGCATCACTGAACCACTGAATTAACTAATCCTAGGGCCACCCAACCTCAGGACTTCTTGTCATGTGACCTAATGAATTCCTATGTGGATAAACCACTTGGGTTGGGTTATTTTATACTAGCAGTTGAAAGCATCCTATATGACAATGTGGTTACCACCTTACAAGCTCAAATTTAGCTTGATAACATAGAAGGTAACTTATAAAAAAACTATTTCTATTTTTCCATGACTATTAGACTTATCCCTTAGAAGGATTCATGCCTCATATTCTGTGTCCCTATCAAACTAGAACTACTGAATCATTCTATTCCATTGACTACAGGAAAATAAAGATTTAAGAAATAATTACAAAGTTTATGGATATTCCTAATTTACCTAACTAGGTAAATTAGGTAATTAGGTAAATTCCTAATTTACCTAATTACCTAATTTAGGCACACTGGCCTAAAAATTAGTCCTACTTCTGCCCTAAAAAGGTCTGAAGGAAAGACAGAATGTGTCTGTGGGCTTCCTTCCCTGTACACGGTAACTGCTGCACCTGCTACAGTTCCTATGTTTGGCTCTATCGTTGTTGGCCTTTCAAGAGATTTTCCTCTCCTTGTATGAAAATCATTTCAGAAAATTTTAGATACTCTAACTTTAGAGTGAGTAAATAATCCCCTTCTTGCCCAAAAGTTAATTTTTTTTAATATTTGCCACTTGCTTTCTCATGGAACATAGGTCAAATCCTCAAGGGCTAGAAAGGAGACAGTAAAATACCCACCACAACCCTGCATCCCGGAGGGTTGCTTCTCCCTGCCTCAGGGGGCTTCTCGGAGCATTACTAGAAGAAAGCCCATGTGGCCATTTTCTCCACTTACTATTTTTTTCCCTAACGTGTGTAGGACTCAGGCCCCAAACTTATTTTCCTCTATTTCCTGGGAAATTAACAACATAAGACTCTGATATCATAAAGTTCCTCTGGTGGGTGATCCATCATGAACCTTGTGATTTTCCACTGCAATATCTCTAATTGCATTACTAAGTTTTTACATAATAGTGTAGTTTGAGTGCATGCTTTATCTTCCTCTAAAACAAGCTTCCAGAGGGCAGTTTTCCTGTATGTTTCACCTCTGTTCCCCCAGCACAGTTTCCTGAAAATGACAGATTTGCTGTCAACCATGGAGGTAATATAGAGCACTGGTTTAGAATGGGATGAGTGGGGAGGAGCCTGGATACAGAAAGGCTGCTTAGGGGGCAGTGATCCAGACAAGAGGTCATAAGTGCCTAAGTCAATGGTGTTGGAAATGGCCAAGTATAACAGGCTTGGGAGATACTATAGGGGTAGTGTTATCAGAGATTCTGATTAACTGGATATAGGAGTTTAAGAAAGGAAGAGAGGGGCGCCTGGGTGGCTTAGTCAGTTAAGCGTCCAACTTTGGCTCAGGTCATGATCTCGCAGTTCATGAGTTAGAGCCCTGCACCGGGCTCTATGCTGACAGCTCAGAGCCTGCTTCAGTTGCTGTGTCTCCCTCTCTCTCTGCCCCTCCCCCACACATTCTCTCTCTCTCTCTCTCAAAAATAATAAACATTTTTTAAAAATTGAGAGAAACCAACCTGATTACGGAATACAAAATACACAAAATTAGGAAATAACATTAAATGAATGTACATAAGGAAGAAATGAAGAGCATATATGGAAATGGGAATCAGAAGAAATGAGTTTACTTTTAGTTTCTCTACATTTCTGCCAGTAAGGGCACTAAAATTGAACACAATACTCTATTTATTAGGTATTCAACAGATGGACAAGTACTCAGTGTGTTTCCCTGAAAATATTCCTTTCTAAAAGACTGAGTTTTCTGCCAAAATCTGTCATTCTCTATTACCTGAGAACACGACTAATCTATATTTCCCAGCCTCTTCTGAATCTTGGGGTGGCTACAGGATAGTTCTCACCAAAGGACGAGGAAGAGAAGTAAAATGTGCCACCTCCAGACCTAGTCCTGAAGACTGGGTGTGCCTTCTCTGTGCTCTTCCCCCTTGCTGCTGCTTAACCTTGTGTCAACCATGAAGATGATGATAAGAACCACAGTGATGGTAGAGCAATGGGAGGGAAAACCTGGATCCCTGAATGTGTGGCACAGCCACCTACTGACCTGGAATGTTTACTCTGGGTTGCTGTATCAGAGGAAAATGAAATTTGTTTGAGGCCACTGACTTACACTTAGTTCTTTGTGCACACAAATATTGTGTTGTGTTTGTTTGGGGCTCCTATGGCTTTAAAAGGAGTCAGCCTTATCCTAAGGCTGAGGAGAGCCCCATTGTCTCTATAGTATTTACTTATTAAGAAAGCATAAAATACCCGCTAAGAAATAGGGTAGACTTTAGGGATAACTTTAAGGGTAACTTAATGGTGAGAGATCAGAAGTTAGGCTAGATATACAAGTTTAAAAGAAATTTTCCCCAGCTCTCAGCAAAAGAAAAATCTAGGTTGCTTTATATACAGATATATATGTACATATTACATTTAAAAAAACTTGTTTTTATATATATCACAAAACCACGAGGGGTGCCTGGGAAGTCGACTGAGCATCGAACTCTTGATTTTGGCTCAGGTCATGATCTTCGGGTTGTGGGATCAGGCCCCACATCAGGCTCCATGCTGGTGCATGGAGGATGCTTGTAATTCTCTCTCTCCCTCTCTGTCTCTCCCCTGTTCACATGCTCTCTTAAAATAAATAAACATAAAAAAAAAACAACAAGAGCCTGTCCCTCCTTGCCATGGTTGCTAAGAAATTCAGAGACATATTCGTGGTTTGATAGCAAACACACTAGCAAATATATAGGACTGTGGACACACGATCTGTGAATTCCTGGTCATTGACTCTCATTTGCTTACTCAGATTTTCTCTCTACTGATTACCTCAAGTACAACTTCTGCCCTCCTAAACCCAGTAAGATGTAAGTCACTTCAAATAATTTCAGGAATGAAATGAAACATAAAAGAAAAAATATATATTTCAAAAGGACCCATTTTTTAAAAACAAGTTTTATATGCAGGAGCTATAAAACTGGATAAGACAATGTGTACTGTTCCGAAGGTGCTTTCAAAATAGCGCCGTTTAGATAATCTACTTTGTAGCCTGCAATTTTCTGCTTTCTACACATAATATATTTATTAAGCTATTTATAGATTTTTAACATATAACTGTTCAAAACACTCATCTCTTGATCTTTGCTCTTTACCAGACATCTATTTCATATAGCATATACTATTCAACTTTCATAATAAGAGAGGCAAAATGAAAACACTCAGTTTTAATTTAATACAGAATTATGTTTTAGTAACTCTTTTCCTGCATTTTGGTTATATTATTTATATGTATAAATTAAATAAATCATTTTCATAAGAGTTTTAACCAAATCTGAATGGACTTTTTGTAATGGTTTCCACCTCCTACAAGTTTAATGATACCATATTGGAGGAATTATATAATCACTGAAAAGATTCTAGGAGGTAGCACAGTAGTCCTGTTATACCTATTCAAGAGTGATATAAAGGTCAATTCCATTTAAGACTTCAAATATACACCCTAATTTTAAAGCTGCCAAACACCTTACATATAATCATGAACACTTTATGTATAATGGTGGCAGAGTTAAAGAAAAATATATATTGAACTTTAAATTTAATTTTTAAATATATTATATTTTAAATAATTTAGAAAATTTTAGGTAGCCAAAAACACATTTCCAATATTTATACAACACCCAAGATTCACGGTCTCCAGGCAGCAAGGGAGTACATGGCTGCACCGGGTCTGGCCTGTTCTCCCAGTGCCGTTATGCATTCGGCTGATGATTTATTCAAACCTAGTTTTCAACCCCGCTATTAGCTCCCTCATTGATTTAATGCAACTAGTCCACCATTCATAACTGTCAAGGGCCGATTCATTGGAACTGGGACATTTTAGGCCTCCAATGTGTAAAAATATCTTTTCTCTTGTTAGTATATATAAGACTATAAATGCTATTGTTTGTTCTTTCACATTCTTCCCTTTTTGTAAATACTTTAGAAGGCACTTACCCAATTTTTAAACTAACCTGTCACAGAAAACATACTTGAATCATAAGTACACATGGCATTTTAGAGATTTTTTTGCTTGTGGTTGATAGCGACGGCCTCTGAAAGCCTCTCAACTAATCATGGGTAAGTAGTGTTGGCTTTTATAAAATAAAAATAAACCACAGCATGTACAACTTGACAGGAATAAGTGACCAAGTGGCTAAAAACTTGGTAAGATCTTCTAAAAAAAAGGTGACAGAGAAATGACCACTTAACTTAGATAGTTCTGATTCTCTTTGGTTTAAAAAAATTAAGTAGTTACAGTAATGAATGAGTCTCAAATAATGGCTGAATCTCAATCTCCTAACACATCAAGAAAGGACTAAACTGCAGAAAAATGCATAGAGAATAAGCTCATTTTCATAACATTGAAAAATGTCAAATAGAAAAAACAAAGGAATGGTTAACTAAAAATGCAGGTTATTATTACCTGGAGGAAACAAGGCTGAGAGAATGAGATTTGAAGAGTTACATAAAGAACTTCCAAAATCCTCTAAAAACTTTTAAAAATAAATCCCAAAGGTCAGAAAATATTCTGAGTTTGGTTGATGGGTAGTGGGCAAAGCATTGTTCCTATATAATTGTTTTGGTAAGGACAGCTTGTTAAGATTTTCATGGAAAGAAAAAGATTATGGTATTAGTTCAGTTAGAAAATGTCAGTTCTAATATTATGAAAGCTCAGAAAGTCTTCTTGGGAGAATTTCCTGATGTGTTGCCTGTCTCATCAGGAATGTCGACAGAGGAATAAAATGGCACTCGATCTTCTGGACAGCTTGGTGTTTTGTCTTTGGCTGTCAAGCAAAAAGGACTGCGATTGCACTCATCTGGAGAAGATTAGAATACTCTGCAAAATCAGAGAACAGAGAAAATGGAATAACAGAATGCTGGCCAGTCATTTCCTCCAACTCCCCTTGGAAGAGGGTGTAATCCCACCTCATGGCACAGGGATTAATTAGCTACAATCTCAACAATATGCATAGTTAGAGATGAAAATGTACCTGGACACTTACATTCCAAGACAGGAGGCATAAAGATTGCAAAACATGGAAATTCTTCATTCAAAAGGGAAACAACCCACTTGAAACACAGATAGCATTTTATTCTTAAATCTGAAAACTTCTAAAAATTAATCATTTATTCAGATAATCAGAAGGTTCCTATGGGTTAAAATGCATATACTTACAGGTTGTCAATAGTAAGCTCAGGATTTAAATTCTAAGTTTAAAACTGAACAATTTCAATCTTTTTCAGATGTTTCTCTAAAAGGACATGCACCTGCTCTGAGAGTGTTTACTACTATAATTACCTAAAGACCATTAACTTGAGATTGAAATACACATGTGTGCATATATATGTACATATACATATAATACACATATATACACAGTCACATACATACATAATATACATATACATTCAAGTGAAAATTTGAGTAAAAAACACATCTTTTTTGCTTCCTTAAAATTAATCTTAAAAATTTTTTTAATTTTATTCTTCCTTTAATACCACGTACCATGCAATAAACCTTGTATTACATCATTATATCAACTAAACACAGATATTCCCCAAAGAACTGGCTCAGGGAAGTGGCACAACTTGGCAGCCTGTCCCATCCCCCTTTGGCGTGGATTCCAATTAAGTCTAACCATGAGGGAATGGCTTTCTGCCAAGAGCACAACAAAGGAACGGACAATGTTAGTCGTGAGCCATGGGGAAATTAAAGGCAATAATGGAGAATGTGCTTCTGGAATTGCCCCGTCTGATCTAACTTGAGAAATGCTGAGAAGGAACTGGTGTGAACCAGTCATGTCTTCTTAAGTCCTGATTTGTTTACTTTTCTATAATAAACCTTTGGTAGGTAAGGCTTCTGAATGAAACTGCAGCACGCACAGGCTAACGAGAGGATGGGTTTCTCCTGGATCCTGTGTTCTAATGCTTGTGCCCCTTCTGATGGTATGTAACCACCCCTCTTCATCTCCTAGAGCCTAGCTAACTATCTGAAGCCAAGATTCCACAGTAGGAAATAGGTGGAGACCTGGCATTATATCAACTCGTTGGATCACAATTTGGGCAAAGTTGGTTCTTTGGGACTTGAATCTGGATAGAATGAAGAAAGAGGATAGCTGAGTTCTAACCCCAGCTCTGCTATTGACTTACCGTGCAGCCCTGAACAAGTCAGTTCCAGTATCTGAACCCTTGTTTTCTCCTCTGTGAGTTTCTTTCATTGTTTTCAAAATGTCCCAGGACCCAAGAGGGCTCGGAAATCCTTTCAGAGTGTTTGTGAGATTAAAAAAAAAAAAAAAAAACTTTTCATAATAATACTAAGATGTAATCTGCCTATTTTATTCTCATTTGCTCATAAGTGTTCGGTGTGGTTTTCCAAAAGCACATGAGGTGGTCATGAGACTGAGGCGGTGCTCATGCCTTGATAACCTACATAAGCAGATCAAAACCAAAGCCATAGTCCAGGCACCTGAATCTAAGAAAAGGAAACAAGAACAACTAATCACAAAGAGCCAACTTGGCTTTCCCAAATAAGGCCATTCCTGAAGCTATAACCAGTCAAGTAATTTCTTTGTTTCTGCATCTTCCCTATTAAAAATCTTGCCCCTAGCTCTTGTCAATGGAGTGCTCCTAATCACTTTCAGTTTGGTGCTGGCCAATGTGAATTGATTTTTGCTCAAATAAACTCCTGAAAATTTTAATGTGCCTCAGTTTATCTTTTAATACATGTAATATCATAACAGATTAAATGAAGCAGGCATGAGAATCTAGTTATCTTCCATTAAACCAGATCTTAAAGAGAGTCACAAATATAAGTAAAACAATGCCACCCTTTTTACTAATAAAAATGTATTGTTTCTCACAAAAATCTTTATTTATAATGTATTTTTAATGTATTAATGAGCATTTTACTTTAATATTTAATACAATAAATGACAGATACAACTCACATAAACCAAAGCTCTTTGGGATCCTAATTTTTTTTAAGTATATTCATTTATTATTTCTGAGAGAGAGAGAGACAGCGTGAGCACAAGCTGGGGAGGGGCAGAGAAAGAGAGGGAGACACAGAATCCAAAGCAGGCTTCAGACTCTGGGCTGTCAGCACACAGAGTCCGACATGGGGCTTGAACTCAGGAACACTGAGATCATGACCTGAGCCAAAGTCAGACGCTTAACCAACTGAGCCACACAGGAGCCCCAATAATTTTTAAGACTGTTAAGTAGCCCTCCTATCAACAGATTTGAGAACTACTGGACTAGATGATTTGAGACCCCTTTCAGCACTACGATTCTTTGATATCCAGACATCATCAGACAGTATTACCTATAGCGAGAAACTTCATAGGAGAATCAAAATCTCCAATATACCTTGTCTTATGTCTTATGTCTATCTATAAACAAATAATTTAAAATATTTTCTAGATTAAAAAAAATTGGTAAAGAATGAAAACCTATAGACTCATGATCTTCTGAATAAAGAAGCCATATCTAGTTACTCATTCATGGGTTACTCTGCTTTTGAGGCCTCTATTCCTGAAATCTTCATTCTAAATGTTTGTGCCAGGAATATTCTAAATGTTTTTACCAGGCACCTGTTCCAAAGCCAGACACTTGAGGAACAGATTTAAAGGAAACCCATTCAGTGACTCTGTGCAGAATTCTAACCAACGGGGTCATTATATACTGAACACTAGTCAATCATATCTTCACCGTGGGAGATTTGAAGGTGTCATGTGGAAAGACCTATAGAGAGGAATTAATGTGTCACACACTCTGAAAGACACAAGGGCAGTAAACTGAAGCTATGAAATATCAGAAGTCATAGGGATGTAGATGCCACAAGATAACAGAATGAGAGTAGGGAGAAAAGCCATTCATAAATGTAGTGGGAAAAAAGGAAAGTGGAAGCAGAGGGAGGGAGCAGCAAAGACTACTTGAAAGTGCTACACAAGAATGGCACACTGCTAGAGTTGCTTGTAACCTGCTGGGACAGTTTCCCAAAGGATGTTTCAAGGTCTCTATGACTCAGGTCTCCAATGCTCAACCACCAGAGTGAGTGCCTATTCTTATGCCCATGCAACACCCAAGGACACTGGGGTTGTCCTCTTTATTTCCCAGAAAGCCTGACACAGATCAACAGTGCTGGAGTATCTACTGGGAAATTAAAACTTAAAGGGGTAAGCAAAAGAAAAGTGAATGCATATAATACCCTTCGAAAAGTTATATACACAAGTCTACATACTTTGAATAATACATACAAATGCATCTCTTTAGAGAGTTATAATTTTCCTCTTATTTAGTAAACTAATAAATTAAGATTACCACCTAAAAACAGTGGAGAGAAATTTACCAACACTAAGCCAGGGTGAGAGCCAGTCAGAAAAGAAGAAAGAGAAAGATTTGGAATGGAAGTAATAAACAGAAAGAATCTGACTCATAAAAGTTCTATTCTTTGGGACCTTGCAAGAGAGGTAAACTAAAAACAGCAACTAGGAGCAAAAATGATAATAGACTAAGATTAGAGGCCAAGGTGGGTTAAAAGAACATAAACTTCCAAAGAACTCCTTTTGCAGTTTTTAAGAAACAGAATACCTTAAGTGTTTAGATGACTGGTCTGATTCCATTGCTAAAATGCATCAAGAGAGTTAGGATATCACAAATTTCACTGGCTTACCATCCATTTACTAACACATTTCTTCACTGATGTATTCCTACATTCAATATATTTTTGCTGAGCACCAGGCATACATCTGGAGTCCCACACAGATCAGGCACTCAGGAACCTTTTTTGGGGAATGAGACAGAGAACTGCAGACTTCCTGGTGTCATGATGACTACAAGGATGAAGCAAATATGGTCCATGCTTCAAAGAGCTGACGATCCAGAAACTAAATTCTCAAGGTGTAAGGCAAGTGTGACCTTTGTCTTGAGATAATCACTGGGTTTTGGCAATGGGCAGGGAGACTTCCATCTGTAGGGAAGAAGGAAGTCTTCATGAAGGAATATTTCAACTGAGTGTTGAAAAGTAAGTAGGTTTATGACAGGTGAAGATCTGAAAAGAAACAATATAAATAGATGGGGAAGGCAAGACCAAAGCCACAGAAACAGGAATAAATGGAGCCTATTCGAAGAACAGCGAATAAGTCGATGGATACAGTGTGCACAGGAGTATAATGAGAAGTGAGACTAGAAAAGACACAGCAGGGTCAAAGCATTAGGGTCCAGAGGCTAGGATAAGTTTGGTTTCTTTACTTAGAAAACAATAAGAAATTGTGAAGGTTTCAGTGTAGAGGAAAGACATAAAAATTAATTACTATCATTTTAAGGGCTTACTCTGTGCTAATAGAATTTCATATAATCACCACAACCTCACAGTAAAATAATCTTATTCCCATTTTACCTATGAGAGAACTAAAGGTTCAGGATGCTCCCAGAGCTTGCCCAAGATCACAGAGCAAGTAGTTGAGCTGGATTCAAATTCACATCTAACTTCAATCCTTCTGGTCTTAATTTCTAGGAGTGTAGACTCCACTGGCTTCAGAGGCATATAACCAATTAAGTGTGACGCAGGCTGGATGTCAGATAACAGGGAGTTGGGGAAATTATAGCAAATATGACATACATAAAAACTTCCAGGGGCACCTGGGTGGCTCAGTCAGTTAGGTGTCTGACTCTTGGTTTCAGCTCGGGTCATGATTTCATGGTTCGTGAATTCGAGCCCTGTGTTGGGCTCTGTGCTGACAGTACGGACATTGCTTGAGATTCTCTCTTCCCCTATTTCTCAATAAACAAACAAACACACTTCAAAAAAAGTAGCTTCAAAATGAAGGAAAAATGTGCTGTCTGGCTGAGGCCAATCAAAATTGCACTCAAAGTGGAGCCACAGGTTTTTCATGATGAAACCGATGAAACTCCACCCATTTTCTAACGTGATCGGATTGTGTTTTAAGATAACTACAGTTTCATGAAATTTATACTGGTCGAGGAGAAGCCCAGTTGATACAACCTCAGCACATATTTCCAGGTGAGAGGAAATAAATGTGGTATGACACTACCAAGGCCGGGTAACAGTTTGCAGTCACAGGGGAGAGAAGACTATAGTAAGTATGAGTAGCTGCTCCTCTAATCCCCACTCACTTCACCCCCGAGCAGTGCCTCATTTTTAAACCCTCTGCAACCCAACCACAGGACTCAGCATCCATGGAAAGTCTCCAAAGAATTCAGTCGCAAAACAAAAAACAAAAAACAAAAACAACCTACCAATACATAATGGAGCCTTCACTGACAATTTTATGAAGAGAACAGCGGTGGAGACTTTCCTTACATTTCACAGCAAGGTAGCTGTTTGCTTCAAAATCCCCCAACAGATACATACCTTCCCCCAAGCTTTTTCACCCACGCCTGCCGCAAGATTTATAACAAAACAAAAAAAAAAGTTTTTTGCCTCTCTGTCTTCAAGCTCCCACATAGCATCTAGCCTTGTTAGCACCTATCTCCCACTTCCAAATTTTTCCCTTGAGAATTTAAAATGTATCAGCCCTTTATTACACAAAGCAACATAGTTCTGACCTGGCTGCTACTCCAGATGTTGCATAGCCCAGCACCCCTAGGCCATGCTTAGAAAAGCTCAGAGCTGAGATCCCAACAGAGACTGTCCACCTCAGAGAGGAGCTCAGCTGCCATATCGCTACCGATGCAGCCCTGTGAGGTACTCACCACCCATCTCAACATACTTTTCCAAGCACTTCTTGTAAACATGGATCAACTGGGCCATCCCCAAGCAAAGTCCTGGGGAAAGAAATTTTCTTTATATAGTTACAGAAGTACTAGTGCAAGTAGGATGCCCAGGAGGAGGGCTGTGGCTTTAACAAAAATCTGAAAATAAAGAGTTAGAAACACAGTTCCAGAGCCCAAGGGAGAGGTTACGGCTAAAAATACGAACCTGGATGCATGCAAGGGAAGGCTGGAGTATAGGCCTTGAGGTAGGAAAACAAAAAGAAGGAAATAAAAAGACATAATACAGTTTAATAAAAGAAATCATTTTGAAGAGATGGTCACAAGAACTCACTGTGATACAATGTTCATAAGATTATTATCACATTGCATTAGTAGTAGTCCTTGCTCCTATAGTGAATGTAGGTTCACAATGAAAAGGCATTTGAACAAACTAAATTGAAAACTACTTCACACAGGAAAACTTTGAAGATAATAGGTAAAAGCAGGCAAAAGACAAAAGATGAGTCAAGTCTAAAAACAAATGCAAGAAGGATGCCCAACTAGTAAAATTGACCATTCTTTTGGTTCTTTAACAAAGGACTCTCAGGTTTTGTAGTCATTAAGATAAGCACTGAACATCTTCTCTTGAAACTTCAGCTGGAATTTGGACCCACTACCATATGCTATGAATGAATGAAGGTCTCTGATCTTGAAGGGGTTGGAAAACAGGGTGGAAAAAAGAAAGAGAAAGATAAAGAGAGGCAATTTTCATCAGTGTCTGCAGCCAGCTAAAGGGATATTCAAAATCACATTTCAGATGAAGTATGAGCATGAGCAGAGTATTCGCCCGGTGCTCACAAATCCCAGAGAAAGTTAATTAGCCACTTGGGGATGCAGTTACATTTTCTCTACCTTAGATGCACTGTGGGAAAAAGGGCAAAAAGTTGGAATCATTCCACCAGGAATGAGATTTGTTTATACACTGGCTTCATATTCTGGTTTTCCATGTAAGTGAAAAATGAATCTAGAAACATATACTCTGAGGTGGTACCAGATTCACTCCTTGTTTTAACAAGAACATCGAGAATGGTGATCAGGTTGGCTGTTTCATTGCAGGACTCACTCAATCTCTCCCCAAGGATTCATCCAAGTACGTGTCAATATTTTACACAAGAAGACAGTGGTCCCTTTTCCCAGGATCTCGAAGGAAACATGTGCCTTCTTCCTCTCCCTATATCCCTGGAAGATCTGTCTACACATCACATCATTTTGTGACTTCAAACCTGCCTCAAACGGACACATTTTCAGTGTTAAATCTTCAGAAAATTCTAGAGTGATGCATTTCATTTCTATTGTACCAAAAACATTAAAAAAAAAAAAAAGGAATGCTTCCAGTAAAACAAAAACTGTGTATATCCTAAGTAATCGACCTCTTTTTCCCGGCTCGCTCAAAATCTTTGTTGGCTTGTGCAAACATCTTAATTGTGTGCAACTGTTTTGTCTCCCAAAGCACGACCCAGCGAGCTTACACATCATGAGCAGCAAGCACACACCCTTTTTAGCAAGTCGGATTACTATATAAAGTTTCATCCCAATAGCCACAGGTGCAAGAGGCAGTGTGTCTGCAGTTCTCAATCACATTCTCTTTTATTATGGGCTATTTCAGCCAACGTGATCTATGGTGAATGTATTGGGTTCTGTACTCTTTCCAAAGTTCTAGCCAGTGTCTATATGCCTTTCCCTTGGTGTTCCTGAGAGCGGGAGAGCCTCGGGGAGGGGTGGACGAAATTGGAAAATATAAATAACAAATCAAAAATTACAATTGATTGGATAAACAATTTCCCTTAGTCTGTTTCTTAATAAGTGATTGATTTTATGATCAATATTCATTATTTCCCAGAACATACCAAACTGCTTATTGAACAAATGAATGGTTGAAACTACAATGACACAGAATCAAAAAGGTGAACCAATTTCTTTAATAACATGGGTTGAACACCCTGTCTCCTCTTACCTGGTTGTTCCACATCAATGCACTTTTCTGCATAGCCCTTTGGAAAAAGGCTGAAGTTCAGGAAAACAGGGGAGGTAATTCATTACTTTTTAAAAGAAATGGGTTATGGGAGCACATGTTTATACATGTGAGGGCTAGGCCACCTTTTGTCTGTTCAAAATAAATTCTCCAAGCTGCCACACCAGGCTCTCCATAAAGGCATTGCCTTTTGAATTTGGTATACTCCACGGATGTGGAGACAGTTGGAAAACCCAGAGCATACTCACTTTCTGGAAATATTTTTTATTTAAATTCATGAAAATGATTAATAGATATCTTGGTTAAAATAACTCAGGTTAAACCAACTACTTGGTAGCTAAGATTGTCATTTTGTTTGCCTGTTCTTGGATAACTTCCAAGCACGTCATTGAACTTAACTGATAAACTGTTAGAGACCTCCAGGATATTCTACTCTATGGTGCCCTTCATCATCTCAAAATAATATGGTGTCCCATACATTTTCAGATGGCTGTCTCCTCCCTACTTTTCAGTGATTTCCAATGGTCCTGTATACATTTAAAAACATTTTTAAAAATGTGGAGAAATGCAATTGCACTGGCTGCTAGTATAGCACTGACTTCACCAAACCACTGGTGCAAATGTGTGGACAAGCTCCAATATTTAGCAGAGGTAGTGAGCAGGACCCTGGGTCTGGTGATGAACATTGTCATGGGCAGGCCTCCAGGTGTGCTGGCTGGAACCGCCCCGCCCCTTCACAGCCTGCACGGGACTGGGGAACTACAGGGCTTGCCTCTCTTCTTCTGGGCTCTCCTTTCTCATCCCTCATCTCAGTCCCACAGTATCTGTAACAAATGCCTAATTACCCAGCTCTATGAGAAATGCTGGACTGATCAATTATGAAAGCAACAAATGATTAACTAGTTAAAAAAAAAAAAGCTACATCACTTACTTAAAGTCAGTCATCCAAGGCTTATCCAAACTACTTAGGAAAATCTCATTAAATCAGGCTCCCCTAATTAGAAATTAGATAATTCTGACAGGAGCAAAGCTAAAGTTTACCTTTGTACTGTCTGTTAAAAACATATTTTTGCAAAGCAAAAGAATAACATAAACAAGGCTTGATGATTTTGTAAATCTAAAATTCTGGGACAGAATCAACATTCTCCTAAGTATCTGGACACCAAGTTGTCAACCTTGAAGCTCCCTCACACTGTATGTAAACCTCCACCTACAGAAAATATTCAAAGCTTTAACTGTAAAAACATTCTTATCTATCACTTAAAGTCTCAGAAAAGACTTTATAAAGAAAATTGAAACCTCATTGTAATGAAAGCTATTTAGACATATGCATGAATGTCTCTTTTATAGTGCGTCATCAGGAATCCATGTAAGAAAAATTCCCAGACAACTAAGATTTTGACTTTAAGTGGCAATGGTTATTTATTTTAATTAGGGAGGTATGGTATAATGGTTAAACATGGGGGCTGAGGCTGAGTCTACTTCTGCCTTTAGCTTCAGCAAGTTAATGTCTTTTGCCTCAGTTTCCTCATCTGTAAGATGGGGAAAACAATGGTAACTCTTCATAGTGTCACTCTGAAGATTTAATGAGATGATGCCTATAAAAGCCTTCAGATCAATGTTTGTCCCAATCAATGCTCAATACATGAAAATTACTATTACTCAAGCCTTTTTGAAAGGATTTAGAAAAATATATCACACAATTATCTGCGTTATCAAACCAAATGCACTGATCATAATTTAACCCATTATTTATTCAAAATCATCATCATGAAAATAACTGTATTATGCCTTACAAGACCACTTTTTTCTATATTAAGTCATGTCAAATTATCACACTTATGTTGGCCTCTAATAGCTTTTCATCTCCTTCTTTTCATTGCTCTTCATTATCTATCAGTATGTCTCTGGGGTTTCTAGTAAAGTGCCTCATTGTACACACAATGGTCCAGATGAGGGACTGTGAGAAATGCCAAGCTCTCCTAGGAAGTCCCTTACATTTCTGGAAGCCTGTCTCTGCACTGCCAGTAAGGCCTTCGCCAAGTCTTCCTGAGTTCTAGAATTTAGTCTTGATGACGAAATGTCGATCTGGCTTCTCCACAGGTATAGTGCTATTATATTTTAAAACACTGAGTATATAAAGTTCCATAATCCAGAATTTTCCCAGAGACTGACCATCCCCCAGTTAAGCATACTTTACAGAATTTATTTCTATGGCTGGTGAGCTGCTTTTCGTGTTACAGAGCCAATGAAATCCGAGGTGTTCATGTGGATTCTGTAGAGGAAGATAACTTGAGAATGTGTACTGCTTTTGGTTCCTCTTCATCATCCACCTTCACCTATGAGTTACATCAATCTAAAAAGTATACAAGTTTAGGGGGATTCCCTTTTCTTATTTTTTAGATTTCTTCCTCAGTCTTTCATCATCTAATCTGCATTCTCTGAAACAGGACTCACATCAGAAAAATGAGATATGGAAAACTGTTAACAGCAAAGTCTCCAAGCATGGTGAGCACATTCCTCTAATAAGTTTCCATCCATCAGCATCAGACTCAGCACAAACAGAGTAGAGACTTTATCTTCCATGTGCTACATGGAGGGGTTTTTTTCATCTCATGGAGTGTAACATAAGCTGATGTGGCATTCAGGATTTAGAGAAAATAGATGTATTTTTACTCAGCGAGGGAGAACATGTTTTCTCCAGAGAACGGATAGATGTTGAAAGACATAAATGGTCTAAAATGTCCTCTTATAAACTGCTCATCCTATTCCTCTCAGCATCAAGTATAAAGGAGTCATGATTTAATTAGGTAATTGGATGATGATCATCTGTGATGGTGAATATCATAAAGATGTCAACTACCACTAGTGACTTCTGGAGTCTGGGGGTAGCGTTTCAGCAGGGAGTGAAGAGTGAGCAAGAGGAAAACAGAGGAAAGAAGTGAGATCATGATACTAGCAGCTAGAAATAAAAATAATATAGCAAAGAAAACACATCCCCTACTTCTGCTGCCAGGCTCAAGACAGAATAAGAGGAAGAAAGTTACCAACCTTCATGAGAGGATTGGGAGAGTCTTTGAAAATACTGACCTTGCCACTAAGCTGGTATGAGACCTTACTGCAGTAGTTAAACTAAGCAGCCTCCTCAACCTCCCCCACTGGAAAATGGCATCATCCGGAAAAGCTACCCAAACATGTAGGGTTTAGACCTCACAAAGAATTCCAGACTTATATTCATAATCCAAGGGATGGCAGTCAACCATCCATGGAACAATATCATCCTTAGGCCTCAAATCACTTGAGCTTTGAACCAAACCCTTTGGTCCTGGCCCCATACCTTTCCTTCTGGTGGGCCCAGTACAGAGCTGCACTCTGAGCTGGGATGAGAGGACAACTGGGGTGTCTGCTTTGCCCTGTACTATGGTTCTGAATTGTTACAGAAGTCAGAAGAAGGAACATACTGTTACAAAATCCCAGAATTTAGGTTTCATTCTCCTAGCTTCCCACTGTTGCACATTATCTTCTCCATCTCTCCTTGAGTTCCAAATAACTACCCACTACCACCAGGGGCCAAAACTATTTACTTGACTCATGTTCCCACCCTACCAAAATCTATTTCCCAAAAAAAAAGTGGAGTTAATTCAAGAACTTCCATCACCCAAGGAGATCTGCTTTGTAACAGGATCAATGTTAGAAAGGCAATTGCAAATCTGGGATGCACACAGCGATACACTGGGGTAGGGAAGAAAAATACTAGTTCTTAATATGTATTTTTCATGTAGAATAATTAAAAGATTCACTAATATTTAACATAGAAATTTTCCAGTTCCCCGGTAAGTCTGCCTTTCAAGTGGTCATAGGTCGCATAAGGTACAGGAAGTACCCTGAGGAGAGATCAGGAAATCTACTATGTAGCAGTTCACAAGGGTGCATCAGACTGCTTACAGTTTACTGTGAGGTTCCCTCAGGCTTGCTTAAATAGATTCCTGTTACCAAGTTGTAACTAGACAATTGTAAACTAAACACAAGATAGTGAGAAGATTTAAAAATTTATGTAAAAAAAACAAAAACTTTCCACTGGCATCATTAATAAGCTATTATAGCAAAAATGTTGAAGCTTTAAGTGTCAAAGTCCTACAGCATTAAAAACAACCATGAAAACCACAAAACCTTTAAAATATAGTAAAATATTTATAATTCTCTGCAATAAGACAGAAAAAGCCCATAAAAATCTTTTATACCACACAGAGGTTGGCTGATTATCTCATGACCAAGAACTAGAAACTCTGGTGACAATGGGGCACCCGGGTGGCTGAGTCAGTTAAGTGTCTGGACTCTTGATCTCAGATCTCACTGTTTATGAGTTCAAACTCCACATTGGGTTCTGTGCTGACAGCATGGAGCCTGCTTGGGATTCTCTGCCCCTCTCTCTCAAAAATAAACATTTTTTTTAAGCTTTAAAAAAAATTTTTAAAAAGAAAATCTTGGGAACTTATAAATATGTTTGCATTTTTCTTTTACAAAAAAATCAAAGGGTATGAATTTGCTGACGTTTTGGAGTAAAAAAAAAACATACTTCATCTGGCCTGTAAGGTTTAACTTGGTATTTCATGGGCAAGAAATACTGTATTAAAGCAAAAAAAAAAAAAAAAAAAAAAACCCAAAAAAACTAAAACTAAAACTTGGGCCATGGAAAGAATATTTAAAAATTGGTATTTAGCATTATTTCCATTTTAATATGATTTTACTACTGAAAATGGTATGTCTGTCGCCTATAAAATGCTATAAAAAGCTCCCATATCTTCATAATTCATACTTTTTAACAACTTGAAAATAGAATAACTTGTTTAAAATAGCATCTTGAAAATAGAATAACCTGTTTAAAAATCCCCAGATCAAAGCTCTCAGAGGAATTTAAATCAATTTGTTTAAAATATAAGAATGTATACCTTCTAATTCTTCTGTAAAGACAACTGATTAGCATTAGGAAAGATGGACATTTGCCTGTATATTGGGGAAGGGAAAACTAAAAACTGAGTATCACAAATTAATAAGTGCAGCCAAAGGCCTACACACTTTGATGAAGTATCCTTTTTACCTGTAACAGACACCAACACAAAATTTCAAAATAAGCTGAATTTAGAACCAGACCACGCTACATCAGAAAGTACTAAACCAAGATGATAAAATATTGTTGATTATAACCAATCATGGTCACAATGAAAATTTTTGTGAAAGTAAAGGACTTTGTACCATTACTATATGAAATATTTTATCTCACTTTTGTCTCCTCCAGTTAAAATGTTTGCATAGGCTCTATTATGTATTAACAATTCATGGAATAGTACATATATAATTTATAAATCGATAAATATGCATATTTTGGAGTAAGTATTCAAAAAAGTTTATTGATGGGATATATAATTTTAGAATTTTGAACTACTTTTAGGAGGTTCCCTTTTGTTTCCTTCTTCTACTCCCTTAAATAAAATTTCTCAAGTGGAATTTCAGATTTTAGTAAGTAAATGGAAGGGGAACACAGGAAAGTCTTTTCTTTCACCTTCTGAAAGTACGTTCAGAATCCACCTAAGGGTAAGCAGTCTTTAGCACTTGTCTTGCCTCAGAGCTAAAATAGATAAGTATAGTGGGGCTAACAGACATAAGTAAAAATTGTAACCACAATTGGGTTAGCCTCAAGTTGGAAGAGATGACATGTCTATTTATTCATTTTTTTTTCCAAAAAAAAAAAAAAACCACCAAAAACCAAAAAACAAAACAAAAACAAAACAAAACAAAACAAAACCAACTTTCTTAAATTCCTACAGGCTCTATCCTGGGTGCTGGAGAAGGAGAGCTGCTTTAAAACTCATTCACTCCTGGGAGAAGTAGACACAACTCATCTCCCCTTTGCCTATGGAGGGCCCACAAGAACCCCAACTTAGAAACAAGGAAGCCATGTATCCACTCTGTGAAACAGTTATACAAATTGCATTTGCAATGTGTCTTTAAATTGCAGGGAGCACAAGTGCACCTGTGATTTTAAAATATTCCAAACAGTGTCCTCTGGATATGCTCCCCCTTCAGCTACAAACATTCTGCCGGCAAATGCTATTCCAGTCACTCTATTTCCTTCCTCAGCCCTTCTGTTCCTCTGCCCACACGTTTCACGGAACTACCAGAAGCCACCAGGCAGGCAGCTGCCACGGAGCACCGAGAAAGGATTTAATTTCTTGGGGTACATTTTCCAAATGCCAGAAAATGCAGAATCAAAGAAAATTAGCTATTCTGACAATCACACAGTGCAGACAACAGGGCACACTGGGTTCTGCCCCCCAGGTTGCAAGAAAGGGCAACGGTTTCAAGATCTGTCTTATGTACTTGTGGTTCAGAAACATTTTCCCTGAAAACATGGGGGCAAAATCGTTCAGTTCTTGAATGCAGTCCTGAGAAAGTACCAAACCCTGTAAAACAGGTTACTGTTGCAGGACACACTCACCTAGGAGACAAGCTCCATGATTGCCATTTTCTGTCTAGGCTCCTTCTTTCCAACTTCCAAAGAAATATTCATATCAGACCTAATTAAAAGCAATGCAAAACAGCAAGATACGTTTAAGGATAAATGTATACGTAAATAATGTGTAAAGGAGTGCACCAACCAAATTCATTCTCACAGTTACCACTTACAGAGGAATCAGCAATGCCATCAGAGAGGGCGAGCTTTGTATCTTAAATTGGGGAAAGGGGCAGTGCTTTACTGTCACAAGTCTTTATGCCTTCTGAGAGTCTTAAATATAGTTTATAATGCATTTTAACCCGAACGCCTTCAGTTCTCTATGGCACCAACCTTCTCATTACCTGAACACTCAAGGTAAAGAAACTGAGCCCCAGAGTCAAGTGGCCAGAATCAAAACCTGTTCTCTGTCACTTAATAGATTAGGCAATTTCTTTAACCACTCTAAGTAATGGATCTAGTCTTCTGAAAAATATGCAGAAATAAGAGTATCTCCTTCAAAGATTGGTGAGAGAAATAAATTAGGTCATGCATACAAGAACTTAGTACTGTTCCTAGCATATAGGAAGTACTCAATAAATGTCAGCCATCACCAATAATCATTTTACACTTTCTCAATGAGCAACCTGCTAGTAATTCCACTCAGCTTTGGACTGTATTCAATCAGCATCCATTTTCAGCTCTCCTTCCTGAGCAACAAGCCAAGTATATACTACCAAGAGATATGAGGAGCCCTACCCTTAGAACCCAATTCCACATTCCCCTATGTTTTGAAACAAACATCTGTGCTTTGGAAAACAGTCAATTTCATTCTTTTTAGCTTCAGGAATCAGGGATGGATAGGCTCTGGGGCTAATGCACCAGAAAGAATTTTAATATGACAGTAATGTGGGAATAGTCTCACCATGACTTAGACACTATAGGCATATACCCAGCATGTTGGTTTTCCCACAATTCTAGACCTGAACATTATGATAATAATATGTGCCCATAAATAGTGACAACCACCAGGTCTTAGGTATCAGTGTCTTTAGGTGTCATAAAACAAGACACTTCATGGGACACAAGGTAACTTCTCAGAGTCCCCCTGAAGACAAAACTGCCCAGCATTTACTAATACTGTCTGGCAGCAACAGCTATCATCAGATATCCCTCCCCCTTAAAGGTCTCCCATGGAATAACGTAGCCCCCACATACAATGGGATGCATTCACCCTCTGAGTTGCCATCTCTACAGATATGCTGGCTGTTCTCCATGGACTGAGGATGGCTCTGTGTGAAACCAAAGAGGTAATTTCAGCAGCAACATCAGTCACTTGGCTAGTTGTTATCAGCATTGCTCAGGGAGCCACAAGGGTGGGAGGTGATCCAGGAGAGGTTTCAAAGCCTTTGCTAGTGACATAAAGACCACATCTGCTGCCTGACCACTCACTGGCCATGGCCAATGAGCACTGCCAAGATACATTCTATTTTCACTTGATTTTATTCTCCCTCCCCAGGATGGTCAATCTACCCATATTAACTGTGGAAGGTTCATTTTACATACATTTATCATCAGGATTTGTGAAAATGCTACATTTTTCTTTGGAGTTGCCTAATGCACGAACCCTAAGCAGTTCTGTCCTCTGGTTTCAAGATGTGGTTGATAAATGAAGAAGGCAACTCCTTTTGTCTTTTAGGTTGATTATCCCTGATCCTTAAGATAAACTGACTCAATTATTATCATTGACTTTCAGCTCTTGGCCACAACCACACAAGTCAATCTCCAACTCTATATTGTGATCAGGTTCTCCCGTTAGCTGACACTTTATCTATCTATGCTGTGGTTCCAGAGAGGTTTCTGTTACCAAAACTCCAAATCCAAGTCCTATTTAGGGTTGTTGCTTCCTGTTTGGCCTACACTTGGTCAATGGCAGGAATGTCCTCTCTGAATAAATCTGGCGTATCTGCCACATTTTTTAAGGGGTGCACCTTCATGGCTATCTTGAATTTATGATCTAGTCCTTCTAGACATCTAGAGAGACACACAGCTGCTGTTGAGCTCAGAGAAATCTGCTGGAAAGTTGCAATGAATAACAAGGAGTAACAAACACCTCATTATCAAAGGCTGCATTTCTCTCCACCAGATCCTCACCTGTATTCTACTTCCCCAGATCCCCCACTCCCATTCAGTTTCCTCTTACCATATCTTTCCTACAGACCCACAGCTTAGACGTGGATATGAATGAGCGCCAAGCTTGGAAGTCAGAAGTCATCATGATTTTAACTTCTTTGCATTAAGCATAATGTACTGAGAGTCAGGATGTCTTTTAATTGCATAACGATGAGACCCCAGGCTCAAGGAACTTTTACTTCCAAGACAAAAAAAAAAAAAAACCCACAACAGCTTAGATGCAAAGTTAGTGATTTCAAACACATGAAACATAATTTAAGTATTAAAACAAAATACACAGTTTCATCCATAAACATGTCTTTCAGTCTGTTTTGATGTAAAACTCCCATTGTTTTTCTGGATTGGCTTCAAAAAGTCCTGTTTTTTTTTTTCTCCCCACCCCCTCCCCCACCAGAAAGCTCTCTATCAGGAAAGAGCAGTGTTGGTCTGAGCTCTTGAACTTTTCTGATTCAAACTCAAGCAGACAGGCATTGTGCATATCATGCATGTAAATTTGTAAGTGTGACAATTCCTTGAAAATTGACCTCAAAAAGAAGGTATATGAATGGGCCTAGTACAATGGCTGGCAAATAATAAGCACTCAGTACGCGTGAAAGACAAATTCAAACCATTGTGTCATAAATTATGATTTACATGTTTTTCTATGAAGAACTATACAAGAGAGAATGAATTTTTTCTTGCATTAACTATGGAAATTATAGCTCCAGAAAAAAAAAAAAACTTGGAAAAGATAGTCAGGGACACTTACATATGTATTCCAAGAGGAAAACAGAAAAAATCCAGGCAAATTCTGTAAGAAGAGCTTGCAACTGGTGAACCTGTTATCAAATACTTTCTTCCAAATTTCACAGAATTAAGGAACCTGTTTTCATGGGGGTGAAAAAAACCCCATGGGGTGGTGAATAGAAATCTCCTTAAAAAAAATTAAAACTCTCACAAGGGACAAAAAAAGTAATTAAGAAATATGGTTATTCATCCAAGTCTTCCGTGGCAGCCATCTTGTTTCCTATTCCAGTATATAAAGTTAGTAATTCTAAAACAATAAAGATGGGACGGGGAAACTCCTTATTAATGAAACACTTTAAATGAGCTCCCTAAATACTTTAACTAGCATTTAATTTATTTTTAATCAGGTGCTTATCATTTGTTAATTCCAAAGGCCCCAGGATTCCACAGCCCTTAGATAGGCTAATCTCCCATTGGGAAGCAACACATATTAAATAGTTACTAAACCTTGGTAAATACACTTTTAATAATTAATTCTAGAAGTATTTAACTTGCAGTAATATACCGGATATTTCAGCAATATTGTAATCCATGGGATATTGCCCAGGGATTTCTCAGATTAACACATTTGGGTCCCTGAGTCCCATCTGTATACCTCTATCTGAATTAACAGCAGGTGATTCAACACATGGCTACCGGGCTCTGTGTGTCTGAGTGACCAATGATTTTATTACCATATCAGTGAGATCAAATCAGTGAAATGCATCAGCTAAGGAAACGCTTAGTAAGGGATGAGACAGAGCGGCCTGCAAGTCAACCTGGGTTTTCAAAAATGATAACTACTGAAAAGAAAAATTACTTTTCCTGTTGAGATGTGTAAATATTATGTAGATATTCTAACTCAATCTCTATGATGGATGGTGCTCAATTTTAAACATATTTCAGTAATGCCTTAATTTAATAGAATGGAAGATACACAAGATGTTGAAGGATCAAGGTGAGAATAAATCTCACACAGACGGTTTAGTGTCGTTCTCAAAATCCATGGGATTCTTACATTTCTCACTCCCCTTTGCTTTCTTCTTTAAAAAAGATGCTGTGCATAACATTCTACAGGCCCTTCCAGCTCTGTTTAGCCTTCTCGGAAATGACTATAGTTTACCCTTCCCCCTATTTGGTGAAAAATGCAACTGGCATGCTGGATGTTACAACTGAATCAGACCTGACCTTTGTCTGGAGCACAACAGGCCACTGCTCCACCCAGGCCGACAGAAACTGCAGACTGACCAGCAGATGGTGCTACAGAGCAGGCAGCTACCGGGGCTTAACTCCTTGGAGCCCTTCAAGGCCTGCCGCACACTACCCAAAGGATCTGTGTAGTCTTCTGGCTAGTCAGTTACCTCATTGAGCAAGGATCCTCCATTCTCCATCTTTTCTGTCCTCCACTTTTTTCCCAATGTCATAAATGTGCTCTTTGTAGTCTTAAAAATAGTGTGTCCCATCCCCAGTGCCATTCTCCAGCCTGTTCCTTCAGGGCATCATGGAGTACTTGTGTAAACATAACCGGTGCGGACAGCCCTTTCATTCAGAAAGAAGGATCCTGTTTCCTGCACTGGCTAACGAAAATGTGCGCCATGACGATGTTTTAGTAGTGATAAAATCAAACATTTTCTGGAGCCATTATAGTCTAAAATGTTAATGCAGTTTACTTTTTAAGATGTGATCGATAGACGGGGGGAAAGTGCCCATAAATTACTAAAGGCAAAAAAACATTCTATTAGCACACAGTAGATTCTGCAATATTTGTTGGTCTGTGTTTTACTGGGGGGACATTTTTTTAATTTGCTGAAAGCCTGAGTTTTGTTTTGTTTTTTCAATACCTGTCTTTGTCTTTCTCTGTGCAAGAGGGATATTTTTAACATGAGTCATTTAGGAAATGTAATTCTAATGCAGTATAGCTATAGGTTTCAATTAACGTTCTACCTTTCTGACAGGCTTTACATTACATGTTTTATGAAATCATTAACTATTGTCATGTTTCTATTATGATACTATTAGGAAATAAAGAGACTTATGTAAATGGAGATGTAAAAGAAATGTATGACAGTTACTCAGAGCAACATCTGTGCACTATCATACATGCTCACACTAATTTTCTAAAGATTGTTCCATTCATTATAGAGCATTGTTAGTTGCAGTGGCACAACCCTTATTTCCATGCATTTAGGGAATGAGGCAGAGAGTGGGTAAATGAGAGCCTAATCAATACCACTTTTCATTTTGCATCTAATGTGCTGCCTTTCCCTTTCTTTTCCTCATGCACAAATCCAAAAAAGATCCTGACGTTACAGTCATAAAATGTAATTCTTCTGCAGAAACACAGACAATAATGCTTTCTGTATTCAGGCGTATTGCATATTCTAATGGCATTTGGCTAAATTGAGTATGGATTTAACATCAAAGGCTTCATGAATTTTTCAAATGAGATATTAAAGTCAATATTTCAAGTGAAAGATATTTCAATTTAGTTGCATACACAACAATAAAAAACTTCTACAAGGTAGAGGTACTAGTGGCTGTAGCAGTATTAGTTCATTCAAGAAATTATTAGTTTATAAGAAAATCAAACACAAGGTTGTGATATGGCAACAACTCTGAATAAATTAGACTAACCGATATGCACTAGTGTGCTTTATCTCTTGCAGGCTGAAGCAGTACACTTGCCATGGGCATGTTCAGGGCTCCTGGCTGATTTTTTCTAAACTCTGTTGATTAGCGTGAAGATTTGCATTGCCATTTCATAAATCTCCTTATTTTCATTTGTAGCAGTGGAAGACTTAGGATATGGGGGGGGGGGGGGAGAGCTGTTTTTCCCCCTGCATTTAAGTGAATCTTACTTCAAGGTGTCAGTGCCTAAAGTGGGTTTCCACAATGATGTTATAAATGTTGCCTTTCAGGCAGGTTGGAGGATGGTCGGGTTCAGTGGGGGGTGGGGGGTGGGGTTACACTGCAGATGACTGCTGGCCATCTATGTCACCGCAGACTGCCGGTACCTCCCAACGGCACATGCAAGCTTGGGTTTCCAGAGCACCTTTCCATCAAAGAGCTTGAGGCTCTTACACACATGTTGCCTCATCCATCTAACCAAATCCCCAGCAAGGAAAGGAACAGCAGAGAGCGTCGTCATCCCCATTTCATAGATGGGCACATGTAACACACAAAACATGAAAATGACTTGCTTGCTCACTGGACTCTGGCCTTTGGGGAAATGTTTTAATACAGACGTCAGCACTAAAACTGGAACTGGAACTATGCCTCCTGATTTCCGGACCAAAGTCCTAAATACTGAATCTCCATCTCTCCTATGCAGCCAGGATGGCAGCAGGCTGGTCTGTTTGGGTTTGCACTGCCTCTTTGGCTTTGCTCTGTAGATACATAGAACGGCATTAGCCTGAATTTCCTGCATCACAGTCCCCATCTTACCTCCTTGATTTGACTATAGCAAACTTACAGTGCCTTTCATCCAGTATCGTCAAGCTCGCATCATTGTAATCACAGATTAACATCAGAGAGACTCTCTATATTTACAGACACTTCAGGCAAAAAAAGAGTAAAGCAACACACAAACCCACCATCCTAGAAGAAGTGGCCATTTCTAGGCGACGACAAGCAGCCCACCCAGCTGGCCTCTATGCAAAAACCCATTGCTATAGTTCATAGCTAAGCCAGATACCAAACAATGCAAATCACTCAGCTCTGCTGCATGCCTGTTAACCCGTCTGCTACCAGTGCATTATTGAAACCAGCGTCACTGTCAGACTCCCTCACTTTATCGAGGTCTCTTAAAAGAGATGGCATTTTAAAGACCCAATAACCCTGAAATGCATGAGGTTTCACTGTGTAATTTGAAGGATGACTGCCCATCTTTAAAATAGGAAAAATCCTAACTTCATAAATACTCTGTAATGAGGAAGACAGGAAGATGCACATCTACAACAAATGTGCTGTTTTTTTTTAACAAGAGCAAAATATTAGAGCCATCATTTCTTGTTATTTCAAAGGATGTAGAGCCCCTAGGAGGGTGTTTTCCATTGGCTGGCCCACCACACACATATACCCACAAAATATTCCCTTCACTTGTTGAAGATAATACAGACTTATGTGATAGAACTTACTCTGCAAGTGGATCACACAGAACTGTTTCTCAGTGTATCATACCCACTCCCAACACCACCACCACCACCACCACCACCACCACCAAAAAGCCTCCAGAACTGAACACTGCCTTTTTGCTTCATTGCATCTAAATGATCAGACTCATTTCAGTCTCGATCCTCAAACTTCCCTCCCTCCTTTTATTCCCCTTCCGTTTTAAGGGACCCTATCGTCCCCATCGTTTGGGAGGAAAACCAAAACGACAAAAGCTATAATTCAACACTCATTGTAAGGTTTTCAGTTATAACAGTGCTCCTGAGCATGACTATTACATATTGGCTTCTTTGGAAAACTGTTGATCTTTTGATATTTATCATTTCTTTATTTAAACTGTAAAAGAGAGCTTTGTGGAGAGCTCGACTTCTCTCTAACTAAGGTCTGTATTAAAACTCAGCCTGGGCCATGAATGAAAATGGAAGCTGTGGACACAAACTATTCCCTCATCGGCCCCTGCCCACATCATAAAACCAGTACGCTATTTGGCACAGAAGAAAAGAGATGGGGGAACGCAAGAACTAAAAGCAGGGCCGACCACGGACCTAAGAGCCACAAATATAAACACAGAAGGAAGTGTTAGCTTAGCTCTAGAAGGTGGCAAGGGGAACATCAGAAGTTTATGTGATATTCAGTGTTCATATTCCTAAAAGAAAGTGCACATTTTAAAATTTTCACTGCACATCTGTGCATTGCTACATTTTTTAAGGGCCTGCTAGGACAGGAATTACAGGAGATTTGAAGCTCACAACTGAGTAACTCTGGCAAAGCTGCATGGGGGAGGAAGGCTACTGAAAATCATGGGGGGAAAGGTAGAGCCTGTGCCAAAGAGGAACATTAAAAAGGGTTCTAGCCGAGGAAACTGTCAGCTTTATATATGGGAACTTGGAATGGAAAAATTGGTAGTGCCACTGAACCTGAACAGCAGCTGTGAAATCAGAATTTACTCCCTAATCTGAATTAACTAATCAAAACCAGGTCACTCCTCCGCCTTCCCTCCACTACCCACCACATCGCCCCTGGGTTATTTTTCATGACCAATCGCATTCTGCAGCAAAATAAATACAGAGCAACAAAAACAGAAATACTAAAGGTCAAAGTTTCCCCACAAGACCCAATGCACTCGAGATTTATCAATGGAGGAAAACACATAGGCTTTCCACCTCCCATCTTTTCATTTGTGGTGCAGGAACTTGGTAAAAAAGAGCAAGGTTACATCTGCATCAGCAACGCACTGAATAGAAACCAAGAATGACTTATAAGTGATGACTTCTGAGATCTAAGCTCAAAAGAAAACGAAAAGGTCTGCATGACGCAAAAGGACCACCGTGCTAGTAATTTTTAAAAATTCAGATTTTGCAGCTAATTTCATACACAAGCACTTTTTGATCAAGCATACGCATTTAATAAAATTGTACTGGTAAATTATCCAAAGAAATACATTAAAGGGTGTACACTAGCCAAAGCACAATTTGAAGCTCTTATTAACTGGTGATTATCTTCACTGATCCACATTACCATTCAGTTGCAGATGTTACTGACATTAAGATGTATGATGCAGAGGCTGGAGAAAAAGCCCATTTAAGACAGGTGAATACTTAATAGTAATTCAACATACGCGGCACAAAATGTCTTTCACAGGAGTTCAAGGATTTTCCCTTTTTTCTCCCTGCAATTTTATGTGAATGTTTATAAATAAAATGAGAAATGAAACTCCATTTGGTAGCCATTTGACTTGCTCCAGTTTAATGGCCATTTAAAACTTTGCAATTTATCATTTTAGGCCTCTTTCTCATCTGGCTTTATTTTTATTTATTTATTTATCTTCAAAACTCTTCCTCTCCTCTGAATCCTTATGCAAGATCCACATTTTGAGTATGCAGATGAAATTTATCTGACCTCGCGTGGTTGTTTATCTTTTAGTTTCAGGAACTGCACGGCTGCTACTGGAATGGTTAACTGACTGCCCGCTGGGTGCAGAATAACTGTTCAGTATTACAGAAGGACACGTTGCCTTCATCCCTGTCACACGCCTGTCCTTTGCTATGCAGCCCAAGGTAGATACAGAAATTGATCAATTCTATGCGTTTCCAAATGCTGCTAACAGCTTATTGGGGATGCTTTTTTTAAGTGGACTTTTAGGAAAGAGAACCTAGATGTTTCAGTAAGCAAAGAGATTAAAAGCAAAGGAATCTGTAGGGAAGCAAGTCAACACAATGGGAAAAATTCAGGTACAAGTCAGACCATCAAGTCAATCTTCCTCTTACTTTCTTCCACATACAGACGCCAACAGATTATTAATTTTATATACATGGTATATTCACACAAACTCTAAGTAGTTAAAAAAACAATTGCAAAAGCCACAAGGTTTCCTCAGCACTTCTATCCTCCTTTCTGGATAGCTCTGATTTTATTTTTCTTTAGTTTTTTTTTTTTTTTTTTTTTTTTGTAACGTTTATTTATTTTGAGAGAGAGAGCAAGGGGAGGGGGGAGCAGAGAGAGTGGGAGACACAAAATCCAAAGCAGGCTCCAGGCTCTGAGCTGTCAGCACAGAGCCCAATGTGGGGCTTGAACTCACGAACCATGAGATCATGACCTGAAGTTGGATGCTTAATTGACTGAGCCACCCAGGTGCCCCTCGACAGTCCTGATTTTAAATGTATGACTATCTCAGCTAACCTCTGTCACACTGCAGCTTGTCAAAGCACCACTCTTCCAAACCCAACCTAAACAACGTTCCTCAAAACCCAACTGCTTCTCTATCCTTCTTTTTCTCTTTGAATCTTTTTAATTCTGTGCTTCCCACACTCCTAATCTTGCTCTCTGCAGTACTGACTGAAAATAAAATATTAAAGGTTAATAAGGGCAAAATGTATGCCATATCCCTGCTGATACTTCTTTTTCAACAACTGCCTTTACCCAAAGGACTAAGTTATGGGAGATCCAACACAGGCAACAGGGCCAGTGAGGAGTATATTTTGTCTGAGGAAGTTTTCTTCTAATCACGCAGCATAAGTATCTACTTATTCTTCACAAGCATAACTCTGACCCTGTAAACATATACATATGTGTATTCATAGTTTTCTTTCCCATATTTGGAAATACATGCATGTTGCTAGTTATTATATACAAACAGAAATTCTACCATCTTTAGGGGAATCTATATTATAAAATAGCTCGCAATTCAAACATTGGGTTTCCAATATTCCTCCCTATTTCATCAAAGTAGAGAGTAAAAAGTGACTTCTCTCCAGGTCAAGGGAAATGAGTCCCAAGGAGTTGTCTTGGGTCAATGATTTTCAGACTGTGCTCAGAGAAACTATAAATATCTTCTGAGGCTTCCAAGGAGAGCAAACTTGGGGAAGACAAGACATGAGGTTGAGCTTGAGACAGAGGTACTGTCCTTCCATCTTCCTTCCTTAGTCAAGGCAATTCTACTTTTATTAATTTCACATATGAAAGATTTTGCCCGAAGACAGGTCTCCTCTGCTTAAAGACAGTGTTAGCTTCTTTCTAGGGAGAACAGCACTGGGGAGATGAAGACTCTATGGGCCCAAAGGGAAGGGAGACCTTCTTTTTTTTAAATGTTTATTTATTTTCAGAGAGGGAGAGGGGCAGAGAGAGAGAGGGAGAGAGAATCCCATGCAGGCTCTGCACTGTTAGCACAGAGCCCGACGCAGGGCTCGAACTCACGAACTGTGAGATTATGACCTGAGCTGAAATCAAGAGTTGGAGGCTTAACCAACCAAGCCACCCCAGCTCCCCAGAAGAGGAGACTTTCTACTGAGCCATCTATCTTCTGTAGTTGTAGTCTTCAAGCAAACTTCCCTCTCCTGGCTAAAGATTCTGCCAGGGACTTTGAAATACTAGGACCCACCTGACTTTGTCTCCTTCTAGGCTCCTTAGAAATATACAGACAAGTCGTATTCACGGGCTTTAAACAGAGTTCATCCTTGGAATCTTTCCTGAGAATAAAAATTAATATATAAACAACCTATGTTTATTTTACTTTGCATAGAGGCAGAATTCCTAGTGGAGAATATCTAATTTGTCCACTTAATAGAGGGGAACCTTATTTCTTTTTTAAATTAATTCGGTGAGCAGACATGTAAGCTAAACATCTTTGCAAAAATATCATTAGGAGATGGTCCTTAGCCCAAATTGTTAAACTCTGAGCTGCCAAGTTTTACATTATGCAGAAGTGCCCACACCAGCAGGGTGAGACACGCATTTTACACTTGTGCCAAGGGAAGGCCGTGACATATGATATAGGCTCCTTTCCTACTGGACATTGTTAGATAGATGGTAATATAAGTGAACAGAAGACACCAAACTTACAGTAAGTACTTTCTAGAGGCAAATAATTCTCTACTGTATGGTCCATTATCATTTCAATGTACATTTTGTCTTCCTTATTTGAGGAAGAGTTGTTAAACTAATTACCTCAAACTCTGAAAGTGGGGGTAAAAGAGACCATAAAAACATAAAATAATAGTAATGAAGGTTAAATAATAATAAATGTGCTCTCACTGTCAGATTCTGAGAAATTTCTATTTTGCAAAGGATTTCACACTTCCTACATCCCCGTGTAACATATGGTATGTTCAAGTGGTTAATTAAAGTTCATGTGTGACTATTGATTCATCCCTATTTCAGACCATAGTGGCAGGAAAAGGTGTTCACACAAACTTGGGCTACCACTGGCACCAGTTAGTTCTTCAGTTAAACGCATATCCGATCAATTAAGTTCCAAAGTTGAAACTGCATCAAAAGTATGAAAAGAAAAGCTGCCAGTAAGTTACCAAACGGTGCACGTTTAATGAAATGCTTCCTTTGGTTCTATATTTGAAAACAACTGTTGTCTCCTTTCCTAACAAAGGAAGACAAAGCTCTGGTAGGACATTAAGGACACTCCACGTTTTCCTAGCAAAGGCAGTTCTGTGGTACAGGAGGGGCTCCTTGTCACCAGGTTGCCATATCACCACCAAAGAATGCTCTTGTAGAATAGTGTGGTGCTTAAAATACAGTAATTACTGTTACAGTGTGTGCACAGCAATGTAAGAACCGTATCTAGAGCTATACGTGGTACCGAGAGTCGAGAAACAGCTGTAATTTTGGCTTTAAATATGTTTATGAGCATTCTGAATGGTTTAAGCTTGCTGTGCAGCATATGATTTTAATTTTCTTTATGGATATAAGGGGGCCATGAAATGCTGACTTTTGATATAATAATCTTTCAGATTTCAGAGAAACTATAGGAGGCCAGTCAGTCCTCAAGCCTGCCCTCTTAAATATCGACTTATAAATTTCTCGGTGGTAGATGTAAGTTAAAAAAATTATACTGCACATTGTATAGTAAGTCTTATATCTCTGATTTGAATGAACCCTTTCAGTCGACTACCTAGGCTTGGGAAATCAAAGAAAACCTATAAAATGGAGGCAGATACCTTATTTACCAAATCATGACTCCTTTCTTTGAAACAGAAGAAAACAGAGTATTCCAGAGGAAAATTTCATTTCTTTATTTTCCATACACAAAAATCAAGGAATAGCTGTTTTTATACTGAAACTTATATTTAAATACACTTCAAAGCAATTGCTAAATTGGTCACTTCTTAGGAATTGCTAAACCAGATTTGCTTACAATTAAAAAAGAAAAAAAAAGAAAAACATTTCAATTGCCTCCAGTTATTGTAAGTTAATTGTGCCTACTTTAGTTTGTTTCATTTAAAAGAGCACATCCCAGACCAGTTAGTAGTTGAAAGATTAGTGATGGAGAAGAAATGGATCCTACAAAAAAAGATACACTTAATGAAAAAGAAATGATGTTATTTCCCTCAAATGATTTCTACTGTGAGAGCTTATAAATACCCACTTGACTAGAACAAGAGAAAATAAACCTTGATAGACAAGTATTACTTGCTAAGGTGTGTGCTCAGGCAGGTAATTTCATCTGTTCTTAAAAAATATTTTTCTGCATTATAATTTTTTCAGCAACATGTCTTACTTCTGTCATCAAGGTACAAAGTTACTTCTCAAATTAAAAAAAATACATTTGTCAATCAAATATTCCTACCAACTTCTGTTCACATCAAGAGAGTATAACAAATGACACACTAAAAGCTCAGGAACATGTTGACAATTAAGTCCTAAGTAGCTAATAGTCAATCTGTTATGATAAAAAAAAATACTTGAGATATATAACCCACTGTATGATAGGGGCAACTAGATTCTATGCTTCCTTAGACGGTAGTATAGCAGGTTCAAAGCTGGGTTAATCAACCTTCATCTCATTTTTCTCCTGGCACATAACTAGATCACCTTCGCACACCTTCTGAACAGCTAGAGTCACTGGACTGACTTCTGGCCAATACAATGTGGTTGAAGTTATATGTGAAACTTGGGCTTTTACATTTTCCCTTGTTTCCCATACACTTCAGGATGAAGCCCCGGTAAATGGCAGAGCCACATAACAGAGGAACCCTGGTCCTGAATGACCACACCAAGTCAAGACATGAGGGAGAAATCTTCCATTTTGTGAAACCACTGAGATTTTGACTAATATAATCAGGGATATTGTTGTGTCTCCCACATACTAGCATTGAACTGAAAACCACAATAATAATAAAGCCCAAGTGTTTGGTTTTTTTAAGACTGCCTTAGAGAAGTGGTGTGTACATTCATTCAAAAGCCTGTATTTAGCACTTATTCCAGGCACCATATAACGTTGAAAGATGCAGGCTGTTTTCTCATGATTTTTAATGTCCAATGGCAGCAAGGGGAGTGAGGAAGAAGAGTTCTTGGGACTACAAGGCAACCTAATAGGATATATTGCATGAGGTGCAAAGTATGCGCATGGCAAAGGCTTCTAACATGGGCTACAGGGGTTATTGAAGACTCCATAATCATGGTTATAATTCAAATAAAAGGGCCACATGAGAAATGGAGCCATGAACAATGGTAGAGGGGCCTAAGGATACACTAGACTATGCTATCCGTGAGGGCGTAATCACTCAGGAAATTTATACACATTATAATACATTGGGGTCAAATTCCAGGTTCTATCAGTTGGCTTCATGACAGAAATATCTATTTTGTTATATTTAAATATAGGACTCCATCCAGAAAGAAAAGCTACATCCACCAAAAAAAAAAAAAAAAAGAGGTTACAAGTAAGGTCCTACTGATCCCTCTGAAAGTGGCAAGTTTGACCAATTCACTGAAAGTGATGCAGAGGAGGCAGCATTGTTAGTCATCAGTTTTGGAAGAAACATCGACATGGTCTAGCTATATGACATTAAAACTTTCTGTGTTTTCTGAGAGTACTGAGAGAACAATTTTTGTGCTCTGAAAATTCAGGCTAATATTTGTTTACATTATATATAGATATTGCTGGAACAAAATTCTGTTGTATCACTCTTTGAGTCTCATGTGTGTGAAATTCAGATACATTAATTATCAATAGAAGTGTCCTGCAGGCTATAACACAATGGGATTTTTTTATTTATTTTTTGTTTGGGTAGGAGATGATAGTTTTCATTTATGCATGCACTCTTGATCAGAAGATGAGGGAAAACAAAATGGTATAGTTCCATTCTGGGTTTAAATAAAATGATTTAGAGAAGAGATTTACTAAAAACACTGAGAACTGAAGTTTCCCTGAATCAGAGAAATATATAGAAAGAGGGCATTAAGAAAATAAAACTCTCTGTATTAGGAATGCCAGCAGATAAAAGTGGTCAAGGTAACATAAATAAGCAGACACTATGTTACAAGACATTAGTCACTAGCTTTAGGCAATATACCAGCTTCAGACAAAACTAACCAATAAAATGTGCTCAAGCCAACGCTATGTTGGATATGTGCAGAATCTTTCATAAAACTTTGGACATCGTGGAAAATAGCAGAGGAAACAATAACACCCCAGGAGACAATTGTATGTATGGTATATCATCTCCAAACCACCTGCAGTGTTTCTCATCTAAATCTTTATTTAAAATAGAAAGGCCCAGACTATTCTGATTATGTCGAAAGGCTTCAATATTATTTTGAGTAACAGAAAGACCATATTTCTATTAAAAACATAAAAGGAAGGATTCTTAACATGAAGGATGTGTTGAAAAATCTCAGTCTGAATCCTGTCTACCTTGGGTTTTAAACTTCTAAAAGCAGAAAGCATCGTGGTAGAATGAAATGTGTGCTTGTCAAATCCCCTCTTCCACAAGCAATGGATAATATAAAAATAAAAAAGCAAAAAGATATGATCAGGCTTAAAACCAAGGTGAAGAACCTTTGGGCTCCAAAAGGAACAGAAATGCAAAGCTGGGTGTGGTGAGCTGAAGCTGTGCACCCACTGCATTTCAAATCTGAAAGCAGCAGCCGAGTTCAGGAAGCCTAGGTAGTAAGTGGAAATTAAAGTGCTTCAAGTCAGATTGGGGTTGGAGAAACAGGGTAGGAGAGGGTGTGAGAAGAGCAACCAGAGCTTGGTTTACTACTTGAAGGCAGAAAGGGACACTACTATTGCCACCTATGAAGATGATTTAAAACATAACATAACAAGCCAAAACATGTTGCCAGCCACCATGGTCAGGAATTGAATCCAGCCATCCATGGGCTCAATGGATACATCTATAAGATCTCCCATTTCACCATAGAACAGAACAGAAATAGCAGGAGAGGATATGGGTCTGGAAAGGGATAGAGGTCACATGACATTGGTTGGGAGTGGCAGTTGCACAAAAAAGGGAAGAAGGCACATAGAAGTAGAAAGAAAAAATTAAAACATAGCAAAACAACAACAACAAATCCCTCTCAACATGAGTTGTTACATCAAAATTACAAAACTCATCAGGAAACACAGTGTGAAGAAAAGTAGTCACCGTATAAACATTCAGAATAGTAATCATTCTAAAGAAATTAGTTTTATGGGGCAGTGTAACAAAAATTTTAATAATATATATGTTGTGGATGTTCATTAAAAATGAATAAGAAGTTATTTTTTAAAGGATATATAAAGTAAAAACAGACAAATGTGAAAAAGAACCAATTAGAAGTCTTGGAAGTAAGAAATATTTTACTGGAAAAAAATATATATATACATATATATATACACACATATATATGTATATACATATGTGTGTATATATATAGCAATGATAAACCCTGGACTGAAAATGGTTGAAGAAAGAATTATAAAACTGGAAAACAGAACTGAGGGATTTACCCAGAATGAAGCCTAGAGGGACAAAGAGATTTCAGGGGTTGTTGGGTTTGGGTTTTTTTTTTTAATATGAAATATCAGATACAAGAACAAAAGATGACAAGATCTAATTTACGTCCACCTAATGCTACAGAAAATGGAAGTAAAATGGAAAAATCGTGAAGAAGTATTATTTGAAAAAATAGTACCTATGAATTTTGTAGAACTGAAGAGAAACACAAATACTTAGTTCTAAATACTTCTCCGAGTATTGAGTAGGGTAAGTAAAGAAAATTTTAGCCAAGAGGCATCTTACCAAAACCGCAGGACATTGAAGATGTATTAAAAAAAAAAAACCATCATGACAATTATACTCATGGTAGACTTGTCAGTAGTAACAATAAATGCCAGAAAAGAATGAACAAACACTTTGGAAATGCTCAAGGAACAATTTAGCACTTATTACTCAGCTAAGGGATTTTCCAGAAAGGAAAGCAAAATGGAAGCCTTTCACACATGCAAAAAACAAAAGGAGTTTACTACTCACTAACTTTCACTGAAAGATTTATTGGGGAATATGCTTCAGGAAAATGACAAATTAACACTGAAGGACATGGGAATTAAGGAACAGGGATGAGACCAAAAATTGATATAATAGGTCAACACATGTAATGGTTAACTGTAAAAGCAATATTTGTGTGTTTGCATATTTAAAATAAAGCAAGTTAAAAAAACTGTCATAATAATAAGATATATTGTGTGTGTGTTGTGGGGAGGGAAGGGAGAAAGTGTTCAGTGGCAGCGAAGATCAGTGGTGTGCCAGAACTATTTCAAAAAAGCCAGATATTAAATTTTCAGGAATTTTGCAAGCCAGTTGTTAAACACAGCCTTTTTTTTTTAAGTGTGTTTATTTATTTAGAGAGAAACAGCTGAAGTTGCAGAAGGGCAGAGTGAGAAGGAGAGAGAGAATCCCAAGCAGCATGCTTTGCACTGTCAGCACAGAGCCTGACTTGGGGCTTGAACCCACGAAACCATGAGATCGTGACCTGAGCTGAAACCAAGAGTCAGATGCTTAACTGACTGAGCCACCCAAGTGCCCCAAACACAGCTAAGTTTGAAAATTATGTAAACTTACAATTAATTCTAATATAAGCAAAGATAATAAATACTCAAAACCTGTCACTTTCTAATTATTTTACATTTAACTATTTCCTATGTTCTTAAGGTAATCTATGCCATTATATCTGAAATATTTATGCTTGTGTGCTATTGAGCATTTTTTCCCATCTATGCATTCAATGACATCATGTTTGTAACTGGAAATCAGCCATGGGATTTCAAATGGAACTATTTATGCCGGAAAATTAGTAAATTCTATAAATCAGGTTTTTTTCCTCTTTCAGAGAGCAGGTGGCTACACACTTACAAGCACATCATTGGCTAAAATTCATATTTTTTTAAGAGACAACTAGAAATACTGGATAATTTTACTTCTTGTTACGTTACATACATTTATTTTAAAAATTATGAACAACTGCTTAAAGGAAGGAAATGAGAAATAGAAGGAGAGAGGAAGCCAAGGGAAGATGGTAAAAAAGATTATTAAAAACTTGATCAATCCAAAAGTCAACAAAGGAAAGAAAACACAAACAGAAATCCAAATAAGATTATAGAATAAGCCCAAATCTTACAGTATTCATAATAAATGAAAATAGAAAAGTGTATATCAGAATAGACTGGCAAAAAAAATAGCACCATATTGCTTACTAGACACATTTAAACAAAATCACAAAGAATGGTTACAACTAGAGATTGACAAATACCAGAAAAATATAAGTCACAGGAATTAAGGAACAATGGTGAAACCATAAATTAAAATAAACCTGGGGCACCTGGGTGGCTCAGTCGGTTAAGCGTCCAACTTCAGCTCAGGCCATGATCTCATAGTTCATGGGTTTGAGCCCCATGTCAGGCTTTGTGCTGACAGCTCAGAGCCTGGAGCCTGTTTCAGATTCTGTGTCTCCCTCTCTCTCTGCCCCTTCCCTGCTCATGCTCTGTCTCTCAGAAATTTAAAAAAAAAACAAAAATAAATAAAAATAAACCTGGCCTATTTGTAATTTTTTAAATCATAAGCATATATAGCAACATGCTAATAACATTTGATCAGGCTGATTTTTGTTTAATTTCTCTCTAGGACTTTCTGTAGAGTAGTAATATTTTCTAATATTTTTTAAACTATATCAGATCTAGGAAGTCAGGAGTTTTACAATAAATTCTCAACCACTTCACTAATTTTGGCATCTCTCTAGCCTTCCGATAGTAACTATACAAAGTGAGAATTTTGGATTTTCAGCAGTTCATGCATGCTGCATCAATGTCATTGCCACATGTTAAAAATACCTCCTGTATCAGAATCTTTAGATGGGGCCAAGGTTGGTATAGGGCAGGCAGGTCTAATTTTAAAAGCCCACTTCCTACCCCCATGAAGGACATCTGGATCTGGAAACCACTGATAGATGATCTCTCATTTCAAAAGAAACTTTGGCTATGATTTGTCATAATCTTGGAAACAAGCTATTAATAATCTTTACTCTTCCTTTTATGGGGAAAAGATCCAAAAAATAAACCAACCTCAAGGCTAAAAGACATGAGACTTACACATATTAGCAAAAAACACCAGAGCAAAATAATTATTTGTAGTAAATAATACTTTAAAAGCTTTCTATCACTTACCTCAGAGGTTCTTAACCTGAAGTTGACAGGAGTTCAGAAGGTCCACAGAACCCCCTAAATGTATGCAGTTCTATGTGTGTGCATTTTCAGGAGAGGATAGTGTCATTTGCTTTCATTTAGATACAAAGGTTTATAATTCTAAATATACTAGGAACCACTGACTTAAGAAAATGACCATAGAAAACTAAAAATACTAAAAAGAAGCTTCCCCATTTCAGTGTGATGTTAGCAGTAATGACTAAATGTTCTGTGTGTGAGATTGACACCAGCTAATTCCATAGGAGATGGTGACTGAGAATCCAGGAGAGGTCATTTCTGATGAAATGTCCTGACACCTCTATAGTCCCATGAATGGAAAAGAGGATTCTTTAAGCAGGTACTGTGTAGAAAAGGACAGTCAATTAGACCACTCATTGTTGTAGAAGGCTAGACACTGCCTTCTTATTTTGCTCCCAAATGAGAAGTATCCCTGGGAAAGTCACCTGACCTCTCATCAGTAAAATGTGAAGGGAGTGGCAGGTTACTCAAAAATTTCTTCTTGTTCTAGATGTCATCAATTCCACCAGAAACAATGTTCTCTCCTCCAAAATAGAAGATAAACCAACACCACACCCCAAGTACATATCTAAATAGAATCCAGAAAACCCAGTGATGGATCAGAAAGAGAAAAATCCATTTTGGGGGGAGAAAGGGGATTAATTTTGTTAATACAACAGTCCAAACACTAATTCCATGAAAAACTAGCACAATACACTGCCCCTCTTTGTGTGCATAATTGAGTTTCAGCGAGTAGATAAAGGCCATTAGAATGACTAAAAGTTACAAGCAGTGACTCTCCTTCCAAGGTGTTCTCATTTCTCTTGAAAGTTCAAAATCAACAAATTAGATAAACTTGGGCAGGCTTCGATTGCTGGCAGTCAGCCCAAACCACCATTTATCTCAGGAGTCCTAGAGTCAAAGCATAATTACATGACGTTTAGGCCCACTAGATCCCTTGAGTTGTGACTGCATTAGTCTTTAGCTGACCCCAGCTATTCATATTTATCATTCCTAAAAGTGCATCTATTTGATCCCATGGTTCCCAGACTGTGTGCCAAGGCACTGTGAAATACTTCAACAAATTCACAGGGCACAGCCACATTTCTCAGACATCCCTTGAACTACTAGCATGGTTTCAACATTAGGTCTTGTCACTCCTTTCAATGATAATGTATCTCTGCCAAGGTACATTTTTGATGATTGCTATGATAAAAACTAAGTAAACACACAAAATTCATTGTGGAATAAAAAATGAGGGAGGCATTATTCAATTGGATTCCAGAATCTGAAAAGTTGTGAGGTATTCAACAGGTGTACATATCCCATTAGTAAGTATTTGTAGTTCTTTAAGAATAAAAATACGAGGAACATCTGGGTGGCTCATTCAGCTGAGCATCCAACTTCAGCTGGGGGTCATGATCTCATGGTTCATGAGTTTAAGCCCCACATCCAGCTCTCTGCTGTCAACATGGAGCCCACTTTGGATCCTCTGTCCCAGCTCTCTCTCTCTCTCTCTGCCCCTCCCTTGCTCATGTTCTCTCTCACACACACAAAAATAAACATTTAAAAAAAAGAATAAAAATATGAGTTTGTGTTTCAATTTCCTTTATTACTTTTTTTTTTCAAATGTTATGTTACCACACAGATACTTAACTAAACCATCTGGACAATACCCACACACTAGAAGGAACTTGGGAGTTCCTTTCTGATTTCATGCATGATTATTTCTTCTCCAGAAGATGGCAAATCACATCAAGAACTGCCTCCTCTCCGGAGTCCTAGGTGGCTCAGTTGGTTGAGCATTCAATTCTTGATTTCAGCGCAGATCATGACCCCAGGGTCATGGGATCAAGCCCCATGTTGGGCTCTGTACTAAGCGTGGAGTCTGCTTGAGATTCTTTTTCTCTTTCCCTCTGTCCCCTCCCCCATTCACACACTCTTTCTCCCTTTAAAAAAAATATTGCCTCCTCTCCTTGCAGAATGATGTTTGGTCCCCATCCCACTGGGATTGGTGGGAGAAAGAGCCCTTGAGAACAATTAATAATCTTAAATAGAGAAGAGTATGAAATACCACCTCAACTATACAGTCCTCTTTCAACTGTAGGACAGGGTTTCCTCCCTCTCTTATTTTTATGATTTCATCAGAATGACCCCACAGTGTGCTTTTATTGAGAAATCCCATGAGATTCTCAGTGAAACAAAAGCAGACTCTGCCCCTCCTTGCCAGATTCTTCTATTTCTATTGTTCCCACCACCCTTCCCCTCCTCTCCAAGTTATTTGTTAAAGCTGAAGTGATTATAAAATGATCACAGAAAAACAAACAGCATCCAGCCTGATTTTGTGTGAAGAAACAACTTTCTGGAAACAAAATGCCCTTCACTTTTCCAGGCACTATTAAGTAAATTTCCTCTTTCAGAGCACTAATCAGCATCCTAGAAGGGCAAATCCATCTCCTATGGGTAATGATTTGCTCCCACCGAATAGTTTAATTACTCCAGCTCACCAAAGGTTCAGGTCCACTGTAATTAGAATACCATAAACTTCAACTGGGTATAGCAAGGACAGTCATTTGTGTCTTTACTCTGTCCTATTTTTACAAGTTCTCAAAGTAAGTTTTCAAAACTCCACACAATCAGTCAGATATTCAGACAGAATGGATCTGATTGATGTGACTGGAGAAGTCTCCCTAGGATGAGAAAACTGGACAGTGGCTTGGTTGTTTGGTATAAAATTTAGTTTCTAAAGGTATGAATGTATTGGTATCTCTATTTAGGTAACCAACACAAGTAAAAATTAGGCTTAGAATAATTGTAAAATAATTATTAAAATGATATTTTAGAGCACTTAGCCCTCACTTTCTCAGTTTAAAGTTAAGATACATTAAGGTCAGCAGAGGTTATCAACACAAAGTTAAATAACTAGTCAATGGCAGAGCCAAATTAGATCCCCAGTCTCTTGCACTTAAGGGTCCCATTATTTTCCATACACTATATAGAAAAGGCCAAGCTGCACTTTTTCTTTGTAATTTTATTCGTTGTATATTCTTTGAATATAAAGAACCAAGTCCAGACACTCAGTTTCACTCAAGACCAACTTACTAAACATTTTCCATGTGCAAGATATTATGTAAGGTACTAAAGGGGGCTGTAAAGTTGACCAAAAATGCCCTCTGCCCTCAAGGAACTTACACTCTAACGTAATCTAACAGTATAGTAAAACCTTGAATTGTGAGTAACTTGTTCTGCGAGTGTTCCACAAGATGAGCAAACATTTCTAATAAATTTTAACTTGATAAAGGAGTGATGTATTTCAATATGAGTAGTGCATAATGCAGAACATCCCATGATCACAACTGAGCCAATGGTTCTTGAAACTCGCTTTGATATATCAATGTTTTGGATTACAAGCATGTTTCCAGAACAAATGCTCACAAACCAAGGTTTTACTATATTGTTCCTGTTTATTTGAGCAAAATAGATATCCAAACTTACTCTAGATTAAGATTTTTACCAAGTTTTTCAAACAGGAATTGATTTTTTTTTTTGAGATTTGACAGTTTTTGACAGACTATAATCCTTCCTGATAATGTAACATTATTTTTGGACAGATCTTGTCCTTAGAACTAAGCATTCCTCTTTTCCCTTGAAAATTTGGAAGTCAATTTACAGGAGCCACACTTGAATGAATTCCTAATGACCTATTTTAATTATTGTGAATTTGCCCTAACTAGTGTGATTAACCTCTTCTATAAAATATCTTTTTGTAAATACAGAGTAGGATTAACTTGACTGGGAAGTAGCCCCTTTGGATGCCAAAGTTCTCTGTCAGGGAGGTTGAGGTTGAGGGGAATGAACAGAAGCCACTTAGAGGAACTGCTGAAATCAACTCCACTATTTTAATGAGCTCTGAAATAATTACATACACTCCCTACAAAGGAATAAAAGGGGTGTCTGGGGTTCCTGGCTGTCTCAGTCAGCTAAGCGTCAGACTCTTGGTTTTGGCGCAGGTCATGATCTCACAGATCATGAGTTCGAGCCCTGTGTCCCTCTGGATCCACACTTAGAGTGCCGAGCCTATCTGGGATTCTCTCTCCCTCTCTCTCTGCACCTCCCTCTCAAAACTAAATTAACTAAAAAAAAAATTTTTTTAAGGAATTGGGGCATCTGGGTGGCTCAGTTGGTTAAACATCCAATCTTGGTTTTAGCTCAGATCATGATCTCGTGGTTCATGAATTTAAGCCCCACATCGAGCTCTGCACTGTGAGCACAGAGCCTGCTTGGGATTCTTTCTCTCCCTCTCTCTCTGCCCCTCACTCATGCACGTGCACACTCTCTTTCAAAATAAATAAACTTTAAAAAAAGGAATAAATAGGGTTTCTAAGTGAAGATAGAAAATAAAGAGCTTCCCCTGATGTAAAAGTACTCCCTACCCTTTATATTTTTTGCATGTTTATAAATTTTATAGATAGAAACCGTATTAGAAAGAAGACGGGCAAAACCATCAGAAGTCAAAGAAGAGATATGTGTATTTTTATTCTATTCTTAACTCATTGATCCTGATCCAGACCAGAGTCCAATACCCAACATGATCTATAATACACGCCTACATGCCTCTATGCCTACAAAAAGGTAAAGAACAATGGAAGCAAATGAGGACAATGGCATTCATGCTAAGGCCTCACAGGGTAGTATTTAGATTTTGAAGTTTAAGAAGGTGAAAATCAAGAGCATACGATGTCAACAATGCTAATAAAAATCAAATGGGCTGAGTATGAACAAGTTCAGAGTGGAGTTGACCTTTCTTACTCGTGATCTTCAAATGATGTGTTGAAACATTCTGTGCCATTTGGTACTTATAGTCCAACAACTCTCAGACTCCATGTGTGACCTAAAAACATCTGGCATGAAACCACAACTGCTCTGGACATATACTGTCTAATGTTGAGTAGCACAATGTCTCAAATTAGGCTAGGGACCAATTTCACAGTGATGTTTTATCTTCTGTGCAACCAACTCAGTGCAGCTGTTGTTCCCTTCCACCACCATAAGATGTCTCATATTAGGACCACCTCTGGAAGAACCAATATGTTCTTGCTCATACAAAGTGGAATACTGGGGGGGGGCACCTGGGTGGCTCAGTTGGTTGAGTGTCCAACTCTGGTTTTCAGCTCCGGTCATGATCCCAGGGTTGTGGGATCAAGCCCCACATCGTGCTCTGAGCTGGGTGTGGAGCCTGCTTAGGATTCTCTCTTTTTCTCCCTCTGCCCCACTCTCCATTCACACACTGTCTAAAATAAAACACCAAAACAAAACCCCCCCAAAAAAAAAAAACCGAAGTGGAAGACTAGGAGTCAGATATTCACTCATGACTCACGTTGTGCACATTTATGGAACACCTGTAATCAGCATGTATACTGTAGAACGCTGAAGAAGCAGGATAAATGAGACCCATCCCAGCTCTTATGCTACTCACAACCGGTTGTAATGACCCTACAGATAAGATTCCAGGACAGATCATTTCCAAAATACTCTGTTCTATTGTCAGACAGCATTTTCTGCCTCTTAATTCACTACATAATTCTTAAAGAAGTGATAAAATTGAAGCTATCAAGATTTCAGCATGTGGCATTTAGGATGTAGAGATTTGAAGTAGGGGAAGAATACTAGTACTTTTAAAAATAAGATGGCATGGAATTCAAAAGGCCTTGGCAACAAAAGAAAACCAAGAATTGTGAAATTTCAGACAATATTAAACTTATTTGAACTTCTTGGACTAAATAAATTAGGAAATATGTAATATGTTACCATTTCTAAGTTACAGTCCTTTTCTTTAACCTGCAGTGTCTCACATGACCTTGATAAGTTTCCTCGGTGGTAGTCAGGGCTGGTATTTTTTTCTTCCATTTTGAAAATAAGGAAAAGGATGCTCAAGGGTATCCCTCCTGGTTTTCTCCTGCCTTGGCTATTTCTCTTTCAGCTTTCAGATCCTCTGGGTCCTTTTCAGTGTTAGAGCTCCTCAAGGGCTTGTCTCTAACCCCCTTTTCTAGTTCACCTTTGCCCACTGTATCAAGGAAATTCATCTAGTTCCATGTTACTGAATGCATTGATGACTGCATGTTGATGGCTTATTTAAATCTCTACTTTTATGACTTCTAAATGGATGATTTCCTAATCTCTACATGAATGTCTCCCCAATGTAAATCTCTAGCCCTTGGTGTCTAAGTTCCAGATGTCTGCTTAGTATCTCCAGTTTAATGTCCTAAAGTATCTCAAACTTAACATGAACAAAAACAAACTGTTGTTCTTTCAAATATTTATCCATTCTGAGGCTCCCACATTCTTCCCTGACTCAGCTAAAGGCACCAACTCCACCCTAAGTGCTCAGGGCAAAACCTAGGAGACATTTTTACTTCCTTTCTTTCCTTCACCTTCCACAGCCAAGCCATCCCCAACTTTTGACGGCTGTGCCACTGGATTCAGACTACTTCTTATCACCCTCACCATTATGTCTTAGGTCACATTTCCATGATCTCTTACTTTGGGAATGATGATTGTTCCCTAATTGATCCCCTGTTGCCACTTTATCTACCTGTATAATATTTTGGAGTTTATGAATTTGTAAAATGATATTGGCCTCACAGCCTTTTGGTATTTTTCTGTAGATCACAAGAAATAATATATGCTAAGCACTTATTCTGTCTTATAGTAGCTGCTTAAAACACAGTGACTTAGAAAGGTCTCATTGGCATCACGGTCTAGAGGAAAGAGCCTAGACTTTGGCCTGAAATAGACCTTATTTTAAATCCCAGCTCCACCAATGTAATGGTAGTGTGATCTTTAGAAAGTTATTGAACCTGAGTTTACTTCCTCACCAATAAAAGAGGAAAAGTAATAGTACCACTTGGTGGCATAGTAAGGATTAGAATGACAGATGCAAAATACCTGGTAAATAGAAACCACTTAACAATGAATAGCTTTTAGTGTATTTATAATCACTATTATTGCCTAAGTTGCATGGCTAGTCACATGCTCTAACACAGCTCAGAGCTCAGGTTCCAAATTCCAGTATTTGGACTCTAAGTTTGGTGCTCTTTCCACAAGATCCTGTCATTCAATAGCACTCTTCAAGCAGCCAGTTTGTCATCCTTAATAAGATGAGTAACACTTTCCCTAGAATTCTAGTTTCCCCCTACCCACACTACAAGTCCACAATCATTAGCATCTATGATCTAATGGTTTCACAATGCTTTGGTGCTCAAAATAGTTACCCTGGGAGGAAAAAACAACCTCATGGCTTCTCCACTGGAATTGTAAATGTGAGGAACAAAACAATTTTCTCTGACTGCACTGAACAGCTAGGAGGCAGGAATGGAGAGAGAGCTAAATTCCATACTTACCCATAAACAACTTGAGCTTTCACATGCACCCAACCAATATTTTAGGATTTAAAAAACTGGAGTCTTCAGACACAATTTGACCCATCTCTGTTTTGACATTAAACATTGGTGAGAAAAGGATGATTATGGATAAGTTTTATAATATCTTTAGTAAAAATTCTTTGAGTTTCTCAGATGAAAGATGCTTGCATGGAATATAGGTGATGATTCTTCTTTGATTAGTTATATTCTATCCCAAATGCACTTAGTAAAGTATGTTCATAACATTACTAACCGTGATACTGTATTTTGAATTTACATTTTCAAGGCTTTATTGCTGTATGAATACTATTCAAGTAGTTTTCTCTAGCCAAGTTCTGTGTGTTTGCTTTGAATAACAGGCCTTCATTTGAAACAAATACTATTAAAATGGCTCCCATGCAAGGAAATAAAAAGAAGTGAGATGAAGTTGACTGGTTATACACATATACACTGAGCATGAAATGAAACATGAGGAAGAAATAGCTTTTGAAGGAGATAAACTAGAGTTTGAGCAGTAGATATAATAAAGTGGGGAAGCAGAAACAAATTCTCTGAATTAAATTAGGCTACATTTATGCCCTTAGTGGAGGCTAAGTCCATCTGGTAGGCACTGTGAATGATTTCAAAAGATGGAGTTTTTACCCTCAAGGAGTTTACAGGCTAGCCTAGAAAGCAGTGCGTGTGCGTGCACACACATACACACAACTACACATACATACACACTTAAAATACTTACAAAGCAATATGGGAAAATGTGCAAATCATACAGAAAACAAAAACAAAAATCTTAGCTTGAGTTAGCTCTGTAATAGAACCCAAATGCAATCTCCATATACAAACAGCTACACAAATACCTAATTTGAGTTTGTGTTACCACATTTATTTATTCTTTTGAACTAACTTAAAGTTCTTTAGGACAGTCAAAACTGTGCTTGTGTGGAACACTCAAATCAATGTAAGGTCATCATTCTACCTACTAGATTCTCTGTCCTGTTGTTCTGATGTGATGCAGTAGATACTGTATAAGCTTTCAAGGATCCACTCTGCTCAGTGAAGCCAACTGAATAGGCCATGGTGGATATGCTGCAGGAAATGCTCGAGTCTCTTAAGGTTCATGCATACATATAATCAAATAACCTAAGAGAGAGCTGTTCCTTTGGATAGCCCAGTGCCCCAGAGAAAATATCACACTTTTAGAATCAATAGTTTAACAGCCAATTAATATGACTACCATGGCCCCTTGGAAAGGAATGATAGGGTAAGGGACCACACTCCCAGGGAGATTGGACAATCTGGTGATACAGAGGAGATGGAAGAAGGCTCTGGTGCTGACCATGAAAAGCCAAGTGAACTTGACACAGCTGCTCTTTTTGGATCCTCTGTACCACACTAACAGCAGGACTGCAAATGACTAGTCTCTTTACATTCTTCAATGGGAATTCCCAACAGGTGGTCCCAACAACCTTGGAATGTTTCTAGAATACTACAGTTGTCCCAGAAAGAAAAGGTCAGTTCCTCTCACCAAGGTTGGTGGAGATTAGCTGTGTACCTCTACATAATATGCTATACCTTTTCTTCCATCCAAACTCTATGATGTCATCAGTCTGGATCAAGCCCCAGCTCCTCCATGAAACTGTCTCCTCCTCCCCCTTCTCTGACTTCCACTAACACTTCCTGTGCCACATTTCTGATCACTTACATTGTTAAATAGTCAAATTTAAATGCTTCCTCAAATTTGCTTTGTTCCTTTCCATATAGGATGGTATGCTTTTCTAAAACACAGACTGCATTTCATACTTCTGTTTATTTCCCAGGGAACCTAACATGATCCTTTGCATTGCCTCTTTTAGATTTCTTCCTGCTATCTCTTAAGGCAATCATGAACTGTCATTGGATTGAGGCTGTCACAGGTTGGGTCTTTAATAGGTAACCAAAGCTAACATCAGATCTAAGGCTGAGGACAACTGTGACCATCAAACAGCAGCAACTATGATAAGAGGCAACACACAAACACACAAACAAAAAACATAGTGAACAACACTAACCAACAAACATCACTGAGTGTCTTCTAAGGTCTCAGCCTAAGTGAGGCACTAGGGATAAGATGTGTTACAAACTCTTCATTCCAAAGCACTGGGTTCCTTTAGGAGCTCTAGTTCTGATACCTAAAAATCAGTGAATGTCCAGACATACATGGTCTTGAAATGTGTTAAAGTTGGTGATTACAAGGCAGCCATAAATACAGACTAATACAACTCTGGGCTCATCTATGAAACCAGGGCAATATTGCCTGGCTACCCAAATCTGGAAAATGTTTCTATGGAGTATATTCTCTATTTGGGTTGATACTCTTATGCCCAAGACCTTCATCACTTCAAAGTAACAAGTGAAAACTGATCTGCTCCAAGGATGGCCTAGACTATTTTTTGCTGGCCTTGTTTGTTTTACAATGAAGATTCACATTTGGCTTATGAAATTTCTTTCAATATATTATATAAAATTAGAAATCACTTTTAATTAACAAAATTCCCAATTGTATTTATACATCAGGCACCATTTGTCCACGTAGAGATTTTGCTCAAAAGCAATCCAGTTTTGGTAAACTCTGTGAGAAAAATCTGAGTTAAGTTTTGGGTACCCCTGAAATAAACTGTAAGTGCATACACAGCTTAATGACTAGGAATTCATAAGAGATTTATACCTTCATCCAGTAACCATCCAATACCTAATGATTTTTTATTTGGCTTTAACCAGTAATAACAATACTCCTTGAACAACCAGACATGTTTGTGCTGAGACTCAAAGAAGCACATGAGTTGCAAACACACTGTGTCAGAGCCCAATAAATGATTTCTCGAACTCCTTGCAAACAGGGTTCTGGACACATGCTTCTGATATCTCCTGGTATCTCTATGACAAACCCAGGTCAATGAATCAATTATATCACATATACGAAATGGTATATAAACAATACTAAAAAAATTATATAACTACATGAATAATTTTGTTTCTAAATCTAATCCTACAAGTTACAGAGAAACATATAATACACTGCCTTTCTAGAGGGAAGCAGCTGTACAACAGAATATGGATTATCCATTCTTCTTCGGGAATAATTTTTTGTCTACAAGCTAATATTCCACTACGCCCACGTAGATGTATGCCATAGCACCCCACCTGATGTCCTCATATATTTTCTTGATACTCTGGAGATAATTTCTTAATCTGATAGCCAAAACACAATATCAATGTTGGAGCCATGTGTCAGAGAGCAGGATTGAATGATTAAAGCTGTTTCTCTTTAAGAACAAAATGAATGCCATTTTGGCATCCCAAAGTGGGCTCTATCTTTCTCGGAAGCTACACAACCCCATGTAAGATACCATATTTTTGTTCTATTTGGTTTTATTCTATAATTATTTATATATTGTGCCAGGTCCTATTCCAGGTAGAGGAGATATAAAGATGACTAAGACACGAACCCATCCTGGAGATAAACATGAAATTGGCCATACATGCACAACAAAGCTTACACAGTCAGCCTCAGTCTGGTTGCAAGGCTCAGTAATATTCCCCGCAGTTGGGGTCCTGAACCACTTTCAGGCTTAGACCTATCTATTACCCCACTCACTTTTGCTCTCCAGATCAACTCTGACCATACGCAAAAGGAATTGAACATTCTGCAGCTAGGTATCAATATTCCTGGACTGAAGACACAATCTGTCTTCCAATACTAATAAATGCCAGAAACTACTAGCTCTTTACTAACACTACTTGTTCAAATCCTCACAACAAGCCAACAAAGTATTACTCAACCCATTTTATAGAAGAAGAAACTGAGAATCTGAGAGGTGACATACCTTCCCCCAAATCATGCTGTCAAGTAAATGATAGAACAAGGGTTTGGCCCTAGATTCCTAGGACTTCAAAATCTTTTCTCCATGAAGCTCAAGGTTTCACTCCAAAGCCCAGCACTGGGCTTGACTGCCTACTTTTAATTCCCACTGATGATGACCACTGCCTTCCTACCTCCTGTCCTCCTAAGAATCTGCCTGTCCTTCCAGATTCCCCATGACTATCAACTGTCTCCTCTACTTACCCTGGTTACCATAACAGACTATTTTCCTGACACAGCCATAGCCCCAGAAGGCATTTGGCTCCCACAGCTCCTGTCCCTATGGGTGGGGAAACCAGTGAGAGGTTCTAGCCCCACCCCAACTGGCTGACTGGCCATGGTTGACCAACTGTAATGGTAATTTTAAGGGAGCACAGCTTTTAAGATACCACTTTCCTCCTCCTTTCTTTGTTGCTGTGTAAGAATCAAAAGACTACTGAGGGTAGCTTGTTCTGTGCTTAAAAAGTGCCAAAAAGTATCTCTCCCCCAGTTTTTTTCTAAGCATAAAGCCAGACTTGAGGTTCTGTGAAGATTCTAGACCTCTTATACCATATCATGCAGGGTAGTGCATGTATTCTATTTATTGTTTTGATTCAAATGCAATCCTACATTTAGAAGCAAAAATAATTGTTTCAATATATTCAGTTCTTCCTTCTTCCTTTCCTCTCATGCCCATTCCCCCAAATCAATCAAAATAACAATATCACAAACACAAAACAAAGAAATTAACCCATGATCTATAATTCTGACTCAGATTAGTGGTCATAAATGAAATCGGCTGATTGTCCCTTGTAAATTTTAGGTAGGTCCACCATGATTTCCTGTATTATTTGCATGTAAAAAGCTCATCTTACTCAAAGATCCCTGAGAGCTTTGTGGACATCAGCATTTATTATTTCCATCTTATACAAAAAAAAAAAAAAAAAAAAAAAAAAAAATCAAATGCCCAGAGAGGTTAAGGAATCAGCAAAGAGCTACAGAGTGATGCATTGGAAGTCCTATGAGGAGTCCTTTTTCCAGAAGCCTAATTTCTAAAGCAGTGTTCTATCTACTCAACCATGCTACCTCTCATTAAGAAAGATGGAGCATCATCATAAAAAATCCTTTAGCTTTCTAACATTAACTACCTTTGTGCATCTCAAGTCTAATGCTTCACAAAGGCTTGGAAATTAATTAGACATTTTATTTAACTGCTACTTGACTAAAAGTTAAAAAGTATAATTTTCTATTGCAGAATAAGAACCACAGAGACTAATTTGGCAGAGTTGTTAAATTTTACAAAGCCCGAGTCTCAATTTTCAAAAAATATTGTACATTTATTTATTGAAGTGAATGAAACATTTGCTATAAAACTATTCAATGGAAAGTTTTTTAACAAAGCATAATTTACTTTTCATTTACAGAACAATGGAAAGTAGAAGGAAATCTCCTCCAAGGTATTAGAATCATGTACAGTTTCATATTTGACTAAAAAATTATTTCCCTAGCCTGTTTTCTCAACACTAAGGATATGCAGAAAAGTATCGCTTGCATTCATCATGAAAATTACAGAAAAATGACTGAAACTACTGAGAACATTATTAAATAAAACATATACTTATTATCTTTTTGTCTCTGTCTTTTAGTCTATGGTTTACAGAACATTGACTCTTCTTTACCAGTCCTCCTACTCAGAAATTCAATTGCATTCTACTCCCAAATGTGGGAAGTCAAAGAACTCCCACACAACTTCATCTGGGGCATTTGAGGGTGAAATCCACACCCGGGATGTGGATCCACACTCTCAACCACCTGCTGGGAATGCACCCTCCAATTTAAGTGTGGCAAATGGGGCAGTGGGAGGCCTTCTCTTCCCCCAGCAGATGGTAAGCAGAATCAGAAGTTCTTTGTTCCAGGTGCATTGAGTTTCTAAATGAGGATGGGGCCCACTTCTCCTTATCTGATTATGCATGAGCACAGCAACTCAACCCAGGAGGCTAAGGCAATGAATATGTGCCCTGATACATTCAATGTGATAATATAGAATTAGGAAAAAAGGAAAAAAAGTTTATCCTTGTTACCACCCACTATTCATATTCAGATACAGAACAAGTGAGCTGAGCTTGGTATCATAGGCAGTTGTCATCATGTATTCCAGGAAACCCGATCAGAGCCTCCAGTCACCTTGCCCATACAAGTGCAAAGGTTTTGGGGAATATAACAGGAAGTCTTAGAATCAAAAATGTAACTAATATAAATGAATATCGTCTTTTCTGGTGGAGTAAAACAGAGAGCATAAACGTGTGTGTGTGCATGCACACATGCACGTGCTTGTGGGAAACTGGTCAGCTCCATGAGGTATGATGATGCCACCATGGGCACCATGGGCACCATGGTGAGGTATGATGATGCCACCATAAGGTCATGGGCAGCCATGAGGTATGCTACTGACTTCAACAAGCTCAGGATTCTAAAGACCCATAAGCATCAAATACAGTATCTAAGCAACAGCAGTGAGGTGGTGGTAAAGGGAAATGTGATGGGGCCAGGACCCAGAGAACAGACTCAGAGGGAATAAGGTGAACTCTCAAGAGGTAGCAGCAGACAAGAGATGGAGGCTCTCACAGGAGAATGGGGTTCCATTGGACTTTATGCTTCTTAAGCAAGGACTAGTATTTCATTTATTGCTGTTTTCTCGGCAATAGAGTAAGCATACAGTATATATTTGCCCCAGAAAGAAGGAAGAAAGAAGCAAGGAAGGGAGGAAAAATGAGGCATGAGCAGAGGCTTAGATAATTAGGACTAGGGAGATCCAACTGTAGGTAGCAGAGGCCCAGGCCAGGAGTACTCCTAATCAAAATTTGCAGGAACAGGAAACTATGGGACAGATATGGGATGGGAAGCATAAGACAGGAATCAGTTATTGCAAGTAGAATAAATGGACTCTGACACTTAGAATGTCAGGGAAATTCCAATCCTGCAAACAGCATCAACTGTCAGAGGAAACCTGCAGCCATGGAGACATGATACTAAAACCCTGAGCTGGTGAGGGGAAGGTTTAGTGCATGGACTCAGTGTGTGATTGGACCCTTCTAGGTAGGGGTGTATGTGTAAGTAAGACAGACAGGCAGACATATAGACAGGGATGCAGAGATACAGAGAGAACAGAAGAAAGACTATCTTTGGGGCTTTTCCTTATTTGATTTGCTTATTCATTCAATCACCAAGCATTTACTGAATGTCTACTTTGTATTACCCACTGTGCTGGGCACTGGAGAGACAAAACGTTTATTTCATTTGGAAGGATACGCATGTATAAGGAAAATAGGGATGAATAAACATTAATACCTGTTCCTTCCAAAGCCTGGGAAAGGGGCCCAGCAACCAACAGCGCAGATCATTGGTGGGGTAGGTAGAGGGATCCCTCATTGAGGAGGTAGAGGGATTATCCAAAATAATGTGTCGGTCACTCCCAACTGACCTTTCCCCTTCCATACATTTACTGTATCTAAAACCTCAAGAATCAGAAACATCACTCTTGATCAATTACTGCTCCAGATCCATAATAGTAGCCGAATAAAGAAGCAGAGGATGATGGCACAAAGAAAATCCATCTTACTCTGAAGTTCTTATAGAACTTCCTATAGAAGTCCTGATTCTTGAAGGTTTTGTTGTTGTTAAGACAAAGAAAATATCATTTCTGCAGGTAACCAGATAAAGAAGTTTTACTATTTAGTATTTGAAATAAAAGCATCCTGAAAATACATAACACAAAAAGAGAAGGCTCAGAGAAAACATGAGGTCTTTCTTCAGAAACTTGAAGACAGGACTTTTACCATGTGAGAGACAATTAACCTTGTTCCATGATATTCTCAAGGAGCAGAGTGAGGATCATTGGGATGTAAGCTCTGCCCAGATATTATAAATGAATTGCTAGCCAAGAGCTATCCATGAAAGAATGGTCTATCATAACATGCATTGGCATGCTTGCACCACTCAAAGCAGAGAATAAAACAGGTACCTACTGTGTAAGGATCCAGAGAAACCTATCAGAGACCATTAGTACTGAGAACCAAAGAGTCCAATATACCAACTCAGACCCAAGGATGGTAAGCACAGCAGCACCAACATAAACAACTCTTCTACATCAGGTAGGTTAACAGCTGTATACCCTCAAGTGAACAGTCACTGGGAAAAGGACTCCAGCCAACAGCTAATTGGCAGAAGGTGAGGTGGAATCAGTCCTTGTTAGAAAGTAAGAGCTACAGGGTAATTGGCTGGTATCCTGAACAGGCCTCTAGAAGGGTAGCCTGCAGTGTTCATCTGGATGAGAAGGTAAAAGTCTGGGTCTGTGTGTTCCCCATACCGTCTTACCCTAACTCAGTTGTTTCCAGTTGTACTGTGTGAAGCCCTTGTAGTCCAAGAAGGTACTTCACAGGAGCCCTGAGGAAAATGCTGAGAAATGAAGAATCTGGAATCCTTATTTCCCATGTCAAAGAGAAGCTTCTTGTTTGTTTTATTTGTGTACATTTTCTTTGAATAAATGTCACTCTTGTTGACTGCAAGCAGAATATCCAGCCCAATGCTCCAATGAAGTTTGAAAACCATAAATGTAGAAGGGTTTCAAGCCTTTCACATCTCATTCCAACCTTCCATGAAGGAAAATCCAAGGACATAATGAAATCATCCTAGATGGACAGTTGGGCTATGATAACTAAGAAACTTCAGATGTGTACAGCCAAAAGACGAAGAGCTATCCCTGCTTCTCTACCATGTTTCTGAGTTCCTATTTGGATGGTTCACATTACTTATCTCTCTTCTACCTTCTTCCAGTGTGGCTCCTTTGTTGACTCTAATTGCAAGGCCCAGCAAGACCAGGGAAGCACAGGGAAGTGGATCTCTGCATCCTTCTCTAACTCTGAAAGTGATAAGTTTCTGCAGACCATAATCATCAGATAGGGCTTGAGGAAAGGGATTTCAAGTTACGTAAAAGCAGTTCTCAAAGCCTATGTGTAATCTAGCCCAGTTCACAAGTGCAGGCCAAAACAGGCATTAGTACTAAGGCCGAGGTCAAAACTTGTTTGCTCAAAACAACACTATGTTTTAAATTTTACACAGGTACTGAGGTCCCAGTGGATGCCTGAGTTGGATTTAGGATCTTACCTACCCTTCCATGGAGATCTATGTGATTACACAGCATGTCAGAGTAATACAGAAGGGTTCCATCCATTACAAATGTATTTGCTTATGATTTACAATTGTAAAGCAGACATCAGGCCTATGGCAGCAAAATCACTTCCTGCTTTTGCCTACTGCTGCACTGAACCCACACTAGACTTAGACTTTTGTTTTGTTTTGTTTTGTTTTGTTTGAGAGAGAGAGAGAGAGAGAGAGAGAGAGAGAGAGGGAGGGAGGGGGAGGGAGGGAGGGAGGGAGGGAGGGAGGGAGGGAGAGAGGGAGGGAGGGAGGGAGGGAGGGAGGGAGGGAGGGGGGAGGGAGGGAGGGAGGGAGGGAGGGAGGGAGGGAGGGAGAGAGAGGCAGGGAGGGAGAGAGAGAGAGGCAGGGAGGGAGAGAGGGAGGGAGGGGGGAGGGAGGGAGGGAGGGAGAGAGAGAGAGGCAGGGAGGGAGAGAGAGAGAGGCAGGGAGGGAGAGAGAGAGAGGCAGGGAGGGAGAGAGAGAGAGGCAGGGAGGGAGAGAGAGAGAGGCAGGGAGGGAGAGAGAGAGAGGCAGGGAGGGAGAGAGAGAGAGGCAGGGAGGGAGAGAGAGAGAGGCAGGGAGGGAGAGAGAGAGAGGCAGGGAGGGAGAGAGAGACGGAGGGAGGGAGGGAGGGAGGGAGGGAGGGAGGGAGGGAGGGCGTGTGAGCGCACATGCTTATGCAAGCAGGGGAAGAGAAAGAGGGAGAGAATCTTAAGCAGCCTCCACGCTCAGCAGCACAACAGAGCCTGATGATGTAGGGCTCCATCCCATGACCCTGGGATCATGACCTGAACCAGAATCCAGAGTCACTCACCTAACTGAGCCATGCAGGCACCCAAGAATTCTATTTCAATCGCTCAGGGATATTACTGCGAATCAAAGGTAAAAATGCCTGAAAAAGACAGGGATGGTCTTCTTTTGATAAGTTCTAACCTGAGCTGAAAGTCTGTTTGTTGTGGAAAACTTAGAAAGGAATTCAAGTACTGGAATTCATCCCCTTTCTTCAAGCACTACTGCTCCTGCTCCCACTCCCATCTCCAATTTGCATTGCCAAAGATCTCTTTGATCCAGTGCAATCCAGTAAGTACCAGAATGATTTTTTTATAGTGTGAACACAATAAAATTATATTTCTCACCCATGTATAGTCTACTGAGGGTGTTCTGGATGAGGAGATTTCTAGTTTCAAGAAAACATATTTTTCCCTTTCCAGACTGTAACTTACACAATTAAAATATTTACCAATATTTTGTAACTTTAAGTGTAGAAAACTTATTTCCATTTAGATTACTTTACCTTACCCATTTTTAAAACATAATTTTCTTGAGTATTTCTACTCAAGTATCACATCAGAAGGTATATTGGTTTTTGCTTCAACTATCACATATAATTTAAAAAATTCATGAGAAGAACGGTCTATTATATTTATCATGATTTTTTTTTTTTTTACCTTTTCTGATGTTCTTTCATTTCTTAAGGAAACATCCTTAAGAGTTTTCATTTCCTTTCTGTTTAGAGAACTCCTTTAGCCATTCTTTAAGGGTAGGATTTTTTAGTGACAAATTTTAGTTTTCTTTTGAAAATGTTTATTTTGTCTTCATTCCTGAAGGATATTTTTGCTAGATATAAAATTCTGGGTTGACTGTTCCTTTCTTTCAACTCTTCAAAAATTCTGTGCCACTTTTTTTCGGCCTGGCCTTCTGTGTTTCAGATGAGAAATTCATCATGTGAATCGATACTAAATTCAAACTAACATTCAATTCAATTGATAAATAATGTGTCATTTATCTCTAGCTGCTTTCAATTTTTTTTCTTTGTATTTAGTTTTCAAAGTTTAATTTTATTGTATTTTAGCATAGATTTCTTTGGGTTTATCCCACTTAGGGTTTGCTCAGATTCTTGAATATGTAGGTTTGGAGCATTCATCAAATTTAGGAAATTGTCAGACATTATTTTTTTTCAAATAATCTCTCTTTTTCCTTCTTTCTTTCCTTCTCTCCTTCCTCTACTTTTTAAAATAAGTTTATCTTCTCTGTGTTTAAGTTGTATAAACTTTATTGATCTTTCCTCAGGTCCACTGATTCTATCCCCTATCATCTGTTCCCTACTACCGAGCCCATTCACTATTTTCTTTTGCTTTTAATAATTTTCAGTTCTATAATTTCCATTTGGTTCTTTTTTATAACTTATTTCTTTGCTAAGATTTTTTTTTTCATTTGATTCAAGAGAATTTGTCACCGCTGTTGAAGTATTTTTACGATGGCTGCTTTGGAATTCTTGTAAGATAATTCCAACATCTGAATCATCTTGGTGTCTCTTGATTATCATTTCAAGTTGTTATTTTTGTGGTTCTTGATAAGTGACTTTTTATTGTATCCAGATATTTTGTATGTTGTATTAGTGGGCTCTAGATCCTATTTGATCTTCTGTTTTGTAGATAGTCCCCCTGTCAAGGTGTAGTATGATGGCTAGGTGAGTATGTCCAGCATCTTGCTGGGTCCTACTGGCATTACTTATGCAAAAATGGAGCACTTACTCACACTGCCTCATTGCAAATGGGTGGAGTGGAAGTTTAGCTCCCTCTTCAGCTCCTAAGACACCTTTCCTGCTTACAGTGGAGCACTGACTGGCACCACCTCATTCCCTTCAAGTTGGGGTATAAACTCAGCTTAGCTTCCCACTCTGCCCCACTGGTACAAGGAGGTCAGAAGCTTGGGACTGACTAGTAGCAACACATTTTACTTTTATCAGTCCCGCTGATTCCAGGTCAGGGTGGGGAGCCTCAGCAATCTTCTGGGTCCCACTAACACTGGTGAAGGATAGAGTAGTGACAAGCCCATATTCTCAACATCTGTCCATGTCTTGCTGCTGCTGGGGTAACTGTAGGTTTGGCTCACAGTAGAACCTTGTTTTGCTGGTTTCTTAGAGTAGAGCATGAGCTCTGTGAAGAGACAGAGGTGTCTGACTCATCTTTACATTTCTAGAACCTCATATAGCATGATACAGCTATTCTTGATAATTAAATGAATAAATAAAATAATGAATTAAAGAGAGGATGGGATTAAATGAACTTCATGGGCTCAAATTTCTGGAGTTTTAGATTCACTAAACCTAAGGGAAGAACCCAGATAATCTTTTCTCTAATTCATTTAATATTTAAACACAAGATTTAGAATTTCCACTAAAATAAATTGATAACCCACCTTCCTGAGAAGATGATTTGATTAAATTCTCAAAAATGTCAATGAGTAAGCTCTATACTACCTCTTCTGAGAAGCAATTTGAGTTTTCCAGAACTCAGAACTATACATGTCCTTCCCTTTCTCCCTATGTGGATAGACCAGGAAGCCAGAAACCCACAAGTTACAGCTTTGCTGGCTGTTTCCCAGTAGCTTGCTTTCAATTTTAAAGAAGCATTATCTGGAGTCATTAAATTAACAATACTCTCCAGTGCACCCACTCTGTCATCCATCTGCTTAAGATGCTTGTCAGATGATACCCTCCTGTATCTGCAGTCTTCATCTGGAATTCAAAGCTATCAAACCTGGCTCCAAGGTAGTGCACCTTCTGTTCCCAGCTACAAAACTCTCATCTTTCAATTCTAGCGACGATGTAGTGACTGATAATACTTCCCTCCCCCACAAGTCCCCGGTAAGGATCTTGGATCTTTGGAATACATTTATACTTGGAGCATGGTGAGCGGAAAACATTTTAGGGATCAGAATATGTAGAAAGGTGCTTGTAAAAGAGACTCAGGTTGTCATTTTCACTCTCCCTCAACCAAAGAGTCTGACCCTGGGTTATCTTACTTTTTTCCAAATGTCAGTTCATTTCTTACAGCCTGAAAAACTCCCTTCTTCTTCATCCCCATGAACAAAAATCATAAAAATATTTGGCCATCATTGGAATCCAACCACGACCCTGAATTTACTAAAAGCAAATCAAAACATAACCTTCAACTGCAGAGAAATTCCATGAGTAAATGAGATAAAGTGAATAAAATTACATGGCCTTTTAACCATAATTATCTGTAAAAACTTTGGCTGCCCTTTATTTCAAAGTCCTACAAGTTAATATAATCCCAACCCCACAACTTCTCCCCCAAATCACAATTGCACACTTCTCTACTCCAACCCAACTCAACTGAATTGTACTCTGAAAGGCCAATTATGTGTTTTCCCAAGTTCAAATCTCTGTTCACACCTTCTGCCCTGCCTGGAAAGCCTGCTGTTCCTGTCTTAATGCCCATGGATTGCATCCATGTAATCAATGGCATCTTCAGTTTTCAGTGGTCCCTCATTTGGAACTCCTATGCCAGTTGTTTTCTACATCACTCACTTAACACCTAACATTCACTGCTTTTCTTATTATCCTTCTATACCAATAGTTCTCAAAGTTTATTACTCATCAGAATCACTTGGAGTGCTGCTAAAAAGATTTCATTGGTTCCCCTGAAGAGATGCTGATTTAGTAGGTAGACAGAATTCTAAAGATGGGCCCCCCACAATTCCCATAGCCTCCTTATTCAATCAAACACTAATTGAGGTACTGCTATGAAGGGATTCTTCAGATGTAATTTAAGTCTCAAGCTGGTGCAACTTAAAATGTGGAAATTATCTAGTTGGGTCTACTCTAATCATATGAGTGCTTCAGAAGCAGAGAGTTTTCTCTGATACATAACAGCAAAAGAAGTCAGAGAGATTCTAAGCATGGAAAGGACTCCATGTGCCTTGAATATGGGAATGGCCATGTGGGAAAAAATGTAGGTGGCTTCCAGGAGCAAAAAGCTGCCCTCAGCTGACAGCCAGCAAGAAACTGAATTTTTCCAACAACCTAAGTAAGATTTGAACTGGATTTTTCCCCAGAGCCTTCAACAGGAACCTAACCTAGTTAGACCTTTAACAAAGAACCTAGCAACATGGCCTGAACTTCTGATTTCAGAACTATGATATAATAAATACATGTTGTTTTATTCTAAGTTAGTGGTCACTTGTTCCACAGCAATAAAAAACTAATATAATAAATATAGGGCTGGGCCCAGGAATCTGTGTTTCAACAAGTAGGTGGTCCCTGACCACAACTTAAGAAACGTTCTTCGAAAGTTTCATAATTTTCATTCCATCTGTTAACAAACTAAGTTCACAACTAATTTCCTGCTTGGGAAGATAAGATAATTTGTCATTAATTCCACCTCACACAGATATAACCCTTGAATACATTTTTACCTTGTAAAAGTCTCAAAGGTAGATAACCGATTTGTATCCAAATGTGATACCCAAAATTTGTGTTTGCACAAGTCCTCATTCATGGAGAAAACAAGGAAATGCTGTGAAAGCAGAGAATGGCTTCTGGATGGACCATTAAGTTCTCTATAGCTGTACATTGGCTATACAGCAGTGACAGGAGGCTCTTGGTCTACCAGACAGGCTTCTGTCTGAAATTTGACAAGGGGTACCCTAAAGCTGGACTTAAAAATGCCATCTAGGCCACTGGTCTCTCAGCATGACCAGACACCCCAGGTGTTACCAGAATATTTGCCAGGTAACATGTGGTAGCAGGTAAACTGCTTTCCAGGCATCAGAAAATGTGAGGCACAGAAGAGCAAGGATTGGAGATTCCTGAATATTTTGAACTTCTATCACAATGGGGATTCTCCTAGTATTCTTGATGGGAATAACCTTTCCAATAAAGAAAAACATCAAAAATAGTAATGGAAAGGAATCTGGAATTCATATAGTTCGAGTTCCTGAGCCAAACTCTGCTTTACTATTTCTGGTAATGGGAGCTCACTACCTCACAAGCCAGCCTATTCCATGTCTGGACACCACTATTACAGAGTGCTTCCTCAAGCAGAACCATAATTTGCCTCTCTGTATCTTCCCCTTGCTTGCTGTAGAGAGACTCTTGCAGCCACTCCACAATGTTAACCTGGCCTTGAGTACCCTATAGACATATGATGACCTCCATCATACCTTTCCCCTTTGCTGTGTATGTTTTTAGGTAAATACCTCCATTCTCTCCAATAATATATTGTTGTATATTGTCCCTACACTATTCCACATGATTGGTGTCTCAGAAAATCAACCACATCAGTAGTGAGGAGTAAGGCCTGGGAAAGGCAGAGTATTCACAAAAACAAGAGAGGGTAGTGAAGTAACAAAGAGGAACAGAGACACAAAAAAAGAGAAACTGACACACAGGCCAAATAGTATGCAATCCTTCACAGCTCTAAAGTTCCCAAAGAATAGACAGGATTCAAAATAGCTTTTTTTAAGTCCACTACTACCTTAAAAAAAATCATTTCCTACCATCGTGCCACTATTTTATAGACCCTACCTTATTCACGCCCCTATTTCTGCCAGAATCATAAAGCAGCTTCAATCACAAGCCCTAATGGAGTCTCTAACCTGAGCCAGGGAACAAAGAATATTTTAAAGACAAAACGAATAGATCTCAGAGGAGGAGAAGCAGCCTTCAGTCCCCTTTCGTCCAGTTCCTACAACATCATCTTTGTCTTATCTGTCAATATCTAGAAGTCTGAAAGCTAAATATGTACAGTGCTCATGTGTCTAGACAGACAGACAGTTCTAGACAAATCATTGAGCTGAATTTTTATGCTTCAGAAATATTTTAAACAAAGGTACGGCTGTAGTGGTTTTACACTGCACATGCTCATAGCTTGAATGCAGCAGGAATTCAAGCAAGCATGTTCAGGTTCTGATGGAAGGGAAAAGATCTGACATTACAAAAAAGTTTCTTTTCTGTTTCCCTCTCCCTTCCCAGCAGCCCAGTGCAACACCTGTCTCATCAGCAGGGGCACTCGGAAGGGATGGGCCTCAAGGCACCTCAGTCCCAAGATTCTCCATGCCTCATTCTTCATCCGCGCTGCTCGTAATGTTCCATCACTGGCACAGTTACACCTGAACACTCTGGTGCTGCCAAACACCTGGCTTGATTTTCCACTGTCCAAATGAAAAATAAGCATAATCTGCTTTTTGAGGATACAGCAAATGAGGGAGTTCATGACAAATTGTGTTGGTTTATGCAGAATAGTGATAATAAGATACAAATGAGAATTTTTTGCTTAATGAATAATACTAATCACGTTTCAACAAATGCTGTGCCCTTCTAATTAGAGAGACTGCATAAAATCAGCTTAATTTATTTGTGACTAGTTATACAGAGTTTAAATATTTACTAGAGATTTACTCAAATGTTTGAGAGGATTTTAAACATTTCCTACAGTTGAAGCGGTCTGCCTAGTTCTGTGGGGTGCAGTGACAGCTCTAACTTGTGGGGCTCTCTGATTTTGCAGTGTGTCATGAAAATCCTGGATTCAAAATGAAGAAAGGGTATTATTGATTTACATGCTAATTCTCCAACTGTTACTCATTTTCTTGATTCCAGCTTCCAAAGTTGCTCTCCCAACATTCATCACTGTAGTACACTAGAGGGGATGAGCATCTTTTTCAATAAATTATAGGAACTATGACTAATTACGGTGATATTAACTATGCAAAGTAATGTGTAACTTAAAATGGATACGTTCATCATTTCAAATTATGCCTTTGACTTTTGATGGTCTAATACGGGCATGCTCTTTTTGTATTGAACATGTACTATATTTTCTTTTTTTTTTTCTTTTTTTTTAATTTTTTTTTTTCAACGTTTTTTATTTATTTTTGGGACAGAGAGAGACAGAGCATGAACGGGGGAGGGTCAGAGAGAGAGGGAGACACAGAATCGGAAACAGGCTCCAGGCTCCGAGCCATCAGCCCAGAGCCTGACGCGGGGCTCGAACTCACAGACCGCAAGATCGTGACCTGGCTGAAGTCGGACGCTTAACCGACTGCGCCACCCAGGCGCCCCTGTACTATATTTTCTAAGATTCCTTTGCAATTCAAGGCTCTGGTGAGCATACTGACCTATTAAAAAGAACCTACTAGAGTATCTTCAATGACCCAGTGCAAGTAAAGGGACAAGCAGATGACCACGAGATAAGGAACACAAAAAATATGTTACACCTCCCTGACATAGAATTAGCCATAAGAAATCTGATCATTAGAAGCTTTGCTGAAATGCCTTATTATCTGTATTTTTCAAAAGCATTTGACCATGAATTATTTTTATCCAATCCTAATGGCAACTTTGAAGGGTTTTACATATGTATCCTTGTCTTCTGGATGAAGACACTGAATCACTGATAAGTTAAGCGATCTGTCCGAGGCCACCAGACCAATTAGAGACAGTCTAGGAGTAGACCCCAGACTTTGTGCCATCTAGTCCATGTTATATGTTCTATTCCAACTGGATGGATGTTTAAGTGAGTTCATTAAAGAAACTCAGAGAAAACTTCCAGAATTCTCTTCTTATTTGAAGGATATAATTTGTTCCATCATTTGTTAATCCATTCATTCCTCCATCTACAATCACTTATTGAATACGTTTTCTGTGTCACACACTGCATTAGATACAGTAGATAGAACATGAAGACACAACCACTACCTTACAGAGCCCTCCCTCCAGTGAGAAAGATTGACAGGTAGTTCAAGAATTATAAAACACCCCTGGAAAGACTATACTAAATGTTTGAATAAGTGTAAGGGGGAGCACAAAGGTGATAGAATTTTTTCTGAGAGACAAGTAAGGAGGTGGTCAAAAGAGGTTCTCCAATGAGGTGATGGTTAAATTCAGTCTGAAAGCATTCACTGGATTTCTCCCAGCAGGCAAGAGCAGAAAAGGCATTCCACATGCTTGAAAGAGCCAAGCATGAAAGGCACAGTGTATCACGGAAGAAAGGGCTGGAAAACTAGGTAGATGATTTTGTGGAGGGCCTTATATGTCATCCTAAAGAGTTCAAGTTTGATATGTGGAGGTAAAAAATCAGAGGAAGGTTCTCAGCAACAGCAATGAGGTAATTATTCTGTCATCACAATCACATGGAAAGAATATGCAAAATAAAATGGAAGGTAGTAAAAGGAAGAGCAACCAGGGGTGCCTGGGTGGCTCAGTCCATTAAGCGTCCAACTTCAGCTCGGGTCATGATCTCACGGCTTGTGAGTTCGAGCCCCGCATCGGGCTCTGTGCTGACAGCTCAGAGCCTGGAGCCTGCTTCAGATTCTTTCTCTCTCTCTCTCTCTCTCTCTCTCTCTCTCTCTCTGCCCCTCCCCCGCCACACTCTGCATCTCTCTCAAGAACAAATGTTAAAAAAAAATTTTTTTAATAAATAAAAGAAGAGCAACCAAGAAGGAGACTATTGCAATGCTGGAGGAGAAAGTGATGAGGCTCTCTGAGTCAGGACTGGGTAGAGGAAATAGATTTGAAAGATATTTAGGAATAGAATGGTTTATTAGATTTTACTTTTGATATACATAGGCATGTATTCCCCAATCCTCAGTTACTTTGTTCTTTCAGTGTTCAGGTGACATGACTCATTAGTCATTGTGCTTCTAAGTCCATATGCATGGAAGAATATAGTAAATTCCTAAATATACCTTCCCCTAGATACCAACTGGAACCACCACCATAAATGTTAAGGAAAATATTTGTTCCAAACTATAACTATGTAACCCAGATTAAGTATTTAAGATGACCTATCATAATTCAAGATAGCTTGTGACAACATGAAACTCACAGTTAAATAAATGATTGCATAGTAAGTGGGTGAAGTGGGGGCTCTAGAGCCAATTGCCTTTCTTCAAATCCTGCCTCTACCACTAAGCTGTATGATCTTGGACAAGTCATTTAAAAACTGTCTCAGTTTCTTTCTTCATTTGTAAAAGGGGACAAGAAACTAACCACCACAAGGGTTGTTATTAGTATAAGTGAGTTATTATATGTACAGAGCTTAGAACAGCTGTGACATTATCATTATCATTGTTACTACCATTGTCAAATTAAAGAAAGGCATTGGGGCGCCTGGGTGGCGCAGTCGGTTAAGCGTCCGACTTCAGCCAGGTCACGATCTCGCGGTCCGTGAGTTCGAGCCCCGCGTCAGGCTCTGGGCTGATGGCTCGGAGCCTGGAGCCTGTTTCCGATTCTGTGTCTCCCTCTCTCTCTGACCCTCCCCCGTTCATGCTCTGTCTCTCTCTGTCCCAAAAATAAATAATAAATAAAAAACGTTGAAAAAAATTAAAAAAAAAAAAAAAAAAAAAAAAGAAAGGCAGGCCCAGGCCTTAATGTGAATGGGTTCCACCCAATAGTCTTAATTATGACAGTAATAGTCTGGCTGTCTTCAAAATCCAAAATAAGATAGCATCATCATTATTAATTATAATGAGAGCAAAGGAATGGTCTTTCGATCACAGCCAGGTTCCTGACTCTGCTGTAAACATGGATTACTTTGAAAGCTGCACTCTTAAGAGATTAAACCTGTTTCATTTTTTTTCCTAGTTTTTTCCTTTAAAACTTACTAAATATGGAACATCCCTTAATTTACATAAAAACTTTTTTCAACTTAGTGATATTTTTAATCTTGAGGTGAAAACCTCCTTTTACCCAGCATTGCTCTTCATTTGTCATACATCTCTTCTGTCAATCTTCAGAAGATACTAAACCCATTCAGTCTTAAGATTCGAAAGAAAAGGAAGCATTTATTGAAAACACAATAGATGCTCAATAAAAGTTTGTCAGGCCAGACTCTTAATATCAGCAGACAGTATGCTCACTATATATATAAACTCCTGTTTCGGCCTCATGAGTTTGTCAGGCCAGACTCTTAATATCAGCAGACAGTATGCTCCCTATATATATAAACTCCTATTTCGGCCTCATGACTTTAGATAAAGTAGTGATCGTCATCTCCTCTGTGCAGGCAAGAAATCTAGAAGATGCAGGGCCTTGCTTAGGGTCACACCACTAATAGATGTCCCTGAAGGGACTTGCCCTGAGGTCACCTGACTATAAGTCCCTGCACCCAGCTCTACCCATCAGGGGGATTCTTGGCCTTCAGCTCCTCATGATGAAGATCTTAATTCTCTTAGACAAAGTTGGCTTCTCCCATGTATTAAATATCTCATTAAGCTTCTCTCAAGATATTCAATTCCATTACTTCTTTTCCTTCTAAGGTCAACTCAGCAGCTTAAACAACATGCAGAAGTTCACATGCAGACACATCACGGTGGAGCAGAGTATTGTAAACTACCCTCTAAACACGTAGCATCCTTATCTAGAAATCAGTATACCAAACATAGGTGGAAATTCAGAAACCACCAGGATTTTAGACCTTGGTCATCTCAAGCACCTTTCAGGGACTGCATGGGCTCACAATTCATTACCGATATAAAATAAAGATTAATTGATTAAATGAAATGTAAAAGATCACCAAATATTTTTTAAAAGTGTTTAATAAAATTACCCTTTAAAAACAACCTATTAGCTGTCAGATGCCTTTCAAATATATATAATGCATCCTAATTAGAACAGAACAAACAAACAAACAGCTGAGGCCTTTAGGGTCCCCAAGATCATAAAACTTGCGGCCTCTTTTCTGACACCAACAGCTTTAGGCCCCACTTCACCCCTGGACATTTGGCGCCCAAGGCTGCAGCCTTGACAGGTAGCCTGGAGCAGCTCGGACTGAAGTTGTTCTGGGAGCAGAAGGAGGCCCCAAAAGCATCTGATTATTTTAAAATGTGCTTTCATTGTGCTGCTTGCAGCTGTGAGTTAATTTTGTTTAAAAAAAAAAAAACAACAAGACCATTTGCTTCTTTAAAATCCAGGTTTTTTTCCCCTCTGCAGAGCAGCTGCAAGGAGAGCAGCAATAACTTCAAAAGCCCCTGCCTCCCTGAGAGCACCACTTTGGGAGGATGCCTTCCTGGCCAGCAGGGAGTCAACACTGCGTTGCAGAGTGTACTGGCTTTCAAAGCTTTCCTCATTGGCTGATTTGTGCAGACGGGCGGAAGGATGGACCAACTATAGAGCATGCAGAGTCCTTTGAAGTACTTGGGACTGCCTCTCAGACCTTTTACAGGTGAGAAAACTCAAGGACAGAGAGGTTAAGTGGCTGGCCTAAGATCTCACATCTAGTTAATGGCAGCCCCATAGTGTATATAATCTGCAACCAGGAGCAATGGGGTATAGGGAAATAGAGATAGAATCCATCCAATGATGGCACCCCTATCAGGGAGCATTCTTCTTCACCAAGGCAGCATTTACTACAGCTGTCCACTCGGTATCTTAAAGATGCTTGGCCACTGACTCCTTTGTTCCTCTCTAGGTCCACTTCTGAATTATCTTCCCAACAGAATTTTGAGCTACTGCTCTCTATTCTCACCATTTGCTGCAGGCTCACCGCTCTCAAAAAGTACCCTCTCCAACATGTCATGCCTTACAAATTCTAGCCAATTTGATTTGACTGCAACTCATTAGATGTGAATATATGTCGAGGCTAAATTTACTTCAGATTTTGCAATCCACATTGCTCCTGGGGTTTCTTCCTTTGACCACACTGCCAAATTTGGCAAGGGAGTTCTAGTGCCTGGCTTTGGAGCTTCTTTGGTCAGCATATGATAACCAGTGTCCCTGTGAATCCTCCTGCATTTCCATATATTTAGCCACATGCTGATAAACAGTGGTGATCATCTCATCTCTGCCATTGCCCTGTTAGCAAGAAGGTAGCCCTGCCAGTCACTTGCCAATCAATTTCACAGAATGTAGGTTGTGCCTCCCCCAGTTCAAGTCTCCTAATTAATGAAGTGACAAAATTTTGACATTTTTTTGGCTTCTCTGGCTCTTGTGGGAATTTGGGGAAAAGAACTGAAAGAGGTTCAAAAGGGGGAGAGTGAGAAAGGAGAGAAGAATACACACTGACTTAATGGGTCTTTGCCAGTTTTTAGCTAATGGCAATTTTCATAATAAGTAATCTTTTTAAATTATAAAACTAATATGTGCTCGATGAAAAAAATCTTTAAAAATAATGGAAAACATTAAAAAAATGAAAACCACTTAAGTCTGATCTGTTTTATTTTCATGTGATGAAAGCCTCAATGCCACCTAGCCTAATTAATTAGGTAATATGTTAGTTCATTCTAAAATTAGGGCAGACTTTAGTGTTATGATTCAGAGACGTGACAATGCCAGCACATAAAAGATCTCATTACACCTCTGTTCTGTCCTGTATGCATCACACAGTTTACCCAAGGCTAGCTTCCCTCTAAGGTCACAAAATCTCTTCCAATATTACCTAGAACTCTAGGTGTCCTTATCCATATCAGGGAGAGAGACTGGGTGCCTCCTATCCAACTAATAGTCTTTCAACTCTTTCTGACTAGATCCAATGAAATTATGTGCCTATCTCTGAACTAGACGTTAATGCCAAGATAATGCTTTCCACTAAATGGTTCATGCCTAGATTATGTGTCCACCACTAACCCAATAACCACAACTAGAGAGATAGGATCGTACTGATTGATTTCACACAATGATGGACCACCCATGGAACTCAAGGTGAAGGTCAACCTCACCAAATTGCATGGCTGCTACACATGGTATAGAAGTGGGGAGGGAATAATGGGATGGATGCTGGGGAATCAATTGCAATGTCTTCCTTACACTAAGTAATGCAACTGCCTAGGTAAAAACCATTGTTGGTATTTTTGCTATATAGCTGTGAACACACACACACACACACACACGTGTGTGTGTGTGTGTGAGCATATGTGCATATTGCAAATCAGAATCATATACACCATTTTCTGGCCTTTATTTTTTTCTGAAAAATCTATCAGAGTTTTCTCATGTCATCAAATATTATAAAAATTACTTAAAGGCTGCAAGGCACTTAAATAACCCCTAAGATTTGAGCGTTAAGTAATTTTATCTTCATCCTTACAAATTAAGCTACAATAAATAAATTTGTACATATAGCATTGTTCATATGCAGGCTTGTTGCCACAGGATAGAATACCAAAAATGGAATTCATGAGTAAAAAAGTATAAACAAAACTTTTGGATACTTATTACCAAATCATCACCTAGAAATTATACCAGTTTTGTACTCTGCAATAATATACATTATATAATAATATACATTAGCATATGTAAATATCCACATATTTTTAAAGCCTCCAAAGTATAAAAAACATTGTTTAGTAGTTAAATCTTTGGGGGAAAAGTAAAAGGAGAGATTCCTAATAGATTAAAAACTTGGAATTCAGATTATAGAAACTCTTGATTATTTCAATCAATAATGCCTGGGACTATCCTGAGAGGAAACAAAAATAAATAAATAAATAAATAAATAAATAAATAAATAAATAAATAAATAAATAAGATAATATTTGTGTGGAGAAGAGAACTGAAGTCCCCTCAGGATCTATAGTATGCTACTCTACTAGTCCTTGACTCTTTGATATGTAAATTACAGGCATGCAATTTGAGATGGCTTAGGCAAAAAGGTAAATTTATTGACTCAGATGACAAGGGAAAAGAAAAGTATAATTGGGAATGGCAACAAGGAAAGATGTTATGGTACCTGGATCTTTCCGCTCTGTTACCTCAACTCCATCCAAGTCTTCTGCCAATCAGAAGCCTCTGAGAAGCCAGGACCCCAGCTGCCAGAAGCTTCTGAGTTTGCATTTTCTCACCTTTACCACCAGAAAGCCTCACCTTATACTCATTTTCAAAGATCCAGGACCATATTCTGATTTCTCAGGCTCAGTTCATCAACAGATCCCTCACTCTGGGGATATTGGGAGTAGACTTCCATACAGCAACCAATCACTGCTTGATTGGCAGCCTTTATATCATAGTCATGATCTAAGTAGAGAGGATGACTCCTCTAGAAGAGAATGTTGTTATCAGAAGACAGAAGGCATGCTAAATGGACACAAATAACTCATAGATATTGTCTTTTAAAAATCCTTAAACAACTCTATGACATAGTTACTATCATAAATGTGCAGAGGAGGAAACAGAGACTCATAGAAATCAAATTAATTGCCTTGGATATCTCTCTCTCTCTCTCTCTCTCTCTCTCACGCACAATAAGATGATGCAGCTGGAATCTAAACCCTGATCAGTCTAATTATAAATCCTATGCCTTTTCATTAATTATGCATTAACCACACTTCATCAAATCACCCCACAACCTCCACCATGTGGCCATATACTACCCTGGCTTGCCACTAATCCACGTGAGAGCATGTTTCATGTATGTCCACCATCAGCTCTCTCTGAGCCAGAACTGCGTGGGCTGCTGTGAATCACAGAGCAATGGGGAGGAGGGCACATGCTACAGGAAACAGACACCCTGTCCTCAGCCCTCTCTACGTCAAAATCTAGTATTCCCTATAGGAAGATATGCTGAATTGCCATTTGTTCACCTTTCAATCATTTTATCTTCTGTATACTCCAGCACAATTGTCTAAATCTTCTTTAAAGTACACAAAATGGCTTCTTAGGGTCACAGAGATGCCCGTATATTCAGTCCAGTCTATTCCTCTCATTTTGGGGCCTAGGGGAATAATAACCAGAGAGATTAAACAGTTTGCCCAGAGTTAAAACCCCAACAAATATCATAGGTGAATTCAAATTCAAGCCTCTCATCTCTGAGGCTAGTGATCTCCCACACACCAAGAGATGTTTCAGTCACTCCAAAGCAAACTGGGCTCCTAGAGTGAAAAGTAGCATCAGGAAGAAGCTCCAAGAGAGGAATGATAAAGGACAGTGAGTATCTGTGCAATTTCAAAAGAAGAACATCCCATGGTCTCCTTGGAAAGAGACTAACATGCATCCAATGACAGAAGAGAGTCACTGATGTCAGTGGTGGAATTAGTTCTCAAGTGATATCAGCAAACATTTGTTATACTCATTAGCTCCCCAAACACCTTTTATGTGCAAGGTGCTGGGGAGAGAGTAGTAACGATGCAGATATGGTCACTGGCCTCACAAAGAGAGCAATCTAGTGGGGAAGGTAGGTGTTAAACAAAAAGCCACAGGAGTGATGGCTATTTTGAAAGGTCAAGCGTAGGATCCTGTGGGAATACAGAGCCAATCAATGGCAGTAAGAGGAACTGCTCAGAAGAGGGGAGCTTAAGCTGAAGAATGAGCAGGATACATTCAGGAGCAGGTTTAGTGGAACAATGAGCCAAGTGAAGTGAAGAGCATGTACGAGGGCCCAGAGGTGAAGAAAGTGATGATGTGGGGGGTCTGAATTCCAGGCCTGTGGTTGGAGCACAAAGATGGGGGCTGGTGGGGGGGGGGTGTCAAGTGTCCTCAGAGGCAAGTCAGGACCAGAGTAGGAAGCACTCCATGAGCCAGGCCCATGGTCTTTGTCCTAAGGGCAAAAGAAGGGTTTTAAGCAGAGAGATGCAGAATCATCTCCACATTTTTAAAAGATCATTCTAACAGCAGTATCAAGAGATTAGAAGGGACTGAAGCTGAACATAGTGAAAAACTTCTTAGGAAGTGCTTGCACTGGTCTGATTAAACCAAGGTGGTGGCTTAGAAGTGACTGCTGGCAGAGAGGAAAGGGCGGGGACTCAGGATTTGCTTCCATTGTTCCCTGAACCATGTATAACAGGAAAGGCAAAATCAAACCTAAGGTCTGTATATGAGGGGGGTCTCTGAGAATTAGGATACAGAAGAATCCACATTGTCTCCTGTTTGCTAGGAAAGGATTAGAGAAATGAGTAGACAGAAGAAAAATAAAATTAGGTGTAGTAATTCTGATTCACAGACACTATTTCCTGGCCAGATGCTGCTGTGGAAATTTCAGGAACACCCGCTAAAATCATAAATGAAAAATCACATATTTGTAACATTTAATGAGAATACAGGCTGAATTTACAGCCGCTGAATGTGCAATATGGATGAAGATGTTGATTTACCCATGGAAGATGGAAATACATATGATAGAGGAAAACAATACCCAGAAATGTGATAAACATTTGCATGAAAATGAGTCACTGGAAAAACCCAAAATTTCTTCAATACTTTATGCACCAAATTATCTTCAGAGCAGTCAAAAAGAAATAATAAATAATAGTGCATTTTCCTGCCATTAATTTATTTTTATTTTCTTTTATTTCTTTTTACAAAACTTCTGTTGACTTCAGTGGAAGTTTTGCATCTAGAATGTGGCCCAGGAAATTTATAGTCTGTAACTCAGAGACCAAAGACCTTGAACATCAAGAAAATCTCTTACCCTTATTTATATACACTGTTCTTTATCACAAAGGAAGAGCTGGTACCCATTCCAAGTAACCAATCATTATGCAAGGAATATTCTGACTCACCCAGCATCCTTAATCAGTAAATGCTGTGCCAATGGAAAGAGAGTGGGAAGAAGTCACAGCATCCATTAATAAAAAATGACTGGGGCTTTCTATCAACAGAAGCATCATTAGGAAACGTATGGTAGGAAAATAGTAGGCTGTAGATTTGTGGTGGCAGGGATAGCAATGGAATACTAACATTTATACCCTCTTAACCACTTTGTTTTAAAAGGATGCCAGATTTCAGGTACCTACACATGTGCTTACTACAGCTTTTTGCATTTTCAATTGCTTGCTAAATTCCTGACTACAGTCTCAAAAGATGGGACTGTCTTCTCTGACCTCTTGGCCCTCTCTCCAGCCTCCAAACACAAATATTTCTCCTTTTTTTCCAGTTTTATTGAGATATAATTGACATAACATTGGATTTTAAGGTGTACAATGTAATGATTTGACATATGTAACTATTACAAGATGATTATCACCATAAGTTTATCTTAAAAATATGAAATACTTCATGAATTTGTTTTCACAGGGGCCATGCTAATTTCCTCTGTACACAAGCTATCAAGGTGAGCACCACAGATATTTCTAACAGGTAAATGACCGTCATTTCCTGAGCATATCTGCCATGAAGGCGCTGGCCAACTCTCGGCAAAAGATAAATCAGATACGAAAGGGAAGGACCTCAGATTAATCCAATACTTTCTTGAACAGTCTTCTCTTTCTGCTGCACTTCTACTCCCAACCATGAACCCTGGAGTAAATAAAGGAAGTATGATTCACATTTCCAATAAACTGTGCAATCGGTATCCAACTGAGGATGCTTCTTGGTCACACACTAGACTTGTAATTCCAAAGTAACTGTACTGCATTTTGAGAGAAAACACGGCAGTCACGTTCCATTAACAGAAAGCCTTCTTGCGTGTGTCTCCTGGTAGGTTAAAGGGATCGGAGTCATTCACTGAGGGTGAAGGGAGAAAATTAAGTTCATGTAAAACACCTACAAATCTTACTAGGGGGATAAACACTACAAAAGTCCTCACTACTGTACAATTTTTCTAGTATCACTAACGCATGTCACCAGTGGATTAACTAATAGTATTCGGCTTTAATGGGATTTCTGCCCTATCATTAACCCAAGCATGGTTCATAAAGTTACTCAAATATCAATAAATGAGCTTACTACAGTTTATGTGATTTCCCGTTCTATCAGTTCTATAAGAATAACAGCATCAAATTCTTCATGCAGGCTCAGTTGTATGGATCTGAAGGTTAGGGATTGGATAATACCAATGGTTACACGAAATGAATTCAAATTCCCATTGTGTCAGTATTCCATGACTTATTCCATGATTTTTCTTCAAAAGATCATGGTCCTCATCCTAATTCTGCATGGTAGATATATTCCACTATTAATCCTATATTCTACCATCAGACGGTATCTGGATAGATGATGTTCCAAACCACTACCCAGTCTATACTAGAAATTATACTGGTTTTGATAAGAAATAGTTGGAATATACCACCCACCAACCTCCCAAAAAATCCTATTTAATCCAATCTTCTATTGGAAGTCCAGGATTTATGTCACTATTATAGAAAAACTCATTTTGGTTATAGCGCCAACATGACCAAATAAATGACTTCAAGATGCTAGAAGAAAGTATTTGGCCAAGATAAATAGGTGTTCAAACAGGCCTCCCCAGCTTACTCATTTTGCTATATGGAAAATGAACTAACTGAGTTTAATATACACCAAATGAGATTTGGAAGCACATTCCAATTCACTCCATTCTGTATCAGGAACGAACAGGTTTTGATTTCCCTGCTTCCACCTTTAACCCCTATAGTGTATTCTCAATAAGATGGCCAAAGCAATCCTTTTAAAATATAAATCCAATCATGTCCCTCCTCTGCTCCAAATTCGTCCCTATCTCCCACTCTATGAAGAGTACAAGCCAAAGCCCTGGCAGTGGTTTATAGGCACCTACACGATCTGTCCTCTCTGATGAATTTCTTACCTCTCACCCCTGCTCACTTTACTTCAGTTCCACTGTACACACTGTTTCTCAAACATGACCAACATTTTCGTACCTCAGGACCTTGGCACTATCAGTCCCCTCTAACCACAGCCTTCCTCTCTTCAATATCCAAAACGACCCACTCCCTTATCTCCTTCAAATCTCTGTTCAACAGCCACCATCTCAATAGGCAACTCTGTCCTACTTATTTAAAATTATTTCATCCCCTCTCCCCACAGTCCCAATTATCCCTTATCCTATTCTATTTTTTTCCTCCATAGCACTCATCACCTTCTGACATTCTATATAGTTTAGATATTTATGATGTTTATTGTCTCTCTTCCTCATTAGAATTTAAATTCCACACCGAAAAATTTTAGTCCATTTGGTTCACTACTGTACAAACAGAACTTGAAACACCACACAGGCCATACTAGGTGCTTGATATTATTAACTAAATTTTAAAAATCCCAAAGTTGCTGAACATGGCACAGATCTAAAACACTGAAAATTTATATACGTTTTACTTATTAAATTCTGGAAGCCTCAGTTTTCTCATCTATAAAATGGAACAATTATAGTATGTAACACTTAGAGTTGTTGGAAAGGTTAAGTGAGAAAATAACTAGAAAGTGTTTAAGACAATGCTTTGTAAATTGATTATTTGGATTAGATCAAGAATAATAAAAGCAAGAATAATAAAAACAATACCTAACATTTAACAAACATTTACACTTTTTGAAGGACAGAATTGTTTTCATTAGATCCTCTCGGAATCCTCCCAGATTCACTCCAGGAAAATATTAAGTACTGGATTTTCAGTGTGTGCCTTGGCAATATTAGGGATAGAGCCAAACACAAGGCTATGTAGGATGGAAGCAGGATTCAAACGTAAGTGCTCTGAGACCAAGCCCTGTGCTCTTTCCCCAATATCAGAGAAAGGACATCTCGCTTCCAGCTCAAAATCTTAACAGATAAGATTGAAAGGTCTCTGAAGCGATCTTTTTTGTTTAGATGTTCTTTACAGAGTCTGGAGGTCTACATAAAATGCAGCTTAGATGAATCAGGATTTATCAGCATCTAGTACTCTCTGCAAGCCCTAAAAAGTCAAGACTCAACCACTGGAAGATATCTTCTCACCCTGATCATTGATTCATTCACATAAGTGCAATCTAGAATACTCTCATTATATAAATGTTTCCCAACATGGATTAGTTTTTCTTTTTTTAGGGAAGACCCCCAACTCCTGGTTCAGCATTGTTTATATGGTTAATGTCTAATAAATTCTTAAGGAATAAATGAAGGAGTTCAAAGCAAATGGATGTGTTTACTGGTGCTGCTTACTTATATCATCTTCCAAAACATTTTCCTCCCTTCGCTTCCACTAAAATAGAGTACAAGCAGATGTTCACAGCGTCATGCCCTGCCCCATCCTCCACAATTGTGCTAATTGGCAAACTAGTTCCCAGAATGTTGTGCACAAAATATGCCTTTAGGAAATGCTGAGTTAAACAAATTCAAACAGGCTTTTTCACTACAGGACTTCTCAGAGCCTTTACTACACTAATGCATATTGCACATCCTCAAAATTTATATGGTGTCTACAGCATTTTGCATCCCACTGGAAACAAAGCTCTTTGCATGGAGTTTCTATCAAGTCAAGCTTTCCAGAGCACATGTGCATCTACAACAAATGCACTCAGAGTCTTCAAAAGCAAATCCATAAAAAATTCAAATGGAACATGAGGAATATGAAGAGGTCAAGGAGAGTTTACATTTATTGCAAAGCTAGATCCCCTACAGGGTAATTTATGTAGATTTACTGTTTACTTTCTATTAAGCCTAAGACTAGGTTTGTGTAAGTTCACAAATCCTGGACAACCATTACACTGGGGCATGTGCTAAAAGACTGATGTTTATTTCACTGATTTGCTTTTAAAGAAGGCACTGGTTTGGGGGCCTCACACAATCTCAGGATTTTACGGAAAAGGCCAAAGCTGCTCATAGTCAAAGTAGTTAAACTGATGACTGGAAGGAAAACAAAGGATGTTTGTGTCCTGCTGGTCTTAGCATAGGGTCTCCTGGCCCATGTGAGTAAAATTTCTATCAAAAGGCAAATGTTATCCAAAGATACTTATCAGTTAATAGCATCTTACTTAATTTACAAGATTAAATAAGCCCAACAAGGCACTGAGGACATAGGCCACAGAAATTATATACTTAGAGGAGGCCAAGAAGAAGTTGGTTAGGGTATGTCAAAGGAGGACAGTTGTACTTGGGCTTCTTGAAGGAGGTGAGGGGAAATCTTACTGGAAGAAGGATCCAACAAAATGGGAATGAACTGTGAATTCCACGTTGTCCACTTTATACTTTAGCCTCATGGTGGCCATGATAACAGATCTTAAATATTGGAGCTTTCACAGGAAGCCAGGAGACCTCAACCTGGTTTTGTAGGTATTGGTGGCTGAAGATACAAAGATACCATGGGAAAGGAAGTGATGTCCAAAAAGGACACTGACTTTAGCAAACATGAGAAGTTACTGATAGTAGGAGGTCCCCAAAGCCAACCACAGGCATTCAAAGTCAAAACAACACAAAGCGGCCTTTCATCTGGTTCATCCAGAAATATCCCCTTTTCCCCCTCTTTATCCACTCCAGCCCAGCCACCACCCTTAGCCTTTACCCATGAATAAAGAAGGGATAAAAACCAGTCTGACTGTCTACATTGCTAGGACAGATTTTCCTATGGATATTAACACATACTGTATTTGTCACCATTGTACTAGGTCTTATATTTTTTTAAAGCTATGGAAACTTACAAACTATTTGAATAATATACAAATCCCCTCTGAACCTAGTGGTTTATGAATCATTAATGAAATTACTTGACCTTGAGACTCAGTCCCTTTATGGAGATTCTTCCCTAAACTTAAAATCTGCAATTGCACACCCATTTCCTTTTTGTTCTCCATGTTCCCATTATGCTCCTTCATCCAGGCTTTTATAAATGTCCCATGGAGGCCTTCTCTTCAGGAGATCCCCGTTAAGTACAGCTTCCTGAGGCAAAGGCATTCTCTTAGGGTACCTCGTTTTGGAAGGTTTTAATGAGAAGTTTTAAAACAAGTTAACCCCGACCCCTGAACAAGGCTCCGTGGTGCTGAGGGAGGACGCTGCTCCCAAATGAGCAGAGTTCACCACTGACCAACATGGTGAGACCGCACCCCAGTCAGTCTTGTCCACCATTCCAGAAATCAGCTCTTCCTTTGTCTTAAGAAGATCTAGTTTCCCCTGGATCTTTTCCAGAATAAAACCCACTCATTTCTTTGACTCACAATGTCCTCTTGAAAACTAAGTAATGAAAGCAGATGCTGTAACTCAGACACATATTTTCCCACTCAAACATTTATCACTGCTTCCCACCCAAAGCTGAAGCATGATCTGCTGGGAAATTCACACTCTCTACAGTTCACGGAGAGGCTGGTCAGGCTGTTCTCATGGGTTCCGTAACTGTAACTTTCAATTAATCCAAAACGTTGTTTTATAAAGCCTTGTGTACTCTATTTTGACTCCTATAGGATATCCACAGAAAAAGAGAGATAGGTTTTTCTTTCTGAATATCCTGTATGCTCTCTAGCATTCATACCTCTTAAAAACAACCACCACCACCACCAAGATATTCCTTTTCTTGGAAGAAAAACCTGCTACTTGGAGATTACTTTCACTGGCCAGTCGCAAATGAATTAATAAGTTTCAACTAGACCCTTAACTGTCACCTCCAAAGGCAAAATCTGACAAAAATTATCCCTCCTATTCCTGAGTATTCTTCCTCCCCCCAGGAGATGGAGAAAGTCATTTCTACTTGTTTCCATAAACCAACAGGCCCTATAACCTTGAACGTGACCCTATTTATAAGTGCATCATCTGCTACAGACCCAAATTTTCAGTGTTCAGAAAGCAAACTGTTAAAATAATCTTGCATATCTGCATTACTGAAGGGTTGATTCCAAAAAATAAATAAAATTAATTAAGAAGACTCACATCCAGTATTTCATGTGACTGCTGTTTATCCTCCATGGCAGGCACAAACTTTTTTTTTTTTTTTAAAGAAATTGCGGGAAGTGTCAAGACCCTTACTTGTTACAATTTAATTTTCTGCTGCTAAGGCAATTACAGTTCAATGAATGATGATTCCAACACATCGAAGTTTTCATTACTCTTTGCTTAATTTGTCAGTTAATGCCTTTGAGTTCTATGGTTTCCCCGGCAGTCTTAACTTGCCATTAAAAACCTGTCAAGGAAACAACCTTCTGATTCCAGCGGGTGTAAAGAGTATATATCCTTTCATTGTTAAGAAAGTTAGAACTCACTCCACAACCAAAATATTCATACTCTAGGAATCCACGGTTAGGAAAGGTTGCAATAATTCTGGATTAGTGTTTTTTAATACAACAGCACTGCAATAAATACTAGAAATAAGAGTTCATGCTTAAGATACTATATATCATAAGAATGTTACTTTCTATCAATGTTTCTTAGTGGTTTATGGTTACCTGATAAATGTTGGACTTTTACATTCCTCTCCATGTCCCAAGCATCTATTACATTTACACATTTTATACTTCTCTAATATTTTTGCAATACATTTTCCTGAATCGGCTGATGACATTTAATAGAATGTTTAAGACACAATATAAAACCTTAAATGTGTTTGCTTATTCTGGGGGAAAAATGTGCACATAGATTGGATTTCAAATTAAAACCTACGATGGTGTACCCAACATTTTTGCTTCTGTTGTATATATTAAAATACAACTAAATGCTTCTTATGCAATACTGCAGTATCCGTACAAATAACAAGCTCTCACACTTATAACCAAGCTAGATGATTAAGGAGCTATTAATGAAGGGAAACAAAACCACAGTGCTGGGATGTAATAGTCCGTGAAATTCTTATTGGTAGAAAGAAAATCTGCAGTAAATAAATATTAACCTAAATGCTATAGAAAACATAAAGCAAACAGAAAAAAAAAATGTATTCTTTAAAATATAGGTTAAAAATTGCTGACAATGTAAGGAAGGTCTATTTGCATACCACAGGGCTCCATCTGCTGTGGAAAATATAAGCTGCAAGAATGATTTAATATTTAATAGAAGTAGTAGCCACTGTTAATTATAATTTGCACATTTACAAATCAGCACTGATAGCAATACAAATTATGAAATATAAGGGTGTTCTGCTGGATACTAGGGAAAATAAGATGACAGACAAAGTTAATGGAGTATCCCTAACCACAGCTCTGTCAGAACACATCAGAGAACTAATCCAGTTACAAAGAGCCTGCAATGGAAAATCTATTTAAAATATTAAAATGCTGTTTGGTAAAAGCTTTTTCATAGTGCATTTTACTTAAACAGTTGCTTATTGCTCATGGGTCATTAGCTGTACACCCAGATGCATTCTGCAAACCACCATTTAAAAGAATAGTAGAAATTAAATAAGAAATATATTTCTGCAGTATTTTTTTTTCTTGATGTATAGAAGGAGTTTGCCGAATATCAGTCCGGAGATGGAAAAAATAGTGTGTGGCCACAACATAAGTGGAAAGCTGCAGAATTAAAGCACTACGTTTTGCCTACATTGAGCCATAAAATTCAACACAACTCTTCCCTCTAGACCTGATCTTATTCCCATTTATACTTAGATGCTAATAGTGATGATACAAATCGACTCTTATTTAGTAAGAAGACAGAAATTACCATTGATTTTTTCATTAATCTTCTATTTCACCTCATTTCTCTCATCATCATAGAATATGGATTAGTGGTGGAAGCATTTTATGCACAATGTTTTAATAGTAACTTTTGTTCTCTAAATCATGAATACCACTAATTTTAGCCTCTAGAATCCCTAATTTATGGAATTGATTCTTTATCCAAACTCCTTCAATTTACTATGATTAGGAAATCCTTGCTCCATTATTTTTGACCATTATTCTTAACATATGCTAAAGATGTTTCTGCATCTTGGAAAAAAAAATGTAGAACAAAGGCTATACCAAGCATAGGCTATACCAAGCATAGGGTTTTAAATACATAAGCCTAAGCAAGCCAGACTGTTATAGATCACATGTAAATGTCAAATTGAATGCTGTCACAGTATATTAGAAAATATTAACACATATTTAAGTCTATTTAAAGTATATTATCAAGTATGTGTTGGGTGTAGTCTCTGAGTCAGATACTTCTAGGAGATATTTTCCTGGCCATCTTCTTTTTTAAACTTTAATTTGAATCTTTCAGACAGTGTGCCCACTGCCTCTTCTTGTCTTACTTTTAGCAACTTTATACCTTTGCATTACCTGCCTGACCTCTGTATTATTTCTGGCTTAAGGAATTATTTTACTTCTCTATTAATATGCTATTCTATCTGTTCTTGGATGTAGCAGATGTACTTTTCCTCACCCAATACATCTAAGATAAGTATTCACAGCTATAACCCAGTAAAGGACCCATGAGATATGGACTTCCTTAATTTGGGACCTCAAAGATGCTACAGCACTACTAAAAAGACATTAACAACATCTGCATAATAGCAATAGAAACCTATCAGAAATCAGTCTGTCTTCATGAGGACTCCAGGTGGTGCACACGCACACTCGCGCACACGTGCACACTCGCATGCGCGCACACTCGCACACTAGTTTCTCATGAGAATTGGCCCCAATAGACCTGCTATCATTCAGGTCACAATTTCAAATATATGCTATCAATTCATCCAGAGAAATCTGAAGCCGAAATATTATATTTGAGTGATATCAACTTAGTTACATTCAACAGTACCCACAAAGAGCAAGTACCAGTTCTTTCTGGAGGAAAGCTCCCCCATGTTAGGCCCTCAAGACGACCACAGAACAAATTCAACAAAATATGAACTCATAATAAAAAAAAAATACTATGAACATGAACAAACACTCCACAATTTAGGAGAGTGAGCATAAACAAACCACGGGTTATCAATCCTTAAACCTTTAGGGTTCTGAACACATTAGTTATAGAATGTAAAATAACTATGAATGAAATGTTTTAAAAAAGAGGAAAAGTATCAAGATATGTGAAAAATAAACTGGACACCATGAAAAATGGCCAGTCAGATATGAAAACTAAATAAAATGTTTCGAATACAAACACACACACACACACACACTGAATTTTAAAAATTACTGGAAGAGAATTCTGCTTCTGATACTGGTAAACTAGATATTTCATAGCATTTCTCTAACTTAAAACAACTAATAAATGTGGGCATAATGTTTTAAATAGTATGTCTGAATTCATAAGAAATACAACAAGAAAGGAAAGACTTATGAAGTCAAAATTCAGAAGAAGATAAACACCCAGAGTAATCAAACTCCATTTGAGTCTGGTTTCTCCTATGGCTGTCTGTATTTTCAGAACAAAGAGCTGAGAGTGAAGCTAAGCAGAGACCTTAGGCTAGATGGAAAGAAATTCTAGCCCAGAACTTTCCAAATGGGGAGGAACTGGCAAATCTCCTAGGATTGAGAATAAGGGTGAACAAAACATAAACCAGTGTCAAATGATCTAAAGTCATATTTGCATTAAAGTAAACCTTGATTACTAATGGCCTTAGCCACCTGTCAGAAATAAACACATATCCTCTGGCAGAAAATAACATCACTCCAAGCCCCAAGTTACCTATTTTTTTTATATGCAGGGATTAGTATTTAGAAACAAAAACAAAAAAACAGTAACCAAGCATTTAATTAAGATAATGTAATCAAAACTTAAGAGAACTAATAGAGCATAGAAGCAGATCCACAGAATCTGAATAATGGAGTTCTCACCTAGCAATTTAAAAAGAACTATGGTTATTATGTTCATATAAATAAAAAATAAGATTAAAAATTCTAGCACAGAATGTAAACTATAAAAATGGAAATTTCAGAAATAAAAAATATAATAATTGTACTTAAGAATTTCATGGCTAAAAAAAAACTTCATGGCTAGAATTAAACTGCAGAATAGAATTAGAGGGACTACCAATGATTTAGAATATACAAAAATATACGAGATATATTAGGAAATATATCAATATGTCAACAGAAATATCAATGTTAATAAACAAAAACACATTAATAGAAAATATCACAGATATTTTCAGAGAGGAAAAGTATAGTGTGAAAAACATAAGAGTATAAGAAATATGGTCAATGAAGTTAAAACGCTTAATCTAGGTCTAATTAAAGTCCCAGGACAAATGACAGAAGGAAGTTGAAATGTTCTCTGAGAAGATAATAGACAATGTTTTAAAACTGTTGACATTAAGCCATATTTTCAAAAAATACTATAAACTTCAAGAGAGACAGATCTTAAAAATACCATAACCAAGCATTCCATAGATCCTATATGCAGCTAGAGAAAAAAGATACTCACCTTCAAATGAGCAATGGAAGGACTTTTCAAAATGCTGAAACCAAATACCTGCTACCATAAAATGTTATACCCAATGGAAAGAGCCATCAAAAATGTAAACTAAATAAAAGCATTTTTAGAAAACAAAACAAAAAAATAAAGGCCTGAACTAAACAAAATACAAAATGGTATTCTTTAGGAAGGAAATAAAAGATTCCCTAATTGGAAAAAAAAAAAAAATCTAAATCCCTAAGTAAGTTAAGAAATATGCTAGATTCATGGATAAAATAGCTTAGCATAGTTAAAATAGTCTTCCTCAAGAACAATCTTAAAGGCAATAAAATTCCACTCAAAATCCAAACAAAATATTTGAGAAATTTAACAATTCTAAAATGTATATGGGCAAAAAGCTAACAACAGCCAAAACATTCTCAAAATGACTGGTGGCAAGGTCAAAGTATAATATTCCTAGCAGAAATCAAAGTTCATTATTATGCTGTATTAATTAAACCAATTACGTATTTGGGAAAATACACAAAAATTAATCGAAAATATAATAAAAGGCGATGAGCCGAGCGGTCCCGTGATCTGCCTCTTGCTTCCACAGTGCTTGGGCACAGCAGTCCCGGGGACCCCGTCTTCCAGCCTCCCACCAACCCCGCAACCCCCTCTCCAGTCCCAACCTTGGGAACCATCGTGGGCCCCCTGTGCCTCCCGGACCGGAAGACCCCGTGTTTTGCGCTCGGCTCCTCACAGCGGATCAAGCACGAGCCCCGGGGCCGGTCAGAAAGCCTCCCCTCGAGGGGCCGCCGCCCAGCCGCCCAGCCGCCCACCGCCTGGTCAACACGCAGCCGCGGGCTCGCGCACCCACCTCTCTCCCGCTTCTCTTTCCGCCGCCAGGAGGTGGCTCCGGAGCGCGGCCCGCTTCTCGAGAGCCGGTGGAGGTGAAGCCAGAAGGCCTCTCCTGAACAGGCAGAGCCACGGCGGCGGCCGGCCTCCTCCGGGACGAGCAGAGGCACAAGCCGTCCCAAGAAGAGCGGGGGGAAAGCCCTGGACGCCACGCGAGGCGCCAGGAGCCTAGAACGGACCCTGAACCCGGCCCTTTATCTGCGCGCCCGGTTCCAACCGCGCAGGCGCCCATCTCCGGGGCCTCCTGCAGAACCGCCAGGGGGTCAGCAGGTGAAGCTCATCCAGAAGATGGAGACCACCTGACTCTCCTGGGAGGCCGGCGGCCCCGGGCCGGGCTGGGCGGGCACAGCTGCCAAACGCCCAGCCTCCGGCACCACGAGGAGCCTCCGGAGCCCGGCAGGCTTTGAGGGGCCCCTCTGGCACCCCGGCCCTGGTGTCAGGGCCTCTGGCTGAGGCTCTCCCTGCGGCCCCTAGGCAGGTTTTTGACCACCGCGGAGCCCTCGCCCAGGCCTGGACCAGGTGGAAACAGTAAAGTTTTTTGCCAGATGTAGAGAACGAGTCCAGAAACAGGCTTACACATGTACCCACATGTGACCGTGACATTACAGATAATTGAAAAAAGAAAAAAACTAGTCAATAAATTGTATTAGGAAAATTGATTATCCACCTGGAAAAAATAAAATTGGATCTCTATATTATACAAAAGTATATTCTAGATGGATTAAATATATATATATATGTGAAAAGCAAATCTTTCAAAATTTTAGAAGAAATATCAGAGACTATCTCTATCACCACTAGTAGCAAAGGATTTCTTAAACAAGAACCCAAAACCTACTGACTATATAGGGTAAAACTGATAAATTTGCCAATATTGGTATCAAGAAATGATTAGCAGAACATTTCCTCAGCAGAACATAGTGACTATAGGCTGACTTTCAGAAGCTAGTGACCTGTCTTTACTCATTCCATATTTGAGCTGTATTTACCAAAACTATTTCAGTATGTTTCCACAACTGCTTTTTTCCAGTTGTATATCTTATTTTATCATGTTTTGTGTTGCCCACTTTTTTTCATTTTTATTTTTATACATTTTTTTAATGTTTATTTATTTTTGAGAAAGAGCGTCAGTAGGGGAGGGGCAGAGAGAAAGGGAGACACAAAATCTGAAGCAGGCTCCAGGCTGTGAGCTGTCAGCCCAGAGCCCAATGCAGGGCTCAAAGGTACCAACCGTGAGATCATGACCTGAGCTGAAGTCTGACTCTTAACCCACTGAGCCACCCAGGTGCCCTGTTGCCTACTTTTTTTGGTTAACCTGTTATGTACCAGTGTTAATTGTCTTGCATTAAACAAGGCTTTCGCCATAGATAGGCATGATTTAAATGACTCGGTATCCAACACTCAATTTTTTTAAAAAGTTTAACTTTGTTACTTAATGAATTATTAGCATATATCCCCCATCCAAAAAAATAAATAATTAGGAAAATATTTCATCAAAAAGGTTAAAATAAACCACAAACTTAGAGAAGACATTGGTAACATATGTAACCAAAAAAGTTTACTCTCCCTGATATATTTGAAAATTGAACAAATCAATAAAGGACAAATAACCTATGAAAATGAGCAAAAGACATAAATAGGTAATTCATAGTAAAGAACACACAAATGGTGAATAAATATTTTAAAAGGTTCACAACTGCATTAGCAACCAATGAAAGGCAAATTAAGGCTTCAATGTGATGTGATTTTATCTCCATTAGAACAGCAAAGATTAAAACGCCTGACAGTATTGAGTAATATGAAGTAAGCAACAGTGATATATAGAATTTTTTAAAAACTTGAAATCACTGGTATCGATTCTGCTGAAGTTTTAAAAAATATATAATATGTGTAAATAAAATTGCCAGCCCCAGAGGCTGCCAGTTTGTTGTTTATTGTCATTGTGTTGACTGTACCAAATCCCTAGGATTTTTTGGTGGTCTTCCAGCAGATGCTATTCTGAATGAGTCAGTGCTAATGCAGTAATTTAAAATAATTCTGTGTGCCAAGTAATAAATTATAACTATGCCGTCTGAACTTCAACTTTATTCAGCCAGTGGTAAACAAGTTTGCTTGAATTTTTTCCTTGGATTTACGAAAACAACTGTTTGAAGTATATAGGGTAGTTAGAAACATGTATTTCATTTTATCTGTTAAATGATATTGAGTAATTTAAAGCTTCTTTGTAGGCAACAAAAATGAGTTACAAAATTTAAAAAGTATTGTTTCTATAATAACTATAAAATTATCAGCTAAGCTCAAAGAATGGGCCTCAGAAAAGAGAATCAGCTTGATATTTTGGGCAATGTTAACACATGAATCACATCAACTACTTGGCTCCTTGGATTCACTGTCTTGAAATACGGTATCAAGGCCCCCAAATAAATAAATAAATACCACTTCAAGTCTTTTGAAAAATGATAGACTTGGTGATTCTGCATATTAGTGGTCTTAATGTTTTTCATCTGATAGGTAAAGATATCACTTCATTGCTTTCCCATGGTTAATATGAAAACAAATTAATAACTTGGCAAATATAAAGTCCCACGTGTATGCTAAGCATTGGTATTTGTTGAATAAAATGCCTTAACTAGAAGCCTAATTACTAGGTGTTTTTTTTTTTAAATCTATTCCACACTAGGCATTGACAATTAACTATTTCAAAAGGATGTGTGGAATGTATTACTGGTTCCCTTTTCACTTTGGGACTAAAATGAAGTAAAGGATTCTATTATTGGTATAAGTCAATTCAAAACAACTTCTAAGATATCTACTAAAATTTTCTTTGTGTTGTTAGGGAAATATACATTCTTTACAGCACAGTATAAAAAAATATTCAATATTCTTCCCTCTACTTCCTTCCCATAATTCTATCATTGACCTATTAATCTAATCAATACATTGTTCAACTTCCTCTACTAAGAGAAGACACAAAAATAAGGCTTGTTTGGACTTAGCACGGGAAGAAAGCTTATAGATAATTTCATCTAGCTCTCCACTCAAATAGGATATCATTTAATTACATCTCCAACAAATGACCATCTACTTAGACTTTGTTGGAATACTGTCAGTGAAAGGGCACTTATTGTGTAAATGATGGAAACTACCTCAATTATTTCTAGAATACCAAACTGAAAATTCTCTGATTTGAGTCCAAATTCACCTCACTAAAATTTGTATCTGTTCTTGCTGTATCTGCTCTCTGAAATAAGACAGAGCAAGCCTATTCATTTTTCATGATCTTTAAGAATTTTGAAGTAATTGGGGTGCCTGGGTGCTCAGTCAGTTGAGCGTCCGACTTCAGCTCAGGTCATGATCTCACTGCTTGTGGGTTCAAGCCCTGCATCGAGCTCCGTGCTGACAGCTCAGAGCCTGGAGTCTGCTTCCGACTCTGAGTCTCCCTCTCTCTCTACCTGTCCCCCACTTGGACTCTCTCTCTCTCTCTCAAAAATAAATAAACATTAAAAAAACATTTAAAAATTTTTTCGAAGTAATTTTTCAGATGTTTTTTATAGTCATCTCTTGTCTAGTTTCTATGTGATATGGTTTCTAAAACATCATGAGTGGTACTGTCAGAGCATGCTCTAGTTTGCATGTAACCTTCTAAACATAAGGGACACAGAATTGGACATTCAATAGTACATGTGGTTTAGCTAATGCTGTTTTTAGGGAGACGCCTGCCCCCATGATCTTTTCCCACTGATGTGGTATTTGATTAGTTTTGCAGCAATGTCACTCCAAGTCACATAGGCAACTACAACTCCAAAAACTTTTCCAACCTGTTAAGGCAATTTGCCCTGATACTACCATCATGAATTTTTTGAACCTAAGTTCATTTTATTTATTATTTTTGACTCAGAAATTTTATACTTCCATATTCATATTGAACCTTGATGTGATATGTTGTATAATAAGATCCTGTTTCACTGTCTATACTTCAGATAAACCAGCCTTCTATGACTTTATCCAACCATTGATGAATAAGATATGGTTAAAGGCAGAGTCCTAACACATATTCCTAGAAAATTCTATTCACTTTGACACAGCCCTAGTTTATTCATAATCTCGAGAATTGCCCTTTAATCCATCTAACTATACCAGCATCTCACCTACATTTTTCAACTAATCTAGATGAATATCCTGATTGTTTTTGCTAGTTAATTCCTAAAATCAAGATGTCCTATGCTTATGAGAGTTCTTACACATAATACTACTAATAATAAATATTCCTTAAATGTGTACTAGTTTTTCTATGAGGACTTCCCTGTTAAACTAGCTTTCAGTTTTGTGCCATATAATTTGTCACTTAATTATTGGCTGTTGTATGATCAGAAAGCTTCATGTTTTACTTATCTTTGCACTGTTGATACCTTCGCAGTATTTATGTTTAGTTTAATTTAATTTAATTTATGAAGGAGAAAAAAAGAAGGCAGGCAGGAAAAAAAGGAAGGAAGGAAGGAAGGAAGGAAGGAAGGAAGGAAGGAAAGAAGGAGGGAGAGAGTAAGGAAAGAAGGAAGAAAAGGGAGAAGGGGTAGAGTCTCATCTCTTCATCTAGATTATTAAACTCTGAAAAGTAAGAAACCACCCTTTGTGCACTGTTTCTCTCCTTACAGTACTTATCTCAATATTGAATCCACAGTCAGAAATCTACATCCCACATAAGGACTAAGAACAAACCTTTAGAGACCATTTAGACTGGAATTGATATCATCTATGGATTGATATAAGTGGATACAAGGGGATAATAAGAAAAAGTTGAATGAATTAAAGTATTACAGCAGGTTGTTAGAAGATGTGCAAACCTACAAGGCAGTGAAATAGCTCTCTAGGTATCCTGAAACAGTTTTGACAGAACTGAGAGCATATTGAATCAATCTGTAAGATACTCAGCTGCTGACACAGAGGAAAAGGAAAGGTTACTCCTGCAGATTGATTAGCTAGTAGGTTCTATACCTGGTGAATGAAAAGAGGTATTAATGAGCCCAAAGTAGAAGGAAACCTCTTTCCTGGAGTTAAAGTTGGGGAGAAAGGTCAATGGAGGAAATGAGGTGAACCAGGAAGGCCAATCAATTGCAGGTCACAGTGGATCAATTAGAGCCCCATCTGCAAGACTCCCAACCAGAAACTCAGAGTCAGCTCTATCTCCTCTTTTTCTCTCACTCCCCTATAGGTCCCAAGACCCATCAATTTTAATCTTGAAATCAGTCCTTTCCTCCCTATTCATACAGCTGCTGTCTTAATTTAGGCCCCATTTCTTGCTTAAAAACTGTTAGTGGTCTTTTAACTAATCTCCATGCCTTCAGGCTCACTCTCTCATCCTAACTGCAGTAAGAATTATCCTGTAAATCACGAAACTGCTCATGTCACCTTCCTAGATAAAGTCCTTTGATGGTTCCTAAATTACCTACTAGATATACTTCTTGGCATGGCTTTGGAGATCCTTCATTATCAGACTTCAACATGTTTTTCCAACATCACTCTCCACCATTCTCTAACACACACTATACTTTAGTCATCACAAATGATTTCTTGAGTTTCTATACCTCTTGCTTTTGCTAAAGCATCTCCCTCTGCCTGGAAATCCCTTTCTTCTTTCTCCACTTGATATACTTCTATTATCAATTAGAACTAGGCAAGTTCTTTTCAAAGATTTTCCCACTTCCTCAATCTCTTTTCCAAACGCAGATTCTTTCTTCCATCTCTGTACTTCCATACTACTTCTCCCATGCATCTAATTTTGTATCTATCTATTGTCAATGCCCAAAGGTTCTTGGTAAGTGCTGGATGAATGAATGAATGAATGAATGAGTGATCCATGAAACAGGTTCACTTGTGAGAAGTACAATTTGACAATAAAAGAAACAATGATATCTATCCTCTCAGCTATTACTTTGAGTCACTCTTACATGGAGTCCTATAAATCTCTCTAAAACAATGAAACATATACAATCAGAATGTACATATATATTTATCAGAATATGTGTATCTAAAAAAAGTTTATGATGATATATATTGATAATTTTTCATTCATAATCTTTATCATTCTGAAACATTCAAATATGCAGCCAGCCTACCCCCACCTACCCATCCCAAAAATGTTTATACCAGGCACTATTCTAGGCACTGGAGTGAAGAAGAAGAAGAAGAAGAAGAAGAAGAAGAAGAAGAAGAAGAAGAAGAAGAAGAAGAAGAAGAAGAAGAAGAAGAAGAAAGAAGGAAGAAGGAAGGAAGAAGGAAGGAAGAAGAAGAAGGAAGAGGAGGAAGAAGAAAAACAAGAAGGAGAAGAAGGAGAAGCAGTAGCAGCAGCTACTATAAGCATTTGTATACATGTCTTTGTGTGTTTCTGTTCCATCTAGAAATGTTTCTATTTCTATTGAATAAAAACCTAAGAGTTGAATTTCTGTGTTGTTTTATAAGAAATTAACAAAGTGTGTTCCAAAGTAGTTGTACCACTTTCTATTCCCGTTAGCAATATACGACAATTCTGATTGTTCCATACTCTTGCCATGCAAGTATGTGGAGGTACCCACTGTGATGTTAATTTACATTTCCCTAACAGTTAAGGATGTTGAACACTATTTCATGTGTCTTTTGTCATTTTGTATATCTTCTTTTGCTTGAAGTATTCTCAAATATTTTTCTCATTTTAAACTGGATTTAACTTGTTAATATTGAGTTTTAAGCATTTTTTATGTCTTCCGCATGTAAGTCCTTTAGCAGCTATATGTATTGCAAATATATTCTCATTTTCTTAATGGTGTCTTATAAAATTTTTTTTAACGTTTATTTATTTTGAGAGGGAGAGAGAGCAGGAGAGGGGCAAAGAGAGAGGGAGACAGAGAATTCCAAGCAGGCTCCATGCTATCAGCACAAAGCCCAAATGGGGCTCAAATTCACAAACCGTGAGATCATGACCTAAGCCGAAGTCAGATGCTCAACCCACTGAGCCACCCAGGCTCCCATTAATGGTATCGTATAAAGAGTGATGTTTTTAGTTTTGGTAAAGTCTAATTCATCACTTTTCTTTTAGTTTATGCTTTTAGTGTTCTATATAAGAAGTCTCTTCTTATCTCAAGGTGCTGAATATTTTTCTCTTTTGATTTCTTCTAGAAGATTCACAATTTTAGCTTTTATGTTTAGGCTATGACTTGTTTCAAATTATTTTGTTTTTTCTTTCCTTCTACCTAATTTGGATTTAACTTTCCTTTTCACTTCTAGTCTCTTAAAGTGAAATTTAGATCACTGAATTTAAACCTTTCTTCTTTTCTAATATGCTCATCTAAAGCTGTAAATATCCCTGGAGGCGCAGTTTTAGCTGCTACAAATTTCCTTCAAAGTACTGCTTTAGGTGAAAATTTCATACACTGCATTTTCATAATCATTTAGTTCAAGGTATTATACAATTCCCTTTTAATTGTTTACTTGACCCATTAGTTAGTTGGAAGCATGTTGTTTAATTTCCAAGTATGTGGTGATTTTCTAGATACCTCTGTTATTAATATCTAATTTAATTGTTATGGTAAAAAAAAAAAAAAAAAACATAGTGTTTGATTTTAATGTTTTTAAATATGTGAAGATAGCCCCAGAATAGCACTTGAAAAGGATTTGTATAGTACTGTTGTTGAGTACAATATTCTACAAATGTCAATGAGGTCAGGTTGGTTGATATTGTTTTTCAAGATTTCTACATTACTGATTTTCTGTCTAGTTGCTCTATCTATTGCTGAAAGAACACTGAGAACTCTAATTATTATTGTGAAATTTTCTCTATGTTCACCTTTCAGTTCTATCAGGTTTTCTCTATGTATTTTGTAACTATTATTAAATGCATACACATATAAGATTGTTTTATTTACTCAATCAACTGACCCTTTTAATATTCTTCTAAAGGTCTATCCATTAATAATTGGTGTCCCAGTGTCTACATTGTCTGATATGAATAAAGCCATTCCAGATGTGTTATGTTATTTTCATGGTGTAATTTTTCTATTATTTTACTTTAACTTACTAATGTATTCCTTTAAAAAAAAAAAAGTTCATTTATTTATTTTGAGAGAGTAGGGTGGGGGGAGAGGTAGAGGTAAAGAGAAGGAGAATCCCAAGCAGGCTCTGTGTTGTCAGCATGGAGCCCAATGCCTAGATTGATCTCACAAACTGTGAGATCAAGACCTGAACACAAATCAAAAGTCAGATGCTTAACTGACTGAGCCACCCAGGCACCCCCCCACCTTACTTGTACATTTCTTATAAATGGCATTTAGCCATCCCCTGATTTTTTTATTCAATCTAATAATCTTTGCCTTTCAATAGATCTGTTTAGGCTATTTGTGTGTACTGTAATTTTGATAAGGTTGGATTTAAGTTTACCATTTTGCTATTGGTGTCTGTTCTTTTTCCTTTTTTCTTTTAATTCCTTCTCCTGGAAAAGTAATTTTTCTTCTGATTATTCCATTTTATCTCCTCTTTTAATTTATTACATATGTATCTTTGTTTTATATATTTTTTAGTTGTTGCTCTAAAGTTTACAATATCATCAACTTATCACAATGTACCTTCAAATAATCTATAGGACAAATAATTTAAGAACTAGACAGCTGTATTTTTCTACTTCCTATGTTCCATCTTTCCTGTAAATACATGTTATTTCTGTATTTTTTAGACAACCCAATACATTGTTTATTAAAGATAAATTTTATGGGTGCCTGAGTGGCTCAGTCAATTGAGCATCTCATTCTTGATTTCAGCTCAGGTCATGATTGTAGGGTCATGGAATGGATCCCTGCATTGAGCCTCACATTGGGCTTGACACTGAGCATGGAACCTGCTTGAGATTCTCTCTCTTTCTCCCTCTGCCCATCTCCCCTGCTCTCTCTCTCTGTGTCTATCTGTCTTTCTAAAATAAAAATAAATTAAATTAATTTTTTAAAAAGATTTTTAAGTAAAAAATCTTTATATTTACCTATATATTTACAATTTCTAATAATCTTCATTCCTTTATGTAAATTTGAATTTCCAACTTATATTTTTCCTTCAGCCTGAAAATTTTTCTTTAAAATGTCTTATAAATATATATTCTAGCAATAAGTTATTTCTTTTTTACTGTCTCAAAATGTCTTTATTTAGTCCTTATTTTTGAAAGACATTTTTGCAAGATATTTTTGCTTGATATAGAACACTATTATGTCCATTGACTTTGTTTTGCTTTGTTTCATTTTGTTCTGTTTTTTTGATGGCATTGTTTTTCCAGAATTTTAAAGATGTCATTCCTTTAAAAATAAAAATAAAAATATAAAGATGTCATTCCTTTTCTTCTAGTTTGCATTGTTTCCAGTCATTCATATTTTTGCCTGTGTAGGGCATGTTTTCTTTTTTTTTTTTTTTTTAATTTTTTTTTTTTTTAACATTTATTTATTTTTGAGACAGAGAGAGACAGAGCATGAACGGCGGAGGGTCAGAGAGAGAGGAAGACACAGAATGTGAAACAGGCTCCAGGCTCTGAGCAGTCAGCACAGAGCCGGACGTGGGGCTCGAACTCACAGACGGCGAGATCGTGACCTGAGCCGAGGTCGGACACTCAACCGACTGAGCCACCCAGGCTCCCCTGGCATGTTTTCTTTTATTCATCTGACTATTCACAGATTTTTCTTTATCATTGATTTTCAGCAAGTTTATTATGATGTGCCATGGTGGAAATTTCTTTTATTTTGCTTGGAATTTGTTAGGTTTCTTGGACCTGTGTGTTCATATTTTTTGCCAAATCTGGAAAATTTCAACCATTTTTAAAAATAGTATTTCTGCTCCACTCTCTACCTTTTCTGGGACTCCAATTAAACATATGCAAAATTACTTGACATTGCCCACAGGTCTGAAAGACTCTATTAAATTTTTGTAATCTCCAAATTCACTGACGTTTTCTTCTTAAGTGATTGATTTGCTCTTAAATCCATTAAGTGAATTATCCATTTTAGATATTGTATTTTTTTCTTTCTCTAGAAGATTCTTTTTTCTTTGTTATGCTTTCTATTTCTCTACTTATTCATGTTCCTGTTTCCTTTAAATTGTTGATGTAATTATAATCAGTATTTTAATTTCCTTATCTTTTAATTCCATCATCTCTTTCACTTCTGTATCTATTTCTACTGGTATGGTTTATGGTTCTACTGGTACTGCTTTTTCATGTCATATAATTTTGGATGGAATTTGAACATTGTGAACATTACGGTGTTCAGTGTCTGAGTTTTGTTGTTTTCTATTAAAAAATGTTAGTCTTACTGGGGTACCTGGGTGGCTCAGTCGGTTGAGCATCCGACATCCGCTCAGGTCATGATCTCACGATCTGTGAGTTTGAGCCCCACGTCGGGCTCTGTGCTGACAGCTCAGAGCCGGGATCCTGCTTCGGATTCTGGGTCTCCCTCTCTCTCTACCCCTCCCCTGCTCATGCTCTGTCTCTCTGTCAAAAATAAGTAAAACATTTAAAAAATTTTATTTTTTAAATGTTAGTCTTACTCCTGGTAAGCAGCTAATTTACTTGTAGATCAGCTTGGTTATTTGGAGGCTTGTTTTGTTGTTGTTGTTGTTGTTGTTGTTGTTGTCATTGCTGTTTTTAGGACAGGTATAGAGTAATCTTTACTCAATGGTTAATTTGTTCGTACTCTTAATGCTTGGGATTTCCGGGATCTTTTTTTTTTTCCCCCCCGGGACGGGATCTTTATCAACCATGAGTATGCCATGAAGTCTCTCTACACTGACTGATTGGATATCAAATGTCTCCCCACCCTGTTGAGCCCTGAGAGTTTTTTCAGCTTATATGTCCTTGGTGCTTTCTTTCCCAGTAATTGTCCTTTGCCAAGCCTTGTGGAAGTCTTGCCCTGTCCACATGCAACTTGCTATTCAGCTAAAAAACACAAGGGTACTCCATGCTGGTGTATGAAACTCTTTCTCTGCATGGCTCCCTCGTCTTTGGTACTCTGTCCTACAAACTCTGATTGCTTCAGCTTACCCACACTCTAATTTCTGTCTCAGCTCAGCAAGACCATTGTGTTCTGCTTGGTTTCTCCTCCCTTTGCTGTGGTCTAGTAAACATTTCGAGGGAGAAAGCAGGGTCATCATAGGGCTTGCCTTTTTTGTTTTGTTTTCATTGACCTTGTGTGCTGCTTGTAGTCTAATGTCCAAAGAGTTGTTTCACACAGATGCCCACTTTTCTAGTTGTTTACTCATTGTTTACGGCAGGAAGGCCAGTCTAGTACCAGTTGCTCCATCATGGTCTGAGGCAGAAATTCATCCACAGATAAAGATAATACATATAGCTCTGAAATGACATCTCACAACATAAAAACATTTCTCAATCCTCACAAATAATAATACGACATGAGTAAGGGTGGCCTGGACCTAAACTAAGCTGTGTGGTAGGTTATGAGTAATTTCTGGCACACCTGCTGCATTTACTTTACTATTTCATATTTAAGGAAAGATATCAGAATGCCAGGGAGGAAGAATAATGTTATGGAATGAATAAAAATGAATCTCGTTTTCACTTTACCTGTAACATAACTCACCATTAATTGCAAAACATCATTGTGTCCAAATAAGAACTACCATTAATTTAAAGGTAAAAACCCAGCTCTAATACTTATAATACAGAACTCTTAAAATCTGGCTGCTAGCAATATCTTCAGCCTCGTCTTTCTCTAGTCTGTCTTACCCATATCATGTTTCCACCTCAATGAATTTCACATCATCCCCAGAATACGTCATACCTGCTCAACTCCACACCTTTACATATGTTCCTTCTTCTCTCTGAAGCGTCTAATCTTTGTTCTGCAAGTCAATCCTTATCCTGCTTTCAAGACCCCCAACCTTGAATTAATAATTAATCTAGCGTTAAAACATTTATTGAGAGCTTTCTATGTGTCAGGTACTCACAGAACTCTTTACATATATTAACCCATTTAAAACTTACAGTAACATTTTATGCTAACTTTAAAGATAAGGAAATTAGGGCTTGGAGAATTTAAATACTCGCTTAGGCTTACACAGCTAGTAACAAGGAATCAGAGATATAAATCCAGATCTGTATGACTCCAGAGCATGTGCTTTTAACCAGTACACTTGTTATTCTCAAATTTTTGTTACATGTTAGAATTGCCTGGGAATTTTCAAAAAAATCTCCATACCAATTAAATCAGAATTTCTGGGAGTGTGACTCAGATATTGGCTACTTTTAAAATCCTGCCGGTAATACCAACACGTAGCCAAATTTGAGAATTCATGTACCACCCTATACTTTTTCTGCAAATGAATTTGGTATTGGTCAATGAAGTCCCATGTCCCAAAGCCACTTTTAGTATACTGGGATTTAGCATTTACCAAATGATTACTGCTTATATCATGTGGAAGAATGTGGGGGAGGTAGAAATCAATGGCTCAAAAAAGTCACAAACCCAAGCACCAGGCAACTGTTGAGTAATTGAATATCAAAAGTCTACCATTAAAGCAATAATAACATATGCCTGGCTTGTTATTGTAGTTGGCTGATTCTGTCTAAGTTACTGTTCCCTAGGCATTGCAGGATACCATAAAGTAAATAAGAGGCATTGCAAAATTGCTTTGTAAGTATAAGTACAGAATATAATACGGCTATATTGTTAAGTACAAGCATTGAGCACTGCACAGTATTAATAACCTTTGCAAGAAAGGCTCATGCTCATGTCAGAGAATCTACACTCAACCTATCCATAATTATTGAGAAACATAGCATTTATATATCAGATAAGAATATGATTCTTTCAAATCTAGTGTCTAGCTGCCTCCAAGAATAGCCCATGCCCAGTGATTCAGTAGAACTCAACACACACCCACACACACCCACCTCTCCCACCATACACACATTATGTTTCTAGTGACTTGCTTAGAACAGAATTCTTCCAGGCCCCAGTAGGAGATCAGATTCAGGATTAGAAATAATAAAATTTGATTAACCCCCTAAATTTGTTTGTGTATTTACAAATACAAATGTGTCTCAACTCTACCTGTGTTTATCCCCTTATCAAATTCTGAGATACGTAGGTTATTTAGTATTACTAGTGTTCCACCAAGATGACACTTTTTAATATCACAGATAATAAGACACTTTTCCTATAGAGGGTAAAATTGCTTTTGAGAAACTTAAGTATTTTTGACTGTTGTTTTGTTTTGTGGAAAAAATATATACCAATGCTCAATAGCATAATAGAATATTTTAAATTTATGCACTTTATCAATATGCATTTAGCATCCCCGTTTTCCAACTGGGGAACAGATCTGTCAAGTTAGAGTGGGATACATTGCAGTAACAAACAACTCCCAAAGTAACGGTGGTCTAAAACAACAATGGTTTGCTTTTCAGACACACAATATCCATTGCAGATCAGTGTTTCAGACTTTAGGTTCATAACCCACACAGGTTTGAGCTGAGGGAGGGACTGTTGAAAGATGCTGGCACCCGAACCAAAAGGAAAGAAAGAGCATAGGTCCGACTCTTTAAGCTCTCACCCAAAGGAATTTCTGTTTTCATGTCTTTGGATAAAGGAATTGAGAAAATTCCAACCTACCATGTGTCTAAGAAGAGAACCAGAAAAATTTGGTAAACAAAACTGGTAACTACTGCAATCTGTCCTTCTGATTATCATTCTCATTCTTGTATACAAAACATAATTATATCTTCCCAGGAGACAGAACTCGAAAATTTCATGTGATTACAGCATCAAACCCAAAGCCTAGGATCTTGGAAGAATGCACAGTGGTCTCTTTATCATTCATCATCACTAAATCCAGGATACACAGATCTCTTGTCCATGGTCTATTGCCCATGGACAAGCCCAAAGTCCTGAGCAGGTGTTTTGATGGGCCCTGTCTGGAGGTAAAAAATACTCCTTGGGGCACCTGTGTGGCTCAGTCGGTTAAGCATCTGGTCAGCTCCAGTCATGATCTCTCAGTTCATGGGTTCAAGCCCCATGTCAAGCTGTGTGCTGACAGCTCAGAGCCTGGAGCCTGCTTCAGATTCTGTGTCTCCCTCTCTCTTTGCCCCTCCCTTGCTTGTGCTCTGTTTCTGTCTCTCTCTCTCAAAAATAAATAGACATTAAAAAAATTTTTTTAAGAAAAAAAAGAAAACTACTCCTCGATGAGGCCCTGATTATTTCCTTATTCACTATGGTCCTTGGGCTTGTCTTCTGGAAGTTTATTCCTTCCCATTATAATCTATGGCCACATATGAAATGGGCTTCAAGGAATATACCCTCCTTTGAAACTGAATAGCTTTTTCAACCTCTTCTTGACCTCAGACAATTATAACTTAAAGAGTCATTTTAAATCTTGAGGGTTTTTTTTGTAGGCTTGTCATTTCTTGGGTAGTATAAGATTCTTTAAAACTTAGTAGGCCTCTTATCAATTATATTTTCGTAATTTTCATATACCAATAATTATAGCTCTTTTCTAGACAGAATTCTCAGATTTGCTATATTCCTTTCCTTTATTGCCACCCCCCTCTTTCCTTGTCTTAATTGCTGATACTTTGGGAATATCAGGCTTCTCCAGGAGATCCACAACTTCAATATCTTTTCTCTTAGCCCTTTTTGTCCAATTGAAAAGTATTTGCTGGCTAAAACTTGATCTATCCATAGGTTTTAACAATAGGTGTCCCTTGGAACAATTATAAGAATTTCTCATTTTTATGCTTTCCTGTTTTAATTGGAAGCAATTATGCACGTCTCTGAGTTTTTGGACTCCATGCTTGTAGATATACAAAATCTTTCAATAGAATAAATTTGTCTTTCTTGTAATTCCTTGCCAAACACACCCGATGCAGCCAACCCATGCTAGCCATATTTTAGGTCATTTGTTAGAGCAGCACCCCAGATTCTAGGTACAAATTCTTATGTCAGTCAGGTTAGACTAGCTTATGTTGAACTCAAAAACAACTCCAAATCTCAATGGATTATAAGGGGGGGCAGGGCTGGGGGCTTTTACTTGTTCATGCTATGTATGTGTTGCAGATTGTCAAGGATAACTCTTCATTGCTATCACTCAGGGTTCCAACCACTATTTGAAAACTGCTGGTCACCACTCCAGGTTTCAAGAGAGAATGTGCTGAATCACACACTGTCTCTTAAAGTGTCCACCAGAAGTGACATGCACCACACAAGCCAAAGCAAGCCACATAGCCATACTTAACTCCAAGAGGGTTGGAGATGACAGGCTACAATATGCCCAGAAGGGGAACTAGACATACTTGATGAACAACACTGAACATCACAGAGGAGTACTTGAAGAAATAGGTTCAGTGACCTAATAAATGATAAAATAACTCAGCATATCAAAGAAAGAAATTTCTTTCCCATTGTTAATTTATACTTACAGAGTTCCTAGATTATAGACACTATACAACATCAATAAAATGTAAAGAAACAGTCTTCTAACAGTTTCCACTTAAAAGAGAGTCATCAAATCACTAACACATTTTAACAAAAATAATCTTTTAATTCCTATACCTTTTATTTACCAGACAACATAAGTTAATCTGGAAAAGTTTCTTGTATAAAATGATTCGGAGCTTAGATTTTCCTTTTGGTTTGTTGTTGTTGTTGTTTATTGCTTCTGAATGTTCTATCTCAGCAAGCTAAATAGCCTCCTGAGATAATGTGGGCCCCCTGATCGCCTCCCCCCCAAATCTGGGATAGGCTTAGCACAGAGGAGAAATTAGTGCTTTACCTTAGGTATAACCTTGGGCAAGTCACTTGTTATTACTTGCTAAGACTTCTTAGTCATAAACGTTTGACACCCACATACACTTCACGGATGTTGGAAGGGTTAGTGAGGTTATGTTGAGAAGTGCCTTGAACCATTAAATGCCAAGGTGCTAGAGTTGATTTAAGAGCTAATCTTTTTGAATAAAACTCAATAAACTCATTGCTTGTTCCTCTACTAAAAATATTAACAGGAGCTACAAAATGCCACCATTTAACAGAATTAGCAGACTTTTCTTTAACATACCTCAACTGCATAATCAGTACAATTATGTCCCATTATCCTGCCTTTCCTCAAGCTGTTCGGTACCTAAAAGCTCTTCAAGCTTTACTATTCAAAAGCTGAATATGGGCCATCAATTTCTCCTTCTGTGCTGCTTCCAGTTACCACAGCCTGAAGAGATCTTCAAGGAAAGAGTTATTCACCTGGCACTCACTCCCATCAATAACTCATTACTTTCACAGTCTGCAAAGCCAACTGGACTGTGTTTATAAGACGCAAAGGTAGAGCAGAGAAGGAGGGTGTGCCACAAAACTTCATAAGTCATGCCAATGCCCATCTGGCTTGACCTTAACTTTTCAAGTCTCAGTTCAATTGCCCACTCACTATACTCTCCTTGGCCTCTTTTTAATGCTTCATTCCATTATACTAGTCTTAGTATCTGGAGTAACTGTCTAATTAAGAACTATTCATCAATTACATGTATTCACAAATGTGATTCTTCTTTCATTTAAAAGTAATTTTTTCTCAATCTGTGAAGATTAAATTAGGGAAAATTGTATAGTTTTGTGTGATTACTCAAGCCCCAAGCCTACCAACACCAAGAACAATATAAATTCTTAATATGTGATTTGGTATGTGGTTAACCAAATATTTATCATCATACGAATGCATAATATCAAACAATGGATTACAAATTTATAAAGAATGAGAACATGACTAAATGTTTTTCACACCAAAATAAACAATATGCTTTTTTTCATTGAAAGTATACTTCAAGGTCATGATGAATCTCAAGGTTACCTTTATAAAACCATCATTACACCGTAGATGGAAGTGGCAGATTAATTTCGTTAATGGCCCAAATTAATGATTTTCCTGTGTGAACCCTTCTTGCTCTGACATTTTATAAGCTCCTCCTACCCTTACTCTGACTCCAGTCATGTGACTTGCTTTGGCCAATTGGACAGGAACACACTTGACGCTAGCAGAGACTTGAAAAAGTACTTGCACATTTTTGTTTCCTCTCTTGCTCTTCTGCCCTCACCACGTGAACATTCCCAGGCTATCCCACTGGTAGATGAGACATGGGTCCAGAGCCAAACCAACCCAAATTTCCCAGTCAAAGCCTCAGACACGTCAGAGAATGTAGCTGCCTTGATATTCTGCTGCTGGCAAAGGGGCTGTCTTCATTGATCCCAGGTCAGATCAGCAGAGCCATGAGTTAACCTGCAGACCCATGAGTAAAAATAAGTATCTCTTGTAGTATGCCACTTATGGTTTTGAGGTTGCTTGTTACATAGCATTTTTGTTGCCATAGATAACTGATACACAGAAGTATTATCAAATAGATATTTGAGGTTCATACAATGCCAAACAATAGAGTTCACCATGCCCAAAATTAGTCTTGAAACTGTCAATCCAAAATTCTCTTTACAGCTACACAGTAACATGTTACAAAATTTCTGAGGACAAAATATTAATTTAGAATGTTCTTTAAATGTCATTTTACCATATTGAGCAAGCAAACATCGCTTCTGAAAGTCATTCAACTCCCGTCTTTTTTTTTCTCTGAAACAAATAGATATATGTGCAAAGCTAGGAAGACAGTTTGAAGGAATGGGAAGAAACTTAATGTGAGGTTGTTCAAAACTGAAGCGAGGGCAGCTATGCCTGCAAACCTAACTGTACTTCTACTCAGCACTCACACTCTAGATCTAGCTAGAAATGCAACAGGACCCCAGAGGCTCTGATAGCCTCTCTGAGACTGAAGGATGTGTATATTACCTCATTTTAGAAACAGTTTGTTATGCTGTCCACTGCACTGGGGCTCCTTAAGCAACAGAATTCTACTTGGTGTTCAGAATCTTTGCCCTTCAGAAGCTTTGAAATAGAATATTCTTTTTTTTTTTTTTTTTACGAAATGGAACATTCTAATACCAAATCACCAAACCTTCAGTGGTTATCCACGGAGTGCAGGACACCACACAAGTCTGGCATCCTGCCAAACCACATCAAAGACTTAAAATTGATGGTAAGCAACATTTCTTGGACTTTGAACTGTACCTGCCTTCAAACTTGAGTTGCTGTCTTGGAAAAGTAGATGTCTCAGATGTCCTCTCAGTCAAGAGCTGCAATGAGTTGGAGGGACATTTCTTTTAAAATAAGACGAATGATGTGATTGCTCTGTCATGCTTGTCCACTTGATACAAACACCTCCACTCAAGATCTTCAAAATCCCCCCTCCTCACTATTCCAATTACCTACAGTTAAGTCTCTTCTGAACAATTCACAGATACTGGCTTACTTATCCCTATGAAGAAGTCAGTGTTATTGTCTTTATGCTATAGTTTGAAGAAAGAAGACCAGAAATATAAAGTGTTTTACCCCTAAAGCAAAACAAAAGCAACACTTAGACAGGAATTTGGACCTTCTGACTCCCAGCCTGTTGCTTTTTCTATGGACACTGGATGTTCACTGCTGAGAAAACGATGCAATAAACAATACCAACATGGCATTCTCAAGGGAAAGGAAATACTGTTTCTGGACTAGAGGTGCAGACCTGAAAAATGCTTAAGTGTAATAAGCCCCCACTTAATCATTTCTGTAATCTTTTTAATTTTCAAGAAAACGTATATTCTATCCTGTTCCTCCCTCCTTTCCCTGCCTCTCTCCCTGTCTCCAGCTCTTTCTCTAAAAGTATTAATGTTGGAGGAGATTATCAAGAGGACGTGACCATATGTTGACCCATGAGATGGATGTGGACAATCGGCGGCCTTCCTGTCCTGCGAATGTGCATCCTGCCCACTGTTCCCACAGTAGGAACCTTGTCAAGGACACAGCCTTGAGAGAGTAATGTGCTATCAAGACCATCTGGACAGTACACGTGACTAAACTCCATTAAGACCTCTATATAAACCTTTATGATTCCAGCAGTGTGTATGGAGATTACTCATCTTGGGCCCACCCAAGACAAGCTTCCTGTGTAAATTCCCTTGTTTATTAAAACTGCCACCTACCCAGCTGGAGTGGTTTGCCTCTTCCTTCCATCTCTCCTTGCCTTCTGTGTATGGGGGCCAGTTTCAGACCCTATTTGAGGAATTTCCAAAGTTTTGAAGCAACTATCAGGAGTTCCAACTGTGATTCAGAACTTTACACAAGAAAATTCACTACTAAAAATTTACTTAAATGAATTTATTCCCATCATCCCACTCCAAACTTTGAAAAGAAAGACTCCATGGATCATGGAGAAACTGTGCAAGAACTTTATTCTAAAGGTTGACTGCCTGAACTTCATTGACTCTGGATGTCACAGATGGATTTTAGAGAGAGATGTGAATTACAAAATACGAAAATTATAAATATACAAATTCACTGTGCCTTTATTTCTGTTAATGGATATAACAATAGTATATAATAATATAATATATGTAATGATAATTGAAAATGAGGAAGAATGATATTTAAGGAACTTTGCATGCATGCCTATAATGAATTTATCACGTATTCATAAGGTACCACAATTACATGTTCTTACCCCAAAAAAGTGTTCATAAATGCTCATCTTAAAATTAAACTATTTGATTATGCTTTTGATACTCTTTTAATGTGGTATTTTCTTTTAAGGAAAGATTTGGTAACCCCAAGTTTTGTCAATATAACCTAAGAAAAGTTCACTGTAATATCCTTATGGTAATTCTATTTTATTTTCCAAGAAACATCATACTACTGCAGCAGAAAATACAGGTGTTACTGTGTTTCAAATTGTCTTTGTGGCTGATTTAACATTTAGGAAACTTTTAAATCTCAGACACACCCAGTCTCATCAAGGGTTTGCATTCCAAACCTGCCACATCTTGGAACATTCCCAAACCTATCACAATTTCACAAGTGATTTGTCCTACTGATAAGTTCTCCCTGGTTAGATTAATCCACAGTGGAGTAATTTGGGAACTAGCTGCTTGGACTAATCATTTGAAATACATTTTTTGCTTAATAGCAGTAGGAACACTGGATCTTCTGAAAGGTTTCTGTGACTAATATCTATTCAGAAATCACGCATTTGTATCTCCACCCTCACCCATGGCACAACTGAAACACAGCCCAGCCACTCCCAAAACCACGCTTTCCAAAGACACAATATACATTTTGATTTTGTTTTTCAGAGCATGTTCTCAATTTTCACTTTCAATAGGAATATTTTTAGAGATCATTGAAAGCAAAATGTCTTGAAAATGCCTTCAAACTTATCTGAGTTTCTTTCCAAATGTCATGATTTTTGGAAGAGACCACACCAAGTGGTAAAGAGATGGACAAGACTGCAAACACTTCTAAAATCTCTTTGGAGATATTCCATGTGCCACATTATATATGAACTGAGAAACGAAACATCTGTGACTAATACAAAATTGAGTCTGTCTTAAATTATAATTAACAGCAATGAGAAAATGCTGCCTGTTCCCTTCTTCAGGGAATCAAGTCATCTATTTACCATTAAGAAGCTTGAGCCAGTGATCATTATTTGTGTAACTGCCCTGCCCAGTGCTTTTCCAAATTATAGCTCAAGATTCACAACACAATAAGAACAATGAGGACTCTTAACCCAACTTAATAAAGCCTTCAAAAATTGGGTGCCTGGGTGGCTCAGTCGGTTAAGCGTCCAACTTCAGCTCAAGTCATGATCTCATGGTTTGTGGTTCGAGCTCTGTGTCAGGCTCTGTGCTGACAGCTCAGAGCCTGGAGTCTGCTTAGGATTCTGTGTCTCCCTCTCTCTCTGCTCCTCCTCCACTCATGCTCTGTCTCTCTCTCAAAAATAAATAAAAAACATTCTAAAAAATTAAAAAATAATAAATAAAAAATAAAGCCTTCAAAAATTAGTTTGCAGAGGACTTTAAACCTTGCATAATACTTAATCTGTAAGACCTCTTTTTGGCCCCACATCGAATATTTATGCCATCTTTTTCTTTGCACCAAACACTAAGTTGATAGAACTTAAACTTCTACCTTTAGAAAATATATAGTACTAATTTCTCTCCTGACAACATTTCCAAGAGAATGTAGCAAAGGAGAAGAGAATAAATTAAATCTTTGGGGATCCATGCTGAGGGTTCCAGGCTGTGCTCATGAAAGAGGAAACGAGCGTCTAGAATATCAGTGTTTTATCACAGACATGGGTGCCTGAGTCCCAAAGCCTTCCCAACCTCTTTCCATTCCCACTGCTCTGATACTGACCCTTTACTTTAAAATGTAAAGTACACCTGTCCTTCCAATGCCCCTCACTGTTTGGGACCCATCACTCATCCTTTCTAACTATCTAGTTGCAATGCAGTCTTCAAAACTAACTCCAGTGTCATCTTCTATTTTGAAATTTCTTTGACAATTGGCAATCTTGCTTTGCAGTAAACACTCTGTCCTCTGAATTTCTATTATAGCCCATGGTCTTGCCTTCTTAAGTGTGTGGGTGCCATATCTCAACGACGCAACTAAAAACTACTGATAGGCCAGGTGTTGCCCTATTCTTTATTAATAGGAATAGCAATTCCTTGAACCTGTGAAAACACTTTAGAAAACTGTAAAACTACTTTTCAAATTCAATTCCCTTACATATTCCTTTCTACTTTAGTTTCACAATAATTCCGTGAGGTCATCCAGGATGGTCTTTTGATATTCACATTGTATAGATATGGGAAGTGAGACTTAGAGTGTATTTAATGACAAACAAATAGTACCCTAGCTGAGACTGAGGTTCTTTTTGCTACCAGCAGTTCCAAATTTTTCACAGGAGAACACCGTTTCAACATCTAAAATTTCATGAACCCCAAAATGTTTGCAGTTGCACTTAAATTTACTGTCTACCTGACCTCTAGTGTTTACCTTCCAACTTTTCTAGGCCCCTCTGACACCCATTGAAGCTTGTTTTGTCTGACATGCCTCCACCAACCTCCATTCCTCTACTCCCCCCTAGTCAGTCACTCAGCTAGTGTCTTCCTGAATGGCCCTCTCCCACTGCCACCTAGGATGCCCTATAACATAAATCTTAATTTCACTGAAAGGAACAACCCCCTTCTCAACATCCTCCTACATCTTGGCATTTGAGACTATTGAGTTGCGTTGTCAATGGGAGAGAGGATTCCAGCATAAGTTCTCAAGGAGCTGATTCTCTGTATATTGATCATCAGAATATATGCAGCAATATATTATAAACTACTGTCCTCAGAGTTTACCATCTTCTAAGAACACAGATACCCATGAGACAACTTTAATTCAAAATGCTATTGAGATAAATATAAGAAATCTATACTTTGACACATCCTGGCTACTCTCTAACAGCCAAATTTCCTCCCATTATTTCCTTCTTTTCTTTATCTCTGTTGTTGTCTCTGCTTTTTTTGAAGTCTCATTTGACCTGAGCTTGGAAACATATGAAGAATGTTCATAGACCTAAAATGAGGCAAGAACATCCTAGATTTTGCCTGGAAAAAGGCAGGGAAGCATGGATGGAAAGTGCTCTAGTTTAGGGAATAGGGTCTGGAGTCAGCAAGATCGGGTTCTAATTCTGATTCTGGCACTAACTAGTTGTGTCACCTTAGAAAATTTGCTTAACGTCTACAAACCCAAGTTTCTCTATATCATGGCCATAATACAATCATCCGTCTTGCTAATTCTAGTATTGAGCTTGAGCATCTAAAGGATTTAGCACAATACCTAGCACATATTTATTCATTTGTTAATTTATTTATTTTAAATGTTTATTCATTTTTGAGAGAGAAAGAGAGAGAGAGACAGCCTGCCCGCGCACACACATGAGTGAGGGAGGGGCAGAGAGAGAGGGGGACAGAGGATCCGAAGTGGGCTCTGTACTGACAGCAGCCAGCCTGATGTGAGGCTCAAGTTCACAAACCATGAGATCATGATGTGAGCTGAAGTCAGACACTCAACCGACTGAGTCACCCAGGTGCCCCTCTAGCACATTTTTAATACCCAAAATATGTTGAACGGTGAGTAGCGAGTTGAAGTGAATAATATTAACTGAGGAAGCCAAGCACTGTGTTCAGTGCCTTCAGTACACTGCCTTACTTTATTCCTCCCAGTGAGGAGTCCAAGGCTTAGAGAGGTTAAGTATCACATGTCACACATGCAAGGTTCAATGTCACACATGTGAGTTACAGAGCTCTTCAGCCTCCTAAAGCTGCATCTTTAGTAATGCTTTCCTAATACTCTCCAAAGATGTCACTCATGGAGACCTTGAAAGCCAGATCAAGAAGTCTCTACTTCATTCTTTAGGCATCAGAACTCACTGTGTATTTCTTGGTGAGAAGCAAGGTCTATCTAAGCTTGAGGAGGGTGTCTGGCATTCACATGAATGACTGGGTGAGAAGGACGACTCGGGAAGCTATTGCACTGGACCAAGCAAGAAGTGGCAAAGCCCTGACTAAAGCAGTAGGAGTATAGTATGGAAGGAAAGACAAGGGACTTGGCTGAGGAAGGGCCTGAGCAACCTGCGGTAGGGAGATAGAAAGATGGTGCAATGGGCCATAAGAAAAATACAGAAAAAAATGGGGAACCATTTCTCTAGAACAGCATCTCACCTTCTCCATTCAGAAACTCTTTTAAATCCTGCCTCCCATAAGAGCTCTCTGCAGACAGTTAGGATGGACACTTCTGAAGTACGTGGAATGGGGAAAAGATAGCTTTCTAGTAAATTGGCTTCTTTGAAGGTTATTTGCAGTCGATGCCAGCCCCAGAGAGTGAGGAATCCTTGAAAGTTGGTACTAGAGCTCATTAGTCCCACCCACCATTCTGGAAAGCTAAAAGGAAAAAGGAAAAAGATACGAAGGATGCTATCCTTACACTTCAAACATGAAATAATGTGCGTGATATTGCTTTGAAGACTAGAAAGTGTTATTGTAACGTGATGGCCGGTGACGTTTCTGAGGCACATGAGATAGACAAAATATAGCCCGGTACCAGGCTCCATAGTATGGACTAATTGACTGGCTGATTATTACCTGAATCAGGTTTACATGATTTCAACTCTTTTCCCATTAGTGCTCCCCTAAGATATTTATTCTTTCCAATATATCAGATTTAAAATATCAACGCTGGTGCCAAGTATTAACATATTCACATTAAAACCACTGGTTTAAAGTTTAATTGTATTGATCTGATTTTTAGAGGCAGCACTCACAAAAAATATTAGCTATGGTATGCTGCAGTTCAACATTGATTCAAATTGGTACTGAACATAAAACCCACCCTGCAATAATGCAATCCGTACACCCACAGACGCAAAGACAAGCATCATCCAGGCTGATTCTCACCTTCTCCCCTACTGATTCTCTCTCTCTCTCTCTCTCTCTCTCTCTCTCTTACTGTCTCTGTAGTCATCTGCTAAGGGGCCCTCAAGCAGTGGGGGTGCGTCACAGGCTGAGAAGCTGAGGAATCAGTCTGGACAGGAAAGCGTCATTGACTTCTGACAGAACATCAGAGGTGCATACAGAAAGTATGCAAGCCTAGGAAACAAAAACAAATATACATACACATGTACATTGAGGTTTGGCTGGTGGCATTAGCTTAGCTGAATAACTACAAGCAAATCACTTATCTGTATCTCAAATTTTAATGACTGAAAAAAATGAGATAATAATCTGAACTGCCCACACCCACCCAAGTGGACGGGACTAAGTTTTGGAACCATACAGAGTAGGGTTCAACCCCAGGATCCCCCCTCTTGCTTACTGTAAAAGGCTGGACAAATCATACTGTTAGCCCATATTTCCTCCTGAAACTGGGAGAAAGAATTCTCACCTCATCAGCACCGCAACAAGAATTAAATGAGATAATGTGGTGAATGTACTTTGTATAGAAGATATTCAATAAATGTTCTTTTCCTTCCTTCCTATTTTAAAAGGCTGTTATGGGAATCCAATTATGGTAGAAATGAATATACTTGAAAAAAATTTTTAAAGATCTATGCAAGTGTAAAGCATTATTATTATGATCCTTCAATTCAATTTTCTCCTCTTATCCAGAGACTGGTGTTCTTTAAAAAAAAAATGGTTTGTGGATAAAAGACAAGCTAGGAGGAATAGAGTTTAAAAACTAATGCAGACAGTGGAAAGCTAATGTTTCTTCATTCCTTTCCAGCTTTGTGGTACTTGGTAAGTCAGCAAATAAAACCAATCAGTTCCAATTAACTTTCCTGGAAGTGAGGAGCCAAAAATAAAAGAGCAAGTTATATATGTATTTTTAAAGCCTTTTCAGTGCTGAAGAAGCCACTGAACTCTAGTATAGTAAAATAATAATAATAATAACAATGTGCAATGACATTACTAACAAAATGCTAATTGCTACCTGAAACGACACTCATAAGACCGTCCAGTGACTAGGAAAGAGCAAGATCTCTGGGTTTCTGTGGATATTGCTCACAGTTTACTCATCTAATTGCTATCTGCAGGGACACTCCGAGGAGTCCTGCTTTGTGGTTACCAAAAAGAAGTGGGTTTCTAAGGGCTGCACCCAAAGGTCGTCAATAATAAAACTCCAAAAATAGCAATAAAAAGCAGGGACTTCAATTTACTACTTCGGTCTAATGATGTGAGGCTACCAGTCAGTGAGAATGGCTGGCGTATCAGCAGCTACCAGAAATAGTCTGAGTAACACCACGTGGCAGAATGACTGGCCCAATGACTATTATAAAGACACATACGCCAGGGTAACACCCACATTTAGACATGACCCTGGGGGTGCAGGGACACACACTGGAAGTCAGGACACTGAGTTCAACTTCAGAAGAGACATTTCAAGACTTGAGTTTCACGACCCAATTAGTCCACTGCTTGTTAAAAAAAAAAAAAAAAAGTTACTCTTTCTCCATACGCCTTTAAAAATAGAATTCTTCGGGACTGTCTCCATAAAACTGAGTCACACAGGCAGATCCTTCAAAGTACAGCTCCCTCCCATGGCACTTCATTCTTCATTTAAAACATTGAAGGAACTAGCATGTGTCTACTTTAAAAAATTAAAGTGCAGAAAACACTGTAAAATGGTCATTTTTTTTAAGTTTATTTATTTTGAGAGAGAGTGTGCAAGCAGGGGAGGTGCAGAGAGAGAAGGAGAGTGAGAATCCCAAGCAGGCTCCGCACTGTTGCAGCATCAGCACAGAGCCCCATGTGGGGCTCGAACCCACGAACCCTGAGATCATGACCTGAGCCGAAATCAAGAGCCGACCACTTAACAGACTGAGCCACCCTGAAATGGTCATTCTAAACTTAAAATCTCAACATTTTCTCCTTTCTGTAATCTTTCCCTATCAATCTCTCCTTTTTATCCACAAATACTGCTTTACTTCACTGAGGGTCCTACATTTTAAAATCCAAACATATGGGATAGGTTGCCTCATTTAATACTTTCACTTGTCAGGTAGAAAATATCTCGCACATGTTGTTGAACCTGACAATTCCTTGACTGAATGTTGCAGCTCCGGCGATTTGGAATTGTTAACATTATAACCAATAAACAAGAGAAAACCAGCTGAAAGGGAAACAAAGCGTTGGCGAGCCAGCACTGTACATTAAAATTCTCTACGCCGTGGAGCTTTTTAATCTTTTGAAACTTGGGGAAAGGGTAAGATACATGCTAATTTTTTTTTTTTTTAAGTTCACACCATCTAGCAAAACCATCCAAATCATGTTGGTGTGCAGAGATTTTTATTTCTAATCTTTCTGTGCAAAATGCTTTGTTAAATCCTGATGACAACTTTTATGCATAATGCATAAAATAAACTTTGCCAAAATCTAAGGCACTTTTAAAAGCATGTAAACCCCTTTAGAAGCAAAATGACACATAACAGGGCATGCCGTTGCAACACCCTGGGAAAACCGCGCTGTGGGGTTGACGGCGAGCATTGTGCTCCATATCATTAACTTCCAAATGTCTAATATGTGTAGTTACCTTGGTTTACTTGCATTCAAAATTACATGCTCTTTCTTATGAGGCTCTTCATATATTGATGCCTAGTTTATGTACGACATAAATTCAGCTCTGTCTTCAACACTTCTGGGAATCTTCATGTTCTGAAAAGACCAGATACTGATTCCACATAACCAAGAAAGTCTTGTTACCGACCAAAAAACTAACTTTAAAACTGTGTGTGTGCGTTGTGAATTAGTATTTCTACACATGTATCCATCATTTGATAAATCAAATAGGTAACTCCAGTTAAAATCTTATGGCTGTTTTTGCTTATTTAAAATCATAAAAATAGAGACGAGGAAGGAAAAAGACTTAGCATTCAAAAGTAGGTACTATAAATCCTGCCATGCAAGAGCCAAATAAAAAAATAAATAAATAAAAATCAGAATAATAACAATGTATCACTAGCCAGTGTCACTAAAATGATTTGTTTTACTCCTCTAATCTTTACCGTATCTAAACTGACTATAATAAATGAATAATTGCTCTGAATACAGAGCAGTTAATTGAAAAACTGCACCAAGTATAAAACCAAGAAATCATAACACAAAATACAAGATTTCATCAGTGTTTAGGAACTTGTCTTTGTCAATATTTTTAAGATTCAGTGTAAATGATATTGTTTACTATCATATATCATAGGCCATCATGAATTATGTGAGGTGTCCCATGAATATTTATGGTCTTAAGTTACAGGCCATTTCATCAACACACATCCAGGTGTGAAATTCTGATTGAGTCTGGCTTCGCCCTGAAAGAAAATGGTGGGATCTAAAACAGCTTTACCTTGAAAGCCAAGTTTCTTAGGGCAGGCCCTACACAAAAGGTATGTACCAGTTTGACAAAGAGTGGGCATCCGCTGGAACGTGGAAGGTGTGGCAACCAGCTCATAGGCTGTTAGGTTGTCTTTCAAAGTTCCCCTCTGGACATTCTTTTACCATTGTGTGTACCAAACAATTCAGATCCTAAGAGGGGGGTGGATGCTAGAATGCAGAAACAAAAACTGCATTGTTGATTTCAAACAGTGTTGTCCTGGGAGAGCGCACATTTGTGTAGATATCCCACGGCAGATAAAATAATTTTAAGAATTAGTTGAATGAAAGCAAGGGCACAAAGACGAGTTGTTAATTATTTGGGCCAGTGAAAAAATGTTCTTTCTGGAAAATCTTTGAAAACCTGTAGCACCTGAATTTGCATGAAAGTTGTATTATATGAATATTTCTTTATTGAAGATAAAGCACTTCGGGCTCAGTTCAATAATAACAGCTTACAGGAGAGTAATTGAAGTTATCCAATTCTCTTCCTATTGAAAATGACCTACAGTATATACACACAGAGACACATACAAAAAAAATCTGTCGTGCAATTTTATTGAGACTGAAGTAAAAAGGGATTGGGGTGAGACACTGTGTGAGCATTTAACACGCACCAAATGATGATATGGTCGGGGAAAATTATCCCTTTTTCTTCACGTTCCTTTTCCAAATTCCCATCTTGTTCCACCTCCTGCTGAGCTCCTATTGACTTCAAAGAGAGGTCCATGGGGGTCCAGAGCAAGATGAGAATTTGGCCCCGCATGCATAATTTTTGTGCTCTCTTATTCATAACGTACACAATAAGCACTGCATTTGAAAAGGCTCTAACAGAGGCTGATAATGGCTCCCGGACGATCACGTATCTTCTTGGTATACTAAATGATACCATCAATTGTGCCAGCGGAAACACTGAAAACTCTGAGGAAAAGACCATGCCAAGTCTTTATAATGATCCTCATCTATTATTATTACCCTAGTTAATAATAACAATATTTATGTAGTATTAGAATTAAAATCTCATCGCTGTAACTTTTATAAGATGGCACGTGTTTCTGAATCCTTGTGAGAAGGAGGATGTACAGAAAATTCTGAAAATATTCTCCCAAGAAATCTCATCCCCTAAAGGTGCGAGGAGATGTCATGTAAACCAGCACACCGTGACAATAACACAAAATTACTGCCATGGTGAAGAAATAATAGGTAGGATAAAGTCACCTTTTAGGACACTGGTAGGAAGACAAGTTACTGTATTCCAAGGCTGCAAATGACATGGAAGATACCAGAAGGAAAGTTGAGGAGGAATAATGCTTGTGTGGGGCTGACAAAAGTACCAGCAAACTATTCCAGCAGTGAGAAGAGTAGTTTGTCGGGGGGGGGGGGGGCAGTGGCGGGGGGGGTGGGATGTGGAGGTAATAATATCAACTCACAAGCTAATGGGATCCAACCATCTTGGGAAGCAGGGGCAATACTACACCATGACTTTAGTTTTATTCACTAATGAAAGCATTCTGTCACATACAGACAAATGAGGAGCAGGTAAAGATAAATCAATCTCCCTAGTACACATTTTGGTCCATCATTATTTCATCCTAGAAAGTTTGTACCTAGGTATGTGGTTAATCTAATATTGCCTCTTATTTTTCACTGTCCTGTCCTTAAAGGATAATTTACCTTTTCAGACACCGATACCTTACTCCCTACACTATAGTATCAAAGATAGGCAAGACCGTGGGACTGCTAAGCACCTCATTTACTTACACAATTTTCATATATTAATCATTTCAATACTTCTTGATATCCAGGATCCTTAAAATCGATGGATTCCCATCCCACTTGAAACACATTTGTAACTTAGATGGGCAGCAAAAATGCCATCCTCTATTTATAGATAAGGCCGACAACTCACAGAAGGTAGGCGACAAAATTTTAAACAGTGTCGCAAATCTAAGAAGTGCTTTATGGATTGTTTACAAAGAAATTTCACATGTTTTATTTCACTTGTTCCTCTCAACAACATGGTAGGTCAGTTGAAGGGAAGAAAGTGGGACTTCGATTATCAGAATAGCCTCCAACAGACCTCTTTGCCCCAGCACATAGGGCACTTACTTGAGAATGAGATCTGTTGCTTCCTTAGCCACTGACTCTCTTTTAGTGGATATGCTGCATTATCCCCAGCATGTGACCTTTTTTCCCAGCTTTTAGTATTGCTATTATCACACATGTATGCAAAAGGGAGAAAAGTGACAGTAACTCAGAGATACTACTACAGGGGTTGGGGTAGTAGTGTATATAATCTGCTTTCACTTCTTTGAGATGAACATTATGTCGACACAATATTATCTGTCTTTCCACCTTTATAACTCAATAATGCAAGGCGCTGGTAACTTATCAGGGAAAACAAGACTTGCTTAATATCCCCCTGTTTTTCCTTCCTTGATTCACTATTTAAAATAGAATTCATGAGGGTGACTGTGTGGCTCAGTTGGTTGAGCGTCCGACTTTGGCTCAGGTCATGATCTCACTGTTCCATGAGTTCCAACCCCACCTCGGGCTGTGTGCTGATATCTCAAAGCCTGGAGCCTGCTTCGGACTCTGTGTGTCCCTCTCTCTCTCTGCCCCTCCCCCCGCTAACACTCTGTCTCTGTCTCTCAAAAATAAATAAACGTTAAAAATTTTTTTTAATTTAAGAAAGTAAATAAGTAAATAAATAATGAAATGGAATTCCTGGATTTGTATTTCTATGGGTCCCCAGCACCTGACTAAGCACTTAGTATAGGTAATCGATAAATACTTCTGAGTTGAATGAATCAATCAGTACATATATCGCGTTGAGAAACACCTTTTAAAATAATTATTTGGGTCATTTGCCATTCAGAAGTTACTCTCAACTTGAACCCAAGTGAAAATTTTAAGCTCTCTGCTTTGTTTTTCTGATTGGCCCACTCCTAGAATCATTTAAAGGTGGATCCAACAAGGAGAATTTCAGACATAGGCATGGAATTATAACCCAGGCTTTTCTGTAGTCTACTAGGAACGAAGTCTTCTCTTAAAGAGGCCTTTTCTATTTGTCTTTTTTTTTTTCCTATTTGTGATCCAAGAATCCACAACAAAGCACAACGCACAGGCAAAAATTGCATGTAAATGGTTGAAGCACATGGCATGCAACTGTCTCACATTCTCACAGCCTTAAGTAGTAGAAGATTATCTTTTTAACGAGGATAATTTTATTTTTCACTAGATATCTATCAAAGGAAAGATTACAACATAGCAGCTGGAACGCTGGAACCTACATAATGTATTGCACATTTTAATCATGTTGGATAAAACACTCTTTCTATGGATATCAATTATACTAATGACTCTTATATAATACTCTCATGTGCCTACGGGATATGTATTGTCACCTCGCTTTTGTCATAAAAATAGTTAGTAGCTCTGGATCCACACTGAAGTAGTTGCTTTCATTTTTATATAATGAATGAGTAACACTGTAAAAAAAGACATTTTATCCCATATTAGTTTAACAGAGTGAAGAGATTTCACATATGACAGTGCTAAATATACTCTTAAGCTGCTAATAAAGCCAAAGCCTGCAGGGAAAAATTCTAATGATGAGCAATGCCAGAAGTTTGTATTTCTGAAACTAAAGCAAAAATGTTCCACTTAGGTATAATTTCTAAATATCTTAAAAAGGAACAGGGATTTCTAATAATTTCATTTCCAATAAATCTCCTTAGTCAATTTGGAATTATTTTATTTGCAATAAATCTCCTCAGTCAGCCTAAAAGATAAGCACACTTTTTTTTTCTTTCCCATGGTACCATGTTATGGAGGAAGCTTCTTTGAATGTGTCCTTAAAATTAATAATGACAACAGAAGGTATGATTCATAGCCACACTACTATATGATTCCTTTTTGTCAACAGAACAAGAATTTCTGCTAGAATGGTTGGAGATTATTCACCTAAAAATAAATAAATGAACACTTGACCAAATTCCTCAGGTTGTGTTTCAGCAATGCCTCGGCTGAGGGTCCGTCAGGGCTCCCATTCTTCAGAGTACCTGCTAGCATTGCTAGAGTTAAGGCTTTATGAGAATTTCCATTATAAACTTCTAGTTTCCAGATTTAATAAATCAGTCATAAAAATGTGCTCAAAACTGAAACTTGGCAAAGCAATTTAAAGAAAAGAGAAAAACTTCTGCCTGGTCATTTTTAAGTTACACAAGTATAAAAAGATACAGCTGGGAAGGGATCTCAGAAGCATTCCCCTTACAAACAGTTTTGAAGGCATATGACTTTCATTATATAGAAAATCAGTCAAGTGATTGGTCCACAGTATAGTCAGAATATTTGGGGGTGGTTTGAAGAGAAAGGTAAAATAATGAAGTTATTTAAATTCCACCTAGAAGTTTTTAGGTGTGCATTTTCAATGTCGTAGTCTCTTCAGTTCACCAGAGCTTCTGAAACGAAAAGCACTGGATCATGACTTGCTTCTCCCCTTGTTCAACTAAATATGGCATACATCTGAAAATATCTTGGAAAAGTCTCTCTAATTTAAGTACTAACATCTATAAGGTATATATACATTTAATTATCTGCATGCATAGAAGTTTCTGGTTTCTCCAATTTACCTTTACAAAACTTGCTTCTAAATTTTGTGGGTTAACTCACATAAATATATCAATAGATCCATCTGAACACTAAATCTTCTAGTTGAGTGTTTTTCGGGTTCTACTAATACAACCAAATGAAATATTTGTTAGTTGGTTATATCCTCTATTCACATTTGAGAGCCAATGGAGGCACTAGTGATTTTGCATCAGCAACCTGAACTTTAATACATAAACATGAGGCCTAAAAAGAATTTTGTAAGGTAAGAATCTTTGTAATTTAAATTTCTTCCTTTTCCCCAAAAATGGAGACATTAATTCCTTGGTATTTATGTATTTAATTTTTACTATTCAAAACTTATTCTGAAGGTTCATGAAGTAGTTACTTTTAAATTTTTTTACTCATGTTCATGGGGAGATTGGTATGATAAAAGAATGACTTAGCTAGGAAGTGAGCCTGGCCAGCTGCACAGAATCCCTATCTTGACTTAGCTTTCTTTTCTAATCACTTTTATGCATCCAGTAATATTATCTTTGTTTCTTTGTGGGGAAAAAAAATCCTTAAAATAAAGGTGAGTGGCATTGAAAGTGACATAGACGAAAAGTGATGACCATTAGTCATAAAACAGAGTGGTATAATATGGTGTCTTTATAATTGGATTGCCGGGATTTAAATCCCATATCCATTCATTTTCTGTTTTTGTGACTCTGGGCACATTATTTATTTACTGTAAAGCTCAATTTCCCCATTTGAGAAAAGGCATGAAGAGTAATAATGCTGCCTCATAAGTTTTCTAAGAATTAGTGACTCTCAGAACTTATCTGAGTGTCTGACATAAGTGCCCAGTAAACTATTTGTTGTTATGATATTATTATTGTTATTATTATTATTATTATTATTATTACCATGATCATTATCATTATCATCAGGGATAAATTATAGAAGTGGCTCCAAATAACTCCGACCAAAGCATCCCAAGATTTTATAGCTCCCATCTTCTATATTAAATAATTTTTATCCCATCTCCTGTCTTTAGTTCCTTTTGGCTTCTCTACGATCACTCTCACTCAACCCTTTAAAGTCTAACTTTCCAGCACAACAGTTTTCCCCTCTTAAATGAAGCCAAGGGTTTTATGTCCACCTACTAGTCAACAGCAGGAATAGTTCTAGGACTTTGAAAGAGATTTAAAGATCGTACTCATCAAATTGGTATATGATAAAGCTGGCAGGAATCACTAATATGCTAGATGACAGAATCAAGGTAATAAGGACCTGACAGACAAAAATAATAGGTGGAAACTAACATGGTGGTCAAATCACATTTGGAATATCAGATTTGCAAGAACAAGCTGAATTGCACCCAAAAACCATTAGAATGAGGACAGGATATAAAAACCCCAATATCTGAAGAAAGACTGAAATATTTGTAAACATTTTTCCCAGATAAAGACTGGTCAGTCAAGAACACCCTTTTCCAAATTTATGAAAGGCTTTGATTTGGAATAGTTAACTGTTCTTACTCTGCATATTTCCAAAGAAGTTTGACCAGAGCCAATGGATATAAATTGTAGGTAGATGAAATACCATTAAAGATATTTTTTTCAAACAATTAGAAATTTCTAAAAGAGATGATTACCCTCAAAGAGATGATCAAGATTTCTCACCTTGATCTTTACTTTTATTCTTATTGGGCAAAGCCAGTGACTTGATGCACCTTAGATGCCAGCCTCTTTTCTGACCTCTAGATCCAAATGTCCACTGGATTTCCAATAGGTCCCTCAAAACAGATTCACTATCTGAATACCTCAATATGTTCCTTTTCTGGGTTGTCCATCTCACTTCTTAGTCACCTAAGATCGAAACTTTAAGGGTACAACTTCTCTCTATTCATCTTGATGATGACGACAATGACGATGATGATGATAATGGCAAATACTTTCCATCGAGCTTTTACAATCTGAAGTCAATGTGCTAAATCTTATATACATTATTTCACATAATCATTACACTAGTCCCATAATGTGTGCATTATTATTCTCATTTTATAGTGGAAGCTGAAGCTTAGTAGGTTAAGCTGCAGAGCCTAGATTTGTAGTCAAGGGTGTCTGACTCTAAAGTCTTTCTGATTATCCCCTCTACTATAAGCCTTTCCAATTAGTTATCTGTTCTACCCTAGAAAGTTCTTCACCGCAGGCCTTTTCTCTTTTCATCCCTTCTCCAAGTGAGGGAACTCTGGCTCCTCACATGGCTGGCTTCTTCTCTCATCTTTCATGTAGCTGCTTCTGTGTCATCCTTACTAAAAACACTTCCTTCCCCCTACTCTCATGACCATAGTGTTTGTAATCATCAGTATATATATGTAGTATATACATACACACACACACACGCACACACATACACGTATACATACACACACATTCACACATCTTACACTTCTCTGAATCTCCACCACCAAAGGACTGACACCTAGCTTGCATTCAATCAATACTTGTTGATTAGTTGATTGTGGGATACATATTTTACCCTGGCCTCTCATGTGGTCTTTCCAACACTTGATATGGTTCAATCTCTTAACATCTCATCTAGACAATGCTAATGGTTACACATCTTGCTTCCAGTCTCTTTTAGTTTGAATAAAAATACGGAAAGACTCAAGTCCCCTGCTGAAAACTCTTCAATGGCTACTCTTAGACTACAGAATAAGTCAAAACTTCTTAATGTGGCACTGAAAACTCGACTTTAACACTACATGTGCAGCCTTCTCTGTTTCAGCCATACTTCACTACATACAATACTACCAGTGTTGTCTGAAGAAGGCTATATAATTTCATCTCTTGCATCTGTTTAATGCTACTCTGTCCCAGAAACCCTTTTTTTGTCTCTCCTGAAAAAGAAAAAAATTCTTTGGGAATCACCTCTTCTGCAAAGGTTTTTCTGGCCCTATCTTCCAGAGAAAAATTAAACATCCCTCTACCTCCATATATGTTTCCATTGCATTTTGCCCATTACCTTCTTTAGTAGTTATGGAATTGTATTACAGTTAATTATGCACTTTGCATGTGTTCCCAACTAGAGTTAAGATTACAGTGCTGACATAAAATAGTTGCTTAACAAATGACTAAATTTTGAATAAAACAGAAAGTTGAGAGGATTTCCAATGCCCTTTCATATTTGATGTTTTATATATCTTTAATGACTTTATTATTTTTAAATTGGAAACTATTTTGGTAGCCCATAGAAAATTCTTTTAATTTTGATCCATGTATACTCATTAAAAGCAGTTAACTTTAAAGAAGACATCTATAGTGCCAAAAACAGGGAGGAATCCAGATACAGAAATTCTGGAGTTCTTTAACGTTGACTTCAATTCAGCAATTACATTTTTATTTAAATCAAAAATCTCCTCATAAATTTCTAGTGAAAATTTAAATGGACAAATCTACTGGGAGGTCAAGCTGGCACTATGTAGTAGGAGCACTATAAATGTTTATGGTGTTTTACCCAGCATTTGACATCTAGGAAATAATAAACTAGGAAGAATAAAGTTACAAAATCAGTTGTATTATTAATCTGTTATTGTATTATATATTATTTTGCTTTTATATTAAAATACCAAATAAAATTGGAAACAAAGTTTAATAACAAGAAAATAAAGAATAGTTAAGTAAGTTAGAGCACATCCATACAATTAGAATATATTTCTAAAAAATCAAGAACAAGAGAAAATACTTGTAACAGTATGGAAATAGTAGCAACTAGTGTTTTACATGTAGTCCCGAATATATACATATGTATGTATATACATATCCATATACAGACATATACGTGTGTGTGAGATAAAGAGAGACAGAGGCAAAACATTAAGATATAATCTCCATGTGATGAGACTATGTAGAATGATAATTTTCTTATTTATTTATTTTCTTGCTATATTTTCCAACACAACAAAAATGAACATATATTTATTACATGCGATATTTTAAAAATCTGGCACCAGGACAATCTAAACTCTTTTCACTATGTAAAATCTTCCCTCAATTGAAGCCCAGTAGGATTTTTAACAAACCATATACTATAAACTTTGTTTCAAACACATGTTCCCTTCACCCAAGGTAGCTTCCATGCAGCTTAAGTTATAAAATGTCGTCACCGTTTCAACCAAACAGTTCAGTAAAAAGTGGTGTAAAGAAGGGAGTGAATCTAAGAAACAAAGAGCATATATAGCTTTTGGATAAAGTTGATATATGAAAGTTATAAGTGGTTAACATCATGTTAACCCAGAAGAGAGGGACATGTGTGGGAGAGATGCCCTAATATATCACATGTACATATTCATATCTGAGTAGAAAATGCAAAATATATCCCATCTGTTTTCACCCTTTTCACCCTCTTCAGGTTCCTCAAACAGCTGGCCGTGCAGCAGTGTACTTTCATGGCCATCTCTTGTTAGAGGAAGAGAATGGCTTCCATTATTGCCTTGATGGACCAGAGGTGGCTAATGGGGCCAACCCAAGATGACAGCCACTGTCACAACATAAGTACATATTTCCAGCATAATGAGTAGTCCTGGGTTGTTAACTCAGATTTTAGCTATTGTTCCTGCTAGGCACATTTTGTCTAGCCTCAGTTATAAAATATTAAAGTGTCAGAACACTTGCAATACATACCTATCTTAAATAAGGTTGTAGAAGGCAAGAGACTTGCACAGATTGATCTCACTGCAATTACAACTTCAGACATACTGCCTGAGTAGTTTGATCTCATTTGGTATCATCACCCAAAGTATCTGCGAGATTGAATCGCAACAGCAAATAGAGCTTTTTGATTATTTCTATCTCATTCATATAAATAATATGTTCCTTCTTACTCAAGTCAGATGACTGTCATCTCAATGATCTCAGGATGTGCTTGGATCTTGACCCACTTTAGTGTTCATGGGTCAGTGGAATATTCCTTCCATAAGCAATATTCAATGATAATATGTTGCAAAGGGAAGAACACTATAGAAATAATAAGATCTGGGTTTGAGTTCCACCTCTGCTCCTACTCAATAGTGTGATTTAGGACATGTCATTAAGCTCAGTCACCTTCAAATTTAATATCTACATAAGCTAAAAAAGGAGTGGAACCCTAGAAGCCTGTTTCCACCCCAATGGTTCTTAACCAGGCATAATTTTGTGCCACCCTTTCTTCCCCACCACCCTACCACCCACTCAGGGGACATCTGGCAATGTTGGGAGAAATTTTTGGTTCTTACAATGTTGGGAGAAATTTTTGGTTCTTACAACTTGGGAGAAGAAGCTACCTCTAGTGGGTAGAAGCTGGAGATGCTGCTAAACATCCTACAATGCCTAGGACAACCCCCACAACAAAGAATTATGTGGCCCCAAATGTCAACAGCACAGCTTTAAGAAACCCTGCTCTACCTTCTAGTTATGCCCTACCATAGGAGAGAAATTTCAAATGATTGTTGGATCAGAACTTTAAACCATTACTTTTTTAGGCTACTGAAGTTTGAACATTGATAGTTGGGTTCTAGATTTGCATGGGTGATGCTTGGTGAACTTTATCTTCTAAAAGTTGGAAAATATTTAGAGAAGTCTAGAATGTCACCACTGGTTTCAACTGTCACAATTGCTTAATTAATGTGGGCCTGTTCATATAAAATTAGTCATCTATACCTTAAGCACCAGTTGCATTTCTCTTAATCTCAGTAAGGGCAGTTAAAAAAATCTGTTTTCATACCACCAAATGCCTTAGCATCATAAATGTGCTACAATTTGGAAATCAAAGTGGGTTTATCTATAGGTAAGTCTATTTAAATAGTTGACCATTTACTTGATTATTTTCCCTAACCCTGAGCCTTGTTATTTCTTGATTATTTTTTCCAACACTAAGCTTGTCAATGGCTCATATTATTGCAACAAAGTGAGGATTAGAAGACAATATATTCTTGTTGGGATTTCATTACTAAACAGGATAGAGAAGATTCTAACATAAATGATCATTAACTAAATGCAAAAATTAGGAAAAGTCCACAGTTAAAGTTTTTCTTAAAAAATATTTTAAAAGCCAGAATTCTGTGATATTAAAGAAAACCATATATAAAAGATAAAATGTTTGTTATCTTTTATTTGTTTGTTTTTCTTTCTTTAACAGGAGAGCAGTGAAAAATCATACTAACCTACACTATAGTTCTGTGTGCTCTTTGAAAAAGACATGGAGAGAAAAATCTACCTTATCTTTTTTTTTCTTTAAAACTGCAATAATTTTGAAATAATTCTTGTCATCATGGATCCTCAAGAACTACAGATTCATTATGGAAGTTTCTACCACTCACCTTGAAGATTTCAGCAGAGGTGCTGTCAACTTCAAAGATTTTATCTTCCGTTGGTCTCTGATACTGCCAGACCCTATCAGTATGGTGACAGGAGGGTAAATTTGCCTTAGATAGGAAGCTCCAAGATGGAGTTACAAACATATCCAAACACATTCAATAAGAGTATTAACTAAAGGGTCTTCTGAAAATCCTTCAGTAAACACAAAATGATTTTTTCACATTCAACAATTTAGATCTCAGTGGGTCTCTGAGTGTGAGGACCATGTAAAGTTGTGGAAGAACCAAATGAACTTGTATATTTCTTAGGGATCTAAGAAATATTGGATAAATGTATTCATATTTGACCATCCTACCATTCGTTCTTCATGTCATAGGCTTTCCTTTGAAACTCGGAGTAGATACTTCCATTTCTTTCACTTATAGTTGATGCAATTTTAGAAAGCTCTAAAAGCCTTGTACTAACAGTCAATCAACTCCTAAAGTGCCTCGTCATTCTTGTCAAATCAGCCTTAATGTTTCTTGGCAGAAAATCCAATTGTTTCGGTATTGGTGGACTTAAAGAAACCCCAAGTTAATGCTGAGGAGGATTCTCCATTTTCTAAAAGAAAGACTGGTACAAATGCTTTAACTCGATTTGAGTGTTCAACCTTTAGTCTTTTGACAATATAAATTTTTCCATGCCAGTCTGATATCATAGACAGAGCACTGGACGTGTGCATCAAAAGATCTGCCTGAATCACAGTTCTGCCATCCAGTAGTGGTGGGTCTTTGGGTATGTTACTTCACAGCACTGAGTTTCAGTCACCATTATGGGATAACAACATCTAATTTACAGGGCTATTGTTGGCATCAAATGAAAAAATGTTGTGAATGTACTTTGTATATTGCAAATCACTCACTATACAACTGTCAGTTATATTATAATTTCTGCCTTTAAGAATATATTGAATGGATACACTGAGCAGACTAATCCAAAGGTAGAGGTGGTAGAACACACATCATTGTGACCCTGTGTATTACCATCATAACAGCACGGGCTTTCTCTGGATTATAAACAACCCATTTACATAAACTGTGGAGGAAGAACCAGCTCCTACTACCCAAGAAGGTTATTATCTTTTTTTTTCCTTAATATAAAATGTGTAGCAAGAGGATGACCTCATGAGCTTCTATTTTTATGCAGATGTAGAAAGGAAAAGAGCTATAAACTTTGGGTACACAATAAGAAGGGACCCTTGCCAGGAGAGATATCATTGCTGAGGAGTATTCAGAAGCAAAGCTTCATTACATATGCTTGTAGAAACAATGTTAGATGTAACAGGTGTAGTTGAAATAAGATTTGCCATCACTCTTACACTTCTGGTTTCCAGATAAGTGCACAAGAAGACTTTATAGACAGCCCCTGAATCCAACCATCACACATGGCATTCTTTCTATAGGAAAATGTGTTTTAAACACAAACAAGTAAGTTTAAATAAACATTTAGAGTGCAACTCTACCCAAATTTAGAGATTGCTTGTATAATCAATTAAATGTAAATTATGTTTCAAATTCTTCCAGGGTTAGATTTCCTGAGGATAGAATCAGGGAATTGTCTGCTAGTGAATTCATAATGGTAAACGGCCACCCATGATGCCCTATCGAGAATCCTGACAACATGGGAATGGTCTCAGTCTGCTTTGGTACAGATTTTGGGTGTTTTCCTACTACCTTATATTGTGCTTATCTAATGATAGCATTTTGATACAACATTCCACTTGTTTGAATAAGAGGAGGAAGCCAATGAAATTGGTCTTTTTTCTTCCTCATTGCCAATGACTCCACTCTTAAACCTTAGGGCTCTTTACAACCTGATACAAATATTATTAGAGAAGTACTTTTTTAAAATTACTTATAAATTAATGACTATGGTCCAGATGATCCTATCCTATCAGCTGTTTCCATCTGCACCACGTAATAGCTGTGACTGAATCAGTTGTGTGGGGATGTGCAATAACGCTCACGAGTACAAAATTATTGTGTCATATTAAAGTCTGCTCATTCTAGCCCAATGTTCCCAACCTAATTCTGTTTTTTCCAGAAAAGAAGTCATAAATACTGGCATAAATTTTAGTATACATTTTGCAGTGTCCTAAATATGCCATTCAGTTTACTAAAAATGTTACGATGCCTTTGCACATTCTGTTCCCTCTGCCTGGAATCCTTCCCTCCTTGCCTCTCAGAGGAACCCTCCCTCCTCCATTCCCCTTGTAGTGTGTTCAATCCAAGCTAATCTACATGGTCTTCCCTACTGCCTCCAGTCCTGTCCCAGCCCAAACAAAATCTCACTTGTCCACATGTTACTCTCCCATAGGACTTTGCATTTACCTCCACTAGCACTTACATTACCATCCTATAAATACTTGCTTACAGACTGTTTGCTGACAGGAAATATATTATTCATCTATAGTAACTACAGAATGAACTGTGAATCAAGTGAATAATCAATCATTCTTTTCTGACATGAGTAAGTGGTATGGAGAGTCAAGTATTGTGCTTGTGGTGTTTAACCTTCCTGAAAGCTTAGGAAGTTTTATAGGGTATTCATTAATCTCATCTATTTTTTCATTCAGTGAATCATTTGAGATGTAGCTGTGGTTTCTGTGTCTCCATTGCATGGACAGGACATGATGGACCCTACATTATCCATGTCCCCCTACCTTATTTGAGTCTCTCACTGGAATCCTAAAACCATAACCCTACTCTGGTGCTCTGGATGCCTACCTGAGACTCCTTTGGCAGTCTGGTACTCCAAGAATAGGTCAGCAGTAGTCTTAAGTTTGGTTGGACTCTCAGCAATTCTACTCATTATTCGTGTAAACTTGAGAATGTTACTTAACCTCTCCAGACCTCACATCTGTAAAATGAGAATGATACCTATTTCACAGGGTTCCTGTAAGTAAGGCAATATGAGAACACCCTAGAGGGTGCCTGCAAACAGCAGGAATCAGTTATATTGGCTTGCTTTCCTTGTCCACTCCTGTCCTCCTTTAATAGCTAAATTTGATGTAACCATATTGGAGATAATCCTAATGGTCACTATAATTCTATCAAGGAAGGAAAAGTGAATATAAAAGTGGAGATTTTTAAAAACATGGATTAAGTCACCGGTTTGAAAAGGATCTATAATCTCAAATACCTCATTCATTCATTTATTCATTTATGCATTCAACAATATTCACTAAATGCCTAACATGCCAGGACTTGTCTGGGCTTTGGGTATATGGCACCTTAATAAGGCAGACAATATTTTTTTAACACATTTAATTTATTTATTTACTTACTTACTTGTTTGTTTTTTTACACATACACACACACACACACACACACCCTATTTTTTATACATTAGCTTTTCTGGATAGACTAAGAAGAATAGCAACATTTTTAGACTTCTAAAACAAAGTTAAATAACCAGAATTTGACTACAAAGTGCCTCTCTCAAGACAGACAATATTTTGTACCCTTCTAGGGTTTCCCCTCTTGTGGCCTTCAAACTATGAAGAAATCAAATGCTTGGGGTTACATAGGAAGCTGGGGAACAGCTTGTATTTTCTAAGCATGCAAGTTTTTTATAGTTTCTTAACTGAGACAAAAGTTTCAAGTTGGATTGGTTCCCAATATTTTTAAGGTCATCACAATGTCTTGCACAAGTGGCTACTCAAGAAACATTTATTGAATTAATAAAGTTTTCAAAGAATCTTTATTTATTTTAGCTCTAAAATGCTGATGAAGACATTATAAGCCCCCAAAAATGCCTTAAAAATATTCACTGAGTGTTGACTGAGAAGCAAAGAATGTGAATTTCATGCATTGTGCCAGTTCTTCCGCCTCCACTGGAAAAAACAGACAGGTTGGCTATCTAAATAAACAAAAATTTTTCACAGCTGGTGGTTTTTGGTATTTAATTATGAGATGAGAAGGAACTGCTTTTCTTACCAGGGAGGAACATGAATTGGTCTCACCCACCGGAATGATTTAGAAAGCATATTATACTGAGAATAAGTGACACAAGAGAAAAAGGATAAAACACCCACCCACTGGTACATGAGAATACTAAACATTCATTCCTTTGAGCTTACTGACAACTTCCTCCTTTTTGCTCTTATGGAGAGACCTGGGAGCCTTCCTATCTTGTTTTGTTGTAGCTAGGGTGGGTAATGGTGCTTCATTGAGTCTCTCTGCACTTAGGATGCATCTGTATTTCTTCAGGGAGTGAGGATCTCACTGCATCAGATGATGAAGAATACCCTTGCTTCAATACCCACATGGCATTGTGCAATGCTCACTGAGGCAACACTAACTTCATGCTCTGCACCGGAACGATGGTAAAATTGGGGAGCTAGATGTGTACTTAGGATTTCTTAGTTGTTTGATCACATCGATGAAAGGATATGCAATCAATCTCCCCCTAAGACAGTGAGTGGTATTGGCCATAACTCATTACTCCGTCAAGGATTTGGCATTTCAATCGATGGGAAATGATGTGTGATCATTCTAATTTATTATACATCATTTCCCATCAATCGACGAGCTGAAACCTTGACATAATAAGTACTTACAGACACTGTCAATCATTCCTGGTCCAAATACCTCCTTGTACTGCCTTTTGGGATATCCTCAAATAGTCATGAAAATGGAATGTGCCCCCAAAATCACAAATGCAATGATTTCACTCAACAGAAGACTTTGAGATGACCTCTTACTGGGGGAGTCCATCAGCAATTGCTTAAACACTGGACCATTCACCAAGGTAAAGGGGATGAAACTGATGAATATTCTGACTAGCCACTATTTTCCTCCCAACCTGTCTAAGCAGGATCAAAGAATGGTGGTATTGCTAGGGTCATGGGGTACACTTCTGTCTTCAAAAAATGCCAATCTTCTCCACCTCAAAAATTTAGTCATCTCAAAAAATTTTAGTATTTCCTGAGTGCTTTTTGGAATAATGTCAAAGAACATTGATTTTCCTGCCTTTTGTCACTGTGGGGAGTGACATCACAGGTGAGCAGATCACCAAATGGTATCAAGATAGCAGAGCTCATGAATTACTGGTACCTCTAAATAAGATCCCTCAGCTGTTTTTATTGCCTATACTGAGAACTGTCTGGTTTGATTAGTTCTATTTGTTTGAAGTTTGATTCTCATGAAAATAAAAGAAGGAAACAATATTCTCAGGTGCATGTACTAAAGCAAGAGTCTCTGAAGTCATGATTTTGGACATTACAATGTTGCATATGGTTTTCATAGTGATGTCAAAGACTGCCCCCTTCTTTGCATGAGCGTTTTTGATAATTTTGAAAATACATCACGACATGTTCAATTTCTACTTTGTAATATTTTTCTGGAACAAAACCATATTCCCATGAGAATTTGCATGCCAAGTAGGAGAATTGTTATTTTCACCAGCCACAAAAGGAGCATTTTCCAAGGAAAAGAGGGTGATGTATTCTCTATAACTGACACAGATAGCAACACTTTTGTGAGGACAGAAGGAAAAATGCTGCATTTTGGCTGGAAAAAGTTACTTTTTTTGCCTATGAATTTCTTTTAAATATCTGGGAAAATAACAAGTAAAGCCAAGCTGTAGAGGTCTTTTCATTCTTAATAAACTTAAAAAAAAAAAAAGGAAAGAAGAGAAATAAACCCTACACGTTTTTTTTTCACCAATAACATTTGTAGCATCAGCTTTTTTTTTTTTTTTTTTTTTTTTTTCTTTTTAAGAATCCAGCTGTGGAACTCTGATCATTTGGAGGAAGCCTAGCATACTGCTTTGCATGCAGTGTATGACTGTGATCTGGAAGTCAGTTCAGGCACTCTATAAATCATCAACAAGAAAGTTTGCTCCCACCCTATTCAAAGACCCATACCCAAGAGATTAAAAATGACAGACTAATACAGTGGATTTTAATAACGTCTTTCTCGATGGATTTCAAAGCGTTCGTTAGCTCTTTCAATCCTCACAGTTTGCTTGAGCCAATGACTTTGTAATCTTGGGGGGGAAATGCCCTCCTCATTCCTCCAACACCAGGGCTTCCTCTTTGCTTCCTCGTCAGCAATCAGTGGGTCTTGGCAGAACCAGGGCTTACTGGGGAGCCAGCTGGCTCCTTTAGCTCTTCATATGCTCTGGGGCTTATCCAGGCTAATGGAGTATCACAGTTCATTATGCACCTTCCTCTTCTACCCCCTGTGAGGAAGCTCCAGTGTATACCAGGTTTGGGGCAGGAGGCATCATTGCCACTGAAGCTGCCAAAAAGAGCTGCCAATATCCTATGGAGGTGCTAAGGGATATCGATATTTGTAAGAAAATGTGTCTTGACCCTGGAAGAAGGCTCAAAGGCATTCCAAGGATGCAGGAGAATTAGTATCAGCTACTCATTCTGTCTTGCTCTATATTTGAGGGCAGCAGCAACCAGCTATTGATCTCTCACTATGTGCCAAACATTATGTTAAGTTCTTTACACATAGTGGCTTACTTAGGTCTTAAAACAAACCTAAAAAGTTGGTACTGTTATTGTCCCTGTTTTAAGATGAGGAAGCAGAAACAGGGACTGCACAGGCAAAATAACTTGCCTGTGCTCACATGGCCTGTAAAAGAGCTGGCATTTTCAACCTGGAGTCTCAATAATAAGCCCATCTTCTTACCTGCTATGCAGTACATACAACCTTTAAGGAAGGAGAGTTGTCCTTCGATTCAAAGACAAAGGGGAAAACCAGTTAAGGAGGATTTTGTTTTGCGGGGAAAGGAGAACAGCAAAGAACAGAGGAAGGAAAATAGCAAGCATCTAAATGATTGAGATAAGCTTCCAAATATGGTACAAGCGCATGAAAGTATAAACTAAAAAAACTGTAAGGGCATCCTTATGATAATTAGGACCTCTCTCTTTTTTTTTTTTAACGTTTATTTATTTTTGAGACAGAGAGAGACAGAGCATGAACGGGGGAGGGGCAGAGAGAGAGGGAAACACAGAATCGAAAGCAGGCTCCAGGCTCTGAGCCATCAGCCCAGAGCCCGACGCGGGGCTTGAACTCACGGACCGCGAGATAGTGACCTGAGCTGAAGTCGGACGCTTAACCAACTGAGCCACCCAGGCACCCCAGGACCTCTCTTTTTTTTAATAAATATTTATTTCTAGAGAAGAAAAGATATAAGCATTTCTTTTTTTTTTCATAGAAAAAAGATTATAAGAAGAGAAACTTTTTTCAAAAATCAGAAGCAGAATCAATTGCAGTCCATGCCACTTCCTAAGAAGTGAGGCCCCTGCTTTGGAACCTTCACTAACAAAAGAAACAATGCCTAGAGTGAGTGCTCACACATGAGGCTTGAGTGTGATACGATTTGAAAAGCTTGAGTAATAAACTCCTGAAAAATGGGGTTTGGTAATGAGCAAGCCTTTAACTATATAGACATGTTGCCAGGTACCACTTTAATAAACTATTACAAATGATCGATGCAAAGGTGTTTCCAACAGCTGTTTATGCAATGTGGCTGGAAGAATTCTTCCATAAAGAAGCTGTTAGTGGGAAAATTGGCTATGCATGGTTGTGATGTCAAATCCATACATAACAAACTTTTTCCTGTCAATCAACAATCTTGCCATAAATTAATCCATTTATAACAAGCCTTTTTGAATTGACAGCTTCGATGTGAATAATAAAAAGGACTCTTTAAGGAAAGTGAACTCAGAATGGCTTTTTGCAACTCTTTAACACATGCAGAGAAGTGGCAGAGCCTTGTGACTTTTAATTTATATTGAAAAAGGTTGGCAGCAGCTCCAAGCACCAAAGTAGCTTTCCAAAAGCAGCTGAATACAACAAAATGAGGAAGAACTGTCAGGTTTGGCTTATAGAGGATAAGCAGGACCTTCTCATATCTAATGATAGAAGCAAATGCTGATGCATTTCCCTTGACCGTCTTGGACATAAAGATCAAATGTAGATGTAGTTGTTATGTAAACATACTCTCCTTTGCTTTCTGGCCAGGGACGTATTGCCACACCAGAACCTCATGCAGGCGAGTGTGCCTACGTGTTCACTAGCATCACAGTAGGAGCATCAGGCAGACCTTTAGACCCTGCTGTCAGATTCTGTTGTTCGAGCTCTTGACCTTGCCTTTTACCTACATTATTACTCAAGCTCAGCTATCTCTGGTGTCTTTTTTTTTTTCTTACTTAAAAAAATTATTTATTTATTTTGAGAGAGAGAGAAAGAGAGAGAGAGAGTGTGTGCACACATGGGAGAGGGGCAGAGAGAGAGGAGAGAGGATCCCAAGCAGGCTCCATGCTATCAGTCCAGAGCCCAGCACAGGGCTTGATCTTACGAACATGAGATCATGACCTGAGCTGAGATCAAGAGTCAGACGCTTAACCAAATGAGCCCCCGCAGGCACCCTAACTCTGGTTTCTGATGTTCAATTCACAAAATTCAGAGTTGAAAAGAATGCCTACATGACATCAGATGCATGCTTCTTTGTTCTGGGTAAAACAATACCTAAGGCAAAAGTTGTGTTCTTAAAGGTGACTAAAGATGGGATGCCATAATCTCTTCAGGGATCCCCAATCCAACATTTCTAACTGTTAAATTTTACCTTCACATAGTACAATGGCCCCTATAATCATCTCTAGAGACTGAGAAGTTGGCTATTTTTCACACCTAATTTCGACATGCTTCTTCTGGTTAAATAATATTTATTTCTGGAATCAGGGGTTTCTTTCTCCAAAACTCTTTTAGTACCTAAAACATTCCTGTTGTTTTCAACCCTCTCTTTACCTTTCTACTTAATCAGTCTGATCCAAAAGTAGATATGAGTAGATCACTGTAAACAGGCATGTAAGTCAAAAATTATTTAACGTACCAGTAAGATCCTTGTAATATATTGGGAGTTTTATTTGCTTTACATTTTGTTCTCCTGTACTCGATTGGCACCCCACTTTAAATTCTTCACTATTTATCCTTTTAAGTTTGCCTTTGACTAGAGAAGACGCATCCTGGACCTTAACCAATGCATTTCTCTTCATAGATGTCCCACCCTGCCCCTCTCTGTTAAAGAAGGTTATTCTGAAATTCTCTGTTCTTGTTCTGCCCCACTGGTATGCTTGCTGAATTGCCAATCTACTTCCAGTTGATCATGCCCCTTTGCCTAGTAGACATTTCCAGCCAGATTCACACAGAGACATAGGTAACCAGTGCCTAGGTCTCTTTGTTTCACAGGTGCCTACTTTTTTCACTGATTTTTGCCATCTTTACTTCCCCCCTATCTTTATTTTGTCAAAGGCGTATAGACTCTAAATCTATTCTCCAAACTCAAGTTTACTCAACTAGACCTCGCATGATCTTTAGAGCACATGTTCTTAATTCTACCATGAGAGAGGTTGATGAAAATAAATAGGTCTGATCATAGCATTGAATCTAAGAGACTTTAGGGATTTGAAGATGGAGTGTAAAACAGTGTATTTTGAAAGATAGTGAAAATCATTCTGGATGCATTCCTTCTCTCCTTTGGTCTATCACAATGTATTTTATACTGACTAGACTCTCATGTGTTTGTTCAGTGAGTGAATGAATGGACAAAGAAATAAGTAAGTTTCTTTGGTCCAATGGAAACCACTTCTCATAAGCAGAGAATCTGCATTCCTAAACCTTGTTGCATATAGATTTAAGTTTAAATTTACTCAGATTAATTTTTACCATAATGTAGACAAATATTTCCATTTAAAGATTTCTATCTATCCTAAGAAATTCTCCTAAGGGTCTTCATCAATCTTCTTATCTTTTAACACAACCATACATAACACCACAGTACTACCAAAAGCCAAAATGCTTGTGTAGTCAAAGAGATAGTTACAGCCCTACATTCAAAGAGGATAAAGCAAAGAGTTCTTATCTTAAAGAAATGCATTTGTCCAAAATGCAGGGAGTATTTTACATACTTAATGTTGAGGAGGTAATAGCATGTTCATCCACAGTATTTCAGTTATTTTTCTGAAGTTATCGTCTAAATTAGTAGATTGGTGTCAGCCTGCTTGAAGCTAATTGTAACCTTCCTCCCATTCTACCTTCCTTCCTTCAATATTTACTGAGCTCTTATCATGTGTAGGCACAAGGAGGCCATGTTATCCTGCTCAAAGCTAGGTAGCCCTAGGTATAATACTCCAGCTAGATCCTAATGGTAGCATAAAGGTGAAGTAGCAAGTTACCAGCAAGATTTCTTCTGCCCTCCTTCACAAATATTTACTGAGGGCCAGGTACTGTTCTAAGTATCAGGGTCCCATCAGTGTCAAAAACACCAAAGACAGGCAAAAATCCCTACTATCATGGGGGCGGATAGATGGAAGCAATCCTCCAAATTCTTTATTTCAGCATTTTATTTTACTGACTCTGAACTAATTCAGATAATGGAAAAGATGGAGAAAAGGACAAAGAAAGCATGACTGAAAGAGAAACATGGGCCTGAAGTCAGGAAGATGAGCCTGAGTTATGTTAAGATCAGAGATTTCTTCAGAGCCTCCTAATATCTGTCTTCCCTGCCATCTTTGGTTTCGGATGCTTCACTACCTCCCAGTCATGAGCGGCTTCACTGCAGGAAGACTAACAACCCAAAACAGACTAAGTTTACCATTTGTAGATATTGTTTAAAAAGAGACAACAGGCCCCAAATGGAGTTACTTGTGCTAAACCCCACATCCAGAAACCAAGACTGAATGTCCAACCTAACTGCAGTTTCAGCCCCCAAGGAAAGCAAACTTCAACAAGTCAACACAGAATTACCTGGTCAGCACTAGTGAGATAATCTGCCCAGTAGGCCCCTTCCATTCCCCTTAGGAAGGGACCTGGCCTCAAACAATGCACTCTTTGCTAATCATTTCTTTTGTCCAGCCCCTTTCTGTTTGTAAAAACCTCTCCTTTTCTACAGCTCCATGGAGCTCCTTTCCACTCACTGGATGGGATGCTGCCGGATTCATGAATCATTGAATAAGGCCAATTAGATCTTCAAATTTGCTCAGTTGAATTTTTGTTATTTAACAATATCTAAGACTTCCCTCCAAATCCCTGAAAAATGGAGAGCTTGTTGCCTAGACAGATAGATCAATTGTTATCCTTAAAAATTCATGTATAATGAAGAGTAACAACTGTAATCCTAGGTAATTACACAGCTCCATTGCTCTCAAGGTTCCCTTCAGCAATACCACCGGTTCTTCACCGGAGGCGAATGTCTCCTTTTGCCTGCCTGCATTGTTTCTTCCTTTCACATGCCCTATTCAATTAAACGAGGAAGGGCTAGCAAAATTTGACACCAAATTTCCTGAACTTATTATTATTAGAGAACAATGCTTTTCCAAAAAAAAAAAAAAAAGACATTTAGAGAAAACTGATAAGAGCCAAAAGCTTAGGTGAACATTTTTTGCTTTGGCTCTGTATTTTTAAATTAGGAGCACAGCAAATGGAGATCTTAGGATAAAGTTACTGTAAATAAGATCTTTGTCTCTAAATGAGACTAGTTCCTCAAAACTCCTTTTTCTTTTTGACTTGAACTGTTCAGCCCCACTTTCAGTGAAATTCAATCACATTCATTAGCATTTCTAAAGATGTAAGCTACTCAAAACAGCTGCATTGTCTTTCCTTTTCAACTAAAATGCAGCTTTTCCTTCTAAAGGGAGAAATCTCCCTTTAGTTACCCGATTCTCTCTGCTTGGCACTCATAATTTTCAATGGTGGAGCCAACCCCCACAAAACAGGAAGTGCAATCCCATTTGATCTCACTTGAAAGAAATTGTAAATACTTGGTAAGAACGGAAACAGTGGCTCAAAGAAAAATACAAAAAAAAATAACTGTGGAAGCAAAAAAAAAAAAAAAAAAAAAAAAAGCAAGTGAGACCATAAAGATAAAGTAATAATCATTTAAATAAACTAACTCTTTGTTCCTGGAACTAACATTCTCATTTTGGGGATACTTAATATATTCCCTGTAGGAAGCAGTCTGCTGTTGGTCAGTCTTCCTTCTCTTTCATTGGCTATTTCAGCAATAGAGAGGGAAACATTTTATCTTTTTAATCTCCTAGGTCTGTATAAAGAGCATTCCATATGCATCAAATCATAAAATTACTTTATATATTATTTAATGGTGAGTATGGATGGAAATATTGCTGGAAAGAGCCAAAGGTTTACTAGTTGATCTTTTTCTCACTTAGAAAACCATCTTTTGTGGTGCCCAGTTAAAAATTCTGGCTGTAATTTCATTTGTAACCCCAATATTATGCAGTTAAAGCCCAGAGAGTATGCTGTGATTTATAAAGGAAGATAGTATACTAGCCCATCTAGTATACTATAGAAGGGCAAGCCCTGAGCTGTGTTTCAGACAAGGTTTGCCATGATCTATAGAGATGTTTAGCTGTCCCCCTAGTGACAGTAACCATCTGGCAAGGTTAGAGAGCTTGACAGGGCCATGGGCTGAAGCACCCACTGGTTTCAAGTCCTAACCCAGTGAACTGAGCAGGCACAGAGATCAGGATGATGATGGACATGTTACAAATATTGAAATTAGTCATTTATAGTCATATCTGAACACAACAAAAAACAATACAAAATTGAATTAATCTTCTATTTCCAGTATATATCAAACTGAATTAAAACACTTTATAAAAAGCTGACCATGAGAACTTTTGAAGATGAAGCAGCTCATTAGTGGAATCTACTAATAGCAGCTGGGTCTGGTGCTATGGAGGGTAGGGATAGAGGCAGTCAGGGCTCTTGCTACTAATGGATGCTAAAAAAAGGGGGGGGGGGTTCACATGTGATTTGCTCCAATTACTGCACTTGTGAAATTAGTAAATCCCTAAACAGGTGTGTCAAAGCCACTTTCTATGTTTAAACCTGGCAACCCAATTCCCTTCATAGGCACTACTGCTGACCTGGGCTGAATAAGTCTCTAATAAGAAAGAAAATCTGAATCTGAGACTACAAATGATAATCAGACCTATTCTAAAATTTGTGAAATGTAAATCCTTCCTAAAGGAATTTCTAAATTCATGCTTATGGGGCACAGTGAGTCAGAAATGTCAAACTACAAGTGACAAGTACCTGCAGAAGTGCTTCTTCTGAGACTGTCAGTGCCTGCAAAGACAGGTTGGTTAACTCCCTGGCATTCTTGCAATGGAACTGAAAATCGTGGGTGGTTATCTGCATGTTACAAGGAACTGATTGGACAATACCTTTGTAAAGAAACCCATAAGACCCACTAGAGGAACACAGGCAAATCCATGATGTGGATTCGGGCACTCTCCCTGGGGAAAACAACAGCATCTCCTTGTGTTGTCAGCCCAAAAAGAACAAATACCTGACACTGTAAGTCAGGGAGGAACATGTAGACTCCTGGTGGAAACTATTACAGCCAGCCTTTCTGAGGTGTGGCCACGGTGGATACAGAGATCCAAGCTGAAAACGGATCATCTTAGAAAAGTGCACTCATCCTGTATCAAACTTTGCCAGGTAAATCCTACTCTTCAAGGCTCTCTCATTTCTAATCCTGTTCTCCTATCAAATCTGTCTACTATGTATGACCCCTGACTCACTGTTGGTATGTTATTTTTTTTAAAAAGACACCAGGGTTCATGAACACTGACAGGATGGAAGAACAGATGTGTGAACATGTGTCTTCATCCTGAAGATATACATACCACAACAATAATAATAATAGCTGTCACTTACTGACCTCTCCCTTTGTGCCAGGAACAATACTAAATACTTTATGTATACCAATCTCTTCCATCTCTTCCTATGAGAAAAGTATGACCATTAGCCCCATTTTACAGGTAAGAAAATTGAGAGACAGAGGAACAAAATGGGTAGAACCCTTGCTCTTGACATATAGTTGTCAAATAGTATTACAGGACTAGGTCAAATCTGTCCATTGCCAATCCCATGCATTTAACTAGGATACTACACTCTCCTGCTTCATTATGTTTAAAATATCTCATTGTCCTAGTTGAGCATTTGTTCTGTGTGTTTTTGTAGGACTGTAGAATCATACAATCATTTGCCCATTTCTCTATGACTTTATGGCTTACATGGCCCAGGCTCCAGCAACCGCACTTGAATTTAAACTTTCTAGAACAGCACTGGCCAATAGAACTTTCAGCAATGATGAAAATGTTCAAAAAAGCTGCACTGTCCAGTACGGTAGCCACTAGTCACAGGTGGCCATTGAGCACTTGAAATGTGACCAGTATGACTGAAGAATGAAGTTTTTAACTTTATTCAACTTTAATTAATTTAAATTTAAATAACTGCACATGGCTATTGCACATCTCATCTCTAGAGTAAAAAGCATGATGCTCATTTAATTGAAACTATCTCATTTATTCACTTGCACAGTATTTTTTGAGAGCCTACTATATACCAGACTCCATATTAGGCATTATATGGAATTTGTTCACTGACCAAGAGCCAGAGAGTTTGGAAGAAAACAGGAGAAGGTGGCATCATGGAAACTCAGAGAGGAGAAGTTCCTCAAGAGGGGCTGGGAAAAGACAAGATGAAAACAGAAAAATGTAAGACAGATCTGTCATTACCAAGAAACTGTATATTGCCCCAGCAAGGGTAGTTCCAGTGAATTAAAGGGATCAGAAGCCATACTGGAATTGGGGCAATGGATATACTGGGTTGGGGCAAAAAGGAGGTAAGAAAATAAAAATGACTTGTGTAGACAACACTCAAGGATCATTGCTAAAAAGGGGAGTAAAGAAATGGAGATGACACCAGAAGGGAAATGCACGGCCCATGCATCGTGCATGCTGGGTTCTGTAGGCCATGGGGGATAATCTAATAGAGAAGGACAAATTGACACAGCAGTAAAGGGCAGGAGGTAGCTAATGTCTTGAGAACACAGGAAGGGTAGTAAGATCCAGACAGCAGCGACCACGCCTGGTCTTGGCTGAAAGGAGAGCCACTTTCCCAGGTAAGAGAAGGAGAAAGATGGGTACAGGTGAGGGTGGGTTTCACAGACTTGTTCACTTAGCCCAGCTGAGCCAATCAACCCTGGAGCCTATGGAAGCAATGAGTTGCGTTCAAAGAAAGGTCAGCCTAGCATTCAAACGTAATTGAAAAGCAGTTAAATACTTTCTGCAGTCGCAGGAGAAATCCCCAAAGGAAATGTGTCAACAACAAATAATAAAAACAAAATTTCCTAAAATTTCTTCACCTCCCTGTCTCTGTCTCTGCCTCTTGCACTCCCACCTTTACTTTTTCCCGCCACTCCAGAGTCTTCAAAATCTCTTGCTAAAAATATAAATGGAGTGAGATGAAATGATATCTGCTCCTGGCTCTAAAATTTTATGATTCTATAAATGATAAACCTGATACTTAAAACTCCACCTATTCATTTGTGAGAGGCTGAGCAAGGTCTGAGGAATTCTGAAGGTTACTAAAGTTTTTTTTAATAAAGTGACTCAAGATGCCTCATCATAATGCATGTAACAAAAACTCATAGGGAACACTCCAAAATTGCAAAGGCGGTAGTATGGAGGGAGAACTCATGGAGAAGGCAGGGGGTGGAGGAGGAGGAGGAGGGACCACAGAAAAGCAGGAAAATCGGGGCCAGCACTGCCGAGCCCTGAGGAGAAATTAGACAAGGATTTGGAGGCATAACATCTGTTCTTCTGTTCCAAGCAGCTTTTGTTTCCAAATTCACCTCCTCTCCCTTCCTCGACTCAGCCAAGCCCTATCTCCCTTTTCTTTGAAATGACAAAAATAGCAGACAAGTCACCAAAACAGTGGAAACCACTCTTACACCACATCCCAATTAAGATGGGCACACTTGGGCCCATAGGATGATAATAATACAAGCGGGAATTTCTAACTTTTTTTTTATTATTATTTTAATTCAAGGGGAAGCAAGGGGAAGAGGTAGAGTAACTTACCTCTTAAGCTGTTTGTTTGAAAATAATACGCAGAAAGGGAAAAACAATCCTCAACTAACAACTGCCTTCCTTGCCATCTGCTTAATCTAAACATTAGCATATCACATATCTGGGTGAACTCAAATTGCACTGGAAAAGGAGTGCTCTGTTCCACTTTTTCAGACCCTTAATGGGGGAGTCAAGTGAGAATTCTCTGTGGGATTATATGGGCTTTATGGGCTTCTAACATATGCATTTAGGGCCACATTTTCAGTCCAGCCTTAACTCATCATACTAGGACTGGAGGCAAAATTGTGCCTGGCTTAATTAGCACAAGTACTAATCAAGTACTAATGAAATTTGCCCACAAGCAGTTCTTCAGACTAGGGCACAAGTAGTGCACACAATTTCCGTATATATCACTTAGCATGTCAGCACAAAAGGAGAGGAGAAATGAACAATTCCTCCCTAAAATTTGCTTCAGGCGAACCACAGGCAAACATCATCTCTACCCAGAAGTAATACATTAGTCTCATCAGTGTAAACTCCGTAAATCCTAAATCTGCAAACTGCATCCCAATTTGCCACATTAGGTTGCAAATTTCTAAAAATATAGAGAATGTTATCAATGAAGACACTTCATTCTCACTGATTTATGAGCTATTTAAGACCAGAATTTGGAAATGAGTGTGATCTGTAATGTACCTTAAAATATATAGGCGGTCTTTCAAGCTAAAATCAGTTCTTAAGAGGTGTCAGTAATGTTGGAAAACAGACCTATTTGTTTAAACTCAGAATCATGACAAAAAGGAGTCCCAATTTTATCTCTTCTATCAGTGATGTACCCTTAGTCTTCTTAGTGGGTTTTAAATCTGCTATTAAGATCTGTCCAAGCATAAGAGCTTATTTACAACACAAATATTAATTACACAAAGGAAGATGCCTTCAATCTATCAATTAAATCATACTAATCGGAGATGCAGTAAGCACAATGAAGTAAGTATTTACATAATCAAGCTTCACACATAGGAAACATTTTCGCTCTGGGTATCTCATGGTACTTTGCCAAAAATAAAATTCTGGGTCATCCCTTTTGGGGGGACACAAGAGAAACAGTGATTAATTCTCAGAGCACGGTCCGGTTAAAAAGCCAGGCAGAAAATTAAGTGAGAACTCCAGGAGGGCTCAATGCTGCCTTCTCTTCTGCCCTGCAAACCACACTCCCTCCTCAAAGGGCTGTTACATTTTTCCTGGGAAAGGATCTCACGCTGAAGAAGCGGCAACTTACCCACTTGAACAGGTGCATAGACCAGAGGACCGGTTGTTCTCTTTATGGACTATCGACAAACGTCACTTTAAAAAAAAAAAATGATCATTGGTGAGTGCTCAAAACCATCGAGTTCACACAATGCCTTTATAAAATGAAATTCAGGAAAGAAAAAAAGAAAGTAATCCAGAAGGAAGGTAACTTGGATGCAACCTGTCACCTGTGGTCCAGTGCAGTGAAAGCCTCCCACACAGCTTCCCGATTTGAGGACAACAGATTAATTTTGACATTGACTTCTCTTGCCCTTTCAAAGATGCTGATGTCTGGGTATTACATTATACTTATTTTTTCCATTTGTGACTTATCCCTATAGAACAGTGGAAGAGGGAAAAATGGAATTTCTTGTCAGTGACTTTTCTTTTTCTTGATTAAATAAAGGTTTGTGAACTATAAAGAGTGTGCAAATTTAACATGCTGTAAAACAACAAGAAAGATTCATGTGGGCCACAGACATTAACGAAATTCAAGCCTGACGTTCTTCAAAGGAACCAAGGGCCCCATCTGCTGATGTTTAAATGTACTACAGTAGCAAACGGATTAAAAGGAGCACATGAAAAAAGCATTTCTTGAACTAAAATACAAAGAAAGAGCCTTGAAGCTACAGAATCTGAGGAGCAGAAGGTACCTTTAAAAGTCAGAGAAACTGCCCCTCTCACCTTCTTCTGTTTGAAAGCATAACTATATGGAAGTCATATGTAGTTATTTTATTTTTAATTTAATTTAATTTAGTTTTCTTCTTGGTCCTCAGGTAAGAGGGTATGCTCTTAAGCATACAGCCTTCACGGCCACCATATCTCTCTGAAAGACCTTGAAGCAAACTTTCTTGTTCCTCCAAATGGCGACTCTTGGTTTGAAGTGACTTGGAAGAACTAGAGTCTTAACAATGGGTTCTGACCTGCCCCTTTGATGATAAAGAAGACGTTCCAATCACTTCTCAGCCTTATCTTCAACCTGAGATAATTCTGGGCCCTTTCTCTGAAATGTATTTGGTTTATGACCATTGCAGAACTAAGTGGGTAGATAAAGCATAAGAGAAAGACTGCAGATAGTTTAGAATAATGTTGTGTCAAAATTCATGATTTGACCTTTCTTTACCTTGTTCTCTTTGCCTTAAAAATAAGATGGCAGATTGCATGAACTTTAAGTTTCTTTCCTCCCAGCTCTAAAATGCATTGCATTATCCAGAAAGGTAGAAAAGGCATCATAAAATCTTTGTATCAACATAGCACATTGCATACATTAGGTGTTCCATAAAAATGTGAATAGCACGTTTTCTGTCAAAAAGTGCTTGTCCTATAATTATCTTCTCTACTTAATTCTGCCATTCTAAGTTTGTTATACCCCTTTTATATTTGGAATATAATAATGCTTGTAGTGGACAATTATTTGGGACAACCCAGACTCCCTTCTCCCTTTATTTAGAAAATTACCTCAGGGCGCCTGGGTGGCTCAGTCGGTTGAGCACCCGACTTTGGCTCAGGTCATGATCTCATGGCTGGTGAGTTCAAGCCCCACATCAGGCTCTGTGCTTACAGCTCAGAGCCTGGAGCCTGCTTCAGATTCTGTGTATCCCTCTCTCTCTGCCCTTCCCCCAATCATGCTCTGTCTCTTTCTCTCAAAAATAAATAAACATTAAAAAAAAAAAAAAAAAAGAAAATTATCTCAATGTCCTCAGAAATAATTATCTGTCTTCCATTATGAATAGTTCTCTTGGGACCATCAGTCAAGGTTCTCCGACCCCTCTTAGCTGAGTTGTGGGCACATCAACCAACCTTGGCCAACTCTCTCTAATGTGAGTTTAACTGTTACATAGAGTAAAATAAGAGGGTGAAAACAATTCATTGGTCCATTCTGGCAGCGTGCTCTGAAATAACTGCTAACTGGTCCCTGTTACCTCGGCCCCTAGACTCTAGGAGCTGGCCTAGTTGCTGTCCTATTTCCAGGGTGGATTCTCTAGGCTTTCCCTCAGGAAGCTGAAGCATCAGGCTGAGCTACCCTCCAGGCTTCCCCAAAACATTCTTTCCTGCTTAAGTGGTGTGGCAGACATTTGCTGGTTGTATCTCCCACATGCAGTCCCCCTTGCTTCTTCCTAATGGGGCCCTAGACATCCCAGTCATGCATGTGATGTGGAATTGACTGCATTTCTCTCTCTCTCTCTAGGGATGGATCTTGAATGACTCAAGCTAATTATCACATCCCCTCCCTTTGGCCACAGCAAATGGTACAGAAATGGACATGTAACTGAATTTAGGCCAAATAGAAGACATGTTTTGGGAGGGGATTCTGAGAAAGAGGTTACCTCTATCTTCTGTGGGAATCATCTTAAAACTTGTTCTTTCTCATGGGATGTGAAGCATGCAAACCTCATTGTATCAGTACCAGGATCTACCTTCCCATCACAAGAGAAATTGGTCTTAGGATGAGGCCAACGTTCTGATAACCTTAATGAAAACAAAGAAACCACATCCTTAAAGATATCTGGAACTCGAACTTTTTGATTATATGAAGCAGTAGATTCCCTTTCTTGTTGAAGCCATTTTGATTTAGATTTTCTATTATTTATAATTGAAATCATGCTAAATCATATCCAGAGTCTGTTTCTGTTGGTAAGAACTGAATAACTAATAGATACAGTATTCGATTAGGAATCTGACTTCCCAGGAAGATGAATCTCTGCTTGTTCCTATATGCTATACTTCTATTTAGATCTTTTGATAATATGATTGATTTTGATATTTTAAAATCACACTTGCTTCTTTACATTGTTGAATCCTGTTCAATCTGCAGTTCACTATGACCTGTCTTTTTCTGCCATTCTTACCTAAAGTAAACCAATCATTTATTCTATTCCTTTGGTAGTTCGACTTTTTCCTTCTTTTGTTATTAACCTCAACGTTTCCCACGTACCTCATTTTCCTAAGTAATTCTTCAATTTATCAAATTCATTTGCAAGCAACAAGCAAAGTTTGCCTTCTAAATTATCTAATAGAGTACGCCACAGGGCAGGTATCTGTTCAAAGAATAGTGAAGTGCTCAGTGTCCCAAACTACCCTTTCCTGTTAGTTCAATGAATACCTTCCTACTATATCATCAGGATCAAAAGGAATGGATTTTACTGGAGGTCCAGAAAGATCTTAAGTTGGGAGCATGTGGTTCTCATGACACCAGATGGTGTGGTCATCTGTGACTAGGAGAATGAATCTACATCTCTTTTTGGATGAACTGTTAAGTTCACTCTTTCACACTTGCCCCACCTATTCAACTTCCAACTGTACTTTCTCTCAGTAATATGAAGAAAAACACTGGTTAAAATGCTATTTCTCTCCCTCTTATTCTGAGTCATTTACTTCTTCCATACTTGGTTCCCAGGTACCTCCCAGGTACCTCCAACATATCAGCTCCTTCTGTCTCAACTCTCTCCCAACACTCTTCCCCCAGAGCTAGTCTACTTTGTTTCTTTTTTTTTTTTTTTAAGTTTATTTATCTATTTTGAGAGGGAGAGAAACCGAGCACATGATCCGGGGAGGGGCACAGAGAAAGAGAGAGAGAGAGAGAGAGAGAGAGAGAGAGAGAGAGAGAGAGAATCCCAAACAGACTATGTGCTGTCAGTGCAGAGCCCAAGGTGGGGCCCGAACTCACAAACCTTGAGATCATGACCTGAGCCGAAGTCAAGAGCTGGATGCTTAACCAACTGAGCCACCCAAGTGCCCCTAGTCTCCTTTGTTTCTTACCCATCTCAACTATGACGCCACCATCGACCAACTTGGTCAAACAAGCATGGGCTTTTCTCTCTTCCTTACCCACCACATCTTAATTAGTTACCTAGTATACTTGATTGTACTCAAATAATATTTCTGCAATATATGACCTCCTCTTATTCCTACTTCCATTTTCCAGTTGGAATTCTTTAAATCTCTTACCTGAACTATCCTCCTACCTTATGTCTCTGCCTCTAGTCCTGCCATGTTCATATACACCATTTATCTGCTCTCTGGATGATGTATCTAGAATGTAAATGTGATCTTACCAATTCTCTCACATAAGACGATTGTTCCCATTACTTGCACTGTGCATTCTAAGCAGGTCCTGTCTGCTCTATTCTTACCTCCCACCATTCTGGGCTTAACTATTCCAGTTTCAGGAAGATTAAACTCTGTCTGGTTCAGTCCCTGAAACACATTTCTTCCTGCTCCTATTCCTTACTCATGCTGTGTTCTCTGCCTAATACAACTCCCCACTCCTTCTTTACCTGGCTAACTGATGAAACCTACTGACACTGCTTTAAGAGTCATCTTCCCTAAGGGGTATTCTCTGACTACTCTCAGACTTGGTCAAGGGGTCCATTCTGTAACCCTAGGGAATTCTGTGTACCATGACATCCTAGTACTTATAAGGATAAATTTGAAGTAGACATATCAACACAGTGCCTGTTCTATGCCTCCTCCTTCAGCCTTTGATGAACAGACAGTTCATAGACCTATTCTTATCATGTGACTTTACCCCCTTGTTGCAGTTGATTAAATCAGGAGTAGGCACACGTGTCAGAGGGAAGCCAGGGTTGCTTTGAAAAACATGAGCTGGACCAATGCTGTCATGTTTATAAGTATTTGGAACCAAGAAATACAAAAAGTTAGAAGGAGGCGCAAATTGTGAAAACCCATTATGTAGAGAAAAATCATGACTGGTCCCTAACAAGACAAAGTTTCAAGAGAACAGAAACCAGAAAACAGAGAGAGAAAGAGCAGAAACCACACATAAGCAGAAGGGTAAGAGACAGAAGTAAAGAGACCATAGTAAGGGCTCTGAACTCCTGCTGCTGAAACCACCAAAATCCCAGAGCCACCTGGATACAGAGCTACCTTTCATTCTCACTTTTCCTGAAATCAGGAGGCTCAGCTTTCCCTGGGTTATTGTGTGCTTATATTCTAATAATAATTAATCTCTATAATAATCTCTCTAACACATGAAGTATGACCTGAATCTTAGTTCTTGTAATAAGTAAAGGATTGCAATTAAAACAGCACTGAATTTTCCTCTTTCCTCATTGGTCTTTACCCCTGGACTGTAAGCTTCCTAAGGGTAAAAGAGCAGATATAGTGTCTGGAGCACAGTAAACACTAAATAGAATTGATATGGAAATCCATGAATGGGGAACCCAATAAGACAAGGCCACAGGGGGCAGGAGATGGGGGTCTGCTGCAAGCTCAGGTTAACCATAAGGAAACTTACATTAAACAATAAGAGAGTATAACCATCTCATCAATGACTTAAAGTTACTTCGTTTTTAACTGATATTTTGCAAAGGAAGTTCTTCCACACTACTGCCTCTCTTGTGAAATATGGGATCTGAAATTTGATGTTATGTACAGTTCTTGATTATGCTTTTACAGATTAATTTAGACAAGGACTTAACGATGACCTACCAAGTGCTTAGCACATGGCTGCTTGCTACGAAAAGTACAAAACAAGAAGTCCTCTTCTCAAGAACCTTGTTTTCAGCATTTGCTCTTTATAAAGCTTCCTTATTACCCAGCTCCTGGATCTTTACAGAGCATTTTGAAACTAATTTAATTACCCTATACCTTGCTCATAGTAAAAGCTTCCTTAAAAATAGAGTATTTAAAAAATGCCACAAGTTCCAGCTTCTTGCTCCAGTTAATGTAGTAAAAGCACAGTGAAATATTATCAACAGTAGACTTCATTTTTTTGACTGCTTCAGCCACAATAAAGAGATTATGAAAATTCTAAATGCCTTGCAACTTAAAGCATATAAACTCTATTTTTCAAACTATATGAATAGCTGGAAGAAGCAGCTAAGAGTAAAGGCAAGCAGGGAATTGTAGAATAAAACTTTCATAAAGTCTCTGAGATGTCTAGTGAGGAAGTCTCAGGGCTGACTGTTAGGATGATTTAAAACCTTAAACATCATTTTGTTGACACATAATTCTTTTATATATTTCCAGTATATAAATTGTGAGCTCCTCTAAAGGAAACACAGTTTTTCACAGTGAAAACAAAGAAAAAAGCCTCTAACTCTTATTACATTTTAAGCACTAGATAACTTTGCGAGCGGGTAACCGAGTTTATGAAATCATGTAAGTCAGCATTCTGTGAATCACCGTGGCAGGAAGCATTTTCTGAGCAGACTTTCTATTGACACATAGGTAACCATTTTCACATTTAATATATTTCCTTATGGTTGTTAATGTGCCTCACAAATATGGAAATGTGAAAACCAATAGACTCTGTGGCTACAAATTGGATAGTAACTAATGCAGACAGAGCTATTTTTTTTTTTTATTTTTTCCCCTTTGGGACCCTCAAAAGTTTTGAGCAAGAAGAGCCAATGGGTTTTTGAAGGAATCCTGTCTTATTCAAGATAGTATTTCCACTAAATATAGTATCAGCAGAGAGGTGGAACTTTTTTCTTTATTAGATTAGGGAGGAAATGATGCTCAATCTACATTTATTGAATGTTTATTGAATAAATAAATAAAATATGGAAGTAATAGGGAATGGATAGGAGGGTGTAGGGGGAATTGAAGCCAAAAGGCATTTTTTTCAGATTTTCTAAAATTTCTTATGCTCAAAGCCTACATAGGTTAGCTACCATCATGGTATTTTGTACTGTGAGAAATTAGTCTTTCCTAAGAGCAGATAAGATTGTTTTGAGAAATCACATGACCGTAACCCTTCATTAATCCATTCATTCATTTATTCAACAAACATTTTCCTAGCTCCTACCATGGCCTAGATACTGTTCTAGGTGCTAGGGATACAGCAGTAAAGGAAACAGTTACTGCCCTCAAGGACCTTACATTCTAATGGGAGAAACTAGACAATAAGAAACAAATGGCTACATAACTTAATGTTGGTGAATCATGAATGCTATAAAGAAAAATAAATCAGGGGATGGGGACAGACAGGGATGCGAACTCTAATTTTAGACTTAATATGAACATGGAGACCTAAGATAGGGACGAAGTGAAAGAAGAAGCCATGTGAATTTGTGGGTCAATAGTAGGAATAGCAAGTGCAGAGGATCTGATCAGATGTCAGGAATAGCATGCTCCAGGAAAAGCAGGGAGGCCAGCATGATGGAGGTAGAAAAACAGCAGGAAGCTGGAGTAAGTGAAGCCCTGTAGATCACAATAATATCTTTGGATATTGTGCTAAGTATGTTGAAAAGCCACTGTAAGATATTCAAACTTGTCCTTGTTTAGATAGAATTTAAAATCCTGAGAATGAATAGTCTAGGGTTCAAAATGCATCAAACAGTGCTCACACTATCAGCCTCAGGTTTACGATGCTAAGTTTTCAATCAGTTCTCCAAGTATAATCCCAAATTATGCACTTGGGGGAAGGCAGACATCTTTCTTTAACCACAACAGTCAATCAAAGCTTGATCAATAATAAGCTTTTAAAAAAAATACCTGACAGTTTCCCATCAGTAACAGGTGTTTTCAGGAGCTAGTTAAAGGCGAGCAGCAAGAACACACCATCACCCATTCCAGTTCACAGAAGCCCATGATGGGACCAGGCTGTGCTGAAACTTGGCCTTTGGCAGGTCAACTCAGACTGAGAATCCAGGGTAGACATAATACCTAACTTGGAATAATTTTTCAGACTTAGTTCGAGAAAGCATGAATCTGGTGACAAATACGTTTTTTGAACATAGTGTTGTTATTGCTTTTTCAAATACATCCTCACTTCAACTATAGCTTTTCTAAGTGCAAGTACTTCTTTAATGACTCATTAATAATGACTAACACTCATGTGTATACCAACAACTAAAATGTGTTAAAGCTCTCAAAATGAGATGTTGGCACCTTTAAAATGGCAACGGTTCTTGTGTTAGTCAGGGTAGGCTAACAGCTGTTAAAAAAAATTCCCAAACCTCAAAGGCCTAATACAGTACAATGTTACTTCTTGCCCTCATGACAGACCAGGTTGGCAGCGAGGGCCTCAGCTTCCTGCCATCATCCAGCAATCAGGCTCCTCGGACCTCATTATTCTGCACTCCTCTGGTTCCTTGGAGTCTCTTTACTCAACCAATGGCTGGGGAAGTGAAAACACGCGTGAGATTTTCACTCCATTTTATTTCAACATCAAGGCAACCCATTCCTTGATACTCCTCCAACTTCCCTGGTCATTCCTTCTTGGTCTCCTTTGCCAATTTCTCTTCTCATTAACTTCTTAATGCCAAGGGAATGGGGTGGGGAGCTAGGTATCAATCCTGGGGCCTCCTTTCTTCTCTATCTCAAGTTGTTGCTCAGTAGTATAGCCCAGAATCACAGCTTTAGAATGTCTGAATGTTGAAGCCTCCCAAATATACATCTCTATTTGGACTTCTCTTTCCAATCCCCAGACCCATATAGCTACCTGCGTATTCAACATCTCCACTCAGATGTCAAATGGACATATTATATTCAACACATTCAAAGCTGAACTCATGCGCTTCTCCCAAACTCTGCTCCACTTAGAACTTTATTGATGTCAGCTGGTCACTCCTTCTGTGCAGCTGCTCAGGCAAAACCCTCGCAGTCACTTGGATTCCTCCTCTTTATCTTACATTCGTACTGGCTCTACCTTCAACACATATCCAGAATCCTATGACGTCTCATTTCCCCCACCACTACCACCGGTCTTGGCCACCATCATCCCTTGGCTATATTACTAAAATGGTCTCTAACAGGTTGCTATGATTCCATTTTGACCTTCTGGAGTCTTGCTTAACACAGTAACCAGAGTGATCCTTTTCAAAGTATGTCAGATCATATCATTTGTCTGCCCAAAGCCCTGAAGTGGTTTCTTCTTTCCCATTTCACTCAGAGTAAAAGCCAAAGTCATTACCATGCCTACAAGGCCCATCGCTATGCACAAGGCCTCCTGCTTGTGGTCTATCCTCATCCCACCATTCTCCTCTTTCCTCCCCCTGCTTCCATGTTCTTAGGACATGTCAGATACATTCTTGCCTTAGTGACTTTACCCTGATGAGAATGTTCTTCCCTCTGATATCTACCTGACTAATCCCTTCACTTTCTTCAAGTCTTTGCTCCAAATATACTTTCTCACTAAAGGTAGCCCTGCCCATGTTATGCAATACTGAATCTTGCCTACCTCCCACCTTACCACAGTACTAAGGAGCCACCTTACTCATCTATATTCTATTTTATACACTGCCTACATATAGCCTTCTAATATGCCATGAAATTTTTTTGTATTATGTTTATTATTTATTTTCTGTCTCCCCATCTAGGATTGCAACTATTCAAGGGCAGAGATCTTTATTATTTCATTCAAAGGTGATTCCCACATACCTAGATGAATACCTGGTACATAATACTATTTAATAAATATTTTTTGAATGAATAAATGAAGAGCAAGTATTGTAGTAGAAACAGCAGGAAAACTTTTAAAAATTTTGTCTAGAGGCCTCTGGGTGACTCAATCAGTTAAGTAGAGCGTCCAAATCTTGATTTTGGCTGAGCCCAGGGTTGTGAGATCGAGCCCCATGTCAGGCTCTTCACTGAGCTTGGAGATTACTTAAGATCCTCTCTCTCTCCCTCTCTCCTTCTTCCCCTCTCCCCCACTACCACGCACACTCTCTGTCTCTCCAAAATAAAATTTTAGAAAAGCTTTTTTAAAATTTGGTACCCCTGGTACCTGATCCTCTGCCTTATTAACTTCTGTTTCCTGCTCTAGTCACGTCCAAGGAACTTAGACTCCAGTTCCCATTTGAAGCAGTCCTTGGATACTACCTACTGTATCAGGACTATATAACTTAAGATACCAGGGCACAGGCTCTTAAGTCAGGCATGTCTGGACTCAATTCCTGGCTCCACCATTTAGGGCAAGTCATTCTACTCTTTAGTCCTCACTTTCCTTAACTATAAAATACCAGTGATAATAGTACTTACTTTACACTGCTTTTTGAGAAATGAATGTGGATAAGTGTGATGACTAGTACCGTGTTTTCACAGTTTTTGCATTTGATAACTATTCGCTGCTGTTAGCTATTACCTTTAAGGGGATATTCTTAAATGTGCCAAACAGGTGGCCCAGCCACAATGCTCCTACCTAACCAGGACAAAGACTAACACATGATTCTACAGACTACACCTCTCTCAAACTGTCACACATTGCATTCAGTGCTAGGGAATTCAAGAAAACAGCTTGCATTTACTTTAAATATTTTAATTTTTTTTTTTTTTTAGAGAGAGAAAGAGTGCACATGAGCGGGGGAGGGGCAGAGAGAGAGGGAGAGAGAGAATCCCAAGCAGGTTCTGCCTTGTTAGCCCTAAGCCCGATTTGGGGTTTGAATTCACGAACAGTGAGATCATGACCTGAGCCAAAGTCGAATGCTTAACCAACTGAGTCACCCAGGCACCCTAAAAACAGCTTGCATTTCTAAGTAGATTCCATGAAAGTAAATAATCAAATTTATATTAGGTTGAATTATGAAATTTCCAGTATTGTTGGTAATAAAATTAATTGTCAAGTGTTGGTAATTTTATGATCCAACCAATGTTTTCAATTTGTTTAGAACACTGTTTTTCAGCATGGCAAGCAAGGGTCGGTTGGGCCTCGCTCTAGTTGTGAACTTGCAAACCAATACAGAAATAATACTGGTCATAGAGTTACCTCCTAGAACTTCAGAAAATATGCATTGTTTTCCTCCTCCCTTCTTTTTTTTTCACTTCTTTCTGGGGCTTGAATCTTGCTCTGTTCTCAAGGGTTTAACTGTCTCTCTTACTTTTTATAAGTCTTCCCCACCTTTCCAAATGTAGTCAGCCTCCCCCATTATCTTCATCAGGGTTCTTCAGAGGAAGAGAACGAACAGGAGATATCCACATCTACATTTATATCTACATCTATAACTGCATCTATATCGAGAGATTTTAAGGAACTGACACATGGAATTGTGAGAGCTAACGAGTCCAAGATCCACAGAGCAAGACAGCAGGCTGAAAGTTCAGGTAGGAGTTGATGTTACAGTTTTAAATATGAATTCTACAGGGCAGGGCAGGCTGGCCGGAAACTCAGGAAGGGTTTCTACGCTATGGTCTTGATAGCAGACTGTGATGGGTTGAATTACGTTCTCTAAGAAGTGAAGTGTTGAAGTCATAACCCACAGTCCCTGAAAATGTGACGTGGTTTGCAAATAGGGTCATTACAGATGTAATTAGTTAAGAACAGGTCATAATGGAGTAGGATGGGGCCCTAACCAATATGACCGGTGTCTCTCTATAAAAAATGCCATGTAAGAAGACAGACACATACACAGAGAGAACACCATGTAAAAACTGGAATCATGCTATATAAGCCAAAGAAGTACCAGAAGCTACCAGAGAGAGAAGTGGGACTAACCCTTCCCTAAAACTTTCAGAGACAGTATGGCCAACACATGATCTCTGATTTCTAGCCTCCAGACAGTGAGAAAATGGATTTCTATCATTCAGTCACTGGTTTGTAGCACTTTGCTACAGTAGCCCTAACAAACTAATATACCCACCAACCCCAAACTATCTTGGATTCCTACATCTCTTTCTCTTCTAATTTTTAATGAGTCACTATATCTTGTCCACCCTATATTAAAAACATCTCTCAATTCTGGTGTCTTCTATCCCATTATTTTAGGCCCTTATCACCTCTGACCTTGTATATTAGAACACTACTTAATTGGGTCTCCCTGATTTTCAGCCTTTTCTTTCTTCAGCCCATTCTCCAAACATTTTCCAAAGACCCCTTCTTAAAATAGAAATCCAATTGTATTCCACATCTGGTTGGAAACCTCCACTGACTCAATTCCTTAACATGGCACTCACATCTTTATAATCTAGACCCAACCTTCCTTTTCAGCTTTACAGTTCTGCTTTGCTCCTATATACTCTCTAACCATGTTAAACTTTTTTTTTTTTTTGGACTATTATCTTCTGTGCCATTGACTGTTCTCACTTCTTCACTCTGGTAGAACTGATCCTTTCTTCTTTGACGTAATGCTTTTTCAAATGTCTGCACTGTCTTTGCCCAATATCATGTTTCTCTTCCCCTCCCAAGTTTAAATCAGTCTGGTTGTCAGGGACAGAGGAGAGGTTCAGTGCTATTCAGTAATTCCAAAAATTATGTTCATGGAAGAAGGAAGAGGAGTGTCAAAGAGGGTAGAAGAAACAAGTTTAAAATAGAATAGAAGATAGTGGAAAAGAACAGGCAGGAGTTCAAGGTTGATCTTTCTTGTAAAACCAGTTTCACAGTGTTTTCAGTCAACTCTTTCTTTTAATTTCGAATTCCTTGGAGATGTGCCTCAAGATGCTTTTGTATAGTCTTGTGTTCAGGACTGTCAGAAAGGCTGCAGTTGTACATTGTGTACAAGGCTCAGTTCCAATAGCCAAAATGCATTGGCTTGTTTAAGTACAATAAATACCTAGGGAAGACAATGCTATATGGAATAAAAGCTGTGGCAACGCAGTCATTAGATTTGCTAAGACTATATGCCTGCCAAATTTTACTACCAGATGCTTAGGAAAGAGAGAAAATTATAATTCCAACTGGTCAGTGGTCAGAAGGTAATATTCAAAACATCCTACCACATGGATAAACAAGAAAATAATTAGAAATCAAATGTTAGAGAATTCTGCAGTGAGCATGAATGTAATCCACAGGATAAACAACACTTGGTTGACATTTGACTGAATAAATTAAAACCCAAAGTAATTTGAATAAAAATTCAAGACATGTATCAGAGAAGTTCAGGACAGGAGACAAAAGATGAAATCTTGCTCTTGCCATTTGAGCTCTATTGGACTTTATGGGTAGGCCTGGAAAAGAAGGTCAAAGGCCTTCTTTTCTTTGTAGTACTATTCTGTAGTACTATGGGGTGAACTTCAATGTAGCAAGGCCATAGCTTGACCCTTGAGAAATCCATTAAGTTGAAATGCATACATTCAAGATAGCACACAGCTAAAATTACCATACTCATAGCAAATAAAAAGTCAATCTGAACCATCAACCTTGTCTCATGTTTCCTTGAAACAAGATTAATAATAACAAACCAGAGACTTTCTACTAGGCTTTCATTACTCTCTGTAAAAGAATGACAATAACCAGTCAAGGTGCCGGATGTCTGCCTGTCACATGCACTAGTGCGCACATGCACTCACACACACACACACACACACACACACACACACACACACATTGTGGTTTTCTCTGGATGATAAGGACTCTAATATTATGAGGCATACAGAATTGACTCAACAGTTGGTTTTATTATTCTACTGCAAATACTCCTTCAACAGAAATGATTCCACAAAACTTCCAAAGAGTTTGAATTTTCATACTTAGGTTTATAGTAAAGATCATAGTCTGCTGTAAATCTGATTCTCCACATTGAAACTGTTCACTCCAACACACACACACACACATACTCAACATAGATTTTTGCTTACAAGAGACTTACAAAATACCTGAGTTGATGGTTATATCACTAGGGTGACCACAAGGCTCACTCAGGGCTACAGTTTGCCTGAAATGAGGTGAGACAGGCAAAGCTAGAGCTCTGAGACTTGTGGTCACTTTAGTGATATACTAGGGTGCACTACCCTTGGTATTGAGAGAAAAAATCTAGTGCTGCACTTGGTATTGAGAGAAAAAAAATCACAGTTACTCAGAATTCTGATCGGTGAGAATACAGGATAAAAGGTTTATTCTGGTGACCAGTCAGGATGCAGCAACTCAATGACTGTATAGAGTGAGCAAGGCCATTGTCTAGTATATCAGATCCATCAAGAAAAATAATTACATCCATATCAATTATTGGTCTATTAGAAATAAAGACCTGGTGGAAGGACACTGTCCAAAGGTGATTGTCTAGTGCTTTAAAAATAAATGTCTTATCTCTGCCTTGGTATTTTCTGTACCATCAAAAGGCCATTATCCCATGACAGTTCCATTCCACAGACATTAACATTAGATACCTATTCTTTCTAAAGGCTCTTCACAATGCTTTGTCTCATTTGGTGGGTTTGCCAAATGTTCTTCACATTTCATTAATAAATTGACCCACACAAATCCCTTAGGACTCTAGGGGAAATTAAGCTTAATTCTTTTTTCTTCTTCTATTCTAATTAATACTGTTAAGAATGAAAAGATGCTATCAATAGATCAATCAAGTCTAGTAAATTAGGCAGCACACTTTAAATGAAATAACAGTGAGTGGAAAAACTCTATTAATAAATATAACATATATAACAACTATCTACCAGGCGCTATTTTTCCAGGTTATAGCTGAGGAAACTAAGGCATAGGGGGTTACTAGGTGCTAACATCACAATCTGGCTCTGACTTTAAAGCCTAGGCTTGAAAACATTCTGCTCTATTGCCTTTAGGTAGTATGTTCTAGGAGTGTCTTAAACCCCTGACCTCAAGCAAATTATGTAAGTACCCCATGCCTCAGTTTCCTACTAGTACAAGTGAAAAATAGATCATCTGAACTTCCTAGGTAGTTGGCAAGACTAGAAGTTATTTCTTCAGGCTATGATTAACCGTAGTGGGAAAAAGTACAATTATGTCATAAGGAGGAGTAATAGCCCTAAAATTGTACTAGATCATGTTATTTTCTAGCTTTGAGCCTTTCAATTGCTCCAGGTGAATGTCAACTTTACCATTTATAAAAACACAATACAACTCCCATCCTCTGCAGAGTCCTAGGCAGGTCTGTCCCAACAAAGCACCAAAGCCCTGTGGGGAAAGGTCGCTGTGAGCCCTGGCTCCCAAGTTCATTAAACATTCTGCTTCTTCCTAACTTGATCCTTCACTTACTTTCACTTTTTTTCTTAGGAAAATGCAGCTTCATTTTCTGAAGTATATGGGCCTGCAATAACTGGCCCATTGTCTGTGACAACCTCTGCACTGTTCAAATGAGAGAATGGTGTAATTATATACCCCAGAGGGCCTCCACAAATGAGTGTTTGTCAGTAGACCCCAACCAAGAAGAAAGACAGCTGCTGGTTCATCTTCTCCTTGATTCTGCAAGCACACTCAACAGTCTGAGGGTAAAGGAAAGATTGCCAGATGGTTTACCTTGGGTGGAGGAAGATCCTTTCCTTAAGGCTTTACAAACCAATACAAATCAGTTTTTCCCAGTTTACAGATAACAAGGACAGACCAAGGAAGATTAGGAATCAACAGCACACAAGGGCACCTGGGTGGCTCAGTCGGTTAAGTGTTCAGCTCAGGTCATGATCTCATGGTTTGTGAGATGGAACCCTGCCTCAAGGAGCTCTGTACTGATGGCCAGAGGCCTGCTTGGGATTCTCTCTCTCTCCTTTTCTCTCTGCTTCTCTCTCTCTCTCAACCTCTCTCTCTCTCTCTCTCTCTCTCTCTCTCTCTCTCTCTCTCCCTCTCTCTCTCAAAATAAACAAACTACACTTAGGAGCTGGAAGAAACCATGAGAACCTATTTGGCCTAATACTGCCTTCTGGAAAGTGAGTGTCAAAACCTTTCAAGACAAGCTAGGGAATATAATCTTTTCAAAATGTAGTATTTTATAGAGTTGTTGTCCAACCATGGGGAAAGGGAAGCAAGAGATTAGACTTTACTGAGAGGCTCAGAGGCAGACCAACCTTCCCTTCTCCATTCCCTGCTCCTCTCCAGATAACAGCCTGTGACAGCAAAATGGTCCTTCCCAGGCTGAGGTAGATAGCCATCATGCCAACCTCCCCATGTCCCAGCCACACGTCCTTGAGTGTTGGGTTCAGGTATTTTTTGCAATTCTGTTTAAATATGGTGCAAATACTATTGCCTTTCTCTTTTAAAATGTATAATATGAAGATATTTGGTCCACTTTTCAGTATGATTGTATTAAATCTTTTGGACCCAAAAATCTGTTTGTAGAAATACTTAAAATACATACTTTCGGTTATGATGTCAGCAGGAAATTATGTCTTGATTCTGAGGGATGGATTTGCAGGTAGCTCCCGAACTCGCTTGTTGCTCAGCTTGAGGAATCGTACACGATCTGGGTGTGCGTAGAGTGTTGTGAGTATAACGCAATGATGGCAAGAAGGAAACAGGGAGTCATATTTAAATAAGATCCATAAAATGCGAGGGTAAATTCCCTCCGTGTGAAGAGTTAATCCCAAATAAAGGGGAGTGAGAAAAGCCTTAGGTTGAGTACTTCCCATGGATGGGAAGAAAAGACAATGAAAAGAGGGAGGAAATCAGGTGGGGAGTGAGGAAGAAACTATTTACTTGTTCATACTTTAACTCCAAGTCCCTTATCCCTGGCTACTTTGCAGGTGAAGTTTTATACAAATTATTTTTGGCATGTGCCCATAAAACTTAAGTGGAAGAAAACTAAACCGTCAAATTGCATTAAAACTCTGATCTGACAGTTTAAGACAAAGATATTCGAGTGAAGGTTGCTTCTCAATCCTTTAATCATCTGTTGTGTCCTGACATTCTAGGGGTCTCAGAAGAGTGCATGACAAATAGTGTTCCATATGTGCAGTTAAAGCTATCCGCGGCAAGGCTGAGTGACAACTGACGCACGCTGGCTCTGAGTGATTAGTATCAACACACCGGAGCCACCTCTTCCATGACCGACATGATGGATAAAGTCATACACAAAAAATGCATCAGCTGGTTTGCCTGTGTGACCCTAAGGTGTCGTGCTGATCACCCTCCTGAGGAAAATGCTCACAGTTCACTCATGGTACAAGTTTATCTGGAGATTTGTGCTCACAATCATTGATTATCTGCCTATAAGTTCTCCAAGCCAGAAGCCAGAGCATTTCCCTTTCCTCCCAACCGCATCTGTACTGGGGCGCAATTACTGAACTAATACAAATTAACTATCATTTTTTTTTAATTGAAGAGAAAAATGAGCTTCTCAAGGCACCTTACGGGGTCACCCAAAACCAGACACAAATGAGTTTTCTGTGCTTCTGGATTATCTGTGCCCTTCCAAATGCAGAGATATTTGGGAAAGGATACTCCTCAGACAGCTATTGGCACACCTATTATATTGTGCTTGGCTTCCCATAAGACACAAGCAAGTACTCAAATAGACATTATTTGTATCTAGCCTATACCTGTGCATACCATATACAGCTGAATGATTATGCAGAATACACCATAGATGCTCTGAGAACATTTTGATATTAACAATAAAAGAACGTCGTAAATTGCCCGTCACTCTACGTGAAAATAAGTGCATTTTGGTGCTTGTGAATGGATTCCTATCCTCACGATCTGAGTAATTTATGGATATCTTTTGGTTAAAAGCACTACCACTTTGCTACTGCCGGAGATCTATAAGCACAATGTGTGTATAGTATGCTTGCTCTCTTGAGTTTTGTTTTGAATATTGTGTCATGAAAGGGTAAATTCTTTCCTAGATCGGTACTGGAAATTTGTGTGTGTGTGTGTGTGTGTGTGTGTGTGTGTGTGTGTGTGTGTGAGAGAGAGTGTGCGCGCACGTACACCCTACTGGAGTTTCTACAATATTCTCAAGTGACATGATAAAAATTTTTAAGATTTAAATGCATCCACAATCAGTATAAAAAATTATTCCAAACAAGTTAAAATAGATTCAAGTCCTTACGGGAAAATGTTTTAAAAGAAAGTTGTGCTTTAGTTAATGAGAGCAATGTTTTGCTACAAAAGGAATCATTTTTATGCTTCAACAACCAAATATTTTCTGTTATATGCACATGTGACATGAATGTACAATTTGGGGCGGTTCTTCAGAGTCAAGTTCCTAATATTCAGCATTGTTCTGTATCCTCCCACACCGCACCCCTTCTTAATCATACTATATGTAGTTGCTCATATAAATTCTGTAACTGAAAAAGGGAAGGAGGAAATCTAACAGAAAATTTCTTGCCAGATGGAGAAAATTGAAACATTACCCTGTTTCTTTGCCAGCACAGATCCATTTTGACAAGCTGGAAATGATTTATGGGGAAAAAAACGTATTTACACTGGCAGAGATGTTATTAATTGCCATACAATGTTCACATTTTTGCATTGTTTTGTATATGATTACTTACAAGGCTTAAATATACAGTCCAAATATGTGGCTTTTTTTGCATGCTGATTATTATATGACAGACAAACTTACAATACATGGTGCATGCTATAAATTTCGTTTAAACCTCACAGACAACATCACAGCAAAGACATGACAAAACAGCAAACCCACAAGCAGCAATCAGAGAAAACAGGTCATTGTGTGTGCGCGTACACAAACAGCATACACACATGGAGGCAAAAGATCTAAAGGGTTTGATGCACAGTACATAGGAGCTGATGAATAATATAACACTCTCAACACACAAAAATATTACTTTTATTACTTTTCAGAGTAACTGTTGCTACATGAAACTACTGCTAAGAGAAGGCTCCAAAATGTTTGAAAATGAAAATATTAAAGCAATATATAATTTCCAAGTTAGAGAATTTTGCATCATAAAGGGCTACTAGGTGTGCTAACTTCCATAACAGAAGTTTAGAAGGTTTTTTTTTAGCTATTTTATTTCGGATGGTTTAAAAATAATAATATCATTAAAGGGGTATTTTTTCTTCATATACATATGCGGTAATAGGAAAAAGAAAAATTAGGCTATTTAGTGAGAATCAAAGTGACTACAATAAAGACAAGGCAATTTATCATAGGCACTGACCATTAGCTGTCTACCTGCTCATTGCTCTTAAAATACTGTCACTTTCTTGTGCTAATATAGATGGATATATTTATTACCACTTGCAATTCCAGATTTTAATCTCATATTAGAAAGATGTTCTCATATAACAGCTACTTTGTCTGGAATCGTTTACAATATATCTGTGTCCACTGAGGACATTTTAAGATACCCTTATTTCCAGTCATGGAAATGAATTCCGAAGGTCTCAATTTCAAGGAGTCATATCAGCATTCTTACATAGCTGTCTCCTAGGTTTAATGTTTTAGTAGCACAGCTTCTCCGCAATTAGTTTTATGCTCTTTAAATGTAAATCAGATGTAAGTCTCTATAAACGCTCATTCTCTATAGCGTTTTGCAGAGTGTTCCCATTGTATTAGGTTCCTCTAGTAGGCAAATAATTCCAAATATGAAAAAAAATAATGGTGTGCATGTGCCAAAACTATAATTTAGCTGTTTGTGATTTATCCAACTTCATTTTTGCCTGGGAAAATGGATTCAATGTGTCTACTTGAAATTAGTTCATAAATAAGAGCTTATTGTGAATGATTAATGAGTGTGGTCCTACTTACATAAGATTAATTCCATCCAAGGTCACTCTATCTCACTGAGAATTTGGGCACTTGCCCAGTGACCCTTTGTGGGTGGTCCTCACTTCTCCAAAATGGGACACCCAACGGGAAGCAGGATCATCCAGCTGCCAAGCATCACGTTCAAACTACTTTCACTTCATCCTTCTCACAACTTCTGTAAGTTTCAATCCCAGAGGAGCTGAGGAGAGACCTGGCTTCAGAGAATTTATTAGCTGCATATCCCTGCATATATAATCACTGGCTCAAAAAGCTTTTATTCAGCATCTACTTCATATCCGGCACTTTGCTAAGCATGATGGGGAGGGAGGAATCATACTACAGATCATTGTTGTTGTTCTAATGAGGCCAATTGCTGATTGCACAGCAGACCCTCATCCTTTTACTTAGAGACTTTTTGGCATATGTCAATTCAAATGAATAGATCTACAAAGTAATTTTTAAATATGTAGCAAATTTTTAAATATGCATGCTGGTTAATAGAAGATTTAGAAAATGAGGGAATGAGGCTGAAGGGGTGATAAAGAACAACTAGAGTATTGGGGGTTTTTTTCCTACCAATAGAAAGAACACAGTTTTCAGATGGATGACATTAGAGGGATAGATAATGTAGCATAAAATTAGGAATGACAATGTTGGAGCTTAAAACCTAGCTATACCACTACCAGGCGTAAATTATTTAACACATTCCTTAATCTCTCTAGGCTTTAGCTTCCTCATCCGCAAGATGGGGATGATGATATCTCAAAAAGTTGTTGCAGTGGTTGTCAGTTAAATGCAAAGCATTTAGAACACTGGCTGACATAGAATAAGCACTCATTAATATGTGCCACTACAATTATCCAGAACACATTTGCTTTCTGGGGAGAAGCTTTTAACCAAGAGAGACTTCAGAGGTAACAAGCTTGCTTAGTAAAGATATCTATATCAAAAGTCTATATGTGTTTGTTTTCATAACTCAACTCCTAAGTCCCTGATATTAGGAACTGTATCTCTTCCTCTCTATATCCCCAGTTACTGACAAAGTGCTGGAACTTACAAGGTGCTTTATCAATTATTTGTTGAACTGAATTGAATTGGTTAAACTTTTAAATACTTTCAAAGTTGAGAGTGATCCCTCAAATGTTCTCTTTCCGATACCTGAGCCAAAGGAGATGTAAAGCCTAACCATCTAAGATTGAGCAAACATAATTCCCAGGAAGGAAAAACTTTCTCTCACCATGAGATGCCTCTTGCAACAGGAGCAGGATCAGTGGAACTCCTGCAGGTGCCCAGTGTCAGAGCAAGGGCACAGGCAAGGTTCTGTGAACACCGATGCAGAAGATAGAAACCAGCAACAGTCACCGTGAAGCAGGGAAGATCAGCGTCAGGGGCTGTGGACGGGGATTGGTGTGGGCATTCCAGTAGCATACAGTCACACGATGGGGAGACCTGAAGTGGGCATGGGTCAGGCATGTGTCCACTGGCCTGCCCAGCACGGGAACATTTGAGGGCAACCCCAAAGGAGGGGAAATTGAGGTGAAGAGAAATAGGTAATTCCTTTCTCTCCTCCCAGATGCTGCTATAGGCATGTGACCCAGGCTTGACCTGGAGACAAAGAGGCCAAGGTGGCTGTTGCCAGTAGTTGTGGGTGGATTGTCCACAGATCCAGGAGCAAGTGGCCACTGGCAGCAGCTTCAATAGTAGCTTCCCAAATTGATGATTGTGTGGCATTTTCTATAGAATTTGCTGCCAAGTATCCTTTGGCTTCTGCCTAGTTTTTGAGCCTCATTCTCAAGATTCCCTGGCTATTCTATGAAATCCCTGATATCCTTTCCAATGCTTTCCTTTTTCTGCTTCAGTTAACTGGAGTCAGTTTTCCTTGTTTTCAACCAACAACTCTGATTAGCACAAGAACAGGGCCAGATGCCTGTGTGACTGTCACCCAAACTCTTGATTATCCCAGGTCTGGCACCCTGTCAGACTTCCTGGCTGTGTGACCTTGAGCATGCTACTTGATCCCAGGTCCTGGGAATAGTGACAGCAACCATCTCAGAGGGTTTTAATGGGATTAAATTAGATAATGAACATGAAGTACTTAGAAGAATGCACAGCACATAGTACTCAACATAGGTTGCCTATTATCATCGCCTGTCAGTAATGAAGCAAGGGCACCAAATGAGACTCAGAAACCTCGTGGCAGTAATTTCATCCTGCTTGTTAACATGTCTTTCTACTATACCTTCTCATTAATGGAAATCATATTCGATCATATTTTAATAGCTTCTCTGTAATTTTCTTATGTACCACATGTAAAGGAAAGATTTTTGAGGCATACTTTTATAAACACAAGCATCATGTTCACCCATGTTACACAGCTTCATGGAAATGGAAATAGAAGTTGACTTTTGTTTTCTTTCTGCTCTCTCTCTCTTCTATCTCATAATTAGACCGCAGACTCAAATGATACAAGAAACTGGTTTTATGTGTCCTATGTATCCTCACAATGTTAAGCACATAATAGGTGCTAAATATACACTCACTGATTGATAGCCCAGCAATTAATTTGATTGCAAGAGCCATATGGGCCACTACATGGTATAGTTTGTACCCAACCATCTGAAATTCCTTCTGACCTCAGTCTGGTCCCTGTTAGCTAGGACCAGTGACACAAACCACGAAGTCACCCAGAGATAGAAAGATATGGCTCCTAATGATTGCCTGACTCAGGAGGAGAGATCTAATTCAGCTTTCTCCCATAAGTCCCTCGTGCTACCTTACCCTGTTAAATAAACCAGAACTAAACTGCCTTTTCCAAGACAGGAGTAGCCAGGGATCATAACAGTTTTCCTAGGCAGGTTCCCGTCCAGTGCTCCACTCATCCATGTTGTGGGAAGCTGTGAGATTTACTCTTCTGAGCCCCTCAAGAAACACCGGAATGATGAGCTTCAGTATCATTTTTTCTCCTTCGGGAGAACACTGTCACTGATTCCTCTCAGCATACACTTTATTATCGTCCAAGTTCCCAAAGGCACTTGAGAATATGTGATTAAAGGAATTCCCTAATGTCATATATACAATAAATCTAACTCGCTTTATTATCTAGCAAGGTTTTTTTTCCCCTCCCTCAATCTAATGCTTCCTGGCTAGAGATGAAGTCACTCAGCAAATATCCCTAACTTGACCTTAGTTTTTGATGTTGAATTGAGTGTTTGCAGGTCAAATGTCAAACTGCACATTGGCTACTCCTAGATAACAGTTTGGATAAAAAATCTCTTGTATCTTTTGACTATTCTAGTGTCATCCATGTAAACCGAATTCAGAATTCCCAAGCCTTTAAAGCAGAGTTAGAGTTGAAGGTACTGGTAGTTAAAAAAAGACCTCCCCCTCATTGCTATTCAATGCTTCCATTTCCTGTACCCACTTGTAAGTGGGTAAAGAGCATTTAAAGTCCGTCCCTCTCTCCTCCACTGGCCTCCATCTTGCATTCTTCATCAGTTTGGACTGCTATAACAAACTACCATAGGCTGGGGGGCTTATAAACAACAGACACTTACTTGTCACGTTGTGAAGGCTCGAAGTCTGAGATCAGAATGCCAGCATGATCAGAGTCTGCTGGGGCCCTCTTCCAAATTGCTGACTGCCAACTTGTTGTATCCTCTCCTTGTGGAGAGCAAGAAAAGGAAGCAAGCTCTCTCCTGACTATTGTGAGGGCACTAATCCCATTCATAAGAGCTCCACCCTCCTCACCTCATCTCATCTAATCCTTGCTACTTCCCAAAGGCTGAAGGTGCTACTAGCTTCTCATTGACGGGCTGGGTAGGGTTTCCACATGTGAATGTTGAGGGGTGGGGGAAGACACAAATATTTATCCCATAATACCTTCTCATTCTCTGACCAATTCACCCTCAAAGCTCTAAGTGTTGGAGGGAGGAAATGATCAGGACAAAAAAAAAAAAAAACATTCCCAGGGCCTGCACATCTCACCCCTGAGCTTTGCATAAGATGATAAACATGATGATAAAAGCTCTCAGGCTCAGGGGACCACTTCTCTGGTAGTAATTTGCCATTTTGAGTTAGTCAATTCTATTCCCATGCTTCCACAAGGCCATATGCACCTTTCTGTCAAAGGTGTACCTTCCATTATAATTGTTGTCTCCTTGCTTACCTCTCCCATGCAAATGAGTGCTCATTATCAATTGTCATGTCTTCACTGCCTAGGATAGGACTTGAGGAATAATGATTAAGACAGATTGCAAAAACCAATTATAAATTCTCTCAATCTGTATATGCACCACTCACCTCTTTGCAAGGGTATTTTGTTGCTCCTACAATCAAGAGGTGGAATTGCTTTCCCTACTCCTTTGATGGAGGTTGACCTTATAATTTGTCCTGACCAATAGAATGAGGCTAGAATGAAGCTCGAATGTGCTAGTTCAGAGTCAAGGACTCCTGAGGCCATGGAGTGGCTGCTTTTGTTCTCATGAAGTGATGCTGCCACCTTGTGAAGAATCCTGGGCTAGCGTCTTTGAGGTTAAGAAGCCACATGCAGCAATGATGATGAACCATTATTCCAGCTGTGGCTCCTTTCACCAACCACTTGACAGTGAGAACCAACTGCTAGATAAGTGAGAGAGGCTCTCTGAGGCTATCCAGCCCCTCCTGGGCCGCCATTTATGAAAGCAGCCATATGGGTGGGCCCAAGTGAGACCAATAGACAAACCACCCAGCTGAGCCCAGTCAAACTGCATACCCACAGAACCATGAGTAAGTAAAACCTTTGTTGTTTTAAGACATTGGTTTTTGGCACCTTTTATTACACAGCAATAGATAAATTATTCTGTGAGTATTCAATATAGGTCTGTTAGACAAATGAATAAATGAATCACTTAATTAGGAAAAGAGTGGCAAGTCTCATCTTACTATTGCAATCCTTTGTCCTTATGGCTGGCCCAGCACATTAGCAGAGTGGTTCAGCACCTGCTTGATGTAACAGCTTTATCTGTACTTGTTCATGGTGATGATCACACAGACCTGAAGGAGCTAATTTCCTACAACACGCCATTCCTGAGAAATTCTAGTAGTCTTACGTAGAGGAGTCATTAGAACACTTGCCTTCCAAAATCTGTCACTTTTCAAGCTAGGTGGCTTTGGAACAATTGTAAATTCCCTGATTAAGGTGAACAAGCATCTTGGTTTGCCTGGGACATTACCAGTTTAGTGCCTATCACTCCCAAAGCAACCCAGTTTAAACAAGGAAGTATATGATCACTCTCTTTGAGCCTCAGCTCATTGTAAATGACAAAATAATGTTAAACAGGAATACTCACAGGGTTGTTTTCAGAACTAAAGAAAATAACACATGTGTAAGTAAAAAGCTCTGTGCTGACAGCATGGAGCCTGCTTGGGATTCTCTCTCTCCCTCTCTCTCTGCCCCTCTCTCATTCATTCTCTCTCTCTCTCTCAAAATAAATAAATAAACATTTTAAAATGTTACTTTTTGTGGTAGATGACAAATATTGGGTCAGTACAAAAAGTTATTTTTCTAGTGTTTTATTTACTTTTGAGAGAGAGGTGGGGGAGCAGGAGAGAGAGAGAGAGGGAGAGAGAATCCCAAGCAGGCTCCACACTTAGTGTGAAGCCCAGCATAGGGCTCAATCCCACAAACTGCAAGATCATAACCTGAGCTAAAATCAAGAGTTGGATGTTTAACCAACTGAGCCACCCAGGAGCCCAAAATAATTATTTTTAAAAATTGTTTTAAAAATGTTATTAGAAATAAGAGAATCACGTTGAAGTGTAGCACATTACAGCCCTGAGGTTTTAAGGTATAAAAAAGTAAATTTTAGGGGAATGTTACATGAGGGGCAAGGAGACCATTGGCGTGTTCAGGTGGCACGAAAGAAGTAGCTAAAAGGAGGGGGTGTGCAGAGGCAGGACAGAGGCAGGAAAAGAGTGGTCTCTAAATTATATGCAAGTCCTTACTTAAGGAAGTCATGTAGGCACTGGGTCAATGAAGGGAGGCCCACAGCAATGAGACCTCTCAAGTAGCTGTTAGTTTAGAACAAGGCCTAAAAACAAAAGGGAAAAGAGCCTCAAAAATTGACTTTTTTCTTATGCTGACAGGGCTAGCCCAGCCTTCTCCATTTTCATCTGGAAGAAGCTATGTTTTAGGTCTAATTCATGAGCAAAAACACTAATGTCCTCCCATTATCCATTGATGGGTACTTTATACTTGTTTTACTGTTGCTTAATAAATAAATTAGAACATAGCTAAACTTGTTCAACAGCCAGTCATTAGTGCAGTTAGATCTACTGTTCAGAAAACTGAAGGGCTATTGACTCTGCTCAGTTTAATGAAGGAAAATGAGTCACTGGAGATCTGGGCAGGAATGACTCATAGCTACACCAGCAGCCTTCTCTCCATTGTAAACTACTTTCCATCATTGGTAGTCAGCAAGAAGCTAAAAGAATGTTGATGTTTCTTTCCTGAATGGTTAACTGCCTGAGTTCAGACAGACAGAAACTGTGAATAACAGGAAGTCAACATTTCTATCGTAAGGGACCAATTACATAAAAAGTTAAAGGCAGTCAGATTTCTCATTAGCCTTTCAGAAATTAAGTGTGGTGCTGTCTTTAGAGGAGTCAGGAGACCATGTCATAGGAGAATCTCCGGATAACAGATGTCTATCTAATATAGTAATGATCAGAAAGGAGGAATCCTCTCAAAAATCAACCCACCATATACTGAATTCTGCTCTAGCATAATGCTACAACAAAGTGCTAAAGTAGTTTTTTGGCTTGTCACGAGAGCAGCTTCTCTTTTCTGTGCCTCAGTCTTAGAAGAGAGATGGTATTGATTCAGTTGTATATGTTATTAATTGGAAAATGAGGAAATTTGTCATTCTTCACACATAGAAGCAATGATCAGTTATAAACAGTGGGATTCTATAAGCTAAAGCTATGGGAAGAGGTGGATTCCTATGAAGAAGGATGGTGGCCTCCAGAGATACAGGATGATCTCTAAATTATGTGCAAGTCCTTACTTAAGGAAACAACAAAACAACAAAAAATTCTACTTAGAAACACTCAGACCCCAGACTGTTCTCAGAGTGTGGATATTTATAGGCTTGGAAATGGAATTAAGATAAGTTTCCTTGGGCAATACCACATCTCTATTACTCTTGGCTTCCTGCTGATCTCCATGTTACTGAGACCATCTTGGGAAATGTTTGGAACTCAGATTAGAATTTAATGTTCAAAGAATGATGTATAACCAAATGATAGATAAATGCAGTAAAACTATCTCAGACTTTTCCTGAAGAGAGAACCTGCTATAACATACCTTAAACTTCAGAAATGTGGAGCTGATACGATGGTAAGCAAGACAGACGTGGCCCTTGTACTCAAGATGCTCATGGTGTAGGAGGGGTACCAACACACAGACAGCTATTACATACCAAAGGAGAATTTGGATAGAAATTGCACAAGGTGCTGTGGGAGTACATAGCAAGAGCCCTTACCCAGATTTCAGGAGTCAGGTGAATCTTCCTGTGTAAGTCAGGGTTCTCCAGAGAAACAAAGCCAACAAGATGTATGTATATGTACACCAAAAAGAAAGACCAAGAGACACTTTGTAAAGATTGACTCATATGATTTTGTAGGCTTGAAGAGTCCAAAATCTGATGGGGTAAGCCCACAGTGGGGAGACTCAGGTAAGAGTTGCCTTCTCCTGGCAGAATTGCTTCTCCCTCGGGGGAGATCAGTCTTTGTTCTAGTAAGGACTTCAGTTGACTGAATGAGGAATATACACATAGCGTCATTTGCTTTGCTCAGAATCCGCTACTTTAAATGTGTATCTCCTCTAAAGAAACACCTTCACAGTAACATCCAGAAAAATGCTTGACCAAATATCTGGATGCCTTAGCCCAATCAGGTTGGCACATGAAATTATTTATTTATACAATAATTTAATTAATATGTATTAATATTTGTCTCCTCACTAAACCCATCAAGAAGCTGCTCCCCTTCCCGCCTCCCCCCAGCCCCTGGCAACTATTAGTCTACATTCTATCTCTATGGGTTTATCTCTTTGAGATATTTCATGTAAATGGAACATCTGGCTTCTTCCACTTAGTATAATGTTTTCAAAGTTCATCCATGTTGAAGCATGTATTAGTACTTCATTACTTTTTCTTATTGAATACTATTCCACTGTATGAATATACCACATTTTTCTTAGTCAATCATCAGTTGATGAGCATTTGGGTTGTTCCCACCTCTTAGATATTGTGAAGAGTCCTTATATTGACATTTGTGTACAGGTATTTGTCTGGGTCCCACTTTTAATTCTTTTGGGTCTATTTCTAGAAGGTGAATTGATGGGTAATATGGTAATCCTGTATTTAACCTTCTCAGGAACAACCAAACTGTTTTCCATAATTGTTGTACCTTTTTACATTCCTACCAGCAAGATATGAACATTCTAATTATTCTGTATCTTCATCAGCACTTGATATCTTCCATTTTTATTGATTGATTGATTGATTGATTTTTATTTTGGAGAGAGACAGAGACAGCATGAGTGGGGCAGGGACAGAGAGAAAGGGAGTCAGAGAATCCCAAGGAGACTCTACACTGTCAGCACAGAGCCTGATGCAGGGCTTGAACTCATGAAACCGTGAGATCATGACCTGAGCTGAAACCAAGAGTTGGACGCTTAACCGACTGAGCCACCCAGGTACCCCAATCCATTTTTAAAAATTATACCCATCCTAGTGAGTATGAAGTATTACCTCATTGTGGCTTCAGTTTACATTTCCCTAATGACTAACGGTGTTGAGTATCTTTTCATGTGTTTGCTGGCCATTTTTATATTTTCTTTGGAGAAATGTCTATTTAAGTCTTCTGCACATTTTTTAACTAGGTTGTTTATCTTTTTGTTGTTGAGTTGTAAGAGTTCCCTTTATATTGTGAATGATGGACTCTTATCAGATATATGGTCACAAATACTTTCTCCCATTCTGTCACATTTGTTTTTGCCAAATGTCTCCAGGACCTACCACAAGACTGGGCAACAAATATGTGTTGAACGAATAGAAGGAAGGCTAAAAGATGTGAGGAGTCTGTGGAAGGTTTAAAATAACAAACTCAAAGGTATTATCAAGTGCTAATCATAGCCTGAGACTGTGTTTATCTGAAAGTTACAACAAAGGAACTGAGCTTAATAGGCCAGACATAGGTCGAATTTACTAGTGTGCTCTGTTTGACTTTAAATGTTTCTAGGAATAACCTTGTGATAATGTAGAATTATAACAGAGATATGTGAACATTATAATACATTAAGACTGGAACCTCAGGTAGAATTGATAAGGACCAGCATGCCATAATGGAGGTTTTTTCTTTGGTTTAGTTTAGTTTTGCTGGCATGACAGTAGTAATATTGCCTTGCTCTTGATCACAGAATGCTTTTTCATTTTCAAAGTGCTTTTCAATCATTAATTAATATTCACAATGTAACTTTTTTAGATCTTTCATTGCATTCCGATTCATACTGGCATAAAATTGTTAAGATTCAGGAAATAGACACACAGAATAGTGCCTTCTTTTCTGTAAGTAGTAGGAAACAAATACATTTGATTTTATCACCAGTTAATATCTATTTTTAATCTTTTCATTTCCTAAGAGCTATTCCATCTAGACTCAAACTACTGAGGTCAACAAGAGAAATTGTAGAGAAAAGTGAAAATAGATCAGAGAATTAAATGTTCTCTTTATCCAAACTCTACTTTTGGAAGACACATGGACTTAGGAAAGACTTTTTAATAATATGGAGAAAAAGGTAATAAAGATCAGTAGTTAAGAGGAAAAGAACAACCTGAAAGACATATCTATAAGAGAAAAAGACAGTTAAACTGGTTTAGGGTTCTAAGAGATATCCCCATATTTTTAAAACGAAAGCAGAAACTTTGTGTTATGGGGCACCTGGGTGGCTCAGTCAGTTAAGTGTCTGACTTCAGCTCAAGTCATGATCTCACAGTTCGTGAGTTCCAAGCCCTGAGTTGGGCTCTGTGCTGACAGCTTCAGATTCTGCGTTTCCCTCTCTCTCTCTCTCTCTCTCTCTCTCTCTGCCCATCCCCAGCTCATGCTCAGTCTCTGTCTCTCTTAAAAATATACATAATAAATGAATGAATGAATGAACGAATGACACTTTGTGTTATGGACTGAATTCCGTTCCCCAAAACTCATATGTTGAAGTCCTAGTACTTCATATGTTCATATGAACATATGAAATTCATATATTGAATGCCCCTAGTACTTCAAAATGTAACTACATTTGGAGGTAGAGCCTTTAAATGGGTAATTAGGTAAAACGAGGTCATATGGGCCCTAATCCAACATGACTGGTGTTCTTTTAGGAAGAGGAAATTAGGACACAGGCATAGAGGGAAAGCCATGTGAAGACACAGAAAGAAGACACCCATCTACAATCCAAGGAGAGAGGCTTGCAGTGGAACCAACCTTGCTGATGCCTTGATTTTGGATTTCTAGTTGTGAGGAAGTAAGTTTCTATTATCTAAGTCTATGGTGCTTTGTGATGGTAGCCCTAGCAAACTAGTATACTTTGCACATAGCATTAAAATTCCTTTATTATTACAACAAGAATCCTTTCCAAAGATATCCCAGTGACATCCACAACAAGTCCTCCAAATAAAAGTTTTTTCCAGGTTGGCTGATGTAATCAACCGTTGATTTATTTTTCTGACTTCACTAAACCCTCAAATTAGATCCAAGCTAGGATTTTCATAGAAAGAATAAATCAAGAATTGGATTAGTTTAAGCCCATTGGATTTTCAGAAACAATTTTAACTAATATTCAAGTGCCTTAAAAAAAATAATAGTGTTTTCCCTCATTTTGTTCCCATTTATGAAGGTTCTCATGACTATGAGAAGCAGAAGGTCACAGATGTCTTTAATGGGCATTTCTGTACATTGTTAAAAGAATACATATGTATGTTGTCTTATACTATACGAAGTACTAATAATCCATTCTCGCTTTGATCTTCACAACAATACTGAGATAAATCAAGGCAGATGATGTACCTTTTTTTTTTTGTACTCATTAAAAAAAAGTAAAACTCACAGAAAATTACTTCCCCCAAGGTCACACAGCTAGTAGGATCACTGTAGAAGAGACTCAGCTATGTGCTGACCAAACCACTTTTATTTTCATAAAGTTGGCAAACCATGGCTCACTGGTCAAATGACTACCACCTCTTTTGGGAAATAAATTTTGTTAGAAGACAGTCACATCCATTCATTTGCATATTGTTAGGAATTGTTTTTATCCTACACTGGCAGAAATGAGTAATTAAAACAGAGATTATATGGTCCACAAAGCCTAAAATATTTACTATCTGGCCCTTCCACAGAGAAAGTGTGCTAATCCATGTCCTAGACATACAACTAAACTACATTTCCCTACAACTTCTGTGGCAATTCAGGAATTCTCTCTTCCTTCCTCTGGGGTTGAATGCAAAGGATCTAATTGAGGTTTCCAAGGCTTTAGGGAAAGACACAGTCCCTAAATGAGAGAGAGAACAGAGTGGCAATAGAACAGATCCGCACTGCAACACAACATTGTTCTAGAACCTGCATGAAAAACAGAATTTAACTGTATTAAGCCACTAAGGGTTTAGGAGTTTCCACAGCATGTAATTTACCATGTCTAAGAGAATAGAACTTGGTTTGTTTTATTCTAAATCCAGAACTGTTTCTCTTCTTGAACTGTGAAGATGGTAAGGAATAAAAAGGAAGAATGAGCCAAGAACAAGGTCCAGAGCTCAGGATGACATCGCCCGAACTCCAGCACACAGTTGCCCGAGAGCAGAAGTGGCTGGTGGGTTTCATCTCTTGCCCCTTCCAACAGTGGACTGCACTTACTGACAAAGATTTTGAGGCCACCTCCGGGCTCCAAGGAAGCAGTGGTACGCAATGCCTACCATGGACTCAGGAGTGCAAAGAGATGAGACAATCAGGGATTTTGCCATGCACACTTCTGAGAGACACCTGAATGATCAGGAAGCATTTGTTACGTGTAAGAATATGAAAGGGACAGGTTTCAATCTGAGCCACATAGTCTAATATGCCGCTATTAATTAACACAAATAGAAGCCTATGCTAAACACCAATTTTAAATGATTTGGTATGGGGGCAGGAGGAGGGAAGGGGAGCTGTTTAACTCAGCGAATTAAAAAATAAAAATTGGAAAAGATCACATAAAGTGATTTTCACCGTTTAAGAGGTAGTGGGCCTCATACTGGAGGTTTGGCTACACTACATCTTTCTTTCGTGGAAAATAACAAAGTACATTTCAGGTCACATGGTTCACCCAAGTCACTTATTTGCCACATAGACAGAGACTTCTCTCAGCCATCTTCCCTCATAAAAAAGGAGGGATGACGATGAGGGAGAAGAGAAGAGGGGGCTTATTTACTTTCCCAAGCTTTTCTGCATTTAGTTGGCAGAGTCTTGGAAGGGAGATTCTCGTGGAAAAAAAAAACCCATTTCATCTGGAACAAAACAATTAAGAAAAAGAAAAACAAATTATCTTTATGTCTTCTGCAACTTGGAGTTATTGCTCAAACAAACCACGGATCTCAGAACTCTTGCTCATCTTCTGTGTTTTCTCCAGCTTCCTTCCCCAGTGAATGCAGAAATCCTCAGAAATATGGTCTTCTCTGAAGTTTCATTATGTGTCTTTCATGAGTGTTTACTTTTAAGGCAATTATAGTAAATAGAAATGAGGTGGCAATATGCTATTTTCACCCGACCCTCTTTTCCCTTATTTTGGTAACACCATTGTGGGTCATTCTCTCCTTGATGAAAAATTTTCCATCCTGTTTTCCAGCGTATTATTTTTATGTATTTGCCAGGTTGCTTACAGGCACTGCAGCACCAGCGAAAGGTTTGTGAACCATTCGGTAAGTGGTTCCTGCTCGAATGAATTACCTAGCTTTCATGAACAGCCAGGCAGAAGCAAAGCAGGCAGGAAAATAATGAATACATTTGTACCATGGCACTCTCCCCAGCTATGAGCTTCTCACAACCATACAATTTCCCCACGAGGAAAGACAAGATTGCACTGTCATTAGAATAGGTAATCATTAGATTTATCTTTGATATAATTTGTAGCATCTTAAACATTTCTATGCAGCCTCATTACTGCCAGGAGTCCTCTTTAACTGAGATGATAAGTAAATAAAGTAGAAATTACACACCAACAAGAACCTGGAATATGTTGTTTTAGTATATGTCTGAGAGCTCCCTTCAGCAAACCTAATCTGCACAGCAGTTACCATTATTTCTACCTCAATGAGCATCTCCTAATTGCTGTGTTATTGCTTGTGAAGAAAATATATTATTAAAGTCCACAACTCATGACTTGTTGCACATCTACCCATGAAAAAACTTTCATTTCATCAGCTTTTAATCAGTTTCAAATGGGATGATCAGCAGAGGAGCTCCCCCCTCCTCCTGAATATCTGTTCATTACCATTTCCTAATGTCAATGTACCCTTCTCACAGTCAGGATGCATTCATAATTTATTCAGAGACCTGAAGATTTTATTAAACCAAATCTCTTTAACTCTCCATGAATTGGCTCAAGATGATTTTGGTGGCTTTTTGTAATGAACCACAATTAAAAACTTAAAAGTCTCAGAACCCCCTTTTAGTTGTTCATGTTTTATGCTCTACTGTTGGTCTGCTGCCAGATAATGATCCACAGAGCATTAAAATTTTGTATTAATATTATCTTTACAAATACAATATTGCTCAGTGGAGGATGAGGTTTGCAAAGGGTTCTTGCTTCATAGGTATGTGTTAGGTGGTTGTTAGAAATTTTAGGTGATATTTGAAGCTGACATCTTTGTCTCTGGGTTAGTCACCTAAATTCTCAAGACCCATGTTCTTCCTTTCCTGGAGGATATTCTAGAATAAGTTAATCATACCAACTGGCTTTCAATCAAGGTGAAATCACAACAGCCTTATGATCTCTGAATGAATTTAAGCAGAATAATAAATTTGAAAAATAGAATGGATTTCATTATTTAATGACCAATTATGCCTTCCTTAATGATTCAAAATAATACAGATCAAGGGCCATAAGCATATATCAATCAATAATATGGCCAATAGTATACATCCTTGCAGAAGTAGTAAATTAGTGTGTTATTGTTCACTTATGTGGGGCGGGGGGGACTTGGAAGAATGATCATCAACACTCAGTAAATTCCTCCCAACATACATAATTCCAATAAGTATTTGATTTTTCTAGGACCCTTAAGATATCAAAATGACAGGGGTCAGAATTCAGATAAGTTTTAAATATTTAGAAGAGTTGAGAAGCAGAGGTAAAGGGTTTATTGATTAAACACTCTGCTTTAGGAAGGACACACAAGAAGTGGTAAAAGATTAGGCTGGCATTCAGCTAGAGAACCATATTAGCTGAATCAACCAGTACAGTTATCCCAGTAAGTTATTAAATCTTATCTCAAAGGCCTCAAATGTACAGATTTGTCCTATTATCCTTAAGATTCCAGGTCAGTCTAGGGGTGCCTGGGTGGCTCGATTGGTTAAGCATCCAGCTCTTGATTTCGGCTCAGGTCATGATCTCACAGTTGTGAGACAGAGCCCACGTAGGACTTGGTGTTGCAAGTGCACCTGCATAAGATCCTGCATAAGATCTCTTTCTCGGGACGCCTGGGTGGGTAGTCAGCTGAGTGTCTGACTTCGGCTCAGGTCATGATCTCATGATTCATGGGTTCGAGTACCGTGTCAGGCTCTGTGCTGACAATGTGGAGCCTGCTCTGGATTCTCTGTCTCCCTCTCTCTCTGCCTCTCCCCTGCTCATGCTCTCTATCTCTCTCAAAACAATAAATAAACATTTAAAAAATAATTTAAGAAAAGATTCTCTCTCTCTTTCCCCCACCACAACCACCTGTAACACTCCCGTGTCCATCAAGAGTCTAGTCAACCCTGTAACTACAAATGTCAGATTGGCTCTATTCTAAAAAAAAGTAGGCTTTTTAAAAGTAATACCAGCCATTGGGGTTCCTGGGTGGCTCAGTTGGTTAAGTGGCTGACTCTTGATTTTGGCTCAGGTCATGATCTCATGGTTCCTAAGTTCAAGTCCCATATCGAGCTCTTTATTGACAGCACAGAGCCTGCTTGGGATTCTCTTTCTCTCTTTCTCTCTCTCTCTCTCTCTCTCTCTCTCTCTCTCTCTCTCTCTCTCCCCCCTCCTCTTGGTCTGCCCCTCCCCCACTCGAGTGTGTGTGTGTGTGTGTGTGCGCGCGCGCGTGTGTGTGTCTGTGTGTGTGCGCGCGCGCATGCATGCTTTCTAAATAAATAAATAAACTTAATAAACAAGAACACCATCCTGTTGGGAAAAAGACCACTCTAGGCCAGAGTGGAAGACCACTCTAGGCAAGGGAGGAAGATCTTATAGAATTTGTTTCATGAAGCTTTGCCTTCAGCTTTTTGCAAATTCCACAAGAAACAAACATAAGAGCTCTGCCTCTGAATTTTCCACAAAGACAGTATTAAATATATTATCTCTACTAGTAGAGTATATGGTTCAGAGGATCAGATCTATAATCATACCACCCAGATTCAAATTCTGACTCCATCATGTATCACTTGGATGACTTCTTGCAATATTTTGCTTCAGGTTCCTTATCCGTAATGGACACAATCATACTTCCTATCTTCTGGACTTGTGGAAATTAACAGAATAATTGCATATGAAGGAAGCCCTTAGAACAATTATTAAGGAGTGCTCAATAAATGTTAGTTATTATTCACCCAATGGACAGATACTTAATGGGTGCCCACTATATTTTAGATATTCTATAGGACTGGAGATTTAGCAGTGTAGTGAGCAAAACTGACTAAAATTTCTGCCTTTTGGGGGCCCATTTCAGTCAATAGACAAATAAGTAAAATATATAATATGAAAATGATATTCTACCAAATGGTTTAAGTGCTATAGAAAAATATTAAGGCAGTAGGAATATAAGGAACACTGAAGTTATAATCTTACATGCAGAAGGAGGAGAACTCATTAAGAAGGTGACATCTGAGTGCAGACTTAAAGGAGATAAAGGAGTGGGCCAAAGAGATATCTGAGGGAAGACTGGTTTGTGCAGGAGAAATAGCCAGTAAAAAATCTCTGATGCAGAGCATGCCTGATGTGCTCTAGAAATAGCACAATAAATATTAGCTGCTAGTGTTTGGGATATATTTGCATTCCTAAACTTCTTTAAGAGTAGATACCATATCTATTATTTCTTTTCATCTATCATGAGGCTTGGTTCAGTACTGGGTGGAAAGTAGAAGGGTGTTTCTTATAATAAGTTGCTGACTCTCTGCGTCAGAATGACACCACTTGTCAAAAAACAAAAAAACAAAAAAACAAAAAAATAAATAAATAAAATAAAGTAGCCCCCATCTCAGAGCTACAAAATCTTTGACATTGGATCCCTGGAATCTGCATTCAGATCTTAGCAGGAAACGCATGTTGGTCTGATTGATTTCTTTTTATTTCTATACAGATCCACAGATCCACGCATCTGCATTACTCTAGCCCTGCCCTGCATCTGCCCTACAGATGGATGAACTTGGAATCTACTTTGGAGAGAGATGCAGTATTTGATAAAAGCCAGAAAGCATGCTGGCATACATTTACATTGGATGAAGTACCAATTCTACTTAGCTATAGCATGAAATGCTTCTTTTATTTGCATGGGAGATCAACCATATAAGGCATAATAACTTCTTTCAAAAGTTCATTGCTAGTCCCTTACTAGCTTCTCCCAGCAGGGATGGCTGGCAGCTCTTCTTGCAGTAAGTGGAAAGCCATAGTCTGTCAAAGCATCAAGCACTAATGAAATAAACAAAAACTTTCCTTACCTGAGGCAGGTGCGAAAGCCTGCTACTCTAAGTGCCCCCACTGGACACAATTTAGACTTGCTTTCAAATGCTAAAAAACAAATAGGTTCTCCTAAGTGCAATTAAAGCTCAGCCACACATTGAATCTATTGATACTGATGGAGTTATTTTGATTCCAAGGCTCTTAAGAGTTGTTCCTGAGAACATCCCATAATTTGGTAATTATTATCTTATGCTAATATATGACAAGGAATGTTAAAAACATTCATGAGCTTCCTAGTCTTTTTTTAATAATCTTGAATCAATACTGACTATTTCTCCAAAGGACAAAGTAGTTGCGTGCCGTTATAGCGCAGTATGATTTGATTCAAATGATTAAATATACCGTTTTAATAAGATGTATTTCCATATTAAGAATACTTTATACCCCTCCTGTTCCACAGCTCCCCTTCCTTACTCTGGAATAAAAGCCAAATTCCCAGCCCATGCCAGTTATTTTACTATTCCTTTTGACTTAAAGATTGTATTGAAGAGGTTTTGTTCTATTGTGTTATTTGAGCCATACTCACAAATATCTCCAGTTCTTACCATCAAAAATTTACACTGTGGGCAAATGAAATTTCTATGGCAGGATGACAGAGGATACTATTAATCAGTGTTCCAGGGCAACAGGCTTATCCCAGGGCCATCCCCAGCAAACCAGGAAGTATAGTCATCATGTCTACAGGCATCCTTTTAGACTTAAAGAAATAAACATAAAAATTTGTGGGGTCAGGAATGTTCTCAACAACATTGCGCATAATATCTCTTCTAGAGGCCGATTAATATGCATCCCATGCCCATATAACTTAGATTATTAGCAGAGAGAACAAAAGGCCAGCAATCTTCAGCCAGGAAAGGAGAGTTGAGAATGTGGGACAGGAGGGGTGCCTGGGTGGCTCAATCGGTTAAACATCCAACTTCAGCTCAGGTCATGATTTCAGATGCTGGAGCCTGCTTTGGATTCTGTGTCTCCCTCTCTCTCTCTGTCCCTCCCCTGTTTGTGCGCTCTCGCTCTCTCTCTCTCTCGCTCTCTCTCAAAAATAAATCAACATTAAAAAAAAATTAGAGGGGCGCCTGGGTGGCTCAGTCGGTTAAGCGTCTGACTTCGGCTCAGGTCATGATCTCACGGTCTGTGGGTTCGAGCCCCGCGTCAGGCTCTGTGCTGACAGCTCAGAGCCTGGAGCCTGTTTCAGATTCTGTGTCTCCTTCTCTCTGTGACCCTCCCCCCGTTCATGCTCTGTCTCTCTCTGTCTCAAAAATAAATAAACGTTAAAAAAAATTAAAAAAAAAAATTAGAATGTGTGACAGGACATCACCAACTAGGGCAATATGGTAGAAGAAAACTAACAACTGAGGAGCATATAGTCCCTAGGCTCCTAAGCCTAAAGAAGGATGTTTAAGAAGATGCTGAGAAACAATAGCCCATGAAAAAGATAGAAGAGGATATTTAAGATAGGCCTGACCTATTGTCTTTTCCCCTAATGTGGAAGAATTCAGGATGCTGTGCACAATATTCAAGCCCTTGAATTTCCTCCCACCTAGCCCTTCACCTTTCCCCATCATCTCTCCCTACCTGAACTCTTCATTCTCTCTTGGGTCCCCAAAACCTAAGTGATTGCAACAGGCACGTCGCTCAAACTGGAATATGGCAAATAGCTTTGCTCCCAGACCCATAAAAGGCCACTAAGCAGAACGCACCTCATAATCATTCTCGACAGCAACTAATGATTTATTATTATTGATCAATGTGATAAAAGCTACTTGTTTGTGATTTTTTTAATGTTTACTTATTTATTTTGAGAGAGGAAGAGAGCACAAGCAGGGGAGGGGCAGAGAAAAATAGAGAGGGAGAATCCTAAGCTGGCTCCGGGCTATCAGTGCAGAGCCCTTATGGCACTCAACCCCACAGACCATGAGATCATTACCTGAGCTGAAATCAGAAGTCGGATGCTCAACCAACTGACCCACCCAGGTGCCCCATTGGTGATTTTTGACCATGTCCCAAACCAGGGTCATGCCAACTTCCATTGTCCATGCCACTTAGTGGTAGAGATTGAAAATTACACTGTGTCATGGCAATGAATCATCATTTAGCTGATGAATTCTTTGTTACACATGGCTGCTTTGAGTTTACTTAACATCAGAGGCAACTTTGATATGAAAACATTACTAAAATATACAAGAATGTAATCTGCATAAGATAAGTTAGATGAGCCTGTTGTGCTCATCTAACACAAAGCCTGGCACTTAGTAGATGCTTACTAAGTATTTGATGATTGATTGGTAGAGAGAAAGACTTTCAAGAAACCATACAACCCAATAAATTATAAATTTATGGGAACACAGATGAGGGAAAAGTAATTTTACTTATGAGGAATTAGAAGAAGATACAGAGAACTAACATTTGAGCTGTATCATAAAGGATAACTAGAAATTTAATAGAATAGAAAAATAAAACAGGAGACAAACATTTTCAATAGAACAATAGAAATAAGAATAAAGATGTGGAAGTGCATTGGCTTTTGATAAAACAGTCAGAATAGTGAACATTTTGGGTAATGATATAACTCTAGAAGAATAATAGGCTAAGATTATGTTTTGCAAGATCTTGTAAACATGCTAAGAAATTAGGACTTAATCTTATAAGAAATGACAGTGCAGAAAGGAGAAGGGTCCCTCAGACACAGCTATTACACTTTTAAACATTTCTCCTTAAGATTAAATAGACAAGTGTGTAAAGACATTTGTTCAGGAATGTTTATCACAAAATTTATTACAATATTTGAAATTCTAAGTAACATAAATGGCCATTAAAGGGGGTTGAAAATTAAAGGAATGATAGCCCGCCCATAAAATGTAACCACTAAAAATGATGATGATGGTCTTTATTTATTGATATGGAAAAAATATCTACACTATATTAAGGGGAAAAAGGAGGCTACAAAATATGCAGAGCATGATCTCATTTTTGTTTTGTTCTATTTTGTGCTAGGTGATAAATGCATAGAAAAGATTCTGGAAGGACATATACCAAAATGTTAGCAATGGTTATTTCTGGGTAGTGTGATTATAGAAAATTTTTATTTCTTTGGTTTATATATGTAGAGTTTATATAGATGTATGCTATATACATATATCCATATTGTCTATTTTTTACAACGTGCATGTATTATTTTTATCATCAGAAAAAAATAATATATTTTTAAAGAAGTTCATTTTATTGATAACTTTATTTACCATATGAGATTTACTTCATTTTTCTCTTTGTTCCTGTGTCTCTGATTCTCTCTGTTAGGTCATAAATATCTAAATCTATCTTTCATGGTCATCTTCACCCTGGCTGGAAACACTTGAGGGCAATTTACTTAATTGTTCCTAAGTGCCTGAATAGTGTTGCAAGAAGTTTGGCAAGAAAATAGTATTCAACTTTCAGAATAATAATCACATTATGAAATTACAGGTCCAACTGAAACCTGGTAAGAGTATTGAATGAAGAAAAGTAGTCACTAAAATCTATAAGACATTGTAAAGACACAGGAAGGAAAGCAGAAGGCAGTCCAAATGAGGGCATAATTGAGTTCAATGACCATGGTGGGAAAGAAACCTTCACATTTTAACAATGGTTGTATAAAACTGCGATAATTGCAGACTGCAGTCAGAAAATGAGGAGATCAGATCTGTCAGAGAGCATTAAACATCAACTCTTCAGGGACCAATTAGAATCTATACCAAGACAAAAGTAAATTCAAGCCATAAACTGAGTCTATCCTGGCTCTCCTAGAGCTCACATACAAAAGACCAAAGAGTTCTGATGGCATAGGTGAAATACATAGAGCAGGGCAAGAGATCACAAAAACATATCTTTCTCAAATTTAAAAAACATGAATGATAAGCTGGGAAGATGAGTGTATGAAATTCTCACTCAGAAAGAAGCAGAAAAGAAAGCAAGATGTTTAGGGAATTCCTTACCCACACTTGAATTATTTTTAAATGAGATGGTGTAGATAACACCTACTTTATTATGATTAACAATATTTACTTAATAAAAAGGCACTTGTAGTTCACTACTATATCCTTAGTGACTAGAATAATATTGGGAACATAGTAGATGCTCAGTAGATGTTTATATTATGAATTTTCCATTAATGAATTTTAGAAGGAAAATATGTGATTGATTTAGACAAATAATAAATCTGAGAACTCAGGGTGCCTGGGTGGCTTAGTCGACTGGGCATCTCACTTAGGCTCAAGTCATGACCTCATGGTTCATGGGTTTGAGCCCTGCGTTGGGCTCTGAGGTGACAGCCCAGAGCCTGGAGCCTCCTTCAGATTCTGTATCTCTGTGTGTCTCTGCCCCTCGCCTGCTTGCACTCTGTCTCTCTCTCCCTCTCTCTCTCAAAAAATAAACACTTAAAATAATAATAATAATAAATCTGAGAACTTAAAAATAATGATTCTGGTGAAATATATTAAATTCTTGATAATAAAGACATGAAGTATGAATAATTGAAAAGTCACTTACTTGTTGCTGAAACATAATGATCTCAAAGGCCACTTTAGTATTCTATAATGATGGGTAGAATGGAGTTGCAAAGTCTGGGACTGAAAATCAAGTGTTTGAATCCTGGGTCACCACTTAACTCTGTGACTTTGAATGAGTAAATTATTTACCTCATCTTTAAAATGAGGATGATAATATCTGCCCTACGCATATGGGCATTTTGATATTCAAACTAAATCACATGTATTTATACTGTAAATCGTTAAAATTCTAAATAAGAGATCTTTTGGTATAGAAGAGGATTTGGGGGGCAACTTTTCCTCCATTATATTAGGTTCAACAAAGGCCTTGAAAATTGGGTGGTGGAAAAAAACAAATGGTTATCTTCCATTAAGAGCATTACAATCATTATCTCTTTACTCCAAAACATAAAAGTATCCTAATTTTAGGGATGAAGAACTGATGTTTAGAGAGGGCTGTACAACCTGTAACTGGTGAAGTGATTAATTCAGTATTAAAATGCATTCCTTTGCTGTGTACTGCTGTGACAAATTACCACAGAGTTGCTTAAAACAGAAATTTGTTCTCTCACAGTTTTGGAGGCTAGAAATCTAAAATCAGGGGTCAGTAGAGTTAGTTCCTTCTAGAAGCTCTGAGGCAGAATCTGTTCCAAGCTTCTCTCCTACTTTCTGGTAGTTACCAGAAATCTGTGGTATCCCTTGCCTTGTAGACATGTCACTCCAATCTCTGCCTCTATTTTCACATGGCATTTCTCCCATGTCTTTATCATCTTCTCGTAAAGACACAAGTCATATTGGATTAAGTACACCTACACCAGTCTGACCTTGTCTTAATGAATTACATCTTCAACAACGTATTCCTAAATAAGATCACATTTTGAGGTACTGGGGGTTAGGACTTTAACATGCCTTTCTGAGGAGACACAACTCAACCCACAACAAATGGGTATCCTCAGAACTTCAGGTTATTGAAAATTAATCAAATTAACCACGTTATTTAAATGGGTAATTTTATAGGTTGAGTCACAAGAAGAGGAAAATCTATAGCAGTCCAAACTTCTGTCAGTAGCCATCAGTCAGCAAAAGTATTTAAAATCTAATAGAGGCAAAGTTAGAAGAAAATTACAATTTTAAAAAGCACCCAGTACAGCTCCTAATTGTATTAATTCTATGTAAAAAGCACCTCAAAAAAAAGCCTGTAAAGTTACTAGCCTACTGTTGTATTCAGATAAACAGTTTAATTACCATGTAAGACGGGACTCTAACCCCATACATCTACCCACATGCAAATCATCCTGAAGATTACTTTCCAGAGAATTGAAATCTGGAGGAGAGAAGCCCCTCATTCTGTCATCAATGTGTGTTGATTTCAGTGAAGCATAAAGGCACCCAAGCACAGAAAGGTAGGTGGTAGGAGTAGAAAGCTTGTCATTACCCAGCAGTATAGATTGTGTTATTGTGTCTGACCCTGAGTTCTGCATGGTCAACCACCTCTGCATTGAGTACCCAGGGGATAATTCATCATAAATGAAAATGTTCTTGGTAAAGGTGGGGGAGGAGTCAGTGGTCATGGCTAGAGCCAGGATTTATGACATTATAATAAGTTAATTAACTGCTGCACTCATTGCTTCTTAAAGAATGAGAATAGCATCTAAATGAACATGCTTATTAGGAAAGCTATCTTAAGGCATACCAAATGCTTGTTAGGGAAGATGTCTTAAGATGAATTAAAATACAGAGCTTTATGAGGTCTGGGCCTACACATTAGTCATAAGAACTAGAGAATTATAGGCTAATGATGTCATAAAGATCTGATTGGGTTACATTTGTGAGCATGTGCTGAAATGGCCAGTTCAGGAAGATCAAGGCAGCCCTACTAGGAATAAGTTAATTTTACTACAAAATAACCAGTATACATGGATATTTGGCAAGATTCTGAAACTCGTGAACACGAGGTTAATAAATGGGGAGAAAAATCTTGATGCACTGTTTTGAGTGATTTCAATACAGACAAGAAATCATTTTAAAAAAGAAGATTATTTAAAAATATTTTATAAGAACAATTATACACAAAAAAGCAAGGGGAAAATGTTCCGAGAATGTATGCTGCTGTAGGCCACTGAAAATCTAATCAAGAGAAAAGGATAAAAATTTCACAAAGTTTTTAAATGAAAAGTGGAACATAACAGAAGATTTAGAGTCTAATGTGGTTGTATATTCATAAATTTCAAAATATCAAGGAATTTAATGCATTATGTGAACTAAAATATATGAAAATTAACACAATGCTTAAAAATTAAAATGAGTTGAGAAAGTTATCCGTAAGCCACATCTGAGCCTCTAGAAAAGGAATCCGGGCTCATAATAGATGTACTAGTAAATTCTCTCAAACTTTTAAGGAACAGATCTTTGCCACGTTATATTATCTGTTTCAGAGAATAGAAAAAGATTAAAACTAATTCAGATAATTCTAAGAAGAAACATATCCTAATTTCTGCATTTCTAATATATTCCAGGAAAAAAATGTAGCTGAATATCACTTAATAAAGATAACAAAAGACCCAAATAAAATGCTAGCAAATAGAAATTAATAATATAGTTAAAGAGTTTATTATAGAAATCTATTAATAGTCTAAAATTAGGAAATCTATTAATATATAACATTAATAGATTTAAATTCAAGCCAATATATAAAAGATAACCATCTTAATAGTAGTATACTATATTTAACATATCTTTAAGACATCTAATTCAAACCATCAGCCAACATTTTATTTGACAGTGAAAATAACAGAATAATTCTCAATGAGATATGATTAAAATACAGATATGTCAAATTGTTATTATTTAATATTAATATAACTAATGATAACATTATCTGACATTTATTGAGTTCTTATGTTATGCCAGTAACTGGTTAAAAGATATACATGTTATTTATTTAACATTATTTCAAAAGTTCTTAAGACACAAAACACAAAACTACAAGTGTTAGAAAGAGACAAAATGTGATTATATACAGTTGACTGGCTTTTAGAGCATAAAAATAGAAAAAAATAAAATGAAAAGCTATTAGAATTCATTAAAGTTTGTTATAACAGCCAGACAAGAGATAAATATTTTCATATACCAAATAACAATGTAATAGGAAAAAATGTAAATCAAAAAGAGAGCCCATTTATAATCACAAAGAAAATTTTAAATTAAGAAAAAATAATGTCTTATATGACAATAAATGCAATACTTCATTGAAAGATAAAAAAGTAAGAAAAAAACTGAATAAAAGAAAAGCCTAACATATTCCTAAGTGGGAAACCTTAATTTTTATGAAATAAAAGTTTTGCTCAAAATGTTTAGTGCATTTATTAAAATTTTATTTCCAATCCAAATGGAGTTTTTTTTTCTGGAGTTTAACCAACTGATTCTAAAATCAATTTGAAAATATGGATAGAAGAGTAATAATCGTTGTAAAGACAGATCAATGTTGTTTATTTTATTTTGACTTCAAGTTTTTATATAAATTCTAGTTAGTTAATGTATATGGTAAAATTGGTTTCAGGTGAAGAATTTAGTGATTCATCACTTACATATAACATCTAGTGCTCATTACAATAAGTGCCCTCCTTAATACCCATCATCCATTTGACCCATTCCCCCACCAACCTCCCTTCATCAACCCTGTCTCTTCTCTATAGTTAAGAGTCTCTTACCGTTTGCTGCCCTTTCTCTCTTTTTTTTTTCCCCTCTTCCCTTATGTTCACATGTTTTGTTTAAATTTCACATATAAGTGAAATCATATGGTATTTGTCTTTCTCTGACTGACTTATTTCACTTAGAATGATATACTCTAGCTTCATCAACATCATTGCAAATGGAAAGATATCATTGATTTTGATAGCTGAGTAATATTCATATATATATTCATATATATAATATATATTATATAATAATAATTATAATTATATATATATATATATATCCATAATCTGGCTATTGTTGAAATGCTCTAATAAACATTAGGATGCATGTGCCCCTTTGAATCAGTATTTTTTTATCCTTTGCGTAAATACCTAGTAGTGTAATTGCTGGACCATAGAGTAGTTCTATTTTTTACATTTTGAGGAACCTCTATGTTGTTTTCCAGAGTGGCTGCACCAGTTTGCATTCCCAACAACAGTATAAGAGGGTTCCCCTTACTTTACATCCTCGCCAATATCTGTTATTTTCTGTGTTGTTAATTTTAGCCATGACAGGTGTGATGTGGTATCTCATTGTGGTTTTGACTTATATGAGTGATTATGAGTGATGTTGAGCATCTTTTCTGGAGGACAGAGATTAATTTTAACAAAATATTAAAACACATAAAACTAAAGAAATTAGAACGTATCAGTAAGTATAAGAAAATACAGATCAGTAGGAAAGAATAGGTCAGTAAAAATACACCTCATTATATATAGACATTCAGTATTTGAGTAGACCTGTATGACATAGAAGAGGAAAGGTAAAATTTTAACCAAAAATAATCATACCTTATCTACAAGAGGAATATAACATTTAATTTATTTTAAGCCTATAATGAGAGAAGGAATTTGTAAACTGAAAGTCAATTGGAAGACAGAAAAGTAGAGGGGAGGGAAGGAAAAGGCAATGGAAGACTTTTATAAATTAAAATAATTGTTTAAAAAAACATCTGTTAATGTCTTAATGGGGGTCATGAGATCCAGCCCCGAGTCTGGCTCCACAATGGGTGTTAAGCCTGCTTAAGATTCTCACTTTCCCTCTGCCCTTTCCCCACTCATGCTTGATCTCACTCTCACTCTCTCTCTTTCTCTCTCTAAAAAGAAAGAAAGAAAGAAAGAAAGAAAGAAAGAAAGAAAGAAAGAAAATTAGAACTAGAACAAAGTGAAAGAACAGACTACCTAAAAACTGTACCAGAAAAATAAAGAGCAGGATTAAAAGATAAGTTAAGGAAAATACTTGTGGAGAATGCACAAAGAGATGATGTCTTGGGGGTTCCAGTTCAAGATGGTGATGTAGGAAAACTCTGAACTCATCTCCTCCACGGAAGACACCAAATCACACTTACTAATAAAATAATTGCTCCTGAAGAAGAACTGAGGGCTGACTGAACAGCTACAGAACTACCCAAGACAGAGAGAGTGGCAAGAGAACAGCAAGAGAGAGAGACACAAAGTAACAGGGAAGCCCCACCCTCAAGAATGTCAGTGGAGAGGGGACAGATCCCTCTGTCCTTGGGCACAGAAGAAAGCTGTGGTTTAAAAGAGCAACTAGCATATAAAAGAAACACCAGAACTGTGACAAATGGCAGAGGAGATACAGGTAAGTTCTCCTGGTCAGGATTGGAGAATGACACAGTTTACATTGCCACCACCTCAAAAGCATAGACTGGAACAGTGTTCAGACACCATGGCAGGCAGGTCAGATTGTCACAGAGGGCTTACAACCTCAGCAAGCCCAGGGTACACAAGACCACACCAGCCACCCTGTGGTACTGGAGCACAGAAAACGAGCCATGATTTTATGTTTGTTTGCTTGTTTTAATTTTTACTGTCTTATTTTATTTTATTTTTTTACTTTTTAAAATTTGTCTTGTCTTTTTTATTTTTATTTTTCTCTTTTCTCTTTCTTCATTTTCCTTTTGTCTCTTTTTCTTTTTTTATTTTTTCTTTCTCCTTTTATTTTACTATTTGTTTTTTTTTCTTTTTTTTCTTTTGTTATTATTAGCTTTTAAAAATTCTCTCTGTAAAATGCCATGGCTTAAAGGACTAGCATATACGACCACTTCTCCAGTCAAGCAGCAAAACTCACCAAGCACACACAGTCTGCATAGGGGTAACCATACACAGGGCCCCTCCTTCAACTTTAGAAGTAGCCATTTTGCCTAATCCATAGAAACAAACAGAGAAAGTCAAGCAAAATGAGGAGACAGAGGAATGTGCTCCAAAAGAAAGAGCAAGAAAAAAGCACAGTAAAATAATGAAATGAGAGAGATAAACAATATACTTGATAAAGAACTTAAAATCATGATCATAAAGATACTCACAGCATTGGAAAAAAGAATGAAGAACTTAGTGAGAACTTTAACAAAGAGATAGACAATATTAAAAAGAACCAAGGGTGAAGAATACAATAACTGAAATTAAAAAAAAAAAAACACTAGAAGGAATCCACGGTATTACAGAATGCAGAAAAATGTATCAGCAATCTTGAAGATAGTAATAGAAAACACACAAGCTAAACAGCAAAAAGAGAAAATAACTTTTAAAAATGAGGATAGATTAGGAGGTCTCTTGGGCAACATCAAGGAAACAAACATTTGCATTATAGGGGTCCCAGAAAAAGAGAAAGATGTAGAAAACTTATTTGAAAAAATAATAACTGAAAACCTCTCTAACCTAGGGAGGGAAATAGACCTCCAAGTCCAAGAAGCACAGACAGTTCAAAACAACATGAACCCAAAGAGGTCCACACCATGGCACGTGATAATTAAAATGTCAAAGGTTAAAGATAAAGAGAGGATCATAAAGGCAGTAAGAGAGAAACAAAAGTTACCTACAAATTGAGAACCTATAGGACTATGAGTTGATTTTTCACAGAAACTTTACAGGCCAGAAGGGAGTGGCATGATATATACAAAGTGCTGAAAGGAAAAAAGCTTCAACAAAGAATACTTTACCTGGCAAGGTTGCCATTCAGATTTGGAGGAGAGATAGAGCTTTCGAGAGAAATAAAAGATAAAAGAGTTTATTACCACTAAAACAGCTTTACAAGAAATGTTAAAGGAACTTATTTCAATGGAAAAGAAATGGCCACAATTAGACACGAGAAAAATATGACTAAAAATATATAAAATATGAGAACATATACATAAAATGTGGAGAAGGGAGTAAAAAGGGAAGAGAAGAGGAAAAAGTCTTTTTTCTTTTTCTGTTTTTTTTAAGAATGTGTTTGAACTTAAATGACCATCAAATTTATATGTGCTATTTACTTAAAATGTTATATATGAACCTCATGGTAACCACAGATCCAAAATCTATGACAGATACACAAAAAAGAAAAAGAAAAAAAGCAAAAAAAAAATCCATTATAGATACTCATCAATCACAAATACAGACAACAAGAGAAGAAGAAAGGAACAAGCAAGAACTACAAAACCAGAAAACAAATTATATACACTATAAAACCAGAAATAAATCACACACACACACACACACACACACACACACACACACACTGGAAAAAAAAACACATGCACATGAGGACTAAAGAACATGACATTAAACAACCAATGGGTCAATGAGTCAATCAAAGAAAAAATAAAAAACATACATGGAGACAAATGAAAATGAAAACACAATGATCCCAAATCTGTGGGACATAGTGAAAGCAGTTCTAAAAGGGAAGTATATAGCAATACAGGCCCACCTCAAGAAACAAGAAAAAAATTAAGTAGACAATCTAACCTTATTCTTAAAATAAGAAGAAAAAGAACAAACAAAACCCAAGGTGAGTAGAGAAATGAAATAATAAAAATAAGAGGAGAAATAAATGACATAGAGACTAAAAAGACAATAGAAAAAAAAACAGTGAAACAAAGAGCTAGTTCTTTGGAAAGATAAACAAAATTGACAAAGCCTTAGCCAGTCTCAACAAGAAAAATAAGAGAGAGGACCAAAAAAATCAGAAATGAAAGAAAAGTAACAACTTGGTGTCACAGATATACAAAAAAATTTAAGAGTATACTATGAAAAACTATATGCCAACAAACTGGGCAACCAGGAAGAAATGGATACATTCCTAGAAACATACAATCTTTCAAAACAGAACCAGAAGAAATAGATAATCTGAAGAGACTGATTACAAGTAACAAAATTGAATTGGTAATCAAAAAAATACCAAAAAATGAAAGTTCTGGACCAGATGGATTCACGAATGAATTCTACCAGACACTTAAAGAAAAGTTAATACCTATTCTCCTCAAACTATTCCAAAAAGTAGAAGAGGAAAGAAAGCTTCCAAATATATTCTATGAGGCCAGCATTACCCTGATACCAGAAAAAGATATCAGGAAAGAGAGAGAGAGAGAGAGAAAGAGGGAGAGAGAGAGAGAGAGAGAGAGAACTACAGGCCAATATTCCTGAAGAACATAGATGCAAAAATCCTCAACAAAATATTAACAAACCACATGAAACAACACATTAAAAAGATCATTCACCATGATCAGGTGGAAGTTATTCCTGGGATGCAAGTATGGTTCAATATTCACAAATCAAAGTCATACACCACATCAACAAAATGAAGGATAAAATCATATAATCATCCTAATAGGTACAGAAAAAACATTTGACAAATTTCAACATGCACTCATGGTAAAAACTCTCAATATAATGGGGTTAGAAGGAACATGCCTCAATGTAATGAAGTACATATATAAAAAAACCTACAGCTAACATCACCCTCAATGATGAAAAACTGAGAACTTGCCCTCTAAGGTCAGGAATAAGACAAGGATGCCTACTCTTGGCAATTTTATTCAACATAGTACTAGAAGTCCTAGCCACAGCAATCAGACAAGAAGAAGGAATGAGACATCCATTTTGGTAAAGCAGAAGTTAAACTGTCACTGTTCACAGACAGCATGATACTACACATAGAAAATCCTGAAAATTCCACCAAAAAAGTACTAAAAGTAATAAAATAATTCAGTAAAGGGACAGGATACAAAATTAATATCTCAAAATTGACAGCATTCTTATATACTACCAAAAAGGTCATAGAAAGAAAAATTTTAAAAAAATAACATCATCTAAAATTGCACCAAAAAATGAATAAATAAAATACCTAAGAATAAACTTAACCAAAGAAGTGAAAGACCTGTACTCTGAAAACTATGAAACACTGATGAAAGAAATTGAAGATGACACAAACAAAATGGAAAAATATTCTATGTTCATGGATTAAATAATTAATATTATAAAAATGTTCATATTACTCAAAGCAATTTACTAATTCAGCACAATCCTGATCAACACACCAACAGCATTTTTCACAAAACTAGAACAAATAATACTAAAATTTGTATGGAACCACAAAAGACCCCAAAAAGCTAAAGCAATCCTGAAAAAGAAGAACAAAGCCGGAGTTATTGCAATTCCAAATTTCAAAATATACTACAAAGCTCTAGTGACCAAAACTGTTCCATACAACTGGCACAAAAATAGATACATAGATCAATAGAACAGGGTAGAGGCTCCATAAATAAACCCACACTTATATCATCAATTAATCTATGACAAAGGAGGCAAGAATATACAATGGGAAAAAGGCAGTTTTTTCAATAAATGGTATTACATGTAAACAAATGAAACTGGACTCCTTTCTAACACCATACGCAAAAATAAGTTCAAAATCAATTAAAGATTAAAGACCTAAGTGTGAGTCCAGAAACCATAAAAATCCCAGAAGACAACACAGGCAGTAATTTCTCTGACATCAGCCATTCATCATGATGTCTCATGACATCAACATTTTTATAGATACATCTTCCAAGTCAAGGAAAACAAAAGCAAAAATTAACGATTGGGACCATGTCAAAATAAAAACTTTTGCACAGCAAAGAAAACCATCAATGTAACAAAAAGACAACCTACTGAATGGGAGAAGATATTTGCAAATGATACATTTGATAAGGGATTAATATCTAAAATATGTAAAAAAAAAAAAAAACCCCATACAACTCAGCACCAAAAAAAAAGTATAAAACAATCCAATTAAAAAATGGACAGAGGATCTTAATAGACATTTTTCCAAAGAAGACATACAGATGCCAAACAGACACATGAAAAAGATGCTCAACATCACTAATCATCAGGGAAGTGCAAATAAAAACCACAATGAGATATCCTTTCTCACCTGTCAGAATGGCTGAAATCAAGAAGACAAAAAACAAGTGTTGGCCAGGACATAGAGAAAAAGGAACCCTTGTGCAGTGTTGGTGGAAATGTAAATTGTGCAGCTACTGTGGAAAATAGTATGGAGGGTCTTCAAAAAATTAAAACTAGAAATACCATATGATTCAATAGTTCCATTATTGGGTATTTATCCATGGAAAATGAAAACACTAACTGAAAAAGATATATGCTCCCCATGTTTATTGCAGCATTATTTACAATAGCCAAGACACGAAAGCAACCTAAGTGTCCACCAACAGAGAATGGATAAGGGAAATCTGGTATATACACACAATGGAATATCACACAGCCATAAAAAGGGATGAGATCATGACATTTGAGATAACACGGATGGACCTAGAAGGTATTATGCTACGTGAAATAAGTCAGAATGAGAAAGGCAAATACCATATGATTCCACTCATAAATGAAATCTTTAAAAAATGAATAAACAAATAAAAAGCAGAATCAGAACTATAAATACAGAGAACAAACTGATGGTTGCCAGAGGGGAGAGGCATGGGGCAGGGGTGGGAAAAAATGGATAAAAAAGGGAGGGAGACACGGGCCTCCAGTTTTGAATTAGTAAAGGAATAGAAAAGCAGGAATAAAAAGCAGAGCATAAGGAATATATTCGATGGTACTATAATAGCAATGCAATGGGACAGATGGTGGCTGCACTTGTGGGGAACATAGCAGAACGTATAAACTTGTCAAATCACTAAGTTGTACACCTAAAACCGATGTAACATTGTGTGTCAACTGTGCTCAAAAACAAAACCAAAGCAGAGATTGATACACATCCCCTATGTTAGATAGGAGCCATACTGATGAGGTTAAACTCAAAAGCTGAAAGGGCCCAGGTAGAGAGTAATGGAGACAGGTAAAGGGGTCAAGCATGCATAAAGACCACATCTACAGCCAATGGGAGATGGCAGCCCAGGTTTTGGGGGGTAGGGGAGCATTCTAGTAGAGAGCTCTCATGCTGGCATGTGGGCCAGTATTGCTAGATCTGCTCTATGTAGGAGAAACTGAAAATTCACATCTTTTTTTAATGCTGGCCAATTCTTTCCAAAATGTGCTGACAATACAAAGCAAGCACAATGCCATATAATCTACCAGTTTACAGTCCTAACTGGCATGAACAGACAATTAGTTAATGAGGAAATATTATTAGTAAAAATACATAAAAAATGTGTTGAGGATCAACTACTTGTTTGAGAGTTAGCTTGTGAGTTATCACATCTTGTTTGTAAGTCATATGAGCCATATGACTATATGCAAGACTCTTTATGATGTAAGAAATTTCCAACAACCAAGAAGTAGTAAAGGTAGTATCTAGCTGTTACCCCTTTCTAATACCCACTTTCTAATGCCCATGATGAGCTCAGCATCTCACCATGGGGACTGTCCCATGCTCTGCCAGGAACATCCCTGCACTAGTTACCCTGTATTACATGCAGCTACCCAAAACTCACATTCTTTAGTTTTTGCTGTGTTCTTTCCTGGAACGTTGCCTATTCTTCATAAAGAAAATCTTATTTACTCTTTGAAGCTTAGTTCAAATGTTACTTCACTGTAAAACCCAAGGCAGAATTAACCATAAAATCAACTCATCTATTAAGTATATGCTTTGTGCCAGAGAGTGGCTGCTTACAGCAGCAAACAAGATAAAACTGCTGCCTTCATGGGACTTACACTCTGCTTTCCCACAGCACTTCACTCCTGTCTTACGGCCCTTAGCATGTTCATAGTTATGATCATTACAATTCCTGGAAACTGCTTATTCCCCCCACCAGACTGTGAGCTGCCTGAGAGAAAGACTGTGTCTCCCCATAAAACCAGCTCCTCCAGTAATTCATATCTTGTATTCCTTACTATTTCAGGGTTTGTAAATAGTTTGTGGATATAGCACACATTGAATATATGCAATATATTCAGTATATAGAGAAGCTATCCTATTATAAAAGACCACCATGACTCTGAAATTTTAAACTTTCTGTGGAAAAGAAATTCAAACTAGGATAAACTTTTTAAAGTAATTTAGAAGTCAAAACTATTCATCACAATTTCCCAGTACTCTGCTACATTGCTACATTCTGGTTTCCCTAAAACAGTGACAAAAACACTGAAACATTAATCAATCCAGATATCTGCTAATCACTCCTACAAGTTAATTTGAGCAACAGAGAAAGGAGTCAGTATTCTTAAATTAACCCTGCAGAGACATATTAGCATAGAAGCACAAGACAAATTCATTTTGACATCTGGAGTTCTGTGCAGTAACTATGCCCAAAACACCAAGTATATTGGTTATGCCCTCTTACAGCAACTGCAAAATCATTTCTTCTCAAGCCACAAAAGGTTTATGTAACAGTACTGTCTTGGGTCACAATGGCTAAGATCTACAGTTTCCGTCAGAAAAAAAAAAAAAGTATTCATTGTCAAGATAGGAAGTGACAGTGCAGAATCCAACACTACATTCAATGCTGTTCTGACTCTGAGCTCCCAGAATGCTTTGTAGGGCATATTGTGTGACTTATCAAGCTCTCTCTATGTCTATCTTCATCTGTGGACCGAAAGTTCTCTGAAAGTGAAAAGACACAGAACATGTATCTTGTAGCACTTTGAACAGTGAATTGAATTGGGTAGGTGCACAGTGGAGGTTTTCTCACTATTGGAATATATATTATGTTTTATCATACGACATGAATTACAAACATTTTGCGTTGGAGAGTAAACTATGACATTACAATGTTTTCAATGTTTGACATTTAAATCATCTGGCATCCTATTTATAATTCTCAACATAAAATATAGAAGATGATCAGATGAGAGAAGTCAAAGGACCTAATTGAACAGTAAGAAAGCCAGTACATAGACTTCTCTTTCAGGCTAGGGTCTTTTTATTTATGAGCTGCAATTAAAATATTAAAGCTGATATGCTTAAGGCATCTCATATTGAAAACTAGAATCATCCAAAGCCACAAAATTCCAAGTTATTTATTCTGAGATATTGACTGAATGCAATAAATTATCCTTAAATACAATCATTCAAAGATAGGATTATTGGGAGTAATAATCATTCATAATAGACATCATTCAATTATCCATCTATAAAACATTTTTGAGGGTCGATATTATAGAAAGATGAAGAGTCATCAGTAAGAACATACATAAGACATTGTCCCTATCACCATAGAACCTTATAGCCTAAAGGAAGACAAAAGATAAACATAGTTGGAGAAGCAGCTCCTGTTTGCCAGAGTTGATTTAAGTCATTGACTTGGAGGTATTTACAAGGTTCCACATTTGTTTCTCTACTTATCTGTGTTAGAAGGTCGTGTCAGAGAAATGAATAACACTCCATAGAGTCATAGGATTAGAGTTTGAAGAATCCTTAGAAATCATCTGGTTCCTCTTTTTTTTTTAACATATTCAAAAAGAAATGCATAAAAGTTAAGTGCCTTGTTCAAAATCACACACAATAGAGAAACAAATCTGAGACAAGAACGTAAGTTTTCAGTTCCTTCATTTTTCTACTTACATTGAGATAACTTTTAGGAAGAATAAGGTATTACCCACATTTATAGAAAAACTACAAATTGCTTCTAACATTAACATGCCCAACTATGTAGGCTCTCGTCTTTCAATTGACTTTTAGCAATTCTATCTCAGCTATAGTCTAGTGACCCCCCACAACAAAATGCATATCTCTTTATACATATTTTATAATTTGTTTTAAGATGTACTTTACAAGGTGTCTAAGTTTTCTCTGGTATCCTGATTTTAGTTAATAGCAGAAAACAACAAGACCAAAAATATAAAATAACAGTCCTTGATCTAGACCTGTTTAGCGTTCCAAAGAAAAAAATGCACCAGGGCTGCAGGCACATGAAAACATGTCAATCAGATGTAATTGCTCTCCAAGAGAAACACTTTTCAGGCAAGTAAAAAAGAACTCATCCTGAACACAAGGCTTTGTAGCGACAACTAATCTACTAATGACAAGCTCAGTTTGTTATTCTCAAACTCGTGGTTCAACAGTCAACATCTGAATTATGACAGAAAAGGACAACCTGGCCAAGTCATAGCTTTTAAACAATTGCAAAAATGATATGTGCAGGCATTTATAGCTGATATATTTATATTATATATATATATTATGTGTGCATATGTATATATATGTTATAATGATATTTCATTATATCATTAATAGTTGCTAAGAATAAAAGCTTTTAAGTACTTCATGGTTACTAATACCAATGCAGAAAAATATCAGAGCTCTAGCACATTAAGAAAAAAAAAAAGGCCCTCTGCTTTTTTGCACAATAACTCTTAAGGACACTCAATAGGCCAGATTCTGCCTGAAGACAGTGAAGCCCACGTCCCAGGGGGTACTATTTGAAGGCTATATTTGGCCGGATGCATATAAAGACAGCTTTAAAATTCTTTCAATATCTTTTTCCATTATTGCAGTCTACTTAAATGGAAACTTAATAATCCCTGCTACAGAGGACAACTGCTAACTTCAAAAAGAAGGTCTTGGCCTCTATTTTTGCTGCTTACATTCATTACCTGAAAACTGAGATGTCATATTTTTTGTAGCACAAAAGTTGGGGTATTCAGTAACTAGAAAGTATAAAAGTTAAACAAATAAAGCAATAAAAGAAAGGAACAGGAAAGAAAGAAAGAAAGAAAGAAAGAAAGAAAGAAAGAAAGAAAGATCACAAAAAATCCTATAAGAAGCCTTAGCCAAGAAGTCCATAATAATCTCCTCTTTAATTTACTAAAGTTGGATGCCATCCATTAAGACATTCATCCCCTGAAATGTCATACCAAGGAAAGCTTACAAACTGTGTATAAATGACGTTTTAAGTTCCAAAATAGTTGATATTTAGTTTTAATAAAGCCATGCAAGGAAGAAGTATACAAAGTCATAATCTAATAGGGATTGGGAAGACAAGATTGTTAGATCTTCTTCTGTGCTTTCTTCTCTCTGGTTGTTAGGTTGCCCCAATTCTTAGGAAAAGGCATAAGAGGCTAACCACTTCTGGCTAATCTGTTTACTCCCTAAAAATCTTTTCCCTAGGGTACAAGAGTGGCTAATCACAAGTGCTCATAATTTGGAGTATAGATTGGCTGCATTTTACTAGAGGTCAAAGTTGTGGTGATTTAAAGATAGAGCCAGTCTCCATCCCTTCTTTTTTCCTCTTCCTGTGCTCAGGCAATGGGATGTCCCTGCATGTGACTTCCAGATTGTAAGTGCAGAGCCTATAATAGAAAAACAGTAGCTTTGTCTACATGGACTATTGGTAAGAATATTTTGTTGGTGTGGTAGACACTGTGATGCACAACCCAGATCCTCCTTCAAGGAAGGATTTATTACACCAACTGCTGCGATCACTGTCAGCTCTTCTGGGAACAACTTTAGTCATAGAGAGTCATTCCCATCCTTCCCAAGGTCACTCATTTCACCAAGGCAACCCACACCCAAAAACTGATTGATACAGGAGTGGTCATCTTGGCCCACATCAGGAAGACTCTGAAGGTCTATTCTATCTCTAGAACTCCCAAGGAGACAACCTAGGCTGTCACTGGGCCTGTATAATAGCTCAACTTCTTCCTCTGTCCACACCTGCCTCCTTGCCTTCCCTTCAACAAGCATAGATCCATGGGTGCTCATTAATAAACATCCTGTACACTAAACTTCAATGTAGAGTCTGCTTCCTTGGGGAACCCAACCTGAGGTAGTAGGATTCAGATCTCCATTCTTAGTGCTCTGGATTCTATAGAGTGGGAATATCTGTTTAGGTTTCTAGGTCAAAGGCTTCTGCTGCAGCTTCATTTAGCAGAGAAGTCTTACACTTAAATGTTATGAGCACATGATAGCTATTAATAAAATCGTATTTCACTTCCCTTTTGAATATCACCATCATGTCATGGCCCACATGCCACTGGAGCAAATTAGGAGTGGGCGAGAATTTAACCATCGAAATCCCACTCCATACCTGTAATAAAGCCTACTCCTGAAGTCAAATGGAAAGGAAACAGTATGTGAATCCAAAAATGTCAAGCCTTCTTCAAATCATCTAAATTTACCCTTTTGAGATTCCTCATTTCCATGACAACTATAAGAAGGAAGAGTTAGTGAATAGTTTGCAAAATGCAGAGAAGTTTTGGAGACTGAGGAATTTAAGGAATTAAATTTAATTAGTTAGATTAAATTGAGGTGAACTTCTCTTTGTTGCTTAATAAATGGAATGAATATGGAACTGCAAGAATCTTTCCTACCCATTCCCAAAAAAGAGCAATAGATGCCCTGTTTTCAAAGGACCAGTCCTCAGGGAAATCTTAATTCAACTAGTTGGAACATTAAGAGAGCATTAACATTTCAATGCACACTACATGGCCAGCATTTGTAGGCAAAGGGAAGATACAAAATTAATGTGTACTCAAAGTGGGTGGTACCATTGTCTGATATTTATTTAAGTAAACTTATTACCTTTGTGCTGCTGAAGAAAGCTTAACACTTAAATTTCTGAATTCTACGTACATGAAAATATAAAGATTATATTCCTTTTTCTAATGCTATTATGTTATGAATCAGCAAATACTTTATGCACAAAAAATGAAAGAGAAAAGTATCTTGTAAACCCTCAGGGATAGTAGTCAGGATCCCTTGCATTTTGATCTAGATACCTAATCTAGTCACCTGGACATTTTCCTTCATCGAACCATACAAATATCAGAATGTCTTTGCGAGGCAGATCAGTAATGCTAGCCAATTTTACAGAAGAGAAAACTTAAATGGAATTCAAGTTACTTACCCAATAAACATCAACTATAGACTAATGTTTGAGTCCTTCCAAAATTCATATGTTGAAACCTAATCCCCATTGTGATGATACTTGGAGGTAGGGCCTTTGGGAGGTGATTAGACTATAAGGGCAGAGCCATCACGAATGGGATTAGTACCCTTACAAAAGAGACCCCAGAGAGTTCCATCACTTCTTTCATCAGGTGAGGACACAGCAAGAAGATGACTGTTTATGAACCAAGAAGTGAGCTCTCAGCAGACACTGAATCTGCCAGACCATTGACCTTGAACTTCCCAGACTCCAGAACTGTGAGAAATAAATATTTGATGTTTAAGCTACCCAATATATGATATTTTTGTTACAGCAGTCCAAACTGACTAGGACAACAACCAACTAGAATTACCATAAAGCCTCAGAATCAAACTCCCATCAGTCCACAAGACAACTCACTAGGCTTCTTCCTTTTCTAGAGTTAAATTTAAGAAACTGATGTCTTTGGCATCAAAGATACTAGTCCAGTTCAAAATCCAGCAAACATTTTTAATATAACTTGACAACTGACATTTCTGTTCCTTAAAAAAGAATTGATGTTTTGGGAAAATACTAGAGAGGTATTTTAATTGTTCCCAGCATCTCCACCCTGGCCTCTGGCAACCACCGCCTCATTTGGACCATCAAGCAAGTGAGGATAATTTTCCAGCCCAGTTTTTACCTAAGCCAGTGCTCACCCTAGCCAAACTGGCCTAGAACAATTTGTGCTTTCCTATGACTATGCTTTTGCTCACTCTATTGCCCTCACTGACAAAATTAGCTTACATTTCAATAGCAATTTACAAATACATTGCAAATGACACATCGGACAAAGGGCTAGTATCCAAAATCTATAAAGAGCTCATCAAACTCCACACCAGAAAAACAAATAACCCAGTGAAGAAATGGGCAGAAAACATGAATAGACACTTCTCTAAAGAAGACATCCGGATGGCCAACAGGCACATGAAAAGATGTTCAACGTCGCTCCTTATCAGGGAAATACAAATCAAAACCACACTCAGATACCACCTCACGCCAGTCAGAGTGGCCAAAATGAAGAAATCAGGAGACTATAGATGCTGGAGAGGATGTGGAGAAACAGGAACCCTCTTGCACTGTTGGTGGGAATGCAAATTGGTGCAGCCGCTCTGGAAAACAGTATGGAGGTTCCTCAGAAAATTAAAAATAGACCTACCCTATGACCCAGCAATAGCACTGCTAGGAATTTATCCAAGGGATACAGGAGTACTGATGCATAGGGGCACCTGTACCCCAATGTTTATAGCGGCACTCTCAACAATAGCCAAATTATGGAAAGAGCCTAAATGTCCATCGACTGATGAATGGATAAAGAAATTGTGGTTTATATACACAATGGAATACTACGTGGCAATGAGAAAAAATGAAATATGGCCTTTTGTAGCAACATGGATGGAACTGGAGAGTGTGATGCTAAGTGAAATAAGCCATACAGAGAAAGACAGATACCATATGGTTTCACTCTTATGTGGATCCTGAGAAACATAACAGAAACCCATGGGGGAGGGGAAGGAAAAAAAAAAAAAAAAGAGGTTAGAGTGGGAGAGAGCCAAAGCATTAGAGACTGTTAAAAACTGAGAACAAACTGAGGGTTGATGGGGGGTGGGAGGGAGGGCAGGGTGGGAGGGAGGGCAGGGTGGGTGATGGGTATTGAGGAGGGCACCTTTTGGGATGAGCACTGGGTGTTGTATGGAAACCAATTTGACAGTAAATTTCATATATTAAAAAATAAAAAAATAAAAAAAAAATAAAAATAAAAAAAAAAAAAAACAAATACAAATATTGTATTTTACAAATACTATGTAGAGCCTGTCCTCTCTGCTGATCTGAAATTTTTAATAACAAAAAAAAGTATACATTTCTTATATGTGCCATAAACATTTATTAAGTAAGTATATCTTTTTTATCACATGTGTGTTCACAAGTAGGTCAATAAGTACCTTGAGGGTCAAATGCCATATACTTCATTTTATACCCTGAGTTTAGAACAATGCCTAAAAAAGTCATATCTTAAAATATATCTGCCCTTTTTATCTAATTGATATGAAATTCTAACATATAGCATTCATATGTTTTTATGAAATAATAAATTAAAATGTTTGTTTGAATAAAAATTAACTAGACATTCCTGTTAAAGCCATAAACTGAAAGTGTTTTGCTGAACAAACTTCAATACCAAGGGCTTGCCTTGCTATAAACATAAATTATTATGAACTTCTTTAGGTCATTTGTACAGCTTCTTTCAGTGTATAACAACTTATATAACGATCAATTGTCAAGTTTGGATTCAAGATGGCAGATTAGGCAATTGAATTTGCTTCCCATCCCTCCCAAGATTCCACTCTTAAAGCACTAAAAATTACATAAAGGGTATAAATATGTAATAGAATATAGACTTGGGGATGAATGGGTACCTGTAAGTGATGTACTTTCACTAACTTCTGGAATAAAGGAGAAGAGATATGGATGAAGCAAGCAGAGAAAGCCTCAGTCTTAAAAATAATAAAAGGAAGCTTCTGTAAAGGTAAAAGCCAACTTTTCTAACAGAATAGTTACCGAGTCCTGGACTCAGAGTCAGAGGGTATGGCAAGACAGGAACTAAGAAGGTGGCTGAAATTGGGATATTAGTTGAACATCTACATGAGAGACATCTGTAGTCATGCAATTCTCCTCCCCAGTCCCCAACACTGAACTCCAGCCAAAACACCAAAGGGTTTCAAATTTCCTAGACTGAAACCAGTCTCTGAGAAAGTAGACTACAAATACAAAAAGAAAAAAGAATATTAGACAAAAGGTAAGAGGGGTAGAAAACAAATTTTTGATTACAGTGTCTAACTACTATAATTCCAGAAGAAACAATGGAGAAAAAATGGGGGGAAAAACACAATTATCAAAGATACAAGAGAATTTTCTAGCACTGAAGAAAAAAAATCATTAGACTGAAAAGGTCCACTGAATGGGTACAAAAAAACAAATTCTGAGGAAAAGTCTTTTCAACTTGGAATTCTATACTCAACTAGCCTATCTTCAATCTTGAAAGAAAAATAAAGACATTTCTTGATATATAACCATCAAGAAAATTTATCTCTTATATACGGTCTTCTTCAAAAAAGTTACTTAAGGATATGTGTCAGGAAAAAAGTGAAGGAATTATAAAGAAAACAGATCCATAAAACGCAGGTCCAACCAAGGAGAACAAACAAAAGAAGTTTTAGGATGATGGCTGCATATGAACACATCCAGCTTAAAATAGCACAGAAGATTCTACAAAGTATCCTAAGGAAAGAAAAGAGCATAATAGAAGAGAAAGTATAACTGAAATGGAGAGGGGAAAAGCAAATAAAATAAATTATGAATAGAAAAACGTAATTTAAAAATTCACAATATGTGCCAACTAGTAATCTTCCAAATATGAAACAAAGTTAGGCAAAAATTAAAGCAACTGATGGCATTCAAGAAAAAAAATATTTCATTTATAATTATTGCGAGAAAGGGTTTTCTTCTTGTGGCCCAGGTACTCCTTCTTATATCTACTTGGTACTTTAGAGAAGCGAATGTAACACCCTAGTTGGACCAATGTTAAACAATAGCCATAATCACACAAATACTGTTTATTGCTTTTCCACTTTTCTGTTTATTCTACAAAGAATGAAATACTTGATTGTGATTGTAGGACAGAGTATGTTGCTAACAGTCTTAATAATGTAAAAATAAAAGTGAAGTTGACAGAAAATGGTATGTGAAAGTGGGAAGAGAGGAGAAAGAATGGATAGGAAAAATGGTAATATCTTCTTAAAATTTGGGAGCCAAGAGATAACAGAGGAAATTGGTGAAGCAAGAAACAATATGTAATGATTGATATTACTTAAAGTAACAAAGATAATGTAAGAACTAAACATTATAGAAATGTCATCCATTTGGGGAAGGAGACCTGGTGCAAATGAGTCAGATCCTCGCCTTTTGTTTCACAGAGCTAATACATATTGCCAGACATGTATGACTTCTGAAACAGAAATATGTTATCTAGTTTTTTGAAAGGATGCACCAAAAGAAAAGGTGAACAGTTGAAAGAGATGGACGCTTGGCTTTGGGACTTACTAAGAAGGGAGAGAATTGATGGAAGACTGACATATTTGTATTATTTATTGCCACATGTATAGATTTGATACATTTAACCAAAAAAATTTTAAGTGAATACAGTGTTACATTCCAAAGAGAGAGAGGTATATATCTGAAAGCAGAACTCACTCTCTGGAAACATAACCTGTCTCTGTAGCCCCCTTTCCTTTAGTCACCCTGTACACCATCCAGCCCTCATGGCTCTTCAGTGTCTGCTCTCAGTCCTCTTTCTTCTTTGACTCAGAAATCCCTTCTACTTGGGAAACTTATCATGTCATTGTGACTTCCCTTTTTCAGTAGATTATGTATATGAATGTGATAGAATGACACATGCAATTTTGAAAGAGGCAGAATGTCTCAGTAATTTAAGTGATGAAAAGAGAATATCTTCTCACTCATTCTGAACTCTTTTGAGTGCAAGCAACAGAAACCAAATTCAAACTAGTTAGTAAGACAAAAGAAAGTATTGACTCCAGGACTCTAAGAACTAAATGACCAAATTGCAGGAGTAGGGATACAGTACAGGTAGACTTCAAAGATATGCAACCAGGAATGTCAGCACTGCCAGGATCCCCTATCTCCACCATCATCTGATTTTTCTCTCATGCCAATTTTATCTCTCTCATCGAAGACCAGAGTCTTCCACCTGGTGGCAAATATGAGGCAAGTGTGGTAGCAGACAGCTATCAATCCTCACAGCACCCAACTTTGCCATCTGAGACATACCTCCTCAGATCAAGTAAAAAAAATTTAGAGGTAGGGGCACCTGGGTGACTTCGTCGGTATAGCATCAGACTTCTCTGATGCTCGAACATGAGTTCGAGCCCTATGTCAGGTTCTGTGTTGACAGCTCAGAGTCTGGAGCCTGCTTTAGATTCTGTGTCTCATTCTCTCTGTCCTTCCTCTGCTCATACACACATACTCTCTCTCTCTCTCTCTCTCTCTCTTTCTCTCTCTCTCAAAAATAAACATTAATTTATTTTTTAATTTTAGGGGGCCCCTGGGTGTCTCAGTTGGTTGAGCATTGGACTCTTGATTGGATTTTGGCTCAGGTCATGATCCCAGGCCCCTGAGTCAGGCTCTCCACTGATCATGGAGCCTACTTAAAATTCTCTCTCTCTTGAGAGAGCCAAAGCATAAGAGACTGTTAAAAACTGAGAACAAACTGAGGGTTGATGGGGGGTGGGAGGGAGGGGAGGGTGGGTGATGGGTATTGAGGAGGGCACCTTTTGGGATGAGCACTGGGTGTTGTATGGAAACCAGTTTGACAATAAATTTCATATATTAATAAAAAAAAATTCTCTCCCTCTCTACTTTTATCCCTTTACCCCACTTGCACTCTCTCTCTCTCCTAAAAAAAAAACCAATTAGGGAAGAATTCTAAATGACCCAACTTGGGTCAGGTACCCAACTCTGGATGAATTAGCTATGATCGGGAAACACTATCATCGGGTGGGCAGGCTGCGTTATGTGTCACGTTCTCTCACCCCCACAGATGAATTAACTGTTGTCAGGGGCACAAGGTCATGTAAAAACAAGGCAGCTCATACCAAAACTCTAGTTGAAACAGAGGAAAAATAAACTCTTGAAAGAAAAGAGAGATGCTACTCCAGTGAGTGGGATTGGGAGATGGGACATATTAGATAAAACAGTAAGTGTTTGCTATTCAGGAAATGAAACTATTTCAAAGAAATTACCTAGTGCATGATAATTGTGGTGGAAAAAATCAGTTTCACAACATTCAGGATTTACAATAGTAAGGAGAAACAATAAAGTATTAATTCAACTTCATCTTTCAAAAAAGGCCCATAAATGGAAGAATTATTTATAGCCTTAAAGATTAACCAACTTTTGCCTAAAATAATTTCATTCAAATATCCTCAAAGCTGACAAAACTTTGTCCTTTGGATGTATATGTAGGTTTAAAACAACTAAAACTCAATTGTATGTATGGAATAAGGAAGGCAATCGGGCTAAAGGTTTTTATTTAAAAACAATGTTTCAGGTTTCAAAGAAGAAAATAAATGTAAATAATACAACTAATTTTTTTGTGTGACTATAGAGGCAATTCCAAAGAAGGGATACCAAAAAAATTTAAAAAACAAAAAAACATATTTGGAGGAATTAGTATTTTTTGAACATCTGGTAGCCACCTAGAATGAGTTCTTGAAGTGAACAGATCATTCAGACATGTGTCTATCATCAGTCTTGCTGTTCTATGCCAGGGGTTGAGAAACTTTTTCTAGAAAGGACCAGATAAATAATTTAGGCTTAACAGACTGTACTGTCTCTATATGGACTGCTCCGTGCTGATGTTGCTGCTTAAAAACAGCCACAGACAACAAGCAAATAAATAAGTATGAATGTGCTGCAACAAAACATCATTTACAAAACCAGGTTGTTGGATTTGGTCTGCAGGCCATAATTTGCTGACCTGTGCTCTTTACTAAACAAATATTCAGCACCTCCATTCTCTCTGTTCTTCCATATACACTTCTTGCTACTTTCACTCAGCTTTAAAGCACAAATGTGATCATGTCACAGTCTTACTTAGAAATTTTACTGACAAATTCCAGTTCTCGTCATGACAAAGCAGATAGTGTCAGACCATCCTCCCTACTGAGATTATCTATAAAAGCAAACGAAGACATAGAACGCAGTTGTTTGAAGTTAACAGAAACCAAGGCATCCAGGACTAGAGGGGCCAATGTCCTAGAGAGAAGGGAAGCACACTGAGGGGGCTGCCCTGCTCCTTCAAGTTTTGCTCTCCATGCATTCTCCAATTCACAGCACAGTGCATAAAGGCCGAACTTGAAGAAGCAGCATAGAGTTTTGGCATTCTCACAGTCCTAGAGAGGCACGATTTGAGGGACCAGAATCCCAAAGGAAAGGAAACTTTCTGCACAACAGTATGCATAGCTTTTCTTCTTGTAAAGTTCATAGGTTCTCAGGCTGTGGAAGATTTAGAGTCTTAGAAACCAAATTCTTGGCTTAAATACAGCACCTTGTTTTGTCCTTTGCATACCACAAATATTTACAAAGCAAATATTTAGTCAAGAACCAAAAGACATAGTCTTCAACTTCAACATACTTACTATGTAATTAGAGAGTCAGTATCAGCAAAGGAAATGGCATTAAAACCAAAAGCCACAAAGAAATTAATATCGAGTAATGAAACATAGGCACTGATCATACATCAAAATCTTAAGATTCTTCAGCCTGCTATGCTTTAAGCCCCTATGATTTCAGTTCCATGAAATCTTCTGTTACTTCCTAGATAGGCCCAATTAATCTTGTTAAGTCTTTTTTCTTACAGATCAAGTTCAACTTTCTTGCCTATTTCCAAGAATAAATAAATAAATAATTCAAGGGCAGTCTTGTCTTCCAAATCTTCACAAATATGACAGTCATTTATAAACTGAGATAACAAGTTTGAGACCCTACTCACACCTGTGTTTATAATCTCACACAAGAAAGCATCAAGATACTTTTTGACATTCCAGATATCAGAGTTCTTCTAAAATTGTCTGTTAGTCCAATATTCCCATTTGTTACTTGATTTAAATGTCTTCTCAGGTAATATATTTAAAGAATAAGTGCATTGTTTATTTTAAAGTAATACAAACTCGTTATTTTTAACATGGAATTTTATTTAAAACTCACTTGATGCCTGCCACTCAGTAATAATTATCCTTAATATTTCTAAAAAATGTTGAAATACATGGATTGATGTAATGTGATAGTAGAATAATCATGTTCCCAAGATGTCCACACCCCAATCCCCATTTTGCCATGTTATCTTACATGGCAAAAGGGATTTGGGAAATGTGATTAAATTCATGGATCTGGATCTAGGCGATGACCCTAGATTATCTGCATGAGCCCAATCTAATCACCAGTCTTTGACAGCAGAGAACTTTTCCAAGTTGACACAAGGGTGGAAGAAGGATCAGAAAGATGTAGCTCAAGGGGTCCACCTGCCTATTGGGCTCTAAAGATGAAGGAAGGAGGCCATGAGCCAAGGAATGTGAGTGGCCTTTAGAAGCTGAGAATGGCCTTTGCTCTATAGCTAGAAAGGATACCAGGACCTCAATCCTATAAGCTCAAGGATCTAATTCTATCAGTAGCTCAAAACAGAAAAAACAAAAACAAAAAAACATTCTCCCCTAATGCATACAGAAAGGAACACAGTCCTGTCAACAGCTTGATTTTAGCCCGTAAGATCTATGTTAGACTTCTGACCTACAGAACTATAGTTTTGGTAGTCTGTTATGGCAACAATAGGAAATTAATACACATAGGTGAATACATTAATAGATATAGGTGACTTGTGCGATCTCGCGGTCCGTGAGTTCGAGCCCCGCGTCAGGCTCTGGGCTGATGGCTCGGAGCCTGGAGCCTGTTTCCGATTCTGTGTCTCCCTCTCTCTCTGCCCCTCCCCCGTTCATGCTCGGTCTCTCTCTGTCCCAAAAATAAATAAAAAAACGTTGATATAGGTGACTTGTGGATGTGGGATTTGCCCAAAATCAATCATTCTATATACCCTATTTTAGAATAAAAAATACTTTATTAAATTTTATATTAATGTAATAGAAACAAAAAATTAAAATCAAGGTGTTTCTTTACCATAAGAGATGTATTTTGAAAAAGAAATTCATCTGGGGCACCTGGGTGGTTCAGTGGGTTAAGTGTCCTACTCTTGATTTTTGGCTCAGGTCATAATCTCACAGTTCATGGGCTTGAGCTCTACATTGGGCTCTTCAGTGGGATGTCCTGAAGCCTGCTTGGGATTCTCTGTCTCCCTCTGTCTCTGCCCCTCCCTGACTTGCACTCTAAATAAGTAAGCAAGTAAATAAATAAATAAATAAGCAAGCAACATTTTTTAAAATAATAAAATAAAAAGAAATTCATCTAATTGTTTTTCTTCTTTTTTGCTTAATTTGATTATAGTTGATACATGATGTTACAATAGTTTCAGGTAAAAAACATAATGATTCAACAACTCTCTATACTATATGCTCATCACAAGTGAAGCTATCATCTGCCCCCATGCAACACTATTACAGTATCTTTGACTATATTCCTTATGTTCTACCTTTTATTCCTATGATTTATTCATTCCATTACTGGGAGCCTGTATCTCCCATTTTCTTTCACCCATTTTTCCCATTCCCTCATCCCCCTCCCTTCTGGAAACCATCAATTTGTTCTATTTATAGTTCTGGCTGCTTTTGGTTTGTTTATTCATTTGTTTTATTTTTTAGATTCCACAATTATGTGAACTCATGGTATTTGTCTTCTCTGTTTGTCTTCACTTAGCATAATACACTCTAGGTTCTTCCATGTTGTTGCAAAGCGCAAGATATCATTCCTTTCTAAGGCTGAGTAATATTCCATTGTATAGATATACAACACATCTCCTTTATCCATTCATGTATCAAGGACATTTGGGTTGCTTCCTTATCTTGGCTATTGTAAATAATGCTGCAATAAACATAGGGATGCATACATCTTATTGAGTTAGTATTTTCATTTTCCTTGGGTAAATACCCAGTGATGGAATTACTAAATCATATGGCATTTCTATTTTAATTTTTTGAGGAATCTCCATACTATTTTCTGAAATGGTTGTGCTAGTTTGCATTTCCACCAACAGTGCACAAGGGTTCCTTTTCCTCCACATCTTCACCAATACTTGTTATTTCTTGTCTTCTTGATTTTAGCCATTCTGACTGATGTAAGGGGATGTCTCACTATGGTTTTGACTTGCATTTCTCTGATGATTAGTGATGTTGAGCTTCTTTTCAGGTGTTCATTGAGCATGAGTATATCTTTCTCAGAAAAATGTCTACTCAGGTCCTCTGTCCATTTTTTAATTGGATTACTTGGGTTTTTTTGGTGTGGAATCGTATAAATTCTTTATATATTTTGAATATTAACTTCTTATTGGATATATCATTTGCAAATATCTTCTCCCATCCAGTAGGTTGCCCTTGCGTTTTGTTGATGGTTTCCTTTTCTATAGAGTAGCTTTTTATTTTGGTGTAGTCACAATAGTTTAATTTTGCTTTTGTTTACTTTGCCTCAGGAGATATATCTAGAAAAATATTTCTATAACCAGTGTCAAAAAATTACTGCCTATGTTTTTTCCTAAGATTTTTGATTTCAGGACTCACATTTAGGTCTTTAATCCATTGTGAGTTTATTTTTGTGTATGGTGTAAGAAAGTGGTCCAGTTTCATTCTTTTGCATGTAGCTGTCCAATTTTTCCAGCACCATTCATTGAAGAGAACATGAAAAATATTGAAATGCTGGAGTCAGTTGTTTTTAAAGCTGTGCTTTTGATTAGGTAGTCTTTCTTGTCCTTGCTACAAAAATGAAGAAACAAGTATATTGCCACTTCTTCTAATTCCTCCCCCCATATCACCAAATTTTATTAATTATATTATTCATTTTACTATTTCATAGTTTATAACATTTACATTTTGTTCTCTAGTCAATATTCCCCCAAATTTTTCAGTTATTCTTTCTTACTTTTTAATGCTTAACAGCAGTCTTTTTCACTACGGCTTCTTTATTCATGAGTTTTTAATTTTGATTTATGTTTTGGTTGGCTGCAATTACCTTTGTTTCAAGAAAGACTCATGAGTGTTTTGTTCCCTGAGTTCTTGCATATGATGAATGCTTTAACTTTAATCTTGGAGGATAAGATGGTTGGGTATAAAATTCTTTGATTATATTTTATTTCCTTCAGAAAATTTTTTTAATGTTTATTTATTTTTTGAGAGATAGAGAGACAGAGAGTGAGCAGGGGAGGGGTAGACAAAGAGGGAGACACAGAATCCAAAGCAGGCTCCAGGCTCCGAGCTATCAGCACAGAGCCTGACATGGGGCTCGAACTCAGGAATTGTGAGATCGTGACCTGAGCTAAAGTTGGACACTTAACTGAAGAGCCACCCAGGTGCCCCTATTTCATTCAGAAATTTATAGATATTTTCCACTCCCTCTGGCACTCAATGTTGCTGTGGAAAGACTGAGGCTAGCTTAATATCATATTTCTGTACATTTTTGTTCTTTAAATTTTCCTCTCCTGATAGAAAACATTCTTCCTTTACCCCTGAAGTTTTTTACGATATATCTTTATGTGGATAGTTTTATGTCAATTGTTCTTTAGGACAGAATAAATCCTGTTTACCTATATACCCAGGTATTTATTTCAGGGAATTTACCCACTATTATATTATTTCATGTATTATTTTATATATATGAATATATTTTAAATGTATATTTTACATATTATATATTTTATATATTTAAAATATCTTTTATATATTTTATACATTTTTTCTGCCTCATTTTTTATAGTCTTTACTTCAATAACCAGAGTTGTATTTTCAGTCATGTTTATTCTTTTTTTTTCTTTTTATATGGCTTTTATCCTCACAGTGTTTTTATTTTCTCACCCATTTCTTTCCTGAACACTCCAAGCTCTCTTTTCACATTAATAGTTTTTATTTTTCTTTGAGCTCTTTTCAAAGAGTAATCAATGGCCTGCATTTTCTTAAGCCTGAAATTTTTGCCTTTTCATATTTAATTATTCCTGCAGTATATTTTTCCTTTGTCCACTGATTACATTATTTTTCTCTCTTATTCTGTAGTTTATATTTGTAGGTCCTATACTAGTTCTTCTGTGATTATTATTCATCTTAAATAATAATATATAAATAGCTGGCTATTTATAGAAGAATGTGTGAAGGCATGAAAAGAGGGTTAAGTCAAAGCAATCAGCAGCTTCCAGGGGATATATGTCTCAAACACTCCTCTTAACAAGTCTATTATTACTTAGGGAAAACAGTATGGCTGGGGAGAAGCAAAGGGAATTCTTGCTACACTTGAACACACTTTGGAAAAAAACAGCACCTTTTCAGCAATATTTTTAGGATTATGTTGAAGTGATGCCTAAAATGAAAAGACATTAGGGCTGGTCTGCTCATTGTTCAATTGAAATGTCAATGTTCAGAATGTGCTGGTTTCTTAAACTACAAAACATCCCCTTTACCACAACTTATACCACCTCTCCTTCACCTATAGCACCATCTCTTTAGGACATATGATTTAAAAATAAAAAATAAGATGGTTTGTTGACATGTTGTCTCTTTCAGTACCACCTTGAAGTTCTGTGGTATTAAACTAAATCCCTATGGAACTACTTCCCTCTTCTTTCTTGGCCCACCTACATCTTTATATTTCATCTCCAATGAACAACAATCCTTAGATATGATCCTTTCAGATCAAAGATACTTACTTTTAGGAAATGTAGGTTCTGCTCCAGGCTCAAGATGGCATTCATGGGTTCTCAGCCTCCTCACCATCTCCCATTCAGACCACACTAGCTAGATATGTTTATTTATGCAAGAGGTTAGTTGAAGTTGATACTTTGCTTTTTTTATACAGAGTGTTTCTTTTTCTAGCAACATTCTTATAATTTTTATTGGTGGATTTTGAGGGAAAGAAGTTTAAAAGATGTCTTAACTTAGTCATTTTTAATTATGACTCTCAGGTCATCTTTCTTAAATCAAAAGAAAATGAAACCCTGGGAGGCCAGGGTGTCTCAGTCTGTTGAGCATCCAACTCTTGATCTCAGCTCAGGTCTTCATCTCAGGGTCATGAGTTCAAGCCCTGAATTGAGCTCTGTGCTGGGTATGAAGACTAGTTTAAATAAATAAACAGATTAATCAATTAATTAATTAATACCACCCTAGCCCCTTGGTTATAGAATTAAGATAGAAGTTGGTCATCAATAAACAACTGAGACATTAGAATGATGATCATTAAATGAAAAATGGGGGGGGGGGAAAGTCAATGTCCATGAGCATTACTAAAATAAAGAGGTTTTTAAATAGGTAGCATATTTAGGTTACAGTGGTTTTTAATCTCAGGAGTGATATTGTGGAAAAAAACAATCTTCAAAAGTAGTAAGTATAACTTAGACCCTTGGCTTAGCTTTTTAAACAACAGCTAACTCTTCAGCAATATTCTGAAGGGAACTTGTATAGCCTGCATAAAAAGCATGAGGGGTTTGAACTGCAGTTTCATACCTTTTCCATCAAATAGGAGAGTGAGTTGGTCCATCATAGCTTAAAACTTTGTTTACATCATCTTATCAGGTATCTTTTTCTAAAATAGATGAATTTCATCTACACTGAAGATCCACTGAAGCAAATAACCTTCTTCGTGATAATCGCAGCAAGGGTAATAGGGAACTCTCCTTGGCAGTTACAGTTCCATCTTCAACAGACTGACCACTCACTTTGATGTTGTGCAGATTGGAGTAAGTCCATCGGGGGCTTGATGAAAGTTTCATCAGTGGTACCTTGGCTTTTAGCCTGTTAAATTCTTAACCTTCCACTGAATTTACATTAAGCCAATGTGCACTTAGTATTTACTTTGATCTTCTCCAAAATTTTTCCATCAATCACATTTTTTCCTCTCTTATTAGTGGAATATACACATGCTGCACTTTTCACATTATGACTGACTCACTCTGCATTTCAGATTTTTCTTGCTGTCAAATGACTAATTCACAATGAATTATGATACTTATCATTGTCTTATACCTTCCCTATTTTTAATTGTCTCAACTCTATTTGCATCATAACCTATACCTCTCCTGACTAGAATTTGCAACATAGCTGTTACTATTATATTAGGATTCGTAATACTTATAAAACTCCTCAAAGTAAACAAGAACAATCAACACGTAAGCTTACACAAATGACAATGGCTAAGAGTATGTTAGCTGCTTGTAGCCAATACCACACCTGTTGGTTTAGTCTTTGAGATTTGAAATGCAAATTTTCTAATGCTGCTAAATGACTAGCTAAATTAGTAATGCTGCTTTTCTGGGTCAGTGATCCTGATTAGAAATATGGGCAAATATTGCTGAGTACACTTGACTTTTGCATTACAAGATTTGGCTAAAAAGTAGAGATAGTTGGCATTACAAAGATCCTCTTTGTATCTCCATTTTCACATCAGAAAAATCTTGACCCCTATTCTGAGGACACAAAACTTGTTTTAATGATTATTAAATTCTCTTCCATATGGTAGCATTTTCACCGTTAAAAGTTTAGAGATTTGCTGCTTAATGCTGTTAAAGCTACGCAGTGGATTGTTATATTTTTACTTCTAGCTGCATAAATGTGAAGGTTACCCATGGGAACCAAAGGAAACCCTGTTGGCATCACTGACATTTAGATGGAAAGCCTACACTATTCATTCACTTCCAATTTGCTGAACTATTACACTCATAGATTTAAAACATATACTTCACACTTTTCCCCTTCTTAGCCTGGCACTTTATACAGGGCATAGAGGCACATAATCAAATATTTTTACGATAAGAGAGAGGTCATTATTTGATATTTACAGCTACCATGCAATAAAATGCATTAAAATCTTCTAATTCTCTGCTTGGGCTTGAATATGTTTCCAGCAGTCTCAAACCCAGGCCAAAATGTTAGTTAAGAATTGATAAGAATATATTTATCACCAGAATTTATCCACAATGTCCTTAACAATCCCACAGAACTGCTTTAGTTTCCTCTGGTGCCAGTTGGGGGGCCCGCCCTAGCTCCTTTGCAGGTCCACAGGCCGGGCAGGCTGAGGGGTAGCTCTCACTAGTGACTTCATGTTCCCAGAGGGGCTTATCTGTGTTCATTGCATTTCAGGTGGAAGAAGTCCGTCCCACCTTGAACTGGGATACTCATAGCCAATATTCTCTGCCTCTGACTGGGCCTCAGGGCAGGAATGGGACAGAGGGATTCCAGCAGCATTTTAGCTTGGTTTGGAGAAAGCCAGCACCAGGACCATCAGAGGGTGCCAACAACTTGGAGGCTCTGGCAACACCCTTGGCTTTTCCTGGCTATGTTCTCACCTGCACATTTAGGCAGAGCTCAGATGCCCAGCAGGCCATGGGCATGGCCACCAACATTTGTATTCAATTACCATACAGTTCTCCTGGACTTGAGCTCTACTGTACCATAACTGTTCTTAAAGCTATATAGGACATTTACCACCATGCCAATCAGGTGTGCCTGCCACGTTCTGTGAATCTTGAGATTAGTGCCTTCCCATCCCCCATAGCTCGGCCACCTGCCCTGACGTCCAGGGATGCCCCAAACCTGCACAGGGCGTAACCAAATGTGCGAGCTCAGTGTTGATGTGGTGAAGACGCTGCCAGGCTGGCCTCCGCATCTCTCTCCAGGGCCATGCGAGAGCTGGGGTTGTAAAGCTATAGGACCCTTTTTAATAAATAGAGAATTAACAACAACAACAAAAATCCCACAGAACTAGTTTCTGATGTCTCCATCAGAAACTTTGTGCCATTAAAGATGAAAAGGCACAAATCATGATTTCCAGTTATTCCTTCTCAAAAAAACACTTTTCCAAATGGAATTCTATGGTTTTCCTAGAAGGAAAAAAGAATGTGATCTTTGGTACGAATGCTGTTATTCAGGGTACCACTGAAATACATTTAACTAGGCATCTACTGTTTGGGGAATTTGCAGTGATTGAGTTCCAGTTCATTACTTTCAGGGCTGCGATGCTATTGCCAGGGCCTCAAAATCAGTGAGATGACCTAAACCCAGGTCAGAGAGGCTACAATAGCACAAAGGCAATTATGCTGCAAGAAAAATGTTGTCCACTAATCAGCTGGCAATCAATTACTAAGAAGAGAAGATAACCCTCTCCCCACTCAAGCTCTTCAGTATTAATAGTGCCATCGTGTAATTACTTTCGGCTTGGGCAGGTGCATGAAAGGACAGACTCTATAGCACACTGCATCGAAGATTAATGAGTTCTGTCAATTTGCCCAGCAGACATCTGATTCTCCAGCTTTCTGTAGCTACTGGTTTTACACTTGCCTCAGGGTTTTTACCCCTGAAAAAATTAGCTAGTAATTTAAATACATTCAATAAGCATACATCTTTAAGGAAGGAAAAAAACCCTAATTTTGCAATGAAGTATGAACCAAAAAGACTCTTCATTTGAATATTAACATAGCAAGTGGTTCATAATGGCAGTATTCTTTTAGTCACACTTTATTTTTAGTTATCGCAATTAGTGATGTACAGGATTCAGAGACTATATAAACCTCTTGAAGCGGGATCATGTAAACTCAGCATCCCTGATATTCCCCCTTCTTCTTGCTGGCCTAGAAGCTATAAAGGCAAAAGCTGTGAGAGCTCCAGTAAATAATGGAACTATTTTAAAGCCTCCTACAATACAAATGGCTTGACTAAAGAGGAGAATTCTAGCCCACTGATTTTCTGGGTAAAAGCCATCGAGACTTCCCCCAAGCCCCCTCCCCAAAGGAAAATGCAGCACTGTCCCAGAGAACCTGGTCACCCAAGCCCATACATTTGTGTCAGAACAGGAATTGCCTATAAACTGAAATGAATATCAGGAAATTTGCTGTTGCTCTAAATTGATATTTTATAACCCAACTACTGTAAAATCTCATAATCTTTAAATACACGAAGTCAATGTACTAAATGGCTATTTTATGATGCTACCTAAAGCCTCCGATTTGTTTCTCATGAGGACCTAAGTCTTCCTAGCTCATGGCTCTCCTTCGATTGCTCTTTGAATGAGTGTATGAATAAAAGCAGAAAAAAAACTGACTCAACAACATTATTTGTTCCTCTATTTTTCTGCTTCCATTTAATGTTATAATCAGCTACCCATGAAATTTTTCTCCAAACTACATTCATTAGATATTAGATTTTGCTAATTAATTCTTTGTATTAATTTCTTTCACAGCTATGTTATCAATTGTTCCCAGTAAAAGGGAGAAAGAAAGAAAGAAAGAAAGAAAGAAAGAAAGAAAGAAAGAAAGAAAGAAAGACCCAGCCATAACTTGATTTTCACATAAACAAATTTAAGCTTACCCAAACATTATGGTCGTGTTTATCACTGATCCATGTTCATTGGTTGGTGTTATTTAAATTATTATTTTCTACAGTAAGAGACAACGGAGTAGGAAGTACTTTTAATATGGACAAACTATTCCTAAGAAGATAACAATACCTGTGCTCCCTTGAAAAACACAAAGTCTCGTGCCTCCAAAGCTAGTAATCTTCAAAGTTGGAACTATTTTGAAGCCCACATTAGACATAGAATCCGCATCAAAATGAGATTAGTGACACATTATCAAAGTCATGACCTCATATAGGTCAATAAGAACTAACACCACCTTACCTCCATGATAAAATGATCTTACCTGTTTGAATTTTCCTCCTTATAAGATTTTTACCTAAGCTGATACCTTTTTATTCATCCAGGGGTTTCAAAAGAAATCATTTTTCTCAATGATCTGTTATCTTCTGATGAAGCCCTTGGTAGCAACATGAATGGGTCAATTATGAGAGTGTCCAGCCCACAGCTGAGAGCTATTCTGCCTGCAAACATAGTTCTCGGAGCCTAACTTTGATGTATGACAAGTTAGGCCACCATCTCTGGGGCTACAAATAGTGTCAAAGGCAGAGCTAATTTCTTTTTTTTTTTTTTTTATGTTTATTTTTGAGAGATAGAGAGAAACAGAGCATGAGTTGGGGAGGGGCAGAGAAAGATGGAGACACAGAATCCGAAGCAGGCTCCAGGCTCTGAGCTGTCAGCACAGAGCCTGATATGAGGCTCAATCTCAGAAACCCTGAGATCATGACCTGAGCTGAAGTCAGATGCTCAACTGACTGAGCCACCCAGGCACCCAAGGCAGAGCTAATCTCAATCACATGCATTCAAATATACTCACATATACTTATGTATATTTAATTAGTACTTAAATATCACTCTGATGACTAATTCCTGGTCAACACTAGCTGAATACTTTAAAGGCTAATATTTAAGATATATTTAGATATTCTGCCCAAAAAAGAATATCTAAACAGTGTGAACTGAATGGATAGGCAAAGAAAATAGGTAATACTATAGGCAATAAAAGCACTGTGGAAACAAGAGTTTCATTAATCACTCAATATCACTGCTCTATGATTGGATGTGTTAGTGACTAATCCTAATGGATGTATTATTATTATCATTGGATGACAAAAGACAACACCTAGCAGAGAAATAAAATGTCTGGACTCCCACCAGCCCAGCCTACACAGGGCAAAAGAAAAAACTGAGCTTGATTTCAATGTACCTTGAAGGGGGAAGAAATAAGAAAACTGAAGGGACTACAGAAGAAGAAAGGTTATAGGAGAACAGGGTGATTTTCCATCCCTGACCTTCATCAGTCCTGAATTGTGTTTCATCCAGGTGGTTTTCTGTAGGGTAGCGTGCTTCTCAAGTAAGAACTGCCCTTAACTGGAAAGGGCCATTATGAAAGCCAAGGTCAGAAATTTCCTCCAGTGCACACCCTGCAGGGCTGCATAGAGAGAGATACTTGCATACCTGCTTGCATATAGAGGTAAGCACAGATATAGGATGGAGGGGCATTTCCTGCAGACCCCAAGGCTCCCAGCTTCTTTCATCCAGGAAACAAATTTTATTAGCATGCCCTGAAATATAACAGCCAAAAGAAATAAATACTGTCTCTCTGTGTTTTCCTCTATGTGAAACCTATCACCTCTCCCTAAGCTCCTATATAGAACTAACCTAGGACACATGAGGGGATAAATCCTAAAAGCAAAACACAGGCAATTTAGGCCCTCAGAACAATTTTTTTTTGGCCTACCATCTTGAGAAACACCCTCATCAGGTACTCCAAATATGAAACCATATTACTTTGTAAAATACAATTTTACGTTTTAAATTCAAAGTAAAGTCTAAAACCTTTTTCAACTATTATACTAAAAAATAGAATAATAATAGCTGATATTTAGTACTAAAGTCAGGCACATGCTAAGTGCTTGATACGTGTTAATACTTTCAACCCTCATAACAACTTCATGTAGCAGGTACAATTATTATCCCCATTTAGATGAGGAAACTCAAGCACAAAGAGTTATAAATTTGTCCAAGATCAAATATGCTAATGAATGGCAATGCTGGGATTCAAAATCAAGGAGTTTCCCTTCAGAGTCTCTGCTTTTCACCACTGCATTTTGAATAGAATTTTTTTGAAAAAATCATACTATGAAAATAGGACAAAAAGAACAGAAATAATTTTTTAATTGTATAAAATAGTAGACTCAATAATGAGCATGACATACAATTAAGCAACAAGGTGATAGAGCTATTTAATCAACCTAACATATCAAAACACCCCTCATTTGCAAGCCTAAGTCTGAGTCAATTAAATTCCTGAATCCATCAAAGTTTGTTTTCAGTGCTCACCCTAAATGCCCATCTTTTCATCCAACTAATTTTTGTGCTGGGCTGGCACTGTACTAACTGAACCATTGGATTTTATCTACAAGATACATAATTATCTGACTTTCTCTGGTCAAAGTGTCTAGGACCAGCGTGGATTGAAGCTAATGTCTTTTTTAGAGGACTTACTAAAGACTGCAAGAAGTCATTAACCACCTCCAGTACGGCAACATTGTCTACACGTCCTTCCTCCAATGCCCCAGGCATGGTAGGCTTTCAATGTCCCAAGAGAGATTGGCAATATTTAAGTAGCTTCCTTGCTGTATCATTTCCAAAGCAAGTTCAGCTACACATAACAGAAAACTAAAACTTAAGGTGGATTAACTGGTAGAGGTTTGTTTGTTTTTTGTTTCCATACAATAAGAGGTCAGAAGGTTGAAAATCCTGGGCCGGTGTGGCAGTGCCATGATGTCATCGGTACAATGCCTTGTATCACTACTTCATTACAAGCTTGGAGTATAGATCCAGTCTGTATCGTCTCAGACACTATGATGCTGGCAAAGAAGGGAGGAATGGGGAAGGGCAAGACGAAGGGCTCATGCCAGCAGAGCCTGGCTCTCACCTAAGGAATTTCCCTAAGTGTCCAACGCTAAGACTTCGGTTTATATCTCATTGTCCCAAACTGCATCATGTTGCCACCCCCAAATAGCAAAGGAGAGAAATATGTTTTTGAACTGGTGCTTTGTTAACTGGAAAAATAATTTGGATTATGACAGTAGTAAAAGAGTAGAATTGGGTTGTTAACTCTCAGCCTGCAACACTCACATTAGTCATGTGTGGGAGAATCCTCACACTGCTTGCTGTATCTTGCCTCGGCTTCACCAATTTCATAATTTGGACTCTGTTGACTATAATTCTGATATATAAGGACACTTTTGGTTATAATTTAAAAAAACTCAATTCAAGTGTAAAAAACTCAGTTTAAGTGTAAAAAGAAATTTAATAAGTTCACATAAATTAAAAGTCTGGAGTATATTGGCTTCAGGTACAGCTAACTCCAGGAACTGAAACAGTGTCATCTACCTCCTTTTCCTCCTCTTCTTCCTCTTAGACAAGCTTATTCTATGTAGCAGAGAAAATAAAATGGCTACTGGCCATCCACATTCTACACACTTAGCATTCCCAGTGGAAAGAGTGATTATGAGTGATATTGAGGCCACAACGATGAATGATAAATAATCCCACATTTAAGGAATTCACAAGTCTACTGGAAATACTTTATTTTCTTGGGTGAATCAAGCTAGGTGAAAGTAAAGTATTATACTCCCACTAATTTGAAATAATTTTAAAATATATTATTCATCTCTAGAATGTATTGGCCTCCATCATTGTTAAGTAAATACCCCTTCAACTCTAAGATCATAAGACTGAGCATCATATCCCAAAGGGTATTCTAAAAAGCAGAAGTTCTGGGTGTTACATAGAAAAGGGGTTCCACACCAAATAAGTATCAGAAACCATGCATACAACATCGTATTCTTACAGATTTAAAAGGCTCATTAACATACTAAGAACTCCAATAGATCCTAAAGTTAGGAAACCTGTATAATTTTATATGATCCAGCACTAAATTTTACCCCACAATAGTTTTTTGGGTTAAATGAGAAGAATGAACAAAACTCGGCTCTACAAAGCCAGCTCCCGGATTTGAAAGAAATTATGAAAGGCAGGAAAGAAACGAGAATGATAATTTACACTTTATAATGTGCCACATGATCTGCCTCTTACCTGTGAAGACATAATTCCATATTTATGCCATAATACAAGTCATAACTATGGTAAGGGTAAGCAGGGACCAAAACAGTGAAAAGATGAGAGAATGGTTCACTTTGGTATTTACTGGGAGATTGAGTTATTTCTTTTAGAAGCAGCTCTGTCTTCCAACAGGAATCTAAGTGCATTTTGACAGGAGGTTGCTGAATGGTTCATGTTGTTTACGATACAGTGTTTCAGTTACTTAATTATACACTGAAGTACCTGGAAATGAAATATCTCTTTTATGTACAACATACCTAATACAGAATTGTTTAGGTTGAAACTACAGGCTCTCTTTGTATTCGGGCATGTTGCTCAGTGGCTTATACATTAATAGGCTAGCTGTGTACTTGATGTTGACAATAACTATGAGCCTTCAGTAAAAACTAAACTGGTATAGTGGCCCTCTCTCAGTAGTACACTTTCTGCTTCCCTACATTCACACCATTGTGCAAGCTATTCCTGGTATGTGAATGCCCAAATCTGAGAGTGATGAAATGCTATCCAATTTCAAGCCTATCTCCTCTATGAAGTCATCTCTGACAATAACAATAATAATAATAGTTAGTAATTATTAGGCACTTACCATGTGCCTTGGTCTAAGTGCTTAGCCCACATAATTTATTTTGATACCCATATGCCTTAAAGTCATATGGGGGTCAGTTTAATAATTATCTCCATTTTATAAGAGTTCTAGACATCATGTTCTGATCACATTTTGGAAAATTTCCAATGATGTGTGGCTCTATAGATAGAACAGGAATTGTCCCCATCTCTTGACCACTTTGACACAGTGCTGTTATAGGTGTTTTGTGTCAGATTGCAAACATAAAAGGTTAAACAGAATGTCTGAACTAAGGCTGTCTGTTGAGGGACGTGGTAGGTTGTCAAAATCAAGTAAACAAGAGCTTACTGGGGCACATGGAACTTGAAAATCATCGTCACCTAATTACACCCTAAGCTGTCCAGTCTGGATCAGACGCTATATATATAAAGTCTGTTACATCAAAAGAAAGATGCAGGAATCCACTCACTGAAACTGATATTGTGCCTTTAAAAAGTATTTGATTTCAGCATTTAAAATACTGTGCTCCACTGGTTTAATTTTTATAAATGTTCCCTCTCTTATAGATCTTCTCAATAGCCACATCAGAGGAAAGTGAAGCAAGAATAAGCTCCTCATTCAGGCACTCAGTACACTCCTGCTTGATTGGAATGGATATTGTACATAATATGTCCCTACAGATGTTTCCTCCAGTGGGGCACATTGAATTTCATTTAAATGCCAAGGCACAAAATCTAAAACAATGTGACTTTAACAAAAAATCTGATGAGGAATTTGATGAGAAAATGGCAAGAATTCCTGTGGCATTTGGGTAACAATTTCAAGCCTTCATTTTAATAGAATAAACAGGATCATATTTCATTCAAATCTGGCAATGAGATGAGCTTTGGGTATTACATTGATATAAACCAATAAAGAATTTGCAAATTTGAAGCACTAATTAACAGACACAATATTAAATGAAAAAAGTTTGCTCCAGGGGCAAATATATTTTGAAGACTTTAAACTTTTATTAAAAGACATTTTTTGAATCACTTCTTTTGCAGTTTACTCTTTTGCTGGTTTTTACAAAATAAGGGAATACTGTGGTATTTTCAGACTGACACCTTTAACACAGTATCTGATATCCTTTTTTACCTTTCTGAGGCAATGCATCAATGTCATAGTGTTTTGAAATGTACAGAAAAATAAGCCAAAACATGAGCCCAAATATCACAGAATAATCAGAGCAGGATTCATTTAAGATATTTCATCAGTGGTTAGAGTCCAACAAACTATAGTGTGGTGTTCAAATTGACCACAATAGATATATCCTATAACATTTATCAGAGCCATTCATTCCTAGAATATAGAAATTAGGTTAACTATCCCCAGGGGTAAGAGTGGATACCCAGAAAGGTAGTCATAATGGCAGAAGGATGTGCCTCCACCATCTTGGACTGGAAGAGACTTGAGATTTTATTCATATAATCAGATAACTCACTTAATTCCACTGCTACTATGTCAAGGGCATCCACCCAAAGACCATGTGAATGTCTTTGTGACTCATCGTCCCCCAGATGTCTCAGGGATGCTCATTTAAACCCAATTTCACCTAGATAAAAATGTGAAGGGAAGTGAAGGGATAGGTATGAGGAAATACAGTAGAGTGAGAACTTGCAAGCAGATAACACTTCTAAACAAATGACTTACTAATTTCCAACCCCATGCAAAAATTATTTCACAATGGTTCTAAAGGAAGAACTCTCTAAAGCCTGGTCATAAATGCACTACAGAAAAGATTTTCTTCACCTAATTGCAATGTTGCATAGTATTATTTTCTTGAGACTACAATATCTAAGACACATGTATCTAAAGACTCATACTTCAGAAAATGGGAATGTCAGCCAAATGTTAAAGAATCAAATGTATAAAACTGACCTACATAAGCTATTGTGGGCTGGCTCTGTGTGTATGTGTGTATATGCACATGCACACATATGGAATTGCATATCTTTGTTTGAATATGTGTATTTGTAGTAAACAAGCAGTTATTTTATCCTAAGCATGTATTCAGCAGAAGTGAGATGGTGTTAATACTACCTGATCCAACAATTTTGCAATCTGTGCCCCACTTACAGGTTTTCACAGAGAATTAATTTGTTTGCATTATGACTAAATACCACATTCTCTAAGATGAAAGGAAAAGGGGATTAAGTATAGTATAAGGGGAGTTATATACACTTTAACCTCATATAAGAGAGGTATTACTGCATCTGTATACAAATGGGGAAAGTAAGACCCAGAAAGCTTAAGTAACCAGCCTATGATCACACAACTAACAAATAAGAGAACCAGAATTTTAGAGCACATAAATTTGGCTCCAGGACCCAGGCCTTTTCTCACTATACCAGAACATCATAAAAATTTCTTAGAAAGTAAAAGGTTTAATCAAATTAGTTAAACCATCAAATAACTAATTTAACTTATTTTTAGTTCATTTATCACTCAAAAAAATCATATCTGACCTAGTGCCAAGAATGTCTGTTTCATGAAAAACTGTGAACCAGATTCTGTTAAAGGAAGCTTAGGAACAAATGTGTGCTCAACACTCTGCCCCTTTTGTGTGCCATGTTATCGATTAGAACCTTATTCCTAGCTCCATTTTACCTCATTCTTTTTTCTGTTTTTCCAATTAGTCATGTTTTACATACTCTTGTCAGTGACAAGCAGTGCTTTCTGGAAGAAAGCATACCATAATTGAACACATTTTCTTCTTGTGCATTACTCAGTTGTTTGGGTGGAACACTGGGTCAACCAATGTTTTAAGAACCATTTTCCCTGCCCCTAGTTTCTGAGATAAGGGATATTTCATTGACATGTCTACACTGTACTTAACACAAATAAGTGATACTATATTGTAAGATCTATTAACTTTATATCATAGTATATATGTATTGTTCATTTTACATCATAGTTTTAAGTGATGGGATATCAATAATAAGTGTAAACATCAGGGCACTTGGGTGGCTCAGTTGGTTGAGCGTCTGACTTCAACTCAGATCATGATCTCATGCGCTCGAGCCCCACATTGGGCTTTGCGCTGACAGCCTGGAGCCTGAAGCCTGCTTCAGATTCTGTGTGTGTGTGTGTCTCTCTGCCTCTCGCCTGCTTGTGCTTTCTCTCTTTCTCAAAAATTGATACATGCACATTTTTAAAAAAAGAATAAGTGTAAACCTCACTCAATGAATTCATCTCCTCTAATGGGGAAATAGTGCATTTGTAGTTATATGGAAATTACAGTCTTGTTGTCTTTATTTGGAGATTAAGCATGGTTAAAGGAGATGAGCACCAAGTTAACAAGGGATGGGTTTGTGATGGTTAATTTGTGTGTCAACTTGACAGGATTCTGGGTTGTCCAGATATTTAGTTAAACATATTTTCTAGATGTGTCTGTGATAGTGTTTCTGATCAACATTTGAATCACAAAACTAAGTAAAGCAGATTTCTCTCCCCATTGTGGGCAGGATTCCTCTAATCTGTTGAAGACCTCAATAAACTAATAAAGGCTTGCTTTCTGCCTGACTGTCTTAAAACCGAGACATCAGTCTCCTCCTACCTTAGGTCTTAGATTTGAACTAGAACTTACACTATTGGCTCTCCTGGTTCCTAGGCTTTGGACTCAGACTGGAACTATACCATCAGCTCTCTTGAGTCTCCAATTTGCCAACTGTACATCTTGGAATTATTAGCCTCTAAAATCATGTTAGCTAATCCCTCCTGGTAAATCTCTTTTTATAATCTGTACATGCACATGCATATGTACACACACACACACACACACACACACACACATATTGGGGCTTTGGGGATGGGATGAATGTATTTTTCATGTGAGAAGGATGAATTTTGGAGGGCCAGGAGTTGAATATTATGAACTGAATAGTATGTTGAAGCTTTAACACAAATGTGATGATCTTTGGAGATGGGGCCTCTAAGAGGTAATTAGAGTTAGACTGATTGGGTCACAAGGGTGGGGATTCATGATGGTATTAGTGTCCTTATAAGAAAAGATACCAGAGAGTTTGCTTGCTCATTCTTCCTCTGCATGCATGCACTTAGGAAAAGCCACATGAGAACATAACAAGAAGGTAGCCATCTCCAACCAAAGAGGGATCCCTCAACAAACCCAACCATGATGGCACCATGATCTTAGAACTCTAGCTGCCAGGAAAGGAAATCTATTTCTGTTATTTAAGTCACCCAGTCTATGGGATTTTGTTGTGGCAGTCCAAGTAGACCACGATATGTATTTTTAAAGGCTAGAGTTGAATTCTATCAGTTCCTACATATGCCTTTTCCAATTATGTATTCCAGAACTGGGGGAATAACCACAGGATGGGTTTGTGTCTTAGTCCATTCAAGCTCCTATAGCAAAAATACCATAAACTGGGTAGCTTACAAATAACAACTGTGTATATCTCACAGTTCTAAAGGCTGGAAGGTCCAAAATCAAGGTGCCAGCAGATTCGATGTCTGCTGAGAGCCCACTTTTTTGTGCATAGATGGCACCTTCCTGCTATCTCCTTACATGGTGGAAGGAACTTGGGAGCTTTTTCTATAAGGGCACTAATCCCATTTACAAGGGCTCCACCCTCATAAACTAAGCACCCCTCCCAAAGGTCCCACCTCGTAACACCATCACATTGCACATTATGTTTCAACATATGAATTTAGGGGTGGGGAGCACACAAACATTCAGTCCATAACAGTTTAGGATCCACTGAACCCACTGTGAGATGGCCCCAGGCCAAAATTCCATTCAGCACTTGACCTCCTTTAGCCTCAATTCTGACTGGTAGACCACAATGACATTTTCCATCTCCTGGAATTAATGTCAGTTCAGAGCCAGTGTCCAACAATCCCCCCAAAGTGTGACTATTTTCTTTTTTTTTTCTTCCAATGCACACTAATGCTGATAAAAGGCCATAGGACCCTTTAGGAAGGCTGGGGAAAAGGTTAACAATATAAATTTTGGCAGTGTAGCAGGGCCCTTCACCAAGGAAATTCATGGGGTTCTGGGTTTATAAACAGACTCTAGTCTGAGAATTGACTGAGTCCTCATGACTCTCTGTTTTGATTATTAAAGTTAACTGCTATTCACTTGACCTAGAACTCTCTTATTTAACAGATTAGGTAAGAATTTAGTAGCCTGCCCATCTACTTCACTGCTAAGGACACCATGATGAACTAACCAATACCATAGGTCTACACAACTCAAGACTATTCTGAATACTGCTTTGACTCTGTTGGCCATTATAATAACCACACCCACATTGTCTTTGGCAATTAAAGACCACAACATGGTCCGGGCCACCTCAGGATTCAGTTATCGCCACTGCACTTAGTTGTCTAATTTAAAAGCTGCAATTCCCGCTGTAATTTCTACAAAGAAGAATGAAGAGTCATTCAGGATGCTGGGGCTCCCTTCACAAGTTTATTCCTCACAGTGGTGGTAAAAGTTGTGCCCTCTGGACTCTTTTAGGGTAAAAGAACAGGCCTTCCATGATAAATCTACTCTGCCATGCCAGAGTTGGGTGGGTCGGTATGTATGAGTGTGTGGTCCAGAGTACAGGGGACAAAAGATAGTGTTTAAAAATTAAAACAAAACAAAACTCTCAGGTAGAGTTTTCCATTACAAAGTGCTTTACCCCTTGCAGTACTAATTCTAGCAAACCACAATCTTTGGAGCAAGGACTTGGCTTTTTCTTTTAGTTGAATGCAGTCTTTCCAAGGTTGGGACATCTCAGTACTCTTCACAAACATAGTGTGAATTTTCCCTATCTTCCAAAGATAGTGACATAGCTTTTTTTTTTTTCTTTCTATTTCCAAGCAAGAGGTAAGTGCCTACAAATATAAATGAGCCACAGCTTGCAGATGAAGGGCCTGATTGTCTTTTCAGATGCTGGCATGAATCAAAGCCAAAGGGGAGGAAAGTATTACCAGTCCGGCATTGACACTATCAACAAAACTTGAAGAAAATTGAATTCTGTATTTAAAATGTCATTAACTGTGAAAATAATCTAACTGACATGCTAAAGAACAAAAAACAAATTAAAAAAATTTTACCCCAATATCCATTCTAATAATTTAGCTTCACCAGTATACACAGCAAAACAGACTGTTTTTTTTTTAATTAAACTTGCATACCTTCAAATTAAAAAATCATCTGGGAAAATGATTTGCATATTACACAGTATAAGTGCTAAGACTGCAATTGGTTTGCCTCCTAGGCTGGTGCATTTGAGATACAAACTTTTAAAATTTATTTTAGTGAATACTGTTTATATCTGCATTCTGATCACGTATGAGGCTATTTTTCTCAGAAAATTTTGGAAACATTTGGTTTTACAAAATAAAAAAAGCCAACCAACCATTTATTTTCTGTTCCTTAATCTATGGGTACTCTTTAAGTTCATGAATATGGGTATCAATGAGTCACTTTATATCATTTAAGGACAGATATGGAAAATCTGAATTTTAAATATCAAACATTGTTTTTTAATTCCAACTGATATCTACGATCGCATATCCCATCTTATTTTAATGATCTATTTATGTTTCTGTCTGCCCCGCTATACTGTGAGCTTTTTGAAGACAGATTCTGTCTTACTCAGTTTTTCACATCCAGTGACTAGCACCAACCCTGGCATGAATCTTTACTGGCACGATATTTTCAGCCTAAGACCTCTGTATGAAGATTTTTCTTTAGTTCTTACAATTGAATGGAATGCAGCATTTCAGTGCAGTAGGATTCAGATGAAAAAACATCACAACACAATCTTGCTAGCAAGCCAGATGCTCCCTTGTCTGCAACCTCTATTAGCATTACGAAAATAATAACTTTGTAGTAATTGAATCCTAGAAAATCTCCATTTCCATTTTGTGTAGAGCCCAATGCAGAAGTCCAGGAGCAGGAATTCTGCAATCCTGCTACTGCCTCTAAGACCCAAGATGTCAACCCTATCCCTATCCTCTTCCTTTTTTTTAACCCCTGGTACATAGAATTTAGTTACCATGCACTCCAGTTTATGACACATGAATTATCATCTGTCCGTACCAAAAAAAACCCCACTCATTTCATTCGCCCCTGCTATAATGTATTAGATATATATTTCCTTAGACATAAAAGTTTCCTTGAAAAGTAGAGTGTACTTGGTTTATTTAAACTTAAAACATAATTTTTATATATGTAATATTTAATTACTGAATGTACTAATAATCACATGCTATTTCCTATGTGTTCACCTAACATTATGCTTTTTGGTTTCTGTTCATTTTGCGTGTCATTGAGTGAATATAATTCATTAGTTCTGACTTCTGTATTCCATCATACGAATCTACTAAAATTTACTTATCCACCTTTTCAATACCTCTTAATCCTTGCTACCACAAATAATCCTACAATGGACATACATTTCCACTTGTGGACCTTATCTATGCTTTGTTTTTTTGAGTAGTATAAGATTTCCCTCCAGGATGGAGGCACCGGTTTATACTCCAATTAGCAGTTTTTATAAGTTCCCATTTCTCCATATCCCTGCCAATATTTGATATTAAGCATTTTTTAATCTTTGGCAATTTAATGGGCATAAAGAAATATTTCCCATATATAAAATAGTTTGTGTCTTATTTTCTAGTCAGTAGTTGTTGCTCTAAAGAGATGTTACTGTTTTCCTTTTGGACTGTGATACTTGCTGTATTTTTCAGTGGATAGACTTTTTTAATTTAAGGAATACTTATTATTTTTCAAAGAAGTGTCTCCAATAAATATTGAGAACTTAATGTATAGTAGTCACTGTGTTAGGACGTGCAGATACAACAGTGAAAAAAAAAAAACAGACAAAATTCCTGTACCCAAAAGATCTTGTGGTAAGAAAACCAGAAAATAAACAAGGTATGTAAGGTAGATGGGGAGCATGTACTAGACCAAGATGCTGAATTAGCACAACTTCTGGATCTCTCCCCTAAGGCCAATCCTACCAAAAATATCAAGATATTGAGAACACTTTGAGAAAATATTTGGGACATTGCTGTTGGAGAATGTAAGAAAGTGGACAGATTCACTATGTATTTTGGAAAATCTAGCCAGTGACTATATGTGTACAATGAGTTTCTAAAAGAAGAAGTGGTAACCATTTTGATGACGGTGACTAACTTCTTAAAAGTCAATAACATCATGGGAAAGCAGGACCATAGCCATGCCACACATATGACATCTTTAACCCTACTCCAACCACAAATTAAATATCCAAATTGTATTAAAATTGGTATTAAACATAAATAGAATTAATCACAAATTTCTCAATAATATATTTCACGTTTGTGAAGATACTATTAAGTGCTTTTTGCATTACTGCCAGGTGTTTGTAACTATTCCAAAAATTCCTAGACTGAGATGTTTTTAAATAAGAAAAAATTAGATTTCATTTTTGTCACACAGGATAATCCAGCTACCAGTCTCAGGTGAGGATTCCCACCACTTGAAGGCAAAGAGCGTAACAATGCCAACCAGCAGAAACATGAGCCTACTGACACTGGCCCACTGCATCTTCTATGGGTTAGAGTTTTGGGGGAATAACTCAACACACAAGACACTAGTTGGAAAAATGCTTTACTCACCAAAAGAAGAAAAGACACAGCAAGATTGGTGTCTGCACTGTGAAGCCAGTTTCTCATGGCCAAAGGGTCTCTCCCAATAGCCCAGGCATGGGCTATTTACCCATGGGCTGCAGAAGAGTGGAGAAGAGTAGGATTGGCCAGGTGCCACATGAAAGACACACTTAATCAATACAAGAAATTCATTGCACACCCAGGACAGGGAAAGATTACTCCTAATAAGAAAGAGGAATCTGGGGCCAAGCAATATCTTGGTACCCAGCTTCCACATTAGGGAACGGTCGAGGCCCAGGGCACTGATTGGGTAATCCCCTGGTGTGCAACAGGTCACGTGATGACTGTTCCCCCAACAGTTTTTATAGGCAGCCACAATTTAGTCTAACTTTTCCATTCTTAAGTGCTTTTTTACATGTGCAATAGAAGGGCTACTGATATGAAATCACAAACACTATTAACAAAAAGCTATCCAAATGTTGTATGACAAATTCAGATTTTCTAATCCATCCTTCTTCTCCAATACATGTCATGTTAATTAAGAAAAACTGCTGATTTTGGAAATAGGAAAAATCGAATTATACTGATTTGTAGTGTATCAAAACAAGTGTATCACAGAGAGTTGAGTAAAGCTAGGAATAGAACAAAAATTTCATTGAAAACAAAGGTATCTGCAAAAAAAAAATGTTTTTCAATGTTTCAAAAGCCACAGGTGGGTTATGGAATTCTACCAGAGCAAGTAATTTCAGTCTCTGTTTGGAGATAAAATTGCTTAAATCTATATCACTCTAATGCTTACCATATTTGAATCAGAACAACCTTGTTAGATACCTGCTAAGAACCTTCTCTCAAATCTCCTCCTCTCCTGCTAGGCTTATTGTCACTGGTCCACAGAGGACTGTTCATTTTTGTGAGTTTACATATATCACTTATACCTTATTTAATAGGCTCTATCAATTTAAGAGCATCAACGAAACTTGTATCAAACTGCAGGTAGGCAAAAAATCTAATACACTACCAGGGAGAGCATCCATGGAAATATATTGAAAAGGCCAAAAGGAATTTAATGCAGGCTTCTTTTATGCACTCTAGTTGTGGAATGGAAAGGTGTCTATTCCTGGGGCACCTGGGTGGCTTAGTTGGTAAGCATGTGACTCTTGGTTTCAGCTCACAGTTCATGGGCTCAAGCCCCATGTTGGGCTCTGTGCTGACAGCGTGGAGTCTGCTTGAGATTCTCTCTCTCTCTCTCTCTCTCTCTCTGCCCCTCTCTCTCTCAAAATGAAAGAAAGAAAGAAAGAAAGAAAGAAAGAAAGAAAGAAAGAAAGAAAGAAAGAAAGAAAGCTGTCTATTCCTTAGAAAGAAGAAGAGGTCTACTCCCCGAGTATATAGAGTTCACATACCATGGTTTCTAAAAACAAACTGAGACAAAAAGGACTCAGAGTTCTAAAAGACAAAATACACTGCTCCTAAAATGTAAAAACCATACTCTGAGAATCTGTAGCCAGTTTTGGACTACAATCTAGCGTTTATAATCTTTTGGAATGATATTTTGGTAAACCATGCTACTAGGACATTTCTGTTTTCAGTTATACTATTGCTCATATTTGTGGCTATGTATGTTTCTCTCACTTCAAAGTGCAAACTTGTTTAGGACAGGGAATCTGGTATCATGGAAATAAGATGGGTTCCAAAATTGGAAGACTTGAGGTAGAACATCATACATGACACGTCCTGTGTACTGCCACTCAGGCAAGTCACTGAGGCTTGGTTTTGTTCTCTGTAAATGAGGACAGCCATATAGCTACTTCCCAAGGGTTTAAAATGAGAATCTGTCTAGAAAATGTGTAAATTATAGAGCATTCTATAAATACCGATGACTATTATTGCACATTCTTGTGTCTCCCAGAGTAGCACAGTGTTGTGAACATTCACAGCACTCAATACCTGCTTGTTGACTGGGATACACTTGTTGGAAATAGTGATTTCATCTTATATGATAAGAATTGGGAGGTTTCTTCTTCATAAGACACATTTCAGGGGCAGAGGAAACTCAAATTGTGAAGCCAGCCTAGTTTTCCCTGTGACCCACAGCATGTTTAGTGGCCAAAGATGTCCCTCTGGTGTCCAGGAACCTTTTATTTCCCCAGTTTAGCACCAACCCCTCTCCAATCCTCAGTTGCTACTTCTCAGAAATTTTAGTTACATAAAATTCAAAAGGTCAGTTAGCCAACTGGGTAAACTAAGCTTTGTAAATAAGGAAGAGAGAAGTAGAGGATCCAATAACACCCCCACTTGCTGCCATTATCTCACTATTTCCCATTTTGTACACATCAGTTAATTTCTCACAAACCCTGGGTCCCACTCAGAGCAATATTAAAAGCCTACTTTAAAACATTTTAAAAGTATATTCAGTTGTTGTATTTAATAGTGCTTTGGCCTTATAAATTTCTGTAACTGTCATAAAAACCCTAGGTTCCACCTGGACAAACTTGGGGCTCCACCAGTAGTGGAGTAGTACTGGCCACCAGTTAAGAATCACAGATCTAACAAATGAATGAATGATGATTCCTAAGAAACATTTAAGCTCAAGGATGACATACTTTTCAGATGTATTTTCTTCAGGCAGGTCTTCATGGGTCTTGTGCCAGAGGTTTTCAAAAGCTCACAAATACAAATAAAACTCTATTATATGGTATTCTTCTCTTCTTCCACTCAAGAGTGCTCCATGTTGGGGCGCCTGGGCATCTCAGTCAGTTAAGCTTCTGACTTGGGCTCAGGTCACGATCTCATGGTTCAGGTTAGTGAGTTCGAGCCCCGTGTCTGGCTCTGCGCTGACAGCTGGGAGCCTGGAAGTTGCTTCGGATTCTGTGTCTCCCTCTCTCTCTCTGCCCCTCCCCTGCTTGTCCTCTCTCTCTCTCTCTCTCTCTCAAAAATAAATAAGCATTAAAAAGTGTTTTTTTTTAAACAGAATGCTCCATGTCTAATCAGCAAACCATAACTAGGAGTAAAGAATACGAAGTCAACCAGTGAAAATGTGAATATCTATTACTCATTAGTTATGTGATCATATACAGGTTGCTTAGCTAGGCTATAAAGGGAAAAATACAAGCAACCACCTCTAGCCCCACTATAAACCCACTGGGACCTTTAGTGCTACTCCTTCCTCAAAGTACTATAAAGTATTTTATATATATATAGATAGATAGATAGATAGATAGATATATACACACATATACACACACACTATATAGTATTATATATATATACAGTAAAGTACTATATATATATAGTATATATATGTATATATATATATGTATATATAGTATATATATACATATATATATATATATATACTATATATATATATATAGTGTGTGTGTGTGTGTGTGTGTAAAGTGTTACTGGCATGTGATGGCATTGGCTTCTCCAACCTTAACAAGACCTTCAAATGATACTGTCACAAGATGAGGCCCCAATGCCTACAAACAAAGCAGATGCTGCCATAGACACCCAAAGGGACCAAGTCCAAATTCATCCAAGACAGGAGAGACTCTTACCTTAAGGATTTCTTCATTTTCCATTTTTTAAAAATCAGAACATTTAAACAAAAGACCTCTCTGTATCAAAAAAATACACACAGATGTATATATATATATATATATATATATATATATATATATATATATATATCTGCATGTATATATATAAATGTACATCGACCACCAATGTGACTGATACTTCCTACACTTTATGTGGTGTATCACCTGCGAAGCCATGTGTGGTACTAACCCCCTCTTTATAAGTAAATGAGATTTTATCTTGCCATTTAAAGCCTTTAGAACAAATTTCTATTATTCAACAAATTTCTATTATTATTATTGTTTAGTAATGCCCAGCCTATACATCTATGATACAAAAAGCCTGTAACATTAATACTGTCTTTCCCAGACAATAACACAACGTCATTATAATCAAGTTCCACCATACATTAAATGCCTTGCACTTTCTAAACGAGAAAAACAAACATTAGAAACATTGAAACCACTTTCTAAATACTTTTCAATATTTTGGAGTCTGGTAAAATTTCTAGTCAGTCCAAAATGTTTACATTGCCAACATACACTTACCAGCGCCACTCTAGCCTGCCTTTTCTCTGTTTGTCTTCTCATATTTCTTATATTAACAGAAAACAAGCTATAGCTGTAGCAAGGTATGCTTATAGTTCAAATCTGGACAAAGATTCCCAGGAAAAGCAAGCACAAAAAAATAAATAAATAAAAAGAAGCAAAATATGTTGAAATTACGTTAGATTCCCCTGTTAAATTGAAATAAAAATTTCTTTGGAAAGTTAAAATTCTCTTGTTTGTTCCCTTTAGTTTGGTTTTGCTAATTTTATTTGTTTTTAGGGTAGGGAGGGTTGTTAAGGATTTGGAACAGGAGACAAGTACCTTTCATTTTTTAAACATATTGGCTTTATGGACTGATATTAATTTGTATATAGGTATGTTAAAGAAATCTTTGGGTGAGCCTTTGAGCTCCAATCTCATGGCCATACTCGAGTCTAGAAGAAACTTCATTCACATTAAATGCAGGGAGAAAGAACATGTTTATAATCGGAAAAAGAAATCGTTTATAATTAAGCAGAGCTGAATGCTCGAACAGACAATATGCAAGGAATAAAAATGAAAAACATTTCGGTCCTTCTTTTGCTTTCTTGGTCTAACACATCTCTCCTTGATGAGCTAGTCTGACCACAGCTGGGCTTTACATTTCTGTAATTAGCACAGCAGAAGCCCAGGCGAGGGCTCGGCTTTTCTTCTTCTATTGTTTGCACGTTGGGGGGCAGGATTCTAAATGTCAGATGCTTCTTCCTATTGCAAAGTGGCCTACTAGCTCCTTAAAACCAGTTTGAAAACCTTTCAAGAATCATTGAATTGGGCCCCATATCCCACATTAGATAGAGATTCCAGCAGCAGGGACCTCCAAATGGCTTGTCAGTTTTCTCAGGAAAAAAATAAGAATAAAAATAAATGAGCTTTTAAGCTGCCTTGTGGAAAGCTCGGGTGTAAATATAGAGGTACTGGACCCTGCCCCTGGGTTTCATTTTCATGTCATTCCACAGAGAAAGGATGCTTTCTTTTAAGTCAGCACAGAAACCTGGAGGAAAAGCCAAATTGTGACTTCTGTGTGTAAGCTTTAGAATTCTGAGATGTTCATTTTCATACCTACTTACTGACAGCTAGGTCTCCCAAGTCAGTAAATAACTGAAGAAGAAAAAGTTTGGATTCTTGTTTTCCTGACAGTTATATAATATGTAGGCCCTGTAAAACACTAGGCACTGATTTTATATCACTAGAAAACTGCCGGCTATCCAGACACCTAAAAGTTTTATATAGTCCTAATTACTGCAGCATAGAGTGGTAGGGAACTAAATCAACTGTTCCATTTTTTTTCCCCTTGTGAGTTGCCAACCCCTGGAAATAAAGCTGAGGATTAACTTAAATGGGAAAGAACCCCTATGTTGCTTAGGTTATTTGAAAAGTCCATGCAACTTGGACACACATTCTCTTCCTCTTTTTCTATTTTTCTAGGTTAGATGAAACTCTAAAGACCATGATGAAAAACATTACCCTGGGAGCCATCCAGGTCAGCCTTGTCTAAGGCCCATTACTGAGTAAACACGGTATAAACTTCCATTGAGCAAACTGGGCACACCACCACAAAACCAAGGAGCAAGGTCACTGATTCCTAACATGAAGGGCAGCGACCAGGATGATGGGGGAAGGAGGATAGAGTAGGATAACTTTTCTTTCACCCCTGGTGGGTCTTGAGCCCACCCCAAATTTGAGAACCACTACATCACACAAAATTTCCCAAACTCTACTTTTCTTGTACCAGAAAGGGAAGAATGTGGTGCCAGCACCACCATGACAAGTCTTGATGGAAAGACGAAACCCTATTTAGAAGATAGGAATCATTTCACCGATGAGTGACAATTTCTTTCTCACATATCAATAATCTCATCAAGCAGTCAAATGCTTACCTAGGGTTAGCTTTTAATTCTTAGAGAATGAAATGAGGTAGACAGCTTAAGGAGAGGAAAAGTCATTAGAAAAAAAGAGTAGCACCTTGTACTCACTTGGGTCTGCTCCACCTTTAACCGTAGTCTCTAGTGATAATGCTCACCACTCCCCGGAACTTCCATAATTTCTCTTCAGACAAACATATTATTTGGCCTACAGTAGAAAAGATATTGTGGAGAGTCACAACACAATTCATGTATTTGGATCCATTCCATTTCCCTTCCCTTATATATGTGTTTTTATGTGTGTACCTACATGTATGTGCATGAGTGTATGTGTGCTCATGCATGTATATGTGCCTGTAAAAGCATTCTTTCTCAAGAATACAGCTCAGCACGGTTCATCAGAATTTTCTATAATGGTGGAAATGTTCTACATCTGCACTGCCCAATATGGTAGCCACTAGCCACCTGTGGTTTGTGTGACTGAGAAATTAAAATTTTAATTAATTTTAAGTTAAATAGCCACATGTGACTAAATAATGGCTACTGTATTGGCCAGAGCAGATATAGAGGCTCAATGTCTTTATTAGATATAATAATGGCACATGTTGGCATAAATATATGCCAGTATAAATGTTTTAGTTGTCCACAGATCAATCCCAAATACATAGAAGAGTAGATTGCATGTGGTATATAAAATACATATATACAAGCATATGAATGGATGAGTCTTGACCAGCTCATTTGTCAGAAATAAGCTATGTAGTCATTAAGGAATTCAGGATACCAGCAACTTCCATGGTTGTTCTAAGGATTGCCATTCCATTTAGCTGAAATGGGAGAAAGCATAGAGGAGGCTATGTCGGAGGTTTTGATAGGTCAGGCCTCCAAACAGGCTACTTCCACTTATGTTTCATTGACTAGAACTCAGTCACACGTGCTTCTATCGGCAAAGATCAAAAATATAGCTATATACTTAGAAAGAAGGTTAATAGATTTTGATAACCAGCAGTATATGCCACTACAAGTGTATATATATATATACGTATATGTATATGCACATATTACTTGTAAATAAAATAAGATATTTTCCCCCCTCTCATCCCAAGGTGAAAATTGGTGAGCCAATTTTGTCCCCCTGGCAGCAGTATCACAATAAGATAAGGAATCTGAGTCCAGAAAGTGTAGCTACTTCTTCAAGGTCACAAAGCTAATTAGCTGACCAATCAGAAATGATTCTTAGGTGTTCTGACCGCCAATCTAGTGTTATTTCACTATACTATAGTGAATCCTCATATTAGTGAATACACAACTCAGCATCCCACTTGTCTACAATGTAAATGAGAGAGAGAAAAAAATGAACAATGTCTTATAAGATATGATATAGTAGCTGGTTGGGGTATTTTTGTTTGCTTGCTTTTTGACTTGGTTGTATTTCTTTTAGGGTTTTTTTTCTCCTTGTGTAGTAAATAACACAGGAAGAAGTATACCCAGAGTTTCAATAACCATCATTTGTAAAACTGCTGGGGAAGAGGAAATGGAAATCAAGTCCAAGAAAAACTCACACCCAGTCAGCCTGCTAATGACCAAATGACTTCTACAGGTCACAGTGTGTTTTGCCATCTTTGCGCCCCTCCATGACAAAGAATGGTAAGTGTCAGGAAGGGTGGTTTATACCTTCCCAAGTGCAAATCTAAGATTTGTTAAAAAGAGAAAGTTTCTCAGGGTTTCCAGTACCAAAGAGATCAAGGATGGCTGCCTTTTCTAAGGAAATAGCATGGCCGCTGTTTCCAACCAAGCACCAGCTAATGGAAAAAAAATTCAAAACGGCACAGCTCACAAGCACCTATATGAAACATGCACTATGTTCAGAGTAAAAAACAAGGGACGGATGTCTGTAACATTAGAAATGGCTTTCGAAACCTATGAAAGTAATTTTAGAGCTACTTTAAAATATTTTATGCAGGAAAGATAATGGTACTGTTATACACATTAGAATAATTTGACAAGAACAAAGTTGATGGTCCTGATGTTGCAGCGGGTTGAAAATAATGACATTTTTATCAGGTTTTATTAGAGACTATTGTAACTGTATTTGAGAGTGAGAAGAAACTGTAAATTTTCAGAATTATTTTAAAGTCTTTTAAAGTACCTCCAGAAGTAAGCATAATCCAACTTTTCCTTTTAGTGACTGCTTAATCTTGTATGGTAAGAAAAGTTATATTCTTTCCTTTTAGTAGAACAGGTAAAATTGTTACTTAGACCATCAAAGCCATTAAATTTGTTTTTCAAAAGAACCATCTCTTAGATTCCATAACACTGTCATTCTAGATACTTTCCTACTACCATTTTAATGAAAGAAAAAATCTGGCTAAAATTGCACTATCTGACCTTCACATTAATAGTCTTGCCTCTTGCCTGTCAAGCTAATAAAGAGTTCAGGGAATCATAAGGACTCATCTGGAAACGATAGAATTTCTGCTTTTGTCTTTCTTCCCTGGATACTAATGGCTTTTTGTCAGTCTTCTTCACTCAGTGTATGACACATGAAGCCTTTCCATTTTAGATGTCCATTAACTTCAAGCACTATGACAAGAACAAGGCAACCCCCTAAAGAAACTAAACTCAAACACTCATATTAAATTTCTCCAATTCCTCAGCTTATAAGGTGCTGTTTTCAATTGTCAATAATGTTCATAAGAGTAAGCGGTATCCATTGCTAATTAAAACAAGCTGTTTAAACAAACACAAAAGGTCACCAAGACTGCAGATCAACATATTCATGTTATGGTTTGGTCTCCTGGTCATTACCATGTGATGATTTGTTTCTATCTTGTAGGTACCTATTTTTCTAAGTAACAAATGTAGAAAAGAAGCACACAGAAAGCAACAGTCCACAATAGGTGCCAGGAGGCCAGGGTGCCAGTGATGCAGTGGGTATTGTTTCCTGGAGATCAATGATGTGCAGCATTATCACAGCAAATGAAAGCAAAGAAATTTTCATTTACTTTTCCTGAGTTCATAGAGATCAAAGGCATAAACTACAGCGAAAATGCAGTTTTTATTAGGAAAAGTGACACCTGTAGTTTTCTGCAAGATTTTTAAACAACCTTCTATCTATATAGATGTGCTATTAAGGCACAAATAAAATGTAATACCTTGTCTGACATGCTGAGCAATGGCTTATTTTAAGTTTTATTTTCGTGCAACTAAGACTCCTATAAAATATTTTGAAACTATTTGCTCAATCTTTGCTTGAGCTCTGACATTTGAAACTGACTTTTCTTTTAAACTTGTATTCCCTAACGGTATATTAATTACATAGAGAATATAATCTCTGAATTAATATCAAACCAATTGAGTAAGCCAGTAAAAGGAGTGAGATAGACTTTTTAAGCTTCTTAATATTAAGTTGTGTGATTCAGTTATTATAATCAATTCCAAATTATCCACAGAAGTAGAAGGGAGGAATAATTTAAATTAATGAAACCCAGAGATAATTCCCAAACCTTACTTTAGCCAATAGTATCAACAATGTCCCCCAAAGCTTTTAGCCAAAATATTTATGCACAATTGTGTTACTAATTTACAGATTTTTAATTCATTGTATTTAATTTTTTCTGGCCTAAGTTATAGCAGATGTATAAATGAATCTTGAGGGAAGAAAGAGTAGAAAATAATCTTTGTCGCTCATATTACATTCCTGTCTGAGTGATAAAAACCTTTACATACATCATCTCATTTCATTCTGTGAGGCTAGTAATATTACCCACAAATTGAAAATACAGTTATTAAATCTCAGAGTTTATGTAAGTTATTCAAAGTCATCTACCTAGCAAGGAGTGGAATCCATGTAAACACTCCAATTATATAATCAAGTCCAGCAGCCCTAGAAGTTGTCTCAACTCAATATGATCCTTTTACTTTAGCTAACCAGAAGAAATACCGAGTTTGAAAGTTTTAAATGGCATTTATTTGCAGGACATAATGGAGTTGCCTTCTTCCATTCTAACCCTATGATTATACATATCGTGACTTTGCTTCCAACTTTACAGCATTGTAGTTGTTTGGCACATGGAAACACTTCATTAGTTACCATACAGTGAAAACAATACAGCTGGATAGTAATGTTGACTTTGCCATTCAATGCAAAAAAAAAAAAAAGAAAAGAAATTCAGATGTTTTTATCTAAAGAGCTATAACGTTTAGACATTTGAAAATTGTGGTTCTTACATTCTGAAATTCTGCAGAACTTGTAGCCATCAGTTAAACTCCACTCAACTATATTCTCATTTTATTGCCTACAAAATTAAAAAGTAGGCACTTTGGGTACATACAGCACTATGAAAAACAAGCAACCTCAAAATCAGAATCTACAGGACAGTGCATTAAAAGTTAAATCTGACACTTTTCCTACTCAGCTAAGTAGTCTCTACTCAAAAAACTACTTTTATCGAGTATAATCCAAGCCAAGATGAGTATTTTGCCAAAACTTCAGAACCCATTTATACATCACCAAATTCAGTTCAAATTGTTTTGCATGAGTAAAAGCATGACAAACTGTGTATTAAATGTTTCTATACCTTAGGGGAAAGACTAAGCTGCATACATATTCAAAATAATATAGAACTAGGATGTTTAACATAAAAATAAATAAATCAGAATATTGGACTAAATGTCCTTTAACAACCTTAGTTCATAAAGTATAATGGAAAAGACATTTCCACCTTTTTTTTATTTTCTCAAACATAAAATGACAAAAAGAACCTGAAGGCACTTTTGATGACAAGAAAACAAAAGTTCATTCAACTTACTACCGCCACATAGACTCTCCATTGCCCTCCTGTTTCTTCTTCCTCCCCACTTTCCTAGGCGTTAACATATTCACCAGAACCTTACTAGGAAAAACCAAAGAGCACAATATTCAAACCCATTGATTCTTGCTATATCTTAGCTACTCTGATAAAAGGTCTGGTGGAGAAAGGGTTTACCCCACAAAGCGAGGTGCACCATTGATGATCTGCAAGACTGAATTTCTCCAGGCAATTGAGAGCTGACTATAAATGAGGTGCCCCAACACTATTAGGGAAGCAGTAGCTCCAGTATAACATAGAACACATTTCATGAAATGTACAGTTGTTCATTACACCTTAAGAAAATTAAGACTTCATTGCATGATCACCTCTGAACATCAATCTTTATAACAAACCAGAAAGAACATAGGACTTAAAAGAAGGCCTGGGTTCAAATCTCAGCTCTCATCCTTGTTAGTTATATGACCTCAGGATAGTCATTTAATGTTTCCAGAACTTAGTGTTTTCATGCAAAGTTAAAATAATAGAGCATTAATTTGTTGCAAGAACCCAATGAAAAAAGACACGTTAAGTATCTAGCACAGAATCTGGCACCTAAAAGGTACACAATAATGTCAAGGAGAACTCTGATAATGCAGTTATTCCAATAAAGTGATATGTCAGTGAAAATGATCCAATAACCTCATCTTATCGATCTTCAGTTCCCATAAAAATGACTTTTTAAAAAATCCACCATATGTAATTACAGAGTACAGCACACCAAAGGAAAGAAGAGGAACTGGGTAGGCCACAGTGAAAACTCTTATATTTCTGCCAGAAGCTCATGTGCACACATTTGTGAACTCATGGTCAAGACAGGATGAGAATGGGGTAGAAATATTTGATTCGATTTTAAATGAAAACTCAGATGGCCACTTGATTTTGCATAAGAGCTTCAATGGCAAGGTTTACAAACTTGGTGGTCAGTTACTAATTTAATAGTACATAATAGGTGCATGTGTAATTCTGTCATAGATTAGAGACCTCCAGGCCATTTTAAAAAATATAACATATTTGTACATATTATAGGAAAAGTGATAATAGTGAGTGACCTGTGATTTGAGGAATGCATTGAAAAATACAAGGTCAACTAAATATTGAATATAGATCCTTTAAACAGTGTTAAGAACAAGTTCGAATATAATATATCTTATACTTGGGGTACAGTGAGAAAAAAGTAGAAGAAAAGATTTTATGACTAGTTACTTCTAGACAACAAAAATGTATAAATATGTTCTGCAATTCCATTTTATTTCTGCACCAAATATAATATGGGAATTTAATAATAAACTGCATTTGAGATCAACAAAAAAGTTCAGCTGATAACTATACACTAGACATTAACAAATGTAATTAATATGAATGTCACAGCACAAGTATTTTAAATATGATAATGTATCATATATACTCACAAAGATCACTCTCAAAATAACTCTTGGGGCACCTGAGTGGCTCAATCGGTTAAGCATCTGCCTTCAGATCAGGTCAAAATCTCATGGTTTGTGGGTTTGAACCCCGCGTCAGGCTCTGTGCTGACAGCTCAGAGCCTGGAGCCTGCTTCAGATTCCATGTCCTCCTCCCTCTCTGCCCATCCCCCATTCTCACTCTCTCTCTCTCTCTCCCTCTGCCCATCCCCCCCATCTCTCTCAAAAATAAGTAAACATTAAAAACAAAAACAGACTCTCAATGATCCTTGCAACAGAGTTCCAGTATGAGTAGGTAGGAAATCCAAAGGCCTTTTTTATTTTTAATTTTTGAAGTTTATTCATTTATTTTGAGAGAGAGAGACAGAGTGCAAGCTGGGGAAGGCAGAGAGAGAGAGGGAGAGAGAGAATCCCAAGCAGGCTCCATGCTGTCAGTGCAGAGCCCAACACAAGGTTTAATCTCACAATCATGAGATCATGACCTGAGCCAAAATCAAGAGTCAGATGCTTAACGGACTGAGCCACCCAGGTGACCCTAAAGGCCTTTTTTAATTTGAATTTCCTCCATTCCTTTTAGATCCAGTTGGCAGTGCTTCCATTAGTACAATTCTCTTAAAACTTCTGTGGGTCTTCTACAAATCTTATTAAGGTTCACTCTGCTAGACAAAAGCTACACCCACAGATCTTGTTTCAATATGTCCTTGTCTACTGCAAGTTTCCTATAATTCTGCAGCAGAAAACCACCCTAAATATTCTTAGAGGCTCCGTTGTTCAGTGGAAAGGTTTTGTGAAGAATGCTTTTCAAATATGTACAGGGAATTTTTTTTTTTCTGTTATATAAGCACTACCTTAAATCTTTCTGGGTTTTCTCACAGAGAATTTTAGAGTCAAACACATTGGTTTCACCATGTTTTCCTGACAGTGCCTGGATTTGATATTTGCCCAGAAGTCTTTTCTTATTTTTAGCATTGTTTGCTCTCTGGAGAGCCTAGGCATGAGAAACAATTTTTTGTTTTAACTCAGCTTCTTCATATTTAACTGAACTTCTTTGAACTTATCTTGTTCCTCTTGCATTTTACTCTAAACAAAAGAAAAGACCAGGTAGCAAAGTCAACACTCGGCCTGGAAATATCTTTACCAAGATCATCCAGCTTATTAAGTACGTTTTCCACTTTCTGTGTTATCACAAGTGACAGCGCTGAAACTTCCATAAAGATATAACAATGATCCCCTTTTCTCCAGCTGACAATAGCATGTTTCTCACTTTCTTTCCAGAATAGCCTCCTGAAGGGCTCCACTAACAGTCTCTTCAAGTCTCTTCCAACTTCCACTCACCACCCAGTCCCAAAGAAACTTCCACATTTTGGGGGTTTTGTTTTAGCAACACCCCACTTCTGGTACTAAAATCTGTATCGGTTATTATGGTTCTGTGACAAATTTCCGCAAACACAGTGACTTACCACCATAATAATCAGTTATTACCTCTTGTGATTTCTTTGGATCATGAATTCAGAAAGGTCTCAGCTGGGAAGTTATCATTTGGGGTGTCTGATGTGATTTCAGTCAGATGTCTGCTGTAGATTCAGTCAATGGGAGGCCATTTTTTATCGAAAAGGAAGGAGAATTCAGAGGGTAGAACCAAGAGCCCAGAGGCCAAAGGGAATCATTTCCAGGCTTTAGAACCGAACTTTAATCCAGGGACTGGCAATGTGTGCCTGACCGGGCTTCAGAATCCTTTGGAGCAGTGACTTGTGTACCTCTCATTTTTCCCAGTCTGAAACAGGAGAATTGATAGAGGCAATCCTTGGCTGAAACATCATTGTATTTGGTTGGATGGAGAATCACATAACATATTGCTTTAGTTCAAAGACCTTCAAATAAACAACCATACTCAATGAGTGTTAGTTAAGTAGCCTTATTCACATCTGGGCCCAAGTTAGATGATGAGATCCTGGTCCTAGAGCTTGCACTGAGGCTGTAACAGCTGAGACTTTTTGGAGCCCTGAGAGGGAGAGGTTTATTATGCATTTGAGCTTGATGTGAATTATTATGGAGGGGACTGTGGTTACTGGCCCCCAAGAGCCTTATCTCCTCATGTTAATTCCCACATCCCACATTGAATTAAGGCTGGCCTATATGATAAATAGAATATGACAGAAGTGATGGTATTTGACTTCTAAGTTTAGGTCATAAAAGATATTTCAGTTTTTGCCTTAGCCTCAGGATCTCTCACTCTTGAGGCAGTCAGTCGCCATCTCATGAGGACACCCCAGCAGCCCTGTGGGGAGCCCCATATGCAGAAAACTAACACTCATGACCAATTGTCAGCAGTGGTGAGGGAACCACCCTGAAAGTGAATCCCCCACCTCTAGTCAAGCCTTCAGATGACTGCACCCCTGGCCAACATTTCACTGCAAATGCATGAAAGACCCCAAGAGATGCCCACCTGAGGTCTTTCCAAAGATTGAGCACACAGAAAACATGAGAGGTGACAAATTATTGTTGTTATTTGAGCAACTAAGTTTTGAAATAATTTGTTACACAGCATAGTAGCTTATACAGAAATACCAGATGAAGTAAATGTTGTAAATAAATATTCAAAAGTAAAAATACAGTAAAGAAAACATAAATTATGTTTTGTAGCAGAGAAGGTACATTGAGAAAAAAGAGAAAATGTAACAGGAGTAAAGATATTTTGACTCAAGAGAAGAAAGTTTATGTGTGTTTTGCAGTGCATTTTATTTCAGTAGTAAGATCTAATGTGGGACATCAGTAAGACACTATATAAGAGATCACCCAAAAACCACATGTGATAATTATATACTAGACATTAGCAGGTGCAATTAACCTGGAATTTCATTGTACAAGCATTATAAATATGTTAATGTCATACATATTAACAAAGTGCACTGAATAACTTTTAAAAAAAACTGTAAGGGTCTAAACTTCATACTTCACAAATGGAGACCATGTTGTATACTTTCAGAATGTATGCAAAGTTAATCTTTTTATTTTTATCATTTAAAAAATATATTGTCAAAATTTCTTTTAAATGAATTTCTTTAAATAAACATGGAACCAAAAGTTTGTTTACTCTGATTTGCCTGCAATAGGCAATATGTATTAACCTATCAACTTTACATATAAACTAATTGTAATTATTACAATCCATATAATTTAGCAGGTTTTTTTTTCAAAAATTACACCCAAGCAACACCTTTCCATATGGCCAATTAGTAGAGTTGTAAAATGCAGCAAATATATGATGCTGTATTGAACATCTGTGTTGGTTATCCTATGGGAATTTTTAATAAAGGACCAAGCAGCATATTGATGTTAATTCTACGTTACCGGGACTTTAAATAAAAAACTAAAATAAATAGCATCCATTAAACTGATCATACTGTTGTAACTCAAATTGTGTTTATTATGCTAATGGAACATGAAATTAAGAAAAAGACCTTTATGCCAGTGGAATTAATTAATGAGCTTTATGAAGGCATTGGGATGTAATTTATTTCTAGATAAGTAAGTCTAATTTGCAGTTCCACGGGTCTCTGCAATGCTGATTGTAATAGTTATTCCTGCAGATGTGCTGCTCACAGCATGTCTTTCCATTAGAACTGAACACCTCATTATATAAACTGTACCTAATTAAACATAATACAGTGGCGACTTGTTAAACTGGCCTTTTTAAGTCAGCAGCTGCCTAAGCTAATAATACTGTACACAAGATTTATATCATCTTCCCTATAACACTGATATTAAAATAGACTGCCCAAGGGATTGATAACTAATTTACCAGTATGTAACAGGTACATTTCTGATTCTGTGATAAGAGATTAAAGACCAGCAGCCCATAAAAATAAAATGAATTCAAGTCCATTTGGAACTCAAGAGTACTTGGGGAACTTTATTAAAACTACATACCTTTTTAAAAAAATCAGTGAAATAGTCATGAAAAGAAAGTGAACACTAAAAGTAAAAAATATAAATAAATAAATGTGAAAGATCGAGAGGTCCTTCAGGTCTTTTTCAAGTGCATACAAAATTTTTTCAGAGTCAACATGCTGCAGTTACAATCGTCACTTAAAGTCACATCTAGATATGAAATATGGCACCTTTCCACTAGAGATAAGGAAAGTACTTAGAATGCCAGACCTTGCTCTGCTTAAATTGGGTTTTGAACTGATATCCTTAACAGAAACTATAATCATCTTCCTTTTTTTGACTGTTAGCCAGTAAGGTGAAAATAATAGTTGTGAAGCTTGAACTCCATAACACAAAGTATAGCATACACAGAGATACCTATGCAAATTCATGTTCTCCTCCAACCCCACACTCACCTGGTTATACCATTCATCCTTCAACACTCAGCGCAGGCCTGAAATGCTCTGAAAAGCTATTCTTGACTCACCCAATCTATCTTAGGTATTTCTTGTTATATTTCCTAAATATCAGTGCTTCTATGTAATTATTGCAGGTATAACGCTGTGCTAAAGATGTCCAGGATGTCTCTCCTCCCCACCAATGAATTATAGGACAATGGCTAGCTAACATCTATCACCGCAACCTAACTCCTAACTGAATCACAGTGCTGCTTAATAAATATCAGTTTATTGGATGATTCAAACAATCCTCGGCATGTGATTTTTCTGTTAATTCTTTCTGCATTCAACTCCAATAACTTTACAGGGATATAGCAGGTCACTGGGTAAATATTTGCCACTTTAATCCATCGATAGACACTGTTAAAACCAAAGTCCGTTTAACTTGTGTACTAAATACTAATTTCACATCAGACTTAGAGATGCCACACTTCACCCAACTTTGTATTTCTAAGTCATCTCTTTCTGGTCTCCAATAGCTACTTCCCCTTCCACTTATTCACAGGGAATACATTCTAAGACCCCCTAGGGGATGCCTGAAACCATAGATAATAGCAAATCCTAAATATACTATGTTTTTTCCTGTACATACACACTTATGATAAAGTTTAATTTATAAATTAGGCACAGTAAGAGATTAACTATAACAATATACTGTAATAAAAAGTACATGAATACAGTCTCTTTTAAAATGCCTTATTATACTATATTGACCTTTCTCGTGATGATGCAAGATGATTAAATACCTACGTGATGAGATGCAGTGAGGTAAAGGACACAGGCATTGTGAGATAGTATTAGGCTACTATGGACCATCTGACCATACGTCAGAAAAAGCATCTTCTGCTTCTGGGCTGCATTGACCATAGGTAACTAAAATAGGAAAGTGAAACCCCAGACAAGGGGGCGAGTTCTGTATATATTATTTGAGTCATGAAAGACTCTTCTCTCAACAGTTCCAAATATCACCTATTAGAAATATTATGAAGTTTCCATATGACCACTTTGAAACATTTAAACATAGGCATAGTAGGTTCTGATACTTACAAATTGGTATTTATTTGTGGCAAATAGTAGAGCCAGTATAATCCCTGCTGTTAGCTCCTCCTAAAATGTTTATAAACCCTGTTATTCTCATTCTAGGTTAGCAAATGGCATCAACCCCAGGTTAAAAAAAAAAAATCCATAGACTAGCCAAGAACCAATGGCCAACATGAGCTGAAAAAATAAACTAGGCAAATCAGATTTCATTTTGGAGAAAATTAGAAAAAAAAAAAACATGATTAGTTAGAAATAAAGCTGCATGTGAATGAGCTGCATTCATGAGACCGGGTAAGATCCATGGTAGGCCAAAGCCATATAAAAGCTAATGACATGAAAGCACAGAAGAGACACAGTATCAGGTGAGAAGTGTTGGTCAGAAAAGAGCAGCACGATTGCTCCGTTGGAAGTAGAGATGCTACCAGAGAAACAACTTGAGCTTTCCTGTTGTGATTCCACTCCACACAGGGAAAAGTCTTTTTCTTCAGTCAGCCTAAGTACGTATCTGGTTTTTTTATAGCCAAAAGAACCAAAATCAAATGCATCATTAAAAGGGAGGCATATAAATTGGTATAATGCTGGTTGCTATAATAAATAAACCCCAAAACTTCAGTAGCTGTTCTATTAAAAGTAGGCTGACGCATGCATTCAAAGGCCAAAGAAACCACTGCTTCCAAACCATTTGCAATGATTACACCAGAAGTGTGGGTTTGAAGATCTAATGAAGATACCAAGTCTACCAAGGAGAACTAATAACTCCAACAAAGACAAGAGAGGGAGAGAGAGTTTTCATTCTATTTGTTTCTCTTTTTTTAAGTTTATTTATTTTGAGACAGAGACAGTGTAAATGGGGGAGGGGCAGAGAGAAAGGGAGAGAGAGAATCCCAAGCAGGCTCCATACTGCCCGCTCAGAACCCAGCACAGGGCTCAAACTCACAAAACCGTGAGCTCATGACCTGAGCTGAAATCAAGAGTTGGACACTTAACCAACTGAGCCACATAGGTGCCCCTCTATTTATTTCTTAATACAATTCTTTCAAAGCATGGAGAATATCAGAACCATATCTGAAAGGGTCATTTTCTGCACTGTTCTATCACTGTCGATCTACCTTAAAGAGGAAGCAACAGGGAATAATGGAAGGAGTCAGAGACCTGATGGAATCCTGTCTTAATAGTTGTGTAACTTTTAGCAAGACTTTTGACTATTTCTGACCTTCGGTTACCACATCTGAAAATGACATAACACCTACTTTGCAGCTGTTGTGTAAACTAAAAGGACAATATGTAAAAGTTCCTATTTTCTGCTACAGCTTTGAAAAGTACCCTGAGTGTGGTACTATTCTTTTGATAACATGATACATCTAGATTCCTTAGAGGATCAGAATTTCTCTTTTCTGCCTTCCCAAACAACTGAGTTCTCAAACTGTGGATATCACAACACAATTCTGTGAATTTCAGAACACAACTCCTCAAATATCCAGGTGATCTTAGCTGTATGTTAGGCATCTAACTAGCAGTGCAAATTATTCTCCAAATCTGCACCAGCCATGATCCATTCAGTAGAATCTTAGACCCTTTGTTCGGAATGAGAAGGGACAGGATGTAACAATTGTAATTTAAAGTGTCCCCCAACCCTCTCCAAACTGCTGATAACAATGAGGTTACCCAAACCCAAATTTCACTGTCACCTCCAATCAGAGACCTCCAATCAGTCTTCTCAAGCTATCTCAGGGAGTTCTAGGGGCTGTCCCACACATTCCTACAAATACCACATCTTGTACTTACAGTGTGCCTCAACCCTCCACCCCCTGCCTCTAGGTTTCTCCTGCTTGGGAAGTCACTTGAGGGAAATTTTCACCAACATTGCTACCAGTGCCATCATTAAAAACAAAGATTCTCTGCATGGGATGCTGTCTCCTATTCATAATTTTTTTTAAGTTTATTTATTTATCACGAGAGAGAAAGAAAGCATGAGCAAGGGAGGGACAGAGAGAGAGAGAGAATCCCAAGCAGGTTCTGCACTGACAGCACAGATGTGGAGCTCGAACTCATGAACTGAAATCAAGGGTTGACGCTTAACCAACTGAGCCACCCAGGCACCCCAATGCTGTCTACTATTTAAATTCATATATACAAAACTCCAAAGGCCACAGGGATAAAGCAAGACTATGTTATCTTCAAACCTCACTACACTGAAGCTTCCCTAGGCTTTCACAGAAATGGACAGGATGCACACCTTTATCATTCTATCATCTGGGCCTCAAACAAAACTATTTCTGTCTTCAAGGTTTAGGGTCTTTGCAGAAAGCTAATCTACTCCTTTCCTCTAAGAACTGCATGCCCTCCTCCCCTGTTCCCTCACTCCTCTTACCCCACTCCACTTCTAACAGAAGTAGCTTGTAAATCTCTGCCCTTCATGCAAATCAACACTAAGGGCCATAGGCTCTACCAATGTTTCACTCAAGTCCAGGCATGGGAGAAAGCCAATGAGGGTACAACCAGAGCTTTGGATATAATAAAATATACAGAAATTCACATATGAGGAAAAACCCAATCAAAATACCTCTAGACTAGAAAAAACTGTCTTGTCCTGTAAGTTCCACATGCTCAATTATAAATAACATGAGACCCAAACTATACCAGCTCACAACTAAGTTGGTAATTGGTCTCTTTAAAGATTTGTCATACAGAGGTCATCACAGGTTGACCAAAGAAAACCAAAACTACTAGATGTAGAAGTGTAGCAATCAACGTACAGAGCCAAACCTTCCTAAGTCCCTTAACATCAGAAGCCAAGCTGTGCTTCCTGTAACCGCTGTAAGTGAAATATACCCAGAATTTGAAATCCATGTTTTTTGAGTTTATTTACTTTTGAGAGAGAGAGAGAGAGAGTGCAAGCAGCGGAGGGGCAGAGAAAGAGGGGGACAGAGGATCTGAAGCAGGTTTTGCACACACAGCAAAGAGCCCAATGTGGGGCTTAAACTCACTGTGAGATCATGACCTGAGCTGAAGGCACGTAACCAACTGAGCCACCCAGGCGCCCCTGAAATCCATGTTCTTAACTACATCCTGAAGTGTCTGAAATAATTCCTTTGGAGAAGATTCTATTTGATTCTTGTAGAATTAGCCTTTAGAGTCTCTAAAATGAGAATACTTTACAGGTGCCCTTAGAAACAAGAGCAGAAAAGTGAATGCTGTCACAGCAAAACAAAAACACCATTAATTGAAGATAATGAGATCACATTTCAGTGCTTGAAGGTGGATTATTGCTATCTTGAATCTATCCATTTAGCTCCAACTTCACAACCTCCATTTTTGTCTAAGGCGCCCTCATTTCCCATCTGAACTACCACAACAGCTTCCCACTTGCTCTCTTGCAACCTCACCTGTATTCCTGTTTTCTCTTCACCCAGCAGATCCCCATGCATTCTTCAAGATGCAGTGTAAATGTCAATTCCTCAAAAAAAAAAAAAAAAAAAAGAAGTATAAAAGAAATTCCCTGACCATTCTTGTCACAGAGAGATTAAGATCATGTGATAGGCAGAATACTGTCCCCTTCCCAGTGATGTCCTAATTCCCGGAAAATGGGAATATGTTACATTACATGACAAAGGGGGAAAGAAGAGTTTAGGTGGAATTAATATTGCTAATTGGCTTAACTAAGATAGGGAGATTATCCTGGATTTCCCAGGCGGCTTCAATGCAATCACAAGGGTCCTGAAATGTGGAAGTAGAGGAGGAGATCAGAGTAAACATGAAAAGAACTTAACCTGGGCACCATGGTGACTCAGGCGGTTTAGCATCCAACTCTTTTTTTTGGCTCAGGTCATGATCTCACAGGTCATGAGTTTGAGCCCCATGTCATGCTCCACGCTGACAGTGCAAAGCCTGCTTGGGATTCTCTCCCACTCTCTGCCCCTCCCTGACTCATGTGCACACATGTTCTCTGTCTCTCTCAAAAATAAATTAAAAAAAAAAAAAAGACTCAACCTGCATAGCTTTGAAGACGGAGAAAGGAAAGGAGCCACATGCCAAGGAATGCAGGTGGCCTCTTGAAGCTAGAATGAGCAGGAAAACAGATTCCAGCCTAGAGAATCTAGACACCTTGATAATAGCCCAGTGAGATCCATTCTAGACTTCTGACTTCCAGAATTGTAAGATCATATATCTGTATCAACCCAGAATCAGTGAACACCACTAGAGCCCAGACTCTAGCCTCAACATACCATTTCTCTTTAAATGAAACTAAGACTGTTTAGAAAAATGGCTAACTTGGGCTCAAGGATGGTAAATGTACAAAGTTGTCTTGGAACACGTATATACCATGTCACGAGAAAATTATCAGACTAGCGGGTGATATGTATCTATATAACTCAAGAGACAACTTGAGGGGAGAAGCCAATGATCCAAAGATAGGAAAAAATGAGCTTTATTTAAGGAGGATAAGATTACAATGGATTGAAATCTATAAACTATGCTTAAATCCATGAATTCAGAAAAATTTTATTAACAGAAAAACTGAATCATCTTTGGCAAGTGACAAGAAATCAATTCATCGTCTTGAATACCAAACAAATAAAAGGAAAATACCAAGAATTAATCCTGGCTTTTCTATGTGATCTGTATCAATAGATTGTAGACAATGGATAAGGAAAAGTATCTCATTATAAAATTATTACAAACTCATAAATAAAAACAACTTGATAGAATATCACCATTTTACAAACCTCATTGAATTAATGAATTCAGGTGTTGTCAATGGCAGTTAAAAACAACAAAAAAGCAAAAACCAGGTAACATGTGCATCCTGATGAAAAGAAATATAAGCACACCTGTAATATTGCCAAACGATTAAAAGTGAATCCTCCAGCCTCTGGATCCAGCTGCCAATATTCAGGAAAAGAAGAGAACAGAGGAACGTGTACAAGTGCTCCATGAGTATACAATCAGAAAAATACAGACTGTGGGAGCCTTAGCAAAAGCCCAGTTTCTTTAATAGATAAATTGTAAATCAAAGAAAGGTAAATTGTCAAATTTTGATTGTGTATTAAAAGAGACTCAAAAGATATCAATTTTTTTTAATATGCAAGACTAACCTATAGTGTCTGGGGAAGTCAGCAAACCATGAAGAAAGTTCAAATAAGTGATGATTATAGAAGTCAGAAGTACTACTTTTGAAAGGAGAGGCTATAAAGAGGCCCTGGGGTGACCAGAAAGTTCTATTTTTGTCTCAGATGGTGGTCACAATGGTTTTCACTTTATAACAATTTACTAGCTACATATTTTGGTGTTTTGGTGTTTGGTGATTCTTGTCCTTGCATTTTATTTTATAATAAAATGTTTTAAAAAATATGAATGCAGTTTCTAAGAACATAGACCACAGAGAAACAAAGAAGCAACTTCTTACCCCCTGATTTGGTTGTAGATACAGATAGAAATGAATGCTGAGGAGATTCAGAGTAATATAGTTATCAGTGGTATTAATTTCTTACAGATTTTTTTTTATTCTTAGGAAAATGTACTTAAAGAATGAAAGTAAAGTCAGATTCACCTAAATTGTAGAACCCTTGAGAGCCTAATCATCTTTTCCCCCATAACTTTTTGCACGATTATTGTGGTTGGGAGAGTAGATAATCATTTGTGACTGACAAAATTACAAACAGCTACAAATCTTCCAATAACATTTTCATCTACACCATGGGAAATTTAAGAATTGGGCCTTTCTTTTCTCCTTAATATTGTCATCCCCTAGGTTTAGCTGAGACTAGAGGTAAAAATAACAAATCAACTGCTTGAACTGAACCCCATCCTATTTAATTAAACAACACAGTTGACCCTTTTCAGCATAATTATTAATACTTTTAGATGTTTGCTTGAATTTTTTTTTACTTTCATAAACATCAGAATTCCACTCAAAACTAAATTTCCAAAACATAACGGGATCAATATAATCGATAATGAACCACAGAATATAATGTTTAGACCCAATTGCTATGAAGTGAAATAAAATTGGATATTTCCCTGAAAATATATTAAAGCTAATAGACACAGAAAGTGGATTAGTGGTTACCCGGATCCGGGAGAAGGAGGGAATGGACAGTGACCTCTAATGGTTATATGATAAAAATGCCCTAAAATTAGTGCGATTCTTGCACAACTGTGAGTAGACTAAAAGCCATTGCATTGTGAACTTTTAAAGGGTGAATTTTATGGTATGTGAATCATATCTTAATAAAGCCATTTTACACACACACACACACACACACACACACACTCATTAATGAGCACCCTGGTGCTTTCTCTCTCCCTCGCTCACTCTTGCTCTTACCCAGTCTTTTCCTACTTTCCCTTGTCCCTTGACCTGAAAGGTAAACAAATTAATTCTTTAAAAAATCTGTTATGCATGCTTTCTCTAAATATCAGGGCATGCATACAGTTATAAGAAGTTTGCATCCTTTTATTTTACTTACTTCAAATTAGAGCTTTGGGAATTAGTCATGCAAATTTATGCAGAATAGGAATAGGAGTACGGTCCTAATTCAATTCAGAGACAGGAGCACTATCCCTTTAAAAACCAGAACAAACCCTACCTCACTGTTATTGTGATCTTTCTGATTTCAAGAAATAGCAACTCTTTCTGATTAAAGTGCCTCCTCACTATTATATGTATTTCTAATAGACATTAATAGCACATTACACATATTACATCCATTAAGTGAAACACATATCAGCAAATTTGTGTGCTGCATGCATCGAATGGAGCAGAAATGATAGCATACTTGATTAAAATACTGGGTAAAAGTGTTTCTATCCAGAAGTCTCTAGGAGAGATATAATTTAGTTTATGTATGTATAAATTATATTAACTGCCTTGGATTCTAAGTGTTTAAGTGTGATGCTACAGTGATTTTCAGCAACATATACCTCTCCTACATTTCTCATGCCACTACAGATTAGATATGTCTTCAAAATATAACTGCAACACCAGAATTTTATCTTATCTTTTCATGACTTCTATCTATAAACCAAATACTTCAATAACGTTTTCTAAGTTCAAACAAGACTTGTATGGTTTTTGCATCCGAAATTTTAAAGATGTAACTGGGTTTTAATTGAATTCCATCTCCTCATTGTCCCTGATTATTTGAAAGGCATAGCAAATTGTACTTATAGCAAATGCTTAAAGCTTAAACATTTTATTTGCGTTTGTTTCAAGGCCAGAGATTTATTGAAACAATATCAAAAAAAACATTTTTTAAACTTTAGTAAATACAGTGTCTCATTTTATAAAGCAAAATACTCAAAATTTGTGCCAGTTTTCCTGTGGTTTGTAAAATCTGGTGTACAGTATGTTTGCTGAGTGAAGCCAAATCATCGGGATAGAAAATACGGTCCCAAGTTAATACATCACTTTACCATCTAGCATTTATCAAACATGTAGAGGAAAGTAGGAAAACAGGGCTAAACATGTTTTACATTTTAAGGTAGCAAAGACATTGGAACATTTCCTTCAAATTAGATCTCTTTCCCTAAAACAAACTAGTTCTCACTCTGAAGACACATTTTTTTAAAGGAATTTTTTTTTTTTTTTGAAAATAACAAAACAAATTAAAAGACAGGTCTTTCTGTCCATGATGATTTCTTTTTCCTTGTTAGGGAAAATAGAACACATTCACAGTATCATTGTCCCTTTTATGTCCCTATGTGATTTTAGTCACAGAGATATTTAAAAAGTAGAATTGGAGGGGCACCTGGGTGGCTCAGTTGGTTAAGCCGCCGACTTCGGCTCAGGTCATGATCTCGTGGTCCGTGAGTTCAAGCCCCGCGTTGGGCTCTGTGCTGACAGCTCAGAGCCTGGAGTCTGTTTCAGATTCTGTGTCTCCCTCCTTCTCTGACCCTCCCCTGTTCATGCTCTCTCTCTCTCTCTGTCTCAAAAATAAATAAATGTTAAAAAAAATTTTTTTTTAAATAAAAAAATAAAAAATAAAAAGTAGAATTGGAAACACTTAGTTAAGCCAGACAACATTAGACTAAAACCACGGCATTCTTATACCCTGATTTCTTCTCATGCTGGAGTCCTATTTATGATAAATGGTTTGACCCAGTTACAGACAGTTCTGATCGGTAGCACTAGGAGGTTGTAAAGTTCATGAATCCCTTCTCTCTTTTTCTCTAAGACACTTTCTGTTTATTTCCTTTTCATGCCCCAAAATTGCCTTTTTGCAAAAGCCTAAAATTTCCCATCAATTCTGTATATTTTTAACTAAAATTGCACACCTCATGCACCAAATAACTTGTAACACTGAAAAGCATGTTATAAAGCCACTAAACATGTATGAAACCTGTTTCTAGTATGACTTGCCATTTCCTGACAACCTTATATTAAACTCAAGGCATAATCTAATTTATCACACTAGTTTTTATACATTTGTATAACTCAGACTTGACAATGAATCTCTCTGCTTAGCAAAACAATGATTAAATTAAAAATGATATTGTACGTGATAAGGGATATGCCAAAGTATTAAATATTTGCTGTTTTATATTACTAGGAATGATTCTTCAGCAAAATGAGCATGGTAGAATGTACTCCTTCTGCGAGCAGAAGCTTTGTTTCATTCACCATTTAATCCCCAGAACCTAAAACAGAATCTGGCACATATCACAGGTTCACCACAAACACACTAACTAAACAGAAGTCTTAGTAGTAAATTAATAAATAAATGAAATTCAGGATGATTGATAACTATCTAAAATGCTTCATGTAGATACCTGAAATTTGAATGTGCAGAGGGAGCATAAAACAATTGTGAATTTAATATATAATTTTTTTCATATCCAGTGTTAGTAAAAATGTAGAAAAATAAAAAAGGAATCATCTACTGTTGATACAAATGTAAATTGGTACATTTTTGGATGATAACTTACAATATACATTATAAGCCTGATCCAAAAACTCTATTTCTACCAATTGATTCTATGAAAATAATCAGAGATGGGCACAAATGTTTACTGACAAAGATAATAGAGTTGTTTATAATACTAAAAAATTGAAATGCTTTATGTATCCAAAAGTAATGGAGTGATTAATTAAATTATGGAACAATCATAAAATGAAACACTATGCAGCTATTAAAAATTGTCAAAAAAGTATTCAATAACATGAAAAAGCAGTTCTGAAAATACTGTCAATTAAAAAGAAAATCACAAAACAGCATGATCCCTTTTTAAAAAAAAGTGTATTATGCATATTCACAGGAAAGAATAGAAAATACTTCAAAATACAAATGGCAGTCTTGGGTGCCTGGATGGCTCCATCAGTTAAGTGTCCTACTTCAGCTCAGGTCAGGATCTCATAGTTCGTGGGTTCAAGCCCCACGTTGGGCTCTGTGCCGACCACTCAGAGCCTGGAGTGTGCTTCAGATTCTGTGTCTCCCCTGCTCACGCTCTGTCTCTCACTCTCAATGATAAACATACATTAAAATTGTTTTCAATACTAATGGCGGTCATTTCTTGCTGGTAGAACTGCAAGTGATATGTATTTTCAATATTTTGTTATTGCCATTTTTCAATATTTTTCCAAATCTTCTACAATAAAAAGACATTGCTCTTGAGGTCAGGTGATTTTAATGATATTCATTTAAAAGCTAAATACAAAAAATATATATATTGAAACCAGACTAAGCAGGGTTTGAAATTAAGTTCAAACACAATTTTCTTATCCTGTCTCCTTATGTATATAAGGCCATCGGCATTGCAGGATTTGGCATAGGGCCTTGCACCTAGTAGATGTTCAATAAATGATACCTAATTATGATGCCTAACTACATCCAGTTAATGCTACACACAGGTATCTACAGATGAAAGTTAAGAAACATATTTTTGGAAATTTTTCCATTTTAACATCTTTATCCCCATCTAAAACATATTTCATTGCCTGTTACACAGGTCAGATAAAAAAATAATAATTGAATATGGAAGGACCATGGAAATTATAGCCAAAGCAATTGCTACTGGAGTTCACCAATGTATTTTTGAGCATATTGCTCAAACGCTTAAAATGTAACTTAAAAAAAAAATCTATCTAAAACATTTTATAACTGGCCAGCTTCTATGACAATTTAAATTTTTCCATATGGCCAACAGCTGACAGTATTATGCCAGCTTTAGAGTTCCTCTCTTTTTTTATATAAATACGCACTTTCAAAAACAGATCTCAATTATTGAGAAGAGAACGATGAATTTTTATAGAGTTCATGTTGATATAGGGCTTTGTAATACTTAACTAAACCTTTGTAGTATATCTTTTATATCATTTTTCTCCATAGCACTCATGGAGTTTTAACTCCATGAAAATCTGGAAGAGGTGGGTTTAAGGCCCCGTTAGCACTATTGATTCCATCATACCAATTTTGCACTAATAGCTTAGCTCAGTCTGAGATTTGGCTACTGAAGGAGATCCAGACTTAGATTTCAAAGATCTACAGTTGAGTCCTAGCCCCCTCACTTCTAACTTAGTTTCCTTGCTTCTAACATGGAGATAAAAAATGTTTGTATCACATGGATAGTAAGAATCAAATGAATTTAGACATAAGCAAAACTTTGTCAAAGCTAAAACCACTGTATGAGTCTCCCAAATAATGTTTCCATAAATTGGCCCCAGCTCTGCATAAAAATGGGGTTCTGAGCTTGCATGAGTTTGGGAAACCTTTTCCATGTTGGAGAATCACTGGCACATTAACGCACTAACACTGTGATTTTCAAGATTGAAGAGGAGACTGGTGGAGAGGGGTAGAAACATTTCAAAATCACCTGGAGAGAATTATCAAAATGAACATACAATCCCACACCTCCACCCCCACATACCCAGCAATCAGATCCAGACTCATCCTGGAGAAGAGCATATACTTGTTGAGGTGAGGACAATAAATCTGTTTTTTAGAAGTATCGAAGGGTTTCTGATGTATGGTTATGTCAGAGGATTTAAAACTACTCTATTAAAGGTGATAATTTCTACATTAACATACGGGTTTAACTTTTAATCCCATTATTTCACATGTTGTTTTGAGTAATATCAATTAATAACCCACACAACTAGCATTCTTCAGAACACATCTTAGAAAACACTCTGCAATGTAAGTTAGCATTATTGCAATTACCATTCACCACAATGGCTTGAGAAAACCACATGGGTAGATAGACTGAGGTCACTCACAGACCCAGCCCCTGCATGGGACTCTTAAGGTTCTCTATGAAGTCTTGGAAAGTTGCTAGGTAAGGTTTACTCTGAAACCAGGCAGGTATGCAATCAAAATACTCAACTAAGGGAAAATATAGAAGAAAACGTCTATTACCTGAGGACAGGAAAGGTTTTTTGTTTTTGTTTTTGTTTTTTTAGAAATTCACGTACATACTTAAACATAAGGCACAAGATAAATGAGTACTCCTACACAATAGGCAAGTCTAGTTTTCACAATTGTATTGTCCAAAAAAAAGTAAATCCTCACGTCTAAGTGTGCCACTTATTCTTGCCTTTGTTTATTCATTCACAAAATATTTATTGCATATCTACTATGTAACAGCTTTAGTAGTGATTTTTTTCAGAGGCTTGTGTACCAGTTACCATTTTTTTCGCAGAGAATTTCCTGCAGTGATCATATTCTGTAGCAAGACATTTTAGTCACGACAGCTGGGCAAAATTTGAAATGGTGACCTCTCTCAATTCTGTTCTTTATACCCACTTTCTTCTTCACAACATGAGGCTTCTAGTACAAAACACCACCAGTATTCACTTCCTGACCTAGCAAAACAGAGATTTCCCCCAAAACAACAGACTGAACATTCAGGCGAGAGCAATTGCAATGCCTTGCACATAATAGGAGCTATACAATAATTTAATTTGATGTTTTTTTTAAGGTAGATCCTTTTGTTTAAAAAGTCATTTAAAAACATTTGTGTACATGTGATCAACACAGATTACGTACTATTTAACAACTGGAGAGTAGGGGATAACACAATTCAGAAATTTGCCTGTGAAGCATTTAGTATTTCCGGCATATGAAGTCTCTGAAGGATATTGTACGTGTGCTCATGTGCTTCTGCAAGCTTATGAGCACTGAAGCAATCTGCTCATTGAGGTTGCCTCCTCTGATGTGTCTTGGTGTGTATTTCTTTGGATTTATACTGTTTGAGATTAACTCAGCTTCTTAAATCTGTAGGTTTCCTTTGCCACACTTAAAATTTTTTCAGCCATTATATCTTTGAATATGTACTGAGCCCCACGATTTTCCTCTGTTCCTTCTGGGACCCAGCTGATAGAATTGTCAGATCTTTTTTTATAGTTCCATAGATTCCTGAGGCTCTGTTAATTATTTTTCAATCTATTTTCTCTCTTTTGTTCAGACTGAGTTATTTCTAGTGTTCTATTTTCAAGTGTGTTGATTCTTTCTTCTGTCCTCTCCCTTCCACTGTTGAGCCTATCCAATAAGATTTAGTTTTGGTTATGGTATTTTTCAGTTCTTGTACTCCCATTTGGTTCTTCCTCATATCCCCCATTTCTTTGCTGACACTTTCCATTTCTTCCTTTGTTTCAAGTGTACTCATGGAACTACATGCTCATGGAAGCATTTTATGATGGCTGCTTTAAAATCTTTGTCAGATAATTCCAACACTTATGTCATCCTTGTGTTAGCCTCTGTTGTCTTTTCTTGTTCAAGGTAATATTTTCCTGGTTATCAATATGACACATGATTTTGTTGTTGTTGTATTCTGCACATTGTGTGTATTATGAGACTTTGGATCTTAGTTAAGTCTTCTGTTTTGGCAGATCTCCTCTGATGTAGCAGTGGCTGGGGGAGGGGAGCTGCCTCATTTCTGCTGGCTGGGAGTCCAAGTTCAGGCTCCCTACTAGGTTTCCACTGACATCACCCTGGCTGGGAGAGAGAGAGGTGCTTCATCACTGCCCCACACATGGCCTCCACTGACACCACTGTTGAAGGGACTCACAAACTCTGGGAGTAGGTGCACGTCCCAGATTCCCCCATTCAGCCTCTCTGACACAACCTCAGTGAGGAGCGAGAGAGATGTCTCATTACTTCCAGGTGAGGGTACATGGCCAGGTTCCACATTCAGCCTTTGCTGACAAGAGAGGGAATCAGGCCACCATTTTTTTTTTTTTTCCCCACTGTGTTTGGCTGGAGTACGGAGTGGGTATCTTCTAAAAGTTTTTTGTCTTGTTAGGCTGACCCTCCATGCTCCTTTGGCTGGAGATCAAATCATTCATTTACTGGGGCTTTCTATGTGTTTGCAATTTTAGCATTTCTAGGTTTCTGGCTTCTCCAGCACCCAGTCTGGGGTGTAAGTGGCAAAAATAAAACCCAGGGAACTCATTGCCATGTTGTTCCTCAGATCCCAAGGCCCCTAACTAATCTGCCTTCTTCTGTCCATCTTTCAGAATTTTCTCATGTTTGTTTTATATGTAATATCCAGAGTTTTTAACAGTATTTAGCAAGAAGAAGGGGAAGAAGTGTGTGTGCCCTGTCTTTTCCAGAATCAGAAGTCAACATATTTGATTTTAACATTCTCTATGTTATATGTATGTTATTTCTCCTAAGATTTTTGTGGCCTGACACTCTAGTGATTTCATTCATTTGGAGGCTTGCTTAGAAATGTTTTTCATGACTACTATATCTTTGCATATTTCTCCGAAAGATTTTCATTTCACTGTTAAAATTTTCTTAATCTGCAACATGCACCCAATTGCGTTTTTGCTGCAAACCCACATTTCTTGGAAGGTATCACATCCAGAGCCACAAAACCCAATTTCAATGAAAGTACAAAGGTAGTATACGATTATTCCACATGGGCGAAGGATGAGATGCTACTCATCATATCTTTCATAGACTTTTTCCAAATGCACACGACCAGAGTCTGATTATTCTCTTAATTTCAGCCTCACCTGAACAGATGTTCCTAGTTGATTTTCTTCTACTTGTGCACTGATAGTCTCATTTATTCTGATTATCATTTTGTGTTTTTATTGAGCATGATCTTCTATTTGCTCATTTTCATTCCCCATTCCTGTTTGAGCACCTCCATCATCTTTCACACAGTTTGCTTTTGATGTCTGAAAGAGCCAATAATACCCACAAATCTGCTGTGGCTCAGATGCTCACTACAAAAGTCTTTTCCTATTCAGTCCATCTCCTGAAGATATTTTCCTGGCAGGCAATAAAACAACTTTGGAGAAATAATGTCTCATTTACTTCTCTCCACTTAATTTGCTTTTTTAATTTTTTCTCATCTTGGGAATTTGCATGAGGGAAAAACTCCATTGTTTTTTGAGCCTGTTTCATGGACTAAACATAACCTTTGACAATATTTCAGTGATACGATGCTCATTTGAAAATTTTACTAAAAATGTAAAACCTGTTTGGTGTAGCATGCCATGCTAACTATTGTTATTTCCACATCTGCACTATTTTGAAACAAAGGGTTGTAAAAATCCAAGTCATCTTGTCCAGACCATTCTGTTGCTTAACAAAGGGGTTTCACGAAACTCAATAGGTAGGTAACAAATTCGCACAAGTAACACTAATTTGTAAGCTGATTTGAAGTCTCTGTACCATCTACTCTCTTATTTTCTTTCCAATCACCCAATACAGGGTAGGAAAAAAGTAAAGAAAACAGGATTAAAAAATTATAGAAACATTGAGCCCACTGCTTTGTTTTTTCCCTCTTTGTGGCATGAATAGAATTGCTACTGAAATCCTCTTGGCTCTTATGATGTCATTAGAGAAATGCCCTCTCGCAAATCCTTTCCATTTGTCTCCTTCACTGCCTGCTCTGTAGTTGAAACAATTCTTTTCAAAATAATTTATAAGTTGTTTTGTATGACACCAGTGACATTTGTTACAGACATCAAGTTCAGCAAAAGATGCCAAATTATTTCCATTTAATTCATTTATCGAATGCTAAAGGCTATGGCAAGAATTTAGAGGGCATGTCACTTAGTATCTTACAGCGAGGAGGATGGTTTTGTTCCCCATAGGATGAGCTAACTGGGAAAGCATTGGTCAACAGGAAATCTTTTAGAGAAGAAGCAATGGTGGCATTGAACAGAGAGGCTTGAGACAGAGGCCAAGATTTAACCACTTCAAACAGCTGACTTGATTTGCTGTCATTCTTTTATAAAGTGGCTATTTTCTACTATTTCTTTAAAACTGTTTTACTTGTTTTTTCAAATTGTCATATCACATGAGTAAAAGTGATTCTTTAGATAAATCTGACTCTTTAACCTTAATTATTATCGAATTTTATACTAGCCCTATACGCACAAAGGGATTCTGTTTGAAACATAGGTAGAAACCATGTTCAATTTCCCTCCCTGTACTGTGCGCTATATAGTTTTCATGCAATGCAAATATTTCCCCAAACTATTTCTCTCCATTGAAATTTTACTTGAAGAATTTATCATCACAGCATGGGGTTTATAGGACTCTGCATCTGTCTTTTGGACAAGAGAATGCCTTTTCATCCATCTCTGCCCCTAGTCTTTTGAAAGTGTGTTCAAAACCACAGGGATCAGTGTCTGCTTTGGCTTCATTGACTCCACCCAATGTTAGAAAACAAGAATTGTCGGATAAAACTATTGCACCACTCTCTTATTAACTTCTATTCTTTCTATGTTTATAACTCTAGCTGTACAGCTGTCCATGATGGTGTTTTACATGTAGTGATGCTCAACCCCAAAGAAGAAAATATTCCTAGATTTATACTGAATGACGTCTTCACTTGAACTACTTTTTTAAACGGAACCATTTTAACACATGTTTCACTGTTAGTTATTAATGTATTGTGGGTATTATGAGTTCACACACACAAAAACATCTGCGTGGGAATGAAGCTCTTCACTAGTCCTTACAAATGAGAAAAGATTCTGCAACTGATAAGCAGAAAACTTCTCGATGTTGAGGCATGTGCGAGATGCCACTTAGAATTGTAATAAAGACCACAAAGGAGTAAAGATTCTTACCAAAGTCAGCTGAACAGCCTTGTTCAAATGGATCCCCAACATACCTAACGAGAGGACAGCAATCACACCATTGAGTTGTCATGTAAACTGGCCTTTGACTATTACTAGGAATCCCCTGCTGTTCTAGCCTCACACTGGCACCTGCGCCCTAGAACCTTCCCTTCTCGTAGGATGGGAAAGGAGGGATCATTCATTCTGGGATGTTTAATGCATCCATGTTAAATTCTTGATATACTATTCAAACATTTGCATGTTGATAGCACCTTGAGGTCTTTGAAGTTTATTTTTGCGCATTTTCTTATCTCTTGGCCCACATATTCCCTTTCCTTCATCCATCTGCCTTTATTTCTCCCACCATATCTATCTATATCTTGCAAAGAAATGAGACTCTAACATTTTCCCTTGCAGTACTTCTTCCCTAGAGTCCGTGCCAACAAATTGCAACCATTGATGGGCCCTGGTGTGCTAGTACGCTTCTGCGCATCGCCACTAGAAACGGTAAGAGACAATAGCAAGCACAGATCGAGCATCTAGTGTGGATATACAGCTAACATCCACCACTTGGCAAGCCGTGTTCAGGGAGGCTTACTTAGCTCTCATTCCGGGATTATTATAAAAATAAATCTTTTAACATTTGTTTGGGATTAAAAGTGAGGGAATCTAGACTCACATTTTAAAATGCACATCCTGATGAATAATAAATACACTTAGTAAATATACATTAAGAGAGAATTATATTTTCTGCAGCTTGTTGTGTTCACTGAAGGCATTCTGCACATAACAATGAATTAGCAGAACCCAAATACCAAATCGAGATTGGAGGAGTTGAGTGTATAATTTGTACCATCTCCTAGAGATGAAAGAGGCTGAAAGAGAATGAAAGGGTTCTGTGTGAGTGTAAAGAGAAGCAACCTGCAGGACAACCCAGGGCAGTAAATGGGAGGCTACCAGGGGGGGTGCTGGAGAGAGGCCTGGCCTCAGAGCCAACAACGTGGGTTCTACTCTTGCCTTGGCCAGCAGTCCTCTGCTTCTTGGGTTCCTCGGCTGCACTGGAAATTCAAATGCCTTTGAGGATCACAGGATCTCATGGCTGCAGAACTACATGCAAGCCATGTAGCTGACAAACATGAAAGAAGGGCCGAAGTCCTGCATTTTCAGGATCTAAGAGACAGCTAAGAAAAATGATTCCATCAAATGGGCCACAAGCAAATCTGTGAAATGAACTTTCTGCCTCCTTAGCTCCTCCTCTTTTTCCATGTTCATTTGCACAAGTCCTTCCCTTCCAAGCCCCCAGCAGTGATCAGGAGCTCATGACATCTACCTTCCCTCTAATTAGTGTTCGCTTTTATGCGCACTCCCTCATCTGCTGGACAACACCCTCCCGGACCCACCACGTCAAAGTTTAACCCCATACTCTGTTTTTTCTGGACGTCATTCTCTGTTGACACCAAGTCAGAAGAAACTCGGGCTCAGCAATCAGATAGTCTAGGTAAAAACCTAGCTCCTCTGCTTGCCGACTCTAAGACTTGTCAAATAACTTAACCCTCATGTGTCTTTGTCTCCTCATCTGCAACCTAAAGATAGTAATAGTACCAGCTTCCTAGCATTCTTGTGAGGGTAAATAGTAAGGATAAAATCTCTGGCATAGTGCCTGGCTCGTAAATAAGCCCTCAGTAAATGTAAGTATTATTTGATCTAAAATGTTAATGATGTCAGTCTAATGTCACTCCTCTAAAGCAACTCCTGATTTCACCAGCCGCCTTAACATAAAGGAGAATAGAAGTGTGTGATTTTTAAACACCATGACAAGGTGCTGAGGGAGATACTTTAGGGCAGGGGGCGGAGGGACCCTTGGGACAGGCTATTCCAACCTTTACTATAGGATATTCCAACACACCGGACCAGCCCTACTTGCTGGGATTCTAAGAGCATGTTCATCCACACATCCCCTCGTTCATTTGTGTAACAACAGAAAATGCAGAGGCCCGAACCGGAAAACAGGAGGGAATATCCATTTATCTGGACATTGTTTACTCTGGGGCCATGTCACATGATCTGCTTTTTATCCAGAACTGGGTAAACAGAAATACTTTTGCAGAAACAAGTAAACACTGTACTGTGCAGTGATTTCACAAACAACTATTTAATAGCCCATTACCTGCTTTTCCACACAAACGATCACCAAACCTCCTTTTTTTGTGGAATGGGTGTTCATCTCTTTGTTTATGGCTTGAGGGACGGTGGGGAGGCAGAAGGGACAGGGAGGTGACACTAAAATTACTTGTCCCTCTTTGAAGCTTTCCAGGTAAGCTGTGCCCAGATTCAAGGACAATGTGTTAAGACTGACTCCTGTGTCGCCCCTGAACAGCCCTGGGAATTTTAATTGAAATTACTTTTCAGCACTGGCATGCTGCCTTATTTGCAATTTGTATTATGAAGGACGATTTTAAATAAGAAGGGCAACTTTTTTTGAAATCCAGGCGCCAAAATTGTGTGTCGGCAACCCTCCCCTCCCCACCTAAGAAATACACACAAGATTTTTTTTTCATTAAAGGACAGTAAACATCTTTGGATATCGATATTCAAAAGCCAACTAAAACAAGCACACAAGCTGTAGTGGGAGAAGGTCCCCGAAGTAGAAAGCTATTCATGGAAATGGAAACAAGCAGAAGAACAAACAGAAAAATCTCCATGTTTTCAGCCTACATTTCAAAGCTGCACTGAAGTCACCCAGTTCCCCCGCCCCTTGCCAGGCATTTCCTAAAAATTCATGAAACTCCATAAAACAGACTTTTCTTTTCCTTTTTCAGTATTATTTTCCCTTCTCCATTCTGCTTTAGCTTACTTACTAATGTAACAGAATATTTCTAAAGAAAAAACTAAAAACTGGTAACTCTCCATAAATGCCCTTCCTGCAAAGGCCCCCACCCCCAGCTCTCACTTTTATAGTGTTCTGAGCTGCTGGCACACTGCTTTCCTGTGACTTAAGAACACTTTTCCCCAGGAGGAAGTACCACAGTAAGCACGATTTACTTTTTCCAGAATGCGACCAAGTTGCAGAAAATGATGCTCAGCTAATTCTGAGATATGATGCCATCTTGGAGAGGGAGGGGGAATCAAATCCTGTTCCTGAAAGAAGGCAATCTCAAAAAACCTCCAAGTTCTTAAAATGTAAGAACACGAAGAGCCTTTTCTCGGGGCCCAGATATGTGCCAGAGATAATGCTCCAAGAGAATAATTATTTCCCTGTGACAGGCTACTATGATTATCTAGCCCATTATGAATCGAGCCTTTGAAAATCCAAAGGTAAGCAGCAGTTAAACAGCTATAAACAGTGGTTAATGAGAATTTTGAGGGAGGATGATGAGGTGACAACACTGTGAAACCCACCACAGAAATGAATCCTGAGTATGAAAAGAATATGTTTCCCAAATGGCAGACTCCATACACTGCCCCATTTTTCTTCGATGATCCTCTCCTTTGTCCCCCCATCTCTCCCTTTCCTTCTTTCTCCCGTCCTGTGTTCATTTTCTCCAGTTTATCTTTCTCTCTCGACTTCCTCTGCCTCTCCCCCACACCCCTGCTTTGTCTCTTCCACCGCCTTTTTTCTCTCATTTCCACACATATCCTATGACTTCCCTCCTCCAGTGCTGTGTCACAATATTGCATGGAAGTTTACTGTAAGCATATTTGGGTTCCCTGTTGTTATTTTTTTAATCAAAGTTAACTCTTTTATATCACTCTTTCTGGGTACGAAAGGAAGTCAAGTTACGATGCTTTTTATCTTCATATGATGTGCCTGTTTATTTGAAAGCCATTTGCCAAAGATAGGGAGCAAGGAGGTAAGGAATAAAATACATGATCCTTACCCTCAAAAAAATGCCAAAGCTCTAAGAACCTCTTCCAACTAGACTCCTTTTATTCCATCTGCCTTGTTCCCCAAATCTTTTATTTTTTTTAATATTTATTCATCATAAATTTACTGAGTGCTTAATGTTTGCCAGGAAGTGAAAACATACAAACAATTGGTTGCCAGAAGGAGGGATTGTAAGCAACGGTTTTCTACTTTTTACTCTCCAATTTATTCCTTATTTTTCTTTGGGAGGATACTAGTGCAGAAAGAAACAAAAGAGCAGGGATAACCCCCTACACACACACACACACACACACACACACACACACACGCGCGCGCGCGCGCGCGCGCAACCACACACAAGCGCGCGCACACGCATACACACGCGCGCGCACACACGCACACACCACAGAGTGGCCTAAAGTATTGGAACGTCTGCTTTCCTCCTGTCCCCAGTCCTTGCCTCTATGTAGACGTCACCTGAGACTTGGCCTTTCTTCTAGGCACACTGAAGAAAAAGAATTAGGCAATGGGGGTGGGGAGGGGAGACAGTATCCAGAGGCCGAATTCTTCCCCTCTCAGGTCTAAAGATCTAAAAAAACACCAGGAAAGGAGTGCAGCCGTACCCTGATGCACATAGGTGAGCACCTGCCCTGCAAGCTGGATATTCTCAATCCCAAATGGCTGAGTTTCAGAGGGGTGAAATCGCTGGCTCAGCAGGTACATAGCAGATTCTAACCCGGTCATCTGGTACCAAGACCCCTGCGCTTCCTGCTCTACTCCAAGGTTGCCCTCCACGCCTTGACAAGCTCCAACAGACTCCTTAGCACTCTGGTTAAGTTTCCTTCCTACTTAAGTGATCCTTCAACCTCTTTCCTCAGAGCCCTGTCTCTGTCTCCATTATAACATTTATTACATTGATAACTATTATTTGCTTCTCCATTACCTCAACCCCTCACATATGAACGGCTTAAGGACAGAGTAAGCATCCTACTCATCTTTGTAACTCCTGAGATGTTTCATATAATGCCTCATACAGAGGGGTTCAACAAATGTTGGTTGCATTGAAGTAAGATGAACACCAAAATATGGTAAATTAGAAAACCTATCTTGTTCTAAAAGAATAAATGGCAAAGCAGCTAGGTTATCACAGAAAGAAAAGAGACACTAAATCCAAAAAAATTACTTATGCTGCTTCAGATTGAGGTCAAGAGAAACAAGTTTTCAAGAGGGACCTATGAGAGACACAAGGACAAAAGAACCCAGTGGGTTGAGCTGGAATTGTAAAGTTGATAAATGAGGCAGAAAATGTGTATTGGCCAACCCTGACAAGGCAACAGCTAAATTCCTCAGGAGAAAGCTAGAGAAGAAACAACATCTATCAGTTGGGGTTCTAACATTATAAACAATTAACTGGCCATCTAAAAAGCCTATAATCTTGCACTCAGACATGCCTTAGACAGATGTAGAACTTTTCGTGACCAGTATTTTTTTCAGCTTTATATAATTGTACAATTGTGCAATTTGTATAATTGACACATAATATTGTAAGATATTTAGAGTGTACATCAAAGTGAGTTAATATACATATACATTGTGAAAGGATTCCCCATTATCTAATTAATTAACACATCCAATCATCTTATTTACTTATTGGGTGCATTTAAGTTATAGTCAGCAAATTTGAATTATACAATAATGTTATTAACTATAGTCACCATGTTTTACACTAGCTCCTCAGACTTTATTTTATAACTGAAAGTTTGTATCCTTATACCAGCCTCTCCCCGTTTCCCCCCACCCCCAGGTAACCACTTTGCCACTCTCTGTTTTTATGAGTTTGACTTTTTTTTTTTTTTTTTAAGATTCTACATGTAAGTGATCCCACATAGTATTGTCTTTCTCTGTCTGGTTTATCTTGCTTGGCATAATGTCCTCAAGGTCCATCCATGTTGTTGCAAAGGGCAGGATTTCCTTCCTTCTTTTTTTTTTTTTAATTTATTCTCATTATTCATTTTTGAGAGAGAGAGAGAGAGAGAGAGAGAGAGAGAGAGAGAGACAGAGTGTGAGTGGGGGAGGGTCAGAGAAAGAGGGAGACACAGAATCTGAAGCAGGCTCCAGGTCCTGAGCTGTCATCACAGAGCCCAACACGGGACTCAAACTCACAGACTGCGAGATCATGACCTGAGCACAAGTCGGACACTTAACTGACTGAGCCACCCACGTGCCCCAGGATTTCCTTCTCTTTTAAAGCTGAATAATAGTCCTTTCTCAATAGAGATAGAGATAGAGATAGAGATAGAGATAGAGATAGAGATAGAGAGATAGAGAGATATAAACATCTGATAGAGATATAAACATCTTTTTATCCATTCATCCTTTAATGGACACTTAGTTCATTTCCATATCTTGACGATCGTGAATGATTTTAGCCAGTATTTTAATTAAACGTAAGTTGAGAGGTATACAACAAAATCCCCACCCTTTCCACACTAAACTGAAGTTTGAGCAGATCTTCAAACAAAGCTCTCTTTGAACTGAATCAACTGTAGATAAAAAATGCAACCTTCACTATGGGGTAACATCACTTCTCTTTACAGCTTTTGTTCAGATTTCTACTGCTTTAAAATTTTTTTCAAAATTTTTTTCAACACATAGTGATAAACTCTTATCATTGAAATTACATAATTCTGCTGGAGGATTTTTTCTTTTAATTTGGAAGAAAATGTTATTGATTTTATCTGAAATGCTTTTGTATATGATATGCTTATATTTATGTTACTTTTCTCACATAGAGTATTGAAAACCCAATTTTATAGATCTGCAAATAAAATGGATTTAGTAAGGTAATTTATTTAGAATGGTGGAAAAATATGGTATTCTGGTTAACTCAATGTTTTCATTAATTGAACTACCCCCTACTCACCATAAGTTGGAAACTGAGCCTCAGAAACTTGGTACAATACTCTAATGAGACTTAATAAGATTTTATCTGTTTTAATTCTATTGGGTGTTGACTTCTTAGAAAATCATCATTCCAGACATTACAACTCATCATTGCAAATTCTCATTATACAGTTTACCAAGAGAGAAGTAAAATTCTAGCCATCGTCTATGAAATAGAAGGTGCACAGGTGATTTTTAAAGACCCAAGGACTGATGTTGACCTGGGTCCTGGGCAAAGATGTAAATACACAGTTCATTTTAAGTGCCTCCTTCCACCTGCCCCCCCATCAATGTCTCCATTTCTTTCTTCTTTCTTCCACCCATTTCCTGTCCCCTTTCCATCCTCCAAATTCCTCTAATCTGCTTTTTGTTACAGCTCATCACTGTTGAAGTAATAGCTAAGACATTATTAGTTCATAAGAGACACAGATGAGATTACCACAGTTCCAGGAATATTTGTACTCCTGCAGAAGCTGCACAAACAGTTGCCTTCCAGACTAAAGGAAGAAATGATTTGTCCTCAATACAAAAAGCACTTACTAGCCTTAACCTTGGCTTTGTAGTTCAATCTCCCAGCATGTCCTCACACAAGCCTATAGCTTTCATTCCATCCCATACCTCCCTGCCATGCCACCTGCTTTTCCTTCTACCTGGTAGACTCCCACCCTTGCCCCCACCCCTCCAACCCATACCACCAACACCTCTCCACCTTGGTGACTTGCCCTTGGATGTAGGGCCCAAGAGAACACTGCATGGAAAAGCTTTCCCAGGCCTCCCATTCTGCATTAGATGTGTCCCCAGTGCTCCGTGCACGTTAGAACACTTACTATTTCATACAATAATTATTGGCTCCTTTCTGTTTTCCCCACTAGCTAAACTGTAACTTCCTACAGGCTTACCATTCTTCTATTTTCAACATCTAGCAAATTGCCGGGTACTCACAGCTCATTAAGGTTGAACAAATGAAACATTGCAATGAAATGAAGGAGGTCTGAGATAGCACCACTTCATGGGGGATGGGATAAGTAAATACTGGAAATACTAATTGAAAATGTTGTCACCCCCACTGTCGAATATAGGACTTAATGTGCACAGAGCCCAGGGTACTATAAAGCTTCCTGGTTTTTTGTTTTAAAAAATCCCTGATACTACCTTATTAACTTTTCATTTGTTCCCTTCCCACTAAAGTAGAGCACAAAGCAATCCCGTTATTTAGGCTTCCCAATTGTCTAAGTTCCAGATAAATAGGCTTACCGAGTTTGTGTGTGCTTTTATGCACTTTAATCAATATATTTCCCAGTTTGAACAAGACAATAAATTAATTCCTGTCTTTTTTAAACTAGTTTCCACTTACTCAAAGATGTCACTACACAACTTGGAAGCAGACTTGAATAGTGAAAAAAAGAGTTTCTTTGGCCCCAAAGTTAGTTAAACCTGCAACTTTCAGTCCTGGCTCTGCCTCTGGCCTTGACTCTGTGGCCTTGGGAAATTTACATAACATTTATGCGCCTCAGTTTCCTCATCTATAAAACATAGGAGTTGGACCAGGTGATTTTTAAGCACCCTGTTGGTTTAAAATTCTATTATTATATAAATCTTTAATTTGAACATAGAGCAGGTGGACCCTGAAAAGTACTGGAAATGACGTACTGTACTGTCACACAAAGAAGATAATCTCCATCACGGGCAATTCAATTTAAAATTCACGGCAAAGTCAAATTTGCACGCACCATGTCTGAGTGGCCAAGAGTAATAAAACGCGCACATGGAAGGAGCAGGAAGCAGAGGGGAGGAGACCCACACACTCTGTGAAACAGTACACAGCCTAAATGTATTTTCTCACACTGATGTATTTTAAATTTGTGACTATGAATATACCACAGTGAACAGCTTGAAGTTCTTTGGAACAAACATCGTCTCTTCTAAGGTCACTCCTGAAGGAACTGCAATAATAACATTTGGCATATGTAGATAGAGTGCTTTGCAGACTGGAGCATGGAGAATTATGCTCTGCATGTTCCAGAAAAGATGATCCATGATTCAGATGGAAAAAAATGTCAGGTACATTTTTGACAGTGGCAGCAAACCCAAACAGTAGAACCATGCAATCAATATGGACGCCCTCATTAAAATCCCCAAGTAGCTGTGAGTTTGATTTTCAGCAGGGTCTGGACAGGAATAATGGATTTGGTGGCCTGAAGGAACATTAGAGGTTTTAATAAAAGGAACTTAAAATTACCAGTGTTGGCCCTGGTTCCTAGGAAGCCTGGCTCCGAGTCCGCAACAACACAGGATGAACCTAATTCCTTGCTTCTCCGATCCGTGCTATTCAGTTTAAAATGACATTTTATATACAGCCTGATAATTCCTCCTCAAAATAAACTCATAAAAATTGCTTTAAAATTCCTGATCAATGTTTCCAGTTCACATAGATACTAAACCGAATTTCCTAAAGCCTGAAAAGCTAATTATGCATTCAATTAGAGTTTCTTAATAAAGATTAAAACTCTGAAGTCTATTACAAGCCCATATTTAATTCAACTGCCATTTTATCCATGCCATGGAAGTGTAAGTGGTAACAATGAATATAAATTATAATACATGCCATAGAAAGAATGCTATTTGTCCAAGTACGTTACTATAAAGAATTAAATTTTGCTATCAGTTCCATGATCTAGTTAAAATTGGTATTCTTTATTTGGTCTTTCAATGTAGTCCAATTTCCTACTTTGAAAAACAAATTCTAGGGAATAAAGAAAAGAGATTAATTTATCATTAAGACTCTGCTTAATTGAAGTCAATTCCGAACAAACTTGAATTCAATTTCTGCTCATTAAATTGAATGTGCTCCGCGTTCCTCTCTGCATTGCTTTGAGCAAGCAGCTGAGAACAAGGGACTAACATCAAAATTATTAAATTGAGGAGATTTTATTTGGTCTTCACATGCCAGAGCCGCTTTGATGAGGAGCTGTTTTGGCACTGAAAGGAAAGAAGAGCAGCTGGAGGAAAAATCAAATGAAACTAAGCCTTGGAAAATTGAAGAAAACGCAAGCTTAATAATATTTAATAATTAAATTTCCACAAACAATAGCGGCAAATGAAGTAATCTGCAAAGTCTGTGAACTCATTTGCATAATTGATGCCGGTCCCCTGTAAATGAATAATGAAGATAATAAAAGATGTTGCTAAAAATGGGCACAATAACAGCAAATTTCATCAAGCCGCGCTCTCTGATTAATCTGCTCTTGCAAATCAGCAGCGAGAGGGGAGCGCGTGATTAACCGCGCCGAGGACGGCAGCAGGCGGCGGCGCTGCCCTTTCTCTGCGTGTCTCTGGGCGCGTCCCGCCCGCTCCCCGCGCCGCCCGCGCTCCTCTCGCCGCAGCTGCCGCTGGGGCTGCCGCGGGCGCCGCTCAGCCGGAGCGCGCCTCCGCCCGGCCCGCCCGCGCCCCGCAGCCGCGTGCGCTGCTCCGCCACCTCGCCGCTGCCTTTTGTCGCGGCTGACCGGCCCCCGGGTCTGCCCTTCCCCCACCCCCAACCCCCTCTCCTTCCGATCGCCAGCCCTGGGGGCTTCCCGCCTGGCCTCCGCGGGGGCGCCCCGGCCCACAGCCTAGACGCGGAATAAATGAATAAAACGTTCGCAATCCGCGTGGGGAAGGGAGTGGGTGACTCCAGTGCCAGTCGGCCGCGTGCCACCCCCCCCCCGCCGGCGCTGGGATAGGGATTCCGGGCAGTTGGGAATTTATGTTTGGGAACGAAGGTGAGAGGTGCCGGGTCCGCCCACGAGGGCAACAGCCTCTCTCTGAGAACCCTGGAAGGGCTGAGTAAACGTGCAGGCGCTCAGCTTCCTCTCTCCCCATCGTCACGCACAAAAAGAATGGGCCTTGAAAAGGATGAGTTTATTATGCCACTTTTAAATGACTATTCAGAAAAGATCAGGAGGCACAATAAAAAAATGCTTCCCACCCTGCCAATTCCCTTCCCTTAAAGAAGGAAAAAGGAAAAAAAAGAGAGAGAGAGAGAAAGCAACCCACAAAGGTAGGCTGGACATTTCAGATTTTTTTTTTTTTTTTTTATCAAAATAGCATTTTCCAGTTTGCGACTTACATTTTCGAGTGTATTCTTCTCAGGGCCAACCCAAGGGGCTAATAAAACCTCTGAGAGCTGTTATGCCCAAATACATTGCGTGCGGGAGTTTGTGAAAGCAACTTTGCAGAGTGCAAACCTTAGAAGATGAAAATACTCCGAAAATCACACAATCCTCTTCCAACCGAGGCGCCGCACTTTTCCAGCCCTCTAGGATAAAGTTGTCTCAGGAAAATAAAACTGTTGATAAACCATGGTTCCAGACTGTTACTTATTTTACAACCCTGGGTTTGCAATCGATCATAGCTTGGGCCTAACAGGACTGACTGGGGCTTTTCATTTGTTTATAGTGTGTGCAGTGTTTTATCCCTCAAATGTACCATGTCAGCTACGTAAAATAATGTATTATTTCTGTCCGCATCCTGGATCCACCTCCACAGTGGTTTTTGTTTAAAATAAAGGCCTTGGTTATTTTCCATTATTACAGAGTGGAAACTACAATACTAGACATCTGAGAACACATCTTTAAAATCCAGTACTGAGTTGGGAAAAACAGAGAGGAGCTCTTGTTTACTTCATTTGCAGAGCGCAATTGCCTCTATCTTACTTGACCGGTTTTAATCCAGTTTGACAAACCATGAGCTTGCTTTTCCTTCAGAAAAGCCAATATGCCACCCTGAGTCCCAAACTCCATCTTTCTCAGTGTCATGTCACCAAATATACCTGTGAACTCCCTTTTTTTGCTAAGCAAGTGGTTCATACATTGCAATTAATTTTTCTGGTGCAAAGACTACACTGTAATTTTCCCTGACTCCTCTCTAAAAGTACAAAGAAATGCTAGCATCAGACAATGTTGAGCCAGAGGGAAACTTCCCTGATTCACATGGGAGGAAACGGAGACCGAGAGAAGTGAAGTGACTGCCCACTCTCACACAGGCCCTACCGCGAGCTCCAGGTCTCTGTGCTCCCGGACCATTGGTCTCTCACCACCTCCAGCCTCTCATGGAAGGAAGGAAACTGAAAAGGGACTCAAGAGCAATATTTCAAGAAACACAGGGAAACCAAGGGAAGGCGGTAAAGAATTAATGGGATGTGGGAAAGGTTAGGAATGATAAATCCAGGTGATAAAATGAGTGTCAAAGAATCAGGAGCCAGATGGTGGTAGAGGAACCAGGGAAGGGCAGAGATGGTGTAAAAACTAATCTGGCAAAATAAGGACCGTGGAGAGGAAGTAAGTGGTTTTTAAGATGTCTCAAACATGGGGTCGAAGCTAGGTCAAGAGAAGAACAGAAAAGTCCACAGGAATGTTTGTAGACTGGCAGGAGGAGAGGATAAGTGCACTGGTGTCCAAAAGATTCTTTCTGTGCAGTGCTTCTGAGGAAGAAATGGTGACAAACTGCCTCATGAGAATGAACTAGTGGAGGATCGGAGACACACAAGGAATGGCTGCAGTCAAGGTGAATTGTAGGCAGTTGTTTGAGTTTCATCCCAAGAGCATGATGAGAATGTCAGGGCCTGACCCACAGCAAGGGTGCTTCATCTGCTCAGAGACAGTGTATCCTAAAACCATCAGCCCTCGGATGAAAAGCAGGCTGTCCTCGGATGAAAAGCAGGTGTCACCTAGCAGCCCAATGCCAGGCAGAGAGAATTTAGGCTTCCGGATCCCCATCTGTGCCTGCCGGTGGAGGACACCACTCTCCCGGTTAAGACCTGGAATTGTGCATTCGGGAAGGGCCCTGAACAGAGGCCCTCAGGGTTCTTTGTGGTTTCCTGTTCCAAATCACCCTAGTGTATAAAATAAGAATGTGTTCTACGGTGTTCCTCGGCTTATCAGTTCTCGTGTAAGAAATGAACAATCCTCATGGTCACTTGAAGACATCCACACTTTGGAAACGCCTAGGCTACCAGGACGTGACAATAAAATTCATTTCAATCTGTCAGTCTTAAAAGTTAATCGGACAGGTATGCTTTAGTCTATTCCTGGCTAACATTGAAGCTATGAAAAATTAGGTGATGTTTTTAACCAACTTCTTGGGTTTTTTCTCTCAGACTTCTCTTTTTCTTTCTTTTCTTTTTTTCTCTTTTTATTTATTTATTTATTTATTTATTTATTTATTTATTTATTGTTTAGTTACTTATTTTTTTTAAAAGACTGACAAGTTTGGGCAAGGGCCTAACACTCTAAGCAAATGAACTCGGCAGCAGTGTTTCTGAAACCCTGGGTTCTGGAATACTTTATGGCTCTTCATCACCTTCGAGAGCTGTCCTTATGAGGCCAGGAATCTAGCTGAGTTCCATGTGGGTAGAAAATGTAATGCTCTGGTTGCCTGGATACTCTGGTTAACCGATGGTGACCACATGCATTAGAAACCAGCGTCTGATTTGTAGAAACTTTGAAGGAGATGCCAGCTCTCCTGATATGCAGCAATAGGCAGAAATTGTTGGTAATCTGGCAAATTAAAATATTCATACTGTGTGATGTTTACTGTCTGTTTATATCCCGAAATTTGCACACAGTCCAGAGTTATTATTTCCTCCAAATAATTTATCTCTAGTGAATAATGATATTTTTTGTTGTGAGCCCCTGGTCCAAATAGCAAGTCTTTCCAGTCACGATTATCTACAACTATTAAATGTTTTCCCATTCAATTAAACTTTTCTTACAGAAAGTTTTATTAAAATTGTCAGAAATTATTTAAAAATTAGCATATAAACTAAAGAAAGCAATATTTAAGTAGGATACCCATAAGCCATTTAAAGCATAATTTATGGATATACAGACATTTTAAACAATTAGGGATTTTTCCCCACTGGTTATTAATTCTTTTTGATGATAGTTTTTCTGTCTACCCTCCTCCCAAGCTAAAAAGCACAAGTTATTTATAATTCCTGGTTTGTGAAGAATTTTTGAGGCTTTATTTACAACCCCCTCAAAACGAGTGTCAAAGGCTGTGCATCTGCCCTATTTCTATTTACTCTAACCTCTGTCAAAAGCTCTGCATCTGCCCTATTTCTATTTACTCTACCCTTCTCTCTAGCAGGAAAGCCAAGAGAAAAGAGAAATAAAGGAGAAGGCTGCAATTCTAAATTCCTTAACTCCTGCTCTTTTCCTATCTCACCATATTGGATTTAATCAGCTTGTCCTGAGCATGTGACAGACACTGGGGTGAATAAATAGAACCCCCGTCCTCCAGGAGCTTAAAGACACCTGGGGAATACCTACACGGACACAGATTATAATGTTTACATAATGCAGCAAGTGCAGAAGCTCTTAGTCCAGCCCCGAAACTCTGGGATGTGTTCATAAAATGAAAAAAATGGGGGAAATGGTATGACCATGATCTCCTTGCCAACTTTTTGATGGTCTTTTTACAACCATAGACATCATCTTGCAATTCCCCATCTCCACCAGGTATTAAAAAGGATCACTTATTTATAGTTCTAGTACGCTATTAGCAACATAGCTCTGATTCTAAATGTTCCCATAGAATGCACCTTTCCGAAAAACTTAGGTTAAAAAAAAAAATATTCCAAGCATACCTTGTTCAGTATTGACCTGTATGGCATCGATTTCTTAGAGTGTTGTAAATATGAGATTCATTTTAAATACGTGTATGAGCATACCTGAATATATACATGTTTCCTTCTGGATGTGAAACTTCAACTCTTATGGTGACTTGAGATGCCGTTAAGAGATTGGTCTAAAAAACCAAATATAAAAATTATCAGGCAATTAGGAATTGGTGGAAGTTCTTAAACTTTATGCATAGTATTACAAACATTGTAGCCTGAGAGCGTTGACCAACGAGTCTGACTACTGGTTGAAAGAAACCATGGCTGGAGTACGTCATGATATACTTCGGGAAATGTGAAGAAAACATAGGAGTGACAGCCAATGTAGAGTACTAGGAGCCTATATTCTCAGAGACCATACTCTAACAAACGTGTTGTATCTCGCTCTATCGTTCACCTGTCTGTAACAGGAACTCTACTCCACTGGCTTCACCAAATAGGAATTTTTCATTTAGGGGGAGGCAGGCGGGGGCTAGTTCAATGGCCCTGAATTTCCTCAGAGACTCAATTTCCTCTGTCTTTCCTATCATCCTCAGTGTGTATGTTTTCCCCTTATGGTCACAAGATGGTCCCTTTCCCTCCAGGCATTGTGTCTGCGTCCCAAGTGAAAAGAAGGAATGGCAAAAGGTATGTAGCAGCTGAGTTTGTCCCTTTTAATAGGAAAACAATTGGTTGCCAAGAGCCTCCACTGGTAGAGTTTGCTCACGTATCATTGAATAGAACTAGTCACATGACCTTAGCTGTAAAAGAATCTGGGGAGGTGGGAAATTTTAACTGGCACATAGCCCAGTCTCAAACCAATCCAAGTTATCTTGATAAGGAAAAAAGAAGACACAGATATTGTAGAGAACTGGTGCCAATGCATTCAGCCTTTCCAATTCTATAAGGTGTAGCTCTACAGCCCAATGCATGCAACTTCCCTATATTTATATAAAATGTAGCACTGTCATAAAATAAACATATCAAATAATTTCCATATCTCCTTTTCTCAGTACATTTTCCTTGGGTAAACAGGAAGTATTTTCTAAATGTGTCAAGTGGCCTGACCATTTTTAAAGACACCCAATATTTCTATAACTAAAGATATATACTCCATTCTGGATCTTAACCTCACACGATGCTATATTTTTAAAGGCTTTGTGTCCTTACTGCTGGAAGTTTATTTGCTGGCTTATAATAAATGCATGCATAACATTAAGTAATGCTTTAATACACAAGGCAGGTACGAGGGTTTCTGAGCAACCCCAGGAATTGTGATCTAGGTCAGCGATAAAAGAAGAGACAGGATGATATATTTTTATCATCATATATCACTCTCATTAAAAAGCATTTGTTAAACACCCACATGCATGTATCATAGTTGTCAAAATAAAACAAAGAGATGTTTTACTCTAATCAACTCTTGATTTTATTAATCCTGTTACCTATTTTCTGTAAACCCTTTCTCCACTCAGCAGTACCTCAACAAGAAGAGAGTGGGGAGGGGGGCAGAATGATAAAACTCAAACCAGTCAACATAATTTTGTTATTAGCTATAGTGAAAGGTTTGCTGAGGGAGAGATTGACGCCATTTGTAACATGAGATTTGTTTGTCTGTGGATTTCAATTATCCATGCTATTTCCCTATTTCCAGGGCTAATCAAGAGTTGGATAAATCTGAAACTATTGCTTTGGAGCAAGATTTGGTTGCTATCTGTCAGAAATCATAATTAAGATCAAAAAGCATTTATTCCACCCTACTTTTGTGCAAGGCATTGTACTAGCTGGTAGCAGTTAGGGACATTTGGAAAAAAGAATGTTATAGCAGCCCTCTCACCACATGCACATTTTCTTAGAAAAAGCAAGTAATGAGTACATAAGTGTATAACCTTCAACATGACGGGAGGAAAGAGTACAAGTAGTTTTTTCCTCAATAATTAGATTCAGATTCTTAGGAGTCTGGCTGAAGGCATCAGTTGACATGTATCATCTCATCCAGTTATCCCAAAAGGGAAGTTTGAATGTTCAATTTACACAAATGTGTTGACTTAGGTTTTGCAAATTAAAGACTTTTTTTTTTAAATGTTTCACGCTATGTCCCACATCAGACCCTGTCTCAATCTTCCTTTGACTGAAGTACAAAGAGACGGCTCTGCCGATTTCGATGTGACCTTGGGAAAATCACTCACTTAACCTTTCTGGGCTTCCCTTCCTTCATCTTTAAAATGGGGGCAACACTGTCTATTCTGTGAAGCCACTGTAAAGTGTAATGTGTTACAGTAATATAAGGTATTGTTGTTTCATTAATCCAAATATACTGTTGAGGAATCTTTTTTAATATACCCAAAGCTTTATAAAAATGCAATCAAACAATAAATACTGTTTGTAACAACTTTCCAAACATCAGCAAATGGAGATCTATGTCATAATAAGCTATCTTATTGTACCATATCTTTGAACATGGTATTCGAACCATATTCAATTTCATGAGTGGACTCCCCTATATTGATGTTTCCTCTACAGATTCTTACCAGTTCGTAAGTGGCATTTTCTTTCTTTTTCTTTTTTTCTAATTATATAGGTTTCAGGTGTACAGCTTTATAATTCAACGTCTGTATGCACTACAAACTCATTGCCACCCCAAGTCTAGTTAATACCACTATACAGTTAACCCCTTCATCTTTTTGGCCCACCTCCAAACCCATTCCTCTCTGGTAACCACTAGTCTGTTCTCTGTATCGATGAGTTTGCTTTTGTCTTATTTTATTCATTCGTTTGTTTTCATAGGGTTTTTTTAGATCCCACCTATGAGTGAAGGCATACAGTATTTGTCTCTCTCCATCTGGCTTATTTTGTTTACCATAATACCCTCAAGGTCCATCCAGGCTGTCACAAATGCAAGACTTCACTCTTTCTGTGGCTGAGTAATAGTCCATTGTGTATATATACCACATCTTCTTTATCCATTCATCTCATCTACTGATGGACACTTGGGCTGCTTCCATAACTTGGCTATTGTAAGTAATGCTGCAATGAACATAGGGGTGCATATATCTTTTCAAATCAGTGTTTTCATATTCTTCAGATAAATACCCAGAAGTCAAACAGCTGGACCATATGGTGTTTCTACTCTTTTTTTTTTTTTTTGAGGAATCTCCATACTGTTTTCCATAGTAGCTACATCAATCACAATCCCACCCACAGTGTTCACAGGTTCCCTTTGCTTCCACATCTTCTCCAACACTTGTTATTTCCTACCTTTTTGATAATAGTCATTCTGGCAGATGTGAACAATATCTTATTGTGGTTTCGATTTGCATTTTCCTAATAATTAGTGATGCTAAAATCTTTACCTAATGTTGGAGTCATTGAGCATTTGAGTGACTTTGAGCTTTGAATAATTTTGCTGAAGTATCACATGGTCTCAAAGACCAGACAGCATTAACAAGCTAATTGGGCATTCTCTGGTTTTTTAAGTGAGTGCCAAGGTAGTATACAATGGACTTCTGCTTCAGAAATTTTGTTTAGGGTAATCCTACTGTGGAAATGGAAACTACTTTCCAAGTTTGCTGAGGTAAATGGTCCTTAGCCTTCAGAAAGGACAGGTGGGCAAGTAGATATGGCCATTATTTATTTAGTGTCAAGTACTATTAATACTTATGAAATGTATCCAAAGAAACCTTCACATTTGTATGTGCATTTTCTCCTTTAGGGAATGCACTAACTAAAATTAAGAAGACATTGCTGAAATGGGTGTGTTAGTCTTCACAAATTGCTACCACCAAAAATCTGGTTATTGTTTTCTCCTTTGTAACCTAAGTTCCAGCTTTGCCCAGCACAAAGGACACTCAACAATGAAAATACCATGTAATTCTCACTTAATATTCTGCATTAAATTACCTATGGTTGTTCAACTCTTTAGTCCTTGATATCATTATAAATCTTTTTTGGGGAGACTAATTTTTATAGGAAAACATGTGTGTGTGTGTGTGTGTGTGTGTGTACACATATTTCAAAAACATTTGATGGAAGAGTTTTTTTATTATTATTTCTTTCTAAACTTCTGCTCATTTCTTCTGGTGATTTGTAATGATAGGTTCATGCTAAATAACATCAGGTATTGCACTATACTATTTATAAGGCATGCTTCCAAATATTTGTGGGTAATTTCTAAAATGGGTTCTGAGCAGAGGATCTTAGAGAGGAAAAAGTATCATTAGTATCCCTCCTCGGCTAATTTAGCCAAGTACATTCCAGAACTCTCCCAATCAGTATATTAAGCAGATGTGGTCTTTGTCCACCTAGTATGTTGTGTTAGACCTTTCAACACTCTGCAGTCTTTTTATCACTCAGCTGCCAAGTTCCCTAGGGTAATCATAGACAGCTTGTCAATTTAATTGCAAAGAAACAGGCTTTCTTGTGACCATTCCAATTTTAGCTGCTACTTTAAATTGTACATGATAGTTCTTCCATGCTGTCTGCCCTTTAAACAGTGTGGATCTCTGCAAGCCTCTTAATGGTGATGGAAAGAAGAGGCAGGGATGAAAATTTGGCTTGCTGATAGAGCCTACAACATGCACTTTATTAAGTTGCTGCTTTAGGAAAGGAAGCTTTTCCTTGAGCCCTGTATGTCACCATTACATTGCCAACACTAAATTATTTTTTTTCTTTTCAGTGTTCCACTTTCATGCATATTTTCCTCCTTTCTGGGTGATAGAGGATTCATAGGCCATCTGGATTCTGAAACATCTGGACACTGAATTTCTGCAGAGGAGAATCAGAGGAAAGAGACGATCAGTGGTACTGGGTGTCTCCGGAGAGATTTAAATCAACGATGATATTTTGGTTGCTCCCTTTGGAACATTAACACAAAAAGTGAAAGGAAAAAACAACACATCACAGGAACCCAGTGTTCTAAGAATACCAAGAGTATATAAGAAGGTAGGACTTTTAATATGAATTTAAGTCAAGAACTGGATACATCTCTATATTTGATGTCATTTCTAAAACTTCCCCCTATTTTTTCCATTGTTATGCATTTTGGATTTAATGTAGTTAGATATACTTTTAACACTGCTGGGTGTAGATGGCGCATCCTTTGAACCCATTTTACTTTAAGCCATGTATAATTCAATTCAATAAACCCTTATTTATCAAGTTTTATATGTAAAGTCACAAAACTACCATACTAAAAATGCTGAGATGTTCAGCTTGGTAGAAAGACTAGTCGTGAGCACCTCTTGGGTAAATCAAGAAGAGTTACATTTCTAAGATACACAGAAGAAGATTAGAACAAAGAGATAAACAATGTTTCCTAGGACGGTGGGAGCTGTAAACTTCTGGAGCCAAAAATCAAGAACCAAGGTGATAATATATGAATGAGATAGGGTCTCGGACCTTTAGAACGTTCAAATGCTCTCTTACAAGCTCAGCTTTAGGTATGCATGTGTATACGTGTGTGTGTAAGGATCTGCAACAGGCTTAGAGGCTGCTCTGGAAATGTGCAGGGGACCACCTATTCTAGGCCATCAATCTTGGTGTTATACCATACATAACATGAGTGCACGGTTTCCATACAGTCTAGCCAACCCCAAGCAAGTGCTTACCTATCACCCTCAGGCTTTCCCCACTAATGTAGCCGGGTCCACTGTCTTCCCTGAGCTTGAGCTTCAGAACCAGAACAAGGGCCAGTTGCTCAGACTGCTCAGCGAATCTCAGGAAGCAGCCCTTAGACCAGTAGTAAAGCTTCTCCTTTGTGCAAAGGCACTAGATTCAGCTGTCAGGAAGTATGCGGAGATGTATAGATCCTGTGATTTATTCCCCACACTGTTAAAAAATTTTTTTCTTCTATTATGTTTTCTCTGGTAAATATGTGGGTTCTTAATTGATAGATTTTCTTTGCTGAAAAAACTGAAATTGCTACAAAGCACTCTTTAAAGGACATGAGTTTGAAGCAACTAATCTTCCACAACTTCAGGCAGATTTCCTGAACTATGCGATGCTTTGCCATACTTAAAAAAAAAAAAAACTGTTTTAAAACATGCCAGTTTAAGTTGATTTCTAGGAATCCAGAACAGTTCAAAAGAAAAAGAATTCAACAACAAAATTTTAGTAACTATTTTTTTAATTAGGCATATCTACATTTAAATATAATAACTCTCTGAAATAAGGGACTACAGACATATTCTCTGTTTTCTGCAAGTCCATTGTGCCCTCAATTTCCTCTAACTACATCTTTGGTGAGTCCCACAATGAAGTACAACATTAGATGTTCACTTGTATGATATCAACCTTGTATGAAGAGAATGAATAAAAAATGAAGTTCTTAGCCGTGATCTATTTCAGATTAGCCATTTTCATTTATAAAACTGTTTATTTTACTTTGTCAGCTTGAAGGTCAATCCAACTTCAAATTGCACCTTGTAGAATTTCAACAAAGATATGAGGCCCATCTCTGCTTCCTTTAAGACTAAAGGGGAAAAGCTGAGTCTTAACACGGGTATTAGGCAGAGCTTTATGAAATGGACCAGATCGACACTGATAGAAAACTTGCAAAGACACTCTAGTTTGAAGTCAAAACATCAGGGCCTGGACAAGGTGGCAGATGGCATCAGGATTAACAAGCATTAATTGTGGACATTAACCCACAGCAAGCTAGAAGCACAAGTTCAAAGGAACACTTGTCACGCACTAAGGGAGGAATAAACCACAAAAAATTATAACAGCTATCATTTTACTTACAGTGTATCAGGGACTATTCTGTGCATTTAAAATTTTTTTTAATGTTTACTTTTGAGAGAGAAAGAGAGGGAGAGAGAGAGAGAATCCAATGCAGAGAATCCACGCTGTCAGTGCAGAGCCTACATGGGGCTCGAACCCACAAACCCTGAGATCATGACCGAGCCAAAATCAAGAGTCAGACGCTCAACGAACTGAGCCACCCAGGTGCCCCTATTCTGTGCATTTTTAAAATTTTTTTAACGTTTATTTATTTTTGAGAGAGACACACACAGAGTATGAGGGGGGTGGGCAGAGAGAGAGGGAGACGCAGAATGTGAAGCAGACTCCAGGCTCTGAGCTGTCAGCACAGAGCCGGATGCAGGGCTTGAACCCACAAGCCGAGCCGTGAGATCATTACCTGAGCCGAAGCTAGACGCTTAACTGACTGAGTCACCCAAGCACCCCATTCTGTGCATTTTAGAACGATCATCTCACATCTCCACACTAACTCTTTCAGGTAGGTACTACGGTTATCACATTGTACAGATGATGAAGCTGAGGGACATGGAAGTTAAGAACCTTGACCAAGACCACACAAGCCAAGTACATGAAGAAACAAGGACTCAAAAACCCAGGCAGAAAGACTCCGATACTCGTATTCTGAATGAGAATGGTATGTGTATATGCAGTGAGAAGAACACTATGAAGGACACAACCCAGTATGCTCAGATACTGATGTACATGAAAGCAGGCCCAGTCCCTCCTACATAGTACCATAAACTCTTACATCATCACACTTTACTATAATGATGCATTTCACGCCTGCCCCACATGATTGTAAGCTTCACTTAGAGACCATGTCCGTTTTGTTCACATTATAAGGTCAGTGCCTAGCATATCACCTTGTCACATTGTAGCCGTTTGATTAATATTTGTAGACTAAATATTCAATAATTAGATCTATTGAATATTTATTGAAATGTGATTTCTTGTGAGTCACTGTCCATTCCTTAAAGAGGCTATAAATAAGCCCACAGAAGGGTGCCTGTGTTGCTCAATAGTTTAAGCATCTGACTTTAGCTCAGGTCATGATCTCACACTCCTTGAGTTCCAGCCCCACATCGGACTCTGTGCTGACAGCTCAGTGGCTGTAGCCTGCTTCGGATTCTGTGTCTCCCTCGCTCTCTGCCCCTCCCCCTCCCAAAAGTAAATAAACATTAAAAAAAATTTAATAAGGCCACAGAGTCCAGTAAAAAGAACATGAAATTCAGACACAAATAACTTAGGTTCTGATCTGAACACCACAGCATCTGCAGTGCTGTGGTCTTGGACAAACCACTAAACCTCTGAAATCTCAATTTTATCATCTGACCAGGAAGCACAGTAAAAATACGTTTCTTAAGCAAGTTTGGGGTGTCCTACAAACTATCATTATGATAACGACAGGTTCTTCTATTTGGTGATGAAATATCTAAAAAGCCAAATATTTTTTATGGATTCTGGAAACAGGAACACAGAACAGGAAGTCATAAATACCAAATGCTCACTTCACTGAAAAGACCCTGTATCCTCAAACTTAACCCGAGTAGGCCTGGCTGCTTTTCTTGTAATATATCCCATCTTGGAACTTGTGCTATAGGAAACAGCAGCCTGGGTATGCCTCTGGGATTAAAGCATTTCTTAAGTGATTCAGATCATCAGAACTTCTGCCCCTTAAAATGGGCTGGCTTTTTAAAAAGAAGTTTTAAGTACCTTGAATTCTTTACCCAGAGCTTAACTCCCCAGAGGCATGTTAGGGCTTTTACTCAAGTAGATCTTCTCAATATTCCAACCATTCTTCCTGAAGATACTGCTTCCTCTTAGGTTGGCTTTTTTTGGGAAGCAGTCTTTTGTCTTCAGTAAGGAAAATAGTTTTGCTTTTTGCTTACATATTTTCCTTTTACGAAAGGACCAAGCTCAGAAACTACTGTGAGATAAAATCATAGATGCACTATTTCATATGGCCTGAACCCAGATTTATTTTTTTCTTTGATGGGAATTTTAGCAATGCCCATAAAATATATGGCTTTCCTAAATCAGTCAGTCACAAAAAGGGAGTATGCCTATATTTGGCAAGTGAATTTAAAAATGGATCCTCATGTTGTAATAATCCCTTTAAATTTTTTTTTAATGTTTATTTATTTTGGAGAGAGAGAGACAGAGTGTGAGTGGGGGAGGGCAGAGAGAGAGGAAGACACAGAATCTGAAGCGGGCTCCAGGCTCTGAGCTGTCAGCACAGAGCCCGACACGGGGCTCGAACTCACAAACTGCTAGATCATGACCTGAGCCAAAGCCGGACACTTAACCGACTGAGCCACCCAGGCGCCCCTGTAAAATCTCTTTATAAGTGGAGTTAGTTATTAAAGTAATTTTACCACTTTAACCTTACTTACACCGGTTTTAGCCCCAGCTGAAAACCACAACTTTTAAAATATTCTTTAAAACCAAATTCCACTATAACAAAAACTATGAATAAGTCTGTTATTAAGTATAATAAAAGCTGACATATTTTTTATGATTATAAGCATTACTAATATAAAAACAGATTTTAAAATTGCACACACATCTCAAAAAGTGACCTATCCAGGGGTTCTTGACTGTGGTCCATTCATAAAAGTAAGAAAGTCTTTGAATTTGGATAAAAACAAAAATTTCACTTTTATTTCCAGGTCTGATTAAAATGTTACATTTCCTTTCATTACAGATGTTAGGAACCAACCACAATAGTATTGGTAGTACCTGTGATTTTGTCACCAATACAAAACACAAACATTTTCCAATTATAGTTACTGCAAATATTTCAAAATATCATTTTTATCCATTACTAGAGCATGTTAACTAATTGTTAATAAAAAAAGAACCATATTTCTAGATCACAGCATTTTAATATTTTCTAACTGCGTTTCCGTATAATTAGATTCCTTTGTAACCCTATATAATTTACTTCATGCATTTAAACACTTTGTTCTGAGAGGGAGTCCATACACAGGATTTACCAAACTGCCAAAGGGCTCTTTGGCACCAAAAGAAGTTATGAACCCCCATATTTTAAAAGCCCCATATTTAAATAATTTAGAGTATACTATGGACTGAATTGTGTCCCCCCCAAATTCACATGCTGAGACCCTAACCCCCAATGTGACTGTATTTGGAGATGGGGCCTTTACGGAAGTAATTGAGGTTAAATGAGGTCATAAGAGTAGAGCCTTGGTTCAATGACATTATATCCTTATAACAAGAGATACCAGGGCTCACTCCTTCTCCCTGCTAGTGAGGACACAGCAAGATGGTAGGCATCTGCAAACCAGAAAGAGAGCTCTTACCAGAACGTCTCATGCTGGCAGCCTAACCTTGGACTTCCAGCCTAGAGAACTGTGAGAAAACAAATTTCTGTCAAGCCACCCAATCTGTAATATTTTGTCATGGCAGCCTGAGCTGACTGATACAGAGTAACATTAGCTCTATCCTTTTTGAAGGCTTCCTTACCACTTTCTGTGGTTGCAAACTTGGGTGTCACTGGAGAATTCACCGTACTCCATCAAGATGCAAGCCTCAGAGCCATTTTTAAGGGAAAAGTCCTAGAAGTTATTTAAATAGATATCCTAAAAAGGAGCCAATCTATTAGACAATAATACATAACATTTTTAGATACAGCTCTGATTTGTCTCAGAAGTAAATGGCAATTGCTACAACCGCTATCAGATTCCAGATTCTACTTCCATTGGCAACATTATTTTCCCAAGTCCCCTGTGCTCCAACTCCCTTCTGAGACACTCCACCGCTCCTTGGCAGGCCCCCACCCGCCCCACAGGAAACCCCACAATTCACCCAATTAGGCAGCTGGATGTCCCGACTGCAGGTGGCTAATTGTGAAAAGGATTTTTGTTAAGGACCCGTCTTCCTACATCAGCACTACAACCGACACACCATACCATTTCTGGTTAACCTTAAAACAATCACGTGAAAATAAAGAGGACTGTCAGTAGAGCAATTTTATAAATAGCTAAAATTAAACAGAGCAAGACTGGCAGTGCTAATGCATAAGCAAAGAACTGACTTCCTGCATTTCATTGAGAATTCCTGATAGCAAACTGCAGTATGTTTATTATACATTAATTCAACACAGCATTCAAAATGAATTTATGCCCTGGCTGAAGGGTGCAATATTGAAACTAAATATTATTTATTATCTTAATATTAGTAACCATACTAAAAAAAAATGTGTTAACAATTCAGAGTGTTTAAAAAGCTAAGGATACCATAGCTCTACTTACCAACCAACAGCTCTTGCCTTAATTTATGCAAGTGTAGCCCTATAGCTAAAAGCTTTGTATATTTGTTTCCCCATGGTATTAGTGCTCAAAAATAGGACACTCTTTCAAGGGCACCTTATAAACACAGAACTATAATTTATTTGGCAAATTAAAGCTCATATAAAATGTGCACACAGAGGTACAGATTAACATATTTAATTTCAATATTACCTGCAAACCTATTTTTTCCCATACACTGTTCTAATTAGTCATATAAAATCGAGTCTGTGTATTATAAGCAATTATTTTAGTGGAAATAGAACTGGATCTGAATTAAATATACTGTAAAAAGATAACACTTTTATGGAAATTAATATATCCATTTGTATCTAGAAAAATGTGTTCTAGTTAAATGGCAAGAGAATGTTGAGCATTCCAAACCTGATTGCGATAAAAGTTGAGTTTTTTTATGATTTAATAATACAGAATAATATGCAATCTTGGCATTATACCAATATTTATATTTTGATGATATTTCCGAGTTTCCAAATCCCCAGTAACCATTAGATTCATTTTTGTAGTGGAATTTTTCCTATTAGCAATATTAACTCCCCCTACAGTTGAACATGCAAATTGTTTGCGAACATTTTATTTAGTAATCGAGTCTTTTCCTATTTAAGCCTGTCCTGGGAACTACAGTGTTGTAGGTACCAAGCTTCCATTGCATTAACATAGTTGAAAATAGATGTTAATAAAGAATTATGCCTGCAGGTAAATGGAAGCTATAACTTTAGTGGCAGAGGCGTTAAGCTTTCTAAAAGTTGTCATAAACGGACATAAAGGCTTCACCACATAAGGAGATTTTTGAAAAGGACAAATTAAATTGAAGACACCTTGACCTAACACCGGGCATGTGAGTGGAGATGATCTAATGCTCCAGACTATCAATGGCTCAGATAACCTCCCCAGAGAAAACTTCCCTAAACACCTGATCTCAGAGGGCTCTCCTGCCCTAGCCACACCCATTACTTACCTCCCCATCTGGTGTATTACTTTCATAGGACAAATCAAAGTTGTTCATTTCCTTGTTTACTATTTGTTTTCCCCATTAAAAGAGACTCTGTAAGGATAAAGGCCAATCAAGCATTTAGTGCTTCTCCTGGCACAAAGAGGAGCTTGATTACCATTTTTTGAATGAATGAATGAATAAGTGAATGAATGAATGAACAAATGAGTGAGCTAATGAGATATTTCTTTAAAATATTTCTGTAAGATTATCTAGTATTTGACTGTCAAGTAATCTCATAGTTCTTAAAAGGTCTTTAAGCTATTCCCTTTGATTCAGGATTAGCTGCCCATTGTATTCACAAAAACAGGGGCTAGAATTGTGTCCTTCCCCCTTTGAGTACCTTCCCAAGCAGATGAGAATCTGCCTTGCAAATTTGCAAATTACAGTGCATCTTGTGTGAGGAGAACCCACAGAACTCCCTGAATGATACATGATTGTTTTTCAGCTACCCATCCTGGCCTCAAGTAACTCTTCCTGCAAAACACCACCAAGTCCCTCTCCTGTCTCTCTGTGCTAAGTCTCATCACTCTCACCTCGTGAATGGTTTCCTGGTTAGGGGCAGTTAAAACTAAGAAGTCCAACTAGCAAAGCATCCTAAGATTCACCATAGTTAACTAATTTTGAACATTGTCACCCTTTGGTCTGCCCAGCTTCTAAAGACTTTCAGAAAAGGCAAGCCCACAAAATTTATTATCATGTGTTATAATGTCAAAACATTCTTCCTCCAATATCCCTCAATCCTTAGTAGAGGCTTTTCTTTTTCTTTTTGGATTTTCATTGTAGACAGACTATAGCTTGTCACCACTCGTTAACCGTGCCCTGTTCTAACATTATAGCAAAGGACAAACAGGTCCGGCCACCTGGTCTCTTCTGTAGCATTCATTATTTTACATGCCCAGTTCCATTCTTCTTCCCAACTTAAAAAAAGGCTTCTGCAACTCTCAGTCTGGGTATCACACCGCCAGCCATACCATACCTGGTTTCTATTATTCCTCTCTAGCTTTTATGAGGTTTTTATCTTTTTTTAAAATAAAATGACTGCAAAATTAAATATTACTCACAATCCCACCTTATTTTGGTCTCAGTCATTGTACCTCTAGAGCCTGTTTTGCAATTCTGCCATTCATTCATCCTGCTTTCTCCCCTTGTATTTAATACACATTTTAAGCAGAAACTTCCATTACCCTGTCCTTGAAGCCCTTCATTATTCACTTCTTTCCAGCTAAAAGATTTTAATTCATTGTTTTATAGTCTTTTTCTTCTTAGCATTTTGAATGGCTTCCCACTGCTCATGAGTTCAAAATCCTCACGTGGCCCCTTATGCAATCTGGCTCCTACCTTCCCTTCAACTGCATTTCATATCACCCTCCCATGGCACACCATGTTCTTGCCCCACTTGCCCGTGATCTGTTCAGTGTGCACCCACCCCTGGCCGCCCCAGGTTGCCTGCTCAGACAACTGCTCTGTCTTAGTTGGCTGACTCCTTCCTACTTCTCCTTCAGGTCTCCTTGAAAGCGCCACTTTCTGGGGCATCTGGGTGGCTAGTCGGTTGAGTGTTCGACTCGGGTCATGATCCCAGGGTGGTGGGATCAAGCTCTCACTTTGGGCTTGACACTGAGCCCCTGCTTAGGATTCTCTCTCTCTCTCCCTCTGCCCCCCTCCCCCACTGGCACTTGTGCTCTCTGAATGAATGAATGAATGAATGAATGAATGAATAGTGCCACTTTCTGTGGGAGGCTCACCCTGAGCTGACCGTCTTCCACCAGAGCCCCATGAGGTTTTCCTTCATAGAACTTTCTCATTATTGCAATTACATCTTTAGCTCATTAAGTATGTGTTTAATGCCTGAAGCATGAAGACAGCCTGGGTCCCTGGTCCTCTTGTCTCTCTCCAGCCTCACAGCTTTGGCAGTCTCATCCACCTCAGGGTTTTAAACACCATCACCATACTGACAATTCCCAAAACCAGCAGGCATACATCCACTCCAGAGTCCTTTCCCAAACTCCATCCGGCCTCTCGAATCTAATTTCCTACTTGGCAGTTGGCCTACATAGACTTAAAGACAGTATCAAACTTCACACATCTACCTCTGAATTCCAGCCTTCCGCCGAAAACCTGTTCTACCTGCAGCCTTCCCCCATACCCATTGATGGCAACTCCACCCTTCCAGGCGCTCAGGTCAAAGAACCTTGGAGTCCTTCTTCACATGCCCTTCTCTTTTACCTTCATCCAATCTCGGGAAATCCTGTCAGCTATTCCTTCAAAATATGTTCAAATTGTATCCATTTCTCACTACTTCCCCTGGACCTTCCTGGGTCTGAGCCACCTCACCACTCTCCTGAATTAGTGTGTGAGCCTCCTGGCTGGTCTGCCTGAGAACCTTGTCATCCACACTCTGTTTCAACACAACAGCTGCGTGGAACTTCTAAAATTCACGTGAGATTGTGTCACTCTGTTGCTCAAACTCCTGCAATAGCTCCCTATTTCCCTTTAAGGAAGAACCAAAGACATTACAGTGGTCTGTATTGTCTGTCTGACTTCATTTCTTCGTTACTCTGCTTCAACCACACGAGCCATTTTGCATTTCCTCAGAGGGACAGGCACATTCCTCCTAAGGATCTCACACTGACTGGGCTCTCATCTGGGAATGCCCTTCACCCAGATATCCCCATGGATAAGCCCTCACCTCCTTCCAAATTTATTTTTCTTCTTCTATACTAATTATCACCCTCTAACATCCTATTTAATCTACTTGTTTTTTTACATCTGTTATTTTTTATCAACAAGAGTATCAAACAAGGGTTTCGGTTCTGAAGTCACGGGCTTTGTTGACTGATACATCGCAAGCAGCTGAAACACAGTAGGTTCTCAACTGTTTGGGAGATGAATAGAGAGGAACTTCCTATACAAACTGGACTTACATGTGTTTCAAGGATAAGAGAAACAGTGTGTGAGAGAGTGCTTTGTGGGTCCAGTCCTCTTCGATGAAGACCTCAATCTTTATTCCTTCTACACAAGTCTGCACCGTTGTCAATGGTATATTTTTTCCCACATAATCTATTTACATATACCTGTAACAAATACACTATTGTTTCATGTGAGTTTTTAAATAATGAACAGCATCATACAACTGAAAAACAAAAACTCTTTGCAACAAGTAAAGTTCTAAGTGTGTGTGAGATTATTGTTACTTGGGGGTGGGGAATAAGGGACTCTCAAAACAAGTGATGAAATACAGATTTTTGCAGTAACCCTGTACCTTAACTCCAGCATGACCCTTGAATATCCCTCTTCTGAAAATGGAGTGCCCTATGAAAATAGAAATAAATGCAATTTCCTTAAGGTTAAGGCAAAGATTGAGGAAAATAAAATTCACTTTTCTAAGAGATGGTCTATTTGGCTTGTTATTCTCTGTGTGTTCTAAAGGATTCTGGTGGGATTTATATTCAATTTCTGAAAAAAGTGCCGAGAGTTCTGGACTTAAACACATCACAAAGGATGTTTTCTCAGTCTTCTAAACATTTGATGCTTAAGTCTACTTCTAACTCCTGACCTCAAAGTTGATGTAACTTATAATTTACATAATATAAATTATATACAATATATATAATTATAATCTAGCATTTACTTGTTTCCGGAACATTTGACTATTTTTAGACTAACTTACTGCATTATTCATCTTTATTATCCACATATAATAATCAGATAACACTACCTTCAATGGTCTCTTGAATGAAAACCATTAATTGGTTCCTTTGAACTGCTTTTCCCCTACTGAAAGCTACTTATTTACCTTAAAAGTAGATTATGCCACTTTCTCTTTTAAAGACCTTCTCCCATTATTAGTTTTTGTAACTTTGCCAATTTTTGTATAATTTTTGCAGTCTCCATCAATATTTTTAAATTAATTATGATTTCTAAACAAGTTAAAATAGGCCTAGAATAGGTTCATTGTCATTTAGCCCGATAAATCTAGCAAGTAAAATTGAAAGCCGGAGTCAATGAAGCCACGTCGGGGTATCATTGCCAATTTAGCTATCAAAAGTAATCCATGATGATAGAGTTTATTACAAAGTACATTTAACACATTAATTATTAATCTACAGTGCAAAGCTTTTAACAAAAGTCTGTCCTTGATTGCTTTGTTTTCCCAAGTAGTTAGAGTCTACAGTTTTGTAATCTAAGACTAGTATTTGGCGCCTTGATCAAATTCCCAAAGTTCTGTAATGTCTCTTTTTATTGCCAGTAAATCCAGATGGAAGTGGCTTTTAGTGTTGTGATTGAGTGTGAGTTTATTAATGTTATCTATTAAACACACACTGCACATTGCCCATGTAAGAACTTTCGGAATCATACTTGATAAATGTATTAAGCAAGTCCAAAAGGTTTCAGAACAAAATGAAGACTTTAGTATGTAAATTAAAACACTTTGTTGGCACTTAAAAAGCATCTTGGACATAAAGTTCTGACTCATTAATTATATATTAGAGCAAAGCCTCTCATCAATAAAGTTTTTTAAACTCTAGGCACAAGTTCCCAAAATGGACTTTAGCTGAAATTCAAGGAGAAGGAGAGAAAGGAAGCCAATCAGAAAAATAGTAGCTCCTCACAGGGGAGAAGGTTGGGAGGTCAGGGGACAGATGTAAACTGAGCTGTGGGCATCATCTACTATTTTGGAACATTTCTGCGTGAAAAGACTAACAGAGAATTGATAGCGTCAACTCCCACAGAGTTGTCAAAAAAATAACTTTTGCAGAGGCAGGTATATATTCTCCAACTGTTGATCCTTCCATTAAAGACCCAGAAAAAGTCTCCCTGTTCACACTTCCAAAACTTAACACAGATTTTTTAAAAAAAGGAAATCATCAGTAGATGGAGTATTTAAAATGTTTTACATCCTCCAACCTTTCCTAATATTCTTTCCTTGAATAATTTTCCTTTAAAAATCAAGTTGTTGGGGCGCCTGGGTGGCTCAGTCAGGTAAGCATCTGACTCTTGATTTTGGCTCAGGTCATGATCTCATAGTCGTGAGATCGAGCCCCACATCAAGCTTCATGCTGGGCGTGGAACCTGCTTAAGATTCTCTCTCTCTCTCTCTCTCTCTCTCTCTCTCTCTGCCTCTCTTTCTCTCAAAAATAAAAATAAAATTAAAATCGAGTTGTTCACAATAGCCAAATTATGGAAAGAGCCTAAATGTCCATCAACTGATGAATGGATAAAGAAATTGTGGTTTATATACACAATGGAATACTACGTGGCAATGAGAAAAAATGAAATATGGCCTTTTGTAGCAACGTGGATGGAACTGGAGAGTGTGATGCTAAGTGAAATAAGCCATAAAGAGAAAGATAGATACCATATGGTTTCACTCTTATGTGGATCCTGAGAAACGTAACAGAAACCCATGGGGGAGGGGAAGGAAAAAAAAAAAAAAAAGAGGTTAGAGTGGGAGAGAGCCAAAGCATAAGAGACTGTTAAAAACTGAGAACAAACTGAGGGTTGATGGGGGGTGGGAGGGAGGGTAGGGTAGGTGATGGGTATTGAGGAGGGCACCTTTTGGGATGAGCACTGGGTGTTGTATGGAAACCAATTTGACAGTAAATTTCATATATTAAAAAAATAAAAAAATAAAAATAAATAAATAAATAAATAAATAAATAAATAAATAATCGAGTTGTTCACTTAAAAAAACTAAAAAAAGATACAGGCCATTATTGTTGCTGAGGTCCCAGAACAGAGGCCCGAGATGTGCATTTGTTGCAAAATCAAACCCATCTGGGGCTCTGTCTGATAGGCAGTGGGACTGGAGATCACCTTCCTCATCCCTTCATCCCCCAGCGTGTAGATGAGCTTAGGGGAGAACAGGACCGTGTAGATGGAAGGTCAAGGAGGCACAGGGGTCAAGCTAAGTTCCAGCGTTAGGGCAGGGGCTAGAAAAGAGTGTGGCTTTAGAACAACACAGTGAAGAGCAACAGGATGGTCCTCAACCTGCACCCCATCCTTTCCCCCTGGGTCAAAGCCAAAATCACAGCTAGAAGAATCTTGTATGTGAAAAGCAATATAGAACAAAGCCCTGTATTACTCAGGTCTCTGTAAGCATACAGCACACATACCGAATGTGCTTGGTGGCCTAACACCAGGGCTGACACAGGTGAGAAGAAGGTATGCCTCCACGCTGACAGGGGCCAAGGATCCCCATCTGGGAGCAGTAAGAGATCATGTCATAACATTGGAGTGCAGGAGATGCTCTTTCTTTACCTCTACCCCTGCCCAAAGACTTCCTGCAGTAATCAGAAAGGATTTGGGTCAGGAGGTAGAGATTAAACCAAAATTTACTTTTTGACTCCTCTTGGGACCCTATCACACAGACTTGACTGTGACACCATCACTCCTTCCCCTCTGGAACCTGTCATGGCCTTGAACACCACCTAAGTGAGCGTTCAAATCGAAATGTGGAGTCCAAACAGAATCCCCATAGTTCAACCAACTAGCTCCCTCCAGAAATTCCGTGCTCAGACAGTGAGAAAAAGGCAGGTGAATGCACTTCTTACCTGCCTCTGTGAAGCATTGCTGAGCTTGGCACCTAAAGCAAGTCATTTGTTTACAGTACACTTATAGTAAAAGGTTGGGGTGACCAGTTGTTACATCTCTCCCCATCCTCTGCCGCTCTGTGTTTGAGTCTTTGCTACTAATTGACAGTTTCTAGGTGAGGGATCATTCATGTAAAAGAGTAAAGATTTGTTACTTTACTTGCACTTTGTCAGCAGGACTCACTGCCAAAGTTTTAGGTCAGAAGAGCTCTGGGCAGCTGGAGGTGACCGCTCCAGCCATCCCAGGAGTACAACTGGGGCCTCTTTTTTTTATTATTATTGTAAAAGAGCACAGGATATGACAGTTGAACCAGTGCATCACCACAAAGTGCAAGTGGAGTGACAGACAGAGTGACAGACAAATTAAAGAGTAAGTTCTGTCTAGCAATTTTGGGTGACAGCACTTAAAATTTTTAGCTCTAGGATTGTTTAGGAATGACAGTATGCAGCTGAGAAAGGCAGCCTACCCACTATAAAAAGGAATTTGTGTGCGAACTTAGAAAACGCAGCCCTCCAAACTGAAAAAAAAAAAATCTTTACGTATGTTTTTAAATAGTAACCCATTAACCTTTTACACAGTCTTCAAATCATCTAAGGCCACATGTCCTCATTAGCCCAATGTTTGGATCAAGGCTTTCAGACAGATTTTGTTTCACCACCCCTGTAGAAACCCCTAGAAAATGGATTTCGCATACATGTGTTGTTGTCATTGTTCTGACCAATGAATGGACTGTGCTATCACAAACATCAGCTTCTGACCAGAAAAAAGGCATCATGGTAAAACATCTTCTTGGTAAGGCGTTCACTGCACGAGATGACAAATCACACCAAAATTTGCAATGATCTCCTTGGGAGTAGTACTAAATAGGGATAAGTACTCATCACTCACTGAGTACTTACCATCCACGGGAAAACTGTGCTAAGTACTTTGTACTTATCCATCTCTGACATATCTAATGGACACTTAAGAAGTGTATGTTGGCGAGGGGCGCCTGGGTGGCTCAGTCGGTTGAGCATCTGATTTCGGCTCAGGTCATGATCTCACTGTTTGTGGGTTCCAGCCTCACGTCAGGCTCTGTGCTGACAGCTCAGAGCCTGGAAGCCTGCTTCAGATTCTGTGTCTCCCTCTCTCTCTGCCCCTCCCCCACTCACACTCTGTCTCTTTCTCTCTCAAAGATAAACATTAAAAAAAAAATTTAAGAAGTGTGTGTTGGCGTGTTGGCAGGAACGAGGAAAGGAAGAGAATTTTGGTGTAATTTAAAACTTTCACTGAGCATTTACTCTTTTGTCAGTCATTTTAAGAACCCAAAAAGCAAGCTGTTAAACAGACAGCATTATTCCTTTTTCCACTGGAATTTATTGAAGCAGGTCCCACACCCAGCCAGAAACATGCCTAAATTGCCTTTTGAATATTTGCACTTGTGGCCTTCAATCACAGGTAACCCGGCTGCCGACAACTAAGACTAATAGCTCAGAAGTTAAAGGAAATGACCCCGACTTTTCCTCACTTCACAGAAACTCTGAAACGGCTCCAGATACCATGAGCTCCTTACTTCCCCTTTGCTTTTTTCACTCTGAGGATTTGAAGGCAAGCAGCACCCACCCCACCCCCGAGGTGTGAAGAACAGGAGATTACTCATAGATGGTATAAACAGAAGGTGAGTGCAAAGGTCCAGGCCGGGCCTCAGTTGTCATCTAAACAGACACATCAGCTACAAAGCTTGTCCAAACATTCATCACAAACAGGTTTCAGAATGCTTTATATGGATCGGAGCCAGGTTTTTACCTTGTCGGTATCCCAGAAAGATGACCTATCTCAGTGCAATGAACTTTCAAATAACAATAAAAATTATTTGATTAGAAGAAAGAACGGGGCGGGAGGGTGAGCCTCCTGTGACTCACACAGAGCCTGAGCAAGGCGGGAAGAGCTGGCCCCCTACAGAATCCATACCACACTGCAGATTTAATTCAACAAGCTATTCAGGATGATTTTGTGACTAAGCATGAAATTGAAATTACACCGTCTCCTGGGTCAGAGTGTTGTAAACACTTTTTCCTTCATTATTTCAGAATTTTTTTTTAATACTGGTGCTTTGTTAGAGCTCACAAAATAACTAGTTTGTAAACTATAAGAAGAAATGTATGTCTTCTTATTTCCATTGTGTTGGAAGGACTTGGTAAGGAATGTTATTGTTAACTATCACTTACCATGTTGTCACTATTATTATTAATTATTATTACCAACCTAAAGCTCGTCCTCCACAACCACACACTTTGCACCTGCAAAACAATATAGACAAACAGCCATTCAAATATAATTTGTGTTTCTTCCTTTGTTCCCAACCCAGTCTGATTCCAACTGGTTTTTTTTTTTTAATATGAAATTTATTGTCAAATTGGTTTCCATATAGCACCCAGTGATCATCCCAACAGGTGCCCTCCTCAATGCCCATCATCCACTTTCCCTCCCTCTCCCCGCCCATCAACCCTCAGTTTATTCTCAGTTTTTAAGAGTCTCTTATGGTTTGCCTCCCTCCCTCTCTAACTTTTTCCCCCTTGCCCTCCCCCATGGTCTTCTGTTAAGTTTCTCAGGATCCACATAAGAGTGAAAACATATGGTATCTGTCTTTCTCTGTATGACTTATTTCACTTAGCATAACACTCTACAGTTCCATCCGCGTTGCTACAAAAGGCCAGATTTCATTCTTTCTCATTGCCAAGTAGTATTCCACTGTATATATAAACCACAACTTCTTTATCCATTCATCAGTTGATGGACATTTAGGCTCTTTCCATAATTTGGCTATTGTTGAAAGTGCTGCTATAAACACTAGGGTACAAGTGCCCCTATGCATCAGCACTCCTGTAGCCCTTGGGTAAATTCCAACTGGTTTCTATTCACCTCCGGACTCATAGCCCAGACTTTCATTTGCTGCTCATTCCTATCCTTTCAGGCTTGATATTAAAGGGGGGGGGGGGGTGAGGGTGAGACATAATTCTCTTAAAAAATGCATTTAAAAAGTATTTAATACTTATTCAAAGGTTAATTTTAAAACCCTGTGAAAATTATGGCTAGAAATAAACTTTCTTAACCTGAGTAATGACATCATTGTAAAGCTAGAGCAATCATAATATTTAATGATAAAATTATAGAATAACTCCCATTTAAATCACAAACAAAACAAGATGCCCACCATCCTATTATCACTGCTTCTATACAATATTATCATGGGTGTTTTACAATAATAAGGTAAGAAGGTAAAATAAAATGTATAAAAATTAGGAAAGATAAAACTGCTGTTTCCATCCAACATGACTATCTATAGAGTATATTCAAAATTATCTACAAACTTTTTAAACCAGTAACAGAGTTCAGCAAAGTGATCAGACAGATAAAAGTAATTTAACCAGCTAACACATATTATATTCTTATTGTGGGCCAAACACAGTTCTAGGTACTTTCCATATATTATTAACTAATCCATTAACTAATCTAATACAACAGCCCTCTGACAATAATACAATTACTATTTCCGAAGAAAACTGATGTACAGAAAGATTAAGTAACTTATTGTTAGAGGTTGAATTGTGTTCCCCAGAAGACACGGTGAAGCCCTAACCCCTGGTACTTGTGAATATGACCCTATTGAAAATCAGATCTTTGCAGATTTAGTAATCGATTTAAGATGATACCGTTAGGGTGGGTTCTAATCCAACATGATTGATGCCCTTTTAAGAATAGGGAATTGGGGCACAGACACGCACAGGGAGATCATTATGTGACAACAAAGTCAGAGAGTGGAGGCATGCAGTTGCAAACCAAGGAATGCCAAAGATGATTCGCAACCATCAGAAGCTAGGAAGAGGAAAGGAAGGAGTCCCCTGCAGTTTTCAGGGGGAACGTGACCCTGCCAACAGTTTGATTTCAGACTTTTAGCCTCCAGAACTGTGAGATAATAAATTTCTGTTGTTCTGAGCCACACAGATTGTGGTACTTTGTTAGGGCTGCCCTACCAATCTAATAAACTTGCCAAGAATCACACAACTAGTAAAATGACAAAGCTGGGACATAAGATCAGCATACCAAAATCAATACACTCAACACCAGTAAAAACAAGTTAGAAAATGTAATGTAAAAACAGATACTATTTACAATTACATAAAATACAAGGTGCCTTAAAATAAATATAATAAAAAATGTTTAGGCTACAGTCGATTCTCATTATTCGTGGTAATTATGTTCTATAAAGTTGCCACATACACTAAAGTAGCAAATACTGAACCATTGCTCCTAGGGGAAATACAGGGAAGGGTTCCTGCAAGTTTCTGGTCACATTTTCACTAACTGATCAATATATAACTTTGTTTCATGTGTGTTTCTGTTTTAAAAGACCTTGGTTACTATATATTGTTGATTCATTAACACTAAACTCACAGCCAACAGCACTATAACTCATCCCTGAACAAAGCTTACATAACACATGTATTTTCTCTGAAAGGCACATCCCAGCCTTCTTGCCCTTAGGAGCACTAGATAACACTTCAGCACTATGCTTGAGGGGGATTTTAAACAGTTAAATCACTGGAAAAGGGCAGAACAATATGAAAAATATGGCACTAAATAAACTGCAGAAAGGACACTCATGTTTACAATATGAGAACTAAAACAAGAAAACAAAACATTGCTTTGCTGGAACTCAGCTGGGAACATGGGTGTATGTTAGTCAACTCAAATTTTTTGCTACTCTGCACGTGTTTGCCAATGACCGTGAATGCACGGTGAGTATTGATGTGGAAGACCACAAATAAATTTTAGGAAGTAGACAAATTCACAAATATGAAATCCACAAATAATGAGGACCAACTGTATTTATGGATAAAATTATAAAACCTTATAAGGGGACCAAAGGAAAAAAAAAAAAAGACCTAAGTAAATGGAGATAGAATATGGTCATGAATAGGGAGACTCAGAATTATAAAGATATTAATTTTACTACAAATTAATTCCGTCAAAATCCCAAGGAGTATTTTTAAAGAACATGACAAGCTGATCCTAAAGTTCAAAGAGAAAAGGAAAGAACCAAGAATCACTAACATAATTTTGAAAACTAAGTGTAGAGACTTATTCTATAATATATTAGAATAGTTATATTAATTAAGATATACAGGTCTAGACAGATAGAACAGGAGAGCAGAAAAAAGAGACCAGAACCAACAAACACTTACATAGAAATGTTGTTTGTGTCTGAGATGGTATTACAAATCAATGAAGAAGGATTAATTATTCAGAAAAACATGATCAAGACCAATAAGTTATCCAAGTAGGAAAAAAAGATAGCTTCCTACTTCACATCATATCAAAAATGAATTGGAAAAAAAAATGAAAGATCCAAATGTAAAAAGTAAATAGTCAAAACATTTGGAGGGGCGCCTGGGTGACTCAGTCAGTTAAGTGTCAACTCTTGATTTCAGTTCAGGTCATGATCTCACGGTAGTAAGTTGAGCCCACAGCAGGCTCCTTGCTAGGTATGGAGCCTGCTTAAGATTCTCTCTCTCCCTCTGCCCCTCTCCCACTCACGGGCATTCTCATTCTCTCCCTCCCTCTCTCTCACTTTCTCTCTCTCTCAATAAATAAATAATGAATAAATAAATAATCAATCATTGGGGAAAAAATAGAGAAGATAATTAATGATCTCCAGGAAGGAACAGATCCATTTAGTAGGACAGAAAAAAAGCACAAACCATAAAGGAAAAGATAAATAAATTTGACATTACATTTTTAAAACTTCTATTCAAAAAAAGACACCAAAGTTAAAATGCAATCTATGAAGCTGAGAGAAAGTATTTGCAATGCACATAATGAATAAAAAGTTAATATGCAACATTTGTATACAAATCCTATAAATGAATAGGAAAAGGACAAAAATCGATTAGAGAAATAAACAAAGAACATGAATGTACAAAAAATACTCAACAGCATTAGTAATCAAAGAAATGCAAAACTTATTTTTTTTTATTTTTTTAATGTTTATTTTTGAGAGAGAGCATGAGCGGGGAAGGGGCAGAGAGAGGGAGACACAGAATCCAAAGCAGGGTCCAGGCTCCAAGCTGTCAGCACAGAGCCCGATGTGGGGCTCGAACTCACGGACCATGAGATCATGACCTGAGCCAAAATCAAGAGTCGGACTCTAAACTGACTGAGCTACCAAAGTGCCCCAAAATGCAAAACTTTTAAAATTGCATTTCATACTCATTCGATTGCCAAAAATCATCATACTTCCTAGTCTGATAATCCCACACTTTGGTAAGAATTTGAAGGAACAAGCACTTCCAACAATTCTGATGGAAACTGAACTGTAAGAAACACATTAAAAAAAAAAACAATTTGTCAATACCTACTAAAGTCAAAGTTGTGTGCATCCTTATACTCTGCAATTCATCCTCCAGGTAGAACCTTGGAGACACTTCTTCACGTGTGCATAAGATGACATGTACAAGAACGTGCAGTAGAGCATGATCTGTAACAGCAAAAATCTGATTCTACCTACATGTTCATCAACAGCAGATTTGATTAAGTATGGTTACAGTCACATAATAAAGTATATAGGCACTAAAATGGATATATCAAAAAACTAAGACGCAGAAGGATGTATAAGAATTTCATTTATAACAGTTTAAAACAGGGGCACGTGGGTGGCTCAGTCAGTTAGGTGTCTGACTCTTGATTTCAGCTCAGGTCAGGATCTCACGGTTCATGGGATGTAACCCCATATCAGCCTCCATGCTGTTGGTGTAGAGCCTGCCTGGGATTCTGTTTCTTTCCTCTCTCTGCTCCTTCTCCCGGTCTCACTGTCTCGCTCTCTCAAACTAAATAAATACACATTTTTTTAAGTTTAAAACAAAGCAATATTATATATTATTTATTGATATATACATATATCATAATTGTATGAAACATTCATGGGAAAGATTTAGAACAGTAATTTTTTCTGGGGGAGGAAACAGTATCACAGAGGTCTAGTCAATGGTATCTACAATTCATTTTTATCTTTTTAATCTATAGAAGGTTAAAAGTTGATACAAGACAGACTAGGTGAGTGTTTGTTGTCATGTCTTATATAATTTTTTGGGTGCTGGCAATATTTAATTTAAACAGAAAATGTTAAAGCCTGTTGAAGTTGGAAGAACTTGGTGTCAGGTTAAGTCCTAAATTCAGCACTTGCTGTTGAAATTTAGAGCCTGCCATCAAGTTCTATAAATAAGATAATAGAATGTAGGAATTACACTTAATCCTCTAATTACTCTCAGCTTTAATCAAGCCTTTATTAACATAATGTGTCTAGCTCGGGGTCTTAAAACCTGAGAGGGGATTTAGGGAAGAGTAATCAAAACAATGAAAAATAAGTAGGTGATATAAGGAAAGGCAAAGAGAACTGGGATGATTTAGACCAGTGAAAGAAAGCAAAGGGGGAAATATAGTGAGGAAGATGCACAGTTTGCTCCTTTTACACTGTCTGTGCCTCAATTAAGGCTGAATAAAATTAGCTGTTTTGGTTATCTACTGCTATGTAGCAAATCACTCTAAAACATAGTGTTTTAAGCAATGATAATTCGTTATTTTGCTCCTGAATCTCTAATTTGATCAGGACTTCAGTGAAGATGGTTCTTTGTGGCTCAGTGTGGCATCAGCTGTAACAGCTCACCCCAGGTGATCCATTTGCACAATGCTCCACTCGCGCATGCTGGCAAGTTGGTGCCGGCTATTGGCTGGAGCTACACTGGGACCACTGGCAATGATCTTCAGTTCTTCTCCTTTGTGGGCCTCTCTATGGGTTTCTTGGATTTCCTCACACCATGATGTCTGGATTCCAAGAGCGAGATTCCTATGGGGGCAGGGCACGGCGTTTTTCTATCCTGTCCTAAGAAGTCACAGTCACTTTCACCAAACTCTATTAGTCCAAAAAGTCATAGAGACTCAGCTAGTTTCAAAGGTTAGGGGTGGGGAACTAGCGAAGAGGAATGTGCACTCCACCTCTTGATGGGGGCATGGCATGGTTATAGAAGAAGTCTGGGTGGGAAGATATTGTTGTTTCCATGTTTGTAAAATACAATGTGCCACACCGACGTACTTGCTCAGATCTCTCTCTGGCTCAGTCTCTTATTCTCACTGCTCCCATTGAGATCTGATCATGCCATTCTCTTGTTCAGCAATAAGGGACATTGTTCTCCACTCTTCACACACCAGATTTGTTCTGTGGAGCTGCAAGGCTTCATGGAGTCTTGCAATATGTAATATTTTATGTAATAATTTACATGATATGTATGGAATAATTTATGGAGGGACCGTGAAACATTCACTTCTGTGACCAAAACTTAGGAAAGGCTGACCAAAAATATTGATGCTTCAGATGCTTTTCTACTTGAGGTTAGCTAAAATAACATGACAGGACATTCATATTTCATGTAACCTGGTTTGAGCCCATGTGCAGACGTATCAGCAACCCCGGTGAATTTGGAGGAATTTGCACAGCAGTATTTCTGCCACACTCAAGACATTCAAGCAGAATGTAACTCATCAATCAAGTCAGATTTTAAAATATTTTCTAGCCTAAAGAAAGACAAGATAGGCCTTGGAAAGTTTTTCTTTAAAGTACTCTAAGGTGTTTGACCTGGGTTTTTTCAGCACAACAGTCAAAAGCGGTATTTGTCAATTCAAAGATCTGATAGTTGGTCACACCATTAGGCTTCCATTTTCACACATCCACCAAATGAATACATTGTTTTCTTGTTTTTTTTGCTAAACTTAGAAAATTACCTACCACTTTACACCAGAAGTCCTACCACTCCTTTCTTATGAAACTGTTAAATATGCTCCCTGAATGCATATCAGCTAGACCTGGCTGACATGTGAGACTAGTTTGCCCTAGGGACAGATAGGACTGAGAGGGTTCTTGGACTCTGCCTCTATTAGGTTGGACATAATAAGTTGCTGAGAATCAACCAGTTTTGTCCAACAAAAAAAAATGGGAATTTCAAATGGCTGTATATATATGCATTGTTCAGAGTGAAAAATTTCGTTGCAAAACCCAAGTCAGGGATTTGATTCAAGGCCAGTCTAGAATGAGCCCTAACTAAAGATTCAAATGGTTTTTCCATGTACATAATGTTTTTATGTAAAATCCCAGGAAAGTAGTATCACTAACTGTTAAGTGAGTCAACCACTTCAGTTCTTCAGCAAACAACTAAGAAATGCCTGTTTATCTGGGCTGTCTTTTAGCTGCCATGCAAATTAGTCAATAACATTTAAATAGGACAGTCTCTAAGAAGACATGTGATATTACTGGATAAAGCTGTTGTGGATTTTTTAACAGACCAAATTTCACTGGAACGGTTGAAGATTTTTGTTTTCTAAACTGTGAAGTGGACAAACTAATCTCAATTTACCCCAGAAGTTAGAAGTAATGAGAAGAATCCTTAAGCAGTACTTAATAAGTACTTAATAGTATAATTATGATCCATAAAATAGATATCCACAAAAACATGGCCAAAATGATTGGGAATTATGATTAGTATAACATAATAATAAGGCTGTGGCAGAGTTTAGAAGGTAACCACCTATTTCAATCGTCACCAAAAAACCCCACCATATGCTAAGAAAATTAAAATCAAAGAGACATATAATTTAAAAGCACATTAACTTCATTTGATAATCTTTGGGAATAAACATAGGCTTGGGAGACCTTTGTGAGTGTTTCTGGGGAGTACGAAGTATACTGCAGTGGTTAAATATTTCTGATGGCTTTTGAATTTCTCCTGTCTTTATAAAGCCTCAGCTGTACTAGGTGTGCTCCAAGTTGTGGGTTTAACAATGAAAGGATATGGGGCGCCTGGGTGGCGCAGTCGGTTAAGCGTCCGACTTCAGCCAGGTCACGATCTCGCGGTCCGTGAGTTCGAGCCCCGCGTCAGGCTCTGGGCTGATGGCTCGGAGCCTGGAGCCTGTTTCCGATTCTGTGTCTCCCTCTCTCTCTGACCCTCCCCCGTTCATGCTCTGTCTCTCTCTGTCCCAAAAATAAATAAAAAACGTTGAAAAAAAAAAAAAAAAAACAATGAAAGGATAAAATTGTGCATTGCACTACCCTGAGCTTCTCTTCTGAGTATAGTCAGTAGCTGACAGCATGCAGTCTGGATATGTGAAAAAGACGAGCCATTTTCTACACCCAGCCATGCAGTTCCATCCCAAAATTCTTCTCTCCAAGCACAACCCTTGGTCCGGAGACAGAAATATGAGGACAAATTCAAAACTTCATATTTTTTTCACATGTAGTGACAAGAACCCCACGATCACTGTCCCACCAAATTTGAATCTGTACTGTTCATATTTCTTTGAATTCCTCAAAACTTGGATAAAGTATGCCTTACATGATCTTCAAGTAACACATTTAGCAGCATTTCTGAAAATATGTTCCATAGAGGTCTAGCTCTACAACATGTTAATAAAATGATTATGACATAAAAGAGTTTCATGTCAATGCTGGGTTAAGCAAATTTATTTATTTATGGTAATTCCTATCAGAATTTTTTATATACCAATATATATTATAAATCTTCTAGGGTATATATAGCATGTTGTATATAGCATTCCAAACTTGTTTCAGTCATGGAGACCATTTTGCAAAAATATCTCAACAACCAAAACAGTATCTTGTGAAACTTGGATCTAAGCCATTTCTTACAATATTTTTTTGATACCAATGTTAACTATAGGTTCCTTACTGATAAAATTCCTTTCCAGGCTTCTTACTTATCTCCTTCTGAATCTACTAATGTCTAAATATTTGTTTGGGAGTTTATTTATTCAATGAATACGTATTAAATGCCTACTATATTCAAACCATATTATGGGCTTTGGAGACACAGAAATGAGCAATTTTTTTGACAGTACAAGTGGGGGACGGGCAGAGAGAGGGGGACAGAGGATCTGAAGTGGACTCTTGAGTAGACAGGCTGACAGCAGCAAGCCCAATGTGGGGTTCAAACTCACGAACTGCAAGATCATGACCTGAGCCTAAGTTGGATGCTCAACGAACTTAGCCACCCAAGTGTCCCAGAAATGAGCAATTTTTAAAATTTCCCTTTCCTTATAGAACTTACATTCTAAAGGAGATGTCAATTTACACATAAATAAAATTTCAAGATTGCAGATATGGATAACAGCTAATGAAAAAAAATAAAAACAAGATAATGAACTAGAGAGTTTCTTGGTGGTAACTAGAGTGTTCGTGGCATTTCATAAAAGCAATCAGCATGATTTCTTTGAGAAGGTAGCATTGGAACTAAAGGAATATAAAATGAGCCTTTCCCTTTACTAATCTTTCATCCTCTGTATTACTTTTAATCAAAATAATACTTGTACATGGTAAAAAAAATAAAAATATAATGAACAGTTTATAATAAGAAATAACTGCTGCTCTGACACTCTGCATCTTAGGTCTAATTCCAGAAGCATCCTCTTTTAATAGTTTATTATGTGAGATTTTCTCGCGATCACCATTACATGGAACCCATAGGTGGAGCTTGACAGAGCAACAAGATGGAAAGATCATGGGTTTCTCAATGATCTTGAGACTATTGTATCAGCCCTAAAGTTCCTTCTTCCATGCAAGAGAGAAATAAATCTATCTTCCTTAAACCTCTGATATTTATCTATTACTTGTAACCAAACCCCATATGATACAGGATCCAGTATTATATCCCAGGCAACTCAAGGGAAAACATTCATAACACGCAAGTCAAATGCATTACATTCTTCTATTTCTACAGAGATAGAATCATGCTACATTTTAGTGTGCTTCCTATTTGGGTTGTGACTTTCCTGTTTTTTGTTTGTTGGTTGGTTGGTTTCCCCTTTTCTAATTCTCTTTTCTGTTTTCTTAAAAGAGAAGAGATGTGCCTGCTTCACCTGGTCATTCATGACATCAGCTCTTAACCCATTCTAATCTTTAAAATGTGTCTCTTCTACTTGAGTCATGCTTCCAGGGTGATTCAGAAGCTTCCAGCCAAACTGTCATGCTGCAATCTCTTTTCCCTAGACTCTTGGTTTAATGCCACAGTTTCTTTTATGGCCATTTTTCTCTTTCATGGATATTTACCCTCATTTTTCTAGAGTACACCATAATTTTCTAAGCAAGAAGAGTGCCTGGAAGTAAATGTTCCAGGCTCCTAGATGTTTGAAGAAGTCTGTTTTCTCTTCATACTTTGATTGGTTCTATTTTTTTTTTTCTCAGAACATTGCAGGCTTTGTATTGCTCTATTGTCTTCAAGACCCCATACATTTGGGATTGCCACCTGCCAGCCTTATTCCTCTTCCTTTGTTTTCGACCTATATTTTCTTTCTGGAAGCTTCTCAGACATACTGGTTATTTCTGATATCTGAAGTGCCATGATGCTGTTTAGACAGGTAGTTCTTTTTGCAATCATCTCAACATTGGGTGGGATCTTTCTTTCTTTCTTTCTTTCTTTCTTTCTTTCTTTCTTTCTTTCTTTTTTTTTAGGGCAGAGAGAGAAAGAGAAAATTCCAATCAGGCTCCACGCTGTCAGCATAGAGCCTGAGGTGGGGCTCAAACTCAAGAACCACAAGATCATGACCTGAGCTGAGATCAAGGGTCAGACGCTTAGCCAACTGAGCCACCCAGGTGCCCCTGGGTGGGATTCTTCAAGACCAAATATTCAGCTCTGGATATTTTTCTTCTAATGTTTGGTTAATTTCCTTCCCTCTGTTCTGTCTTTCAAAAACACCCATTAGTTAAGGTTAAGTAACTAGACAGATGCACTGTATTTGCTAACTCTGAACTGAAGTTCCTTTAGAGTTTTTCCTGGCAAGTCAGATCTTTCCATTGCCACAGTCCCTGCTTAAGTGTCCTGGGTTGGTATTTTCTCAATTAAAAAAAGAAAAAGGGGGTACCTGGATGGCTCAACCAGTTAAGCCAACTCCTGATTTCTGCTCAGGTCATATTCCCAGGATTGTGGGATTGAGCCCTGTGTCGGGCTCTGCACTGGGCATGGCGCCTGCTTAAGATTCTCTCTCTCCCTCTCTCCCTCTCTCTCTGCTCCTCTCTCTCTCAAAAAGAAAAAAGGAAAAGAAAAGAAAGCCATCAACAGCCTTCTATTCTCCTTTCATCTTTTAGAAATTTGTTGAAATAACTCATCTACAGATGGCATCCCTCCTTTTCTTTTGGTTTATTCTTTTGTGTTTACTATATTTTATTTTCAGACCTGTGTGTGCAGTCTGCCATCTTGCTAGGAAACTTGAAGTTTACCTTGGGTAACACAGTTGAAATTAAACTGCTGCACCATACTCTCAGCAGTACTATTTTTAAATATAAGAATATGTTGTACAACGTAAGTAACACCAAAGCACAAGTTTAAGTATTCAAGTATTTTATCACTATAAAACAGGATACAAAGGGCAAAATACACCCAGGTTTTCTTTTCTTTGAAAAAAAAACTGAACAGAGTGCTATTCTTCTTCTTCTGTTGTTATTTTTCATTTTCATGTAGAATGCAGCTCTTGATATATAGCTTTAAAAACATTTTTTTTTCATTTAGGTGATATCATAAAAGCTTCTCTGTACAAAAACTTAAATGATTTTCAGTAGCAATTTTCCCTGTGTCCTTGGACCAATTTCTGATTCTTTTAAGACATGTTACCCACTGCGATATTAACGTATTACTATAAGAGTTGCAACAGCAGGAGACAGCTTTTTTCTTCCTCAGGAGACATAGAAGGGATGTGTGCCTACACTTTGTATGAGAATTTTCTTGACATCTAACTTATACTTTTGGCAGCATAAGTGCTCTATAGTAACACTTCTCCACTTTAGCAAGCTTCTTCTGATGAACTCAAGGATATGTAGGCAAAACATATTTCTCTATAACTCTCATAACTAGTTGTTTATAGATAACTGAAATATATTTATTCAATAAATATTAGAGCTGAACACCATATTTTGTCCAGGGATACCACAGTAAGTAAGACATCATGCCCTTCAGGAACTATTGTGTTTAATGAAGAAATACAATGAAGTAAACAGTGAATTTCAAAAAAAAAAAAAAAGTCACCATTGCTATTGTAGAGTAACCATAAGATGCCATTAAAGCATATAAATGGAACAGTGAACCCCATGGAGGCGGAGGGGGAATCTAGGTGATAGATAGCTTCCTGAGGAGGTGACTCCTGAGCTGAGTGATCCTCAAAGGACCAGCACAAATTAGCAAAGGGAAGGAAGTTGAGATAGATGGGATAAAAGGAACATTCCAGGTGTTCAGAACAATGCGTGTGAAGGCCAGGAGGCAGGAGCAGTCATGAGCAACAAGCAAAGATGGTAAGAAATGGAACTGGAGAAGGAAGCAAAGACTAGATTCAAAACTATTTCCAGTATTCCATATCTAAGAATGTGGACTTCCTTCTGAAACAAGCATTAAAAAAAACTATGCTCAGTATAGAAGCAAATCCTTCATACTCGCTTTGAGCAAGTTCTGATTTTTTTTTCCATAGGTGAAATAATAATGTCACAAACTTCCATTACAGGTTCACTGCGTGCAAGATACTGTACTTGGCCGGTAGGAGGTAATAGCATTCAGCCTCAGGAATCAGTGTGAAAACAGAGCAGAATATTTGGAACTGCTGTGTATCCTGGTAAGAAGGGAACCTGGGTAGCAAGAGTGCTGGGTGGCAGAAGATAAAACTGAAAAGTTACAGGGGCACCTCTGAGGCTCAGTAGGGTAAGTGTCTGACTCTTGATTTCAGCTCGGGTCATGATCTCACTATTTGTGGGATGGAGCTCTGGCATTGGGCTCTGTGCTGACAGCATCAAGACTGCTTGGGATTCACTCTCTCCCTCTGTCTCTGCCCTTACCCTCCTCATGTGCTTGCTCTCTCTCTCAAATAAATAAACTTTTTTTAAAAATAAAAAAAAAACTGAAAAGTTATGTTACAGCTTATATCATAGTAAGGACTTGGACTTTAAATAATAAATATGCTATCCAAGTTTTCTGAACAAGAAAATGGACTCTGTGTGCGTTTTACCCAAAATGTGTATTCCTCCTCTTTATTACAGTGCACAAGTCGGGAAATATATCACTTGGCTTGAAGCAATTTAAACTCTACTTCTCTTTTAGTTAATTAAGGACCCAGGCTACCTAAACGAGCCACAATGGCTTGTTTTAAATATTGATGCTGGACACCACTCCTCCAAATACAAATGGAACATTCATTTCAACTTGCCCTCAAGGAGCTCGTAGTCCAAAGTTATGACCCAAAGCAGTTTTCATAAGCCCCCACCATATTTTTCTCTACTGTTCAATGACAGTGAAATGGAATAGCCATCAAATTTCATGGTAATCCCATGGCTGTACATCTCTCCATCCTTTCCTCTGGGCTTCTTATTTAATGAACAAGTTAAAGACAGTGGGTTAAGTTGACCCACATTCCTTCTCCCAGGGAAACTACTGAGACACCATTATCTTCTGATAACCAGAAACTCTTTCTACCTCCTTCTTACAAACAGGAGCTGATTCAGTTTGTTTGGATGTGAACTTCATTCATTTGGGAGAGGAAAGGGACTCTTTAAGAAAATAGAAGACAAAATTATATACAGATTCCTAGCTTTCCTCCTTTAAGAAGTTGGAAGGGATCCTCACAAATAAAGGGCCAAGCTTTATTAGCTTCGTGGCAAATTCTCCTCTCAGGAAGGACAAATATATAAACATGCAATGTACTTTAAGAGTTATTAACCAAATGTGCGCCTACATTGGGTGTAAGAAATCTATCAGAAACATGAAAACTCCATTAAAATCCCCTGCTTTCTGCTATCATCATCCACATTTGCCAAAACCTTGACTTATCACAGGAAGCAGTTTTCACCTGAATATTGAATCAACAGGGAAATTTTTGTGCACAGCCTGTCCTTTCTCTCTCTCTCTCTCCCCCCACCTCGTATTTTAACAATTTTACTGATTCTAGATTCCACACCTTGACACTTTAGCAATGAACATTTGCCTCATATATGCCCTTTCAATAAGTTCCATCCAGAGAGCTAGGCCATTTTCAAATGCTGGCACCCATATAGCTAGGATAATAAGGTAGACGAGATGTGTTTTATCAGGTAGAAAAAAACAACAGGGGGAAAAAAAACTGCTTTGGGGCAGTGTCCTTAAAAGTCAGGTTCTGAAGCCAATGTTGGCTGCTACATTTAGCTGCTTAGTTCCGTGGAAACCAGTTGTATGACTCTGCAGATAAAAGGCTGTAGACCTCTGGAATACAGGCAAGTAGCACCTCATTATACAAATAGAAGCAACTCAACTATGCATGCCCTCAAACTGAGCTCAGTGTTCTGCTGCATTTCAAAAATATCCATCTGTTCCAAGAGAAGAAACAGGAAGTTTTGTTAATTATCTCTCACAACCCACTAGTTAGTTTCCAGAAAAATCACTAAAGCCATCTTTCCTGAATAAATTTAACAAGTAAGTTACAAGATGCAGCACAGTAGATAAACCTTCCATTACTCCTTTTAAATGAACCAAATCTATCAGTTGGCCAATTGCACACTCACTGCCTCTAAATCCCTTCCCGTGTCCTCGGTGCTCAACAGCCATAATTATTTCCTGGACATAACTTTTTTTCATGTGGCAATGTTGATTAATAAAGCAATATCACACTAGATATATGCAAAACACTAGATATTACACAAGCATTCAAGAGAGATTTTCTGACTGATTTGCTTTAAGCGCAGTTCAGGGTCAGGATTCCATTAAAATATCTCACAAATTTTCACACTATTAGACAAAATAAACTCATGGGAAATATCTTCTTCTTGGTTATTAGCTAATTTAAATAGGTGTCTCTAAAACTTCATCCCCAGTCCAGTTACGTCGTGTTGAATAAGATCCATGCCAGAGTGCTATAATGGTATTAAGGATACACATGCCCATTTGGACTCCTGCCATCATTCTATAAATCATTGCCAATTATGCCAATAAAGCAGCCTGGGCAATGATTGATTTCTTAGTTATGCAGTCAGCTGCTCTTCAACACTTTGTTTCCCTTCAAATGTCTCAACTATGGCCTTGTTTCCTGAAATCATGATGGCTTACATACCCCCAAAAAAGAGACAACTGTACACATCTGTTGGTGAGAAAAAGTTTAGAAAGTCAGTGAAGCCTCAATAATTCCATCTAAGTGTTGGGAAAGATAATGCAAATTTGGGAAAACTCTGGACTGTGAAAGATTTCTTTAAAAACAAAGTACTTGTTTTTCCTACTATTATATATCTACAACAATTCAAATTAACCTAACAAAGAATCACTTTTTGAAGTGCTCCAAGTCAGTGAAATATCTGGTAAGTCTATAAAAATATAACAAATATTTAGCATTAGCATGACAGTTGACTGTTAACTGGGGTCACTTATTCACTGGCAAAGACAAGCACAATATTATGGAATCTTTGAAGCAATCCGCTTTTATTTTTAGTAGAATCAATTATTTGCCAAAACTTCAATGTGTTTTTAATCAAATATCTTGCATCAAGCCTGGATATTTGCTATTTATTCAGATATTAAACACTAGGCCCAGCTGGAAAACAACGTGCTAGAGTGGGAAGTGGATAGACCCTGAAGCCAAACAGATTTGGATTCAAATCCAGCTTCATCCTTCACTAGGTCTACAGGATTTATCTGTTAATTCAGCCAACAAATATGTATCATACAGCTACCCTGGGCTGCAGATACGGTGGTGGCAATGAGACCAAAGTCCCTATTTTGTGAAGGCTAACTTCTCTAGGTTAAATTCCCTCTAGTGGAGAGAAGAAAATAACCAAATAAAGGAAGAAGATAATTTCAAATAACCTTAAGTCCTCAGAGAGTGAATGGAGGGAGGCTGGAGTGGGAAATATGTTTAGGTGGTTAGTGAAGACCTCAAAGGGCAGATGATGCCCCAGGTGAGACCTGAATGACACGGAGGGCCGGGCATGTAAAGGCTGGGAGGGAGCAGATTATTCAAAGCAAAGAGAACAGCACAGTGGTCCTCAGTTGAAACCAGTTTGGTGTGTTTAAAGAAAATAAATAAAGCCGCGGCATTTTTCTTTGAGTGACAACTGTCTTCAGATGTGAGATGAAAATAGCAATAATGCCAATTTTGCAGAATTATCATTGGGGATTTCATTTTCAAATGCCCTCAGGAGTCCCTAACACATCTTAAGACACTCAAAAACAAAAGTAAATGTTATTGTCATTACCATTAATGTTTGGGGGCACTGAAATCTGGTAACTACTTCAATATCTATAAAACTGAAAGAGGTTCATCCACTCAGAGTTATGGATAATTTCCAAATAATGCTAGTGAGCTGTGTTTATCTAAACCACCAGAACTGAGCTTTGCTTTATCTCCTCATAGAAACAGACATTCATGTTTAATTTTAAATGCTCATGAATATATCTTTTCATCTTAAATACCCTTGAATATATGTCTGCCATGTGCAAAACATTTTGTTAAAAACCAGCATTGCAGGGTGTTCCACAAATCTTGTGCATGTGTGAAAACTGATATTGATAAAGTGGCAATGAGTCCACCTGGGTCACTTATAAATATGCATATCTTCTGCATTATCAATACACAAATGTTCAAGCACATGGACTGTGTCAGAACTGTAGCACTACTGTGACTAGAATTACGTGTTCATAATACACTTTCTAAAGTAACCCTGAAACCAGTTAATTGTACTAAGTATAATCAAATTCATAAGCATCCCTCTTAACATTTAACTTTAAGTCACCCCTGGGTGATAACTGACTCAATCATACTACTTCATAATTATTACCCTAATATTTACTAAAGCCTAAGCTACTTAATTCTTCCAAACAATAAAAATGTCTGCACACCAAGAAAGCTACTTTCAAATATAATTCAAATCAAACAGGCCAAACCTTGGAGCTATACAGAGAAAATACAAATAGTTTCTAATTCAGTAAGAAATATTATCAATTAAAAGAAGCTATCTTCTTGATTTAAAAATGCTAGTTGTCTAGGGTGCCTGGGTGGCTTGGTTGGTTGAACATCCAACTCTTGATTTTGGCTCAGGTCATGATCCCAGGGTCTAGGGATCTAGCCCTGTGTTGGGCTCTGCACTGAACATGGAGCCTGCTTGAGGTTCCCTCTCTCTCTCTCCCTTTGCTCTCCCCTGCTGCTCACATGCTCTCTCTAAAAAAAACAAAAACAAAAACAAAAACTCACCAATATGCATTACTTCCTTCTCTATCTGTATCTAAGTTCTTTGAGACCCATAAGTCACACAGAAAACAAATTATATTGGTTCCACTTAAACATCCTTGTCTTAAAATCAAAAAAGAAAATGAATTTGGGCAACAAAATAAATGACGTAACACTAGATTATAATCCAAAATGTAAAACAGATATCCATGGGTCTGTATTGATATAAATAAATGATTAAATAAATGAGAGAGAAGAGACAAATCTCCTATGCAGAAACTTTCCAAACAAATTGTGTAGATATCCTGTCCACAAGGAGATGAAGCATAACTCTGCACATCTTAAGTTGTGGGGTATACATAGTAACTTCCTTCCAAAGAGTACAGTTTGGAAAGTGGGCAAAAAAAGAATAGCATGACAGTGGAAAAAGCTGACAAACACTCCCTCAGCTAGGTGATCAAGGTCAATATCAATAGTGATGAGTCATATTGATAGTATACATCTTTGAGATGATGCTCTGAGAGATGATGTGTTGAGAATGGTACTTTACCTTGATAATCTTCTTTCCCAAAACCTGTAACCCCAATCGATTTATAAGACAAACATGAGACAAATCTCAATTGACGGCTGGTCTACAAAAGGCTTGAGTACTCCAAACTCAAAGTCATCCAAAACAAGATAAGTCTGAGAAACTGTCACAGCCAAGAAGAGCCTAAGGAGACATAATGACTAAATGTAATATGATATCCTGGATGGGATCCTAGAACACAAAAAAGACACAGGCTATAAACCAAGGAAGTCTGATTAAAATATGGATTTCAGCTTAAAGAAAGAAAACAATGTACATTCACAAGTCTCTGGAATCCTTTGAAATGAGCCTAAGTGAATCAGGAGTAAAATACACTATTTTCATTTATTGATTTTCCTTTTTCTAGCACAGGTTACTGGTTAACTCAACATAAAAACACCATCAATAACTAAGAGGTAGCATTTGAGGAAAATATCAAAGTTATCAACCCCCATCCTCAAAAGGTGTTTTAAAAGTTTACTGATTTAAATAACAATGGTAACATTTGTAAGTGATTTGGAAAAGCAAGGAAAAAAGCTCAAGAGTCTCAGCTACCTCCTAGAAATTGCTCTCCTGTGGAACTCTTCCCAGTGTGAACACTTACAGAAAAATAACAGCTTAATTATTGGCAGACTTTTCCTTATCACTTACTATGTATGAAGAACCTCTATAAGCCTTTTATATTAAGTCATATAAGTCTCATATCATCGTCATTATTATCCATCGTGCTAATAAGGAAATTGAGACACTGAGAGGTTAAGAAACTTGCCCATTAACCAGACTAGTAAGTCACAGAGCCAGTTTTTTTTTGTTTTGTTTTTAATGTTTATTTATTTTTTGAGAGAGAGAGCAAGGGAGGGGCAGAGACAGTGGGGGACAGAGAATCAGAAGTAGACTCTGCCCTGATAGCAGAGAGCCTGATGCAGGGCTCGATCTCACGAACCGTGAGATACTGAACTGAGCTAAAGTTGAGCTTAATTGACTGAGTCACCCGACTCAGTTTTTTAACCAAGGCAGTGTGGTTCCAGGGCATGTACATTTTCTGAATGGGCTACATATCATCCCCACTTCTCTTTCTCCTGAGGGCTCTTCCAGAGCTGCTCCAAGTCTGCCCTGAGTGCCTCCTTTGCCCCACCGCTGAGTGTCCCCTTTGTCAGCCACCACCACCACCATCAGAAAAACTCCAGGATTTCCGGTGGGGCAAATCAGTTTCTTGTCCACAGTAGTTTAGTTCTCCCGGAAGCACATTCTGAGATAGAGTTTAGCATGCAGGATGTTGACTACAGAGTTCCCCATGGTACCAATACCTGTAGAAGTGAGATGGCAAGTATAAACAGGCAGGGAGAAGTCAAGCTGTCACGCAGGCCCAACCAACCTCGGCAGACTCACAGAGAGTCTGGGTCTAAAATGGCCCCCAAAGCTATCTCCAGGTGGGCCAAGACAGCCAGGCTTCCATTAATTGCATGATAAATTACATAATCACCCTGCCTAAAACCTGCCATAATCAGCACAGAAAAAACAAACTCTTCAGTCCCCTCTGTGGTCATGCCCATTCCAAAGCATATGCTGGGTTCCCTGTGGGTAGCTTTGCCCAAGCAGGGCCCATTTGGAGTAGGTAGTAATCAAAGTGATTTTATCTGACAGGTATCTCCCTTTCTAGTGAAGTGTCAGGTATGAAGTTTGAAAATCCACCATTAGAAATTCATTCTTTTTTCTATTTTGAAGTTTTTTGTCATGAAAACACTTTCACCAAATTGCAAAAAAAGTCCTCCAATACAAACCATTTTCAACTAATCCTGGTGGAACTTAATTGATTGTAGCTGTAAGCAAAGAAGAGAACACTTTGAAAGAGAAATGGGGCACTAAAAGAAGAAGTAAGAGGATGCCAAAATTAAATACTACCTTAATTCACAGGTTTACTGACAGTCAACTCTGCACCCTAGTAACAAAGAAGTTACTCCTTTCTCTTTACCTTCATGTCATTTCAGTGCCCTCAGGACTCTAGAAAACAATAAAGACATTTCATGGGACATCATATGTTTCATAATTGCATTATAGTGCATAAAATAGAGTCTGATTATTTCTCTGAAACTGATCTCTTCCCAAATGGGCAATGTTTACTGCTACTTGGACCTTCTTGACTTCTGTTGCATAATGCCAGGAGAAATATGCCTAGAGATATCCTTAACACAAACTATAGTCCTAGCAGATCATGTGTAAGTTCCCACAAATACAACCAAGCATTTAATATGTGCCCTTATATTTATGGATGTCAATGCAAGATGAAGAAGATGTGAAAATTACTAGAAACCAATTTAAAGCAGCTGAAGCAAATTAGGGCTTTAGGGCTCATTGAAAAAAAAAAAAAAAGAAAGAAAGAAAGAAAGAAAAGTAATGAAACAACCAGCTCTAGGCAAACCATATGTCCCATCCAAATTCTTTATTAATGGAAGTATAGCTACATGTTAAAGAGGATTTAGTTCCTACGGCAAAGATGCCAATAGTGATATGAATAGATTGTAATTTTTTATTCTCAAGGTGAGGGACCAAAAAATTGTGCAGTTATTTAGAGGCAGTTTCTACAGTGACCTTACACTCACATGTGTGAAAGACCTCTACATTATTCTCGACAGTGCCCAAAATTCAGTGTACTCTTTGAAATTTGGGGAAATGATACATCTTGATTTTGCCAAGATTAGAAAACTTCATTCTCTACCAAGAATCTTCAAAGTAGTTGGCCTATATCTCTTGACTACAGCTGAGATTTTTAACAATTACCACAAAGTTACCAAAGCTTGAAACATTGGGAGTAGGTCAAAAGCTACCTTCTAATAGTAGTAATAATCTATATGGGGTCACAATTTCCATATATGTTAAAAAAAAAAAAGTTGGCCAGAGAATGTGGCATCTCTGAGCAAAAATTAACATCCAAAGGAATTTTCTGCTCAGATGACATCAAAAATCACCCTTCAAATGAGCAAATCATCTACCAGCTTTTATCAGCATATAACAGAGACAAAAAAGTTTATATATAGGACATGCCACAAAAATCGACTTGATCTCACTAAGTTATAGTGAACCTTTCTCTGAAAGGTTCTCCATCCCCAAATACTTACATTTTGCAAAATTGGTTCAGTGTAAAATCAAAAACTTGGAAACATCATTGTGAACAAGAATTGGGTCAAAACTCAATGTGTCTTAGGCTCATTAGTACGATTTTCTTCTGATTCTCAACCCACACACATGCTTAATTTCCTCTGGTTGAACTTTTTAGCTCTCCAAATTGCCAAGTGTCTCTTAAACTTACCTAACCATTGATTAATCTTACATTTCAAAGACTTTATTATCAATTATAGTACACTATCATCTTGAATTAAAAAATCATTAAAATATATACAATGGAATACTATTTGGCAATGAGAAAGAATGAAACCATGCCATTTGCAGCAACATGGATGGAACTGGAAGGTATTATGCTGAGTGAAATAAGTCAGTCATAGAAGGACAGATATCATATGTTTTCATTCATACGTGGATCTTGAGAAACTTAACACAAGACCATGGGGAAGAGAAGGGGGAAAAAATAGGTACAAAGAGAGAGGGAGGGAGGCAGACCATAACAGACTCTTAAATACAGAGAACAAACTGAGGGTGTCTGGGGGGGGTGGGGGAGAAGAGGAAATGGGTGATGGACATTGAGGAGAGTACTTGTTGGGATAAGCACTGGGTGTTGTATGTAAGTGATGAATCACGGGAATCTACCCCAAAAACCAAGAGCACACTTAACACACTGTATGTTAGCTAATTTGGCAATAAATTATATTTAAAAAAAGAATAAATTAAGAATAAAAAAAACATTGAAAAAGATCCAATTACCCAATTATCCCCATTTTTTATAAACTACCATTATGAGTAATAATTACATTATAATTCTTAACGCCCTAATATTACTAGTATTATTAGTACTAGTCTGTGTTTTTACCTACAATATTTGAAGTGTGCTTGTTGATATTCCTTATCATTACCTATGATTTAGGGTGAAATATTATCAGAGTTTGACCGTATAATTTGTTTTCTTAAGAGGAATCAGCTACTCTTTGATTCCTCTAACTGCTAGTGATCAAGGTTGCTCTTTAATATTTGAAAATACCGGAACAAAATCCACCAATCACTAATCATCCATATACATGCCTCTCTGGAACACTCCATTACCAGAGCAATAAAAAATGATGGCGCTTTTGAGTACAGCATCAGTATTTATATACTGTAGATAGTTTTACAGTTGAACATGTTATTATGTTTATGCCTAGCAGTTATAGCCATGTTCCCTGTTTAGTGATGACATACTATGAGAGTACTCATAGTAAACTAACTAGAAATAATTTATACACTATCATCATGAGATGGACAGCCTGACACTAAAAGTCCTATTAACTATAACATTAAATGATCCTTTGAATATTACTTTCTCCAGGATGAAGATACTCTGAGGTCAGCTAATTCAAATATTAGACTGCCTCACGATTATGCTAGCCCCTTTTTTCTATTTAATATGTTGAATTTCAAAGTGTGGTTTTAATTATTTTGCATTTTTAAATGCTTAACGTGTACTCTGTGTAAATTATGAAGCCACAGAAGTTTTGATCCATGAGGTATACTGATCACATAATTGCATGGTCATGTAATTCCCTTAGTAGGTCTCTCACAAAGTTCACTCAATTTTTTCATTTCTTTCAATGTGTGTGATACCAGAATTCTTTCAACACATGGTATGCACCTATCAGAAGTTTCACTACCCTGTTTTATTAAAAGCATGGAGGGTGTGATTTCCAATCCTTTATAATTTCTGGATTTACTAATTAAATTGCTTCAATCATGTCAAAGGCACTTTTTATCACTTAGAATATTAAAATCAGCCCTTTTTGGAGAACAAAGTCAATCAGAAAAACTCTAAAAGCATGAAAAAGTGTTTCCTGTGTTCAAATGACTTAAAAGGAGCTCAAAGGAAATTCACCAAATTTAAATAAAAATTCATTATCCTAAAGAAAATAAGCCTGCAAATTAAAGCCACAGCAGCCAGCACCCTGAAAACAAGGCTAGGTAAAAGGCAGCCCCACCTACAAAGGACACACTCTCCTACTATTCTTATTATGATCTTTCATCCATGCCTCTAATCTGTTTAGATGTATAGCAAATTCTTCATCTGATGTGGTCAGTAAACGGGGGGTTTTGATTAATGTGTTGGTCAAGGGAGACAGGAATTAAACATTTTCAAACACCTATATGTGGCAACTACACTCCATTGTATTCCATATCATAGTTCTCATGATGTCCTGCAAGGTAGGTATCGTTAGGCCCATTTTTCAGATGCAAAGACCGAGGGTGAGTGATGTTACAGAACTCTTGTGAACTCACCGGGCTAGCAAATGAAGAGGCATGATATAAATCAAGTTGTTCGATTCCAAAGCCCCTACCCCTACTTTTGCATTTACCATGTTGAATATGTATACCATGCCATATACAAATGACTACTTTCCGGGGAACTCGAATATGATAAAAATAAATTTGGGCCATGAGAAATATAATTTATTCTCTTTGAAGATTCAAAAAGCATTTAAGAATTTTGTCATGCCTCAGGGTCATCATTAGAAACATCAGTCATGCTTTCATTATCAATATATCAGAAGTGCCTATTAACAGAGATTTATGGTTAATGGAATGACAAGGAATATATCTGTACATGTGTCTGCTTTCTACATGAACATGACAAATTTCAGACTTCCAAGACTATCTAAGTAACCATTTCATGATTATACATGAAAATATGATTTCTCATTAAGCATGATTGCACAGGCTGTTTGCACATTGCCCTCACATGAAGCCTTTTGAAATTACTCAGTGCACAGAGCATGATATGCCCATCATCATACTTGCCCTTTAAACTCCGTGGCACATTAAGTCCAGGCTTAACATCCAAATCCCCGGAGACCTACTGCTTTTAATCCCTAATTAGGAAATGACCTCAAGTAGCCCCTAACATCATCCAAAGGAAAGGACTGTTTCATTTGTTTTTCCAATTTGTCAGACTAATGATAACCCCAAATAAAGTCACTTTCATCACATTACCACCATGGGGCCAAATACTGCTCAGCTCCTCTGAGCATATTCTGGATTTTTAAAGAAATTTTTAATGATTGAAAGTTTTCCTGACCCAAAACATAAATTCTCCACCAACAGCCTTTCTAACCCTGGCTTGTGGGTTGAGGAGAGATTTGGAAAACAAAGGCCTCCCCTGGCCTCCTTAGCTCTTCATAGCCTTTGGACGCTGCCTACTCTACCACGTTGACCTTGATTCCCCCCACCTCAAACTTGAATCTTAGCAGACACCGGATCCCATGCCAAATACAAAGTTTTAGTCATCTGTTTCAGTATCTTTGTATTTCTTCATTGCCATGGAATGCTAGAATGGGCAAGCCTGTAAGACAGAAAAATAATAATGTGCAACCTATGCATGTGCACAGTCTAAATGAATCTAATCTATTAGTGTTCTCTCCACAAGTTCCATTTTATTTATTTTAAAATGTATTTATTTATTTTGAGAAGGAGAGAGAGCAGGAGCAGAAGAGGGGCAGAGAGAGAGGGAGAGAGAGAATCTCAAGCAGCCTCTGAGCTATCAGTGCAGAGCACAACGCAGGCTCGATCCCACAAACCAGATCATTACCTGAACTGAAATCAACAGTCAGATGCTTAACCAACTGAGCCACTCAAGGGCCCCTCCCCAAGTTCCATTTTAAATGATACAGCTACATGTCATAGATTTAAAATCTTCCTCTTCAGATGGCTTAACTAAAACTATGATAAACAAATCCTTTCTGATTTATAGGAACTTCCTAAAAGATCTCCTATTTGATATGTTATAAAAACTAGGAAATATGCAACTGTTAATATCAGAGAAGGAGGTAGTCTGGGAAAAAAAATCATATGGTCAGATTTATTAATGGTCTAGAAGATGCAAGAAAAGCAAACAAACTTGAAAATTTGCATAAATGTGAAGCTTAGAATATATTTCAAACTTTCAAGGGCTAGTGATATTTGGAAAGGAAGAGTAAAAATTTAGAAAATCAAGGTAGCTGTATTAGTTTGCTAAGGTTACTATAAACACAGATTTGGTGCCTTAAATGACAGAAATGTATTTTCCCACAGATCTAGAGGCTGGAAGTCTGAGATCAAGATGTTGCAGAGTTGGTTTCTTCTGAGGCCTGTCTCCTTAGCTTGGAGATGGCCATCTTCAACCTGTGTCTCCAACATGGCCTTCATCTGCGCATATCTCTGTCTGAATGTCCTCTTCTTATAAGGATACTAGTCATACTGGATTAGGGCCCACCCTAATGACTTCATTTTAATACCTCTTTAGCAACCCCTGTCTCCAAAACAGGATTTGTACATATAGATTTGGTGGGAACACAACTCAGCCCATAACAAAAAGGACATGAAAAATATAATCCCATTCCAAGACTGCCTGTGCCCTCAGATGATTTCTGTTATGAATGATGCAGAGCAAAGTGACCCATTGTGGAATGAGAGATCAGGACCTGAAGTATAGATACCAAAGATGTTGCTATGGTTACATGAACAAAGGCAATATTAAAAGCAGCCTGAGTAGATGGGGCAATAATTTAATCATGAAAACTTGTAATAAAAATTGTGAGGTTTGATATAAATTTTACAGATTTTTAAAGAAAAAACAAGCACATATGATCTTCTATTCAAAATTTGGTTCTTATGTTCAAATATACATTACAGATACTTTCATTCATTCATTTTATTCTGTCTATGTTTATTATTGGCAGCCTACTATGTGCTGTGTTATATAACCAAAGCCCAAATAATAGACAGTGTTTTGTTTTCTGGTGAACAATACCAACTTAAAAGTGAGCCTTTGGCAAGTCAGTGTTAAATCAGCTTGCCTTTCATTTTAATTGTTTACTTCTTTTAGTTTTTATCAAGAGTAGGCAATATAAATTTTAGCTAGTTGTCAAATGAAACATATGTAGAAAATAATTACATATACATATGTATGCCATTGTTGTTTGTATTCAAACACACCATGGCTAAAGCAAAGGTTTTCCTGGTACTTCCATGTGTTTAGAATAGTAATTATTAATGGGTACCCTTTCTTCAGTGGCAATATTTGAATTAAGAACAGTCACTATCAAGATCTGGAGCCCTCACTGGTGCCATGAAATCTGCACTCAGATTGTGCCACTTAATGACTCTGAAGATTCATATCTGACTTTTCCCTTAGCTCTAGATTTGAATAGCACTTCTAAGGAAATAACAAAAAGGATGTCTGTAAATCAAGAGATCCTCATGAAGAAGCTTATCTTTATCCTAAAAAGAAGTGATAAACAGATAGTCATGACTAAATAAGACCCTTCCAGGATACCAAATGGCTGCTGGCAATTCCATGTCACAGGTTTTCAGGTAGTTAAATACAATTTTCAAAATGTCACCTTCAAACACCAAAGCTTGGTAGGAAAATTGCAAAACCCACAAAGGGAGAAATCACTATAATACAGGATGTCTCTGTTCATTCTTAATGGACTCCTATTACTCGAACAGACCATGTGACTTTAGAAAGTCTTTGTCTGCATTAAATTGCAGAATGGTTTGAACATACTACAGATGCCATGGAAAGCAAAGATGGACAATTTGTTTTCAAGCTGAAAACATGTAATGGTTGCCTAGTACAGAGATAAAAAATTGGCAGATGAAGTAACCCAAATTGACTTGTAAAACACTTGAAAACAAACAACTTTTCATTACACATCTCATTTCTCATCTTTAAGCTTTGGCAGTGAGCATTCTTTGGAGAGCTGGTCTGATGAAGAAAGCTTTTACAGCTCCATTTCATGAAAACCATTGTTTGTGTTTCTGAGTTCAATCGAAGTCAAAACTAGCAAGAGAGCAGGAAGAGTTAAAATGCCAGTTCCAAAGATCCTCTAGAGATTATTAATCAGCATTGCCTGTTCTCCATGGAATCTTTTTCTTATAAGTGAAGCAAGTCTGGCATTGCCAGCAAATGTCAATGCCATGCAGAGAGAATAGATAAATTTAGAACAAATGATTTCCCAGTTAAATAGGGACCAACAGTGAGTTTATAATAAAACAATTTGCACACAGTTTGGAATATGACAATGGTAATTGTTCTTACGTTGAAAACAAATCTCTACCGATGTGTGCTTGTGGCAGAGCAGAGCATGTCCTGATATAGCCCTTCCCACATCTACATACAGTACCAGGAAGGCCATTCAGTATTTGTTAATACTTGCCCAGCTTAGACAAGATCGTAACACATTGGGAGGCATGACTACACACAAGAGTTTTCAAATCCTTATTTTGAGCTAGAAATACAATATTCAATAGCAGATATTTGAAAGCAGAGAAAGAATAGAGTGCCCTTTCATCTTCAGCTGGTGGTTCATATTCCTGTGATAGGGAACTTCTGAAAATGTTTTAATCCTGCCAGAGCACTGACTCTCAACCTGGATGTACAATGAAACCAACTGAGACGCTTTAATAAACTGATGTCTGGAATCCACCCCAGAGACTCTGATTTAAGTGATTTGGGGTGTGGCCAGGCACTGGAATTTTTAAAAGCTCCCCAGGTGATTCTGAAGAGCAGACATGGTTTAGGAAGACTGTTGGGGGGAAAAAAAATGAAATAATCAGATGACATTTTGCCATTTAAAGCTATAAAAGTTAGACCTACATAAAGAGTTCATATCCCATTTTTACTACCATCACATCAATCATCCAAATCATCATAGAAGATATGAATAATATAATGTTTGAACTAGAAGGAACCCAAAAGATCATTTAGTCCATAGATTTTCCAACCAGGGGTTCTTGGGTTTCTGGAAGTCCTTCAGGTAGTGTGTCAACCTCTCAAAATTGCAGCTATGTATATTTTTTTTTTGAGAAGAGTGTCCATAGATTCCATCAGCTTCTAAAAGGAGGAGTTGGCCCCCAAAAGTTAAGAACCATTTATGTAGTCTAAATCCCTCAATTTGCAGACAATGAAACTGAAGACCAACATGAAAACAGCAAAGAATATATTCCTCACCACTCCCTCTAAGACATCTCAGAACTAAGCCATGATGGCCCATATGTTTTTACACAAACTGATTAAAATCCCAAACAAACAAAAAAAAAGGAGCCCCAAACAGCCCACATTCTGACTGAGTGAAGATTTCAACCAGATAATTGAAGTATCCAGAGCTGCAGAAATGGTAATATTTTTGAAGACTTTCTTAGACTTCACAGAGTTCCACCAAATGGGGCCCCTGGCTAGGACCGTTCCCCTCAAGGATTTCTCTGATTAAATATGAAATCAGGAAGTGAGCAAATGTTAGCCAAGCCCAGGCAGAGATCATGTAGTGCTCCCAATGTAGTGTTGTAACCTCAGTTCAATTTCTCCACAGTTTGTATCATGTTTGACTTATACCACCATTCCATAACCTTAGTAAAGTGCGGTTCCTATATATACTCATCAACGATGGCCTCATTGTGAGTCCACAGCCATTCATAAGAAAAAGATTCTCTAAGAGAGGTTACTGGTATGTCTACATATCACTCGCATAACACATTACAACTCTACGTGGCAAAAACTAGAGGCTTTTTCTGCAACCAAGACCCAACTCTAGACAGAAAGTAGAACTTTATAAGACATGTTTTGTCTTTAAGTTGTTGCTGAGACTATTGGGAATTATTCTAATATCTAATTTTCTTCAACTTTCTAATTCTGGCATATTAGAATAGAATATTCTATATTTTTGGAGAATATTTTTGGAGTTCCCTCTGGTAAGATACACATAATATTAAAACTATTCTTCATTCAGTGTCAATATACAGAGAAATCTATCCAGTTAAACAGGTATAAGTTAGTAAGTTTGAAGGTTGGAGTCAAACCTGTGCCTACCTAACTCCCACAGATATTTTGATATAGTTATGACTAGGATAGAGTACAATGAGCATGGGTTTCAGGATCGCACTTATGTTTAAATCTCAGTCCTGCTCTTTATTAGCTATGTGACCCTAGGCAAAGTACTGAGTCTCTGAGACTCAATTTTGCTTCTGTAAAATAGAATTAATTGCCCCTCCATCAGAGGGTTGATATTAGGTGGAGGCACTACCTAATACAGTGCCTTGAATATTAAAGGTACTCAGATGTGATTCACCTTCTGCCAGTACCTTCTAAAGCTCATGTTCTTTCCACCAAGCCAAGTGACTTTTCAGAAATATTCCTATCCCTCTTCCTCACCTCAGCATCAATGAAAACTGAGGGGTTTTTTTTCATCCCTAAATCTTGGCAGCCTCACTTAAATGGTCTTTGATTTCTTGATTGTCTTTTAGATAGACTTTACATTTATTCACTGAAGCTTTTCAAATATAAAGCAGAAAACATTGCATTAATGAACAAAAGATGTTGAATACTATTATTCCCCTGTGCTTTGTATTCTTACTCCAGTTGCGATAATAGAGTAAAAGCTAATACCAGGAATTGAAAAAAGGAAAGGAGAAAAGAAAAAAAGAGCCAAATTGAAGGGGAAAAGTAGGAGAAATTTAGGAGAGGAGGAGGTATTCTGGCACCTAGTCATTCATAATTCTGGACTGAGATTTATTTACAAAATGGTACCCAGTTTCTTCACCCATTCACTAAATATTCTCTGAAGAAAGCAAGTGTTTAATGGAAGACTAAAGGATCAGAAGATGTCAATCCAAGAAGCAAAGGTAGGAAAAGGTTCTATGAAAATGGGATAACATCATAGGGTTGAGATTTGCTCAAGGGGCATTAAAGAAATTAATGTCTACCAGAGAGTATTTTGGAGTCCTAAGAGATACAGCAGTAAAAGGACCTCAGTGTCATGACCATGTCATGTAGCCCTTGGACATTCTCTAAGCTTAGTAAGCAAATCTAGTGACATAGGAAGAAATAATAATAGAAATAAAATATTTCAGAAGTTCCCTAAGAACCTAAAGAAAATCTAAAAGAAAAACACCTAAAAGAGGCCCATTTTAGGTTTTCCTCTGCTTTTTCACATGTAGTCATTTCCCAATAATTTGCAAAACGCTTTAGAATTTTAAACAAACATCAGACTATACATAAAAAGAAGAAACAAGCCTATGTTTCAGATTGGTGATTTCAGGCTTGATGTATAATTACTGCTCAGCATTCAACTGTTAAAGTCACTTGGATGTATTTCTCTCATCTTTTAATTTATCCACCATTTTTAAAGCAGCAGCCTCAAAACTGTTTGCCAGGGCACACAGGAATTTTTTTTCTAATTTTACATTGTTCCACTTGGCAAAAAAAAAGAAACTGATTATCAACTACATTGTCCATAGTTCTTAAAAACTGGTCATACATTCCCAGGGATTCCCAACCTTGAATTTCCTACGTGAGTAATTCTCCAGGCTGGAGACATGGCTGTCAGACCTCAGAATACTGTCAGTGCCTGGAATACCGTTCAGGGCTCATTTAAATTCATATGATAAGACTTCACATGGATGATTTTGTGTTTGCAAAGAAAGAGGGACGAAAAGTCATTTTCCTCTCCACCTCAAGCTTAGGGTTAGCCACCAAGGGAAACTACCCCTCCTCAGTTTCCCCCTGAAACTCTATGTAAACAGCTTGAAGCCAAGGGAAATCAACTAACCTTAGCTAGTAAGATCAAGGGTTATGTCCCTCCTCTGGGACAGCTCTGGTTCCGATCCAACACAGAGGGAAAGGTCCAATGTTATTACGTGCATGCCTGCTTCTTCCTTATAGGTAGCAAAAATCAGGAACAGGAACAACAACAACAACAACAACTAGATAAATAAATAAATGAGCCAAAAACAAAGCTAAATACGAAGGGAAGGGAGCTAGCTCGAAGAAGGGAGAATAAGAGATGAAAATCGCATGCTAATAGAAATGGAGCGGATGGATGGTTGAGATAGAGATAATGATGCCTCCAGCAGTGTCAAGCACTGCTTTTTTCTCCTCCTGAAACTACCACGGGCACCTTTACAAAAGTTGCTATCTCTTTCCAAAGTTGGATATAATTTATCTTAAAGGCATCTTACTGGTTAATACATCTTTACAATAAACCCTCTACAAAGTGTAAAGAACTGAAGAAATAAATTGAAGTGGCTTTTAGTGGTGGCTGGGGGTACCAGATTGACAGCTTTGGAAATAGATGGCTTCTTTTCCTCCAAAGACTAGATACAGCCTGATAAGCAGAAGTGTGAGACTTCCCCAACTGCTTCCCCACTGTGCCTTCACCCTGACAAAGTAATGCTGGCTTTGTGAAAGAAAGGACAAGTCACCTTACCCAGGCAGTTCTCTGCTGACACTACTCAAGAACTGCCATTTAGCACCAAGGTGTTAGGAGCATTTTCCTCACTACCAGCAAAACAGAGGCACCACTCTTATTTCACTTAGAACAGTGAACAGTCAAATCAGATAGTAATGACTTTTGACTACCCTCAACTCCACTGGATTCAAAGCACTGAACTTAAAAGTGAAAACTAACTTGAGTTTCCCATTACAATTTTCCACAGCCATCTAGTCCTCTAACAGTCCCCCGCACTAAATCAGGTAATGCAGTATAGTGTAGCTATTTTATCTGGTTCTCCCAAAGATATTTGAAATGAGTACTCCGCCATCCATGAAATCAAATGAATCTCGGGGACATTTCTATTTATGCAGTGTGAGGGGGATCTTTCAACAGAGAAAGGAAAAGCATAAAAAAGGATGGAATGCTTCCAAGAGAACAAGTAATGTACATTTTCCTTTCTGAAAGAAAAGCAGCAAATACGTATGAAAAATTGAGGGGCATGAGTTAAAGTGGAGTCTTAACATCATTTATTTATATACTGAACATAAGAACCACTAAAGTCATCTTCATCACATAACCTTAAAATGAGCAGAGACCAATTTAACACGACTATCAGATTACAGTCAGTAGAAGTTAGAAAACATACGCTTTGTTTATCTTACACTTTCCTAAACAATCATGCACAGCTTTCCTTTGTTCCAGGAGTCATTCAAGCATATAATAAAGAGTTCCAGCAAGTTGAAACCTCTTGTATCTGGTTATTTTCAGGGAGTTGTAAACTTGCTGCCGCCAAGTCAGTAGTTTTCTTATGTTGTCAGCAAAGATTTTGAAAAATGCCATCATCCCAATTCTTGTTAGCAAAGAGCTTCTCTATGTTCACTCCTTTCCATTAACCCTCATTAACACTTTGCTCGCTCTTTTAAAATAATTTGAAACATCTCTGCTGCTTTCAAGGTAGAAAGCTCCCGTGTTGCAGTGATCGGTCCTCACTTACTGTTCCCTCAGCTGTTACATTTTTCTCACCCTGGCTTTTTGCTCCTGTATCTCAGAGCAAATCCCCTACCATCAGCTTTATGGGTCCTCAACTGGTTTTCCCATACATTTCAAATTTTGTCTTGTCTTTGCTCTTCTATTAGTTCATTCATTCCTTCCTTCATAGAACAGACATTTATGTAATATCTCCTCGTGTCTTCACTTGTCCCATATACATGTTGGATCGAATTCAAGATAAAATATTATGCAGTTGTAAAGGCACTAGAATAGAAACCCTGGATCCCTTGTGTCAACTCTGTCATCCATCAAGTATGTGATCTTGAGAGACTCACTTTCCCTATATACACCTCTGTTAATAGGGCTATGTCATATCTAAAATCACTTACAGCTCTGAAATTCTACAATATCATTGTAACCTCAGGAATTCAGTGCAAACAGATAAATCCACACCATGATGTTAGTAGCTCTGAGATACCAGTTTCAAGATACTTACATTTTCAGTGGTTGAATACAGGGGCCCTCCTAAAGGAAAGTAAGGAAATTCTGACTTTCATACATTGGGCATTAATGAGCAAGCGGAGGAGTACTTGAGTCCAAAGTGCTCAGGTTCCATTTAGACTAGTCTTGACTATTAGGCTATTTGCTGCCTGCAAGTCATCTCCTGCCATTCTCCCTTTACCCACTCCAAGCAGGCCTTCACCTCCACACGTCCAACGACTGCCCTTATGAATGTTACCAAATGACTTCCACAGAGTTTGGTCCACTAGTCAACTGTTACTTCTCATCTTACTTTACTCCTCATCAGCATTTGACATATTTTATCATTCCCTCCTTAATACACTTTATTATTTGGGCCTCTATGACTCACCCACCTCTCTCCCTAACTCACTGGTTACTCCTCATTTTTCTTTGCTGGTTTCTCTTCTGTACCTCAAGCCCCTAATGTTGGAGTGCTCTCAGCACTGACTTATTGGTCTTATATTTTGTGTGCACTCACTCCCTTGGTGATCTTATCCAATCCCTTGATTTTAAATTCTATATATATGCCAAAAAACCCCACAAATTTATATCTTTACCCAAGACCTCTTTTCTGAACTCCAGATTGATATATCCAGACGGCTAACAGGCTTCTAAAAAGAGAATTTCTGATGTTCTTGCCCAAACCTAATCCAGACAGTCCAGTTGATGGAAGTTCCATCTTTCCAGATGCTCTGTCAAAAAAAAGTCTTCGGGGGCATTTTAGTCCCTTTATTTCTTTCATACCCTACATCTAATCCATTAGGATATTGACTCTAGTTTTAAAAATGTATCAGAATGGAATTACTTCTTACCTCTCTCTCCTAGAGCTGCAATAGCTTCTTAACAGGCTTTCCAGCTTCTATACTTGCCCCTCAGAACCTTCTCTCAACACAGAAGTCAGAGTGGTCTTTGAAACACTATTTCAAGCACTCCATTGGATCACCAACGTTTTCACAATGGCCTACTGGTGCTACATCATAGAGGCCTTCCATAACCCCTCTGATTTCACCTCCTACTACTGCCTCCCTTGCTCACTTTACTGCACTCACATAGCCCTTCTTGCCTCAAACACAACAGGCATAGCCTTGGTGTCAGCTCTTCTGCCTCACACACATCTGCACAGCAAATTTCCTCACCTCCTGCAAGCCTTTGCTCACTTCATGCCTTTGCAATGAACCTTGACCATCCTACCGTGATCAGGCACTCCTCATCTTTCTTATCTGAATCTACCTTTCCCTTTTCCATAGCATTTATCACCTTCTCATGTTCTATATAATTTACTTATTACAATTTTTGCTCATTATCTGCCCTCCCATGCCAGAATGTAAGCCATGAGATGGCAGGAATCCTTTCCTATTTGTTCATCGGTGTATCTCAAGTATCTTCGGTACCTCGTGTTTTATATTCGTTAACAAATGATGAATCAATAGATCACTGAGTGATGGGTGAATAGGGAAGACTGGTTTTATAGCTATCAGATAATAGCCAACATCACACGAAGCTACATGTGAAATAATAAGCTTAATACAACTTCATTCTAATTATACAATCAATGCCCAATCCTGCTGTCCCTTCTTGATCATTTGAGATCTGTGATGGATAGAGAGTCTTTGGAGTTCATGTCTCCTCACTGTGGAGACCCTTGCCCTTCATCCACCAGAACTCACAGAAAAAAATTGTAATCTTGGGCTGAAGAGACATGGAGAGTTCTGTACTCATCCTGGCAGACATAGAATAATGCCTATAAGATAGCTACCTTATATTTCTGCTATAAAAAGTATAAAAAAGAAGAGCAGTAGTTAACAGTTATTGAGACCTAACCCTGTGACAGACATTATTCTGAGGTTTCACAAGTATAGACTCATTTCTTCCTTGCAATAACCTCCACCCCCTGACCTCACACTTCTCTCCCCATTATTGGATGTGATCCATCTAGACAACAATCAGAAAGTAACAAAAGTGCAAGTGGGTCAGAAGGGAAGATACAAAACTGAAGAAACAGACCGTGGCCTTTAACATTTCTAAAGAAAAATGTTATCTCTGTTAAGCACAGCTGCCATATCTCCATGAAGCCAGGTTGAGAAAATGTTTATGTTGACACATTGAAGGTCAAATATTCCAGGGTAATTAGATTTCTCCAAGGTGAATTATGGAGACATTCTAGTTAGAAGCAGATACAGAACTTTTGCTGTCCAGCCATAAAGCAGCACTGACTTGACAAATACACGTAGGCACATTTCTAAGCCTTTTTGCTTGTAGCTTAATCAATTGTTTTACATATTTTCTGTTACTAATCTTTTACAAATTTCATTAGGATCATAAAAATTTACTAACTTACCCATCCAGAATTCAGTATTATTTCGAGTAGCTTTTTATTACCCTATATTTTCATCTCCATAAATACAAGAAAAATGCAATTTCAACTTAAGTCACCCTCTGCCTGCTTTCAATCATGTTAACCTTCTCAAAGTTGAAGACCATCACTTGCCCAGATATTTTCATCAACTCATTCAGCATACATTTATTGAGTTGCAATTACAGTGCTAAGCCCAAAGAAGCATAATCCACAGTCCCTCAATCAGAGAATTCAGCATCTAATAGTAAAGGAGAAACAAATACATTGAAATAGCTTCCTGTAAGAACCTCAATGTCCATAAAAAGAGAATTAGATAAAGGAGACATTTATTCCCATGAAATTGAATACTACAATTTAAATGAATAAATTAGATTTAAATGCATCAATATGGCTACTTTTTAAAATATATTGAGTGAAAAAAGCAAATTTTCAAAAGATGTATGCAATAATTGCACTATGTTCTCTACAACAACAAAAAAGATTATAATATGACATTATGTATTGCTTACAAATATACAATATGTAACAAAAATTAAAACCACAGATTGAGAGGTTAGGTACCAAAATCAGATTAGTGGTTACTTCTGGAGAGAAAGAAGATGAATGGGATTGGAAAATGTGTAATGTGAAATTCAACTTGATTGGTAAGGTGCTATTTCTTTATTTAAAGAAAAATATTTGAAGCCAGGAATTTTAAATGGTAAATTTTGTTAATCTGGGGTGGTAGGATATATGGCATTTTTCTATATTTTAATGGTTTTCCCCCTAATGTCTTCCAAATGTATAAATGAGAGAGAGGAGAGTGAGGACAGGTGTCGCACTGAAAACACCATTCACAATAAATGGGAAGTGCCAAAGCTACAGAGAATGTACCAGAGATAAAAGCAGATGTCCAGAGCAGCAGTAGGAAGAGCTGTGAGGTTAAAATGGGGAGGAACCAGTGGATGGGAGCGTTCCTAGAAACCTTCCTAAAAATGCAGATGAAGTCAGGCGTGAAGAATGACCAAAAGTCATACACGCTGAGATGAGCAAGAAGGATATTCCAAGCAGGAATGGCAGAAGGAAGGACAAATCTGCAGAAAAGAGTATGGAGCATTCAGCAGAGACAGAGCCTCGGGAGACAGTCTCAAGTTTGAAACTTAACTCTGCTACTTATTAGCTTAGTGACCTTGGGAAAGTCACTTAAACTCTCCAAAACTGATTCTTCAGCTTGGACATCGGATAATAATATCTTCCTGGTTGCATGATTGCACAGGCCAGAGAAAATATATTCCAAGATGCCTGACATATAGTGATACAGTAATGCACACAAATAAAGATTATGATTAATGATTATTAAACGGGACTAAGACTCACGTCTCCTGATTCCTGAGTCAGTGATCTTTTTATAACACTGCATTGCTGATTTTGTAATTTAGCATTATCTTATATTCATGTGGCCAAACTTTCACAGTAATAAAGCAAGTGACCTCGATGGAGTCCTGGACAACTCACTGAATCTTAATTATAAAATATGCCTCTTTAAAACAGTATGGAAGTTCCTCAAAAAATTAAAAATAGAACTACCATATGATCCAGCAATTCCACTTCTGGGTATTTATCCAAAGAAACCAAAATCACTAACTCAGAAAGATACATGCACCTTAATGTGCACTGAAGCATTATTTACAATAACCAAGACATAGAAACAACCTAGGTGTCCATCAATGGATAAGTAAAGAAACTGTGGTGTGTGTATATATATATATATATATACATATATATATATATATATGTATATATATATATATATATGTGTGTAGTTGACCCTTAAACAACACAGGTTTGAACTGATCAGGCCCACTTATATGCAGATTTTTTTCAATAAATACAGTACAGAACTGTAAATGTATTTTCTCTTCCTTATGATTTTCTTCATAACATTTTCTTTTCTGTAACTCACTTTAGTGTAAGAATACAGAGTGTAATAATTTAACATACAAAATATGTGTTAATTGACTATTTATGTTATCAGTAAGGCTTCCAGTCAACAGTAGGCTATTAGTGGTTAAATTTTTAAGAAATTAAAAGTTATACATGAATTTTTAACTGCATCGGGGGGGCAGTGTCCGTAACCCCCACATTGTTCAATGGTCAACTATCCATAGTAGAATATTATTCAGCCATACAAAATAACGAAATCTTCCCATTGCAACACAGATGGACCTAGAAGTCATTAAGCTAAGCAAAATAAGTCAAAGAAAGACAAATACCATAGAATCTCACTCATATGTAGGATCTAAAAGAACAACAATAGCAAAAGAAAACAAAAAACCAATCTTGTAGATACAGAGAAAACATGGTTGGTTTTCTCTGGTGGTTGCCAGAGGCAGGAGTGTGGTGTGGAGGGTGGCCAAAATTGGTGAAGGGAGTCAAAAGGCACAGACTTCTGGTAGTAAAATAAATAAATCTCATATAGCATGGTGACTCCAGATTAATAATACTGTTTCGCATATTTGAAGGCTACTAAGAAAGTAAATCTTAAAAGTTCTCATCACAAGAAAAAATTCTGTAACTATGTAAGGTTACAGATGTTAACTAGACTTATTGTGGTGATCATCTTGCAATATATACAAATACTGGATAATTATATTGTACACCTGAGACTAATATAATGTTGTATGTCAGTTATATTAAAAAATATCTCTTTTTGGTGTGCAAAGCAGCTCCAGACTCTACCTCTCACTCCATATTGTTGGTGGTTTTCTAAAACATTTCTAATTCTTTTGTCTGTCCTATATATGACCCTGAAACAGTCAAAGGCGGAACTTTTGGTCAATTGGCTTCCCAGTTGTTGAGTCAGCTGCTGGCTAACATTTGGAATGCCCAATTTGTCTCAGCCAGGATTTAAAATAGGAAGTTACACGTTTAATGCCTTTATGTGCCTGGTCTTCAATATTTACAAAAAAAAAAACCAAACAAGTGCATAGGACTTTGGTCACATTACTGTTATTGATAAAGCATTCACAGATTTCTTCAATAGATTCTAATATATTTTTCATTTTATTTAGGTTGTTATGCTTGTTTAGGTTGAAAGAAAGTTTAAAAAGCATTAAAAACGACAACAACAACTTCATAAGACTTACACGATGCTGGGTTATGTGAATGGTATATGTTACTCTGAAAGTCCCCAGGCCTCTTTTATCATAGTCAGTATCAGTTAAAGGGAGGCTCCATCCACATGATTCCCAAGCACACCTCATTCCAAAGCAGATCAATGGTACCTTGCCACTCTCCTAAGCCAGCTGCAGCATGAGCTCAGCCCAAATTTGGGCAATTGAATTATTTTTCTCAGTGAGGTTTTAGCAACCATTATTACTCTCCCAGGAAGTTGTCCTTTCTTGGAGATAAACTGTCATGACAAACTCTGTTTTCTATTTAGCACATATTTCCAAATTCCATTGCTCTGCATGGAAGAGAAGAAGCATATGTTGCTTCTCAACACCACTCACTTCAAACGACTGAGAAACTCAGGGTTGTTTAGGCCACAGGAGCAATGGACATACACCATCCAGAAATCTCCTATTGTCTGACAAAAATGCCACAAGCTTGCATTGATAACATGCTATTTTTGTTCACCATTAACCCATTACCGCTGCCAGCAACCCTTTAAAAAAAAATCAGAGCTCTCAAAAAGACTCAACCATCTCCATACCTTTTCTTTCATCTCCCAAAGAACAAAGAAACAGTTCTGTGATTTTATCAGGGTTAGTTAGCAATATTAATTAAAGGCACTAACTGTATCACATTGTGTTTGGTTGCAGTAGTGCTGTCACAGAGGGGATTTAAAATGTTCCAAAAATGACATCTCAGCCCTTGAGAAAAAACCCCACACAAAACCACAGCCAGGATTGGTTCTAGTGGTTGACATTTGGATCTATGTTCGAGACAAGGAAGCCAGAAAGAAAATAGGCCAAGAATCAGCAATCCTTTTAATCCAATGTCCTTTCAAAGTAATGGGGAGCAAAATATGCCACCCTGCAAAGTGCCTCTTTAGCACAGGATTACTTTGAACTGAAGGCAACTAAGAAGAAACACTTCTCTGCTGCCCCCCCCCACCATTGTCCTAAAAGCAGGATACAGATTTGTAAAGGGGTCCACTCTTCCCTCTACCAGGAAGGACAGACATTACTGAAGATAATTCTGGACACTTTTCAGCCCCGAGGGGGCACCAGAGGAATCTAGATAATAAACTCCATTAACTAGAATTTATCTGCCATTAGTTTCCCCATATATTAACCTTACCACAATTTGCCACCCTAGAAATTCAAAGTCTTTTTCCTTAGTCTTGTCCCTTCTGTCAGTCTAATTTGCAAGGCACCAACCAATGCACCTAAGATGGGTAGAGGGAAAGAGAGTTACAGTAAAACCTTGGATTGCAAGTAACTTGTTCTGTGAGTGTTCTGCAAGATAAGCAAACATTTCTCTTTTTTTTTTAATTTTTTTTAATGTTTACTTTTGTTTTTGAGACAGAGAGAGACAGAGAGAGACACAGCATGAGCAGGGGAGAGGCAGAGAGAGAGGGAGACACAGAATCTGAACCAGGCTCCAGGCTCTGAGCTCTCAACACAGAACCCCGCGCAGGGCTCGAACTCGTCAACTGCACGATCATGATCTGAGCCGAAGTAGGACGCTCAACCAACTGAGTCACCCAGGTGCCCTGATGAGCAAACATTTCTAATAAATTTTAACTTGATAAAGGAGCGACGTCTTGCAATACGAGGAGTACCCGATGCCAAATGTCACATGATCACAACTGAGCCAATGGCTCTTAAAATTCACTTTGATATACAAGTGCTTTGGATTTACAAGCATGTTTCCAGAACAAATTATGCTTGCCAACCAAGGTTTTATGGTGTTTTCCTCCCCTACAAGAGCATACAGGAGGACAGGATGGGGCTGATAAACCGCCTTTTTCTATCTTCTCTAAAGAGATTACCCATCTCTGAGATTATTGGTCTAGTGTCTTCTATGATCATAAAACCTCCCAGTAATTGTGGGTAAGGGATAAATGAAGATAGGAAAAGCCATGATTTTCTTTCCATTTCTAATTTTGGAAACTTCTGAAATTAAAGGAAAATTTTCTCTTTTTTAAAAGAAGCAGAGGCCAGTAGGCACAGTACATCTGATGATGTTTTAAAGGTAACGTTTTGGAGTTCATCCCCACGGATGGGCTAGGCAACAGCAGAGAAATCTATGGAACTTCGATTAGCTATCACAGTTTTTCATTTTATTTTTTGATTAACTTTTCTCATGCATAGCTGAAAAACACTAAACAGAATGAAAGGCAAGTTTTGTAATTAGACTAGATTGCCCAGGGCAAGAGAAAAAGAGACACAAGCAAATCCTGTAATTCAGCTCCTAAGTAACATCCTCCACATGATAGAGTTCCTTCATACATTTTTTAATCAGGTTTTAAAGTTTTGCATGTATACACTGAAATGAGTGTTTCTTTTGGGAAAATGTATTTGTTTGCATCAAGGCTTTCATTTTTCTCTTAAATACAACTTTGCCCCCGTACTTTATAACATATAGTACATAAAGGTATGTGGAGGCAGAAAGGAAAGGAAAAATATCATGAGAGACAAATACATGATGAAGCTTACATAAGAGACGATAGCTCTTTTAAAAACACTATTCACTTGGAGATAAAATTGGGATGTGGACCAAATCATACCCTCTGGGATAGCAAATAAAAAACTAAGTGTAGTATCCTTATTATGTGGAAAAGTGCAGAACTCCTCATATAGAAAAATATCTGATTTAAAATAAAATACACTTTCATTTGACAAAATCTTCCATGTTATCTTTATGGCCAAAACAGAAAACTGTGGATGATGTGATAGAATAGTTGAAGGAGTGTACCCAAAACAGTATTGATGGTTCAATGTCATCCTGCAGCAAGGTTTCTCTTTGCCTTGGGACCAAGAGCATTTTTCATCAATAAGTTATATAAAAGAATAAGCCCAGCATATTAGTAACAAGTATACAAACTGAAAGGATTAGTGAAGATGGTAAAATAAGTATGTTAAGATTCCAGAAGGACTCAAGAAGTATAGGCCAGAACTAACAAGATATCTTTAGTAAGGATAATTCAGGAAGGTATAGTTCTACACTGGGATCAAAAACTTGGGTGCAAATTTAGAAAATGATGGAGAACTAGGAGCTAGGGTCTGTATTAGAAAAAGTCCTAGGGGCACCTGTGTGGCTTAGTCGGTTAAGCATCTGACTTTGGCTCAGGTCATGATCTCTTCATTCCTGAGTTCAAGCCCCGAGTTGAGCTCTGTGCTGACAGGTCAGAGCCTAGAGCCTGCTTCGGATTCTCTCTCTCTCTCTCTCTCTCTCTCTCTCTCTCTCTCTGCCCCTTGCCCCCCCCCAAAAAATAAATAAACATTAAAAAAAATTTTTTTTGAAGAAAAAGTCCTGAATATGGAATTAGAGAACACCAGTGATTTAAATCAATTTAACTTGCTTATTTCCATCTATTTTCTCATGTAAAAATTGGGTATAACAGTATCTACCTCTCGGGACTGTTAGGCCATTTAAATGAGATGACATGTGAGACCAAATCTTATAGCAGTCTATGTGGACTGAGGTCTTATGAGCCCCCACACAATGTCAGGATCAGTTCAAGCAGTATCATGCCTCTACCATGGTTAGCACTAGTCAAACCAGAGAATAACACTGTGATCAGGTATAGGGGCCTTGATTTTAGAGGAAGGGAAGAGAGCTAGAAAGTGTTTATTGGACATCCATTTGTGAGTCTAATAGCAGGTTCTGGGGATATTCATTAGAAGCCATGGTCACTATCCTTAAGGAGCTCTTACTCTAGAAACAAAGGATGAGAACATCCATCTAGAAGTTGGCCAGTGTCTTGCCAGCTCTGTAAGCAAAGTCAATGAGAAACAGTTGTCCAAGTCACCTACTCCATCTAACCCAGTGTTTGTATCTACACAATAAACATTTTTTGAAAAATGAGTGATATAAGTTTTGCTTGGAAAGAAGATAAAGGGAGAACAAGAAAACTCTCTTTAATATTTTGCAATTCTAATTTCAGACGGAAGAGATCTATATTTGTAGCTCTAGAGAGCAGAACTGAGGCAAAAGGGTGAGAGGACAGGACGCGGATCTGAGTTTTCTACAGAAAAACTTTACACTAATGAGAGCTGCTGAAACAGAGGGGACTCGCCTAAGAACTGGTAAGTGCCCCATCACCGAAAGTGTCCAATAAGGGGCTACCCAGGATGGTCAGGATGTTCTAAGGAAACTCCTACACGGAGCGGTTGGAAGCCGAACTATATGGGAAAAAAATTACTTTCCATTTTAGAGGTGCTCATGGAAGAATTACAAGGCTGTAGTTCTAAAATCCAGTGCCTGTTTGCAAAGCCTGTCACGCTAAGGGCTGGGAAATTAAACTGGGCAATAGCATTTGGTTCAAACAGAAAAACCAAGAGGGAAGATGACAACTTAAAAATTATCTCAATTTATAATGAGGACTCCACTAACTGTGTGGCATCTGGTATTGGTATGTATAGATGTACAGTCAGTCTTCAAGCTCCATGGCAGAAAGTTTTCCTGGAGTCCTTGGCTCTGACATGGGAGTCTGAATTAGAACAGCTATTCCATAACTGGTCAAGTGCATAAAGGAATTTCTCTCAGCGTGCTTGCAGAGGAGAGTCATTGCTTCAGATGTAACAGTTTATGTAACAATTCCCAGATGCAGACTCATGTCCCCCAAGACAGTCACTTCCCTATTCCTACCTAGAATAAAATGAAGCAAGTGGAGTTAACCCCAGACCGGAATGAAAGGTACACCCATGTCCTCATTAGGGGCTACCCTCTAAGCCCTAATACCTGAACACCTCATGCTGAATCACCCTCAAGAAAAATACTAATGATAGCACTGCTGGTACTCAGTCATGGCAGACACCATGAAGATGCTCATGAACGTCCTCTATTTGATAAACATTGTTCTATAACAGCAAAAATACTTATTATTGTAAGATTAGTTATCATATTTTATCTGAGCCTGAGAATCCTAAAGCTTGGCCTTCTTTGTGTGTGTCTATTCAAAGATCACAAGCTATGGTGTCTTTTTGTGAGATATTTGCCTTTATAATTAAGACACACTGTCTGAGACCTTAAAGTAAGATTTGGAGAGCAGACCAAAATTACCCCTTCAGGATATTTGTGTACTTGTACTCCTCTAAAAGTTATATGTCTTTGCTTTAAAAAAAACAAATCCGGGCACCTGGGTGGCTCAGTAGGTTAAGTGTCTGACTCTTGATTTCTGCTCAGGTCATGATCTCACATTTGTGAGATCAAGCCCCATGGTGGCTCTGCACTTGGCATGGAGCTTGCTTAAGATTCTCTTTCTCTCTCTCTCTCTCTCTCTCTCTCTCTCTCTTTCTCTCAAAGAAAAAAATCTACTTAAGATACAAGAAGAAAAGAAAGAAAGAGAGAAAGAGAGGAGGAAGGAAGGAAGGAAGGAAGGAAGGAAGGAAGGAAGGAAGGAAAGGAGGGAGGGAAAGAGGGAAGGAAAGAGGGAGGGAGACAGGCAGGCTGGATCTTTCTCTTTCCAGGCCGCTTAATTGAGATCCAGGGTTTGTGAATCTCTGGCAACACAGGACCCTTTGCCTGGTACCCTGCTCTTTTATGTTGGATACCACATCAGGGACACTGATTATACTTAAAAGCTAATATATTTATTTATGGTTCTTAATGGCTCTATCCATTGCTGCTTTACCTCTGGGCCTATTAATTAGAATCAAGGTAAAACAAACAAACAAAAAAAAAAAAATCCCAAATTTTCTAGCCAGAGTTGCATGTAGAAGCAAAACCAAAGGCTTAACACAAAAGGGAAGAAAAACCGTGAAAAGTCCATTTCCAAAATTAACAAATAGAGAAAGCCTGAAAACCACACACCCCAGGGCTCCATTTTGTCTTCAAGAAAAATCAGGATCTAACTTTTCACTCAGAAGTTTCCATCTCAGGCCACTTCAGCAGCACAACATTTCAATTCTATTATTTAAGAAATGGTTTGAAATATTCCCCAATTCCGCTTAACACATCCCAGAGCACATTTCCACGGTGTGTAAGTGCACTGCCAAACAGCCAGCTCGCTGCGAACACAGGTGGGAGAGCTCGGCCAGCAGGAGAGGTTACATTTGTTTGGCAACTTCCTTCAGGCTGTTAGAGCTGAGACCACGAGAAGCTAAATTGAGAAGTGCTTCTTGACGTCTGTTGTAAACTAAGCTGAAGAGCAAAGGGCACAGCCCGAGGCCTGGAACAAAGGACAGAGCAGGAGCGGTGATGAGCCACCTGAATGATCCTGTTCCTCAGCAGGGTCACAAACCAAAGTGCTTTCCGAGGCCTATGGCTGCCATTTGGAACCTCTGGCCCTTCTGCATGAACGCCAGACCCCAGACCAGCAAGTCAGAAACATTACTTCAATCCACCTCTCCAGCCTATATTTAATTTTTTCAGCAAACACGGTAAAAAATAAATGAGGTTGTACTTAAGCTGTCAAAGGCCTCACCACCTTACCTCACCAGAGGACTTCCGACTAGTTGGTTCTACCTTTAGTGCTACCTCCATTGGCCACAAGTTGTTATGTTAAACTCAGCCTCAAAAACGCTTAGGCTGTAATCCACAATCCGTTTTTCATTTAACGTCTAAACGTTAAGACAAATAGAAACCTCATCAGTAAACAGTGTGACAGTTATCTTTTTAACTGTCATTTCTGTAAGCTGATACACATCCCCTCCTAAATCAAGCTCAGATGTATCAGTTGTTCAAATACAAACATATTTAGCAGATTTCTGTCATTTCCTCATATGTATATTAATTTGTGAATGACTCACTTCATACATCTTGATAAACCTGAAAAACTATCTGTTGAGTTATTCACAGATGCCGGTGCTGATGCTGGCAGGGCGGAAAGCTGACAATGTATGCAGGGTCAGCGATTGGGGGGGGGGGGGAAGTAGCTGAATGTCATGGCCCTGGGATCATTTTAATCTGTCTTGGGGTGCAAGAAGTGTCACAGAGGTTCGCCTGAAATAAAAGTGTCCCTTTCCCTTAGCTTGTTTTGTACCACCTAATCCTCTAACTCTTTATTAAACATTATCTTTTCCATCTGCTCTAGTGAGTGTTCAGCACATTGTGGACCAACTCCAGGCTGATTGGTTTTTATGGGCAACATGATCTCAGTTTTATGCACATACTTAGGATTATCTCAAGGACAAAGAGGATGAACAATCCATTAACTCTAATAAGCAACTACACATCTCAAGATAGTTACAGCATATATTTGATTTCAAAAGAAAAGGCTGGATTAAAACATGTCCAAAAACATCTAACCTCCAACATATAGAAATAGAATTTTCTGTTCTCCATGCTCTGGCGAGCGCTCCTACTAGAAATCACGTCTCAGTCCCACTCAATCAGACTTTCCAGCCCTTAAATCTTATTTTAAGATCTGACACTACAGCAAGAAAAAGATCCTCTTGAAAGCCCTCCTCGTGATGATCTGTGGGCAAAGCGTGCAGAAAGTACACGTGCACACTCACACACACACGCGCGCGTGCACTTTTTTAAAGGAAAATGCATTGTTATTGCTTTATGTAGAAAACTTATTTCTTCAGTAACTTTATAATTACATGGTTTCCATGGTTTAAAATTATAAAACCTCAGTCATGAAAATTTAGTCAAATACACACAGTCACCTGAGAAAGCCAATTTATATTCTTAGCCAGTGCTACTGACAAGTATTGGAAAACCATTGCTAGTGTTTATTTCAAAATTTAGTCCAATGCAAAGTAATCTACTAGGACCTCATTTGCCCACATTATTGTTAAAAGTTTCTGCTTACTTGATTTTCATAAGAATTCCTTTTAAATACTCATCTCTCTTTGCACCACTGTTTTATTGATGAGCTCAGTCTGTTTCTTTGGCTGACCTTTCAAACAAAGATGCTTGCTTTTTCTGTTACTTTAAATCTTTATGATCCTGTAATAATAACAATTATGATGGCATCTGATCACACTGTATATATTAATGACAAGACATATCTGGCCACTTGTCTTCACAGCTTACTGATCTCATTGATGAGAGCTGTCAGGCTGCCTCCTTGCAACTTGTAATTCAAGGTAATTAAAAACTAGCTTTTTTAGCAGCTTGAACTTTGTTTTGCAGTGAATTGGAAATATCGCATGCTGCAGAAATAGAGAATGTACTAGTCACCTGCTCGGCCTTATGCCAAGAGAAGGTGTGAAAAACAGGTACAGGAGTTAATCACCTATCCAGAGTGAGGACTTTCAAGCCCTTGTATGTGTGTCTTTATTCATTGTTTTGCTCAAGGAAAGAATGCTAAAGTGCAGAGCCGAGTATCATCTTCTGATTGCAGTTTAGGACCTTATTTAACAGGTCAAAGCCAAGGTAAAGCCAAGGTAAAGCCAAGGTGAAGAATGAGGCAGGCATGCATAAATGGGCCCAGGCTGTCCAGAAGAATGCACCAGCCAGCAGTGCCGGCCTCTGGGGATGGAAGAAGAGGGCTGGGGTGGCAGGAAGAATTACTTTTCACTGGGTTCTATTTTGTTCCATTTGAACATTTTACCTGATGTTCGTATTACTTTAAAAACAAACAAATCTAGTGATAGCTAAATAGCGTTTGCCCTCCCAGCACCATGACAAGCAATCCCAAAGGTCAGCACCAGCAAAATGGCGCAGGAGCCAAGGCTGCCACCGGGAGGCCCAGCTCCTCACTTGTTTTCCTCTTGACCGCAGCCAGTGTCCTTAGACTCTCACCCTGTTAAAGCAAGTGCCCAAGAAACTACCTGACTACTGAATACAAATGAAGGATGACAGTCATGCTTTCATACATACACATTCAAAAGCAATGTCCAACTGAAAGGAATGACACAAATCTTCATCGTCAAGACCGTTGGAAACCAATTTTCCTAGATTACACAATTGGTTGGGGAGGATGCCTGTGTGTGTTCCAGTTTGGAGGGAAGAGGAATATCTGTGCAGGGAAGAGGAATATCTGTGCAGGGAAGAGGAGGGCTGTGATCATGAGCAGAAGATGGAGTCCTGGACTGGAGGACACCCCACCAGGGGCATAGGCGGGCCTGACCATGCACACCTCTGCACAGGATGCTGGGTAAACCGGGTCCTTACTCCCAGGCCCTCCCAATGGGGCTGGTGTCTGCGCGAGCCCTGAGCACAATGATACGCATAAAACACTGTCACTGCATCCCTTCAATGTGGTAGAGCAATTGCACCTGGCAGAACCCTGGGCTAGTGAAAGTATTTCTGCAGGGTTCTTAGACAGCTCTCCATGAGGCTGCTCTAACCTTCCTTAGCTGCTTGACTTTCCTCCTTTCTGCCTTTCAATGCCCTCTTGTGATACTGCTTCAAACCCAAATTTTCTTTTTCTAGACACATAGGCATGCATTAGAACACAGTAAGACAAAAACTTACCTACTTGAGAATTAAATTTTTCACCTCTAGGCAAGTTAGTAAGGCCCAACTCATTCATCTTCTCCTATTTGCTGTTTTCGGCAATATAATTACATGGCACTGACCAGTGAAAATGCTGGTAAAAGTCTTGTGTTATGACTCTGTGCCTGCCCTGCATGCCCATGTTATTCTGCATAGAAGTTAGCATGGGAACACCAGCTCCTGTTACTGAATGATCCATGTGAGATCTACTTTACGACATCTGCTTTTGTGTCCATATGAGAAATTATTACATTAAGATTATGCAGCATTGACCTTTTTTTTTTCAAAATGGAAACACCTTCTTTGCCTTTGCTTCTTAAAGTAATAAATGCCTGCTTTCCAGAAACCTAACACCAGAGAAATACAAAGTTGTTAATAAGAGGCCTCTTCATAATTTTCTCTGACTGGGATATCCACTGTTACCAGTCTGGTATATATTTTTAGAGATATCTGTTATGCACAATCACTAATGAGTGTATATTGTACATCCTCTGCCAGAACTCTGTTCCAAGAGACAAAATCTAATGCATGCTATCTTAAGCACAAAAAAAAGTCTCACATCACTTAAAGAATCCTGGTAGTTTCAGGCATAGCTTGATCCAGGGACTCAAATGATATTACCAGGACTTGGTTTCTATTTATCTCTCACCTTTGCCATGCTTCATGTTGGTAGTGTTCTTGGGGTCCATATCATGTCCACAAACAGCTCCAGGCTTACCTGTCCTCAGATTAAATTCTAGCAACAAAAGGTGGAAAATCCATTCCTACTATTTCTTACACAAGTCTTATGATCTGTATGGATCAACATAGCTCAAACGATCACCTCAAACCAATCAATATACCCAGGAAAATGAAATGCTCTAATTGACCAAGATTGAGTATCACACAAACCCCTGGAGCCAATTGTGAAGTCAACTCCTTCCTGTTCACATGGACAGAGAGTGGATGCCTCCAGAAAATCATGGGCTGTTGACAGAAAAGTAAATAGGTGCTAATAAACAAAAGCAACAAACACCCCCAATACATTCGCTTCTTTCACCAAAGGCATCAGAGCAGGCTACAAAATTTGTGGGATTCAGTTCACCATGAAAATATGGGATCCATATTCAAAAAATCCTTAAAAGAAAAAAGTGGCATTAATGGTACTAAAATATAACACTATTTTTGCTCTTCTACCTTCTTCCTGTCAACTGATCATGGTGTTTGTTTTTTACTATATGATGTTGTTTTAAGTAAAGAAAAATTAAAAATTCAATTTATTAGCATGGATATAACTATTCATATTTATATTTTCTGTATCAGTTTTGAATGCAGATACAAAGCTCTTAACTCCTGTATGGATTACCAAAATTGTACAACTGGTATTTTGCAGCTCCTACCTACACACAGATTTCATTCTTAGGCAGAACAGTGGAAACAAACTCAATTGCTTTAATTTCACCTCTTGATAGGTGCACCTTCTGCAACACTGTCTACCTGCAGCTTACGGATGAGTTAGGAAAGACTTAAAGGAAATGTAATTATGTGTTTCTCTTTTATCCCTGTACTTCTATGCCATCATTTTTGGCACAAGTGGTTAGCAAATACACAGACGTAAGACAAGCATGAAAGGATATGGTAGGGTTTCTCAGTCGTTCACGGTTCTCAGAACACCATTACTTCTTTCTGCATTCAAAGCAAGTTTTGGTTTGCATGGAACACATGGCCTCTTGGAGCCATCAGGGCCCCCATCTGCTCACCTGGAGATGGAAATCCTTACCTTATACTCACTTGAATCTCCTTAAACTCCCACACATGATGAATTAACTAGACTTCTATGCTCAGGGGCATTGGGAATGCTATGTGTAAATGGTAAAGGGTGGGAAAAATGGGAAGTGGGAAAGGATGCCAGGCACACTTACTGCATTTGTCTTTTCTGCTCATGCACATGCTCCATTCTCTTACCAAATCTCACTTATAAAACACAAATTCAAAAATAAAATTCTTGGGGTGCCTGGATGGCTCAGTCAGTTGAGCATCTGACTTCAACTCAGGTCATGACCTCACAGTTCTTGAGTTTGAGCCCCACGTCGGGCTGTCTGCTGTCAGCGTGGAGCCTGCTTCGGATCCTCTGTCTCCCACTTTCTCTACCCCAACCCACTTGCTCTGTCTCTCTCTCTCTCTCTCAAAAATAAATAAGCCTTTAAAAAATAACTAAATAAAATTCTTAAGATTTCCAAGACAGCTACAGTCAAGTATTAAACCAAGTTCAGGAACTTCTGAGTGTCAGGCTTGTATGACTGCAGAGGTCACAGGCCCAAGAAGTTGGCCTTCGGTCTGAACAAACAGAACGTGGTTAAGGAAACCCACTGCTCAGAAAGAAAGGAGGTTCCACATAGAGTAGTGGTAACAGCTATGGCAAAAAAAATAGAAGCATTTCAAATATCTGCCCTGCAAGTTATGAGTACTCAATCAAACCTATTGCATGTAAAATTCATTCATTCTTAATGGTTACGTAGTATCCCATTGTATGATTGCACCATAATTTATTTTAACAGTCCCATATTAACATTTCAGTTCTCTCCAATTTTTCAATAAGGCTTTTATGAATATTCTTGAAAATTCATGTGATTATTTCCCTAAGATAAATGTTTAGTAGTAGAATTGCTGAGTCAAACAAGATGCATGTCTTAAATTTTTTATATACATTACCAGACTGCCTGTCAGAATGGTATACCAGTTTATACCAGTGGCAGTGTATAATAAAGCCTGTTTCCCCATACCAAACATAGGATATTACCATTTTTTTTTGTCTTTGACAATCTGAACGATGGAAAATGGTATCATTGTACTTCTTTTGAATCATGGCTGAGGATGAGCATCTTTTTATGCGTATTGTTAAATTTCATCTTTCACATTTCTGAACATACAAATTCTCTTTGGGGCCCCCATCTCGCATTCAATGAGAGATGAAGAAAAGGGAATGAATTGAAACAATATGCTATTATTATTTCCTACCAAAATGAGGGACAATAATTACAGCCACCATTTAAATGAAGTGCTTACTACACCTCATGCACATTATACACATCATCTCTTCAAATCTTCACAGTCTTCTTGAATCTTAGAAATCAAGACTAGTGTTACCCCCGCCCCCCATTTTATAGAGGAGAAAACAGAGGCTTGGAAAGTTTAAGTAACAGTTAGGTGGTAAAACAAGGACTCTGTTGGAACATGGGTCTGTCTAAAACCAAAGTCTTTAAAAACCTCCCTAAAACCCTGGTATCCAACTATATGTTCCTAAACTCCACCTAATGTTTCTCATTTTCATATTAATATGGCACCTGTTCTGCATCTGGTTGGATTTGAGCATAAAATAATCCTTAACCACAGAATGGCATTGTCTAATAGCTAGAAAGCCCTGAGGATGTTAACCAAAAGGCAGAATGTTACCTAAACTCTATCTGTCTGGCCAGAAGCTGAAAGGCAACTGGGAAAGCTGAGTGTGCATCACTCATCTTGAAGCCTCGTAAAAGAAGGGAAATTGTATTTGCAAGTCCAATTTCTGAATGTTTGAGGAAGCCTCGCAGGAACACTGCAGTGAGGAGTTAAAATGAGGACCCAGAGAGGGGATGTGGATAATATAGTGTGTGGGGCTCTCCACTGCAGGGTATGTAAATACTTTATACACTAATTCAATTACATTTTCAGATTATGCAGGAAGACTGATTTAAGCAACAGCCTGCACTGCTGTCCCATCACCCATGCATACATGCAGGAGCACAGAGTTAAGAGAGCTGGGTCGACCTTAACTCTGGATTTCTTGACTTTTATGGGCTTAAGTTGGAACTTTAATGTTTTATTAATGTCGAGTTTTTGGAGTTGGTATTCAAAATGTTTCAAGCAGAGATAAGATGGGTCTCAAAGACCTGGAATCTGTTCACATTGGCAGGTAGTAAAAAAAAAAATAATAATAATAATCCACTATTTTAGACAAATTATCAACCACTCAAAAAAATCAGTGGGATTATTTTTGCATAAATTATTAATGCTGCGTAAAGTGAAAATAATTAACATGCCATTCTTGGTAAAAGCATGGATGTGTACATAATTATGAGTTTTGGAAGTCCTGTTCTAATATATAACTAAATACATTCTTAAATTGATCATCTTCAGAGAAAGGGCAAAAAGAAACCATAAATAAAGAGATTTGCTCAAAGCACAAAAGAAATGAGCTAACCCTTGTAAGTGCCTCAAAGAGTCAAAAAATTCTAGGTTATCTTTCACATTATTTATATCTTATATTGATTTATGCAAGAAGTCCCTTCCAAAACCTTAAGGCCCTGGTTCTATGTGTGATTTTCTAGAAAGAAATTCAAAGATGACCCAAGGTTGCAATTTGTAGTAATAAAAACTTTTCTATCAGCCTAGTTCTCTTCTTTTTCAAATGATTTGGCCTTTGGAAAAAAGTGAGATTTATGTAATATATTTCTGAGAAGGAAAGAGCTGTATTATGTGTTAATTTCAGGGTTTTTTTTTTTTGCATCTGAATAAATAAATATATTTGATGGTCTATATTTTCCTTGAAAATGACAGATTAGCCTTTTGAGAGACCAAGGATCAATGTGCTATAAACATTTTAATCAGATTGCTACCATTAATGAATGTTAGCACTTTTCCCTAGTGTTGCTTCTGTTTCTGCCACCATCTATGTGACTTGCTTTGCCTCATTTCCTGTTCATTTGCAATACTCACAGGTTTATCAGACAGATTTTTATTTTTCGGGAAACTGAAGATTTTGAATCACATGTTTTCATATTCATAAATGTCTTGACTGAAGAACAAAGTGAAAAGAGATTTAAACTGTGCAAAAGCACTGCTTATGAAACAGTCACTCAGAATCATCTGAATAATCATCTCAACTAAAGCGACTGTTTGTGCAAAGACAAAAGGGGCCAAATTCTGTCCTTGGATGTGCACACACAGCTCCTATTAGCTTTTGAAAACAGCTATGTGAGTGTAGCCAAGGACAGTAGTTAGCTCAATTTGGTCTAATTTATCCAGACCACCACAGCCATGAAAGATAAAGACGGCTTATGAGACATTTTGCATGTCAGGACAGTAGCAAGCTTGGTGTTTTTCCAGTCCCCAGGGTTTCCTTCATCAGGCCAAATGTCAGTGATCACATCTGAGAAGTTTGAAAAGTACAGAGATCAAATTGACTTGCAATGCCGCTTACCCTACTTGGCAGCCCTACCTCAGAGAGTGCCATTCTTTCTGGGTTGGGGGCCAAACTCTAGCAAACTGAATTTACCAAAAGGAAACAGACTTAGTCATATGTAAATGAAATTAAACGTGAAGATAAAAATAAAAGGACATTGATTTGAAACAGTTTTTTTTTAAGACCGATCAAGAGATATTGAATTAATATGTTTTAGACAGTCTTAATGCCCTAGTTTAAAAGAAATATTCCAAGGAGAGTGTTTTTTAATAGTTTGCTAAAGTAAGTTGCCCTCAGAAATATTTATACCTATATACACGGCAGCCTGCAATGGCTCTTTACTCCAGAATGGGACCATAAGTCACAGGACTGGCTTTCTGTAAGCCAATGCTTAGAAGGTTGGTCAAAAAATGTCGTATCCTCTGCCAAAGTGCTGTCTCTATCTTGAATATCAGATGGCCCATCCTCATCATACAATATTACACAATCATCCAATAATGGGACTACCAGCCCCCTCTTTTGTCTTTCACTGACATTTTATATGGAAGAAAAATAGTTTGGCAATCTATTTTACACATCCATGTCAAACTCACACTGCCAAATGCACTGTTTATTGCAGCTAATGGGCACCCAGAGATGTTTGCTTTCTTGGTGGGTACTTGACACCTCTTGATTCTTGGGCACTTTTGGAATGCTTCCTGTCTGCTACACATGTCCAAGAGCCTGAGTCAGGGCATTTTACATGAGTTAAAAGTCCTACTGATGTCAACAGAATGTTTGACATGAGTGTAAGATGTATCACTAAGGCCATCTCAGAACTTTTCAGGACATTGCAAGTACAGATTAAGAAGACAACACCTGGCATTTTCTCACCTGTGTGTGTTAGGATCGATGTTCTGCATATTTTGCCCAACTTCTCAATCTGTGCATTGAAGTTAATAATAAATGTACCAAAGCATTTTAAGCTTTTGGGGGAGAGTTTGAGAAGTATATAGAAATGCTATTCTATACAAAAGCAATAATAATAGCCATAATAGCTTCCATTTATGATATGGAATAAGCATTTGACACCTGATTTCATATGTGTAACTATTCTAAAAAATGGGTTTTATTTTTTGTCATTTTTTTTTAATTAAGGGTTCAAAGAACGTAAGAAACTTGCCTAAGTTCATATAGTAAATGATTCAAGGCTGAAGTGGCAAGTTGTTCTTCGTGCTTATCAGATCTGGGGGTAATACGGACCCAGGGTTAGATCCTCATCACGAAGCATGTCATGTTTTATTTCTATGTCTGCCCTTTCCTACAGTCATCAGAAAGATTCCTGGTTTCAAAAATATGAATTTATTTGTTGCCTTTTCTCAGTATCTTCATGGCTACAAATGTTTTCTCCTCCTTATAACAGTAGGTGTTGTGGATTTCTTTGTTTTTGTGTTTGTTTTTCTTAAAAAAAATGAAGAAGAAGAAGAAATGGAGAAACACTCACAACATGTTTATATCTGCAAATAAAGCTAAATTGAATTGGTAATAAATGGCCTCTCAAGCATTATTTTCATTTGCTAGTGCTGCACCTAATGACTGACAATTTCCTCATCTTTATTCTCAAACAAGCTCAATGGCATTGGACATTCTTTGCTTTGTGTCAAAGAAAGACAAAGTCGGGAATTTGCTTTATTTGATTGTCAAACTGATTTTTCAAGATTGGCAATTTGTATTCACACCTTGATATTGTTTGGGAACTCATCAGGGGCCTTAGTTACACCAAACAGGGTGAGAACACAAAAGCAAAGAACTATTAACTGTTTGTGTCACCAGTCATGTTCCCAATATGCCATTTAACGAACTGGATCTTTGCCAGCTGAATATTTAAAGTCATCCTTGAAACTTTCTCCTTAGACTATTGTTTGTGATTTTCCCCCTTTCTTTTTGCCAAACCTTTTGAAAAATAAAAAGTCACTAGTGTTTAAGTAGAGTAATTTTCCAACCCTATATACCTCTGTAGGCCTATAACCCTGATGAGTGAAACTGGTAAATGCTAACCCTTCTTTGGAATCTCTCCTTGAGCCCTCCAGAATTCAAGGCTGCTTTTTGAAGAAAGGAAAATCAGTATGGAAAGCTCTCTGAGCATGGTGATCCATATGAAAAGAGATGACCACGCCCTTTCTCTCCTTCTTTTGCCATTTTACTCCTTTGTTCTCAAAGTACAGCTAGAAAATGAATAAGGTCTGAGGATCTAATGTATAACATGGCGACTATAGCTGAAAACACTGTATTGTATAATAGAAATGTGCATGTGCTAAGAGAATAGAACCGAGATATTCTCACCAAAAAAAAAAGTGATATAATCGATGTGTATTAACTCAATGGGGGGAATTATTTCACAACATATACATTTATTTTTATATAATATATACAAATATAAAATTATTTATATAATATATAAAATACAAAATTATATAAAAATATAAAATATACAAAAATATAAAATGAATTAAAAATTAAAATGTACAGGGGCGCCTGGGTGGCTCAGTTGGTTAAACGTCTGACTTTGGCTCAGGTCATGATCTCTCGGTTTGTGAGTTCAGGCCCCACATGGGGCTCTGTGCTGATAGCTCAAAGCCTGGAGCCTGCTTCGGTTTCTGCATCTACCTTTCTCTCTGCCTCTCTCTCTCTCTCTCTCTCCCTCTCTAAAATGAATAAACATTAAAAAATAATACTAATAAAATAAAAATGTAGAAAATATTAAATATTGAAATATATTGAAATATTAAAATATATATCAATATATATTAATAGGTACATAAAATCATCAAAGTGTAAACATCTTATCATTTTATTTGTCAATTATACCTCAATAAAACTGGGGAAAAAATAAAAAAGAAAGACCTGATTGACCATTGCTGGCATTGCCAGTTTGAAGATGGAAGGGCCATAAAAAAAGGAATGGAGGGTGGCTGTCAGCAACCATAGCAGCCCCTGCTGACAGCCAGCAAGGAAACCAAGACCTCAGTCCTACAACTGCAAGGAACTGAAATTGGCCAACAACCCAAAGAGCTTGGAAGTGAATTTCTTCCAGAGTTTCCACATAGAAGTCCAGCTTAGCTGAAATCTTGATTTCAGCTTTGTAATACCCAGAGCATAAAACCCAGTTGAGCCTATCTGGACTTCTAATGTACAGAGATAAAAAAAAAAATTGTGTGGTTTTGCATCTCTGTGTTTGTGGCAATTTTAACATCCACAACAGAAAGCAAATAAAAGGACAACAGAGTATTTGCCTTCACATTATTAAAAATAAACATTTATAAAGAGTGTAAATGTAAAAGAAAGTTTGATTTGCAACTTTTTAAACTTAGATAAAGCAGTCTCCTCTATTGTTTGTATAATGTGTGGGAGAGGGGCAGGGGTAGAGGTGAAAGTCTGGCAGAGATGTATCCTAGAAATTAACATTGAACATTACTCAGGGAAGTTGAGTCACTCAACCAGCGTTTATTTTTTACCTGCTATCCACAAGGAATCATGCATTGCAAAGGAGATTGAGATTAATCAGACAGAGTCCTAGTAATAGATCCAGTAAGTAATAGAAAAATAAAATTAAAAGTGAGAAATGCTATAGTTTCTATAGGTAAAAGTGCCATGGTGAGATAGCAAGGAACTGAAGACAATTAGGATAATTTAATCAATTGTCAAGCCTTTTCCATTATTTCTCCTTAATACCACTTGAATCCATCACAGTTTTTACCTTTTGCTGTCCAAATTACCACTTCCCTGCAATAGTCCATGGCCATCTGGGGCTAGATTTCTGCCACAGCCTGTAAACCGGCCTCCTGCCATCCCTCCACCATCACTCAACTCATTATCTACTCAGAGACTAGAGTGTTACTTCTAAAGTGTGACTCAGATCATTTCACTCTTCTCTGTACTATTTTTCAATAGCCTCTTATTGTCTTTACATAATTTCCAAACTCTTTAAAATGGTTCACATGGCCTTCCATGACCTGGCCCCTGCCCTGTCCAGCTCTATTTCTTACAACACACTCACCAAACCTTCTGCTCCAATGACACCAAACATTGAAGTTATCTGAACATTCATGTTCTCTCTTCTTTGGAACTTGGGACTCTTATCCTTGGCCCCATCCTACCTAGGTAGCTTCTGCCATTCCTCAAGCCTCAGTTCAGGCTTGAAGTCCTCTTCAGCCCTTCAGGCCCAGAAATGAGTACACTTTCATGCACAGACTTTCCTTCCTGATTTGTACTTGCCTGTTTATTTGTCTTTCTTCTCCTCTACAGTGTAATATCCTTGGGGCCAGAGACCACATATTACTCCCCTTTATATCTCAAAAATTAGAGCAGTAGGCATTCAGTAAAGATAGGTATACTGATAGGCATTCTGGAAGCCAATGCAAGTGTCAAGAAGTCAAAAGAGTCAACAGTGTTAAAAGCTGAGAAAATGTTGGGGATGGTGGCTGGTTCAGTCAAAAGAAAAAGCGACTCTTGATCTCAGGGCTGTGAGTTTGAGCCCCATGTTGGGCTAGAAATTACCTAAAAAATAAATAAATAAACAAACAAAAACAAACAAACAAACTGAGAAAGTGTTGAAAATTGGAAACAGGCGTTAGATTTAGCAATAGGGAAGTCATCAGTAATCTTAGCAAGATCAGGTAGTTCAATGGGATGAGAAGAGAGTGGGGGCTGAGGAAGTTGAGACAGTGTTATCAAAGTGCTTCAGAGTTCAGGAGAATGTCTGAGACCCCCTTCTGTGGTAAAAAAAAAAAAAAAAAAAAAAGGCCAAACTTCGGCCCACCAGATATGATTAGGACCCAGGTACATGGGAGCTACAACCAGGGAAACACAGAAGATTAAAATTTGAGGACACAGAAACAGTTCTCTAAAGGCAGGGTTAAAAACAAGGAAATAGCAGACGGGGATGATGAGCTAGGAAGGGAGAACAAGTGGGCAAGAGCTCCCAGGTGATTACCTGAGATAGGTGTGGCCTTTGCACCTAATCCCCAGTGTCCAGTGAATTCAGAGGGGGGGCTGCAGGTGGAAAAGAGAGCTGGCTGCACACAAAGGGCCAAGTGTGGACAAGACAAGAAGGGAGGTGGGGGAGGTTAAGGTAGTAGTAGATGGTGATCGTGTCCATAGGCTGAAGAGAGGGAACCAGGGGAGAGGGAAAGAAAGAGCCTGACATGTAGAGGAGAGGCCAGAGAAGATGGAATCGAATGCATCCGAAAGGTTAGTATCAGAAGGAAGGTAAAACCCTCTTCACTCAAGACTGAGGGAGAAATGGCTAAAATACGTGTGCTTCTGTAGGTGAGTCTGCAGGTAGAAGCATGGAAAGTCCAAGGAGACTACTTAGAAACTGCTATATTCTCTGTAAATTATGAAGCAGGGCTAAAGGCTGTGAATGAGAAGAATAACACAAGTTTAAAGGTTGAGAACAGCTGCCTCATGAGGAATACTAGAGAAAGCCAACCAGGGACAAGTAAGAGGATTGCTAAGTTGCATTGAGAGCCCAGCTGAAGTCAGATAATTAAAGAATAATTATATTTTTCTGATTTTAATTTCCATACACACACAGAAAATGCTGTCCGGCCTGTGTATGTTCCCACTTCCATGAGAGAAAGAAACTGAGTTTAAAAAAAAGAAAACCTGATTGAACTATCTTTTATCTGTTTCTGAATTAAAATAGTTTTGAAGTTATCTGTGGTTGATTTCCAAATATTGGAAGATCGAGAATTTTTGTCAATCACAACCCTATCTATTTTCTGCTCGTGTGTGTGCTTCTACCTTTTCACATTTGGTTAAAAAAAAATTACAGGTGGGGAGAAAAACATCAGCCAACAGGGTTTTGTGGATCACACAGCCCCATGCAATTAAGGCACCATTGTTAATTTTCAAATTGTCATAATCCATTTGAGAATTTAAGACAATTCAAAAAACAATTATGACTGAATGAAAAGTGAATTGGGCAATCAACTGAGATGAAATTCAGCCCAGAGAAACAAAATGTTGAGAAAAAAAACCTAGAATAAAGGAAGAAGGAGAGGCATATGGAAGTGACTGATTGGGTAGGGATGGTCTGTAAAGACCAAGGTTACTTCACAAAAAGATGGTAGGGGTTTGTTTTACACTGAATGAAATTTAGTTATTTTGCTAAGTGCAGCAGATCTGGCTTTTTAATGTTTAAGTTGCATAGTAAATATGTTGAAGCCTACCCCGATGCACATGGCTATAACCATATATTGTTTACCTAAGACTATCGTACAGCAGCAAATAAACAAAGCCAGTCCCCAACAGACATTATGGAGCAGTTTGCAGAAAATCAGAATTTCAACTTCGTGTTCTGATTCTATGAAGGGATTAATTTGTGAGGCATGTAAATGAAAAATTTTGCCCTAAATCAACAAGTTTAAATCATCACATCTTGTGTCTTTTGTTTCTGAATTTGAAATAAATGTAGGTGGCAGGATTATCTTCATCAACAAACAACATAAAAGCACCCTGGAAATTCTGTCTGGATGACTACATTAATGTGTCCCAAATGAATTTTTATTTTTAAGTTTTTATCTCTGAAATCTTACATTCCACCCAAGCAAATAGGCCCATGTAAGAAGAGTCCAATATTATTGCATTATGGCTCCTGTCATTGTAAATTCCTCCTAAACCTTTATTCTCCACCAAGCTATTTCCTACTATTCCAATCTTCAGTCTATGCCTTTTTTAAAGGTATTAGCCAAGATTCATCTCCAGTCCCATGCCTTCCCTGATAAATCACATCCCATCACGATCCTTCTCATGCTTTGAATTCCCTCTGAACTCATTCATTTATTCACTCACTCATTCATACATCATTATGCATTTACCATATGAGACCCCGATAGCATCAAGTTCAGTGTTCTCCATGCAATCAAAGTGTATCTATTCTATGCTTCCTTTGGGGTCCTGGACCTATGCTAGGCACCATAAAGTTTACAGAAAGAAGAATATGTAATTATCTATTTTTTTTTTCAAAAAGATTTAAAGCAACTGGCTGTTTAAAACACATTAGAATACAGTAACATAGTCCACAAAATAAAAGAAAAAATTGAGTAATAAAGAGATAAAGAAAATTATATTAGAACTTTCCCCTGAGTTTCTGGCAGCTAAAAAAAGGGAAATTAAATGGATCATAAAGCTCTCATTCTCTAATAAAAGAAATGCTACTACTAAAAAAAGATTCTAAGTTGAGCAAGGATGACAAAAACATGGCAGTGTTGGTTCGATACTGACACAAACTCAGAATCCCTCTTTACATAGCATTCCCGTGAGCAACTACCCATTCATCAGAGTAGCCATTCAAAATAAATCCTTTTACCATTTTTTATACAAATGATGTTCTTTTCCTTCAAGAAATTTGCCATTTAAAAAATAATCATAAAGCATGGTAAAAATTGAAGAACATTTTAGACCTAAACTGTGTGATGCTAACTTATTAAGTCTTCTCCTTCTTTGTACCCCCAGTAGCACCAGGTCTAGTCCTCGCCCAGAATGAGGGTAGAAAAACCTGCACCTGATTGACTTAGAATGCAGTATAAATTCAAAGAAGGAAGACCCTGGTAGTGAGAAATCTGCCTTGAAGAGTGACAACTGAAGCCAGGCCTTAAAGATGAGTGTTTGTTGAATGAGCAAACTAAAATTTTGAGTCGGTTAACGTTTTGAATAGATTTTCTTTAAAATCATAAGCAACTTACTGAATCTCTACTCTTATTTAGTGACTTCTCCATTGAAAGTGCATTTTCCAATAATCCTTTGTTCATCTCATACTGCCCCCTGCATTCTTCTCCTTTCAGGCTTTAATACATCAAAAATCCATAGGGAACAAGTCAGTTTATTAGCCTCTATTAACCACCAACCCAAAAAGTTAAATGGGCACTTTGTTGATGTCCTCAACTTTATCTTCTTGAGATCCCAACAGGTTTTGTGTCATCTGAAAAAGGAGAGGTTCCTTGTAAGGTTACGAGTTCAAGGAGCAGAAAGACCATTTTAGTTGCATCAGTAATCCAGTCAACAGCACCTATTAGGTTTGTCTGCTAAATCGTCCTTTCGTATTTTAACCACAAAAATGAATTCATTCTCATTTCCTCCTGTTGCTGGTAGTTAAAGGTTGCAATATGCAAAAGCCTATATGCCGTAGACCCCCTCAAATCAGTAAGTACTCAAAATTGTGTGCAAAATATGAATAAAATATTGATTTCATTAAAAATGTTAAGGACTACTTAATTCAAAAACATTTTATATGTTTGCATATTTATTTCTGAATTTGCATATTTGTTTGCATATAACTTGTAAAGATGAATGTTAATTATACTTTAAAATCATTTATAAATTGTAACTAAGAATGTTGTATGAATTTTTAAAACTGCCAAATTCTCAAGTACCACTAATTATAAAGTGTCATGTAAAGTACACTGGAGCAGACCTCATATTGAAAAAATATTGAGATCTTGACAAATAGAAAAGCAGAATTATTAACTGTGCTTGCTGATTAAATGATACCTGAGGCAAGCGAAACTTAAGTGACACTCTGTGCTTTTCCAAAGCATCCATTTACCTTCACTGAATTATGATGAGAAACTCATGTTCCTACCCAGACAAATATTTTACCTAACGCCGCCATATCATCCCACATTTAAATGTGAGCTTCTGAGAACTATTCCATAGTCTAGCTGCACATTTCTAAAAAACGACAAAGAAAGGAAATAAATAAGGATCACAATAAGCAGTAAGGCTACTTTGGCAGTACTCTGTGTCAAATGAGGTGAGCTGAGAAGATCTGACTGTGCACTAATTGGATTTGTAAAATGTTTCAGAGCCATTTAAAAAACACTTACACAAGGTCAGATCTGAACTGGTTTCCAAAAAGAACCACAGAGAAGAATGAAATGTCCAAGTAATTACACTGGACATGTAGATCTCACACTCTCTCTATTAAATTGGGCATGAAATTGGACCTTTTAAGAGTACAGTAGGTTTTGCACGATTTTCTACATTTTCGGTAAAATGTTTAATTATCCTAAGCACAGATATGCCATAGATAGCAGTGGCTGCTCATGTATTGTTTCTCCTAAATTAGCAACTACTGTGAGTCAATTTCTTTTGAAAAAGTTTGAAAGAGTCGCAGCATATTGAAAACGGACGAGTCGACTTCAGCTTATTACGTCACCTATAGTCTTGCCAACAGAAAGAGACATTGCTACCAGTTCGTCCTCCTCCACCGCCACCATGCCCCTGTCTCTATTAGTTTAGGGTTGATTTCTAAACGTCTTAATACAGAAAATAATTATGCTAAATTATTCCATGTTGTTATATTATCAGTGTCCTATCTGAATCCATACTAATATAATTAGAGATAAAGTCGACATTGAAATAACAAGTAGCTCTTAAAGTTCCATGCATCTTAAGTAGCATTTACTGTGCTTGCAGAACAGAACTTAGATCTCGAAAATAATTTGATATTAAAAGACAAAAGTAAACAAATTAGATTGTAAGTTTGTTTTTTCCCCCGGGTATTAATCAGCCCTAGTAAACCTTGTATTGTACTCTTCAAATCTGTGTTAATCAGAATTTAGGTTTTGAAACGCAAAAGGAAAAAAATTGTCTCCCTCTGGTGGGGAATATAACAAGTTTTTCTTTATTTCCTTTTTTTTGTTGTTGTTCATTTTTTTTCCCCTACAGTCAATGTCAGATAAGTTTCCCGATGCTCTAAAAGAGTACTCTTGAAAAACAAGATTTTATCATCTTTTGAACATGGCCAACACTCAGAAAATCCATATTCAAAGATGATCTTCTTTCACTTTTTCTCTGAAGAAAATAAAAGGATAAAAGAAGGAAAATATAAAACCAGCAGCAAGAAGCAGGAAATCTTCATATTTATATGAAATATCCAGCTCCTGATTGGATTGGGTTGCAAAATATCACTTTAGAACCTGTAGTTTTGAATTAATGCTACCGAATAAGTAGTTTCAGAAAAGGAAAAATCATAGAAAGCCCCCTTCCCCCTCCACCAGATCATCTGCCAAGAGTTCACTGGCCTTTTTCCTCTCTCTGTGACCCTGAAACACTTTCTCATTACATCACCTGTGATTTTGTTCATATGTTAGTCTCTTCAGTAAGACTATGGGTCCCTCAGGGTAGCACTACACTTTATGTATCTCCAGGTCACCAGTGTTCAGCTTGGTATTTCGCACCAAGTAAAATTTACCACTGTACCAGGCAGCGTCCAAAGCTTTGGGCATAAACCATGGGCAAGATCTACCTGGTCCCTGCTTTGATGAAATTACAATATAATGGAAAATAATGTATTGATCTAAAGTACACTTTACTATAGAAGCTATATATTAAATAGTAGTCACCAGCCACAAAAGCCTACTTAATTTCTATTGTAGCTGAAATGAATTAAAATTCCCCTTTAAGTAGATTCATGCCTAAAAGTTCTATAGGGTTATTCTCATTATAACGTGTAGAAAGATTTTTGAGGGGCACCTGAGTGGTTCAGTCAGTAAGCATTCAACTTCAGCTCAGGCCATGATCTTACGGTTCATGGGTTGGAGCCCCATGTCAGGCTCTTTGCTGACAGCTGGGAGCCTGGAGCCTGTTTCAGATTCTGTATCTTCCTCTCTTTCTCTCCCTCCCACAATCACACTCTGTCTCTCTGTCTCTCTCAAAATTAAATAAACATTGAAAGAAAGAAAGAAAGAAAAGAGAGAGAAAGAATTTGAGCTAGAAGTTTTGTACACCTGGATCTATTCATTCAACAAACATTTATCAAGTACCTTCTATGTGTCAGACACTGTGCCAAGCCATGGAAACACATTCTGATCAAGAAGGCCAGATTATAAAGAAATTAAACAAACAAACAATAAGTTGAAGGTAGCTTGTCATTTGTGCTATGAGGGGAAAAAATAAGCCAACAGAGGAGGGGTATAGTAATCAGGGCTCAAGCAGGAAATCAATTTTATACTCAATGGGGAAACTGAAGAGAGTTTAATAAAGGTACTGTTTAAATGGTGTGGGGAGTATAAGATAAGCCAATAAGGAACAGTGAAGTACCTTGGGACTAATAAAAAGTGGGAGCCGATACTAAGGCTAGGCCTGAATGGACAAAAGAAAGGAGCAGTTACCAGAACCCAGAGAGAAAGCTATAACTGAAGGAGGGTCTCCCAATAGGAACTGTGGCTTTTAGTAGTGAACACAGCCACCAATGGCTTATAGTCATATTGCCAGGCCACCATGATAATAAATGCACTGACCTCAAGTTCCTCCTGCCTACCAACACTGTGCCAAGTCTCCCATTGGCCAAACCCAACCCAGAAGTCAGGGGGCAATGGAACCTACTGATATTGTCCTTAAAGGTCAACTCACTGGAGCAGGTGCAAAGATGCTCTAGAAGGGCAAATGGAAAATATGTTTATAGGGAGTCATTAGGTTTATCGAACATTAGAAGAGGTGACATTGGAGCTAAAACCTGGATACATTGTGGGGGGGTTGTTTTGTTTTTTTTTAATGAAGACCACTGCCAAGTAGAGGTTTTGAGGCAAGAAAAATCTTGATGATCTAACTCGAACTAACTGGATATGTGACCTTGTACCAGTCACTTCGTATTTAGGACTATATCTGTAAGGTGGACAGGATGGACTATGATAATCTCTAAACTTCCTTTCCACTTGAAGCATTTGGGATTCTCTGATTTTCATGATTCTGCTTCCTCTTATTATCTCTCCCATGATGTTTCAATAGCATGAGCATAAATTGAAAGTTTATAAATTAGGACCTACTCAGATTTTCTAAGAGTTGACAGTCCCAGAGGTGAGGGAAAAGAGAAACTTAGGAATTGCCTGTACTGGTTTTACTCATAGAGTTTGGAGTAAAATCTCTGGCCCATGTATGAAAGCTGATTAGGAGACCTGGCTCATGTCACAGCCAAATCTGACACCACTTCATAGAAAATATTTTAATTAAAATTATCCTGAGTACATGTTTTATTCCCTTTGAAGAATTCAATAAAGAGTATTTCCATTTTTAGTCAAAAGCCTTTATAAATCATATTTTAAAATTAGTGAAGGAAAATTCAAATGACATGGATCTTTTTCTTACAACTAACATACGTCAAGGTTTTATTGTGACAGTCACAAATGAGGTGCACTACATTAAATTATTATTCCCATCTCAACTGAATCCTTGGATGGGAATAAGATCATACGTGGGCTGATCCGTATGACTAGATCACATGACTGCATCACATTAATTAGCATAATATTTATGTACCAACTGACTGAAAACTGAAAGCTTCTTTCTTTTTATTTTTTCTTATTTTCAGGGAACCTAAACCTGGAGTTCTATGTAACATGTCAGAATTCAGTAGTAGAAAGGTAGACATTTGTCATCCCAACTTTACTCATTCATTCCCTTATTCATTCAGTCAGTATTGACTTACTAAATGCCATGCACCAATGTCTATGTGTTTAATAGTAAAGAAGGGCCAGGACCAGTCTTCATGGAGTCAAGTCATCTAGTAGGAACTGCCACCACCAGGTGTCACTAACTCCACCCCTCACCATTCACAGCATTGGTGAGTATGGAAATGTCTTTCTAACACTGAAAAGCTTCATATTCACTTACATCTATTCAAAAATAGGTATATTTTATATGTTAGGTGAAAAAATATATACTGACACAAGTTGCTATGAATGTAGCAATTCTTTCAATAAACTTGTATTCATCCATTGAAATAGTTTCTACATATATTTGAAGGGAAGTACTGCATCCATTTGGGAGACATACCAGTTTGCCCATCAACAAAATAGCACGTGCACATGGAATTGTGGTCCTCTTGCCATACAGCTTAACATTTTGCCCAGAAATCTACAGACTTCACGGACAAATATTCTCTGCTAAAGCCCGTGATGAACTCAAGCTGGACTGTGGTCTCCACAGTTCTGATGCACTTGCTGTATAATGCCCAAAGATTAGTACCATATGCACATAGTGTTACTCTGTATGTCACTCTCTAGCGAGGCTACTTTCTTGTCCCAAACATCTCACAGATAGTTTGTATGAAAACAGTCTCAGATGTTTTAGTTACAGCCTCTTCCATGTCCCACCACCTTCTGACTCAGGCACAACTGGATGGGAGCACAAGGAAGTCTGGAATCATCAAGGAAACCCATCCTCCTACCACAAAGGTGATATGTTTTGGACAAAGTATGTGTTTCTGATTCTCTGTTTTCCCAACCTTATCCCTGCCACCCAAAGAGACTTCTCCATCCCTCAGGTGAGTGGACTACCAACAAGTCCACTTTGCTAGTATGGCAGATATGCTCAGAGATGTCCAAATCCCAAAGGAAAACACAGCTTGATCTGCCATCATGATACTCCACATTGCTAGACAGTAGGTAACAAGTACCAAAGAGATATATGACCAATGTGCTGGCAGAAAAAGAGAGAAGGTAGTACTAACTGTGATGGGGGAAGAGTTTCCAGAAAGTGAATTTGATTTGGACCCGAAAGAGTAAGTATACCTTTAACTCTCACTGGAAAGAGAAAAAGGATCATCCAGGCTGGGAGAAAAGGAGAAGAGATCTGGAATACAGCAAGTGGCCTAAGGACTAGTGTTTTTTTAGTATGCAACAATTATTGATTTAAGCAGGTTGTAAAGTCTGTGTTGACCATTGCTTGTAGAAAAAGAGGGCATACCAGTTGGGGAAAACAGCATCCCCAATAAAGCAGATGGAAGAAAAAAGAGAAAAAAAGGCATGATGAGGACTGAACCTCAGGCAGAAGTGATCTTTTCCTCATTCAGACCCTTTGGTGTGTTTCATTCTGCTCAAATGATATTTATCACAGTCTACTTTGCCATCAGTCTTTTATGTTCTTGTCTCTTCTCTTCTGTTAGACTGTAATTAAATTCACACAGGAGCAGCAACACGACAGAGCAGAAATAGCAAAGGATTTGTAACCAAACAGGTATGTTCAAAACTTAGCACTTACGTGTATGTGACTTCAGACAAGTCTCACAGCCTCTCTTAGCATTATGGATAGCAATACCTATATCTAAGGGTTGTTTTAAAGATTGAATAGGGGCGCCTGGGTGGCTCAGTCGGTTAAGCGTCCGACTTCAGCTCAGGTCACGATCTCGCAGTCCGTGAGTTCGAGCCCCGCGTCGGGCTCTGGGCTGATGGCTCAGAGCCTGGAGCCTGCTTTCGGTTCTGTGTCTCCCTCTCTCTCTGCCCCTCCCCCATTCATGCTCTGTCTCTCTGTCTCAAAAATAAATAAACGTTAAAAAAAATTTAAAAAAAAATAAAATAAAGATTGAATGAACAATGAAGCAATGAAGCATGTGAAGGTCTTACACACATTAGACACATAAGAAATAAGGTTCTTGTCCAATCTCACTTCCATGTTATGTCCTTAATGCTAACCTTCATTTCTTTCTTTCACATAGTTGGTGTTCATTAAGGGCTGAGTACAAAGCAGTTGCACTGCATTCCAGATCACCCCAGATTATACTGCTTTGAATAATCTGGTTTGGTTTACAGTCTTCATAAAATTTATCCGAAACTCATTTCCCAATCACCTTCAATGTCTGGCACTGCTAAGGTCTAGGACCATAACTGTATGTGTATTATGGGCCCTGCTCTCAAGGAGTTCAAGATTAGTGTGTTGTTTCCTTTGACGGCTCATCCCTATAGCAGTACCTTTAAGGAAATAAGCCAAGGGTACACTAAATGAAGCCATTAAACCTGAGTAATCCAAGAATATATTTTTAGAGCCAAGTAACTCTTTCATGAGAATGTTTTGTTAATGTCATGAGGGCTTTAGACAAAAATAATACCACAGTTAAAATTAAGACTCTTAACAGAAAAAAAACTCTGAGGAAAAAAGGTTTTATTCTATGCTCATCAAATCATGTTTGATCTTATTAGTGAATCGGTCCTTTAGGTATGATATTGATGAACAGATTTAAAACTGGTTCCAGGGCATACCAAAATTTCTGGTTACATACATTTGTATAATAGCAGTTAATAAATGGCAACTCCAGGCTGTGATCCAAGACAAGTTAACTTTATTTAAGGTAGCACCAGGCCAACCAGAAGCTTAAAGGAAAGAGGCCCAGTGACACACAGCATAGTCAGTGGCCACAGTTATCTCTCAGGGACAGAATTTTCCACTATCCTAGAGAAAGCAGTACTAAGTGAGGTATAATTATGGATAAAAACTACAACCTAAAGGTGCAGAATAGCAGGAAAAGATATAAAAAGTCCAGCATGCCTTAGATAATCAAGACTAAGAGACTGTTCCATCAGAACTGAACTAGAGGGGCTCAAAGAGAAATTGTAAATGAAATCAGGGGGAAATACTCTCCCTTACACTGTCACTAAGTCCCAGTCTCTCTCCTTGGCTTCACTCTCCAAGATCCCAAACCATTCTTTTATCTTTCTCTATATCTACATGGAAAGAGTATTTCCAGAATCCCTCTTATTGGCCAGGTACCATGCAAAATGTTTCACACAAAGTGTATATTTCACTCTATAGTTACTCTAGGAATTAAATGCTGTTGTTAGCTCCATTTTACAGATGAGGAAATCAAGACCTAGGAAAAGTCTTCAGGTTCACACACAACTCAGTGTAATAGCTGGGACATGAACTCATGTCTATCGGATGACAGAGTCTGTGCTTCTCAGATTATTCAAGTTAACCCCCCTCAAACAGGTTCTTAAATTTTAGAAATTCATTAAGTGTTTCTTCAACTTTCATTCATTAGATGCTCTTGAAAATGAAAATTCCTTTTAGACCCGAGGGAATGCATCTCTGATGGTAAGATTTCCACTCAGGTCCAGTGATAACCAGAGGCCAGAGAGGCAAGGTGTACAATAGAAAACCAGCCTAGGTGAACACAAATCATACCCCATAGGTGGCTAATAGGCCAACTCATAGGGCTACATGTGAGTAAGAAAGAAAATGTTTATGAACTTGCAACAGAGCCTCAAGGTGGTATGGTTGAAGGAGAATGATAAGGTCAGAAAAAACTGTCTTAACTTCAAGAAAGGGAAATAAGATGGGGATACACTTTTGAATGGGATGAGAACTGGTTGTAGTGGTGACAGGTTTTCCTCCTCCCTAAAATATAGTCCCACGACTATACTATTCATGAGTATAAATGTTGTCTAGGTTATTCCCAGTTTAAGAAAAAAAGCAATTGACCATATCCTTTTCACCATTTTAATGTTGAGCTATTATAATCTCACATTCCAGTGGCCTTCTAACTGCATGGTTATAGTCTCCTTACACTTACTCTGAAATTGTTTTTCCATTGTTATCTTACATTATAGTCGCATCGTAATGTCATGTTTAAAGGTTCCCCATACACTTGTAATGAAATCGTTTTGCAGTTCAGAATGGCATCATATTGGCACTTTAAGCAGGGTATCCATCACCCTGTATTGATAGTTTTCACAACAAAACACCCTATTTTAGTGACTGTGAAAGTAAATAGCTGTTGCCAGTGATCTGTTCTTCCATTTCAAACTTAAATGGTCTCATCTGTTTTATTTTACCTTGCAATTTTCACACCCACTGTGGTATGGGCCAAATTTATACTGTTTGCTTTCAAATGAGGACTGTCATTCCATCGGCTCATAAATGTGTGTATGACGAGCCACTTATCTGTTTTGGTTTGGCCTTTGTGCTGTAGATAATTCCTCACAGTCTGATAATCAATATAGTTTGGCCACCCCATCTGCAAGGCTAATGCAGATAAGTCTTCCGCTAATTGAAATCTACAGGGAAATTATTTGGTGAATGTTTTCGAATCAAACTAACTGAACATCCAAAAGTTAAGTAGGTAATTACTTCATTCCACAATAACACCAAAAAAAGAACTCTATTTCCAAACAGCCACACACGAAAAATGTGAGTAGTGTTTTAAGGCAAAGGCTCAAGGACAGAAAATTTGAGAAGAACACATGCGGTATCGTTATAATTATTACCAAGAATCGGGCATCTTTATGTAATTTTTTTAAAGTGCCATCATCACCTGTGGGTGGTTAAACTTTGAGAGGTTAACAATTTGATTTAAATCTCCACTTCAGAAATTAAATGTTACCCAACCCAAGTCTAATCCAAACTAACTCTCACTTGGAAGTCGGCCAGGGCGGGCGCAAGTCTCCTGACAATAGGCTTCACTTTTGAGATCTTTCTATTCCCTGCTGTTAAAAGAGCCATTACTGCCTCCTACACAACTCTTCCACAGCTGTTTTCACGTTTCTTCACGTGTCCAGCCAGAAGTCGGAAGAGCAAAAAGAGAATAAAAGCGATACATGTTGACAAGAAAAGATTTCTGCCAGCATTTTCATACTCAAAGAAATTTGGCATTCAGTTGGAGCTGGGAGCAAAGCTTCAGATAAGCCTTTATTTTATACAAAACTGCTTCTCAAGTCTTTAGGAGTTAGCACAGATAATGAGGATGACGCAGCCAGCAGATCAGTGGGGCCCAAGTGTTAAACACTGTAAATCCACTTGTTTCAGGCATTTGTGCCTGAGCTAATGCTTGAATACATTTTCTGTCAGGAAGGAAGCAGAGACAGCCACAGCCATGATTTTGGTTCTTGGATGATCCAAGGTGCCCAAGAAGTGACAGTAGATTCTTTAACATATCTCCCCCCAAATGTGAATTTGCTTTATGTAAAAAAAAACAAATATATGTGCTCTCGTTCCAAGAGAATGTGGCTTAAATTGGAAAACCAAACCAAATAGGAGATAGGGTTAAGGATCACTCCACAGTGTCCAGACCAAATGCCACCATCTCAGTATGAAGCCCTCCTGATTCTCATTTCGATGCATTCAGAATGAACCCAAAGAGGACCATGCATATTCGAATGACCACACATGAAAAACTTGAATGCAGTTTTAAGATATGAACTTAATTATAGGCAGCTGAGCACTGCCTGAGAAAAGCTCCTATAACCTTGCAGAAGGGCATCACTACACGTATTCACGGTCTCTGAATTTCTCTGCCTTCAGGCTCTGATAAGCATTTTATCACCTTATAATCAGCTCCTTCTCTTCCCCCTGAATGTAACTGCGAATTCCAGACCTTCTCCAGTCTCCCTAGAGGCTCAGCCCTATACCTCTCACTCACAGCAGTCCACATTGCCTCCCTCCTCATTGGGAAAATGGAATCCACAGGCATGAGCTCACCCTCTGGCTTTCCACGCCACTATGGCCACCACAGCCAAGTGTGTCAGTGGCCACACACATTGACACTTTCCCTCAGTCTCAGAGAATGAGATGACTTTACCTTTAAGACTCATCTCTCTTCTTTGAGACCTCATTTAATGAGTGAAACGCTCACTTATATCTCGAATTAAGCTCCTCTCTCTCCTCTTTTGCCTATAAACTCCCATTATTTGAAAAAGAAAATCTACCTCGATTCTATATCTCTCTCATCCCCATATCTCCCTCAGCTACGGCCCAGCCTCTCTCCCCTCCCCACCATATTTCCAGCTGAACTTGTCAAAACAGCAGTATCCATTCATTTCTGGTCAGGGCTCCATTGCAATGTCTTCTAAACCCTCCTTCCCACCAGAACTTCCCTCATTTCAGTAGTCTTCTTTCTGTATTTCATTGCCACAGCAAATTATGTTGATCATTACTTCCTTCTTAATGGAACTCTATCCTCTCTTGACAGCAATTCCACCATCCTCTCCTGACTTTCTTCATTCCACTCTGACTATCCCTTCTCTCCTTTTGATGTGGGCTCCCCTTCCTCTGCCTACCCTTTCCATGGTGTTTCTTCACCTTCTGAATGCTATTCCTCCCCTGCCCTTCCATAACCTCTTCCATCCTTGTGACTCCAACTACCTCATAAAAGGGATGTGTTCTCTGTCCCCAGCACTGACTTCTCCCCTGGTTTCATATTATACATATAACTACCTCTTAAACAACCCTACCTGGATGTCCTGTAGACATCATAAACAGCAAGTCCAAAATAGTGTGTACCATCTTCTCTCAAATCCATCTCTTCCTCCTGTATTCTCTTTCTACATTGGTATCACCCCAATCCCTGGAGACACCCAAACTAGAAATTTAGGAACCACCCTTGACTGACCCCTTCATTCTCTACATTAACCAAGTATTTCTGACCTAATTAAAATTCTGTTGAATACCATATCCTCCTCTCCATTCCTACTGCCGCTTCCTTTAAAGCCCTGGTAATCAGAAGCTCATCCACTTAATACTTCCCCCACCTGTCTCCCGTTAGTTAGCCTTGTCACCTTCAAACGATCTTCCACAGAACAACCTTTTTTCTCTGCCTAAAGAAAATCTAATCATATCATTTCCCTTCTTAGAAATTCTTAAATGACTCCCTCAGCCATAAGATGTTTTGCAAGCTCCTTCACATTTCCTACTTTGTCTTAAAGAGCTTGCCCCTGCTGACCTCCCCAGCTTCATCTCTCACTTCTCCCTGACTCACATTTTATGGCCCAGGAACACCAAACCTTTCACAGTTTCTTCAAATACCGCACTGCTTCACACATCCATGGCTTTACTTGCACTCTAGGGAAAATCCCTAGGGTCCTTTCTCTAAGTTGACTTTGATCTATAGATCAAGCAACGTATTTATTGAGATTTTTGGAAGATACACTCAAATTACCTCAGTGAAAGGGCCTTTATTGTAACATAACTGGAGAAGTAAGCGACCAGAAACCCTCTAAAGGCAGCATAGAACCAGGTTTGTGGGAGAACTGAAATATCCTTCCAAGTACAGCCACAACTCGAGTAGGATTACTCCTAGAAAACTCCACTATCCTCACAGTTTCTCCTCCAGAAGATGCGTCTGTTGCTTATGGCTCAATTGTTCCACCATTTCAGTGACCCAGTTTTTTGCTTTAGTGCTTCTGCCGTGACTGATTTGTTTACTATCACTATATTATGGCTTCTCTCCACTCTTCTTTTTAGCCCATAGGGGCTTACTGCCTTCTCATCTGTACGTCTTTCTGCTTTTACCACTCTCCTGCCTTACCATTTTCTATATGATTAGGATGTAAACTTCTCATAGAGAGGCTCAGATTGGTTGGCCAGATGCCATCTGTATAGGTACCATAGATACTTCTTTGGGCAGCACTGTACCCCCTTGCCTATTTTATAGGTGTAAAGTGTCTTTTCCCGGGTGTGAGAGTCACATAGAGAAATTATGAAGATTTCTGAAGAAGTTACCACCAAGAAGATTGTAGATATAAGTGTACCCTGAGACCTCTCAGAAGGAGATAATATGATTGGCAGGAACTCTCTTTTTAAATCCTTACAATTACACCATCACAATAATTCCACTTGTTAAGCAACTACTATGTGACAAATACTTTACAGACATTATTTTTCATTCTTACCAAAAGGCTGGAAGACAGCTGCTGTTAACACTTTGTTGAGTATCAACAGGTATAGTGAGCATGCTCAAGACTGCACAAATGACCTAATAAATGATAACATAATTCAAATCCCAAAATGCCCCGCTCCAAGGGGAATGCTATTTCCTCTGAACATGACTATATCTAGACTACATTCCTCAAGACTCATGTCTTTAATTTATTACACTCCACTCTATAATACTAACCACTTTAAGGCTTTTCTTATTCCTCAGCCATGTCTTTGTACAAGAATGAAGTTGCATCTTTTGACGCATAACTCAGTCTTACTATCTAATACATATGAGAATTTCTTCTCCAAATTTCTGTCTATATCACGCTCAGTCAAAAACTGATCAAAGTTTAAAATTGACAGTACGATGTCCTCATTAGTCCAGTTCTTCTCTCATTGAGAAGAGGCCTTCAGTATAGAAATAGCCAGCAGCATTTTTTCCTTAGAATGTGGCTATACATTAAATATACAAATATGCTGACATCTAAGTCATTTTAAAAAGAGAGAAATGAATGTGGAGTTTTAACTTCTGTTGGTTCAGTAAGAAGGATGGAAGAGTTCATACTTTTAATAAATGTATATAAAATAGACATGCGCATAGACAGTAGCAAAAATTTATATGATGGTGGGAATACAAATATTCCCTCTTTTTTTTCCATGTGGAGTTTTTAAAACTGAAAAACTAAAGACCATGAACAACTACACACACCCCAGCTCAGCCCATTTCAAAAACCACTCAGAGGAGCTGAGCTGAGAGGAATCCATCCTGAGATCAAGGCGTTATACAACTAAATGTGATTTCCAACATTTTATTTCCACCTTTCTTTTCAAACTGCACTTACTCCCACAACTGCTCTCTTCTATTAAAGGTAAGGACAATAACATTTCTTCTTTTAAAGCAGCAATGATATTACAAAAGAAAAATAGTCAAAATTTGCAAATTTCTTTTGGAGTTCTCAATGGAAATGGAAACCAATCTCTATTTAACTTGTCCTATAACTGGCCTCCCCCAAATCACTACCTGGGAATAACAGCTTACAAATTTTAACATTCAATAAATGTAAAGCATTAGAGCTGATGCAAAGTACCATTATTGTGACATACTCTAATTTGAAAAGGGTAAATCAATTTAAGCCATTTTTGTTTAAAATCAGCTCCGTAGGCTGTATACTCATAGTAGTTGCCAAGTTTCAACCCAAAGTGAATGTTAAGGTCTATGTTATTAACCCTTGAAAAATGAGCTCTATCATGGAAACAATGACAGACCTGGGGACTACCAGGTGCAGCTGCTGAAGCTGACAGTCAGTCAAGTAAGAGTAATGCCTGGTTTCTTCATATGCAAATCACATAATATGTGCTTACCTTTAAAGGGCAATGTCAGATTATTGTAAAAGTGTTTAGATATAAATACCTTTTTTTAAGAAACCAAATTCATTTATACTGAACTCTCTATGGCTGACATTCCATGATAAATCACCTCATTACACACGAAGGTACAAATATGGCTATTGAAGATGAGTGTGATTGTAAATGAGTCTGCTGGAATTCTTCTGTGGCTCGCAATGACCCTCAATAAAGAGATACCTGTAGATCATGGCAATAGTTTCCCTTGGAACTATCTGGAAAGAGTGAATCGCTAGTACCCACACTTACAATGCTATCCAAATAAGTTTTCAAGGGCTTGAATTTTGCTGCTTTTTTTTTAACGCTTTTTATTTATTTTTGAGAGAGAGAGAGAAAGGGAGTGAGAGCTTGAGTAGGAGAGAAGCAGAGAGAGGGAGAAAGAGAATCCCAAGCAGGCTCCACGCTGTCAGTACAGAGCCCCATGCAGGGTTCGATCTCACAAATCTTGAGATCATGACCTGAGCCTAAATCAAGAGTTGGATGCTTAACCACCTGAGCCACCCAGGAGCCTCTTGAATTTTGCTTCTTAAAATGAAGCTATGGGGTATATTTTTCTTAGCGATGTCTGTCAAACAACTATAAGCCTTCCTTTAAACACGTTGCAAGAGATTAAGAAATATACACCGGTGGATTTATATGCTGGGAAGAGTCATACTGTAGCCTCTGGGTGCTGATCATACTCTAAATCTTTACCTGATAGTCATTACAAGGAGTGTGTGTGTGTAATTATAGAGCTGCACACTTAAGAGTTGTATGCTTTATTCTCTATACATTATTTTGCAACTTTTTAAAAAAGTTAAGACGCAAAGCAGAAAAAAAAACCATTCTGACATCACTACGTAATTTTTCAGGTGACAGCCTAGGACAGGGGCTGTTAATGCGAACTTTAAGTATCACTTCCCAAAATGGAGATCCATGCTGTGCTCTCTGGCCCTTGCCTCCTGAGTCCTTTCACATTCTTCCCGTGGAAAGATGTCAAGGTAGAATTTTCCCGGTGTGCATTTACTCTTCAAATCCAGAATCATGCATGCTAAAGTGAGATTTCCAAAAAAGACTACAGTGTTTTTATAGAGAAGAAATAAGATGAGAAGTTGTCTGGACAACTGGCAGGGGGGAAAAAAAAAGGCAGGGGGGATGGTGGTACAGAGGAAAGGGGAAAAATAAAATGTTCTGAAGGATATACAGAGCTAGAGATCAAAGATCCCTGGTTTTTCTATCCTCAGGAGGCCCCACAGGCTTCTTGATCCTCTGTTCACCCTTCCTACCACTATTCATAATCTTATAACCTGTACCTCTCACATCTACCTCACCCCCCCCCTCACTGGCTCAATCACCAAGTATAGGACAAAAGGAACTGAGAAGTCCCCAGCTGTGCTGTCTGCCCGAGACAATGGGTGCTATAACAATAGCTCAGCCTCATGTTTAAAAATCAAATCATCCATTTGATTTTCAATTTATTTTCAAGTTAGGAACTTTTCTGGCTCTTGGTAAAGAAAACCCAAAGCATATTCAATATCTGTGTTTATGCTGTATGCAGACACTTGAGTATATGGTAAATGTAGTTTCAGTAGCACACATCGTGCCTTATTTAATTCATCTAGCCTGACAGAGTTGGTAAGAATGAATGCAACAATAGTAATATTTCATTTAGATCCACTGGCATTTCTCATGATGTACATTAAAAAGATGTAATATATATTATAAATGTGAGAGCAGGTAGATACACAAGCATGCATTTTACTCTAAGGTACATTAATAGAATGATAAATTCCGTGTAGTCAATCTACAAAAACCAAATACTCTGAGTGAAGACATCTATACAGAATTAGGTGCCAAATGAAATGTCACAATCAAATAAAACATCCCTTTATGATCCTATATCATAGGATTTTTTTTAGAGCTAGAAGGAACCTTTGAAATCATCGAGTAAGATTTGCTCCTTGGCAGATATCTAGCCTGTGCTTGAGAAAGATTAAATGACTTATATAAGGTCACACCTAGTTAGTGGAAAAGCTGTGGCTAGAAACTTCCTTCTCCAGGTGAAATGTTCCTCCACTAGACCACTGCAGCAACTGCTTGTGAAGCAAAAATATGCATGGGCTCACCGTAACATCCTCATGTGCTCATTTCAGTGTGTGCACGGGTGCTCTTTGTTATATAGGCTTACAACTCGGCTAAATTCTTCTTTTGAAGACTGAGCCTGGAACCAAACTGGGTTCCAGACCTTTGAGTACATAATACAAATCCACAGGCCCTGTGAACGCTCAAATGGTTAGTGATGGAGCCAAATATTGGCCATTTATGTTCTATATGGATATCCACACAGAGCCAATTCTCCAAACTAGCAAGATTAAAATTATATTTACTTAATTTAGTACCTCCATCCTAACCAGACCAACCTTAATATAAACCCTGAAATTAAGAGAAGTATTACAACTCAGAACGTTTCCACACAGAGCTCAGAACCAACGTACACAGATGCCAGGGCAGCAGGGAGTGGGAGAGAAGTGACTGTCTCGAGTTTCCAGTCCCAGAGCACATTGAGTGAATCCCCATCAAGCCATGTCCATAAAAAGGGCTCCAAATAGAATCACAGCTTTAAAAGTTCCTTGAGGCGTGGTCTAATCTCTGAAAAGAATATGGATGGTGAGGGGCACCTGGCTGGCCCAGTCAGTACAGCATGCGGCTTCTGATCTCTGGGTCATGAGTTCAAGCCCCACGTTGGGTGTAGAGCTCACAAAAATACTAATACTAATACTAAAATTCTAAAAATATAAAATAAATAAAAGTAATATGGATACTGAAACTACAATACCTCATCAAATAAATATCTGACATGAGACTACCAAAGAGGCAAGCTGAAGGCCAGAGAGACCCTTAAAACAAACATCCAGCATTGCTCCTGCCCAGTTTGCCTTTGAGAAATTACATCCGAGTAACACACACCTCAGTTGACCTTCTGTACAGTAGCATAAAAGTCAGAACCTATGCTTGTATCTCAGCGGAAATGTTGCATGAACCAAGCACATGGGATCAGATTCCAGCTTAGACAATATATTCTCAAAACAACCCTCACCATAAGGATGGTGAAATACCACAGTAGGAGCAGGTTGCTAACTAAGACAAAGGATTACAAGAGTCAGTATAAATAATTGAATTTAGGAAATTATCAAGGAAGTAAAAAGACCAAAAAGCAAGGCTAACCCAGGACAGGTTGTCTTTTGTTCTTTTGTAGAAATGTGTAGCCAGAAACCACTAGCTGCACTGCCTTGGACACTAGTAAAATTCCTGTAGAGTGTTTTATAAAGGTAATGAACTTGTGTGCCTCACTGAACAGGCCTGCTATTAAATCTTCCCTAAAAAATGGGATGAGATTGCTGGGGTGTTTTGTGAGCAGTGTGAGCTTTGCCTGTAGCATAGTCAGGAATTTTAATCGCTGGCCCCAAAATTATGATTTTCACTAAGTAAAATAAAATTGAAAACAACCCGGTACACACTCCATATCATCAATTTTTAATCTGCCTTATTTTTAAGATTTCCCTTGTTAGGAGTAGATTTGGGGGAAAGGAGTAAAGAAGAAATCTCAGATGACAAATGTCCAGCCCTGACAACGCAATCACAAACAAATTAAATGTCCATCTCTGTCACAGCTGGCAACCCCAGCCTGGCCTGGGGGAAATCCTCTATGTGGTTCAGAACAAATGTATTGGAGGCTAATCAAAATCTAATGAATCCCTCAGGAAAATAGCTTCCTTAGTCCACATCTATGAGAATTATACTCAGTTTGGGGGAGGTGTCTACCAGTTGTTTTCCGATACAGCAATTGTTTTGTGAATAACACAACTAGACACCCCCAGAAAGACATTTCAGCTAAGTCTATTATTCAAATCTATGCTTCACTCACCGACGTGTCAAGGTGATGCATTTGTTGATCTGTCTCACAATACATTTTATTACTGACATGTACAGAGTAAAAGACCAGAGGAGGAAAGTCGGGCAGGGCAAAAGAAAGAGAAGCAATTTTTGACTTCCAAACAAAGCCCGCCTGTAACTACTGGGTCTGACTAGCTCTGCCGGTTTCTTTGTCTAAAGGAATGAAAAGGAAAAAACAAAAGAGAGGGGCGGATAGGGTGAGTTGGGAACATTAAGTTAACCTGCAGAGAGCCAGGGACAGGAGAAGGGCAAAGAAACAAGAAAAACGCATCAAAAGAGTTATCATCAACATGAATCAGATTTGTCCTGCATCCTGATTCTTTTCTGACCTCACACTGCTGGAAGACTAACTCTTTCCATACAAAATAAAATCTATCGTAACTATGTCAGATATTTCTCACATACCTGCTAAGTACCAGGCACTTTACACACATTATCTTGGAATCTCACCATCACCTGGCAAGGAAGTAGTTATTACTCCCATTTTATAGATGAGAAAACCGAGCTTCAGAGAGGTTCAAACCTTGCTGAAGGCCCACTGCAGAGCTAGTATGCGGCAGACCGAAATTCAGACCCAGAGCCTGAGCCATTGCCATAAGTGAATCCCTTCCACTCTTTCTCTCTCTCTCTCTCTCTCTCTCTCTCTCTCTCTCTCTGTCTCTCTGGGCTTCTCAAGAGTTCTCTCTCAGGAGGCTCCCATTTAAAACATAGTTCCAGGGGCGCCTGGGTGGCTCAGTCGGTTAAGCGTCCGACTTAGGCTCAGGTCACCATCTCACTGTTCGTGAGTTCGAGCCCCGCGTCAGGCTCTGTGCTGACCGCTCAGAGCCTGGAGCCCGTTTCAGATTCTGTGTCTCCCTCTCTCTCTGACCCTCCCCCGTTCATGCTCTGTCTCTCCCTGTCTCATAAATAAAACGTTAAAAAAAAAAAAAAAAAAGACATAGTTCCACATTTAAGTCCCTTATAGCTCCACATTTAAGACAAATTCAAAGCTGCCTCATACCAAAGCATCCCTACTACAAGCCATGTCATCAGTAAGCTAGGGAAAAATCACTTGCTTTCCTACTTGGCAGATTATATAATTAGTCAAAGCAAAGTGGGGCAAAGGCACGTAGAAGGAAAGACCGGTTTAGGGCTACACTTCTCTTATGTATATGCAGCTTTTGCACAAAGACTTATTGTTCTCACCTTTTTTGGCAGATGGAAAAGTGTTGGGTTCCAACATCACTTTAAGGTTTACAGTCCCTGGAAGGCTCAGATGAAAATGAGGCAACATCCATATGGTTCCAGGGTTCTTTTTTTTTTTTTTTTTTTTTTTGTTTCTTTAACAAAGAAGCTTACTACATACCTCTAATTAAAGTATATACATTAGCATTGGAAATGGTAATTAAAGGATTTATACACATCTAGAGTCCTCTGACAACACATTCATTCATGTTACTATCTAAATGGTCGATTTGTTCCCATGGGAATTTACAATTTAAATGCCATTTTATGGTCCATTCCAAAGACATGTTTTGAAGGGAGTGGAGACATCTCTGGAAAAAAAAAAAACCTAGAAATTTAATTTTGGGTTAGAATGATTAATTTCTCTTTTAATTGCCTATAATCGTTCTTTCTTTTTTAATATGAAATTTATTGTCAGATTGGTTTCCTCCTGTAATCTTTCTAAGAACTATATCAGTAATCTTTGCTAAGAGCCATTTTGGCATCCACATGTTAGCCCCTAAAGGGACAATGTGATATCACTGAGTGTCAGAGCAGCATGGGAGCAGAGCTTGGGAACTAGAATGAGAAATACAACAGCCTCGGGGCACCTGGGTGGCACAGTCGGTTAAGTGTCTGACTTTGGCTCCGGTCATGGTCTCACAGCTTGTGAGTTCGAGCCTGTGTTGGGCTCTGTGCTGACAGCTCAGAGCCTGGAGCCTGCTTTGGATTCTGTGTCTCCCTCTCTCTCTGCCCCTCTGCTGCTCTCTCTCTCTCTCTCTCTCTCTCATGAATCAACATTAAAAAAATTAAAAAGGGGCGCCTGGGTGGCTCAGTCGATTGAGTGTCCAAGTTTGGTTCAGGTCATGATCTCAGTCTGTGAGTTCGAGCCCCGCATCAGGCTCTGTGCTGACAGTTCAGAGCCTGGAACCTGCTTCAAATTCTGTGTCTCCCTCTCTGCCTGCCCCTCCCCTGCTCATGTTCTGTCTCTCTCTCTCTCAAAAAATAAATAAACATTAAACAATTTTTAAAAATAAATTAAAAGAAAAAGAAATATAATGGCCTCAAATTCTAGCTGGCTGTTGACTTAGGGTACATTATTTAAATCCCCTGAGTCTCAATTTCCTCCTGTGTAAAGTGAGATCAATATGTTTCACAGGGTGGTTTTCAAGTTTGAATAAGGTAAAGTATATAAAGCCCAACAGAATGCCGTGACACATAGCAGGGTCAAAAGCTGTTCCACTCTGGGTTTGTTTTTTTTTTTCCCCAGATTCTAGCAATGTTCATGCAGTCAGTATTCAACAAATGCTTTTGCACTTCTAGGTAACAAGGCACAAGTCTAAGATTCTTAGCATGAAAATGAGTTACTGTCTTTTTTTTTTTTATTTATTTATTTTGAGAGAGAGTGTGTGCATGCATGCACACAGTGGAGAAGGGGCAGAGAAAGAGGGAGAGAGAATCTCAAGCACTGAAAGTGCAGAGTCCCATGTGGGGCTCGAACTCACACACTGTGATACCATGACCTGAGGCAAAACCAAGAGCTGGTAGCTTAACCAACTGAGTCACCCAGGTGCCCCAACTACTGTCTTTTTTTATTCTTAAAGAGCTAATGGGATAATGAAGGACTTATTTATATACTACTTATACATATATAGAAATGTTTCTCTTAGACAATGTGATAAGTAAAACTAATTGCTAATATTTATTGAACACTTCCATTGTGGTGAACACGGTGCTTTACACTATTTGGTTTAATGTGTACTACCTTAACGTTATGGAAAACATAAGTAAAATGTGATGAAAACCCGGAGAAAAAAGTTATTCATACTAAGAAAGGAAATAACGAAGTCTCTTCCAAAATATTTGCGATACTTAGATCAGGCTTTAAAAGATGACTCGGACTTTAACAGCCTGATGTGTTTAATAGCCCAAGAAGGGAGGCCTGCTCCAGGTGGAGGGAACAGCAACAGCAAATGTGAAGATCATAAAAGAACTCGGAAAAGCACAAGTATCCCGGAGTGGCCACTGGACAAGGAGATGAGGCTGGAAAGACACACTGTAGAAAGCACAGAGGCCATGCTAAGGACATTAGATCATTCCCCATGGGAGAACCTAACTGGGCCTAACTTTCAAGAAACCTTGGCAGTGGATGAGGTAGATGAGAGAAAGAACCAACTGGACGTAGGAAGCCCCATTCTGGGCCTAGAAATGAGGGTCAAAAGAGTGCGTACATTCACTGTTATCCTTGCCAACAAGTGGGGGTAAATGCAATTCCTTCCAGTGGTATTGGTGTGGAGAGGGGGAAATAAATGATTTGAAATAAATTTGTAGCAGTCACTATCTTCCAGGAAGATCAGAGTGCTAGGAGCCTAAACTTTGGATTTCAAAAACCTCCAATAGGCAAAGAAAAGGTTGTTTAATAGACTTAAGAACCAGAGAGCAGCGATGGGTCAAGTCTAGACCTTAGGAAGAGTCATACTAGGATTTCTAAACTTATCTGAAGTTTTATTAGCTACGCATCCCACTAGTAAAAAGCCAATCACTGCAAAGCATCACCTCCTAAAGGCTTTGTGGCTTTTTCATTTTTTTCTTGTTTGCAGTGGGTAGAAGCGTAGTTGGTATCATTTACATATTGAATACTCCTGAGCTCCTCAAGAAAAGGTTCTTCTGTTTATTCCCATCCTTGTTCCCCCAGCCCCTACACTACACATGGGACATGGAGAATGCTGAGTAACTCAACAAATGTTTAATTATTTAATCAATCAATTCAAGACAGGAGACAGTAAGAAGCTAGACTAGACTTTGGTTAGTTCTAGCAACATGGGAACCACTCGTTTAGCATTTCAGACCAGGGGACTCAGGAAGGTCCATTTCTAGGCTCTCCCTGCATCTCTGAAAAGAGAGTTCCCAGGAGAAGGCTATTTTCTTCTCTCCAAGGCCTGTACAAAATGCAACAGAACCCTTATTCCTAAATATTAGCTAGTTATTCCACTCCTCTCTACCTTCTAAGTATTGGCATTTGTGCACTGGTCTCCCCTAAACAAGAAAATACCTGACATACAGTAATATATACAATTTATATATCTTTTTAGATAGACAGGTCTATACATGAAGTCTAGAAGTTGTTGCAAAACTCATTTTCCTCCTTGAATCTCCTGTCTATAATTGAGTCTCTCCTCTGTGATGTCCCTCTGTCTTACCTTCCATTTATGCCTCACCCTTCTTCTACACAGTGTCCTGGCTTTTTCCTCTTGGCCTTGGACATGGGCTTTTAGTCAAATGGTTCCATCCAGTTTTCTCTCCACTAAAGCTGTGTATGGCTCTCGCAGTTCCAGGAGAATTGAGAAGATGAAGGGGAATAACCACTCCTAGTCTAAGCTCAGAATTAAATATGTAAAAGACGAGTCTCCCATGTGGTTGATTGCATATTAAAGCAGAACTCCATTGTTATGCTTATAGAGTCATTTTGATTTGTTTATTTTTCCAAAGAATATCTTCTGTCATCATTAATAGGTATGTGCCAGGGCTCCAGAAAGTATGATTAGAACCCCAGCCCAAAAGAGTTGGAGGTGAAAATTTTATCTTGATGCAATAATATAAAGATATAAAGTAGCAAAAGTAATATGTTTTATGACTTTATGATGGGATTTCTCATGTTTTAATATTAAACATCTATCTAACAAATACTACTCAGTGGCTCTATCTTGAAACTCAGCTTACCCGGATGGCATATATCGTAAGCAGTACTGACATGCTTCAGTTAAACACAGGGGCTCAGACATGGTCTTAATTTCTATGAAAGGACCAAAAAAAAAAAAAAAAAAAAAAAAAAGCTGGGGCACAGAGGACCTTGGTAAAATTATGTTCCATGGAACATAGCATTACTTTTAATTTTGCCCTCCCTGGGCACTTTACAGACCAATTTTGTTTCTAACAAAGGATGATTGCTGACTTATCTCCATATTTAAAAGAATAAAACCAGAGAAAGTAGAGCTAAATTTCAACTGAAAAGATTTAGATTAAGCATAAAGCAAAGCTTCATGGTTGAATTTGAGGGTTCTTTAAAGTTTAAGCGGAAGAAAGGAGTTAGTCACACAGAGATAAGACTTCAAGTCTTGTAAACACTCAAATCTTGTTGTAGGACACAGAAGAAGATTAACCATAGAAAACAATGCAAGGAAGGCAGTTTCTTGAGCACTCCAGGCTTCTGCACATTCTATTCCCACTACTTAAAATGCTTTTCCCATTTGGCAAACTACTATTAATCCCTCAAAACCCAGATCAGATGTCGCCTTCTTTAAGAAGCTGTCCTTATGCCTCATCACAGTTATAGTTAATCATTCCTTTCCCTGTACGGAGGACATAGTTCTGTTATGGCACTTTTTCTACCAAGTTGTATTCATTTGTCCATATGTCGACTTCTCTACCAGAAATATTAATTCCTCGAAAGCAGGCCAATGCCTTATTGATCTTTGAGGAAGTAAAATATTGGAGACGTAACAGGTATGTTTTTCACATTGTGGCATTGAAGAAGCAAGAACTAAATATGCAAAATTGCCAAGCAGTTCTTAGAACGCACTCTGCACAGCCTGAGAAGTCACACAAGATTCGGTCTTCAGCACCCTTAGTCTCCTTGGGCAATTTCTTTCAGTTCTTTGATTTCAGCTGTTTTTCTTCTGATTACCACATCTACATCTCCAGCCCTCAACTTTTCTCCAAGTTCTAGACTTGCATCCCCAGCAGCCAGCTGAACATCTATTTCCACATGAATAGCCCATGAGTACCTTGAATTTCAATACACCCCCCAAAAAAACCTTTTAATTCCTTTTCCACAAATTTACCCATCTTGCTGTGTCCTCTGCTTGGGTTCGTCACCACCACCACCACCACCACCACCACCCACTGCCCCGTATGACAAGCTAAACACCTAGAGTCAGCTTTCTTCCCCACTCTATTATTTACCCTGTTCATTTGGTTGCCAAGTCCTTTCAATCTGCCCATTCTCTCTCTCTCTCTCTCTCTCTCTCTCTCTCTCTCTCTCACTTGGGTCTTCTCTTTTCCATTTCTACTGAATTACTTCAAGCTCTCAATATATTTCTCCTAACCAATGCAATAAGCTACTAAAAGGCTTCCTGCTTCCAGCGTTTTTAACCCAATTCCCACTATGCTGCAAATTACTTTCCTAAAACAAAAATATATTCCTATCAGTCCCCTGCTTAAAACAACACTGATGGCTCCCCACTGATCCAACTCCTCAGCCTGACACCCCAAGCCCCTCACTATCTCTCCTTTTCCTGTCATCCATCATTTTTTCATTCTATCCCACATGGTGCGTGCACCACACACACACACACACACACACACACACACACACACACACACGTAGCCATACCTACCTACTCTTCAAATCCCCTCTATGCCCTGTCCCCAAGGTCTTTGCTCAAGTTGTTCTACCTGGAAAGTCCTCCCTCTCTCACTTCTCTCCTCTCTCTCCATGTCCCGGTCAATGTCTTACTGATATTTCTAAGCCAGCATTTCTTAACCTGTACTCCAGATCCTTAAAAGGCCAGTGATCAAATAAGGGGATTTGTGAACTTGAATTAAAGAAAAATTACATCTTGACTCTCACTAATTCCTAACTGAAATGTAGCATTTCTTTCTATCGTGAATTTAGGGAACAAACTATAGAACCATTAGAAGTACATGTGACTCTGTAAAATAGAAATCAGACCTATCCACATCACATTATGGTTGCTCCAAATATCTTGAATTATCACATATGCTCATCACTACTTCAAAATTACAATAGTTATTAGATATGCAATTGGATTTTTTTTTATTTAAAACTTTTTTTTTTTTCAGAGAGAGAGAAAGATGAGGGGAGAGGGGCAGAGGGAGAGACAATCTTAAGCAGGTTCTACACTCAGTGCAGAGCCCAACACATGGCTCAATCCCACAACCCTGGGATCGTGACCTGAGCCAAAATCTAGAGTCAAGCAGTCAACTGACTGAGCCACCCAGATGCCCCTATTTAATACCTTTATAAAGAAGTACACCTATTACGATTTCACAATTGTTTTTGATATTTCAACAACCGTGTTTCAACAAAATTGGTTTCTATTGTAATCTTGTGTCTTATTTAATATGTTTCAAAACATTATTCTGAGAATGGATCAATATGGATAAGAAAAGGCTAAGGATGCCTCTTTAAGTTTATCCCAAATTCTACCTCCACTAAGAAGTTTTCCCAGATCACTCCACCCCTACCACACATGGTTTAAATTAATAACTCCTTCCAGCTTAAACCCAACAATGATTAGTTGAAACTCCCTCTGAAGGCACTCATCACCCTGCCAATCCTTGTAGTTATTTATTAGTCATTTACCAGGTTTTAAGGTCCTGAGGATAGGAACATACAGTTCCCATTTTTTTAGTCTCTACTAGTGTTTGTGTTCATGATAGGTGATGAACTTAAATTGCACTGAACATGTTCCTTTTTCAGGGAACGTTTTAGGTTGAAGGAATTCAAATTGAGAAAATAGATATGTTGCTGAGGCATTTCTGTGGCTGAAGTGAGCTTGCCAGCTTGTAACTCGAACTGAATAGCTCTGTCCTCCCACCTGATTTCTGCATCTCAGAACAAAAGGGGGGAACATGGGCAAGGACAGAAAAGGTGACTCTAGAAATTTTCTTTTAATAATCCAGACACGTGGCAATGAATGATTTTATATATATATATATATATATATATATATATATATATATATATACATATATATATATATGGTTTTATTTATAGCTCCATCATGCAACTAACAGCTTAAATGAGTTGAATTTGAACACTCACAAGATAACAAGAAAACATTTGGAATACTGACCATTCAAAGATCATCTATGCTTCAGGGTCAAAAAAAGTATTTTTGGAACAATGATTTTTATTGTTACTTGCTACTGCATGGCATAAGGTCTTTGTGCAAGGATATAAAACAGTTCCTCCCCAATGAAGGTGTTTTATGTTCAGTGATACCCAAATCCATAACCTTAATAGTGTGGTTTAAAGAAATAATGTACCATAACACAGGCATGGGACACTCATCTCTGAATAATTAAATGAGATTGATAAAAATCAACACCAGATAAACACCCTTTGGACAATAGGCCTCATATATGATGCTTGAGAGAAACAGAAGTTGAGAATAATAAAGAAGACCTAAAAGAAAATACTGTGAAAGATTTCAATCTAACACAGAGATAAATATTACAACTATGTGTTTAACCAAATAATCAGGAATTTGGTCATCCTTTTATTTTATCACTAGTACAGAGCTTAACACATAACAAATGGCCTTGAAACCATCTGCCAGGAATATACATTTGCATGCTGATATTTTATGATTCACAGTTTGTAGTTACTTCTGCAAACTCCCAGCTCATTTTCTTCTTCCAGTTTTATCTATTATAGTGCTCCCCAACACACTCCTGCTTCTTCTGATGACTGGCAAAGGAACTACTAATTCTGCTAGTAGTAGTAGTAATAATAATAATAATAATAATAATAATAATAAATACCCGATGTCTACATAATGTTTTATAGCTGTCAAAGTTTTAGCTGCTAATGTTTCAGCTTCACTCTCATAAGAAACTGTGAAGACAGGATTATTATATTGAATATATGTATAAAAGGACCAAAACTCATGAAAGTCAAGCTGTTTGCCCAGTTCCCACAACTTGTGAATAACACAGTCAAAGCATGTAACTAGGACTAATGAGTCCAAAGTCACTTTCCTTTCCATGTTTTCATTCTAACTCAGGGAAGAGTTGAAAATCAAATAACTCTATTTGGATGATTTCTGAATCTAATTTCAGCTCTCCACCAATCATTGTGGTTAGGGGCACGACAGACCACAGGTATGCAGCAGGCACTTAATCATTTGTTCATCTATTTATGCAACAAACAATTCTTTAGTGCCTCATATTTGCCAAGCATATAAAACCATTTGGCAGGTCCAATTGTCCTTAAGTACTTAGGGTATTTACATCACAAGGAAAGGAAAGGAAAGGAAAGGAAAGGTCCAACTCAGAAGATCTACTGAGTTCACGGACCCACCAAAAGGTCCTCTAATTGTAAGAAACTTTCTTGGTAGTTGGTGCATCCCCAACATTGGTTTCTTGGCCAGACAAAATAGTAAACCAAAATAGACTTCAACATTACATCCTGAGGGAACTGGTGGAAGTTGGTGCCACCCTTAAAGACCTAAAAGACTTAAGGTCGGGGGGGAGGGTCCCCTACCATATCTCTATTTAATTTGCAAGTCTGGTCCCTGCAAAAGCAGATAGATCCCAGAGGATCAAACAGTAGACTACCACAAACTGAACCAAGCAATCTCAATTGTAGTTACTGTGCCAGATATGTATCTTTGCTAAAGCACATTAGCACAGCCTCAGGTACAAGGTATGCAGCCACTGATCTGGCTTATGCATTCTTTCCATCTCTGTCAGGAACGGTTCTGGGGCACGTGGGTGGCTCAGTTCGTTAAGCACCTAACTTCAGCTCAGGTTGTGATCTCACAGTTCAGGGGTTCAAGTCCCGCCATCCGGCTCTATGCTGACAGGCAGAGCTTGGAGCCTGCTCCAGATTCTGTGTCTCCCTTTCTCTCTGCCCCTTCCCTGCTTGTGCTTTTTCTCTCTCTGTCTCTCAAAAATAAATAAATGTTAAAAAAGAAAGAAAGAAAGAAAGAAAGAAAGAAAGAAAGAAAGAAAGAAAGAAAGAAAGAGAAAGGAAGAAAAAGAAAGAGTTCTCACAACAATGAACATTCACAGTCGTGCCCCAGGGCTGTGCTAACTCTCTCACCCTAATCATAAAGTGATCTAAAGGGACCCAGATCACCTGGGCACAGCTGCAAAACATCACATTTGGTCCACCATACCAGTGATAAGTAAATAGGACTGGATGTTGAGAATCAGCAGTGTGTTGGAAGCTTTAGTAATAAACAAAACCTTCAGGTGAGTAAAGATAAGAAAGGCGAAATGCCCAGAAGGCGTATTTGAAGGCCTGAAAAGCATAATCCACTCTTGCACTATTGTTCTGACCCCTATGCCAGGAAACATGAAAGGTTGCCAGCTTTGAGGGGATCCCAGAGCTGCAAAAGGCTGTGCCGCAGATCTAGGTCATGGTACAAGCAGTCTTACCACTGAGGCCAGAGGACACAACAGACCTTGTGGGTTTACAGGTATCTGGGAGTGAGGGAGATGCTCTGTGGAGTCTATGAGAAACTCCAGTATGAGGATCCTAGGATTCTGAAGCAAAGCCACCCTATCAGGAGTGAAAAATCAGACATCTTTCCAAAAAACAAACAAAACAAACAAACAATAACAATAGCAACAACAACAACAAAAAAAAATAGCTCTTAGCATAAAAACAGCTCTTAGCATGCTACGGGGCCTTGGTAGAAATGGAATGCCTGACCATAGGGCAATGGTAACCTTGCTGTCAGGACTGCCCACCATGAACTGGCCCTTGTCCAGCTGCAACAGTGGGAGCTGTGGTTCATCCCACTTTCTTCTTCAAAGTATCCACCCACGAAGAGAGGCCCACCAAAACCCTGAAAATGCTATCTCTAGAACTTACACAAGGCAAATAGACCTGAGTGGCACAAGGATTGGACTTCAGCTTGGGTTCACTGACTAATCAAAGAAGGTATAAAGTCCCATCCCCTTTGTTCACAGCCATTTGAGATCCAGAACTCCTGTAGGGTCAGCTGCAGTCTGTTTTCGACATCAGAGCTTTCATTTTCCCTCTTCCCCTCCTGCATTCTTCACTCTCCTACAGGTGTTAACCCAAGAATACTCCCCAGTAAACTTTCTGCATGCTGATCTCAGAATTTTCTTTCCAGGGAATCTGACTTTAAACAGTTATAATCAGAGTGGCAATCTTTCCTTGATATACTCCCTTAACAAGAAAATCTTTTTTATAATATGGGATTAAAGGAGAGTTTTGAATATCAAATCTCACATAGCTACCCTTAATGGTCAATCCACAGTTCAAGAATTTAACCTAATTGTCTTTTAAAAACTAAAGTTACAATTAAAAAGTACCTATACTTCATGTTTTTGTAGCTCTTTATTCAGCCATTTCATTATTTTATAAACATATTTCCCCACTCTATGGAATCAACATCATGGCTACATTTTCATACCTTTCTTCCTTCATAAAAATATAAAAACCAATGCCTTTTATTTCATTTATCCCTTAAGTCTTTCTACTGAGAAATAATTACAAATTCCCAAAACTCCAGTTGCCAATGTTACCAATCCACTAGAGCCTAATGGTGAAAGTAGACATTAAACAAATGACATAAATGATCATTTAGGTAATGATTGTGATAACTGAGCTAAAAAAACCAAAACAAAACAAGACAAAAAGCCAAGGTGGTATATGCACACACAACAGAAGGCCCTAACATAGCCTGAGGTACCTGGGTTTCCTTGAGGCTAAGATATCTAAGTCTATCCAAAGAATGGATGAGCTTAGCAAGATGGGAGAGGGGGAAAAAAAGATGTACGGCACAGACAAGAGAATAAGATATAATAGAATTTCAAGATGGATGGAGGAGATGAATATCTTCCTTGGTGTTTCTTTCTTAGCCCTTCACAGTATGTTCAAAATACTAAGCACTTAGGTTTCAGGGGCCTAATAAAGCCAGTAAAAGAGTATTCTTTGGTCTTTGGCCCCATGTGCAAAATGATATGAGTCACCATTTCCAGTTGAAACACAGGAGATGTCCCCATCTTCTTGGGTTTTTACAATATCACTGCCACAGACCAATTTGACCATGTCACATTTTTGCAACCACAAGTTCTAATTGCTTAATAGAAGAGCCTATCGTCTATAATCTAGTAGTTTAAATGCCAAGGAACAAAGAACATATATTATACAGATGTGGAGATGTTCCACCACTTTTGCCTCTCTGCATAAAAGCCAAATTCCATCCCAACCCCACTACATTTCTTAAGGACAAGACTCACATAAAAGTCAGGTCTTACCCATCTCTGTATCCCCAGCACTTAGCACAAAACCTGATACACAGTAGATGCTACATTTAATGAATCAATTAAATCAAAGTTTTAATAAGTCATTTCTATTAAATCATACATTAAAATAATACCTGACTGAACATGGCAGGAATATTTTATCAACTCCAAAATTTAAAGAATCTTTAAACCATTTTTAAACAGCTGAGCTTAATTTACAATTAAAAAAAAACCTTCCATATAATAATTTGTGGTTAACTATTGCCTTTGTGTATAAGTAGTAACAGATACAAGAAATAGACAATGCTTCTTCCTAAAATCAAGCTCTTGAAATGAATCCAAGCAAGAATAATCCATCCTGTTGATTCCTTAGCAGAGATTTCGATAAAGAACTCCTGGGAAGCATTCAGGAACTCATATAATTTCAGCACCAAGTTATGTTAGCAGAGGCCTAGAATACCTGGATGATATTTCAACTCCTCACTAGCCTGTCTGTCACTCCACTGTCTGATGATAGGTGCATGTCTTCTGAAAGTGCCACCACACCTTTAAACCAGCTCTTTCTCATTTTTGTTAAAGTATGAAAACAACTGCTACATGATTTCAATCATTGTCCTGTCATCACATTCTCAACAAGTTATTGGGGGGCCCAAGTGGCATTTTGTACTACCATATACATTTCAGCAATGTGTAATTCTCCTTTTTAGTGGCTGCATAATATAAAAAAGGCATCACAGAAGATATCACTATGACATTATGATAAAAGGAGTTTTTATTTTAAGAGAAAAGAGAGAAATCACAGCAAATGTGGTACAAACCTTCTTGAGAACAAAACAAAAAGTAATTATGACAATGAAAGCATGGTGTATTGAAGATGACCTCATGCAGGACAATTCCACAGAGAAAATAAAAATCCTACATTAAATATTAACTCTAAATGTGTGTGTCCTTCAAGTTAACTATTAACTAGTGATCTAGTAAGCGAGCAATGTCAAGTTAGTGCTCTCATGCTCTTGATGATAGACTGTGAAAAAAATCTTAAAACTCACATGATGTTTTAGACCATAATTCCATGAATGTGTACTAGCATTAAAATCATGGATGGAAAAAATGCAAGCATAGAAGTTACCATGGATGCCTGTGCCCTACTTAACAAAACAACTAATAAACAATATTTCTCTCACTCAACTATATAATTATATTTAGTAATATGTGTAATATGTATAATATATTGCACATATGTGTGAAATATTCACATACTGATTTAATAACAAATGCACAACTTGAAAACATTAGAAATTGATTTAAGGTGTTCTGTTTTAAAGCTTTAATATAACATACTTTCAAGATTGGGGAACTTACTGTCACACAGGAACACTTATTGAAACACACATTTTTAACACCAGGCCAGAGCAGACAGCTTCGATTAGGAAACCTAGAGGATATTTCATTTGATTGCACCAAAAGATGAAAAGGCAAGAAAGAAAAAGGATGAAACAATTTCAGATGCTTTCAATGCATTTATCAAATCAGAATGAACTGCTTTTGACTGTGGGTGTAATAAGTCAGAAGGTATTCACTAAACCAAAAGGCAAGAACTTCTGTTCCACTGTGACTAATTCAACTTAATGAAATTATTAAAAAAAAAAAACTATACATATGAGATATAAGAAGAAAAGGGAAGATGATAGAAAAGCAAGCAGCAGCTAGTATATTTCATGAGAAGACAATGGCCACAATTTTGAACCGATTAATGTTAGAATTTCTGCCTGACCTTGAATTTGACAAAACTCAACATAAAGGCCAAGCTTATAAAAGGACTTCAATTATAAGAGGTTATCTAAAAAGTGCTTAAACCGGTTTTCAAGATGAAATACTAACTGAAGTTTGTATTTATTTCGTAAACAACCATGTTAACCTTGCTATTTGCACTGCCAATGACATCTTCCCAAGACTATAGAATCCCTACACTATAAATCTTTATAGATAAGCAGCTCATTCCTTGTTTGTCAAAGTGTGGTAGGAAGTTGTACCAAGAAAATAATATAGAAATGAATCAAATGCAATACTGTATATTACAAAAACAAAAAATATTATAGCACATGCCATGTGCTTCGTAATACTTCTTTATTCCTTAGAAACAAAATTGACATCACAGTAACCAACACTTATACCTCCAAGAATGGTCTTAAGAGCTAATAAAAAAAAAGAGCTAATAAAAGATTACAGTATTAATAATCCTTGGCATATGTTTATTGCTTTATGGTTTGCAAACCCCTTTGGCCAGTGTTCTATGAGTTGATTTTTACAATGGCCCTGTGAGACAGGTGACTTAGAGAGGTGACTTGATTTGTCCAAGGTCATATAGCTAGTAAGAGGCAATCTTAGAATTCAAACACAGTCTAGTTTTCTCCAGGACAATTGAACTATATCTCTGAAGTTATTATGTCTCTTCAGGGATAGGAGATATGCAAAAAGAGAATATTGCAATGTCAACACTCATAAGATTTTATTTGATCTATTATAAAGAAACACAAGGCCACAATTCTTTTAGCATTTAATATTTCTTCAAATTATCTTCTACAGATTTAAGGTTTCAATTGAGTAATATTGCATAGAATTCCTTCTACAGTAGGAGCCTTCTTATCAAATGTAATCAGGGCCAGTATTAAGTTGTTAATTGAAAGAAATCAGTGAAAGTATGAAATCATTAAAAGATAATAAATACTTTGAATATTTTATTTTGTTAAAACATATAAATGTTTTATATGTTTTATATAAAACATGATATAAAATATTTATTCACCCATTTATTAAAATGTAGAACCAAAGACTTTTGTTTGAGAATGGGCCCAGTGATTGCCATCCTAAATGTCTGTCTTATAACAACCCCATCTATAATTTATCATACACAATTTTCAGTTTCAATTTATTCAATTTGAAGCAAGAACTTAATTAGTTGAGGAGAAACTAGATTTGCCTGGCCTCAAAGTATCTCACCTAAGACAGATATTAGCTAGAAAGAGAAAGATAGAAACTTTATAGAAACCCAGAAGACACCACCTTAACCAAGTGATGACATCACCAGCAATAATATATCAACATCATGAACCACTTGATAAGATGCACCGAGTGGCAGAACATCACTTTTGTGGTATTTTTGCCCAAAATGCATAACCTCATTCCATCTTTTTTTTTTTTAATGCTTATTTATTTTTGTGTGAGAGAGAAAGCGCAAGAACAAGCGGGGGAGGTGCAGAGAGAGAGGGGGACAGAGGATCTAAAGCAGCTTCGTGCTGACAGCAGAGAGCCCGATGTGGGACTCCACCTTGCGAATCAGGAGATCATGACTTGAGCCAAAGTAGGACCTTAACCAAATGAGCCACCCAGGTGCCCCTAACCTCATTCCATCTTGAGGAGTACATGTGACAAACCCAAATTGAGGGACATTCTATGAAATAACTGATCAGTTCTCTAAAAGTATCATGGTTATGAAAAACAAAGGAAGATTGTGGAACAGTTACAGATTGGAGAAGATTAAAGAGAAATATCAGCTAAATGCAATGTGGGATCCTGGATTGCATGCTGGAACAGAAAAAGGAAATTAGTGGAAAAACTGATGAAACTCAAAGTCTGTAGTTTAGTTTATAGTGTTGTGCCAACGTTAACTTCCTGCTTTTGTAGATTGTACTATGGTTATATAAGATTAACATATTAGAGGAAACTAGTAAAGGGTATACAGGAACACTTTGTGCCATTTTTATAAATTTGTAAGTCCGAAATTAGCTCAAAATAAAAAGTTGAAAACAACCAACACACAAAAACATAGGCAAAGCAATCTGATGGTGTACCAGTAAGAAGGCAGCCCCCAATAGAAAAAAAACAAGCTGAGTAGGAAAAGAAAAGGAAACAGCCAGCAGTAAACATCAGGAAAAGAGGTTCTAACACAGAAATTAATCAAAGAAATGCAACTTAAAACAAGGAAATATTTTTGTCTTCATATTGGCACATTAGTTTTATGCATAAAATTCAGTGTTCTATGTGTAACTGGTCAGTATGTGAAGGTATGGCAAGAAAGGCATTCATAACACTACAGGTGAGAATGTAAACTGGTAAAAACTTTTTGAGAGAAAATTTTAAAATTTACATGTGTAGATCTTAAAGGCCAGCATTTCCATTTCTTAAGAATTTATTTTGAAGAAATAAATGTCAAGAATACAAAAGATGTTCATTGTAGTGTTATTTATAATCATGAGAATTTTTAAACAACCTAAATGTTCATCATTAGGAAAAGGTTAAATTATTATAATGTACCATATAATAGAATATTATGCAATGAATTGTAAGCACCTAGATTTATAGTCTAGAATTATTACGTGAAATATGGTTATAAAAGAACGTTTATTGCAATTACTAATTATAGTACAATTTACACTATAAAACATCTATAGTATATATGAATACACAGAAAATGTGAGCATACATACATACACACACACACACACACACACACACACTTGGTTTCTTTTTATTTTTCTTTTGTAATTGTATATCTTATGTTTTCTATAATCAACATGTATTACTTTTGCAATAATTTTGTTTTTATTTCATGGCCCACCCAACCTTCATTTACTTTTTAAGGATCTCAGTTTGTGTGAGGAGGGCCATTATCTCCATTCGGGGAAGGGACCGAAAACTATCTATGGGATGTGTCTGCACTTTCAGGAACTGTCACTAGGTGTTATAGTGTTTCTCTAGCAGATATTCAAGACTTTTTTTTTTTTTAAGATTGTGTGTGTGTGTGTGTGTGTGTGTGTGTGTGTGTGTGTGTGTTTTAAAGCAATCTCTACACCCAACCTGGGGCTCGAACCTACAACCCCAAGGTCAAGAGTTGCATGCTCAACCAACCAAGCCAGCTGGGCACCCCCAAGACATTTTAATTTAAGGTTGCTATACATACTTCATGCTGTCACCCCAGAGACAATAACCCAGTATCATATTTTTTCTTTCATTTAAAATTCTTTTACCTTCTCCCAAATTACAATTAATTTAATAGTCAATTAAATTGCCTTACAGTAGGCACTCAAGAATTTATTGTTGGGAAAATAAGACATAATTAAAAATAGAAAGGACAGATACATCAAAAATTGAACAGTGTCTTCACATCATTTTGTCATCTTCTAAATAAAGTTGAAGTGGTTTCATGGGGGCTTCAATATGATACTCTGCATTGTGAATCTAAGGAGAGGATCAGCATTTCCCAAATGTATTTCTATTCCTTTTTTTATAAAGCATCTTTGAAGGAATGACATTCCAAGGAATACAATTTGGGAAATCCTGTCCTCAACACTTGTCTGTCTTGTTTAATGTAATCACCCTAGTGTCAACCCAGCTGAAGTTTCAATCTTCCTCACTCCTTTTTGTGGACTTCATCTTGGCTGCATTCATATCCCCCACAGCTATCAACTCCCATATTGGCATTGGCTGTTATGTCACCAGCCAGGTGCTGAAATCTGTCAAATACAAACTCTCTGTACTTAAAGCACTTCTCTCTGTCACTAGGGTCCTCGCAGGTACTGATTAAGTAGATCCTTTTCCTATTCATATCTGATTTCCAGTCTAAACTGTACTCAATTTAAAGGCAAAAGCATGCCTACACCTCAGCTTCCAGTTCATGTGAGATAATAAAATCTCATTTCTCTAGAATGCCTGTGAAATAGAGCTAAGTAAGTTGATTTACCACTGATCAAGATACACTTTGAAAATGTCCTCATTATCTAAAAAGAAGAAAAAGTCAACAGGAAAATAAGCATCCTGTATTATACCTAGTAGTGATAGTCTTATCACTACTAGTAATGGCTTGCAGAAGCAATAATTATTGCCTAACTACCTGTTTGCCTCTTCCACTAGACTGTGAGCTTGCTGGAAATAGGAAATATGGGTAACTCATCTCAGTTCTGCCAACAACCTGCATGGCATCTAGAACACGGTAGGCCTTATTAGATATTTGAAGAATGAATACATTAATAAATGAGTAAATGAGTGCATAAAGTGATATGTTTGTTAATAAATGTTAGAAGGAAGCTTAGTTTTAATAATACCAACATTAAAAATCGGTATAAATACATGTTAACACTAAAATGGCTTTCTCATTCATTTATTCACTCATTCATTCATTCATTCATTCAAAAAATGCTTGTTAGGTTCATACTGTATTTCAGACACTGTGCTAAGGATACAAAGATGAATAATAAATAATTCTGCCCTCAAGAAGTACACAGTGTAGTGGACAGAAATAACGTACATTTATCAAATGCTTTTTCAAATACTTCATGTTTAATATTCATAATAATCCAATGAGATTATTATCTTCCCTATCTGCATTTTAAATCTTTTCAAAGTCATATGTAGGTACAAAAGAATCCTTATAAAAATGTGTAAGGTGGGGCGCCTGGGTGGCTCAGTCGGTTAAGCGTCCGACTGCAGCTCAGGTCACAGTCTCGCGGTCCGCGAGTTTGAGCCCCAGGTCAGGCTCTGGGCTGATGGCTCGGAGCCTGGAGCCTGCTTCCCATTCTGTGTCTCCCTCTCTCTCTGCCCCTCCCCCGTTCATGCTCTGTCTCTCTCTGTCTCAAAAATAAATAAACGTTAAAAATTTTAAAAAAAAAATGTGTAAGGCAAAAGAAATAATGATATACAAAGCTTCTTTGTAGACACCACCCAATTTAAGAACAAGAATGTTTAGGTCTTGTATGTCCCCTTTCATTTCCCCTAAGAGGAAATGCAATCCTAAATTTTCTCTTCATCTTTGCCTTACTTTTATTTATACTTAACCATATTTATATTATTAATAAATATATTATGTGGTTTTGCATGGTTTTGTGCTTTACTCAAGTGGAAACACATTGGAAACTTACTATTTCTGCTCAACTTTATACATTTTGCCTTGTATGTATAAGTCTTAACCCATGTAGATTTGATTTTTTTATATGTGGTATGAGATAGGGTTCCAATTTCATCTTTTCACATTAGATAACCAATTGTTCCAGTGCCATATATTGAAAAGTATATATTTTTCTAATCAATTTTCAGTGTCATTTCAGTCATAAATAAAATTTCCATTTTTGTGTTGGTCTATTTCTGGGCTCTTTTCGCTATTTCATTGGTCAACCTATGTAGCTTTGCACCTAATCCCAGACCATCTGAAGAAATAGAATTTTATAATAAATTTTTAATTTCTGATAAGGAAGTTCTTCCACCCTGTACTTCTTTAGGAATGTCTTGTTTATTTAAATCATTTGCTTTTGCATATAAATTTAAAATTCAGTTTGTCCTATCTCCTTTTACATGTAATTCAACTGAACCTCAAAGTAGCTCACAGTGAATTGTGGTGAAGCCAAAGTTTGAACCAACTCCAGGGTGCCTTCCATGTAATATCCAACATTTCAGAGAACTCTTAAATATCCCTATCAAAAAATAAACTCATAAAGCTACTTCAGATTGTATCGTGCAACTAACTCGTCAGAAGACCCATCAAAATGCAGTATTCTTTAACATAACCATGGTTCCATGGGACCCTTCTGAGGTTTTTTTAATGGATAGTATGGCAAGACTGCTAGATATTTATCAAACGTCCATTAATTCTCCCATTGTTCCTTACTGACAGAATATTTATTTTATTGGACAACGAGGGCAAAGTGCCCAGCTAATAAAAACTAAATTTCCCAGATTCCATTGCAGATATTGTATACGTGGACAGAGGTATCCATATGTCAAGGTTCTGGACAAGGAGATATAAGTAGGTGTTTGAAGGCAGGAAAGAAAAAAAAACATAAAAAAGGAAGGTACAGACTCAGCTGGAATGCCTTTTTTGCCGTTTGTGCTCTTTTTAATTTCTCCCTCATTCATCTTCAAGCACAGGCATGATGGCAGGTGCCACAGCAGCCACTTGCATTTGACCACAAAGGAAACACTATGAGGAACCGCAAGAATCTTAGAAACTTGATATCCTTGGGCTTCTATACCATCCCTACCTTCCTCCAGATCTTTTGTTTTATGAAAGAAAAATAAACTATTGTCTGACTTAAGCCACTATTGTTTGGGGTTTCTATTATACATAGCCAAATGTAATTCCTACTTGATGAAAGAGTAATCAAATTGTACATTTACTCAAAACTATATCTGCTTAAAGTTATCTCTTCCGTAGTATACAGTACAGAGCTTTCAGGCTGATCTGCCCATTAAGTCAAAGCTCTTTTCCAGAACACAAAGGAGGCACCACCTACAGGCTCTCCTGCTCAGTGTTCATGCTCAGATGGGTACCACCTACTGAAGCGAGAACATATGCCCCATGTAAACTTCCACTGTTATTCCCTTTCAATTTCTCGTATGCTGGGGTTTGACATGTATAACTTTTTTAGTAAGCACATATCAACACTTCAAGTACTTTTCCAAAAATTTGTAGACTCTTAGAGGTAGCCAGGATGGTAGAATGCATTTAGTGTAACCTCCCTTGCCATGCATGGAAGCAAGATATCTGTTACTCTACAGACACTGACCATCTGGCAAGGCATCATGCTAAAGGATGTAAGGGACTCAGATGTTAAGATACAGCTTCTGTTCTGAAAGACTTTGTAATAACTGTAATAAAGAAAACAGACTTACTTGTTGATTCAGCCCTCTGGGGTTAAAACTCAAATACTTGGGATAAGAGCTTGAGTGCCAGAGGGATCCAACATGGCGGAGAAGTAGGGGGATATGAAGGTCCCTCCTCTTGCAAACACAGCAGTGTTGAGGCCAAAGGAACTTTGAACTCCAAGAGTCCAGGCAGCAAAGTGACAGAGACGCCTCCAGGGACCCACTGGGACAAACTGGTGGGCCATAGGTTCATGACTGAGAACTGGAGAGAGAAAACCGGCAGTGGAGGAATGGAGAGGCGGGATCCCCTTCTGCAGAGAGACAAAAGGAAGAGAAAGAGAGGCTGGAGGAGCGTAGGACTGTATCTGGACAAGAGGAAAACTACCGACCGGGACAGAGAAAGATCCAATCTCTAACTGTGGGGCTTTCTCCCGGCTGGGGCCGGCTGCCCTGTTTGCGCACCTGGGGAGGAGGGGAGCCAGTCCCAGGCTCAGTAACTAGTTCAGAGGCACAGTTTGCAGTGGGAGAAAGTAATCCTCTCCCTGGAGTACTGGGGGATAAAGGTATATATCCGTTCAAAGGGCAAAGGCTGCCTGCGCCCGCCAGCCAGAGACCATATATCCGCAGTGTGGAGCGGCACTTCCCGGAACCGCGCGCACAGAGAGGGACCCTTTAAGACACAGGGGTTTAAGTTCCAGCTGAGCGCCAGGGAGGTGCGGGAGTCAGCTGAGTAAGACAAACCGCGCGTGCGCCGCACAGTGAGACGGCGCAGAGCTGCTCTTCCCCGGAATCGCCCGGAATGGGACTTTTTAAGACATCTTGGTTTAAATCCTAGCCAAGTGCCAAGGAGGTGTGGGCGTAGGCGGAGCGGGACAAACCACCTCATTAGCACCTGCAGCACAGAGAGGACTGCCTGAACCGAGTGGTTTGGAACACCTGGAACGTGGAGGAAAGACTGGGGTGTTGCCATTTTTCTCCCCATCACAAACAAGGTGGGCGTTCAGGGAAGGGGCAGTGGGGCCCACAGTGAAGGTGGGACCCGCGTACACCAAGCCACACCCCTCTGTGCCTGGTAACTGCCTGTCTACACGAGTGGGAGTGATGCTGACAAACCAGCCAGCCCCTCCTCCCGATCAGCGCTGTTGCATTGCCTCATTTAATTCTCCGGCAATTCTTATTATAAATGTATATATTCTTCCTTTTCTCCTTCTTATCTCTTCCCTCCTCTAGTCTGGTTATTCTGGTTGTTGGTTTGTTTAAGCAGACATATTTAATCTATTCTCTTTATACATGTTCTACACCTCGTTTATTTTCCTTTCTCTCTCTCTGGACTAAGCCATATAGTCTCGTTCTCTGGTCAATTTTCCTTTCTTTTCTTTTTCCCCACTCCTGTCATTTTTCTCTTTGTATGGGACAAGGACTGTTCCATCAGCACCACCTCCACCCTGTTGTTTACTTGTAGCTGGTGTTCTGATTTTTTTTTGTTTTTGGATTTTTGTGTGTGTGCTTGTTTTTGTTTTTTGTTTGTTTTCCTTTCCAGAATTACTTCAACAAACAAATCAAAGCACACCTGGTGGAGGGTTCAAAACATCACTATGAGTAGGGAGATAAAGTAACCAAAGTCACAACAACAGAGAGCAGGTAACACACTCCAAAAAAACACCTCCTGAAGGGCCAGGCCCGGGACAGTGTATGATCCCTCTTTAATATAGTAGTGCTCACAGGTGCAGGACACATAATAAGCTTTTAAAACACGTAAGGGGGGGGGGCGCCTGGGTGGCTCAGTCGGTTAAGCGCCCGACTTCAGCTCAGGTCACGATCTCACGGTCTGTGAGTTCGAGCCCCGGGTCGGGCTCTGGGCTGATGGCTCAGAGCCTGGAGCCTGCTTCCAATTCTGTGTCTCCCTCTCTCTCTGCCCCTCCCCTGTCCATGCTCTGTCTCTCTCTGTCTCAAAAATAAACGTTAAAAAAAAAATTAAAAAAAAAAAAAACACGTAAGGGACAGAAAACTAGCCAAAATGATGAAATGGAAGAATTCTCCTCAAAAGAAAGTCCAGGAAGAAATGACAGCTAAAGAATTGCTCAAATCAGATATAAACAATATATCTGATCAAGAATTTAAAGTAATAGTCATAAGATTAATTGCGGGGCTTGAAAAAAGCGTAGAAGACAGCAGGAAGCTGTTGCTGCAGAGATTTGCTGTAGAGATCAAGGAACTAAAAAATAATCATGACAAATTAAGAAATGCTGTAAATGAGGTACAAAATAAACTAGATGTGGTGACAGTGAGGATTGAAGAGGCAGAGGGGAGAATAAGTGAAATAGAAGATAAAATTGTGGAAAAAGATGAAGCTGAGCAAAAGAAAGATTTAAAAAAATTCTGGACCACAAGAGGAGAATTAAAAAACTAAGTGATTCAGTGAAACAGAATGATATCCATATCATAGGAGTTACAAAAGAAGAGGAGAGAGACAAAGAGGCTGAAGGAGTACTTGAACAAATCATAGCTGAGAACTTCCCCAATCTGGGGAAGGAAACAGACAATGAAATCCAGCAGGCACAGAGAACTCCCTTCAGACATAACTTGAATTAATCTTCTGCATGACATATCATAGTGAAACTGGCAAAATACAAAGATAAAGAGCATTCTGAAAGCAGCTAGGGGCAAATAGGCCTTAACCTATAAAAGTAAACACATAAGGGTAGTAGCAGAACCTATCTACTGAAACTTGGCAGGCCAGAAAGGAGTGGCAGGAAATTTTCAATGTGTTGAATAGGAAATATATACAGCCAAGAATCCTTTATCCAGCAAGCCTGTCATTCAGAATAAAAGGAGAGATAAAGGTTTTTCCGGACAAACAAAAACTGAAGGAATTCATCACCACTAAACCAGCCCCACAAGATATCCTAAGGGGAACTCTGTGAGTGCAATGTTACAAAGACCACAAAGGGTCAGAGACATCACTACAAGCATGAAACCTACAGATAACACAATCTATATCTTTCAATCTATGTCTTTCAATAATTACACTGAATGTAAATGGACTAAATGCTCCAATTGAAAGACATGGGGTATCAGAATGGATAAAAAACAAGACCCATCTATTTGCTTTCTACATGAGACCCATTTTAGACCCAAGGACATCTTCAGATTTAAAGTGAGGGATGGATTACCATCTATCATGCTACTGGAAGTCAAAAGAAAGCTGGAGTAGCCATACTTAGACAAAGTATATTTTAAACTAAAGGCTGCAGCAAGAGATGAAGAAGGACATTATATCATAATTACAGGGTCTATCCATCAAGAAGAGCTAACAATTATAAATGTTTATGCACTGAATTCGGAAATACCCAAATATATAAAACAATCACAAACATAAGCAGACTTATTGGAAAGAAGGTGGTCATTGCAGGGGACTTCAATACTCCACTTACAACAATGGACAGATCATCTAGAAGGAAAATGAATAAATAAACAATGGCCCTGATGATACACTGGACCAGATGGACTTGACAGATATGTATACTCAGAACTTTTCATCCTAAAGCAGCAGAATACACATTCTCCTTGAGTGCACATGCAACATTCTCCAAGATAGATCACAAACTGAGTCACAAAACAGCCCTTAATAAATATAGAAGAATTGAAATCATACCATGCACACTTTCAGATCACAATGCTGTGAAACTTGAAATCAACCACAGGCAAAAGTTTGGAAAACCTCCAAATGCATGGAGGTTAAAGAACATCCTACTAAAGAATGAATGTGTCAACCAGGCAATTAAAGAAGAAATTTTAAAGTATATGGAAACAAATGAAAATGATAACATGACAGTCCAAACCCTTTGGGATGCAGCAAAGGCAGTCCTAAGAGGGAAATATATTGCAATCCAAGCCTATCTCAAGAAACAAGAAAAATCCCAACTAAAAAATCTAACAGCACACTTAAAGGAACTAGAAGCATAACAACAAAGAAACCCCAAGGCCAGCAAAAGAAGAGAAATAGTAAAGATCAAAGCAGAAATAAACAATATAGAATCCAGAAAAAACAAAAACAAAAAAAAACAGTAGAACAGATCAATGAAACTAAGAGCTGGCTTTTTGAAAAAATAAACAAAATAGATAAACCCCTAGCCCAGACTCTCAAAAAAAAAAAAAAAAAAAAAAAAAAAAGAGAGAGAGAGAGAGGACCCAAATAGATAAAATCACAAATGAAAATGGATTTATGACAACCAATCCCTCAGAAATATAAACAATTATCAGAGAATACTATGAAAAATGATATGCCAACAAACTGGACAACCTGGAAGAAATGGATAAATTCCTAGACACCCACAAACTACCAAAACTCAAATGGGAAGAAATAGAAAATTTGAACAGACCCATCACTAGTGAAGAAATTGAATCAGTTATGAAAAATCTCCCAGCAAATTAGAATCCTGGACCAGATAGCTTCCCAGGGGAATTCTACCAGACATTTAAAGCAGAGTTAATACCTATCCTTCTCAAGCTATTCCAAAAAAAAGAACTGGAAGGAAAACTTCTGGACTCATTCTATGAAGCCAGCATCACCTTGATTCCCAAACCAGACAAAAACCCCACTAAAAAGGAGAATTACAGACCAATATCCCTGGTGAACATGGATGCAAAAATTCTCAACAAGATACCAGCAAATCGAATTCAACAGCATATAAAAAGAATGATTCACCATGATCAAGTGGGATTCATTCCTGGGCTGCAGGGATGGTTCAGTATTCACAAATCAATATGATATATCATATTAATAAAAGGAAAGATAAGAACCATATGATCCTGTCAATAAGTGCAGAAAAAAGCATTTGGCAAAATACAGCATCCTTTCATAATAAAAACCCTCAAGAAAGTCGGGATGGAAGGAACAGACCTAAACATCATAAAAGCCATATATGAAAAGCCCACAGCTAATATCATCCTCAATGGGAAAGACTTAGGGCTTTCCCCCTGAGATCAGGAACACGACAGGGATGTCCACTCTCACCACTGTTGTTTAACATAGTGTTGGAAGTCCTAGCATCAGCAATCAGACAACAAAGCAAAATAAAAGGCATCAAAATTGGCAAAGAAGTCAAACTTTCACTTTTCGCAGATAACATGATACTCTACAAGGAAAACCCAAAAGACTCCACCAAAGATGGCTAGAACTGATACATGAATTCAGCAAATTTGCAGGGTAAAAAAATCAATGCACAGAAATCGGTTGCATTTCTATACACCAATAATGAAGCAATGGAAAGAGAAATCAAGAAACTGATCCCATTTACAATTGCACCAAGAACCATAAAATACCTAGGAAGAAACCTAACCAAAGAGGTAAAAGATCTGTATACTGAAAACTATAGAAAGCTTATGAAAGAAATTGAAGAAGACACAAAGAAATGGAAAAACATTCCATGCTCATGGATTGGAAGAATAAATATTATTAAAATGTCAATACTACCCAAAACAATGTATACATTCAATGCAATCTCAATAAAAATTGCACGGGCATTCTTCTCAAAACTAGAACAAACACTCCTAAAATTTATATGGAACCACAAAACACCCCAAATAGCCAAAGTAATATTGAAGAAGAAAACCAAAGCAGGAGGCATCACAATCCCAGACTTTAGCCTCTACTACAAAGCTGTAATCATCAAGACAGTATGGTATTGGCACAAAAACAGACACATAGACCAATGGAATAGACTAAAGAACCCAGAATTGGACCCACAAATGTATGGCCAACTAATCTTTGACAAAGCAGGAAAGAGTATCCAATGGAAAAAAGACAGTCTCTTTAGCAAATGGTGCTGGGAGAACTGGACAGCAACATGCAGAAAAGTGAAACTAGACCACTTTCTTACACCATATACAAAAATAAATTCAAAATGGGTGAAAGGCCTAAATGTGAGACAGGAAACCATCAAAACTCTAGAGGAGAAAGCAGGCAACAACTTCTTTGACCTCAGCCACAGCAACTTCTTGCTCAACACGTCTCCAAAGGCAAGGGAATTAAAAGCAAAAACAAGCTACTGGGACCTCATCAAGATAAAACATTCCTGTACAGCAAAAGAAACAATCAGCAAAACTAAAAGTTAAACGATGGAATGGGAGAAGATATTTGCAAATAAATGGGGGGATGGGCATTGAGGAGGGCATTTGCTGGGATGAGCACTGGGTGTTGTATGTAAGCAATGAATCACAGGAATCTATCCCAAAAACCAAGAGCACACTTTACACACTGTATGTTACCCAGTTTGACAATACAGGAGTGCTGATGCATAGCGGCACTTGTACCCCAATGTTTATAGCAGCACTTTCAACATTAGCCAAATTATGGAAAGAACCTAAATGTCCATCAACTGATGAATGGATAAAGAAGTTGTGGTTTATATATACAATGGAATACTACTTGGCAATGAGAAAGAATGAAATATGGCCTTTTGTATCAACGTGGATGGACCTGGAGAGTGTTACGCTAAGTGAAATAAGTCATACAGAGAAAGACAGATACCAGATGTTTTCACTGTTATGTGGATCCTGAGAAACGTAACAGAAGACCATAGGGGAGGGGAAGGGGGAAAAAAAATTAGGGAGAGAGCCAAACCATAAGAGACTCTTAAAAACTGCGAATAAACTGAGGGTTGATGGGAGGTGGGAGGGCGGGGAGGGTGGGTGATGGGCATTGAGGAGGGCACCTGTTGGGATGAGCACTCGGTGTTGTATGGAAACCAATTTGACAATAAGTTTCATATTAAAAATAAATAAATAATAAATTAATTAATTAAAAAAAAAAACAGAGATTGAGTGCCAAGGTCAATGCAAACCTGTTTGCTTCTACCAGCTGCTCTGGGCCTAGAAAAAAAAAAAAAGAACTGTGGCAACATTTTGCTTATCTCAGATTAAGAGAATACTATTTCCTTAACTTCATATACAATATCTCTGTTCTCTTTTATCCCTATTTGCCTAATTTTGCATAAGTACTACCCCCATTTAGCCTGAAAGTCCTTTTGAAAAAAGAGTATAAACTAATTTATGGGGTATAGTAGAAAGACCATTTGTTTTTGAATCACAAATACTGGTTTCAAGACTCATTCAAAAGATCAAAAGATCAAAAGATCTTTAGCAAGTCATTTAACCTCTCTGAGCTCCAGTTTCCCCCCACAGCCTAGGTTAAGGCTCTTACCATCAGTGTTCTAATGAGGGTCAAATGATAAAAATGTGATTTCAACAAAAAACAATTCATTTCAAGTCTATTATTAACAAGCACTATTCAAAATACAGTGAACAATGACAAAAAAAAAAAACAGTCTCTACCCACATGTAATTAGGATATAGTGGGTGAAAAGGATGTATATAATAGTGTAAACCATAAAAGTGTTCATTAAAAAAAAAGTACCGTGTGTAATTACCATTTTTTCTTGCATTTTATTACTTACGTATTTAGTTTTATTTTATTTAAATCCAGGTTAGTTAACATACAGTATAATAATGGTTTCATGAGTAGAATTTAGTGATTTATCACTTACATATAACACCCAGTGCTCATCCGGATAAGTGCCCTCCTTAATGCCCATCACCCATTTACCAGCCCACCCCCCAACACCCATCCAGCAACCTTCATTTTGTTCTCTGTATTAAGACTCTGTATAAGAGTCTCTTATGGTTTACCTCCCTCTCTGTTTGTATCTTATTTTTCCTTCCTTTCCCCTATGTTCATCTGTTTTGTTTTTAAAATTCCACATATGAGTGAAATCATATGATTTTTATCTTTCTCTGACTGACTTATTTTGCTTAGCATAGTACAATCTAGTTCCATCCACGTTGTTGCAAATGGCAAGATTTCATTCCTTTTGATTGCTGGGTAATATTCCACTACATATATATACCATATCTTCTTTTTTTCTAATTTTTTAGTGTTTATTTATTTTTGAGAGAGGGAAAGAGACACCCAGTACATGTGGGCAGAGAGAGGGAGACATGGAATCTGAAGCAGTCTACAGGCTCTGAGCTGTCAGCACAGAGCCTGATGTGGGACTCAAACCCACAAACTGCAAGATCATTACCTGAGCCGAAGTCAGTGCTTAACTGACTAAGCCACCTAGGCACCCCTATATACCACATCTTCTTTATCCATTTGTCAGTTGATATCCATTTTTGTCGGCCCCAATATCCATTTGGGCTCTTTCCATAATTTTACTATTTTTGATAGTGCTTCTATAAACATTGGGGCGCATGTGCCCCTTCAAATCATCACTCCTTTATCCTTTAGACAGATTCCTACTAGTGCTATTGCTGGTCGTAAGATAATTCTATTTTTAAGTTTTTGAGGAACCTCCACACTGTTTTCCAGAGTGGCTGCACCAGTTTGCATTCCCACCGAGGGTGCAAGAGGGTTCCCCTTTCTCCACATCCTCTTCAACATCTGTAGTTTCCTGAGTTGTTAATTTCAGCTGCTCTGACCAGTTTGAGGTGGTATCTCATTGTGGTTCTGATTTGTATTTCCCTGATGATGAGTGATATTGAGCATCTTTTCATATGTCTATTCGCCTTCTGGATGTCTTCTTTGGAAAAGTGTTGATTCATGTCTTTTGTCCTTTTCTTCACTGGACATTCACCATTTCTTCAGGTGTTGAGTTTGGTAAGTTCTTTATAGATTTTGGGTACTAACCCTTTATTTGATATGTCATTTGCAAATATCTTCTCTAATTCCATCAGTTCCCTTTTAGTTTTGCTGATTGTTTCCTTTGCTGTGCAGAAGCTTTTTATCTTGATGAGGTCCATTAGTGCATTTTTGCTTTTGTTTCCTTGCCTCAGGAATAAGTGTCTAGTAAGAAGTTGCTGTGGCCAAGGTCAAAGAGGTTGTTGTCTGCTTTCTCCTCTGCGGTTTTGGTTTCCTGTCTCACGTTTAGGTCTTTAATCGATTTCAAGCTTAATTTTGTGTATGGTGTTAGAAAGTGGTCCAGGTTCATTCTTCTGTGTGTGATGTATAGTTTTCCCAATACCTTGCTGAAAAGACTGTCTTTTTCCATTGGATACTCTTTCCTGCTTTTTCAATGATTAGTTGGCCATATATTTGTGGGTCCATTTCTGGGTTCTCTGTTCCATTGGTCTATGTGTCTGTTTTTGTGCCAGTACCAGATGCCTTGATGATTATATAGCTTTGTAATACAGCTTGAAGTCTGGAATTGTGATGCTTCCCCCCTTGGTTTCCTTTTTCAAGATTGCTTTGGCTATTGGGGGTCTTTTCTGGTTCCATACAAATTTTAGAATTGCTTGTTCTAGCTCTGTGAAGAATAATTATCATTATAATTGAAGATAGGGCATTAGAAGGTCAGACAGTACCTTTTTCAATAGGCTCAACAGAGAGGAGCATCATCTGAGCAAAGTCCTGAATGAACTGAGGGAGTGATATGCAGATATCTGCAGGAAAACAATTTCAAACAGAGACCAAAAAAAAGCAAAGGCCAAGAGGCTGGAATGTGTCTGGTCCATCAAGTACCTAGTAGGTATCCAGAACATAAGGATTCCTTTGCATCAGTGAGATTTCCACCTACTCTTCATCCTTTATTCTTGATTCTGTGGAGTGTGTCACAAGCTCTCTCTCTTTCTCCTAGAGTCCCATAACACAGTTTCTTTCCTTCTCTTACTTTTAGCCCAAGCCTAGATTCTCCCCACAGATACTTAAAGTGTGCCTTTTAAAAAAAAATTTAATGTTTAATTAGTTTTGAGACAGAGAAAGACACAGCATGAACGGGGGAGGGTCAGAGAGATAAGAAGACACAGAATCCAAAGCAGGCTCCAGGCTCTGAGCTGTCAGCACAGAGCCCCACACGGGGCTCAAACTCACGTACCGTGAGATCATGACATGAGCCAAAGTCAGATGCTTAACCAACTGAGCCACCCAGGCACCCCTAAAGTGTGCTCTTTTTAAGTTAACATATACTGAGAGCTAAATATGTGTCAAGCACTTAGCTAAATAGTTTGTGTATCTAATTTGATTCTCACAGAAATCTCACCATATAGTTATTATTGTGCTTCAAATGTGGAAACAACTTTGAAAGGTTAATATGATCAAGTTCACATGGCTAATGAGAGGTTGAGATGGAACTGGAACTCAAGCCATCTTATATTATGAGTAACACCATCCTGTGTCCCTTCCTTCTTTGTTAATTGAAGGACCTCCACAAGCCTATAGATGAATAGGTTCAATAGAGTCTCTTTCAGGGAAAATCAACTTTTCCTAAAGGAATGATTCCCAACCCCAGCCTTCCAGAACTTCTAGGTGTTCATATTCATTCATTCATTCATTCAAAATTTGTTGAGCACCAATTATGTACAAGGACTCTGCTAGGTTCTAGGTATACAGAAAGTTGCTTAAAAAAAAAAAATGGCCTCTGTCCTAATAAGTTAAAGGGATGTCAAGACCCTGAAAATGAAATTTACTGGCTCCTCTTTAAGAGCATGTGATGTCATACAAATAGAATAACAGTTATAAATAAATCTTTACTACCAGGATATCTCAATTGCAAAGACAGGTTGAAAATCAACTCTGTGAAAAAAAAGGAAAGTCTAAAGTAGTCTGCCTCGGTCATAATCAGGTCCCATTTACTATCTCCATGAGAGTTCTCTCTACAATAGATTACCAGGTATCCCATCCTAAGAAATAAGGGACATTAGGTCCAAATGTGTTATTTATTGAAGGTTTCCATCTATGTGCATTTTTACTACTTGGGGTTTGAGAGCCTGCAAACTAAATTTCTAAAACCATGAAGACTTAAAATGCTATTAACTTATGAGAATTTATGTTTTGTTTTTTTTTTTTTAATTTTTTTTTCAACGTTTTTTATTTATTTTTGGCACAGAGAGAGACAGAGCATGAACGGGGGAGGGGCACAGAGAGAGGGAGACACAGAATCGGAAACATGCTCCAGGCTCTGAGCCATCAGCCCAGAGCCTGACGCGGGGCTCGAACTCACGAACCGCGAGATCGTGACCTGGCTGAAGTCGGACGCTTAGCCGACTGCGCCACCCAGGCGCCCCTATGAGAATTTATGTTTTCATTTCCTGCCTCCTTAACCCTTATTGGAGTTTTACCTTTCCTCTTTCCTCTGTGCATACTGGGCTCTGTGTGCCTATGTGAGTGACTGGCTAGCAACCAAGACTATATATTGATACATTCTTATGCTCCACAGAAGATTAAGTCCTGTCTTTCATCTACAGAGTGCAGGCTAGCAAAGCCAAGGAGCATTCAGAATATCATACTCTATAAGGCAGCAATGAATTTTACGAAGTTTAAATGATCTCTAATGACTTTGGGGAAGAAAATCCCAGCTAACACAATCAGCATTGTAGAATATAATTTTCTGGGATTATAGAAACATTCTAGGGGCACCTGGGTGGCTCAGTCGGTTAAACATCCGACTTCAGCACAGGTCATAATCTTACAGTTCATGAGTTCAAGCCCCGCGTCAGGCTATGCTGACAGCTCAGAGCCTGAAGCCTCCTTCAGATTCTGTGTCTCCCTCTCTCTCTACCTCTCCCTCACTCATGCTATCTCTATCTCTCATAAATAAATAAACTTAAGAAAAAAAAATTTTTTTAAATAAACATTCTATGTCTATACTGTTCAATACGGTAGCCCCTAACAATGATGTGATAGAGCATTTGAAATGTGGCTAGTGTGACTGAGGAACTGAATTTTTAATTTCATTTAATTTTAAGTAATTTAAATTTTAAAGCCTACATTTGGCTGGTAGTTAACATATTGGTCAGCACAAACACATCAGAGAAAGATTTTTCATTATTTTTAAATATACTTAATGGCATTAAGACTGCTAAAATTTCTAAACTGATTTTTTTCATAAACCAGTAATTTCATAATCCCATCTTAGGGCTTCTACTGTTAATAAAAGGGTGGCAGTAATTTGATTTACTGTAAAATTACATTTTCTTCTTGACTGGCAATTGCAGATTTTATAGCTTGTTCATTGATACAACAGAGTTAAGTACTCTACTTTAAAGTGTTTACATTTACCAGTGCAAGATTTGGGGGGCATGCATAATTTGGTATTCAAGATGAGACTCCTCCTAAAAAGCAGACAAAAAGCATTTCTGTCCATCAATGAATAAATGGATAAACAAAATACAGGCTATATATACAATAGAATACTATTCATCCTTAAAAAAGAAGGACATTCTGACACAGGCTACAATGTGGATGAACCTTGGAGACATTATACTGAGATTAATAAGCCAGTCACAAAAGGACTGTATGATTCCACATGTATGAGGTCCCTAGACTCATAAAGACAGGAAGTCAAATGGTGGTTGCCCAGGTCTAGACTGAAGGGGATAATGGGTTGTTATCATTACATGGGTACACAGTTTCCACTAGAGAAGATGAAAAACTCTGGAGATGGATGGTGGTGATGATTGAGCAACCGTGTGAATGTATTTAATGTACACCTAAAATGGTTAAAGTGATAAATCTTATATGTATATTTTTAATAATTCTAAAAAAATAAAAAGCAGTTCAGATGATGAGATCTTACAAAGCAAATCACACATGATGAGGTAGTTCCCCTTCAGTCTGACCTAAGCTCTTGGAGAAAAAGAACAACTCAGATTCAACAAATACTAGACAATCCAAGATTCCTTAGAGCATGTTTGGAGGTTCTAGCAGGGGAGCACAGCTACTCATATACCCTTGACTGAAGAACGGTCCTCCTCCATCAGGGAAGGTCATCCTCTTTGACCTAGCGTGCAGCTTCACAGCTTTGGGAGAGACGCACGTGGGGCAGTGAGTGAAGAAGGGGACACCTGCCTAGCCAGCCAGATCAGCTTAATCAACCCTGGCAATCAATGGGGTGACAGATGTAGCAGTCAGATCACCCTCACACCTGACAATCCAAGACTCCTGATAACTGAAGCATTCTGCTTAACTTGAGAATATATGGCTGAATAATTTTACTGACCTACACAAATACTGAACTGGCTGAGTACACACCAATGGCAGCAAATGGGTAGCAGAGAGATACTGTCTAACTTAAGAACTTCCAATGAAAGAATGTACAATGTATGCAATTCACAAATTGATACTGTGGAGGAGGAGGGAACTGTCACCATAGCACCTATTAAATCATGTAAATAAGGATCATGTCAGAGGTGCTCACAGTTTCAACTCTAAGACCCAGAACACACTTTTATGTAGTAGACATTCAATAAATGATTGAATAAATTGATTCAATTACTTGTTGAATAAATTATTGAATAAATGAGTGAAAATTATGAATGATTGAAATGTATGACTGAATCAATAAATAGCAAAGGATTACAGTTTGAATCTAAACTGGATCTCCACATGTTTGGGCTGGTCAGGAAAACTTATGGGATAGTATACATGAAATATATTTACATATGAAACTGAGAAATAATTCTGGAAAATAATTCTGCTAGGTGTTAAGCAAATAAGAGATTCAATAACAATGTTTTAGTCATCAAAATGGAATAATGATTTTAAGAACGTCAAGATTTGTGTTAACTCAGAGTTGTCTTCCATTCCATCCCAACACTCGCAATCTTTCTGTGAGTCCTAAGGATAGAAGAAGCAATGTCGAAGGCTAGATTTACTAAAATGTCTATAACATATTGGAAGCCCTCATCAGTACATCATCAAGACCAAAGACTGGAGGTGGGGAGAGATTTATGATGTAGTGGGATGGCTGGTAGCCTTAGGTGACACCAATGGCTTTAGCAGTAATGGCAGGCATAAGGGTGCACCAACAGCTGCAGAGTGGAAGCTTTGGGAGTGATTAAAATTGCATTTGACACTGACTTCATTGCCCTCAAAATGGACATCAGTGAAAATATTATTTGTAGGACACCTGCATACCATTTCATGGATTTCAAATTTCCCATTGTCAAAGTCCAGAAGAATGTTCACAATTGTGAAATGTATCCTAAAGAGTTTCAGAAATATTTTGGAAAATTTTTGTGAATTTATAGAAATGTATAAAGGCAAAGGTTCAAAAATTATTTCCATTATCATATTTTGCCCCTCAATTGATGTTAACAGTGAATGACATACTTGTATTTGAACACTGATAGAGAATACTGGTGGTCCCATTTTTGATGGCACATAGCCACCAAGGAAAAAAGAAAAGGGCCACACGTCCCAGTCTCTTGGAGAGACATAGCCTCCTCTTCTTTACCCTTGTCAAGTTGGATTAGGACATAGTAGTGATCCATGTTTGATCACAGAGATTGAAACAACACCCTGGAGATAACAGAGCAAGGCAGGACTCTGATTCTTCAAAGTTTCAGAATACAAAGCCCCATACCATCTCAGACTTTAAGAGTGAAGTGGGACGCCTGGGTGGCTCAGTCGGTTAAGCATCCAACTTTAGCTCAGGTCATGATCTCATGGTTCGTGGGTTCAAGCCCCATATTGGGCTCTGTGCTGATAGCTCATAGCCTGGAGCCTGCTTCGGATTCTGTGTCTCCCTCTCTCTGCCCCTCCCCCACTCACACTCTGTCTCTCTGCCTCTCAAAAATAAATAAAAACATTAAAATTTTTTAAAATAAGAGTGAAGTAACATTCATTCTTTAATATACTGTTATTTTGAGTCCCCATTTCACACACCTAAAGCTATATTGTAACCAATACAGAGGCTAAACTTTACTGAGAGTCCCTCCAGGTGGAATTTCGAAAAAAAGAAGAAAAAAAAATCAAGGGTAGCAAATATCTTTTCTTTGCTATTTAGCATCCATTCCCCCATTTATCTAGTAGCAGAATTCTCTTTGGGCAAATCCTCCCATCTACATTCTCTGCTGACCCGTTTGGGTGGAAATGATCCCATTGCTCACCTCCATGGAGGACCTTGACTAACTTAAGCAAAACCTCACAACCCTAGGTCCTGGGCCATGGTGATTGTCTCTGAGAAAGACAAGCTTTCACTGTTCCACCAAATTTTGTAGATGCAAATACACAGCTCAGAAATGCTACCACCATCTCATCTTATTAAAGAAGCAACCCAGAGATGAAGCTCACACACAAAGGAAGAAAAGGTTGAGCAATGATGAGAAAACCATCATTTGATCCCCCAGATCAAACCACATCTATGACAAGTCCTACCTCTGGCCCTTTCAAATGTATAAACTAATAAATGTGTTTTTTACACCAATTTGAGTTAGGTATTCTGTTAACATGTAACTGAAATTTCCTAAAAGATACAGAAAGTTTTATGGTAGAAAATTTCTGATAAAGAGAAGTTTCAATTTTAGGGTGTTTTGATTTCACTCAAGGGTTAGGACATCATCTGCAAAATTTCCTGTGGCAGGAAAACAATTACAACAAAAGTTTTGCTGCTGCTTGATGTATATTTACTAGGGGAAGTGTGTGTGTGAAGAGATTTGAATCAGTAATGTTTCTTGGTGTGATATACATCCCTTAGACTTTTGAAATATTACTGCTACCTTCACACATGACATATCTGCTTCTATTCACCATACCTAACTACACAGGTGTTCAAATTTTTCTTTTCTCTGTCATTCTTATGATGGTTGGTCAAGACTGGAGATGTTTAGTAATTATTCTGATTATGTTTACTCAATTTCCCTAGGAATCATAAACTGTCAGCCCTAAGTAAAGAGAAGCTTGCATGGGGGGTTCTTAAATTTCCACTTCATTTGCCTTTTTCTTATTCTGAAGCTCCAGGTTTCCAACCATTGTCTAGGACCCTATCTTGTGCTCAACTAGCTATCAACTTCAAAGGAATGCTTGGAGACAACTCATGTTTTCAAGACTCAACTACTCTAATAATAGGATGTTAGGAAGGACCATGGCAGGTATTATTGGAAAAGTTTTCAGACTAGAAGACTTTATCCACCAAAAGAGACAAAGAATGTGCTTTTGTCCATGATAAGAGTTTGAGTAGCCTTGTTATCCTGTATTGTTAAAGGTAGTAGGGTAGCCTGTGTGGTTGTTCTTGTTCTTCACATACTCCAGTGGTCATGTTGCTCCTGAGTCTAATATGTGGAGATCACTGTTACGCCAAGTCTAGCCTTTATTTGATTTAACAGCTGCAATTTAATAGCTGTGGAACCTAGAGAAAAGTATCTAGCCTCTCTGCAACCCAGTTTCCTCCTGTTTAAAATGAGAAGAGATGGGAATTGTTTTATTGAGTACTCTGACAATTGCAGTGTTTCAATTTAAAGTGCCATGTCTTAAAAACCAAAAGCTTTGGTCTTAGCAATCTACTTTTCAAAGGTTGGTTAAAAAAAAAAAGACAAAGAGGGTAGCACAATTCAATCTAGAACTTAAGGACAAAGAACAGCTGCAAATGAGTAAACCACACACCTTTCACACATCAGATATTCTATGGAACTAGCTACTATACCATTCATAAATAACTCAAATGAACATTTCTCACCTGGCAGAGCAGCTACCTTGAGAATTTTGCTGAACTATACTCATTCTTGCCTCAGGGCCTTTGCACATTGTGTTCTTTCTATTTGGAACATTCTATCATCTCTCTTTGTCCTGATATTACCCATACTTCCCATGACACATAACACATTTCCCATATTTTCTATGAGCTTTCAGCTCTCACTGTACACATCATTTTTGTGGAAAACCTTCCCTAACCACAACCCTACTTGATCCAACCATCCCACAGTTTCCTTCTCAGTTATAGCCTTTCCAGTGTGAACTTAAGTAGTCTAGGTACCATTTACACAAGAGTGTAAGTTCCATGAGGGACAGGGATCATGTCCCTTATATGCAAATGTTAAGTACTCAATTAAACACTTGTTGAAAGAAGGAAGAGTAAGACAGATAGATGGATGGTTGAATAGTAGGAAGGATGAATAGATTGGTACAGTGAATCTCTTCATTCTTGCCCTTTGCAAATTTATTTTTTTATTCTCAAGTTAGCTAGCATACAGTGTCTTGGCTTCAGGAGTAGATTCCCGTGATTCATCACTTACATACAACACCTAGTGCTCATCCCAACAAGTACCCTACTCATGCCCATCACCCACTTTCCCCGCCACCCCAAACCCCCTCATCCCCATCAACCCTCAATTTGTTCTCTGTATTTAAGAGCCTTTTATGGTTTGCCTCTCTCTCTGTTTTTATCTTATTTTTCCTTCCCTTCCCCTATGCTTATCTGTTAAATTTCTCACATTGCACATATGAGTGATATCATATGATATCTGTCTTTCTCTGACTGACTTATTTCCCTTAGCATAATACCCTCCAATTCCATCCACATTATTGAAAATGGCAAGATTTCATTCCCTTTCGTTGCTGAGTAGTATTCAATTGTGTGTGTGTATATATACACCAGATATATTTTTTAATTTTTTAAAATATTTATTTATTTTTGAAAGAGACACAGAGTGAGAGTGGGAAAGGGGGAAAAAAGAGAAGGAGACATAGAATCTGAACAAGGATTCAGTCTGAGCTGTCAGCACAGAGCCCTATGTGGGGCTCAAACTCACGAATTGTGAGGTCATGACCTGCGAGTCGGATGCTTAACCGACTGAGCCACCCAGGTGCCCCTATATACCACATCTTCTTTATCCATTTGTCAGTTGATGGACATCTGTTCTCTTTCCATAATTTGGCGATTGTTGACAGTACTTCTATAAAGATTGGGGTGCATGTGCCCCTTCAAATCGGCACTCCTTTGTCCTTTGGATAAATTCCTACTAGTGCTATTGCTGGTGGTAGGGGAATTCTATTTTTAATTTTTTGAAGGACCTCCAGGGTGTCAGCACTAGTTTGCATTCCCACCAAGGGTGCTAGAGGGTTCCCCTTTCTCTACTATCTGTTGTCTCGCCAACATCTGTTGTTTCCTTAGTTGTTAATTTTAGCCATTCTGATCAGTGTGAGGTGATATCTCATTGTGGTTTTGATTTGTATTTCCCTAATGACAAGCGATGTTGAGCATTTTTTCATGTGTCTGCCATCTGGATGTCTTCTTTGGAAAAGTGTCTATTCATGTCTTTTGCCCATTTCTCCACTGGACTATTTGTTTTTTGGATGTTGAGTTTGGTAAGTTCTTTATAGATTTTGGATACTGAGCCTTTATTTGATGTCATTTGCAAATATCTTCTCCCATTCCATCATTTAACTTTTAGTTTTGCTGATTGTTTCCTTTGCTTTACAGAAATGTTTTATCTTAATAAGGTCCCAATAGTTCATTTTTGCTTTTATTTCCCTTGCCTTCAGAGATATATCTAGTAAGAAGTTGCTGTGGTGAGGCCAAAGAGGTTGTTGCCTCTTTTCTCCTGTAGGTTTTTTGATGGTTTCCTGTCTCACATTTAGGTCTTTCATCCATTTTGAGTTTATTTTTGTGTATGGTACAAGAAAGCGGTCCAGGTTCATTCTTCTGCATGTTGCTGTCCAGTTCTCCCAGCACCATTTGCTAAAGAGACTCTTTGTTTCATTGGATACTCTTTCCTGCTTTGTCAGATTAGTTGGCCATATATTTGTGGGTCCAGTTCTGGGTTCTCTATTCGATTCCACTGGTCTATGTGTCTGTTTTGTGCTAATACCATACTATCTTGATGATTACAGCTTTGTAGTACAGGCTGAAGACTGAGACGTGACACTTCCAGCTTTGGTTTTCTTTTTCAACATTACTTTGGCTATTTGGGGTCTTTTGTGGTTCCATACGAATTTTAGGATTGTTTGTTATAGCTCTGTGAAGAATGTTGGTGCTATTTTGATTGGGATCGCATTGAATGTGTAGATTGCTTTGGGTAGACATTTTAATATTTTTTCTTCCAATCCAAGAGCATGGAATATTTTTCCATTTCTTTGTGTCTTCTTCAATTTCCTTCATAAGCTTTCTATAGCTTTCAGCATACAGATCTTTTACCTCTTTGCTTAGGTTTATTCCTAGGTATTTTATGGTTCTTGGTGCAATTGTTAAGTGGGATCTATTCCTTGATATCTCTTTCTGTTGCTACATTATTGGTGTATAGAAATGCAACTGATTTCTGTACATTGATTTTATATCCTGCAACTTTGCAAAATTCATGTATCAGCTCTAGAAGTTTTTTGGTGGAGTCTTATGGGTTTTCCATGTAGAGTATCATGTCATCTGTGAAGAGTGAAATTATGACCTCTTCTTTGCCAATTTGGATGCCTTTTATTTTGTTTGTTGTCTGGTGCCTGAGGCTAGGACTTCCAACACTATGTTAAGCAACAGTGGTGAGAATGAACATCCCTGTTGTGTTCCTGATCTCAGGGGAAAAGCTCTCAGTTTTTCCCCATTGAGGATGATTTATCTGTGGGATTTTCATATGTGGCTTTTATGATGTTTAGGTCTGTTCCTTCCATCCCAATTTTCTTGAGGGTTTTTATTATGAAAGGATGCTGTATTTTGTCAAATGTTTTTTCTGCATCTATTGACAGGATCATATGGTTCTTATCCTTTCTTTTATTAATGTGATGTATCACATTGATTTGTGAATATTGAACCATCCCTGCAGCCCAGGAATGAATCCCACTTGATCATGGTGAATAATTATTTTTATATACTGTTGAATTCAATTTGCTAGTATCTTCTTGAGCACTTTTGGATCCATGTTCATCAGGGATATTGGCCTGTAATTCCCCTTTTCAGTGGGGTTTTTGCCTGGTTTGGGAATCAAGGTAATGCTGGCTTCATAGAATGAGTCTGGAAGCTTTCTTTCCATTTCCATTTTTTGGAACAGTTTGAGAGGAATAGGTATTAACTCTGCTTTAAATGTCTGGTAGAATTCCCCTGGGACGCCATCTGGCCAAGGACTTGTATTTGCTGGAGATTTTTGATAACCAATTCAATTTCTTCACTGGTTGTGGGTCTGTTCAATTTTCCTATTTCTTCCCGTTTGAGTTTTGGTAGTGTGTGTCTAGGAATTTATCCATTTCTTCCAGGTTGTCCAGTTTGTTGGCATACAATTTTTCATAGTATTCTCTAATAATTATTTGTATTTCTGTGGTGCTGGTTGTGATTTATCCTCTTTCATTTGTGATTTTATCTATTTAGGTCCTCTCTCTTTTCTTTTTGAGAAGTCTGGCTAGGGGGTTATCTAATTTGTTTATTTTTTTTTCAAAAAACCAGCTCTTAGATTCATTGATCTGTTCTACTATTTTGTTGTTGTTGTTTTGGATTCTATATGGTTTATTTCTGCTCTACTCTTTATTATTTCTCTTCCTCTGTTGACTTTGGGATTTCTTTGCTGTTCTGCTTCTAGTTCCTTTAGGTGTGCAGTTAGGTTGTGTGTTTGCAACCCTTCTTGCTTCTTGAGATAGGCCTGGATTGCAATGTATTTTCCTCTTACAACTGCTTTGCTGCATCCCAAAGGGTTTGGATTGTCATATTTTCATTTTCACTAACTTCCATATATTTTTTAATTTCTTCCTGAATTTCCTAGTTGATCCATTCATTCTTTAGTAGGATGTTCTTTAACCTCCATGTATTTAGGTACTTTCCAAATATTTTCTTGTGGTTGATTTCAAGTAACACAGTATTGTGATCTGAAAATATGCATGGTATGATCTCAGTCCCTTTATATTTGTTGAGGGCTGCTTTGTGACCCAATAAGTGACCTATTTTGGAGAACATTCCATATGCACTCAAGAAGAATGTGTATTCTACTGCTTTTGGATGAAAAGTTCTGAATATATGTGTTAAGTCCATCTGGTTCAATGTGTTATTCAGAGCTGTTGTTTCCTTATTGGTTTTCTGCCTAGATGATCTGTCCATTGTTGTAAGTGGAGTATTAATGTCCCCAGTAATCATGGTATTATTATTTATACATTTACTTATGTTTGTGATTTATTGACTTATGTATTTGGGTGCCATCACATTGGGGTCATAAACATTTACAATCGTTAGTTCTTGATGGATAGACTGTTTAATTATGATACAATGCTCTTCTTCATTTCTTGTTATAGTCTTTGTTTTAAAATCTAGTTTGTCTGGTGTAAGTATGGCTACTCCAGCTTTCCTTTGACATCTAGTAGTATGATAGATGGTTCTCCATCCCCTCACTTTTAATCTGCAAGTGTCTTCATGTCTAAAATGAGTATCTTGTAGTCAGCATATAGATGGATCTTGTTTTGTTTTGTTTTGTTTTTATCCATTCTGATACTCTATGCCTTTTGGCTGGGGAATTTAGTCCATTTGAATTCAGAGTTATTATTGACAAATATGGATGCAGTGTCATTGTGTTATCTGTAGGTTTCATGATTGTGGTAATGTCTTTAGTCCTTTGTAGTCTTTGCTGTTTTCCACTCACAGAGTCCCCCTTAGGATCTCTTGCATGGCTGGTTTAGTGGTCATGAATTCCTTTAGTTTTTATTTGTCTTGAAAAGCTTTTATCTTTCCTTCTATTCTGAATGACAGGTTTGCTGGATAAAGGATTCTTGGCTGCATATTTTTCTTATTCAGCACATTGAATATTTCCTGCCACTCCCTTGTGGCCACCCAGGCGCCCCAATATGCCCCTTATCTTGGGGCAGGTAAAAAAAGGTTACAAAGATTTAAGGAGAAAAATGACACAATCGTGGTTATAGTTTAGAAAGATGACTCTAGCAGCAATTCAGAGAACAGGTTGGAGGAAGCAAAGAAGAAATGTCCAATAGACAGTTAGATCCTTTTAAGAATCTGGTACTTGAAAGACAAAGTTAGATCTAAATATAGTTTGGACGTTAGTGGCACATAGATGGCACTTGAAGCTACGTGAATAAGTCAGACTTCCTAGGGATGGTTTATACCAGAGAAAAGAAGAGAAGAGGAGAGGTGAGAAAGAGAGGGGAATAATGGAAAGGGAGAGGAAGAAAGGGGAGGGAACGGAGGATAGAACCATAGGAAACACCAATATTTACAAGATATGTAACAGTGACTAAGATGGAACAGCTATGATGGCAAGATAAAAGCTAAGAGTGCATTGCCTAGAATTCAGGGCGAGACAATGTTAGACAGACATGAGGTCAGTGTCAAGTGCTGCACACAGATCAAATAAGATAAAGGCTGAAAATTATCCTTTGGGTTTAACAACATGGTCAATATTGATCTTGGTGAAAGCAGTTTTAAGAGAAATGGGAGAGGGAAGCTATACTGAAGAATGAATGGCAGATAAGAAAACAGAGATTAAGAGTAGGAAAAAAAAGACAAAAAAACTCTTTCAAAAAGTTTCCAGGGCGCCTGACTGGCTCAGTTGGTTGAGCGTCAGGCTTTGGCTCTGGTCATGATCTCACGGCTCATGAGTTCAAGCCCTGCATCAGGCTCTGTGCTGACTGCTCAGAGCTTGAAGCCTACTTCGGATTCTGTGTCTCCCTCTCTCTCTGCCCCGCCTACTTGCACTCTATCTCTCTCTCTCAAAATAAATAAACATTAGAAAAAAATTTTTAATAAAAAAAAAATTTTTTTAAGTTTCCAAGGAAGAGAGATATAAAAGGAAAAGATGAAAGGAGACATGACATTAAGGAAAATGTTTTTATAATGGGTACCTTAGCCCAGGTCTTCTAGGAAACACACCAGAAGTAAGGATTAAAACACCAGTCTTCATTTGTGAGATGCAAGCCCAGGGTAACAAGGGTAAGGAAAGGAGGAATAAAGCAAGGAAATGCAAACCAATGCGAAGAGCTGCTCTAAAGCACTGACTGCCACTTCATAATGATCCACCAAGAAGCACACTAGGCAGGGCGCTTCGGTGGCTCAGTCAGTTAGGGTCCAACTTCAGCTCAGGTTATGATCTTGCGGTTTGTGAGTTCAAACCCCACATCAGGCTCTGCACTGGTGGTGCAGAGCCTGCTTGGGACTCTCTCTCTCTCTCTCTCTCTCTGCCCCTTCCTCACTTGTGCGCACCTTCAAAATAAATAAACAAACTTAAAAAGAATAGAAAGATACACAATAGGTTGCTCAGCAGGTATATCTGCAGGCCTTTTTGAAGGGCTGTAAGAAGGAAGCACACCTGAGAGTAGTCTGCAAGGGGTGGACAAGAGCCTTGGGAATTTACTTTCTACTTTGCTACTTTTGATTCTCATTGGTCAAGATTCATCCTATGACAGACTTACTCCTCCACACTTCCAGGCTATATCATCCAGCCCCCTGGCAGTCATCCAGAAGTCCAGTTCCAGGTCCTAAGTGTAGTTAGTAATCCAATCTGAATGAAACATTAAAGACACCGTGGAACAGAGGGCTCAGTGTGTGGGCCACCAGAGTCATGTAGGTTCAAGGCACCATCTGAGACTGCAGCAAGGATGCAGCGATGGCAGTGGAGACAAACAGCACAGTCCAGGGTCAAGCAGTGTCTTTATTTTAAAAAGTAATCAAAGGGGCTCCTAGGTGGCTCAGTCAGTTGAGCATCTAACTTCAGCTCAGGTCATGATATCGCTATTTGTGGGTTCCAGCCCCATGTCAGGCTCTGTGCTGACAGCTCAGAACCTGGAGCCAGCTTTGGATTCTGTGTCTCCCTCTCTCTCTCTGCCCCTCCCCCACTTGTGCTCCCTGTCTCTCAAAAATAAATAGACAAACATTTAAAACAATAAATTTAAAAAATTTTTAAAGTAATCAGGAGAGTCTAAGAAGATGCCCAAAATCAGTGTTCAAATTAGTGGGAAAGACTTAACACATTTAAATGTCACTGGAATGGAATCAATAGAAAAGTTGAAGGTACAGGAGAAAAGGGATCTCTTTGACGGGGAGGTTTGAGTATTAAGAAAAAAATAGGTAGAGGTACAAGTAATTTCATAGGAGAGGTGAAAAGAAGTTGTAAATTCCTTGTATAAACTCTTTTAAATTCCCTCCCTCCTGGAACATATGTATTTCATGCTCACATCCCTGATACTACATGGGCTGGGCACCAAGAGAAAATCCACACTGCAGTCCACTAACCTTGATCTAGCCTTCCCCTGCCTTTAGAAGTCATATGCAAGTTAAAGCCCTGTGCTCTTTGGGGGCAAAGACCGAGCTATAAAGTGGAATAAGCTAAAATAATCAAATGTTATCAGTTGAATCACTACATTGTGCACCTGAAACTAATGTAACATTGTGTGTCAACTATACTCAAATTAAAATTTTTTTTTAATAAAAATAAAAACCCGGTCCAGAACAGATGGAACTCTTAAAGCTTTGGCAACAGCAAACTTGAAAGTGTTCATAGGAATCTTCCAGGACCAGGGACTCCCTTGAAAACCAACACAGGAAGAAGCAGTCCACATTGGGGAAAAAAACAAAAACAGAATTTTCACCCTTAAGAACTAGAAAAAAAGAAAACTCTGAAAAAAAGTGAAAATAAACATATTGAAATGTTCAAAATAATGAAAGAAGAACATAACAGGGAAATTTAAAAAACTATGTTTTTAAAAACATAATAATGCGGGGTGTCTGAGTGGCTCACTTGGTTGAGCATCCAACTTCGGCTCAGGTCATGATCTCACGGTTCATGAGTTTGAGCCCTGAGTCAGGCTCTATGCTGATGCAGAGCCTGGAGCCTGCTTCGGATTCTGTGTCTCCCTCTCTCTCTGCCCCCCTCCCACTCATGCTCTGTCTCTCTCAAAAATAAATAAAACATTTTTTAAAACAACAAAAACATAATAATACAGAATTTAAGGAAATGAAAAATACAATCATTAAAATTAAATGCATAATGGATGGGTTGAACTGTAGACAACACTGAAGAGAAAACTGACTAATTAAAAGATGGAAACTAGAAAATCAGTCAAAATACAGCTTAGAGAAAAAAGCAAATAGAACACATGAAAGCAGAGTTAAAAGAAATCATGGATAGAATAACAAATTCCAACAGACAGTTACTAGGGATTTCAAGACATCAAGAATCATAAAGATCTAATATTTGAAGATATAATGGCAGGGAATGTTCTAGAATTGAAGAAAGATCCATGTATGAAGCATGTCTCATATGCCATGTTAGCGTGTATTTCAGTCTTAGCTATCTGTCTTACCTGTCTCTTGTTTGAGCTAGTGCTGCAATGATCAACTGTTTGCAAGCACAACCTTATTATATCTTATCTCATGCCCGTGCTACACGTCTCACTCATTGCCCTGAGGCTTCTGTATTGATATCAGGGCACAGATGCTACAGTATCCATATAAGAAAACCCCATAAGTGAAAAGGGAGTCAACCCTCTATGGGGTGAATCTTTGACATCATTTTGCCTCCACCATCCACATACTTTCAGTGCCAGGTGTCAACCAATAGTCTCATAGCGATAGACCTCCGGGCAGGGGTGTTCAGTCACATTATCAGATAAGCTGGTACAGTGGACAGGGGACTAAAGCTGGAAGCCAGTTCCACATGAGGCTAGCTTACTGTTCCCAGAAGTGACTGTTAAGTATACACATATACTCAGCTAAATGATTCCCCAATTAAATGTCCTCCCAATTCCCAAAACACTTCCAATATCAGCCAACTCAAGGGCAAATATGAAAGAAGGATACTAGTCAGGGTTCTCCAGAGAAACAGAACCAAAAGGATATATATTCATTTAGAGATTTATTTTGAGGAATTGGCTCACAGCATTGTGGAGGTGATCTCAAGATCTGCAGTCAGCAAACTGGAGAATCAGCAGTGGTGGCGTAGTTCCAGTCCGAAAGCCAGCAGGCTGAAGACCCAAGAGGAGCCAGTGTTTCAGTTCAAGTCTGAAGGCAGCAAAAGAGTGAAGTCTTAGCTCATCAGTCAAGCAGGAGATGTTCCCTCTTACTTGTGGGAGAGTGAGTGATCAGCCTTCAACGATTGGATGAGGGCTACCTACATGGGGGTGGGGGGCAATCTGTTTACTGAGTCTACCAACTCAAATGTTAATCTCATCCCCAAACACTCTCACAGACACCCAGAATAACATTTGAACAAATATCTGAGCACTTCATGGCTTAGTCAAGCTTACACACAAGTGATTTTAACAAATTGCAGTTAAAGTATTCTACTTTTTCAAACTTCACAAAAGCATATGACCAAATGAGCATTTTGAAAGGCCCATGCAAGTGAGGGGCCCTGAGGCTAAGCTTCATTAGTTTCAAGCATTGTTGAGTGACTTAGGTAGTGAAGTCACATAAATATACCCCCAATTCACAGTGTCAAAAGAAAGTACCACTAACACCACTAGACAGCAGTTTTTCTTCTAAAATTTAGGTTTTGTCTAGAATTTTTAATACATAGGATACTCCATCCAGGGGTCCCCACCGCAGAGCCTAGGGCTGCCATATGCCAGCTGATCATGTGAATAAACATTGAACTATTCCAACTCTTTTTCATTTTGTTTCATTCATCACAATAATTGCTGCAAACCCTTCCATTCCACTTGAAACAAGTAGCACGTCTTGAGTTTGGGGACAATAGTAGATTCCTGATCTTTATCAGAAAAAAAGACACCCTCATTGTCATTTGAAATTGTAACTGGTTGAACGATTTTATGCTACACTATAGGATGCAATGCTGTCCTTCCAGCTTTTTAGTTAAACCTGATTTTATTCTTAAAGGAAAAATCATTTATAATTTTATATTTTCTTTTTTAGGAAATGAGTTTATACTAATTCCACAAGGTCAACTATCAAGATAGCTCTGATGCCCAGGATACAAAGTCTCATGTGAATCAGCACCAAGTAAAGCACTGAGCTAGGAAAGTCACTTTCTGAAGGTGTCCGGGGTCCTAACTTTGCAAGTCACTTCAAGGAGAAGGTAGGGGAAAGGATATATTTACTCTTTCTATACCTTAAGAACGACTTCTTCTTTTCCTTCTCCTCCTCCTCCTCCTCTCAATTCTACCAGATGGAGATGTTGGTGATCTGTTAATCCCAGAAGCTATCAAGAAAAGCCAAAAACTCTGAATTGTACCCCATCATATTCCTAGTGGAAAGTGTAACCTGGGGAAAAAAAGAGTTACAAGTCAAAATCTAATGAGGAGATTCTAAACCAAGACATAAAACCATCCTTCTTTTAATCCTCTACAATCTGAGTAACAAGAAGAGCTTCTCTCTTTCTCAAGGACGTCCTCATCCCAGAAGAGGGTCCTATCTAGGCCACTGAAATATTTCTGCCCAGTTCCTCCCCTTATGCTCTAGAATCTCAAAGAAATTGAAAAATAAAGTGAATATGAGGGAGACAGAAAGATATGAATGTAAGCTAGTATATCAAAGGTGGTATATTAAATTTATATAGGGACACCAAAAACTGAAATTTTATTTTCTGGTGAAAGACTCAAAACTAAATTCCAGGGTTCCCCCCCTTTCCCTAAACTCTCTTAATTGGCATACCAGATTAATCTGTGTTCTCTACCCCATCCTAAATTATAAGTCTTATGTCCACGTACACAAAACATCCCTGGTTAGTATCCTATCTTCTACCACACCTATACCTTCTCTTCCCATCAGCCAAGTTGCATGCTTATACAAAATCAGTTTGTGATGTGTTTTTATTATTCTAATTTCTTTATTGAGTTAAAACTTTTATAAGCTGAGGACTTTTATAAGCTCAGTCAGTTAAATATCAGGCCCTTGATCTCAGCTCAGGTCTTGATCTCGGTTCAAGTCTTGATCTCAGGGTCCTGAGTTCAACCCTCACATTGGGCTCCACACTGGGCATGAAGGCTACTTAAAAAAAGTGGGTTTTTTTTTGTATAAACTGATGAAATATGTGTGAGAAAAGAGGGAGATGTAGATTTTTATGAAACTTAAACTGAATGTTTTGGTAAAAATTAGATAAAGGCAGTTCCTAAAAAAAAAACAAAACATCAAATTAAGTGTGAGTGAGATAAAAAGATTGGTGAAAAAACTTAAAATCTCAAAGAATGTTACACTAAGACTGCTTTGAAAATATCTCTAAACTTTTGTTCAGCTTTCAAGCAACTAAAACTGGAAAGTCATAAACAATGATTTATGACTATGATTAAAACAAAAATAAAAACAACTTAGAACAATGAGTGGATTCACATTCAAAAAATAAAATAAGGCCTTAGCCCAATATCAAAATATTGGTGTATGTATGTATATCTTGGGGTTTAATATAAAATAAAATGTCAATGTGTGTCTCATCTTGAATGATTCCCCACTTTGAGTCATTAAACTGATTACCATTCTTAGGGGCGCCTGGGTGGCTCAGTTTGTTAAGCATTTGACTTCAACCCAAGCTGTGATCTTGCAGTCTGTGAGTTTGAGCCCCATGCAGGGCTCTATGCTGACAGCTCAGAGCCTGGAGCCTGCTTCACATTCTGTGTCCCTCTCTCTCTCTCTGAGTCTTCCCCACTTGTGCTCTGTCTCTCTCTCTCTCTCTCAAAAAAAAAATATTAAAAAAAATTTTAGCTGATTACCATTCTCTACAGCCTTCCACTGTGCAACATGTCCATGCTTATCTTCCACATGCTGTGTTCATTTGTTTCCCGATGCCTGCCCAACAAACTAAACTCTGCGGTCTTAGCAAATTCTACATAATTTTACCTAACTTAATTTTCTAATTTTATTTTCTAGTCATATATTTTATTGGGAGCCCAACAGGACTTACAATTCTCTGAATACATGTTCTAATTTTAAGCTCATGCCAGTCTCTTTAATTGGAAGAAAGAGAGGAAGGGAGAGAGGGAGGGAAGAAGAAAGGAGGGCAGGAAAGGAGGGGAGGATGGGGAGGCTCCAGTGACAGGTGAGAGGCAGTGATGATTTCATCGTGTCACAGATGCTCTCAGGGCATTTGTCCTCCCAGTCGGCTCCAGCTACCCCACTTATTACATATGATCAAAATCTATAGATTCGCAGTGATGTGCTCAAGTGCTGTTAAATGTGGCAAGTATGGGGAATACATTAACACATGAAAGAGTATAAATGATATCAATCATGTGGAAGAAAGCAGAATTCAAAATTCCTATAAGCAGAATGTAGGTACCTAAACTTAAAAAGGACAATGTAAATTTTGAGTGATGGAGAAAGCTGATGCTCATTTGACTATTTTATTTTATAAATGTGCTTAAGTTCACAATAAAAAGAAATTTATAAACATATAGAAAACACATAGAAAATGTTCTACAAGCTGAAGAAATCAGTTATAACACGATTCGGGAGAAACTAAAGTACTCTGGGTTAGGATGGAGTAGACAGGACTATTAGTTAGCAACCAGTTGAGCCCAAACCTGGGTTTTTGAACAACCAATAGATGATGTGATTTCAAAACAATTTCTAAAATAGCACATATTGAATCTTTTTAGTCTCTTTATTTCTTCCTCATTCTTGAACCAAGGGGGAATTAATAATTTGATTATTTTTTTATTCCTTTGCATTACTTTTCTGCCTGTAATTTTATTTTTCATTGGTTCAATAGTTTTCCTTAAAAGTGACAGATTTATAAAAACTCTAAGCTAGAAAAGAGCTTGAGCAATTATCTTCCATTTCCCTACTTTTAGACAGCATCACAATAATGCTATCCCAGGCAGATGATGAGCTATGTTATTTTTTTAAACCTCGAGAGGAGAAGATTCTACAATCTCACAACGTTAACTACTCTCACTGTCAGGAAATTCTTCCATATATAATCTCAGTCTCTCATACTGCTGTTCAAATCAGTTTCCACTTGGCAGAGCTAAGTTGATATTGAGAACAGCTGGTCTTCGGCCTCCATGTAGCAATTCCTCATTTGCTACCTCTGTAATGTAATGAGAGTGAATTTTCTGCATAGCTTTGATTTAGTCCTTAACTTATATCCTTCTCCAAGCTGATTAACCCCAGTTCCCCAACCCACCCAGAGAGTTCATTCATACTCTTACCTATACTCCCACATCGCTTTGTACTATCTCTACCAGAACATTATCACAGTTTAGTGTGATTATATGTTTGCATGACTATCTCCCCACATCTCCTTATGTCTTATTTGTGTACCTTTCTCTGTGTTTGACATATAATAGGTCCTCAATAAATGACTAATGAATCCATGAATTGATAGAATGGCATCCAGATAAACCATTTTCTTCTAACCATTCAGCCATGGTTGTGGCTGTCTTCTGCTAAGATTCTTTTGATTACAAGTAACAGAAACCACTCTAATAGTTTGAGCAAAAACAGGGAATTGATTGTAAGAACAGTGGAATATCTTACCAGATCTAAGGAAGAATTAAACCAAGGTTCAGAAAGGGTAGGAACTAGTGCAATTCCATGTATTTCTTCTGCAGGAAGTGGTGGGCCTTCCTTCCAGAGCAACAACTTCCAAGAGCATGGTGGCTCTTCTGGCAACATTTCTAGTTCATGACAGCAGTAAACTGATGGGCTTACTTAGGTCAAATGACAGGCCTAGTCCAGTCAGCCATGGTCCAGAAGACTCTTTCCTAACTTTGAGATGTCTGTCAGAGTGGGGGCAAGGAGAGCACATATCTGTGCAGGCAGCAGCCCCTTAGTAAAGGGGAACCCTGTGATGTGAAGCCACCACAAGAGGTGCCTCCTACAAATACTCACTGATCCTTCAAGCCCATTGTCACTGTTGAGATCTTGTGAGGATGTCAGAGAGCTGAATAAACAAGGTAATTCAACCTCACTTTTTTTTGGCTTATTTTTCTTTCAGCTTCTGGTACCATGATTTAAGAAGACAAAAACCTGTCCTGCTCAGTTGAAGCATAAATTTCCTTTGAACCAGGGATCAGTGCTTGAGCTAATGACAAATATTATCACAAGATTTACGGCACACACACAAAATCTTTCTTTCTGAAATTCAGTGCACTTTGTATGTCACTGAATTGGTAGCAGACTCCTCCATGAGATACTGAATAAATAGGTAGTGGCCAAGACCCCTAACGCCATTTCGGCTGGCTCAGCACAGTTTTAGCAGCCTGTGTTGAGCTTTCTTATGAGGATATCTGCCCCAAAAAAAGACCCCAGAGAAGGAGGGAAGGAACATCGGGTCAGCCACATAATAATAACACTTCACAATAATTTAGCAGTTTTCAATCCAAGTCAGAGTCTTCCGTATCTTTTATCTCATTTTGCAATTGAATTAAACACCTACAATAGATGAAAAATAGCCACAGGTTCTTTCTAGTTCCTCCCACAAAGTGAAGTCAATTGTCCCACCCCTTAAATATGAGCTGGCCTTGAGATTTGGTTCGAATGAATGAAGACAAAGTGACATTGTTTGTATTCAAAGCCTAGGCTTCAAGAGACCTTGTGAACACGCCACACAAGCTGACAAGAAACCACGTGGAAACTTTTAACTTTGGGGGTGTTTTCTGCATAGAAATATATAATGTAGAGTCCGGAAGGTGGCGGCGTAGGAGGACGCTGGGCTCACCGCGCGTCCTGCTGATCACTTAGATTCCACCTACACCTGCCTAAAGAACCCAGAAAACCGCCAGAGGATTAGCAGAACGGAGTCTCCGGAGCCAAGCGCAGACGAGAGGCCCACGGAAGAGGGTAGGAAGGGCGGCGAGGCGGTGCGCGCTCCACGGACTGGCGGGAGGGAGCCGGGGCGGAGGGGCGGCTCGCCGGCCAAGCAGAGCCCCCGAGTCGGGCTGGCAAAAGCGGAGGGGCCGGACAGACTGTGTTCCGACAGCAAGCGCGACTTAGCGTCTGGGAGGTCATAAGTTAACAGCTCTGCTCGGAAAAGCGGGAAGGCTGGAGGACAAAGGGAGGGAGAGCTGCTGAGCCCCCGGACGGCAGAGCTCAGCTTGGCGGGGAACAAAGGAGCCAGCGCCATCTCCCCCGCCCATCCCCCAGCCAAAATCCCAAAGGGAACCAGTTCCTGCCAGGGAACTTGCTCGCGCAGCGCAAACACCAAACTCTGTGCATCTGCGGAGCCAAACCTCCGGCAGCGGATCTGACTCCCTCCCGCTGCCACAGGGCCCCTCCTGAAGTGGATCACCTAAGGAGAAGTGAGCTAAGCCTGCCCCTCCTGCCCCCGTGCACCTTGCCTACCCACCCCAGCTAATACGCCAGATCCCCAGCACCACAAGCCTGGCAGTGTGCAAGTAGCCCAGACGGGCCACGCCACCCCACAGTGAATCCCGCCCCTAGGAGAGGGGAAGAGAAGGCACACACCAGTCTGACTGTGGCCCCAGCGGTGGGCTGGGGGCAGACATCAGGTCGGACTGCGGCCCCACCCACCAACTCCAGTTATACACCACAGCACGGGGGAAGTGCCCTGCAGGTCCTCACGACTCCAGGGACTATCCAAAATGACCAAACGGAAGAATTCCCCTCAGAAGAATCTCCAGGAAATAACAACAGCGAATGAACTGATCAAAAAGGATTTAAATAATATAACAGAAAGTGAATTTAGAGTAATAGTCATAAAATTAATCGCTGGGCTTGAAAACAGTATACAGGACAGCAGAGAATCTCTTGCTACAGAGATCAAGGGACTAAGGACCAGTCACGAGGAGCTGAAAAACGCTTTAAACGAAATGCAAAACAAAATGGAAACCACGACAGCTCGGCTTGAAGAGGCAGAGGAGAGAATAGGCGAACTAGAAGATAAAGTTATGGAGAAAGAGGAAGCTGAAAGAAAGAGAGATAAAAAAAATCCAGGAGTATGAGGGGAAAATTAGAGAACTAAGTGATACACTAAAAAGAAATAATATACGCATAATTGGTATCCCAGAGGAGGAAGAGAGAGGGAAAGGTGCCGAAGGGGTACTGGAAGAAATAATAGCTGAGAACTTCCCTGAACTGGGGAAGGAAAAAGGCATTGAAATCCAAGAGGCACAGAGAACTCCCTTCAGACGTAACTTGAATCGATCTTCTGCACGACATATCATAGTGAAACTGGCAAAATACAAGGATAAAGAGAAAATTCTGAAAGCAGCAAGGGATAAACGTGCCCTCACATATAAAGGGAGACCTATAAGACTCGTGACTGATCTCTCCTTTGAAACTTGGCAGGCCAGAAAGGCTTGGCACGATATCTACAGTGTGCTAAACAGAAAAAATATGCAGCCGAGAATCCTTTATCCAGCAAGTCTGTCATTTAGAATAGAAGGAGAGATAAAGGTCTTCCCAAACAAACAAAAACTGAAGGAATTTGTCACCACAAAACCAGCCCTACAAGAGATCCTAAGGGGGATCCTGTGAGACAAAGTACCAGAGACATCACTACAAGCATAAAACATACAGACATCACAATGACTCTAAACCCGTATCTTTCTATAATAACACTGAATGTAAATGGATTAAATGCACCAACTAAAAGACATAGGGTATCAGAATGGATACAAAAACAAGACCCATCTATTTGCTGTCTACAAGAGACTCATTTTAGATCTGAGGACACCTTTAGATTGAGAGTGAGGGGATGGAGAACTATTTATCATGCTACTGGAAGCCAAAAGAAAGCTGGAGTAGCCATACTTATATCAGACAAACTAGACTTTAAATTAAAGGCTGTAACAAGAGATGAAGAAGGGCATTATATAATAATCACAGGGTCTATCCATCAGGAAGAGCTAACTATTATAAATGTCTATGCGCCGAATACCGGAGCCCCCAGATATATAAAACAATTACTCATAAACATAAGCAACCTTATTGATAAGAATGTGGTCATTGCAGGGGACTTTAACACCCCACTTACAGAAATGGATAGATCATCTAGACACACAGTCAATAAAGAAACAAGGGCCCTGAATGATACATTGGTTCAGATGGACTTGACAGATATATTTAGAACTCTGCATCCCAAAGCAACAGAATATACTTTCTTCTCGAGTGCACATGGAACATTCTCCAAGATAGATCATATACTGGGTCACAAAACAGCCCTTCATAAGTTTACAAGAATTGAAATTATACCATGCATACTTTCAGACCACAATGCTATGAAGCTTGAAATCAACCACAGGAAAAAGTCTGGAAAACCTCCAAAAGCATGGAGGTTAAAGAACACCCTACTAACGAATGAGTGGGTCAACCAGGCAATTAGAGAAGAAATTAAAAAATATATGGAAACAAACGAAAATGAAAATACAACAATCCAAATGCTTTGGGACACAGCAAAGGCAGTCCTGAGAGGAAAATACACTGCAATCCAGGCCTATCTCAAGAAACAAGAAAAATCCCAAATACAAAATCTAACAGCACACCTAAAGGAAATAGAAGCAGAACAGCAAAGGCAGCCTAAACCCAGCAGAAGAAGAGAAATAATAAAGATCAGAGCAGAAATAAACAATATAGAATCTAAAAAAACGGTAGAGCAGATCAACGAAACCAAGAGTTGGTTTTTTGAAAAAATAAACAAAATTGACAAACCTCTAGCCAGGCTTCTCAAAAAGAAAAGGGAGATGACCCAAATAGATAAAATCATGAATGAAAATGGGATTATTACAACCAATCCCGCAGAGATACAATTATCAGGGAATACTATGAAAAATTATATGCCAACAAATTGGACAACCTGGAAGAAATGGACAAATTTCTAAACACCCACACTCTTCCAAAACTCAATCAGGAGGAAATAGAAAGCTTGAACAGACCCATAACCAGCGAAGAAATTGAATCGGTTATCAAAAATCTCCCAATAAATAAGAGTCCAGGACCAGATGGCTTCCCAGGGGAGTTCTACCAGACGTTTAAAGCAGAGATAATACCTATCCTTCTCAAGCTATTCCAAGAAATAGAAAGGGAAGGAAAACTTCCAGACTCATTCTATGAAGCCAGTATTACTTTGATTCCTAAACCAGACAGAGACCCAGTAAAAAAAGAGAACTACAGGCCAATATCTCTGATGAATATGGATGCAAAAATTCTCAATAAGATACTAGCAAATCGAATTCAACAGCATATAAAAAGAATTATTCACCATGATCAAGTGGGATTCATTCCTGGGATGCAGGGCTGGTTCAACATTCGCAAATCGATCAACGTGATACATCACATTAACAAAAAAAAAGAGAAGAACCATATGATCCTGTCAATCGATGCAGAAAAGGCCTTTGACAAAATCCAACACCCTTTTTTAATAAAAACCCTTGAGAAAGTCGGGATAGAAGGAACATACTTAAAGATCATAAAGGCCATTTATGAAAAGCCCACAGCTAACATCATCCTCAACAGGGAAAAACTGAGAGCTTTTTCCCTGAGATCAGGAACACGACAGGGATGCCCACTCTCACCGCTGTTGTTTAATATAGTGCTGGAAGTTCTAGCATCAGCAATCAGACAACAAAAGGAAATCAAAGGCATCAAAATTGGCAAAGATGAAGTCAAGCTTTCGCTTTTTGCAGATGACATGATATTATACATGGAAAATCCGATAGACTCCACCAAAAGTCTGCTAGAACTGATACATGAATTCAGCAAAGTTGCAGGATACAAAATCAATGTGCAGAAATCAGTTGCATTCTTATACACTAACAATGAAGCAACAGAAAGACAAATGAAGAAACTGATCCCATTCACAATTGCACCAAGAAGCATAAAATACCTAGGAATAAATCTAACCAAAGATGTAAAAGATCTGTATGCTGAAAACTATAGAAAGCTTATGCAGGTAATTGAAGAAGATATAAAGAAATGGAAAGACATTCCCTGCTCATGGATTGGAAGAATAAATATTGTCAAAATGTCAATACTACCCAAAGCTATCTACACATTCAATGCAATCCCAATCAAAATTGCACCAGCATTCTTCTCGAAACTAGAACAAGCAATCCTAAAATTCATATGGAACCACAAAAGGCCCCGAATAGCCAAAGTAATTTTGAAGAAGAAGACCAAAGCAGGAGGCATCACAATCCCAGACTTTAGCCTCTACTACAAAGCTGTCATCATCAAGACAGCATGGTATTGGCACAAAAACAGACACATAGACCAATGGAATAGAATAGAAACCCCAGAACTAGACCCACAAACGTATGGCCAACTAATCTTTGACAAAGCAGGAAAGAACATCCATTGGAAAAAAGACAGTCTCTTTAACAAATGGTGCTGGGAGAACTGGACAGCAACATGCAGAAGGTTGAAACTAGACCACTTTCTCACACCATTCACAAAAATAAACTCAAAATGGATAAAGGACCTGAATGTGAGACAGGAAACCATCAAAACCTTAGAGGAGAAAGCAGGAAAAGACCTCTCTGACCTCAGCCGTAGCAATCTCTTACTCGGCACATCCCCAAAGGCAAGGGAATTAAAAGCAAAAGTGAATTACTGGGACCTTATGAAGATAAAAAGCTTCTGCACAGCAAAGGAAACAACCAACAAAACTAAAAGGCAACCAACGGAATGGGAAAAGATATTTGCAAATGACACATCGGACAAAGGGCTAGTATCCAAAATCTATAAAGAGCTCATCAAACTCCACACCCGAAAAACAAATAACCCAGTGAAGAAATGGGCAGAAAACATGAATAGACACTTCTCTAAAGAAGACATCCGGATGGCCAATAGGCACATGAAAAGATGTTCAACGTCGCTCCTTATCAGGGAAATACAAATCAAAACCACACTCAGATACCACCTCACGCCAGTCAGAGTGGCCAAAATGAAGAAATCAGGGGACTATAGATGCTGGAGAGGATGTGGAGAAACAGGAACCCTCTTGCACTGTTGGTGGGAATGCAAATTGGTGCAGCCACTCTGGAAAGCGGTGTGGAGGTTCCTCAGAAAATTAAAAATAGACCTACCCTATGACCCAGCAATAGCACTGCTAGGAATTTATCCAAGGGATACAGGAGTACTGATGCATAGGGGCACTTGTACCCCAATGTTTATAGCAGCACTCTCAACAATAGCCAAATTATGGAAAGAGCCTAAATGTCCATCAACTGATGAATGGATAAAGAAATTGTGGTTTATATACACAATGGAATACTACGTGGCAATGAGAAAAAATGAAATATGGCCTTTTGTAGCAACATGGATGGAACTGGAGAGTGTTATGCTAAGTGAAATAAGCCATACAGAGAAAGACAGATACCATATGGTTTCACTCTTATGTGGATCCTGAGAAACGTAACAGAAATCCATGGGGGAGGGGAAGGAAAAAAAAAAAAAAAAAAGAGGTTAGAGTGGGAGAGAGCCAAAGCATAAGAGACTGTTAAAAACTGAGAACAAACTGACGGTTGATGGGGGGTGGGAGGGAGGGCAGGGTGGGTGATGGGTATTGAGGAGGGCACCTTTTGGGATGAGCACTGGGTGTTGTATGGAAACCAATTTGACAGTAAATTTCATATATTAAAAAATAAAAAAAAATAAAATAAAAAAAGAAATATATAATGTATACATCACCAAAACACACAGGTAATTCAGGCTATAAGAAAAGAAGGGGGGGGTGGGGGCGGAGAGAAAAGAACAGGGACCCAATAAAGCATTTACCATAAATATATATTTCAAAGTATCTCTTGCCTTTGATTTGGTGTGGCATAACACACACACACACACACACACACTCACATATATCTATATATGTATTCTTTTTAACCCATCAAATTTATAAGCAAGTTAACCTTGGTTTCCTAACATTTTGAAATAGTGTTCATACTTAGAATTTGGCTAATCCAGGATCGCTCTTCTCTAGGTTTTTTAAGACATTCAGGCAGTCTATAAAATCTTCTTCAAAATGTAAGACCATTTTCAAAATTCTTGCTACTCTTTTTGCATCATTTACTGAGAGAATTAAACTTATGTTTTATATGTTTCCAGTTCTGTTCTCCTGAGTGAGTTATCTGAAAGTTAACTGGGTAGTTGAAATCTATGGACCATCTCCCTGGTTGTGGAGATTTGCCTTTGTTCCACTTCATCTTCCCTGACTTCTTGATTTGGAGATCTGTCACAGGCCCCTGCTGTGAGATCTTCTTTATTCTGTTTTCCTTTTATCCTTACCCAGAGACTTTCAAGAATTCTGCTTTGTTCTTCCTATTTCCATAGTTACTTTGGTATTTGAATATCTTCCTATGTCTCATCCTGCTAGATAGAGAAGTTCATGGATGCTTAGTTTGAATATGGAATGAGAGCTGGGATACTTAATAATTAGCACAGAAGCCAGCCTAGAAATTCCCACAGCTGGCCATATCATATACCCTTCTGTACTCATTATTTTACTATGTTTTTGATAATATTCTGCTTCTCAAAGACTAAACAAGTCACAATTTCTTGCCTTAAAAAATCATATTCATTTTCTGTGGCTCCACCTTTTATTCATTTTTTAATATTTATTTTATTTTTGAGAGAGCACAAGTGGGGGAGGGGCAGAGAGAGGGGAACAGAGGATCCAAAGTGGGCTCTGCACTGACAGGCTGACATTTCTGAGCCTGATGTGGAGCTCGAATTCACAAACCACGAGATCAGGACCTGAGCCGAAGTCAGACACTCAACTGACTGAGCCACCCAGGTCCCCCCACCTTATATTCATTTTTAAACAAATACCTTTATTGTCTTACTTCAGTTGCCAGTTTCTGATTTTCTTTTCTCCCATGATGATAATTTGGATTTCATTCCTCACTTGTTCCGCTCCCCTTCCTCTAAGTCTAGTATCTCCTTTTACCTCAGAAAAGAGATTGTAACCACCCTGATAAATAGTAGACAAAAATTAAATTCTGTAGAGCAAGAATTAGAACATTATTTTAGGAGACTTCTTCAAATCCTACTCTTCCTCCAGGCACCAGTATACCATAGAACCAGAGGCTTGTATTCACAGTCACAACTTGCCCTTCTAAAAAAAAAATAACGCTCTTCTGGAAGGTGAGGTGGAAGGATGCACCATGAGAAGATTGAGACACTATTGATGAAAAACATCAAAAAGAAATTCTTCCAATTCTTTTTATATGGTATTTAGATTAGAGGGGAGGGGAAAGAAAGACAAGCATTTGATCCCATTCTTCAAACAGCACTACTGAGCATCTTGGTAATACAGTTAACATCCACATGCCCAGTTTCCAACATGCTTTGCAGAAATTATCTCATATGTGAGGTGGGTAGGCAGATAATAAATAAACTTTATACATGAAAAACCAATTTTAATACATTATACTAATGTAAGAAAAAATTATTTCCATTTTACACAAAAATAAAAAAGGGTCTTAAGGTTGAAGACCTGCCTAATGTGATACACCCAGTCTCCTGACTGGCAAGGCAAGGATATATGGAAATCTCTGACTTGAAAGAGTTTACAAATCAGTTATGAAAGAATGTAGTACACATAAAAGAGCAAATAACATCACCGCCATCGTCCTCATCATTATTTAGTGCTTACCTTATGCCACACATTGCTTTACATGCAATGATTCATTTAATCCTCTCTGCAGTCTTGTCATACAGGCATTATTTTACCTTCAGTGTAAGGTAGAAGTCACTATAGCACAGACAGGTTTAGTAACTTGACTCAGGTCACCAAAAAGGTAAGTGGTAGCACCAGGATTTGAAGTCAGTTGCCTAGCTCCAGAGTCTATGTTGGACTACTATATTCTACTGCCTTTCTACAAAACGGTATAGGAAATGCATTATACTGAGGGAAAGAAATAAAGAGAAGAAAGAAGGAAGGAAGGAAGGAAGGAAGGAAGGAAGGAAGGAAGGAAGGAAAGAAAGAAAGAAAAGAAAGAAAGAAAAGGAAGGACTGAGAGGCGAACATTTGTCTCACCAACAACAAAAACAAAAAGCTAGTAGAGAACAGGAATCTGGGATAAGATTTATTTAACTGGAAGAAGCTAAGAAAAGATCATAAGCAGAAAAGAAAAAGAAAGTCTGTGCTTGGCATTTTCAGGAACTGCCAGTGGAACCATTCTGACAAAAGCAGAGGATTTGCGTAAAGGTATAAGAATGGAGTGTTAGGTGTGAATATATTCTGGCTGGTCTACAATGAAATGTTAAGTCTGGACTCAGTAATTAACAGTGGAAAACCATAAAGCCTTTTTAATAAGGAGCTAACAACTTCAAAAATTTGTTTTGCTCTGATAAACAGAAGGAGAGGAAGACACAAGACCTACAGAGAGGACTTAAGCAACTCTTGCAACAGTCTCAGTGGTTTGGGGTAACAAGGACTTGAACTAGAGTGATATGGGAGGAGGGGAGGATGGAGAGTCCATAACCAACATTATTCACAGCAAATTCACAGGTCCTGGTGACAGGATGGGGGAAACTCTGGATTTTCAAGACACTACCCATACCCTCACACAACAAATGCTGTTCTCTGAGTGCCTCCTATGGTATTTGAATTTGCAACCTCTCAAATGTGTGGCTCTGGGGGAGTTCGGCAAAACCATTTACCTGCAGGAGAGGGAAGACCAGAGAACTGTGGCCCCACTCTAAACCAACATAGTAGAAGGAATAAAACATGAAGATGTCCAGTAACCAATAGAGGATTTTCTCATGAGAAAGGGGCTTTAGCCACTAACACTGTCACTTTGGACAAGCAATTTATATTTTCTAAAACTCTGCTTCCCAATTTGTAAAATGAAACTAATAGGATTTACACCTCTAAAATTGTTGATGCCATTTAATGAGTCATGCTATCTAAAACAATTAGTATAGTGCCTAGCATTGATAGCTACTAAGTAAAGGACAATAATTATAATTATAGGTATACTTTTCTAAGGCAATCACAAACCTGAGGTGCAAATGCAAGCTAGTGTTTCTATATATTTTATTCATGCATCTTTATTGGGCAACTATGAGCTCTGTGCAAAGCATCAGAAACATATAAAGAATAAACATAGTTTATGTCCTTGAGAAATTCCTTGGTAAGAAGTAAAAGGGTGAGAGTAAAATGTCTTCACAGGAGAAAAGAGTTTCTGAAGTGGACACTACCATCGAAGAAGAAAAATTGTAAAGAAAAGACTGGGAAAAGACAAAATTCAAGACCAGAGTCAGGAAGAGAATATATGGAAAATGTCACAAAGGGTGAAAGTGAAAGAATAACTCTTAGATTATGCTGAATTTGGAATCTCTAGAAATATACAACAGTTTATCCTCCACGGAATAAGGAATATCCACTAATAACAACTCTGCAACAACTAACCCTTACATATCACTTACCACATACCATGCATTATTCTAAGTGCTTTATACATATTAGTTCATTTAATTTGCAGAACAACTTTTGAAATAGCTTCTATGTTTTCCCCTGTACCCAATAATGAATAAACAAAGGCCCACAGAAGTCAATAATTTCTCCAAGGTTATTCTACCACTAAATGGTGGAGCTAAGAGTTAAAACTCCACACCTCCAGCTCCATAGCCCATGCTCTTAGAAGCATCTACAATTAGACCCTGGAAGAAGGGAGGTATTTCATGACAGACAACTTTCTAAGGGTAAAAGAAAATGTACTCTAATACTGTCAACGCAGTGTGCTATTTTCCTAGAATATGTATGCAATTAGCTTCATGGAATCTGTCCTTCCACTTTTTGTGATGAAAGTTTGCTCTCAGGAAAGACTAAAGCTAAACCATGACTTTGAAGTTCTGAGGAGAAAATGAACAAACTGTGGGCATGCCCAGGAGCAAGCATGCCATCTCTACTTTCCAGGTGAGTGCTGAAATTCTGGGAGGCAAAGCTGAATTTGGGAAGTGAGAGACTGATCATATAAATAATGTTGCAGAATGGGGTATGGGTTGCTGTTACAGTTAAGATATTGCAGTGAAGACTCCCTCCCAGAGTGAGAACAACTCCACTGAGTCGGGGAAATCAGAGGTTCCAAATGGCTTACCAAATGGACACCTGATTACTTGACACAATTCAATTACACACGAAACCAACACCACGAAATCTGTGAATACACAACACAAAGTTAATAATAACATCAGGAAAATGGGGGTGCCTGGGTGGCTCAGTTGGTTGGGCGTCTGACTTCTGCTCAGGTCATGATCTCACAGTTTATGAGTTCAAGCCCCACACTGGGCTCTGTGCTGACAGCTTCGGATTCTGTGTCCCCGTCTCTTTCTGCCCCTCCCCCCCTCACGCTCTGTCTGTCTGTCTCTCTCAAAAATAAGTAAGCATTTAAAAACTAATAATAATAAGGGTGCCTGTGTGGCTCAGTTGGTTAAGTATCTGACTCTTGACTTCAGCCCAGGTCATGATCTCACAGTTCATGCCCCTCATCGGGCTCTGCGCTGACAGTGCAGAACCTGCTTGGCATCCTCTCTCTCTGTCTTGCTCTCTCTCTCTTTCTCTCTCATTCTCTCAAAAAAATAAACTTAAAAATTTTTTTTTAAAATAATATCATGAAAATGTTATTGAGCACTTATTCTGCATCAGATATAGTTCCAAGTGTTTTCCATGCTGTATCTAGTTTAACCTCACAATTCTATGTGAGGGGTAGCATTATTTTCATTTTATAGACAATGAAACTGAGGTACAAAGGCCACACAGCTAATAAGTGCTAGTGTCAGAATTGGAACCCAAGTAGTCTGACCTAGAGCCCCTGTTAACGGGAACAATTCATTACATTCAGGTAGACATGCAATCTTTATGTTTTGTTTATTTTACAACTGGAAGTTTGTGCCTCTTAATCCCCTTCACCTATTGACTGGACTGATATTTTTTACACAATTCAGAGCACTTTTCGGGCCTTATTAAGGCCTGGGTCAACAACTCATGCTATTAACTGCAGAAGAGCTCCTCTCTCTATCAGCGTTTCTCTCCACCAGTCCAGATTAGGCCTGACTTGTCTTATATTTTCAGGATGATATACAGATTAAAAATACAGTAATAGGTACAGATAGCACTATTGATGCGAGGTCCTAGACTGATTGAGAAAGGAACCATGATTTGAAATTTGAGTTGGTTAGTAAATATGTCTTTAAGTCTATTCAGATTCATTAAGCAGTGATCTTTTCTTTTTATGTGGAGCGATTTTCTGTTCATTTTAGTGGGTCAATAAGACTGGGAATCTATTAAACATTTTTTTTCTACCTACTAGTTGGAATAAAACGTCCACTGTGAAAAACTAAAAGCTCTTCACTAAAGTCATACAACGGTTCACCACTAGATGGAGCAACTAAATTTGGAATTTTTCACTCCTGGCAAAACGTTAAGCTTGTTTTGAATTGAGTCTCAATTTTAAGTCATTTCTTTCTTATCTGCTCCCTTTTCTTTTTTCCTCATCAGATATTTGGACATTTATTATAATCTCTGGCCGAGAAAATTTAATAAAAACATCTTGCTATTAGTGTATTCAAAGCTCTGTGTGAAAAGATGGGCCATAGGCAAATAAAAATTCAGAATTTCAAGCAAAATGAATTAGAAATTCAACTTCCACAGATTTTAACATGCTTAACAACTACATCAGCTACTCTCCTATCTGTAATCTGCTGGTGAACAATGTGACCCATCCCGTTGAGCCAAGCAAAAAATACCTCTGACCCACCAGAACAAGTGTCACATAGTTTGTGTATAGATGTCCTCATGTATAGATGGCTTTGTGTACACATTAAACAACACAAGTATGGCTTGTGTATGCATTAAACAATACGGGCCTGGCCGGAAGAACCAGGATGATGTTTGATAGTGTGGCAAAGAAAATGACAACAGTTTAAGGTCAACATTTTCTGCACACTTGGGAGAGTTTTTCTAGATGATGTTCATTATTCTCTTTCAGTGAAAGCCAGAGCAATCAACTATTCATTTAATAAATATTTAGTAAGAGGCTCCAAAAGGGTACCTGGCTGGCTCAGTTGGTAGAGCTGAGGTGACTCTTGATCTGGGGGTTGTGAGTTCAAGCTCCACATTGGGTGTAGAGATTACTTCAAAATAAAATCTTTTGCGGGGGCGGGGGGGGGAGTGAGAGAGAGACTACCGTCTGCTGAGCATCATGGTCTGTGCTCACTTTCATCTCCGGGACAAAGTCTTGTCTCAGAATCAGGCCGAAGCTGACTGTGCACTGGAAATGTCAACGTTACATGGGCCTGTCCTGGAAAAGGCAAAAAAGAAGGAAAGCTAGAATGAGTGAAACAACTTCTGAAACTCATGATAACCAGGGTGAGGAAAGAAGGGGATCGAAACTGAATGGCGACAGACGCTTTTCCTTTATCCACTGCTGACTACAGGTGCCAACAATCCCAGAGATAGAATACTAGAGATCCACGTCAGAACAACGTGGAACATTAAAGTTTGTTCTGAGAGTCATTATGTTTAATGTAGCAACTTGTAAGTTATATGCTTATGTTTCAGGCCGAACCATTTTCACGTAATTTTTTTTGTCATTCTAAAAGATTTGGAATAAAGAATACTTTTATCACTGTGGAAAACAAGTATGGAGGTTCCTGAAAAGTTAAAACTAGAACTACCCGATGATCCAGCAATTGCACTACTAAGTATTTACCCAAAGGATACAAAAATATGAATTCAAAGGAACACAGGCACCCCAATGTTTATAGCAGCACTATCTGCAATATCCAAATTATGGAAACAGACCATGTGTCCATCGACTGATGAATGGATAAAGAAGATGTGGTGTATACATACAATGGAATGTTACTCAAACACAAAAAGGGAATGATATCTTGCTATTTGCAATGACATGGATGGAAGTAGAGTATAATGCTAAGTGAAATAAGTCAGTCAGAGAAAGACAAATACCCTATGATTTCACTCATATGTGGAATTTAAGAAACAAATGAGCAAAGGAAAAGAAGACAGACAAACCAAGAAGCAGACTCTTAACTATAGAGAACAAACTGATGGTTACCAGAGGAGAGATGAGTAAGGGGACAGGTTAAATAGGTGATGGGGATTAAGGAGTGCCCTTGTTGTCATGAGCACCGGATGATTTATGGAAGTGTTGAATCACTATATTGCACACCTGAAATTAATATAACACTGTATATTAACTAACTGGAATTAAAATAAAAACTTATTTAATTAAAAAAATTTTTAAGTGAAGAGTACTTTTGCATAACATTAAAATACTCTGTCTAAACCAATAACAGGAGTCACGATTCTGTTGATCAGAAGAAACAAGTCAGGTAAGCAGCCGTCTTGACAGCATGATACTTCATTAAAGCTTTTTCTGCCTGAATGGGACAGCTGCACTAATGTTCACTTTCCTCATGGGCTAGTTGGGTAGGCATTCATTCAAAGACTATTTAATTTTATCTTGTTTAGAGTTTTAATAACCCTGATTATCTGGTGTGTTAGTCCTTAGCAGATTTGAGATAACAAATGAGAAAGAGAATGACAATAACAAATATTTATTGAGCACCCATTATTTTCCAGGCATTATTCTGAGTAGTTTTATTTCACTTAAACCTCATGACAACCTCATGAGCTAGGTGCTGTTATTATCCACCATTTCACACATGAAAAACTGGAGAGCAGAAAGGCTAAGTAACATGCCCAGGGTTACATGTGACAGATCTGAGGTGTCCACCCAAGCAGCTGGGCTCCAGACTTACTTTTAAGACCACTAACTACTGTGAAGAAGTGCTGATAACTTGCCGGCCTATAGACAGCAGCAAGAAATAACCAAAAGTAATCTGACAGCAAGAGAAGAAAGAATGTGTGAAGGGCAGCTGAGCAAATTTAAAATGCACGATAATCTGGGGTCATTTAAAACACTGGCAAACTTCTCTTTAATTACATATTTCTGGATTTTTCAGGACACTCCAGATTTTAAGCATTTATTTTCATAACCTCATAGAGATGCTCAATATTTTCACAATGTTTTCCCTAATTTTCAACCCAGAAAATAGTTACCCAGATACACCTAAAACTTACTCAGCATTGACTACAGTCTAGCAATGATTATGATGTAGCTCAGAGGTCATGAGAGTCAATGGCTGAGTGTGCCTGTGTCCTGGGAGGAAATGCCAAGTTCTGTGAGAGTCATGTGTGCTCTAGAGACTAGGGGCCATGATGTAGGGGCCAGGATTTCTTCTGGAGTCTGAAGAGCATATGCAGATGGCCTCTGCTAAGGGGAAAGCTAAGAGAGAAGCCACTATAAATCTCATTAGGATGGCAGGGCATGTGCCCCACCTCCAGGAGAGCTAGAGTCACTGGTTGTATGGGGTTGCTTACTAAGGAACCAGCTCTCACAGTAAGTCTTGTGGCTCAGCCCAGATCAAACATATATCGCAGATGAGGAAAGAGGAAAGCTGCAATAATATACACCCTCACCCCCGCTTGTAAACCAAATGAACACAGGAGAACACGGGCTAACATGATTTGGGAGTGCCTTTTAAGAAAAAGAATCCAAGGGGGCGCCTGGGTGGCTCAGTCGCTTAAGCGTCCGACTTCAGCTCAGGTCACGATCTCGCGGTCCATGAGTTCGAGCCCCGCGTCAGGCTCTGGGCAGATGGCTCAGAGCCTGGAGCCTGCTTCCGATTCTGTGTCTCCCTCTCTCTCTGCCCCTCCCCCGTTCATGCTCTGTCTCTCTCTGTCTCAAAAATAAATAAAAACGTTAAAAAAAATTTTTTTAAAAAGCTGTTTAAAGAAAAAGAATCCAAAATTATGAATATAAAACACTTAAGTTCAAAAATGAGTATTCATGTAGAATAAGAAAAAGAACAATAAGAGATTACAAATTTTGCAAAGCTGACAAACACCACAAACACTGCCAAATCCAGAAAAATAACATATTTCACTAGTTACTTTTACGACATAATCTATCATCTTTCTTCCTATATTTTTTGGCTGCATATTCTCTGATAACATCTTTAAACCATAGTGATTTTATAATATTATCTATAGAGGAAATTGAAAGATTATTCATCTTTCCTCTAGAACAGCTGATCAAGGTTTTTCTCATTACTGATAGATTAGAAAACTTTCTTCCAAGTTCACTGCTCGCCATTCCCAATATCATTGTTAGGACTGTTGCCCAAACTTGGAAAATATCAAGTTTTTATCATAAACCAACTGTAAGATTGCGGGGCAATTCAAGTTTTCTTGGCAGGGACACACTAAGGTGCTCTTTGGATTCATGACACTCATCTACTGCTGGGGCCTTGGAAGCAGCCCAGATAGTAACTCCACTTCTGTGTGAGCAGATAATTTCCAATTCGGATTTGAGAAGCCGTAGAATGCTCAGTAGAAAGTATGTGTGTGGCGGCAACAGCAGCTAGCCACCCATAGATAGAACCCTCCCACAAGTAGCATGTGAAGACTTTGGGAATCACTTGCAGCCTCTGTAACTAAACCACACAGCATCAACAATAACTCGGAAGCTTCATCTGGGGGATAAATCTCTGCACACGAAGAGTGCATCCTAATATGTGGTTTTCAAAAATCACTGCTTCACTTCATTTAGAGGAGACCCAAGAAATATGGTGTTGTAATAGAGGGTGTTTGGAAGTCCCGCCTGATAAAACAGTGGATGCACTTTGGAACCAAGGGGACTTAGAATCCGATCTCATCACCCAGTTTCATAATTTATTAACTCGTGCTGGCCTTGTTTTGTGTATACCCCCAACCCACACTCAATCCCCTTCACCTCCAAGAAATTTTTAAAACGAATTCCAGAAATCATAACTGTTCACTGGTCAATTTTCTAGAAGGAACCTCTGAAAGAAAGAACTTGCCTTAATCAGCTTGGCTGTTGTAACAAAATACCATAAACTGAGTAGCTTACAAGCAACAGAGATTTATTTCTCACAGTTCTGGAGGCCAGAAGTCTGCAGTTACGGTGCTGGTGCAGTGAAGTTCTGGTGGGAGCCTTCCTCCAGGTTGTAGACTGCTGACTGCCAGTTAAGTCCTCACATGGCAGAAAGCAGAGAAAGGCAGGGCGCTCTCTCCTGCTGTTATGAGGGCATCAGCCCCATCCAGGAGGGCTCCACCCTCGTGTCCTCATCTGACCTTGATGATTATCTCCTAAAATCCCCATATCTTAATACCATCCCCTGGGTAGGGGAGGTTTCAACGTATGAATCTTGGGGGATACAAACATTCAGCGCATAACATGACTTGTCAAAAAAATTAATAACAACCATAATATCACTATAATACTTTTGAAATTAACAGTAATTCTGTAACATCAAGAAGCACATAGGGGTGCCTGACTGGTTCAGTAGGTAGAGCACACAACTCTTGATCTCCAGGTTGTGAGTGAGCCCTACACTGGATGTAGAGATTACTTAAAAATATTAAAAAAAAAAAAAGAAAGAAAGAAAGAAATATCTAGTCAGCCATTGCCTCTACAGATTCCAAAAAAAAAAAAAAAAAAAAAAAGGAAAAGTAAAGAAATCAAAAACAAAAAAGCAAAACAAAAACCCCAAAGAATGAACAGTAAAAAAGATTATGTTTAAATCTTAGTTTTGCCCAGATGATGACCATGATAAATTCTGGCCTTTTATTTACCTCTCCTGAAATGAAGAAAATGTCTTGCCAACTAAATTCTCATTCTCTCATCTTTGTTACAAAGAGCAAGTTACTTAACTTTTCTGAGCTTTAACATCTCATGTATAAAATGGGAATAATAATAACCACATTGTAATATTGTTATGAATATCTGGGGCGCCTGGGTGGCTCAGTTGGTTGAGCATCTGACTCTTGCTTTTGGCTCAGGTCATGATCTCATGATTCGTGGGTCCAAGCCCCACATCAGGCTCTGCACTGACAGCATGGGGCCTGTTTGGGATTCTCTCTCTCCCTCCCTCTCTGCCCCTCCCCAACTTGTGCACTCTCTCTCTCTCTCAAAATAAATGAACTTAAAAAAAAATATTGTTATGAATATCGAAGAAGACAAAACAGATGAAGTACTTGACACATGACCATCACTCCAAAAAAATTATATTACTTCTCATTACTTCTCTTTCTCTTTTGAATCCCAAATTCAACTTAAAACAACACCGCTACATTTAATAGCATACAATGCAAACTTTGGTTTCCTCTCTCATGTATTCACAACAACCTGGAAAAGTAAATGGCTCAGGTTATGTCTGATCTAAGGCATGCAGAGATAGATGGACTTACCCAAGTGCACAGGTGTTACGTGGCAGAACCAGGATTTGATTAGAAAAAGGTCCTTCCTCCCCTTTGTTCTTTTTAACCTGTGACATCAAGTAAAAGTTAAGTTTTATTCTGAATTTTCTGCTCACAAACGTAGGACAACATACAATAGTCCAAGGAAAATGTCCATCTAAAAACGTTACCTATTTCAAGTTGTTAGAACTGTTAGGGAAAATTAAGCTATCTCAAAAACTCATTGCTTTAGGTGTTCCAGACACCAAAGGTTTCAATGAAAAAGAGTGACATGAACACTTTAAAAATTTAACTACATTAAGGCTCAAATGTCCAATTTATTACATATTTAAGGTAATTTTCTAAGCCTGTTTACTGCCCTTAAATAATCACATTTAAAAATCTATCAATGAAAGTCCATAATGTTTCTTTTTAATTTCTAGAGAAAAATGCCTATATTTTCTCAGAAAGTAAAACAGAAATCATTGCCTACAAGAAATATTGCAACCTGACCAAATGCTCATTGTAATTAGTGTTCCTATCGTAATTTGGGTTGCAGGTGACACAGTACCCTCCAAGTGTCCTTGACTTTGTCTATTCATAAGTAAAAAGTCACAGTGTTAGGGCTTCACCACCCGTCCCCTAGGAATGCAAGCATTCAGTCACTTCACTAGCTCACCATAATGCCTTTGGGAGAATGCTAAGTCCTTCTCAGCTGCAACACACCTGTGCAAAAAATGATTTTATAGCTCAGTAGTTTTGCATGTTTGTTTATATGAGTCTTCCGTGTTTCTTCTTAAATTGGCTTCTAGGTACTTCATGTAGTTAGTTGCTGTTTTGGGTGAAACGCCCCCCTTTAGATTTTCTCACTGATAGCTGCTGATATATTAAGTAAATTGTTGTGAGCCTAGGGTAGACTTGGATGAGAGGATAAAAGCTATGCTCTCAACTATCTCAGGCAATGGATAACCATTACCCACAAGGCTGCACCAGAATTCAAAACGACCTTGGATAATTGGAGAAGAGTTAGAAACAAGGAATGAAGTACTGAGTAAGGGCAGGTACAACACAAACAACAAGGACAAACTAAACTATCAAAAAGGAAAGTCAGAAAGGGACTGACTGGCTGTACAGATGCATGTTAGTGAAACATGTAGGGTCAAAGTGAATAACTAGCTGACCATGAAAGAGCAATGAAGCACTGCATTTTTTTCTGATCTGTACACTGGAATCTGGTATGCAAGGACCATCAGGTCGGCTTCTTTGTGTGTTCAGTGTTAGTGAATCCTCTATCATGACACCTGCTAATTCTGACAGCCATCACTTTTTTTCTCAGAGAGCTTTAAGTCCATTGTATTTCCAAATAAACAGTGATTGATGCCACAGCATAGTAATTTAGCAACCTTCCTAATATTTTAACTATGAAGGACAAGGCACATTGTATCCAAGTCCCACTTCCTACTCAGTACATTGAGGAGCTACACCTAAATCTCTAAGTTTGTTTACTATACTAGATACTCAGGGGAAATAACAAACAAACAAACAAACAACAAACAACAGCAACAACAAATATCCCGGGAAAGAACATTTGTGCCTTCTCTTTGCGCCTGGACCTTATTGGTGAATGACCTTCCTCTCTAACCATGACCTCCATTGTTGAAAAACCTCCCCGTCCACACTTAGTATCCTGTGTTAGCTGCTGCAGTTCCATTCCTGGCTCCAATTAACCGGTTAATTCCCTTGAAGGTATTCTCCTTACCATGAAAAACTTCTTATACAAATATTTTCTGAAGTTTATGAGGCATTTGTCTGCACACTGGCAGGCACCATATTTATTGGTTGACACATTAGCTATGTATCACTTTTTTTCACCCAAAGACATTATATATATATACATATATAGATATACGTATATATATACACATATATATATTCTAATTCCATATAATTAACAGAGTGTTATATTAATTTCGGTGTACAATATGGTGATTCAACAATTCTACGCATTACTCGATACTCACCATGATAAGTGTACTCTTAATCCTCTTCACCTATTTCACACATCCCTCCACCCAACCTTCCCTCTGCAACCACCAGTTTGTTCTCTATAGTCAAGTCTTTGTGTGTGTGTGTGTGTGTGTGTGTGTGTGTGCGTGTGTGTGTGTGTGGTTTTTTGGACAGCCACCACTTTAAGAACAAGGTAAAGATCTTAGAACCTAAGGTGACATGAGAACTATAAAGAAACATATACAGTTAAAAAAAAGATTAGAAAATGGAATTACAGACAAGATAAAGGAAAGGCTCTATAATAATAGGACAGTGGCCAAGAGTGGCCATGTACACTGATGACAAAACAAGATAAAACAGGCTTAACCTGTAACTTGAAGTCATGCCATAAATGGCAGCGTTTTAGACAGCAGATTTATTAATCATTAAAATGGATTAACACAGGAGGTTGTCAAATTTCCTGTTCTGAAAGTATAATTTATTAAATTTTTCTACTGTTCTGCTTGATTCTAAGAATACTGCTGACTTCAGTGATCTTGGACTGTTTTTGAAGATACTAGTGGCTAAGCTTTCCACAGTTGAGAAGCAAATAATTCACCTTACTCCTGAATACAAACAAAAGAACATTATAGTCCAGATAGTGAGCGGCTGGAAACAGTGTTTATCTTACAGTGTTTAGTGAAAGAGGGACACAGGGTGTTTATTATACCCAGTAACCATCCAGGTCTAGTCAGTGGTGTCTGCTGTGTTTCATAAGGGAAGACAAAGAGAAGCAACTTGGAAATAAGGTAGGATCTTGTTGGATCAAATTCAAACCTACCTCTTAACCAGCTCTGAAAACAGTTACCGAAGAGATTCCCAGCATCTAAAATGCAAGTCTTTATGATTTTCAAACCGATGTCAATAGAGAGGGACAAACTCACTTGAGATTTGAGATTAAGTACATGAGTTTAAGGTTAGTATAACCTCTTAGAGAAAACATTAAGAAAGGGTGGGGAAAGACAATAGTAGTGCTAAAGATGACAGTAGAGCCTAAAGAGTTATTCCATGCTCCATTTAAAAATAAAAAAGAGTATAGCTATTCTTTAATGGTGTATTCAGGATTAGTTGAGCTGTGGCCTCATGAACTGTCCTTGGTCAGTATGACATTTTTATTCTCCCCCTTCTAGACTCCATTGATGACAATTACCCCGTTTTTTTGTACTTCCAGTATATTTTTCCTTTCCTATAATCCTATTTGTTCTTTCATTTGTAATACACTTTTTCTTACTTAAGACTTTTTTCAATTTATTACACTTATGTTAATGACTACTTCCTATTGTCTTAAAGTGAACTAATCTTATGAAAGTGTGCATACAGATTTGTAATGCAAACTGTGTTTTCCTAATTGACTGTCTTATTCTTTTCCCACTTTACTTATATCATTTCTTGACCTGTAAGATCACTACACTAGCAGTACAGAGCACTGACACTAAGAAAGGCTGCATGCAAAATTGGAAATAGATAGGAAAGGGTTAGTTGAATAATTACAGTAGAAATACCTGGAATGCCTACAATACAGGGGCTCGAGTTGGTATGGGTTTGAACAAAACTCGTGCTCCCCTTGAACACAGGGGAGTAATATTTTCTTCCTTCAATTTTCTTTTTTTAACTTCTCAGGAGCTGTGCTTAGAGTATCAGGTTCATCCTGACCTGACCCAGTAGAGAAAGTCTTCCAGTTTTCACATAATGATGAGAACGTATCTTTACATATAGATAAATTATAGGATAAAGCAACATATCTTATCTGCATAGAAACAGGGGCACAATTTTGCTCATGTTCACGGGGAGTCCTTGGTTTGGTTATGCATTAATAGTTTTCAAATGTTTTATGAAAGCCCCAAATTTTACAGTTAATAAACACTAACAGGATATTATTTTTAGGGCCATCTTCAAATGATGAAAATAACGCAATATTTGATAGTTCAATGAAATCTAATACTATTATATTTGAATCAGAAGCTCTGGCAGGAAGAGCAAAGGACTATTACTCTGGAAAGTTAAACATGATCACAAAGGGACTTATATGTCATACAAATGGATTGGACTTTATCTGGGAGGTGATAGGGAGCGGATTTAGGAATGCCAAAATCTGATTTGCATTTTGGAAATGTATCTCCAATGGCAGTGTGAAAGATGGATTACGGGGAAAAATGAGAGTAGAGACCTTTTAGGAAGTCTTTTCTAAAGCCCAGAAGAGAAGACAAGCATCTAAGGGAGGACCCTAAAGCAATGGCAATGAGAATTATGAAAAGAAAACTGATCTGAGAGATGTTCGAAAGGTAGGTTCAACACAGACTAGGTGACAAGTTAGATGACAGTTAAAACACAGACGTGAGGACAAATCTGAGTGTTCTGGCTTCACCAGTTACGTGGGTTGTGGTGTCACTAACTGAAGTGGATAATATAAAAAGAAAAGCAGATTTGGGAAAAATGATAAAAATGAGCTTTAAGATATGTAGGATTTGAGGTAGAAATGCTTGGTTGGTTGTTAGAAATCTTGTGTTGATTGGGACAAAGATTTGAGCAGGACATATGCATAGGTAATAACCTGAAAAATGAGCATTGATGAGTTGCACCACATGTGGAACACTGGTTCCTGACCATTTCCAGCCCACACACCCGCACACTACATTGCAGCCCCAATGGTAACTGTGACAATATGGTGATTTTTTTAGGGATGTGCTCTCAGCACTCTCCCCTTTGAGTGTTGAGAAACAGACTCAGGGACAGAATCCCTGAGGATGGCAATATTTAAGTCACTACTGCTTAAACTTCAGTGTGTGTAAGAACACCCAGCAAGGTTGCTAGAATGAAGATGCCTGGGACCCACCCCCAGCAGGTGGGTGGATCCAGTGTGTGGTGTGGGGATTCAGCAATCTGCATGTTGAAAAAGTAACCCCTGATGTTTCTTGTACACACTGAAGTTTGAGAAGTTCTTTTGGAAGATCCAATAAAAAGGAAGAAGAGAAAAGCAGTCAGAACTTTACATGTGTGAAGTTTGCCTTAAAAACAACCATGTGTTTCTACCAAAACTGAAACAGGAAGAAATAGAAAATTTGAACAGACCCTTAACCAGTAAGGAAATAGAATTAGTAATCAAAAATCTCCCAAAACACAAGATTCCAGGGCCAGATGGCTTTCCAGGGGAATTCTACCAAATATTTATTTATTTATTTTTCCTACCAAATATTTAAAAAAAAGTTAACACCTATTCTCTTGAAACTGTTCCAAAAAATAGAAATGGAAGGAAAACTTCCAAACTCTTTCTATGAAGCCAGCACTACTTTGATTCCAAAACCAGACAGAGACCACACTAAAAAGGAGAACTATAGACCAACCCCCTGATGAACATGGATGCAAAAATCCTCAACAAGATATTAGCCAACCGGACCCAACAATACATTAAAAAAACTATTCACGACAACCAACTGGGGTTTATACCTGGGATGCAGGGCTGGTTCAATATCACAAAACAATTAACATGACTCATCACATCAATAAAAGAAAGGACAAGAACCATATGATCCTCTCAATAGATGCAGAGAAAGCATTTGACAAAATTCAGCATCCTTTCTTGATAAAAACCCTCAAGAAAGTAGGGATAGAAGGAGTATACCTCGAGATCATAAAAGCCATATATAAATGACCCAACACTAATATCATCCTCAATGGGGAAAAACTGAGAGCTTTCCCCCTAAGGTCAGGAACAAGACAGGGATGTCCACTCTTGCCACTGTTATTCAACATAGTATTGGAAGTCTTAGCCTCTGCAATCAGACAACACAAAGAAATAAAAGGCATCCAAATCAGCCAGGAGGAGGTCAAACTTTCACTCTTCGCAGATGACATGATAATCTGTATGGAAAACCCTAAAGATTCCACCAAAAACCTGCTAGAATTGATTCATGAATTCAGCAAAGTTGCAGGATATAAAATCAACACACAAATATCAGTTGCATTCCTATACACCAACAATGAAGCAACAGAAAGAGAAATCAAGGAATCAATCCCATTTACAGTTGCACAAAAAAACCTAAAATACCTAGGAATAAATCTAACCAAAGAGGTGAAAAATCTATACACTGAAAACTATAGAAAGCTTTTGAAAGAAATTGAAGAAGACACAAAAAAAAAATGGAAAAAGATTCCATGCTCCTGGATAGGAAGAACAAATATTTTTAAAATGTCGATACTACCCAAGACAATCTACATATTCAATGCAATCCTTATCAAAGTAACACCAGCATTCCTCACAGAGCTAGAACAAATAATTCTAAAATTTGTATAGAACCAGAAAAGACCCCAAATAGCCAAAGCAATCTTGAAAAAGAAAACCAAAGCAGGAGGCATCACAATCCTGGACTTCAAGATGTATTACAAAGCTGTAATCATCAAGACAGTATGGTACTGGCACAAGAACAGACACTCAGATCAATGGAACAGAATAGAGAACCCAGAAATGGACCCACAAACGTATGGCCAACTAATCTTTGACAAAGCAGGAAAGAATATCCAATGGAATAAAGACAGTCTTTTCAGCAAGTGGTGCTGGGAAAACTGGACAGCAACATGCAGAAGAATGAACCTGGACCACTTTCTTACACCATACACAAAAATAAACTCAAAGTGGATGAAAGACCTCAATGTAAGACAGGAAGCCATCAAAATCCTCAAGGAGAAAGCAGGCAAAAACCTCTTTGATCTTGGCCACAGCAACTTCTTACTCAACACGTCTCTGGAGACAAGGGAAACAAAAGTAAAAATGAACTACTGGGACCTCATCAAAATAAAAAGCTTCTATGCAGCGAAGGAAACAATCAGCAAAACTAAAAGGCAACCGACAGAATGGGAGAAGATATTTGCAAATGAAATATCAGATAAAGGATTAGTATCCAAAATCTATAAAGAACTTACCAAACTCAACACCCAAAAAACAAATAATCCAGTGAAGAAATGGGAAAAACACAGGAATAGACACTTCTCCAAGGAAGACATCCAGATGGCCAACCAACACATGAAAAAATGCTCAACATCACTCATCATCAGGGAAATACAAATCATAATCACAATGAGATACCATCTTACACCTGTCAGAATGGCTAACATTAACAACTCAGGCAACAACAGATGTTGGCGAGGATGCAGAGAAAGAGGATCTCTTTTGCATTGTTGGTGGCAATGGAAGCTGGTGCAGCCACTCTGGAAAACAGTATGGAGGTTCCTCAAAAAACTAAAAATAGACCTACACTACAACCCAGAAATTGTACTACTAGGCATTTATACAAGGGATACAGGTGTGCTGTTTCAAAGGGACACATGCACCCCATGTTTATAGCAGTGCTATCAACAATAGCCAAAGTATGGAAAGAGCCCAAATGTCCATCGATGGATGAATGGATAAAGAATATGTGATACACACACACACACACACACACACACACACACACACACACAATGGAGTATTACTCGGCAATCAAAAAGAATGAAGTCTTGCCATTTGCAACTATGTGGATGGAACTGGAGGGTATTATGCTAACTGAGATTAGTCAGTCAGAGAAAGACAAAAATCATATGACTTCACTCATATGAGGACTTTAAGAGACAAAACAGATGAATATAAGGGAAGGGAAACAAAAATAATATAAAAACAGGGAGGGGGACAAACCACAAGAGACTCATAAATATGAAGAACAAACAGAGAGTTGCTGGAGGGGCTATGGGAGGGGGGATGGGCTAAATGGGTAAGGGGCATTAAGGAATCTACTCCTGAAATCATTGTTCCACTATATGCTAACTAATTTGGATGTAAATTTTTTTTAAAAATTAAATTAAATTCAAATAAATAAATAACAAAAAAATAAAAAAAAAACCCAACCTTGTGTTTAACTTGAATCAAATTATTTCTTCTGGTTTTAAAGTTCATGGTTTTAGTCAAAGCCTAGAGATGAGTTTTCCTGGAAAAGTTTATAGCACATAAATTTGCCTGCTTTGAGTCATAACAGCATATTTCCCTAGGCTTAAGAGGGGAGAAATACAAAGCTAAAAACAAAACCAAAAAAAAGTGAGAAACAACTGGTTTACACAATTGGGAAATGACTAATTTAAAATTGTGAATCATTATGCTTAATGGAATGGGCCCTGGACTGAAATGCAGAATATTTGCATTACTTGGCATTACTACTAACCTTGAGAACAAGTCCTTTGAAATTTCTAGGCCCTCATGTTCCCATTTATCACAAGAAAAGAGTTGAGCTGGAAACATAAGATTCCGGATAAGATTGATGTGTGGTCTTTTAACTTGCAAATTAGGTTGAGCCAAACGACAATGATATTAAACCAAAGATGGCAATTTCATATGCTTTAACATATCTAGGGTGGAGCTGACCCATTAGGCATGACCAGTCCAGGGGCTTTATCCCACTCCATCTCACAGTCAGCTTGCTTCATTTTTTCCAACTACAACTAGCCTTTCTTTCTCCAGGGCCAAAGCAGACCCACCTTCACATTGTTCAGGCTCTGTGATTTCAAATGGCAATAATTCCTTTCACTTCTAAATTTAAAAAAAGCCTGGAGAAGAACTCAGGTTGACATAGCTTGGGTAATACCCTCACTTCAGCCAAACAATTCCATCAGAGTACTATTACTGGCTGGAAATGGATCATTTTGCTACCCCACTGACCAGAGGGATATAATAATGTGAATGACAACCGTTAGTTCCCTAAAGTGTGGTACTGAACACACAAAAACTAGATACACATACATGTCTGTATATCTCTGCGTGTGTTGTGATTTAAAATATATTTCATTTATAGGGTGCCTGGGTGGCTCAGTCAGTTAAGTGTTTGACTTTGGCTCAGATCATCTGGCGGCTCATGAATTCAAGCCCCGCATCAGGCTCTCACTCTCAGTGCAGAGCCAGCTTCAGATCATTTGTCTCCCTCTCTTTCTGTTCCTCCCCTGCACGTGCTCTCTCTCTCTCTCTCTCTCTCTCTCTCTCTCTCTCTCTCAAAAATAAATAAACATTAAAAAAATAAAATAATAAAATAAAATATATAATTCACTGATGAGGTGCCTGGGTGGCTCAGCTGGTTATGTGTCTGACTCTTGGTTTCAGCTCAGGTCATGATTTCATGATTCATGGGTTTGAGCCCTGCTCCCTGCGTTGACAGCATGGAGCCTGCTTGGGATTCTCTCTCTCCCTCTCTTTCTGCCTCTCTGTCTCAAAAATTTTATATATATATATATATATATATATATATATATATATATATGTATGTATACGTATACATACATATATATATATATATATATATATATATATTTCATATATATATTTCATTCATTGAAAGAAGACATCATGACTAAACTAAACCAGAAAAGGGGCGCCTGGGTGGCTTGGTCGGTTAATTTTCCGACTTTGGCTCAGGTCATGATCTCACAGTCTGTGAGTTCGAGCCCATGTCGGGCTCTGTGCTGACAGCTCAGAGCCTGGAGCCTGTTTCAGATTCTGTGTCTCCCTCTCTCTCTGCTCCTCCCCTGTTCATGCTCTGTCTCTGTCTGTCTCAAAAATAAATAAACGTTAAAAAAAATTTTTTTAATAAATAAATAAACTAAACCAGAAGAAAGATAGATTTGGATTCAAAACCTTTGTGACTCAGGAAGTTATTTTCTTAATTTGAATCTATTTTCTCACCCAAAAAAAATCTATTATAAATACCTCAAATGGTTATTATGGGATTTTATGAAATCATGCGTGTGAAACTTCTTTGAAAATGTACAGCAGTGCAGAAGTTAAGAAATCTTTCATTCAATAAAAATGTATTAAAGGTCCACTGTGGGTTGTGAACTTTATCAGGTGCTAAGAATACTAAGACAAATACAATATGATACTGTTACCCTTAATAACATCACATAAGATCAGGATAACATCTGGTGTGTAAATAAGCTCAGCGCATCTTTACTTTTTAAATATGTAACGTAAACCAAACATCTGACAACTGAGTCAGAGTGTAGTAGTTTAACAAATGCAGGGATAGTTTATACACTATAGAAGAGAAATATTACTCAAAATTTGAGTGTAAAATAAATTTCTTTAAACTTTATTTTTTTAGTAATTGCTACCCCCCAATGTGGGGCTTGAACTCATGACTCTGAGATCAAGAGTCACATGCTCTTCTGACTGAGCCAGTCAGGCTCTCCTAAAGTGAATTTCTTTAAAGCATACCTGTCACTTGTTTTACTTCTACCCTTTCCACAGCACTATGTCAGGTTCTGCTCACCTTTCCTTTCCTTTTTTTTTTTTTTAAGTTTATTTATTTATTTTGAGAGAGACAGAGACTTTGCTAGTGGGGGAGGGACAGAGAGAGTAGGAAGGAGAGAGAATCCCAAGCAGGCTCCATTCTGCCAGCACAGAGCCTGACACGGGGCTTGATCCCACGAACCTTAAGATCATGACCTGAGCTGAAACTAAGAGTTGGATGCTTAACCGACTGAGTCACCGACATGCCCCGGGTCCTGCTTACCTTTTCAACAAATGATTTATTCCCCAAGTTTAACATTGATTGCCTCAAAACTAGCCTTTTTCAAAACTGATCCTGTGGCTAGTACTCTAATGCATGTGTCTTGTCTCTATATACACTTAAACCTGAATACAGCAATTCTTACCCCACAGCCTCCCTCACACACTATCCTCAAACTCTTTCCAAACAAGTCAATTTTGAACTTGATTCATGTTAGTTTTTATTTTTATCTTTTCTTGGCACAATTCTCCTGTTAAATTATGCTGTCCCACCCAGGCTCGTGCTTGGAAAAGGGTTGATAAAACTGAGACTTGTCTGTGAAATGATCTCACAGTTCTCCAGCCATTCTGAATTTAAATTACCTGTTATCATTTGGGGCAGTCAAACTGATTTCTCATAGTGATTTACCTTCCCTTCATCCTGAAATACGTTCTGAAGTATGGCTTTTTGGAAATTTTAACCAGATTAGTTGTTGTTACAAATTATGAGATACTTTTCAGGAACTTCCTGCTAAAAAATATTTGCTTGGTGTGTACACAAGTTTGTATGCTAATCACATGTTTATTCAACATGAACTGGCCACATTGCAGTAAGTTCCCGCCTCCACCACAACTGTATAAAATTCTCAAACCTAACCCTGGCTTAGTGTTGTAATGCCACTGCTCAATGCTGGTAGGTTATACCTATTAGGCTCAGAGTTTTGTCGTGAGTTCTCAAAATTCTTTGACTGGCTTTGGTTATTCATTTCTTTTGTCAGCAAATATTTACTGAAGGTTTACTATATGCCATGTGCTGTTTTTGGCTAGGTGGATACAAAATTAATAAGGTACAGTTGTTGCCTTCGAGGCCCTTACAAAGTAAAGGAGACAGAACTAAAAAGACAGTGACAATAGAGGAGATGCAATGGACGATGGGAACTACCATCTGTCCAGCCTCCTCCTAGTTCCTTCAGGCAATTCCTCCCCCACCTCCTTGTTCTGAAAGGACCAATCACAGTGGTTCAGGGATGGACGTGTAACTGTCCTAGACCAATCAAAGGCCTCCTCAGAACTTTTCTGCTGGAGTTAAGAGGGGAGGAATGTCCCAATATTACTTCTGGATCATAAAATCCAAGCATGGAGACTGAAGCCTGCTAATGATTTTGCCTCCCATGTAAGTGCCAAATGAGAAGCTGCTGATGCCATTTTCCCCACCATGTGGAAAGAACCAATCTAGAAGATGCCAAAGCTGACACAGAGAAGGAGAGGAAAGCAAGACTTGAGAGATGAGGAAAGTCTTGCTGATCCCTGGGTCTGGTATTCCCAAGGCTGTCACTTCCCTGGACTTAGCAGCTAGGTGTGGCGGTAGGAAGTCCTGGATTGGTATGGTAGCTCCATGATCATCAGGGATCCAGGTTCCTTCCATCTTTTTTGCTCTGCAGTCCTTAACAATGACTTCCATCCTTGTGTAGCAACTACATTTTTTTTTTTATTTTTTTTTACATTTTATTTATTTTTGAGAAACAGAGTAAGACAAAGCATGAGCGGGGAAGGGGCAGAGAGAGAAGGAGACACAGAATCTGAAGCAGGCTCCAGGCTCTGAGCAAGCAGTCAGCACAGAGCCGGACGCGGGGCTCGAACCCACAAACTGTGAGATCATGACCTGAGCCGAAGTCGGACACTCAACCGACTGAGCCACTCAGGCGCCCCAGCAACTACATTTTTTAGATGGGCAGAAGACTCTACCATTTTTTATAGTCCCCATCACTCCTTAATATCTCCCAGGCTGTGTTCTGTGTGCGGTGTCATTTATCCTCAAGCTCACAGTATTGTTTTCCTACTTCACTCATATACCTAATCCCCCTATCCCCCATAGGTTTTGAGACTATGGTCCCTGATCAAAAGATAAAGGGATCTCTTCACTTAAATACATCCCTACTGAGCTTAAGCATGAGGTCTAACCAATTCTTTCTTGTAAAGCTTGTGGAGAAAAAGAAAAATAGCTGACCCACTAATGGCAATGTTGTCTACATCAAGGTCATGGGACAATGGTGTATCTATCTATTGTAAAGGATATGTGGTATATCCCAAGTAATTTCTATTTTTTTAAATATATTTTACTGTTTATTTGTTTTTGAGAGAGAGAGAGAACATGAATGGTAAGGGGCAGAGAGAGACACATACACACACAGAATCTGAAGTAGGCTCCAGGCTCCATGCTGTCAAAATAGAGCTGGATGTGGGGCTCAAACTCATGAACTACAAGATCATGACATGAGCCAAAGTCAGATGCTTAACCAGTTGAGTCACCAGGTGCCCCCCCCCAAGTAATTTCTTCCTAGATATAGACGTGCTTCTAAAGTGTGCTAATAGTGCTCTTTCTTTTTTTTAGAGAAGATTTAGGATCATTCCTATGATAACATTCTCTTGAATACTTGCATGCTTTATAAAATTAGAAGAAAAAGGGCCAGAATGACTGGTTAATTCACATAATATGAAGCCTATTTCTGAATATATATTCTTACATTTATGAATGTGCCACATATTTGAACTTCATCTTTTATGCGTAGCAGCAGCAGAATGTTGATAGTGTAACCCCAAAGCAGATAGACATTATGGTAAAGCTCTGAATGGGATAGGGAATAGAAACCAATTGTCATCACTAAACAAGCAAGCGATCTCACTATTTATGTTAAGTGCCAACTGAGGTTAGTGTGTTGGCCAACTGGGCCCCTGTGAACTTTAGTATATGTCAGTAGTCTCTTGGGAAAGTAAGTCCCACTTTTTGATTAGGAAGAGAAGATTGAACTTGGGTTTGGAGACAAGGGGCTTACAGGTGAAGAGAGAGAGAGTAATCTACCTTTGACATCATGGCTCACTCCTCCAGTAATTTGAAAGGAGAAAACTGTAAACACAAGGGATCTAAGGCTAGATGAGAATCCCAAATGAGAGATGGTATTGCCAGAGATGTGGGCTCTGTTACAAGATTTAATGAATAGAAAAACAGAAAGACTCTGGGCCTTCAGGTATAGCAGCTAGTCCTAACAATGGAAAAAAAGAAAACCAACCAAGAAAAAAAGTGCTGGGGAAATCCCAGAGAATTTAATGCTCATGTTGTCAATAGTAAGCAGACCCCAGAAGAAGAAAATTGCAGCTGATTTTGTAGAAATAGCTGATCTAAATATCCTGTGATTTAGGAGGATAGTTAATATGAGATATTATGAGTCTATGAGATATATTGGGGATCTTGACAAAGAAAGCAGCAATAGAAAAATAAGCGATGGATGTAAGAAACACTAATGAAGTAAGTAACAGACAAAACTTGGTAATGGACAATGAGTGAGGTGGGAAGGGAGTGGAGAGATAGGAGTCAATCGTCACTTAAGTATTTTAGGCTTGGATAACCAGAAGAATGAAGACAACCTTCATAGAAGAAAAGAAAACCTGAAAGGGAGACTAATTTAAGGGGAAAGGTGATGTTTTCAGCTCTAGATAATTTGAGTTTGAGGTGAACGTGAAATATTCAAGAGATATACTCAGAATATTCAGTAAGATATAGGAAGTTTGAGGCTGAAGTTAATGAGAGGGGTCAGTCTAGAATTCTATATTGGGAGTTATCTCTCCATGATGTTACTAGAAGCTGGAAAAGTAGATAAAATCACTGAGGTAGCTGCTAAGGGTCAAAGATACTGTGCTAACCATAAATAGGTAGAATGAAGATAAATTATTGCCTCGAACTGGTGATCATTTATTGCCTATAGTATGAGACACAAAACACCAGGGAGCCTTGGTTTGAATTTGAATTTCAAAATTAGATTAATTCAGTAAAGAAATTTAAATATACAGAGTAAGAATATTTGAATACTAGAAAGATGATCCTAACTAGTCTTATAAACTAAATCTAGTGTCAGCTACATTAAAATTCAAGATCTCCAGCCAATATTGAATGAATAGGTGGTCTTCACATAACATTTTTCCCTAAATCTATTTTCAATGTATTTTTAAAGAAGACCTTTCAAGATTATTGCTGAATTTTCTTAATTTTATAGTTTTAAGTGAGACAAGTAAAATATGCCCTTTCAAGTATAAAGTTTAAAGAGTTTCCTGTAGTGTATAATCCAAAATACCTGTGTTAATGTTTAATTGTATAAAAAACATTATGCAAATGCTTAACTGAATAAGGAAGTAAGATGTCATTATTAATAATGACTTGTGAATATAATTAGAAATGAGTAATTAGGAAAAATATCACAGTAATAGAGAGTATATTTCAAAAGTAGTACATTGGGGATATGAAAATAAGCCCTTCATATGTCCTTCACGTGCTAGTAGAATGTACAGATGGTGTTCCTACCTCTGAAAGTGGTTTGAAATGAAAAGGTAGGGATAAAAGGATTACAATGATCCCCTAACTCCTTTGAGTAATTTTACTGTAAAATACTACATTCTATCTAGTACACAGATTTGAATAGACTAGGAATAGAATAAAATATATCTCCAGAGGAAGCTTTATCCCATGTAAAACAGGTTGTAATCTTATCCCCCAAAATCGTCTATAAAAAGGAGTTTTGCTGCATGTTATCAAAGAGGAAGATTTTATTACTATAAAGGAATATGTAGTCAATAATATTAGGTGAGTCTTCAAAGTATGGCCTCGTTTGTCTGAAACCTAGCTCTGAGACCGGACCACTGGGTCCGAGGTCAAAAAGTAGGTTCTTGACTTACTCCTTATTTGTTGTCTTCTAGCTCTGAAAGGTGCCAGGCCTTCTTAGACGATGAATCAGCATAAATATTTTGAATGACTACTATGAGTGGGTGTAACAGAGAAAAAGAATAACCTGAGGAAGTATTCAATGTGGTGTCCACTTCAGTTGAGGACATGACAGAAAACCTAGAATTAATATAATGATGTCCCAAATCCTATTTTCCTAGGAATTGCCTCACTCTTCTTGTTTGGTTTCTGTACATGTCTTCTGCCTCAACCCGGATTTTTGTGTTCATAGCTGCATCAGTCCATGCTAGGGTTGAGAGAGCATAGACTCTGGAGCCAGGCAGCTGTGAATCCTAGTTTTGTCTCTTACAACATTGAAGCCTTGGGTATTTCATTTAACTCCTCTGAGTTTGTTTCCTCGCCTATAAAATGTAAGCACTAGTAGTACTTTATAGGGCTATTGGGGGGATAAAATATAAAGAATTTAGAATAGTACTTGGCATAAATGTTTACTGTTGTAACAATAATATTATCATTATTATTGACATAAAAATGTATTTGACCCATGCAAATACACACACATACAAGTTATGTTTTTGTCAAATGAGATGGTTGGGTCCAGTAAGTATTCTGGTCAAGGGAAACAGGTAGGCAGAAAGAGAATCTTCACTTCAGTCTTAGGGAGTAAAAGTTAGAGCTACTATAGGTTCCCTAGAGGGAGGTAAAACTGAGTATGTGTTCTATTTAACTCCTATGTTCTACTGTTGTTTCATCCTTTTTGCTTCTTTGGTCTTTACTATTTTACTATTTGTGGCTCAGTTAAACACATGCCAATATGGTCAGACTGAGAAGTACAAAATAGTGCAACACAGTCAGGTAAATGCAACAACAGTAAGGCAATTTGAACTAAACAGTAGGGCAATTTGAACTAAAGCTAGAGCTCAAGTCTTCAACTCTGCCTGTTGGAAGTGGAAATGAACTTTTTTTTCTGTACCTTGGCTCATCATATTGATCAGATCCATAAGATAACTCAGACGAAGAGGCAAATGGGGTCCTAAAGCATTCCCTTGATATTTAAGAAAATTAAATTTGGATCACAATGTAAACATTGACAATTGCCAAACAGAGCTGAATAAATCATCCAATTAATCTAATTCTAATATATACATATATGAAAATTATTTCTCTTAATTTCAATTATTAAATGTAAAAATCAGATGGCTATTCTATTTTTGTTTATTTTTTAAAGTTTATTTATTTGTTTTGAGAGAGAGAGAAGGGGAGGATCAGAGAGAGAGGGAGAGAAAGGGAATTCCAAGCAGGCTCTGCACTGTCAGTGCAGAGCCCGATGTGAGCTGAGACTTATGAACTGTGAGATCATGACCTGAGCTGAAACCAAGAGCCGGATGCCCAACCAACTGAGCCGCCCAGGCGCCCATATTCTATTTTTAAAGTTGAGTTGGAAAACTGACAAATTTGACTGAAAAAAATGTATAGATTTGAGACAAGGAAGATTTTTAAGACCAATTTTAGAGGGAAAATATGGATATTTTTTCTTTTGAAAATTTTAAGGTGAGGACTGTTTTCTTGGGATGGGTTAGGTACAAATCACCTCAGTTATAGGCTTTTTTTAAAACAAATATATATATATATATATATATATATATATATATATATATATATATATACTCGAGAAAATAAATCCAAACCCTCAAATGAATAGAAGCTGTAGCTGTGGGATATTACCCATATTCTACATGTCTTACTTAACCAATCCATTTCAAGTTATTTCTAACCATATGGGGTAAATAAAGAAGGAGGTGAGTAGGGGAGGGCAGGGGGCCTAAGTCAGGGGAAAAAATGATGGTATATTGAAAAACATGTTCTGCCACTTCAAGATTTAACTTCTATTTGTCTACACGCTATGTCCATCAAAGAGACCACATCAATATCACAGCAAGTGCAGAGGGAATGAATATGTAGACAATCCTGACTATCACATATCATATCTTTCCCAGGAATGTCCTACCTTTAATCCATTAATACTGCCTTAGGCAAAGGCTATCCTGCATACAGATTACAAACCAAAACTTTAACACCCTGAATCAGCTTTGCTTTTCATATAAGTCGTTATAGCTTCTGGACTCATTTACCTTTCAAGGAAAAACAAGTTAGTTGAGTGTATTATTATAGCTAAGGAATTTAAATTCTCGGAACATTTAAGTGATAGAAGGTCCAAATTGAAATCACCTTTCACTTGGTATCTGGGGCAAGTAAACAGGTGCTAATGAAAAATGACTCATTCAGAGTTGCCATTAACTAGAATAGCTAGTCTATATTAGGAACTGTTGAGAGGAGAAAACTATGTTAGGGTAATGGTTTTAGAAAGACAGTTCAAAAGTAAAAATTTGAGATAATGTGAAAACTGTTAAGTGATCAACAGACTGTAAGAAATTATTTGCTTTATTATTCTGTTAACTCTATTCACATAATGCAAAACCAAGAAGTTGAAAATGAGAAAATTTAGCTTATCTACTTGTTATTGTAAGCACATATAACTGAATTTTAACATTATATACTTATACCTGAATAATCTACACAGTGAGCTTTGACATAATCACAGTATAAATGATCTTTAAAAATATTTTAAAATAACTGACCTAAAGGGGCACCTGGGAGGCTCAGTTAGTTAAGCATCCAACTTCGGCTCAGGTCATGACCTCCCAGTTTGTGAGTTTGAACCCTGCATCGGGCTCTGTGCCGACACCTTAAAGCCTGGAGCCTGCTTCAGATTCTGTGTATCCCTCTCTCTGCCCATCCCCCACTCATGCTCTGTCTCTCTTTCTCTCTCAAAAATAAATATTTTTAAAAAATGTTTAAAAACTGACCAAAACACCTTAAATGAGCATTTAATTTTCCCTTATTTGATAACTGTCTGTGTCTGTACTGCTTTGTCTTTATTTACATATTGATGAATATATTATACACAGTGAATTTCAAATTTTAATATGGTTTGCTCAATATCAAAGTTTATAGTATAGTTCATTAATGTAACATATTTTATTAACTATCTCAGTCAAAGAATTATTTTTAATATTTAATTTAATATTTCAAATCAGGAAGGCATGCATTTCGTAGGTGAATAATTATTTACTCCAAATACAGACTTTATCAACATAAGAAAACAGTGAAAAAAAAAAGGATGCTGATAATATAGGAAGCCACTGACCAAAATCCATGAAGAATTTATACTAAGATAAATATAACCCAGAACAAATTTAAAAGCACATCATATTTTTTTGAGCAAAAGCCCTTAAAATCTGTTGATACTTATAATAGGTGGAATAATATCATTATACCTACAATCTTATATGGCCTTTAATAAAAATTAATTTGTAAGGTCAATAATTTTCGTTCTTTGTTTTATTATAGTTTTGAGCTTTCCATTCTTAGCATGTAAAAAATAGGAAGCATTTCTCCATGTAGAAAATGAACTCATGAGAAAACTCTTGAATATCTTCTCGCAGCCCCGATTTCAAGTCAATAGATTAAGTGTCCACATTGTTTGCAACTAAGTCACAGCTGTTTAAATTGCTTCAGAAATGTTTAGCAGATTGCTTTATAGCAGGATAACACAGTGTGAACCATAGTTTCTTGAATACATCTTGCTGAGAGTTTATCTCATTCAAATGATGAAGGCAGCTGAAGCATGGTATTTGAATCATCCACATTTTGCTCTAATAAAGAAGAACTTTTGGAAGCTCTTGTCGTGATAGGCAGCATACTAAAGCAATTGAAATGTGGATCTTATATTTTACACCATTCAAACTGCTTGCGTATGTGTGTGGTGATAAGATACTTTAAAAATAAAATTTCATTTGGTGAGAGGCTTACAGTTAAACTGTAAAAGTAATACACAGATCATGTGAACTACCAGCATATAAAAATAAATATGCAAATGACTGTAATACTCTTTTCCAAAATAGCATCTTTAATAGGCAACCCTTCATAAGAATCATTATAAAGTGACATATTTTAAAGCCATCTTTATATTTTATAAGTACTTATAACTAGCAGTTCTTATTTTTAATTAGAAAATACACGTGTTTTCAGGCAAGCCTAAATAAACTGAATACCTGAATAAAATGTGAACACGAAGAATGGGAACATATATTTATACGCTTACTATAAATTAAAAAAAAATTACCAATCAAACAAATTCTCACCAAGTACTTTCTACCTATAATGAGTTTTACATTTACTAAATGCTGTGGAAATTATAGAAGTCTGACATATTATTTTTATCACTCAAGAAGCTTAAAATCTACTTGGGAAACATAAGAGTGATTATAACTGGGTCCTAAGGCTTATAGATATAACCCCAGTAAACTACAGGTACTCCATAAATATTGCCAAATGAGTGAATAAATTAGAAAAGCTAAACTTTCTTTTAATTGATTTGTTTGGAGAATTTCAATTAAATATTTCAAAAAAATCTATTAGTGACAAGTTTTGGAAAGGGGCTTATCTAAATATCCAGCTTGGAATGTGTGTTCTAATTTATGTTGCCGTGTATATCTATTGTTCCCCCTGTCTCTAAAGCAAACAAACCATTTTATTATGCCCACAAATTTGGTTTGAGAATTTAGACAGGGCATAGCAGGAATTGTTTGTTTCCCTCCATGATGTCTGTGGCCTCAAGTAGGATGATTCCAACATCTGGTGACTTGAACAAATGGGGGCTAGAATGTCTGAGAAGGGAAGGTCTGTTACCAAGATAACTTCTTCACTCACCTGTCTGGTGCCTGGGCTGGGATGATTTGAAACGTAGGCTCAGCTGGGACTCTTGAGCAGAACACCGACATATGCCCTCACTATGATGCTTTGGCTTCTCAGAGAGTGGCGGTTGTGTTCTAAGAAACTTTACAGGGAATAGTCTAAGACAGCAATCAATTAAACATAGGAATGCTTGCTATGAGTGTTAAAAAAAAAAAAACAACCCATGGTCCTTTTTTTTTTTTTTTAACAGATACAATGAATATTATTTACTCTAAGACCCAGAGAATCTGATATAGAATTGGAGCTTTCATATTCAAATTTGAGAAGTAGAGCACTTTGCTGATTGCAAAACTCATTGGCTAAAAAGTCTATGTGATAGATACTGTGAATTGTCCATCAATGTCCACCTTGCTTCTTGTTCAGTAAATGAGTTGTTTTGGGGTCCATGACTAGTTAGAAAGCACATTTCTCAGCCTCGCTTAAAGCTAGATGTGGTCAAATGAGGACATTTTCACAACAGAATGGGAGCAGAAATGATGTGTACTAATTTTGAGCCTGGGCTTGAAGACATAGGACATTAGATCCCCTGTGCTCTCTTTTCTTTCATAAAGGTAGACCATGGAGTTCCTTGACCCATCTTCAACCAGGCAGTTGAGAATAATGCCAAAGCAGATAGTACAACAGTAAGATAGAAGGAACCTGGATCCTTGGATGGCCTCATGGAGCAGAGCCAGTCTGATGACTTGGATTGCTTACCTTGTGTAATCCTCATGTGTGATAGAATAATAAATCTCAGTGTTCTCCGTACCATGTGTTTGGAGGCTCTTCGCTACAAAAGTTGAGCTTTACCCTAATTCAGATATTAGATACACATTATTAACAGCTGGGTGCTTAAGAAATGACTGTAGGAAAAGATACCTCCCTGTCATCCACCAGGGACAAACCCTTTAAAATGTATGGTATGACTGATGTACAACTTCTTTGTACCTATTAATTTTTATCACTATTCACTGTTGTAAAAGAATTTTCCTTTAAAGGAAGCACTACTAAAAAAAAAATAAAAAAAATAAAAAAAAATAAAGGAAGCACTACTAGTAAACAGTCAGGTTTTACATAAATTTTTTCACGCCTATGTTTTTTTTTTTTCCATTTTCATAAGGACAACTGAAATGTCTCATGTGCCACACCAATGTTTCAAATGAAAGTCCAAAAGCTTGTGATTATTTTGGCATGATAGTAGATCTTAAACTCTGGAAGCACAGGCATCACATTCCTATATTCACATGTAGCGAAGCTTTACTAATCCAGAATCATCACAGGCAACCTTCGAAATTAGAACAGCAGATCTCCAAGTGTGGTTCAGGGGATCTGCAAAGTCAAATTTATTTTCACCATACTAAGATGTTACTTGCCTTTTCACTCTTATTATCCCAAGGTACAAGGAAGAGTTTTTCAGAAGTTGTATGATGTGGGATGAGGTTCTCACAATGAAATATGAGCTTGTATATTCTGTGTTTTAAAAATTCTTCACTTTTGGGGTGCCTGGGTGGCTCAGTCAGTTAAGCTCTGACTTCAGCTCAGGTCATGATCTCACAGTTTGTGAGTTTGAGCCCTGTGCTGGGCTCTCTGCTAACAGCTTGGAGCTTGGAACCTGCTTCAGCTCGCGCTCTCTCTCTCTCTCTTTCTCTCTCCCTCCCCTTCTTGCACTCTCTCAAAAATACACATTAAAAAGAAATCCTTCACTCTTAACTTCTAGTACAGTAAACATCAGGAGACATAACCCATAAAAACAAAACCTCTTTGGAGTCTGATAGTTTTTTTAGCATTATTTTTGAGAGAGAGCATGAGCAGGGTAGGGGCAGAGAGAGAAGGAGACACAGAATCTGAAGCAGGCTCCAGGCTCTGAGCTGTCAGCACAGAACCTGACATGGGACTCAAACCCACAAACTGTGAGATCATGACCTGAGCCGAAGTCAGACACTTAACTGATAGAGCCACCCAGGCGCCCCTGGAGTCTGATGATTTTTAAGAGTATAAATGGATCCTGATGGTTAACATAAAAAGTTTAACTTCTCAATGACTGTTAAAAGCTTACTTTCTTTTTCTTTCTTCAAATACATAAAACCTAAAATGTTACCATTCATTTGGTGATTAGGTACCACGCTAAGAAAATGGTATTTTCTGATATCTCTTTGAGGAGAACATGCATATTTTGGGGAGAACTTTCCAATTTTTTTTCTAACGTTGTATTTATTTACTTATTTATTGAGAGAGAAAGCACACACATGTGCACACATAAGCAGGGGAAGGGCAAAGAGAGAGGGAGACAGAGGATCCAAAGCAGGCTGTGTGCTGACAAAAGAGAGCCCGACACGGGGCTCGAAACCACCAACCTTGAGGTCTTGACCTGAGCCGACATCAGACACTTAACCAACTGAGCCATCCAGGTACCCCAAACAATCTTATTTGTAATAACAGTTAAGAATCAGAAGAACCTGAGTATAGTCAAACCATAACAGCCTAGAAAAGGAACAGAATTTTCTTGTTAACCTGTTGAGGGTGGAAAAAGAGAGGTAGGCTCAGATTCAAAGTGAAAGGCATCACATCCCATAGTGTGACTGCTCTTAAATTTTTGGTGCAAGTTAATGAATTCACAGATGGTTGATGACAGTTGGTATTGGGTAACTGGTAATGGGTTGAGCATCAGGTCCATATCAATATAGGCATAACCAAGGGACATAAGCAGTGGGGGGAGTGTTGTGGGAGTATGTTATAGGGAGAGAGAAGCAGGCAAGCATGTGTAAATAACCAGTCACAGTTCCAAAAATTGAATTGGGGAAATGAGGCTCAACTTTAGAGGCTATAAAACAAGGTTACCTAATTTTCTGAGGGACAGGGGAGTCCCTAGCTGATGGTTATACTAAAATATTTCTGGAAAACATACAGAAACACACACACTATCCACTCACAAGAGATACTATTATAGGCCATATAAGAAATATGGATGTTTTCTAGTAGCTTTAAGTCTAGCAGGAGAACAAGGTTGTATACAAGACTTCACAACGAAATATAGGTGCCCAAATAGATGTATCAGGAAAGTGTTGTGGGAAGGTTCGTATCAGGTTTAATGTATACTTGATGTTTATAATTTATACATTTGCTGTTGTCAGGGTCTTTGGGGGAATGATAAGTACACTGGGTAGAGAAGGAATCGTTGGAAGAGGAGACAACACAAGTTAAACTGTTCCTACTTCCTTCTACAGTATAGCCAGGGTATATCACTTTACCACTTTTCACTGATGGTTCTCACCTTGGCTCAAAGGCCTATTTAGGGCTGTTGGCTTGAACACATTCACACACACACACACACACACACACACACACACACACACACACGTTTAAACAAAGATGGGAGACTCATTAGGAGAGTCCAGAAAACACGAGAACAAACAGAGATGAGTAGCTGGACTTCCCAGAAGACAGGAGCCAGAAAATGGTAAGACCTCAGAAACCAATTCAGCTACATTTCTTCCACCATCCTAGGATTACATAGTCTCTCACCGCTGCTTCTCTTTGCACATCATTAGATCCTCCTATCTTATACATTTATTGGGTTCTCCCCATTTTCAGTGCCATGATCCTATTATAAAGTACTATCCTTTTTTGCCTGGAAAACTGAAATGACCTCCCAATTTTTCTCTCCAAAACCACTCTCGCCCATTTCTAATCTGTTGTTCTCATTACAGCCAGAGAGATTTTTTTTTTTAATGGAAAATGTATTCAATGGTTTTCTATTGCTCCTAGGACAAACATCAAAATCTTCAGCATGGTATGGAATTGGATTACTCTTCGCCCACATTCGGTACCTCTGGTTATTATGTCCCTCACTGTCAGAGGATTATATAACGCTGCCCCTTTTTACTCTCAGGAATGGCAACGGTTTTGCTGATGAACAGGGAAAGTGAAATGTGAGCACACACTTTAAGAACTCGTGGGGGATTTATCACTTTTCCTTCTGCCAAGGCCATGACAATGTTCCACATAGAGACCACTCTCAGCCTGAGTTCAGAGAGAAGATGACGTGGAGCACAGCCATAGTGGCATATAGCATGAGAGATAAATAAACCATATTGCGGACTTTTGAGACTGAGATTTTCGGAATCATTCATTACTCAGCATAACCTACATGGCAGGTTAGCCTTTCAGTGCTTACACAAGTTGCTCTCTCCTGCCTTAGAACTTTATGTTCTTCTGTCTCCTTGGAAAGTTCTTTATACCCTTTTTTGCCCAGTTAACATTTACTCACCAGTGAGATCTCAGCTTAAATGTGAAATACTCAGGAAAGGACTGCCTGATCTATGTTCAAAGTACCCTGAATTCACCTTCTTTCTCATTATGTTTCTTTAAATTATAAGTTTAACTTATATAATAATATAACATATATTACGTTTATATATCATGTATATTATATATATTAATAATATAACTTGTATAATAAATTTAACTTATAATAAGTTAATTATAAGTTTAGCTAAATTTTCTATAACTAAATTGTAAGACAAAGACCAGATATGCCTTAGTAACCATTATATTTCCAGTGACAGGAAGAAAGAACTTCTTTTCTCTTTCCAAAGAGCAGATTTTTCTGCATCTTTGAACATATGACAGAAAATGGCCCTTCTAGGGTGCCTGGATGGCTTAGTCTGTTGAGGGCCTGACTCTTGATTTGGGCTCAGGTCATGATCCAAGGGTTGTGGGATCAAGCTCTGTGTCAGGCTTTGCACTGAGCATGGAGCCTGCTTAAGATTCTGTTCCTCTGCCCCTCTCCCCTGCTCATGCACTCTCTCACTAAGAAAAGAAAAAAAAAAAAAAAGGTCACTCTAGTTCTTGAACCACCACACCTCCCACTCCAGGGCCACCAGTTGATCAGTATTCCAATATTTTTTATTTCCAAATTCATGGAGTGAGAATCTTGCTGGCTAAAGTTAGACACGTTCTATTGAGGTCCATCCATAGTTTACTGAAAGATCCAGGTCAAGCCCAATCAACATGGCTACAGAGACTTCTTCTCAGGGGATAGGGAAATTTCCAGGAAAGAAGCTAAACAGATACTCCAAAAGTATCTGCTACAGTCACTACAGCTGACTCTGTTGTGGCCTTGACTTTAACCATCTTGTTCTCAAAATTATCGTCATCCATACAAGGAACATCCCTATAGGGGGCTCCTTAAGAAAAGCTTGGTGACCAAGTAGTTCTGACTCTGTCTCCCTGACTTTTGTCTCTCCTTTGGGAGTCTGGTACTTTGATTACCACTGCTACTTCACTTTGATCCCTTGGAGGTAGGGGGTTACTCTCTTTTCTATCAACACTAACATTGAAAAACAATAACAAAACAAAAACAAAAACAAAAACCCTTTCCTTGATTCTCCATAATGTTCTCGGGATAAGCTAGAATTTTCAAAAACATTTTAATAAAAGTTAAGGAAGAGCCAAAGGGAAATGAAAAACACAAGACAATAAAAACACTGTGGCTCACAAAGTAAAGGTTTCTAACTCTTTCCCTGGATATACAGTTCTTATCTCATTTCATTTGGGATCTAAGGGAAAAGAGGAGCCTTATCATCTGAATATCTGAATGTCTGTTTTTCACCAAGAGAACAAAAATAACAACAAAATAAAGTTCAGCTCTACTAGGATGTTTTCTGTAACATTTTTTCTCACTTAAAAAGTAAAATATAAAATAACATTTTCTAATTATTATTAATTGAAACTTTCTATATGTTCAGTCATTTCCACTTTTTTTATGTTCAGTCATTTCCACTTTTTTTTTTTAAATAAGATTTTTAAAGTAATTTCTACCCCCAACATGCAGCTTGGATCCACAACCCTGAGATCAAGAGGCATGTGGTCTACCAGCTGAGCCACCCAGGCACCTTGGACACTTTAACCTCTTAAAGACCTTTCGATATCTATGAAAAACTTTCAAAAGCACCCACATACCAGTGATACAATCCAGATATTTTTTGGTCTTTAACTTCTCACATGGACATTTGTTAAAAACAACAACAAAGCTTCCCTCTATTGTTAATATAAATTAGAACATAACTGGAGCTAACATATGTAGGATTCCTGAAAACCATTTGCAAATAGAGACTAAATACAACATATCTAAATCAACATGATATGAGTTTCCATTAAAACTTTTTCAAGTGTGCTTCATTCTGATAAGTATGTCCCATGCCCTATTACATTTTTTTTCCCCCCTAAACAGAGACCGTGAGCTGGGTAGTAGTTTTTAGCTTAAACTAATTTATTGTTTAAACCATCATATTTTCCAGATTTTCAAGCAGTTTTGATATTGTATTGGCCTCCCTTTTGTATGCACTATTTTCCTCAGCATACCTAATCAGAATTCCTATAAGTTTAAAAACTTTTTGTATTTGTTACTTATATTTACATGTGATATATAAAATTATTATCAATACTCTACCCCTAGAAATATGTACAGTTTGAAGTCTTTTTCTGTGGCAAAAAAAATGAGGGACTATAATGCTTTGTGTTCAGTATAACTGAGGATTCTATTTTAAAGTACTTATAGTAACATGGTGTAGGTTAAAAGAAGTCTAGGACTGGCAATTATATTTAGGTTCTGGTCTTCATCTCTGCCACTAAGTAAAATAATGTTGCCATGCTCCCTATTAGTTAAGTCAATTATGGCTTATTTTCATTCACATATATTAAGAGTCAGGCTAGACATTTTAATTTTTTTTATTTAAAATTTTTTTTAATGTTTATTTTTGAGAGACAGAGAGACAGACTGCGAGCGGAAGAGGGGCAGAGAGAAAGGGAGACACAGAATCCAAAGCAGCCTCTAGGCTCTGAGCTGTCAGCACAGAGCCTGATGTGGGGCTTGAACTAACAAACTGTGAGACCATGACCTGAGCCGAAGTCGGGTGCTTAACCGAATGATCACCCAGGCGCCCCAAGAGTTAGGCTAGACATTTTAAGTCTCTTCTAATTCTAAAATTCCAGAGTGCTAAAATTGAACATTCTCTCTCATATTTAAATTTATTTTTAAAAGAATGTTCATTGACTGTGTTTCTAAGTCCTTACACAGGTTTATTTATTTATTTATTTATTCATTCATTCATTCATTCATTCATTCGTTTAGTAGGTTTCACGCCCAGGGCAGAGCCCAATACCGGACTTGAACTCACAACCCTGAGATCAACAGTCTGCTGCTTAACCGAATGAGCAACCCAGGTGCCCAATAGGTAACTTTTTTTTTTAAGATTTTATTTTTAAGTAATCTCTACACCCAACCTGGGGTTCAAACTTACAATCCTGAGAGTTGCATGCTCTACCACTAAGCCAGCCAGGCACTCTCTTACATAGGTAATTTTTAATTCCACCATTAAGCACCAACTATGTGCATGTCAGCCATGTCAAATCCATTCAAGAGTAAGACAACGCAAAAATAAGCAAAATATATCTGCATGCATTTAATGCCACTGAGTCGTACATTTAACACTGTTCAAATGGTAAATTTTATGTTATGTATATTTTAACACGCTAACATTATATATGGGTATACATATCTGAATACAGTGCTCCCCTAACATGTTGTGCCTACCATTTAAAACTGCCTCATATTTATTTGGACACACGTCTTTCTCCAAAGAATTTAATCACTCCAGGAACAAGGACTGTCTTAATCTTAGCTGTAACTCCAGGGCCTGTAACACTGGCTCTTAGTTACAAGGAAGGGCAATTATCTCTTGGCTTTTCCAAGGGTTGCTATTGCATATATTTTAATTATCATTTCAATCAAAGAAATGCATTAAACACATAAGATGTTGTAAAATTTTAAAATACACACTAGAAAAAAATTTCTTATCACATATTATGAGTTGGAGTTCAGAAACTCATAGTGGTCATTAAACTCTATCTTCAACAAATGTTTGTCAAATTAATGCAGGAGACTTGAGAAGACAAAAAGATAAACACAAGTCCTAGCATTAGCCCAGCAGAGCTCACATGGAGTGTAAGATAAATACATAATATTCTACTTCCTAAGAAGTATGCCTATTATGCGTTTCAAGTAGCTATCTCACTAAATAACCCCTAACATTCCCCAAGTAGCTTTTAACAAAGCCACTGTATTCCAGTCTCAATCTAAAGTTAGGCAGCTGCCTAGAATATCCAGGCTGAATATTTTGCTGAGACAAAACAAAAGCTACCTGTTGGAGACTTTATTGACATTCCCAAATACTACACTGTCATTTTCTTAAACGAAAACGTACACTACTTAGCTATGTTACTCATAGGTTAGCTTGGATGTTTACTGCATCCAAAGTTGGCCTTTTTTCCAATTCGCGGGGATGATCTGCCCCACTTTCTTCAGTTTATATTCAAGAATTAATCAGATTCTGCACTTAGTGGAGTTCCACAGCCCAAACCATAGTAGTTCAGCCCTTGGGAAAAGGGCATCTTAAAGGCTGTAGGTTAAGGACTGCCAGAGATACCGAGCGCTTACATTTCTTGAAAAGTACAAACCACACCCCAGTTTAGCTAGCTGTGCACCTAACTGGTCAGATTGGCGCACTGGGGGTGGGAGAGAGAAAAAGGCAAGATTAGCAGCTTGGGTCGATAAGGGGCAGGAGAATAATAAAATTTGAGCCCCGAAACTCTTTTAAGTATAGAGGTTAGAAAGGCGCTCGTTTAACGTTAGGCCTAAACTTCAACAAGAAAAAAGAAGTGGCGCTGGGGGGGGAAAGCTCCCGAGTTATACTGTTCACCGTGGGGCCGTTAAACGCAGCAGAAAAGCGGGCGTGTTTTTTCTTCCTCTTCCCGCCTCCCAAGAGACGAGAGCCCAGTCCTTTCCCCTCGTTTTCACCCCGGCGGGGTCCAATGGCTGCCGCCGCCGCGGAGCCGGGTCGGAAAGCGCCCCGCCCCCCGCGATGCTCCCGCCCCCGGGGTCCTCTCCGCCCCACCTCCCCCTCGCCACTGGAGGTAGCGGCCGCGGCCGTCACGTGTTCTGGCAGCCGCCAAGTGAGGCCGCTTTTGCGACGCAGTGACAGCCAAATGGTGCGACAGGAGGAGCTGCAGCTGCGGCCGCAGCGCCCCGCAAGGAGAAGCTTGAGGCGGCTCCTGGCGTCACCCAGAGGGAGCGACTGAACGAACAGAATCCGGCGCGGGCGGGCGGCGGCGGCGGCGGCGGGCGGGCGGCGAGGCGGAGCCCGCTCCGAGTGCCTTCGCTCCCCGCCGCGCTCCATGAACCGGGCGAAATAAGCCGCGCCTCCAGAAGGGGCTGCGCCTCCATGAATCCCTAGCTTTTTTTTCTTTCGCTCCCCGCTCCTCACCCCCCACCCCGCGTCCCGTCCCGCCTTCTCCCTTCGCCAGCGGCGGCCGCGGCCAGGTGCGGAGTCCAGAGCGGAGCGCAATGGCGTCCAACCCCGAACGGGGGGAGATTTTGCTCACAGAGTTGCAGGTAAGGGCCGCGGCCCGGGCGGGAGGCGCTGGCGGAGAGAGGGAGAAAGTCTGGCGAGGGGTCGGGGGCCCAGGGACGCCGTGCGGCCGCCGCGCCCCTAGCCCGCTAAGTGCGGAAACTCGGGGATGTCACTCGGGAACCGCTTCCTTCGGGAGCCGGACTCTCTTCCCCCGCCAGAGCTCTGGCCTGCCACCCCTTTAATTTGACTCTGCCTGCCAGTGGGACCCCATCTGTGTCGGCTGTCTGCAGCCGGAGTCTGCTCCCACCCGGTCCCCGGAGCGGCCAGCTCACCGCCCCCTCCCTGGTGTCAGAGCCGCCCGCGGACGCCCCTGCAGCCCCCTCCCTCCGCCCGGCCAGGCCCCGCCCCGCCTTTCCCTCGTACACCGCTCCTTAAACTCCTTTGAATGACTCCCAAGCTGTTTTCTCGTCCCTCCCCTTCCCCTCAGACTCCGCACAAAGAGCGCCCCCATAACTTCCAGCCCCCGGACAAGTTTTAAAAAAACAAAACAAAACAAAAAACCGTGTCTCACTAAATGCTTGCCTAACTTCACTAGCCCTCTTCAGGTGACCGCCGAATTTCTTTAATATGAAGGCTGCCCTTTTCCCCTCCCTCTTTTCTTTCTTTCTTTTTTTATTAACCAGATGATAGCTGTATGGTCCTCTTGTCTACTGCTCCCTACTCAGATCTGGAAACTTAGATGCTGATGCTTTTCAGACTTTCATTTTCCCTCCCGTTTGAACACCAGAGAAAGAGCTACAGAAGTTGTTTACAAATGAGCAAGCAGTGGGCTAAGGGAAAGTGTTGGGCACCACATGTCTGCAGGAGACGAGGACAAAATAGATCCCTTCGTTACTTAAGTCTATGTCGAGTAGCAGTATCATTGTTTTCCATTTACGGCTAGATATTTAATGATGTAGGCACGATTTTTGTCCTTAAGTCTGTGATGTACAGGGGTACCTACACTACTGTGTTGAGTTTATTTTTTATTACTTTGGAGTTTTCGAGAGACGTTCACATTTGGCTTAAATTTTTGTGCTTGTTTTTGACCTAAGAATTATTTTGATTTGTTTTGCTATAGACCTCTTCTAGCTATTAGCTATTCGATTATTGGAGATAGGACTTAGAAGAAAAATATACTTACATTTCTTTTTGTGCATAGAGCATTTAATTCTTTTAAAAAGATTGAATCTAGATCCTGAAGGGTTGATTTTTGATGATGCCAAAATTGAGTATTGCAACTGCTTCTAAATTTTTTGCTGTTTAAATATATTTTTCAATAGATCCCTTTATAAGTTTGTTTGTTGTTAAGCTAAATATAAGTTTGAAGGCATTGTTGTAATATTCGATATTTCCTGAACGAAAGTAGAGATTTCAACAAGGTGTACCAGTGCAGGGTTGCAAATTTGGAATCCTTTGAATCAGCTTTGAATTTCCTGTCTTTGGACATGTTGCTATGTAGTATTCCAGTTACTCTTAGCCTTTTATAAGGTGTTACAGCATACCGTATTTGCTAAATGAATGGAATTTATTGTTTTATTACTTCACATAAGGTTTCTAAATGAAGTTTGTTTGAGGCATGTTGGAAATGCTTTCCACTGTCTAGTCTTGAAATATGAAAAGCATACTTTGGTCCTGACTGGGAAAAATCCATGAAAATGGACAGGAGCATTTTTCTTTGAATGGAGTTTCTTCAGAATTATAAAGTATTTGGCATCCTTATTTGTATTTTATAGAAAGTTGTCATAGAATACACTCATTTTGGCACTTGACCTGAAAATATATTTTCATGTGTATTAAAATATGGCAGGGATTTTTAATAAGATCAATTTTGACAAGAAGGAAGCAAGTCAAAAAGATGAGAAATTTTAAATACGACTAAAAAATGGGATCAAAGTAGGGGAACAGCTAAAGTTAGACTTAAAAAAAAAAAAGTCTCTTCCAGAAAAAGAATGGGTTTTATATTGTTACCTTATGAGTTGACAAGTATATCTAAAGCATTTTTATTGATGTATTTGACTCCCAGTTTTTTGTTTTTAATTTTTTAAAGTTTTTTTTTATTTTGAGAGAGAGAGTGCAAGCATGAGCACAAGCAGGGGAGGAACAGAGATAGGGAGAGAGAGAGTCCCAAGCAGGCCCTGCACAGTCAGTGCAGAGCCCCATGTGGGGCTCAAACCCATGAACTGTGAAATCATGACCTGAGCTGAAATCATGACCTGAGCTGAAATCATGACCTGAGCTGAAATCAAGACTCAGATACTTCAGCAACAGGTGCCCCTTGACTCCCAGTTTTAATAAAAGTTACTGCATATGAACTTTATTATGTGTGTTAAATTGAGAACATTATTTATATCAGCATGTAAAATAAATGTTGGCAAAATTTGCTTCACCAAGTACTGTATATCCATCTGTTCAGATGTTTTACTATTTCATTGGGTCATGGAATTAGTAGATAGTAGCCAAATATTTATCAAGCATGTTTGGAGAACTAGTTTTTAAAAAGCATCTAAGTTGTTTGAATTTATTTAAATTGAGAAATTAATATGGAGTTCTTAATGCTTCTCTGACATACTGATTTTAAGTGTTTAATTATGTAGCAAATTTTAAACTGCTGTTTAGTAGTTAAAAACTGTTACTTTGCTGTATCTTGTCCAGGGGAATACTTGTCTCTGAAAGTTACATGTTACAGTCTACTTTTAATGAAATTGATACTTATTTTTAGAAACATTGTATATCCAACATTTTAAAGTTATTTTTCAAATTATATTGCAGAATTTGAAATACTTTACTACTTGAGTTGGAATTGGCTTATTAATAACCCTTAGTTGTGGAAAAACAAAACCTGAAACCATAGTGTTTTTCCTTATTAATTATTGTAATATTTCTATGGAGTAATGTTTCTAACTCTTGCTAGTAATTTAGGAGGCTTATTTAACAAGGAATCATTAATGAAGTACACATAAACTTTGATGGCTAGAGGCTTCACTGTATAAAGAAGAATATTTACTATCATAAAAATAAAAAGGCTATTAAAAAATATAAACTTAATTGGCAGTTTCTAATTTTTATCTTGTATAACTAACTTGTTTTATCCTGTTCTCTTTATTTTTTATTTGAGGTAGTAACTTAGATATTTTTGGTGGGGCCAAAGAAATTAAAGTTTATTTTTAAGGAAACTGGATTAATGAAAACTATATAAAGAACTCAAAATGAAAATATTGGCTACAAGGAAAAATGATTTCTGTGTTCTATTGGTAGTCTGTAATTCAGCAGTGCTTTGTTGTTGGGAATAAGGTGTAATAGTCTACAAAAACTAACAGTACAAAATAACCTTTTTGCAGGTTTTCATCATTTAATGATTACTGTTTCTGGTGCAAGTTGTTGAATGTTTGCAGAAATCCTTCCCAAAGATTTTGCATTTCTCTGTAGTCTATCCATAAAATGAACTTTGCTTTAAAATTTTAAGCTCATGTGTAACCAAGCTATGTATTTGGCACTTAGTAGGCACACAATACATTAATGAGAAGACACCCTTCATTTGTCACCTACAATGAAATGTCTTTTGACTTTTCTAAGAGAAATTGACTATTGCCCTAAGAAATTACTTAATTTTTTAAAATGTTCATTTCTAATCCCTTATCCCAACAATATTGCCTTGAAAAGTTCAGAAGAGATTTTTGCACTAGTTATACCTTTGTACAAATTTTACCCATTTGGTGGGAAATTGGGTGACATCTAAGTTTGCAGTTATGTTGGAAAGTAGAAAGCCTCTCTGTTGGAAGAATAAAGATTTTAGGGTGGGTTGGAGGAATGCAGTATGAGAAAGTAAGCAGAATAGGTAAGATGAGTTTTATAATTCTTTTAAGTTATAAACATAATACATGTTCATTGTAGAAAATCTGGAAGTACAGAAAAGCACAAAGAAAATAAAAGGTGCTCATGGTTCTGTTATTCAGAGATAACTGACAAATTGTTCCAATTTATAAATCCCATGGCATTTTGATCAATTTCATGTTTCCACCCCTCCTTTTTAACTGAGGTAAATTTGATATACAATATTTTGTAACTTTAAGGCATACAGTGTATTGATTTAATATTTTTCCTCCTTTTATCCCACTTATTAGAATCTTATTTTTTTAAGTTTATTTATTTATTTTGAGAGAGTAAGCGAGCACATACGTGCACGTGTGCACAAGCAGGGAAAGTGCAAAGAAGGAGAGAGAATCCCAAGCAGGCTCTGCACTGTCCATGCAGGTCATGATCTTGTGGTTCCTGAGTTTGAGCCCCACATTGGGCTCCATGCTGACAGCACAGAGCTTGCTTGGAATTCTCTCTCTCTTCGTCTCTCTTTGCCCTTCCCTGTACTCACTCTCTCTCTCTCTCTCAAAATAAATAAACATTAAAGAGAAGAGGTTCGAAGGATTTTAAGATAGAAGTAGCCATATGTTAAAATTTCCTGCCACTAGTTCTAGATACGTGGATCTTACTAGCTTTATTGACTATTTTACATCAAAGTATTTTGATTTTGAGTCAGTACTGTGAGATACAGTTGAGGTAAAAAGTAAGTGAAGAAATACAGTATGGACATAGTAATAGGCAATAGTGATACATAGCATCAATTCTTTGAATAATAAATTGATACAATGTGGTTTCCCAGCTTAGATTTTATTATTGCCTCTTTGAATAAAATGCAGCATACCTTATTGAATAAGGCATGTCATTAAATAACTTACCACATATTTACTACTTAGGTAAAGTCTGTGTGCTGAAACTAGTGTTACAAAATGATGGGTTCCAAATGGATTATGTTTTTCTGTCATCTCTAGTATAATGCAGATTATTTCTAGTCTTGTACAACTTATCTTCACATATGATCCCTGTTAAAATGGAGAGGTAGAGGGGCACCTTCTGGACGTTGTCTATTTACCTCAGGGCTTTGCATCTTCTACCTTGGGCTCTTCTCTTTTTGCTTTTCACATTTGGCAACAGTAGATTTTTATGCCTTTTATCAGGTTATTCCTGTGTGCCCCCTTTTAAACAAAAAAAGAGTGGAGTAGTAGTTTGTAAAGATAAGTATCACTTAAAACAATGTTACTTCCAGATGTATGCATGATGTTTAAATAGAATGGTTAATTCTGCATCATTTCCTTGTAAGATGTACTGTGTCGAACAATTATCAAATGTCTACTATATTTCAAAAACCTATTTTACTCTATAAAAAAAAGTCATATAACACTTAATGATTAACTTTGATATACATCAGATATAATATGATTAACTTTGATATACATCAGAGTTCAAAGTTGGCAGCAAAGTTAGAAAGTAGTTAAAAGCGTTAAAAAGATATTTAAAATTTCTAATGGGAAAAATACTAATGAAAAAGTAGCTTCTAATATCTTAGAGAAGCAGAAATAGAAAACATTTATCTTGATATATGTCTAGTTTCTCTTAATTTTATCTAATAAAACCTTATTTGAAATTAGCTGTATGTCATATATGGTTTTTGCAATCTCACAAAGTAAACTGTGTAATATTACATATATATTATATGTTTAAAATGAAGAACAGAGGGGCACCTGGGTGGCTCAGTCAGTTAAGCCGCCTACTTCAGCTCAGGTCATGATCTCACAGTCTGTGGGTTCGAGCCCTGCATCGGGTTCTGTGCTGACAGCTCAGAGCCTGGAGCCTGCTTCAGATTCTGTGTCTCCCTCTCTTTCTGCTCCTCCCCCACTCATATTCTCTCTCTCTCTCTCTCTCTCTCTCTCTCTCTAAAAAAAATGAATAAACATTTAAAAAAATTTAAATGAAGAATAGAAAAGCATGGGAGGAGTATATTTGATGATAAATACCTTAGATTTGAAGGTAAATGTTAGCGTCACATTATAAAGATGAACTGATACATAAGAATTACATAACATGGGGTGCCTAGGTGGCTCAGTTAATTGAGGGCCTGACTCAATTTCTGCTCAGGTCATAGTCCCAGGGTCATGGGACCAAGCCCTGCATCAGGCTCCATGCTGAGCATGGAACTTCCTTGAGATTCTCTCTCCCCCTCTGCCCCTCTTCCCCACTTGTACATTCTCTCTTTCTCTAAACTTAAAAAAAAAAATTACGTAACATATGTTATTAGGATCTATTTTAGAAACTTGGAGGTGGTTTGCTTTTTCTAATTAAAGCTTTGCTTCCCTGACTCAAAAACACCTTAACTTGTTGGAAAATTGTGATAGAATTTGGAATTTATTTTAGATTATCCAAGACATACTTACATGTCTAAATATCATACATACATTTGTTAAATATTATGTTTTACACACTAATCATATTATTTTCCCTTTCCTGTAGTTGCTCCCTTAGTGACTCTCTGAGGAGGTGCTTGTTTTGCCGGTTTAAGAATTTTCATTGAACAAATTTCATTAAATTTGGGTTTTTTTTCCCCTTTTATTAAACCTTAGGTACACTGCATTGGATTAATTATCCATCTGTTTATCATTATAATATGCACCCAGGGACCACCACTCACTCCCCACCTCCCCTAGAAGCTAGGAACTTAACCTACATGTGGTTTTTCCCCATTCCACCCCCTGTCTTCACCTTCTTGTTAACTAAGGTAAAGATCATCTTGAGTCCTGTGTTCATTCTCTTCCTTTATATTTAGTTTTGCTAGATATATAATTTGAAAAGATGTCTTTAGTTTTAATTGTGTTTGTATAATTGTGTTGAATGTAATCTTTCTTAACTTGATTTTTCACCTGTGACTGCTGATTTATTCATATTGTATGTTGCTGTAGTCAGTCGTTTTAATTGCTGTGTAATATTTCACTGAGTAAAATACTCATCAACTTTTCCCTTGTTGAATATTTGAATACTTACTCTCCCTTGTTGAGCAGTTAGTTACTTTCCAGTTTTTGTAGCGGTGACCAGTGTTACTTCGGATATTCTGTGCATTTTTCCTATTGTATACATATAAGAGTTTCTATTCATTATATACATGAAGGTAGAATTGCCATCTCACAGGGTAAGTGAATGCCCAACTTCCAGTATGATTGTACCAATTTATGTTCATATCAGCAATATATGAGATGAAAGGACCTTTGATTATCCATCTTCTCTGACATTTGATATTGTCTTTTAATTTTTACAAGTCAGAAGAGTGTAAAATGCTGTTTCATTGTCATCTTGATTGCATTTTCCAGATCATCACTAATGTAGAACATTTCTTTTTATGTTTACTGGCCCTTTATGTTTCCTTTTCAGTGAAATTCCTATTCATGTCTCTTGCCTATTTTTCTGTTTTTCTTACTGATTTATAGAAACTCTTTATTTTCTTCACATTAATCCTTTGTGTATATTGTGAATGTCTTCTCTCAGTTTGTAACTTGTCTTTTCACTCTCTTTCAGGGAGTTTGTGGGAGGGACAATTTTAAATGTTTTACCTTTTTGGCAAATATTTAGAATAATTTATATCATTGTGATCAGCAAGGCTGTACTTAATATCTTATTCTGGATTTGGTATAGGAAGGGTAAAGTTATACAGTTTTGACCTGTGGTTCACAAACTGTCCAAATGAACAACCATAGAAAGTTGTATAAAATGTTGTATCACATACTAGGGATTCAAAAGTTAGTTGAGTCAATTAAAGAATAAATTCATGACCAAAAAAAGTAGGGAAAATTATATATGTAATTAGTTTATCAGCTACTGGTTTTTCCCATTCCATACATATCTCTTCTGTACAAACTATTATTAATTATTAATATTTTTTCTTTAAAGAATAAGCTGGACAGTTATGTGCATAGCTTGTTAATAAACTGCTGGAGTTGATCTAATGCCAGAGTTGATTTAATGCTGGATATAAAAAAATTATTGCAGAATTTACTGATATTTACAAACCTGGAATCTTTTTTTTTTTTTTTTTTTTTTTTTTTTTTTTTTTTGAGAGAGAGAGAGAGCGAGCGAGCATGCAGGAGCAAGTAGGGGAGGGGCAGAGGGAGAAGGAGAGAGAGAATCTCAAGCAGGCTCCGCGCTCAGTGCAGAGCTAGACACTGGGCTTGATCTCATGACTGTGAGATCATGACCTGAACCAAAATCAAGAGTCAGACGCTCAATTGACTGAGCCACTCAGGGACCTCTACAAACCTGGGTTTGTTTTTTTTTTTTTTTTTAAGTTTATTTATTTATTTTGAGGCAGGGAGGGGCAGAGGGAGAGAGAGCAAGTCCCAAGCAGGTACTCCACACTGTCAGGGAGGAGCCCAGTATGGGGCTCAAACTCATGAACCATGAGTTCCTGACCTGAGCCAGAGTCTGAACCTCAACTGACTGAGCCACCCAGGAGCCCCCAGGCCTAGAATCTTAAATGCACTTCTTGTCACTGCTGTGGTATCTTTTGATGGAAAAAAAAAAAAAAAAAAGGGCTTAGTTTTAATTTTAGTCAAATTTGTCAATCTTTTATTATAATTGCTTTTTGTGTAAGAAACTATTCCTTACTTTGGATCTAACAGTCACCTATTTTTCTACTAAGAGTTGTGGAGTTTTGTTTTTTATATTTAAGTCCATACATCTGGAGTTGATTTTTGAATACAGAGTAAAATAAAGGTCTGAGTTATTTTTTAATTTTTAAAATATGAAATATATATCAATATTTCTTGTAATGTAAATTTACAATAGAACATTTTTCAGTTTTTACAGCAGAAACATTTCTGAATAGCTTTATTTAATTTTTGCAAGCTGTAAGTTAAGGGTACATACATACTAGGTCATGTGATGAATTATACTTGAAGTTATCCTTATCTAAATCATTAGATAAGTACCAGCTTATGGTTTTTCTGTTTCTTGTTATATCCTCTGAAGCCTTTGGTCAGTAAGATCCTTGATTTACCTCTTAATTCTGCATCACATTCCCCAGTTGTGGCTTAAACCTTCTATATTTTCTTAAATCTGATCTATTCCTGCTGCTTTGTTCTCAGCAAATGACTCACCTAGTCACTGCCTCTACTAAGTGATACATAGTATTTAATAATCTGAGTTTTCCCAACTTTTCTTCTCGTCTAAGATTTCTTACTCAGTTCTAAGGAAAAATTGACCTCTCTAAGGCTATGATTTCCTAGACTTCTGCCTCTTTTGGAATATCATTCCATTCTTTGCAGGATGGGGCTTTCATTCTCCCCTCTTTTCCTAGAAATAAGTTCACATCTCTCCTTTGTTTAAGAAAATGCTTTTTTAAAATACTGTTGTCCCCTCAAGCTTCTTTTAATCTTCACATTCCTTAAAGGAAATTTCTTAGCTGTGTTTATTTTATGCCACTTATTTCTTAACTTTTAAAAATATTACATCTGTCCCAATTTTTCTGTTGAAATTCTTCTCTTAAAAGCATCCGTGACCTTCTACTTCCTCTAGTCTTTTGGGGCAATTGATACTGCTTTAGCATCCTGAAACTCTCTTGTTTAAACTAAACTTTGTGGACCCTGTACAATATTGGCTACTTTCTTTCATCATAATCTGCCTATATTTGTTACTATTGCTTTTCTTTTAATAACTCCCTCCCTAGTTTAAATGTTCTGCTTGTTTCTAGCCTGTTTTTCCTCTACTGTACTCTTTAGATTAACCACCAGAATTAATCACCTTGTTTTGTCAAGGTTGCAGGGAATAGAAAGCCATTTAAATTAGCTTAAACAATAATTGGATTCATTGGAAGGCTACAGGGACATCGCACTTTACCCAAAGGTGGGATATATAGCCATGTCCCATGAGTACTGAACATGAAACTAAAGGCTTCCTTTTCTAGGGCTACATGTTCTCATATCTCTTCTTAAGTATGTGCATTGCTTTATATTTCCTGTATACTGGTTTTCTTTCATGTGGCCCCCAAAAGGCACTCCCAACTTCTGAATTTCCATGAACTCTGTAAGTCTAATATCTACAGTTACTTGACTCATTTATTCTGTGCCACAATTCTAAATTCTTAATGAGGAAATTTAATTGACCCCATATAGAACATGTACACCTGATCTGGTCAACTATGGCAATGGAGGGATGGAGTTCTCAGCACTGATAAGTGCAATATGACTGCAGGGACTCTTCTGTGAGTTAGAAATAGGGGCTGTTCTCTAAGAAGGGACTGTAGGTTAGAAAGCACTTCTCTGTTTAAGCCCTTTTAGTCACTTCCCATTAATTATATAATAAAATATAACAGACCTTCCATCATCCAGCTATTCTCAGTCTTTTCAGAGTTTTCTCCCCATATGTTATTCTGTTGTATTAAACTATTTGCAGTTCTTGGAATGACACTGCTGTATACCTCTGACTGTTTGTATTTACTGTTTCTGACTTTAAGAATAGTAGTATTGAGGCACCTGGATGGCTCAGTCAGTTGAGCATCCAACTCTTGAGTTTGGTTCAGGTCATGATCCCTGGATAATGGTTTCAAGCCCTGCATCGTGCTCTGCCCTGTACATGGAGCCTGAGATTCTCTCTTTCCCACTGCCCTCTCCCCAGCTCTATCTCTAAAAAAAAAAAAAAAAAAAAAAAGGCAGTATTGATCATCTGCCTGAAAACTTTTGACAAATTGGACACTGTTTAAAATTCTACCAAGAAAATTCTACATTCACTGAATGTATGAATATATTCATATCATATAATTAAGAGAAATTTTCTTTAAGATACATTTTTGATAAGTAAATTTAGTGATTGGTCATGTAGCATTTTGATCCATTGGTAAATTTGCCTCCTTCCCATTTTGCAGCTCCTGTTACTGAGTATATCACCCAATATAGGAGTTAATTGTTAAATTCTATGTGTGCCCCTCACTTTTTTTAAATTTTATTTTGAGGGGGGGAAGGGGAGAGAGAGAGAGGGGAAGAGAGAAAAATCTCAAACAGGCTCCATACCATAAACACAGAGCCCGAGGTAGGGCTTGATCTCATGAACTGTGAGATCATGACCTGAGCCAAAATCAAGAGTCAGACACTTAACCTACTGAGCCACCCAGCACCCTTGTCTCTCCCTTTCAGTATAAGAATTAGGTCTTACTCATCTTTATGTACTTAGCACCTGGCCTATAGCTTATGCTTGAATAAATAAGTGACTGATTTCTGTGACTGATTCATAACTGATTTATTACATCTGACTTCTCTATATTTTTACATATTTTTTTTTTCTTTTAAGTAGGTTCCATGCCCAGCACAGAGCCCAATGTGGGGCTTGAACTCATGACCCTGAAATCATGACCTGAGCTCAAGAGTCGGACCCTCAACCGACTGAGCCACCCAGGTGCCCCTCTATATTTTTTAAAGTTTACCATTCTTCTGGTTGCCTATGCTAGAAATCTGCTGGTCACTTTTATTTGACTCCTGTCTCAGCCTCTTCAGTTGATTTTTCTAATTATGCAACTTGAATTCATTTATTACTTTGCTACTGTCCAAGTTTGGGCCCACATTATCATTTGGACAATACAATATCTTCATATTCCAACTCTACCTCTTCAGTCTCATTCTGTTTTATTTAGATTATGTACCACTGCCAGATTCAATAGTTGTCTCCAGCACTCAGTGACTCCTTACTGCCTGAGAGATATAGCCCTGATTCCTTAGCTTAGCACTGAAGGCTGTCATTATTGTAGTTACAAATTACCTTTTAATCCTTGATTCTTTTCATTCAAGTAGCTTATTTTTCAAGCACTCCATGAGTAGTAATGTTTTTTTACCTATATATATTCTTGCTATATTCTATCTACTGGAATACTTTTTTTGAAAGACCCAATTCAGATTCTCCTTTTTTCCCCTTACCCCTTGTCACGTGTAACCTGTCCTCAAAACTTAAGCAGGAAATTTTCTATCTCATATTTATCATATATTGCATTGCACTATAGTTGTTTGTATCCTACCTGATTTCTCTCTCCTTAGCTGAGTGCTTAAAATTATTGAGGATATCGGGGCGCCTGGGTGGCGCAGTCGGTTAAGCGTCCGACTTCAGCCAGGTCACGATCTCGCGGTCCGTGAGTTCGAGCCCCACGTCAGGCTCTGGGCCGATGGCTCGGAGCCTGGAGCCTGTTTCAGATTCTGTGTCTCCCTCTCTCTCTGCCCCTCCCCCGTTCATGCTCTGTCTCTCTCTGTCCCCAAAATAAATTAAAAACGTTGAAAAAAAATTAAAAAAAATTATTGAGGATATCTTATAAATTATTATTTATAAACTTATTGTTATAAATTATTGAGGATATCTTATCTCTTTAGTCCTAAGCAGGGCAACTTGTTCATAGCAGCTACTTATTGTTGAATAAATAAGTCACATGTCTGAAAATCCTCAGGTTTTACATTTATTACTTTAAACTTTTCTCTGCTTTTGTTTTACTATTTATGAAGAAGCATAGCTGCATCGCATCATTTTTCTCTAGATAAAGCTACTTGACAGGTACATAAGTTTATTTTCTTCAGTCACAATAATTGAGTTCTCCATCTCAGACTGAGAATTTTCTATTGGCAGAGTGACAGCGTCTTGATATAACTGAAGCAAAAGTATTAAAACTAATAAGCTTCATTATTAAAAACAAATTACAACTTCATATTGGTGTTTTATCACTTAAGACAATTCTACTGAAGTAGAGCTGTTATCTCCACTTTATAGGTAAGAGAGCTAAAGTTTAGAGAAGTTAAATAACTTCTCCATAGTCACATAATTAGCCTAAACCAAGATGAAATCCAGGTCTCACTGCCTTGAGAGCACAGATTCTTCTCAGCCCACATACTGTAGTTCCTCTTTCTTTTGGCATTTTTCTGTGCTTCTTTTTATCCCAAATGCATCTCTACTCCAGTAATCACAGCATGTTAATAACCACTGGGTCAGGGACCAGTGCTGTTCATGATATTTTCACACTAAGGACAATGTATGAGTATGTATTCTGCTGTATATGTTGATATAAAATTGTGAATTTTTAACTAAAGGGGTGGACTGTCCTCCATTCTGAGATTTTACCATTCTACTTCTCTTTACTTCCTTTCTTGATGTCAAAAAGTACTATTTCTTAAGAGGTAATGAAGATGGGATGCCTGGGTGGCTCAGTTGGTTAAGCCTCCCAACTCTTGATTTTGGTTCAGGTCATGATCTCACTGTTGGTGAGATCTAGCCCCATGCTGGGCTCTGGGCTCATATCGCAAAGCCTACTTGCGATTCTCTCCTTCTCTTTCTGCCCTTCCCTTTCTCCTTCCCCACCCTCTCAAAATAAATAAATAAACTTTAAAATATGATGAAGATAATTGTAATGTCTTAACTGGCAATATAATAAATCAGTAACCATATATATATATAAATATATATATACACATATATATATATACGTATACATATATATATATATATATATATATATATATATATATATATCTGCCAAATTTCTTCTTGGAATTTACTAATCAGTAATTTCAAAGCCTAGTTAAAATCACTGGTCTAATAGGTAATTCAAGTTTTAGAATCCTATAAACCTAGGTTTAATTTTTCTTTTCTAATGTTTATTTTTGAGAGAGACAGAGTATGAGTGTTGGAGGGGCAGAGAGAGAGGGAGACATAGAATCTGAAGTAGGCACCAGTCTCCGAGCCGTCAGCCCAGAACCCAAGGCAAGGCTTGAAGCCACAAACCATGAGATCATGACCCGAGCTGAAGTCAGATGCTTAACTGACTGAGCCACCCAGGTGCCCCATAAACCTAGGTTTAAATCTCATATTTAACACATGTTAGCTGTCTGGCTTGGTAAGTGTTATTTAGCAACATGAGACAAGTTTTCTTATAAAAATGGGGATAATTTCTGGCTCAGAAGGTTATTGTATTTGTTTTTAATTTTTGTTAATGTTTATTTTTGAGAGAGAGAGAGCATACACGTGAGTGAGAGAGGGGCAGATAGGAAGGGAGACAGAATCTGAAGCAGGCTCCAGGCTCCAAGCTGTCAGCACAGAGCCCGATGCAGGGGTCAAACCCATGAACCATGAAATCATGACCTGAGCTGAAGTTGGACACTTAACTGACTGAGCCACCCAGGCACCCCAGTATTTTTTTTTTTTTAATAATGATGTACATTATACATAAAGTGCCTGGGATATAGTAAATAGTAACTCTTCTCTCTGTTAGATTTACAATTTTTTTTTTTTTTAATACTTAAGTTGTGTGGCTGATAGCCTAGTTGAAGTTGGGTGTTAGGGACCTAGAGAGCTGGTCATGCTTCATAGGCTAATTGTTTTCCCTTCTTTCTTCTTTTGCATCATAGAGGGTATAATGAGGATAGCTATCTGAAAGTGTGTGTATTTCCGTGGTTGTCTTCGTTTAAAATAACAGTATGCTGAGATTAGGTGGGTAAGAATAATTAAAGAAATCATAGGTTGATATATGATGAACTTCTACGATTGAGTTTTCATTTAAGAATCTGTGGTTTGGGGCTGCCTGGCTGGCTCAGTCAGTAGAGTATGTAAATCTTAATCTCAGGATCATAAGTTCAAGCCCCACATTGGGCATGGAGCCTACTTAAAAGTAAAAAGAAAATCTGTGGTGTGTTATTTGTCTTGCAAAAAATATGTGTTGCAAATATGGAGCTATAGACCAGTTATTTCATGAAACGGTTTAAGTTCAGATCCTTATTTTGTTCTTTCTCAGAAGCTTTTGGACTTTTTATAAATTTGAACTAAGGTTATGCATCTGCAAAGTCCAGAATGGTCCTGCACATTTCAGCACTAGAGAAACAGATTTATGGTAATATACTTCTGAATATTAATAAATAATACCAACTCTGTAGTTGAATATGCTTGAACTTTGTGTATATTATAGTAAATGTCCAATTGTTTATTGCTTATTGGTTAGCATAACTGACTTTCTATTTTGTTGCTATAGAAATCTTATCTTTGAACTCCGGTATCAGGAGGGTGTTCATTTTACTATAAATTGTTGTTCTGGTACATGTTTTCATTGTATTAAAACCTCCTGGGGCGCCTGGGTGGCTCAGTCGGTTAAGCGGCCGACTTCGGCTCAGGTCATGATCTCGCGGTCCGTGAGTTCGAGCCCCGCGTCGGGCTCTGTGCTGACAGCTCAGAGCCTGGAGCCTGTTTCAGATTCTGTGTCTGACCCTCCCCTGTTCATGCTCTGTCTCTCCCTGTCTCAAAAATAAATAAAACGTTAAAAAACAAAAACACCTCATAAAACTCTATACAAAATCCTACAGTTAGTTTTGGTGTGTCTTTTTAAGGATGGTTGAGTAGCCAACAGGAACTTTAAATATCAGATCTAAAGCAAAATTCTTGCTTTATCAAATCCCTAAAAACACTGTACTGAGTCTATAAAAAGGCAGTGGGGTAAGAGGGAATGGGGTAACTTTCCTTTTGCTCTCTTTGAGCAACCTCTTTGAGGTTGACAAAATGGTGGATAATTCTTTTAGTGTAATATAATGGTAATTATAGAGAAGGAACCAGTTATAAAGGTACCTCATATAAAATAGAGTCATGTTGAAAAACTATGAGTAGTGTTAGTAATATCACTCTATATGAAGCATTTTTGAATTATAAACCACCTTGACATGTATTATTTCTTTGATTCTTAAAATGACCCTTTGAGTTAGGAATGGGGAGGGATTGTTATACCCAGTTTTCAGGTGTTCATGTTACTCAGCCAATGTCTGCTTTAACTGGAGCCCTTCTGACTCCTATTCCTTATTTTAGTGCTCCATACAATTCTAGTTTTATTAACTTCATGGTGGTGGTTTTTTCTTTCTTTAGTATACCTAAAAAATAGTTAAACATTTTCAAAACTGTTAAAACTGAATGTGACAAATATCTTTTTTTCAAGGGAACTGAGAATGAGTATAAAAGGGAATATATAATTTGCCATCTAGTTGTAAGTATTCATGGTACAAATTTCTTTGTAGTATTTTTTTTTTTACTTATTTTTTTTTTTTAAGAGAGCGAGTGGGAGCAGGGAAGTGGGGGAGAGGGAGAGAAAGAGAGAGATTTTCAACACAGAGCCTGAGGCTTGAGCCCATGACCCTGGAATCATGACCTGAGCCAAAATCGAGAGTCACGTGCTCAACTGACTGAGCCAACCAGGCACCTCTGTAGTATTTTTATAATATAAAAATGCTGTATAGGTGTGGTGATTCCAGCAGAAGTAGTGTGTAACTTCTGGAGAGTTTATTGTGGTTTAAAGTGTATGTAAAATTTAAAAATTGCTTAAAGAAGCAATTACTTCTATAAATTAAAAGAGGTCAGTCATGTTACTCACAATATACACTTGCAAAGTGAGTATTTTATATGCATGAGATATTTCAGTGAACTGGAAAAATACTCATGTTTTATATCTTTTAAAGGAATAATATATTTCTCTCTGATGTTAAAGTTTAGTCTGCATTTATTTCTCATTTATGTCTGTTTATGGGGGTAAGGTGTTACAAATTAAAAAGGTGTTTAAAAAGCCTAAAAATAAACTTTGTTTTATAAGCCTTTTCCACTTGAGCATCTAGCAGCTTTCCTAAAATACTTTGCTGTAATATGTTAACACTCTTACTGATCATGGCATTTGGGCCTAAATACATTCAGATAAATTTTTGAGGAAAAGGATGATCGCTTTTGTTTTTGTGTTCCACATTAATTTTATCCTTCTTTCTTGTGTGTGTTATTTTTTTATTTATGGTGGTATTCTTATCCCTACCCTAGTTTTTCCTTGCTATGTTCTTGACAACCTGAGAGTTGTACTTTTATTATGCCCTTTCACTAAAATAGTCTTCTAAAGAAGTTAAAAATAACTGGACACGGTTAACAAATAACTGAATATATTTCTAGGTTTTGTTTTTCTTCTTGCTCAGTGTGTGACTTGTTCGAGGCCAGCTCTGTTGACAGTGCCTAAAACCAAATCAAACCAGACAACAAAACAACAAACACTCTGCAATTCAGCTTTTTGACTTTACTTTGTCTAGCCTTGTGACTTTTTAAAAGAGCTCCAATATACTCTGTCCAGCTTGATCCTGTAGAAGTAAAATCCTCAGATCTTGGTTATGGTGTGGTAATGCAGTACAGCTTGATTCATGGCAGGGTTCCTGTAACTTTTTCTCAGCAAATATAATGTTTCCTTCTCTGAGAAGCACTTTATTTCCTTTATTGTTGACTTTCTATTTCCAGTTAGCTGTTCTATCAGAGGTATTTATTTGGTCACATTGTGATGCTTAAGAATTGTTTTTGAATTATGGTAAAATACGCACATTTACCATCTTAACCATTTTTAAGTGTGCAGTTCTGTAGCATTATGTACATTCATCATGTTGTGCAACTATCATCACTGTCTCCAGAATTCTTTTTATCTCAGCTGAAAATCTGGTCCCACTAAACACTAATGTTCCATTACCCCACTCCCCAGGTCCTGGCACACAGTATTCTGCTTTTTGTTTCCATGAATTTGACATGTAAGTGGAATTAAACAGTGTATGTCCTTTTGTGACTGACCCATTTCACTTAGCATAATGTCTTCAAGATTGTTAGCTATGATTCCTTCCTTTTAAAGCCTGAATAATATTCCATATATGTATATACCACATTTTGTTTATCCACCAGTCCATCAGTGGATACTTGAGTTGCTTCCTTGTGGTGCTTTTCTTTTAATAAGTATAGCACTGTTGGAGGTTATTGTACCTAGTCATGAACATTTGATAGTCTGTGTTGTTCGGTTCTGTAGCCACTAGCCACATGTAGCTATTAAAATTTAAATTAATTAAATATAAATAGAATTTAAAATTTAATTGTTCAGTCACACTAACCACATTTTAAGTGCTCAGCCACATGTGGCTAGTGGCTGCCATATTGGGCAGCATTGATACATAGATCGTTTTGATCATCACGACAGTTTATTAAAAAGCACTGGATAATGAATGCACAGGTCTATTTTAATACCTTGATTTTAGAGAAGATGGAAAGTCTCTTGTGGATTATAGAAATATATTTATATTTGAATAAGGAAATTTATTCTGTTTAGAAAATTATTAATGTCTGTTTAAAGACATTTTTACGGTGACTTCACAGGATTTTGTTCACACTAACTGGAACATGTTAAAAATATTTTGCCCTGGATGAATTTTAAATAAGCCAGTTTTTCAAGTGAAGTTAAGTGATGTCTTAGAAGTTTAATATATTAAAAATATATAAACTGTCATACGTGTCTGTATATATCAAAGATTTACAGAAAAGTAGTTTAAGTTTTAAGTCCTATTTCGTGTCCATTATCTCTTAGGGACATTTGTGCTATAGAACTTGAAGTTTAATTGATCTCAGGTGTAGAAGATAGCAAATGATTTGTAATAATTTGTCTGGTTTCTTCCTGTTGAGATCTTAAAACAACTTACCCTAGAAATTCTGTTTTATTTTTTTTGATTTTTACTTTTTTGTTGTTGTTGTTGACATATAACTGACATATAAATTGTATTAGTTTTAGGTGTAAAACATAATGATTTGATATGTGCACGTATTGTGAAATGATTACCACAGTAAGTTTAGTTAAACATCATCAACACATAGTTACAAATCTGTTTTTCCTGTGATGAGAACTTTTAAGATTCAGATATTTCAAATATATACAGTACTGGTAACTGGAAATTCTGTATTCTTACTCACTTTTACTATCACTGAGATTAGATGAAGCTTTTTTTTTTTTTCTGATAACCTCAGATGCCATCTCAAAAACTGGAGGGGCATGTTGTGTGTGTATGTGTGTAGCATTTCCTATATCGCTCTGGATTGTATGTTTTTATTAATACCAATTTGTTGATCTATTACAAGATATTTTTAAATGTTTGAAACAGTTTTTGAACATGCTATGTTTCGAATTATTTTAACCTGGTAAAAATTGCTTGAGTTTGAGAAGGCATTTAAATCTAGGGTTTTTTAGGAAACTTAAGACTATTAAATCCTTGAGTATGTTATTTGAAAGACTTGAAGCCAAAAGAATATAAGATCTTTTATTTCTAAGAATAATGGTTTATGCACTTCTTATCAAAAGTAAATAGGAAATTGATCTAATCTCATTTTTGAAAATCTAATGAATTTTTCTATGCTAAAACTTTTGACACTTGCATTAATTTAAAAACAATTTTCAGCTAGAACTGATATTAAAGAATAAAAAATTAGACTGTTGTTTGTTCTGATTTTATGGAAAAAGAAAGGAGTGATATTGTTAAGAACTCTGAAAGAGATATCTTTTGGGGCTTAATTACTGGAGTTAAGAAAGAATACCAGTTCGTATTCCAGCTCTTTGGAAAATAGAAACTTTTGTTTTTCTGTTAGTAACTTGGCTTACTACAATTACAATTAATGAGCTGGTATAATAGTAAGTGACTGAAGCTGAGGAAAGTGAGTAAGTTTTTAAAAATAGTTTAGTAGATACCATAAAAAACCTTCAATAACCAAGAGAGTAATGCAGATTTAAATGAAAGGAAAATTGTCCTCTCACTGTAGATTTTCTTCTATACAAATATCAGAAACAAATAGCAAAGAGTTCAGGAAAATTACCAAACCAGAATTTCACATTTCACTATTTGAATACTAACATTTTGTTTTTACCTGATGATACTTGCAGCAAGTTTTTTAAATATCTAGGCAAGGATATAATTTATTAATTCAGTCAATTGGAATGCCTGTTGTGTTCCTGCTATTGTAATCAAATAAGAGTAAATGAATTGTGATAGTATTGTGAAGTTAAAACAAACACATTTTTTTTCATTTCAGTAGTTCCCAGAGAAACTTTTTTATTCTGTTTCGAAAGTTACACTATTAAGACTTGTCTTTGAGAAAGTCATTCTAAATGGTGATTAGTTCTTATAATCTGGGCAATCTTATGATTGCCCACTAGACACTACATGAAAATTTCTTATTTACAACCTTTCATTTGCATAAAAAGAGTAGTTAAGGGCTTGCATTGTTGAAAGGATTATATATCAAAATGGAGCCATATAATTTTAAGTAACACTACCTACAGCTTCAGAAAACTGATCAAAATTAATTTTTATGTTACTTAGAAAAAATAATTTTTAAATGTCCATAAACTATAGAGCAGCGGTCACAACTAACATGACTTCAGGGTCTAGACAAGTAACATAAATTAGTGGAACAGGTGAGTGTAAGGGACATACACATAGTGGGATTGGCAGTGACTCTGCATACAGGTAGGCAGGTATGTGTGTATAGTATATACACAGCAACATTGGACCTGGCCTCTACCCTTTAGAACACACTATTCAATAATACTTTCTAGGATGATAGAAATTATATATGTGTGTGTGTGTATGTATGTATATACATATGTCCTTCTAGACTTATGGTGGTGATCATTTCTTAATGTCTATAAATGTTGAAACACTGTGTTATACACCTACTAATATAATATTGTATATCAACCACACTTCAGTTTGTAAAAAAGAAAGGTTATATATCCTTTTGGTAACTGTTTAATTTGGTAGGTACTAGCCATATGTACATTGTGGCTAGTACAGCTGAGGAATTGACATTTGAATTTAATTTAATTTAAATTTAAATATACATAGCCACATGTGGTTAGTGATTATTGAACTGACAGTGGAGCTCTAGAAACTAAATTCAGTTGCTAAGATAATCCTTATTGTCCATTCTGAATTTTTCTGTATTAATAACCTGGGCCTGTTCTTTTAACCAAAATATTGAGGGAAAGCAACTCTAATATTTCACATTTCTTTATTAAGTGTTTCTTTGATACATAATGCCTTAGTGACATCCCATCGATCTGCAATGGCAGCCTGCTTGTTATCCTCTAACTATGGTTTTTGTGGTTCAACCTGTCTAACCTGTAGTAGTTCTTTTGTTAATGTGAATAGAAATAAAGAAACTAGTTATGGGTATTAACTGATTTTTGTTACCTAACCTCACCCCTAATGGAATAAGTCATTTTATAAACTTTGTTCCACTTGGTAATAAAGAGTAAGATGGCTCAAATTCTTATGTGGCTATTTATCTTCCTTTGCTGCTTATACCAGTGGAAAAGTTGGTACTTCATTTTGGATTATGTGACTTGATGTATTGTGATACAGTAATAAGTCATACTTCAAAATTACCAATTCTGAATTGTGATTAACATGTAGTTTTATTAAATATTGAATCATATTATAATGCTTCATCAATGGGGGATGAAATATATTTTCCAAATTAATTAATCTTAATCCTTTAAATCTAGAGCATTGATTTTTTTTAACATTGTTTTTGGAAATTACATTTATGTGGTACATTGTCACATTTTGTTCCCTGATTTACATAGAAAATTGGACTTTTTTTTTGAGGTATATAGTACTTATTCCTGTACCAAATGGCCTTAGTGGTTAGAATGTTTATTTTTCTTCTTTTTTGATCCAGTATTCTTGTTTAGTATGTCAACTTTGAGCAGCCATTTTTCCATTCATTCAACAAGTATTTACTATCTTATATATTCAAAGCATTATTCTGAGGCTTGGTAATATAATAATGATCAAAATATTTAATAGTGATCAAATGTACTTCCCTCTCTTATGGAACTTAAAATATGGAGAGGAAGATAGACATTAATTATACAAAGATATTGGGGCACCTGGGTGTCTCAGTCAGTTAAACGTCCGACTTCTGCTCAGGTCATGATCTCGCAGTTTGTGAGTTCGTACCCACATCGGGCTCTCTGCTGACAGCTCAGAGCCTGGAGCCTGCTTCGGATTCTGTGCCTCCTCTCTCTCTCTGCCCCTGCCCTGCTCATACTCTGTGTGTGTCTCTCAAAAATAAATAAACATTAAAAAAAAAATTACACCAAGATATTGGGACACCTCAAGGTTCCTGGATACTGAGAACTGCTGAACCAGGATAATAAAGGAAAAAAAGGAAGCCTACAATCCCAAATCATGATTAAAGCAAAAGTTGTTTATAGGATTCAAAAATGAATATAATGTAAACTTTGAGTTAAAATTAGAACCAATTACTATTTTGGAAACGAAACAGTGGAAGCACAGCTTAAGAATTTGCTATGGGTCTTAGCAAAACAGTGACAGACCATGAATTTAAGATTTCCTATTCATAATCTTTTTTTACATTTTTTTTAATGTTTGTTTATTTTTGAGAGAGAGAGAGAGAGAGAGAGAGAGAGCACGAGCAGGGTAGGGGCAGAGAAAGATCGAGACACAGAAACCGAAGTAGGCTCCAGACTCTGAGCTGTCAGAGGGGCTCGAACTCATGAACCATGAGATCATAACCTGAGCCAAAGTCAGACGCTTAACCAACTGAGCCACCCAGGCACCCCATCCTATTCATAATCTTTATTTCTCTCTTTTCTCTGTTGCCTTTAACATCCCACCTTTGCTTGATCATTCTAGGTATTTTTGGTTATGAAACACGTTTCTGTGTTGGAGGCATGTGAGAGCCTGAGATTTGCACATGCTGTCTATTAAAATAGAGATGATTTTCAATTCTAGTTTTTTTTTTTAATGTTTATTTATTTTTAAAGAGAGCAAAGCAAGCACAGCAGGGGAGGGGCAGAGAGAGGGAGAGAGAGAATCCCAAGCAGGCTTCTCACTATCACCGTAGAACCTGACATGGGGCTTGATCTCACAAACCATGAGATCATGACTTGAGCTGAAATCAATAGTCGGATACTTAACTGACTGAGCCACCAGGGTCCCCCTCAATTTTGATTGAGATATCATTTTTACCAATAGTAATACTAAATATGAGTTATGATTGGGGTGAAAAAATGATACCCATATTAATGAAGTAATTAAACCATAGGTATTTAAATTATTGCTCTGGATATACAATGCATTTTAGTAAAAAATATATGTATTTGGAATGCTTTTATATATATTTTTTAAAGTTTATTTTCAGAGAGAGAGAGGGAGGGAGAATGAATGAGCCGGGGAGGGGCAGAGAGAGAGAGAGGAACAAAGGATCCAAAAGCAGGCTCTGTACTGACAGCAGAGAGCCCGATGCAGGGCTCAAACTCATGAGCTGTGAGATGACGACCTGAGCTGAAGCTGGATGTTTAACTGACTGAGCCACCTAGGCACCCTTGGAATACTTTTCAAATACTTTCAGAACAGTTTATAACTGCAGATAGAAATGTGATAATTTGTAATTGTTCAGTAAGTAGATGAAATTTCCACAAGTTTCAAATCTATAGGAGTAAAATAAGATTTGAGGTTTGAATTTTGTTAATCAAAATTAGAGGAGGAAGAACTGTGTTTTATGTAATTTTCTGTCATTGCCCTCTACACTTCTAATACAAACATGTATGAGTTCATTGACTTATAAAATTATTGTACTTGGTATACTTATATATGTGTAGGCTTGGTAAGAGAAATGGAAATAATGTGGTGAAATCATTTTTAACCTATTTCGTAAGGCCTTCTTAGTTTTATTGAGACAAGTAACTTTTGGGGCACCTGGGTGGCTCAGTTGGTTAAATGTCTGACTCTTGATCCTCAGGGTCATGAGTTAAGCCCTGTGTTGGGCTCCACGCTGGGCATGAAGCCTATTTAAAACAAACAAACAGGGGCGCCTGGGTGGCGCAGTCGGTTAAGCGTCCGACTTCAGCCAGGTCACGATCTCGCGGTCCGTGAGTTCGAGCCCCGCGTCAGGCTCTGGGCTGATGGCTCGGAGCCTGGAGCCTGTTTCCGATTCTGTGTCTCCCTCTCTCTCTGCCCCTCCCCCGTTCATGCTCTGTCTCTCTCTGTCCAAAAAAAAAAAAAAAAAAAAAAAAAATAAAACAAACAAACAAAAAAAGAGTAAATTTTTGTGACACATTACTGGTTTAAAAATTATTTCTGTTTTAGGGGCACCTGGGTGGCTCAGTCGGTTAAGCATCCAACTGCAGGTGTGATCTGGCATACAGAGCCTGTTTGGGGCTCTTTTCTCTCTGTCTCTCCCTCATGTGCATGTGTGCTCTCTCTCAAAAATAAATAAACTTTGGCGCGCCTGGGTGGCTCAAGTCGATTAAGCATCTGTCAGGTCATGATCTCATGGCTGGTGAGTTCAAGCTTTGGTGAGCTGACAGCTCATAGCCTGGAGCCTACTTTTGATTCTGTGTTTCCCTCTCTCTCTGCCCCTCCCCTGCTCACGTTCTGTCTTTCTCCCTCAAAAATAAACATTGAAATAAATTTTTAAAAATAATAAATTAATAAACTTAGAGGCGCATGGGTGGCTCAGTTGGTTAAGCATCTGACTTCAGTTCAGGTTGTGATCTCACGGTTCATGAGTTTGAGCTCAGAGAGAGTTCCACTTCTCTCTCTCTTTTTTTCTTTTTCTGGCCCTCATGGGATTCTCTCTTCTTCTTTCTCTGTACTTCGCTCACTTGTGCCCCCCCCCCAATAAATGAGTAAACTTAAAAAAAATAAAAACTATTTCTGTTTTACACATATATTTTAGTGATATTTTGTGAGCTTAAAAATCACATTTTTCAAGGTAATAGGACTATAGTTTTTAAGTAAGTTACTAAAGTAGATACACTGTGAACTTCGATCTCAGCCACCAATTTATCAGAAGTGTGGCTTAATCATCTTTGTATTATCAATGTCTAGAATAGGACTTCACACATAGTAATATTTAATAAATTGTTGCTGAATGAAATAATTTTTAAAAGCAAACCCGTATGCTAAGGTATAGGACAGAAGATAGATCAGAGTATCTATATGTCAAAAGCTGGATTATCATTGGTATCTGATCAGGCTACTGTAGGTTACTCCCACCCATTCCCATATATGGTTTTGTAGTACCTCATAGAATATGACCTTTGTAGGAGGAATGTGCTTGCAATTATGATTATTATATTGGTGATATAATTATTTTATGGTGATATAATTATACTACTATAAAATTTGTGAAGAGAATTAAATACACCATATTCTGAATTGTTAAGAATGTAATGTGTAGGATTCCTTCAGATGGGTAATAATCAGAGTTTGTTATAAATTTTTAAAAACACCATATTAATATAGCATGAAATGTATTTTATTTTTTTAATTAAAAAAAATTTTTTTTATTTTGAGAGAGAGAGAGACAGAATGCAAGCAGGGAAGGGGCAGAGAGAGAGGGAGACACAGAATCCGAAGCAGGCTCCAAGCTCTGAGCTGTCAGCACAAAGCCCAATGTGGGGCTCGAACCCATGAACCGTGAGACCATGACCTGAGCTGAAGTCAGAGACTTAACTGACTGAGCCACCCAGGTGCCCCCTAATGTAAAGTATTTTAAATTAAGGCTAAGTCAGGATCCGCTTAAGACACCAACATGGGCAGATTTCACTTGACCCTTAATATATTTGTGCCATCTTAATTGTTTTATTGTGATATATTAATATTTGTGGACACCAGCTTTACAATAAGAGGAAAAAATTAATGTGATATTACTAAGAATTTAATTAAATAATAGGTAGGAGACTTTATTTTTAGGAATTCTAGAAGAAGCTTGTATATAATTTTGGGTATAAATTTAAATATACTTAATACTTCTTACAAGTTGAAATATACCCAGTAACATGGCATTTCAACTTGAAAATTCTTTTTTTTTTAAATTATTATTGAAATATTACTGACATGCAGTGTTATGTTTCAGGTGTATGACATTGGTTCAATTCTGTACATTACTCAGTGTTCACCACATTTAAGTGTAGTTACCATCTGTCACAATTTCATTACAGTAGTACTATTTCCTATGCTGTAGTTTTCATCTCTATGATTTATTTATTTTGTAAGTGGAATTTTTTATCTCTTAAGCTCCCTTTATTTCACCCATCCCCCCACCCACTTCCTCTCTGGCAACCAGAGAGCAACCATTTTGCTCTCTGTTTTTAAGGGTCTGTTTGTTTTTTATTTGTTCAGTTGCTTTTTAGATTTCACATATCAGTGAAATCATATGGCATTTGCCTTTCTCTGCGTGACATTTCATTTAGCATAATACTATCTAGGTCCATCTATGTTGTCACAGATGGCAAGATCTCATTCTTTTTTATGGTGAGTAGTATTCGTGTGTGTGTATGTGTGTGTATAAAACACATCTTTATCCATTTATCTATTGATGAACACTTGGTTTGTTTCCATATCTTGGCTATTTGTAAATAACGCTGTAATAAACATAGGGATGTATGTATGTTTTTGATGAGTGTTTTGTTTTCTTGAGGTAAATGCCCAGTAGTGGAATTACTGGGTCTTATGGTATTTCTATTTTAATTTTTTGAGGAGCCTCCATATTATTTTCCACAGTGGTTGCACCAATTTACTGAACATTCTTAACATGTTTTCAAGAAAATGCGCTCTCAGAGTAGAACAGTTTTAAGAGGTTGAGAGGCCATTTATTTGTACCTGTAGAGTTGAAATTCCAGACAGAGGACTACCCTATGTTAGATGGCTTTCTGGGACTTCTACAGATTTCTGTAACTACTTCCGCAATAATGAATCCAGTATCTTTACTATTAGATAGTTCGTCCGTTCTTTCTTTCTTTCTTTCTTTCTTTCTTTCTTTCTTTCTTTCTTCTTTCTTTCTTTCTTTCTTTCTTTCTTTCTTTCTTTCTGTGTTATTCCTTTCTTGTTTTGTTAAAAAAAATAATATAAGCATAACAAAAGATGTATAGAGGTTAATAAAACACTGTTATATTCACTCAGCTAAAGAAATAAAGATTACCAATGCAGTTGAAAGAGGATACGTCTCTAGCATTTCTTCCCCTCCCCACCCCTCCACCCCCAACTACTATATCTAGTATTTATCACTTCTACACCAGAAATTATTTCTTGATGAAATCTCTAGCTCTGAGATTCACTCTCATGGTAATTATAAATATTTTTCCTTGTGTCATCAGTGGACATGAAGGACAGTGGCAAGGTTGCACTCAGTTTCACATACCATATTTCTATCAAATTGCCCATGTAACACTTTATCACGCACTAAGTTTTAACTTGTTTCAACCAAGTCACTTGGCTCTTTTATTGTTTCTATTTGTAAATAGCTGTTAACTTTTCTTGCACTTAACTGGTTTTACTTCCACAGGGATGTTCTGTTGTATGGCCTGTAGTTGATTGTTGCCTTCCCTACCTCCCAACTCTGAGTAACTGACAATTTGCTTCCTATTTCTTCAACCTAATCCGTAAATAAAACACTAAATGAGAGTCCCAAGTTTGATTTCCTCCTTCCTTCCTCTTCTCTTCTTCCTTTCTTTCTCCCTGTCTGTCCATCTATTCATTTGTCTGTTTGTAATCTTAGTTTGGTTGCCTTCTTTGTATATTTTCAAACAACAAAAGCATCTCTGGACTTTTCCTTTGTAATTGTTTCTCATAGTATCTCTTTATTTAAACCCCCAATTCTTACTCTGCTTGGAATGGATATGCTACTATGTTATCTATTTTATGTTTTATTATTTTAAAAATATTTAACACTCTAGTACATTGTAGGTTTGTGATATATCAGATGTTCTCAATTAAGCATGACACATAAAAAATTAACTTTGGTCCTGTCTTTTCTCCATTTTGATATTGTACTATCCCTTCCCATTTTTTTGGCTCTATTTAGTGATAATGGTAATAATGTTGGCCCTCCTGGTAATTGAATAGATGATAAATGCCAGAAACGGTGAAGATTTTGATGTTTTACTGATTTAATCACTTAAGTCCTTTGAGACAAAAACCTTTGTTCTTAGTTGTTCTGATATTCTTATAGTTTTCTTTCTTTGCTTTCTGTCATTAGAGTCTTTGCTTTCTGTCACAGTTCTCTGCCTCTGCCTGAGTCACTTCCCCACCTGTGTGCCTCGGTCTTATTGTCATCTTCACAACCAGAATTTCCACATTTTTCAGAAATGCCCTGTGTGGTGATAAAGCCCCTATTGAGAAGTACTGGCTAGGGGAAATGACTTAGTTCATGTTTAGAGATGAAAGAAAACTCTAATGTATAAGTAACCCTTAATTTTTTTTTTTTTTACTCTGTTTTTAAGAGTGTCAGTTAAAGTATAATGGTCACTAATAGGTGTACGAGATTATTCTTCTTATTTCTTATATTGTTAGGACCATGAACACAAAACAGAACTTGTATGTATTATCTCCTGGGAAGTTTAGGAATGGAAGAGAATCAGAATGAAGAAGATCCCCTGCTTTATCTTCAGAGGTGTGCAAACAAACAGAATCTAGGCAGTGAGGAAGATCTGTTTCTCTGGTCTTCCAGAGCCCTGCCTGTTATAATTTCTGAAGTTACTTATATTTTTAACATGGTTAATTTTTATTCCAGGAAGTTAATCAGGGTCTTATTGTGTGCCTTTTTGTTAATATGGTATATTTCCTAAAAAGTCTATGTTAGGCTCTTAAGAAATAGCTAACAGCTATTGGTTGACAAAAGGCTTGACATTTGTGGGTTCTGAACTTTGGGATGAACTTGGATGAACTTAGGGATCAGTGAACCCCCTGAAACTTCCTCCCATTCTGTGTTTGTGTATGTGTTGTGTTGCACATATGAAGTATTCTGAGAGTCTGTTGCTTTCATCAGGATCCCAGAGATTTGTAATCTGTGCCCCCCACCCCTTACCCCAACTCCACATACACAAAAAGTTTAAGAATCACTACTAGGGGAAAATTGATAAAATTGAACACTAAAATGGTGATTATATGCTCCTAGAAATACCGGTAGCTCTAGTACCTGTCACTTGATACAAGCCCTCTGCTCTGGTTTAGAATGCAGACAAGATAAAGTTATTTCTATTTTAATCATATAAGGGTCTAAGAATTTGGAATGTGAAGATAAAATAACAGGAAAATCAAGTAGTCATTAAGACAGTTACTAACAAAATTCATATTTTGCTCACTGTATAATTTTCTTTTGTGTTTGAATATGCTTGTGACTTAATAGAAAAGAACAATTGTGACTTAAAGCTCTTTCCATGTTATAAAATGTGAGGATTACTTTGATTTCTGACTGGAACTGTTTGTATTCCCAGTACTTTTTTTTCTTTTTTCCTGAAACTTTTTATATAACTAGCATTTTTTTTTTTTTTATTAGGAAAGGGGTAGAATTTTGGGTTTGGATATGGGGGATTGTTAATCTAGCTATGGAACTTGAAGCACATTTTTTTTTAATCCTTAAAAATATTTATTGATTAGCTAGGATGTGGCAGACATGGTGCTAGGGACACAGCTGTGAACAGATACTTCATCTGCTTTTAGAGAGTTTAACTTATTGTGAAGCAGGGAAGACAAAGTAAGGTACGATAAGTAAGGATGTGATAGGAAACAGGTGTGGGTACTGTGGATCACCTCACAGGAGCACTCGGGCAATGATTGTAAATGGTGTGTTTTTAACTTTGGTGTCTACCTGGTCATTGTGAATCCACAGAACTATGATTGATTTTTTTTGAAATATGACTGATTTTTTTTAAATACGAAGTTTATTGTCAAATTGGTTTCCATACAACACCCAGTGCTCATCCCAACAGGTGCCCTCCTCAATGTCCATCACCCACTTTCCCCTCCCTCCCACCCCTCCATCAACCCTCAGTTTATTCTCAGTTTTTAAGAGTCTCTTATGGTTTGGCTCCCTCCCTCTCTCTCTCTCTCTCTCTCTCTCTCTCTCTCTCTCTTTTTTCTTTCCCCTCCCCCATGGTCTTCTGTTAAGTTTCTCAGGATCCACATAAGAGTGAAAACATATGGTGTCTGTCTTTCTCCGTATGACTTATTTCACTTAGCATAACACTCTCCAGTTCCATCCATGTTGCTACAAAAGGCCATGAAATATGACTGATTTTTGAGTGTTCTTGTAACCTGTAATATTGCTGAACTATTTTATTGTGGAAGTTTCTGGTAAATTTCATGGGATTTTTTTTTTTAATGTAGATGACCATTTTATCTGTTAATAGGAACATTTTGGTTCATCCTTTCCAATCTGCATGCCCTTTATTGTCTTATTGAAGTGGTTAGAATGCCCAATACTGTGTTAAATAACATTGCTGAAAGCATATGTCCTTATCCTGATCCTGATCTTAGGTGAAAGCATTTAGTCATTCACAGTTATATATATATGCTAGTTGTAAGTATTTGTAGAATCTCTCTATCACGTTCAGGAAGTTCTCTATTCCATATTTTTAATTATAAATGCCTGTTGAATTTTGTCAAATGCCTTTTCTGCATCAGCTGGTAGGATTATGTGATTTTTCATCTTTATTCTTTTGACATGGGGATTATATTGATAGATTTTTGAACATTGAACCAGTCTTCCATACAAGAATAAACCCTACTGGGTTATAATGTATAATTTTCTTCATTGCTGGATTCAGTTTGGCTTTTTTTTTTTTTATGATTTTTTTACATCTAAATTTATGGGAGAATTTTCTGAAAAGATTGTCTAATAGTTACATTAGTTATATTACGTGAGTTTTGGTGGTTTATCCTTTTCAAGGAGTTGGTTGATTTCATCTAAGTTGTTGATTCAGATTGTAGATTTGATTTTAGTGTTTTCTTACTGTTTTTTTAATGGCTTAATATTTATAGTCACACTTGCTATTTTATTCCAGATATCGTACATTGTGTCTTTTTGAACTTTGTTAGTCTTGCTGGAGGTTTATCGATTTTATTGATCTTTTCAATTAACTTTTGTTTCATTGATTTTTTTTTTCCCTCTGTCATTTTTAATATCATTGGCTTCTGCTCTTATTTTTTACCATTTCCTTCTTTAACCTGCTTTTGGTATATTTTGTTCTTTTTTATTCCTTGAGGTGCAAGTTTGGCTACATCCCACACATTTTGTTACATTATATTTTCATTTTTATTCAGCTTTGTGTATTTTAAAAATTTCTTTGAAGACTTCTCTTTTGAACTATAGATTACTTAGAAGTGTGTTTTTAGTTTCTGAGTGCTTAAAATTTTTCTTTCTGTTGACTAGCTTGATTCTTTTATGTGAACGTGCTTTTTATGTTTAAATTCCTTTAAATTTATTTAAGGTTTTTTTTTAACTTTTTTAAAATGTTTATTTTGAGAGAGAGAGAGAGTGAACAGGGGAGGGGAAGAGAGAGAGAAAAGAGAGAATCCCAAGCAGACTCTGTGCTGTCAGTACAGAGCCCGATGGAACACTCAAACTCATGAACCATGAGATTATGACCTGAGCCAAAATCAAGAGCTGGATGCTCAACTGACTGAGCCACCCAGGTGCCCCTGTTTAGGTTTGTGTTATGACGCTGGTTCTGTTCTATTCTGGTGAATATTCTATGAGCACTTGAAAAGAATGTATTTTGTTCTTGTTAGATGGAGTAGTCTGTAAATGTTAATAATTAAATCTTCTTTTTGATGGTGGTGTTTGGTTCTTCTGTCTTCTTGCTGGTTTTCAATCTTGTAGTTCTGTTTTGCTGAGAGGGGAGAGTTGAAATCCTCAGTTATAATTGTATATTTTTTCTGTTTTTCCTCTGGATTCTATCAGCTTTTGTTTCTTTTATTTTAAAGCTCTGTTGTTTCCACATTTAGCATTACTATGCCTTATTGGTGGATAGATCATTTTATTGTTTTGTAATGACTCTCTTCTAAAATTCCCTGATAATTTTCTTCACCTTCAAGTCTGCTTCTCCTGGTATTAATATAGCCACTGTTGCTCTTATTTTTGATAAGAGCATGGCATCCTTTTCATTCAGTCTACTTATGCCTTGATATTCAAAGTTAGGGTCTTATAAATAGCCTCTAGCCAGGTCATACTTGTTAATCCATTATGCCAATCTCTGTTTTGAAATTTTGTATTTAGGCCCTTTACACTTAAAATTAATTACTGACATATGTAAGAGCATAAGTCTGCTAGATCACTATTAGTTTTCTGTTTGTTCCTTCTGTTTGTTCCTCCTCTGTTTCCCTTTTGTTGCCTATATGTGGGCTACCTGAACATTTTTTAGAATCCATTTTTATTTATAAGGTTTTTGAGCATATCACCAGTTATTCGTTAAAGTGGTCCCTTGGGTGTTATGATGTGCATGTGTAACTTTTTTTGGATACTGTTGGTATTGGCATTCTACCACTTTGAGTGAAATGTGGAAATCATACTTCTACTTAGGTCCCTTTCCCCATTTTAAAGTTAAAATTATCTTGTTTACTTTACATTGAGCACATCAGATGATCATAAAAATTCATAAGGAAAATGATATTCTATTACACTTAGCCCTATTTTTATTCATTTTGTCTTTCTTTTTAAAGTTATAAACCTCTTGCAGTTATCATTTTCTTCTAGTTTGAGAACTTCTTTAGCCATTCTTTATGATTAAGACTGCTGCTGACAATTTTTCTTAGTTGTCTTTGTCTGAAAATGTCTTTGTTTCCCTTTAATTCCTGATGGATATTTTCACTGGGTATAGAATTTGAGGTTGACAGTTCTTTCAGCATTTGAAATATTATACTGCTTTCTTCTGGCATCTATGGTTTCTGTTAAGAAATGCATCATTTCTCTCTAGCTGCTTTCAGAACTCAAGCTGGTTGGTTTTTTGTAGTTTTCATAAGTCTGATTTGATATATTTTGGCTTTTTTTAGATGACCATAGGGTTATCCTTTCTGGGACTTGCTCAGTTTCTTGAATCTGTGGATTTATGCCTTTTGGCAAATTTTGGAAGTTAGCCATTTTGCCCCCAATTTAAATTTAAAAACTTTTTAAATGTTTTATTCTTGAGAGAGAGAGAGACAGAGCATGAGCGAGGGGAGGGGCAGAGAGAGAGAGAGGGACACAGAATCCAAAGTAGACTCCAGGCTCTGAGCTGTCAACAGAGAGCCCGACGTGGGGCTTAAACTCACGAGCCATGAGCTCATGACCTGAGCCAAAGTCAGACGCTCAACCGACTGAACCACCCAGGTGCCCCTCCTCCAATTTTTTTCGGACACATACTCTTTCTCTTCTCCTTTTGGGACTCCTGTAACACAAACGTTAGATTTTTGTGGTTTATTTATTTTTTCAATCTATTTCCTTTCTGTTGTTCTGTTCATATTGGTTAAGTTCTACTCATCTGTCTTCAAGTTTAATGAGTCTTTACTCTGTTATCTTCAATCCAGAATTGAGCCCATCCAGTGAGCTTTTTATTTTATTTTATTTTGATTTTTTTTTAACATTCATTTTTGAGAGAGCAACAGAGTGTGAGTGGGGGAGAGGCAGAGAGAGAGACAGACAGACAGACAGACAGACACACCTAATCTGAAGCAGGCTCCAGGCCCTGAGCTGTCAGCACAGAGCCCAACACCAGGCTCAAACTCAGGAACTGTGATATCATGACCTGAGCTGAAGTTGGACGCTTAACTGACTGAGCCACCTAGACGCCCCAAGTGAGCTCTTTATTTTAATTGTTTTTTAATTTTATAATTTTCTTTATTCTTTTTCCTATCTTCTATTATTTGCTGAGGTTTTCTATTCATTGTTTTCAATTTTTCAAAAAAAATTTTTGGTTAAAGCATTCTTGATGATTTCTTTAAAATCCTGTAATTTCATTTCAACATGTGAGTTATCTTAGTTTGGGGTGTATATTGATTATCTTTTGCCATTCAGTTTATCATTTTCCTGGTTCTTGGGTGAGTGATTTTTTTTTTTTTAATTGTTATCCTGGACATTTTGACTATTATATTGAGTCCCTGTATCTAAATCTATTTTAGCAAGCACTTACTGTTTAGGTTTAGCACACAGATTCTGGCCTACTTTTGTGGGCTTTGGTTCCAATGATAATTTACTTTCCAAAGCCCTCACAGTATTATTCTTGTGTGCTTTGTGTACCACTTGAAAGCTATTCCAAAAAGTTGGGTTTTATGGTATACTTTGGTCTTCAAACCTTTTTGCATATGAATTCTGGTCAGCTTGATGTGTGAATTGGTTCTGCCAAGTTCTGGTTCTGTGCAGGACTTCTTAGGCAGGTTTAATGAGTTCTTTTCTCCAGCTCTCTCCTCCAAGGTCATCTGTCTTTTACTCCATTCTCTTCTTGGGGTAGTGAGGAGGACTGTCTGTTCCTGCTAGATACGAGTGGAATTGACGTGGTCCCCACTTGGTCTTCATTGATGGCACACTATTGGAGGAGACAATTGCTGTCTCATACTACCTGCTACTGCTCAATGAGGGGCAAAGCCCAGAATCTCTTTCCTTGTATGATGACACCATACAAGTGGGAGATGGGAGTTTCACCTTGTTTTATCTTCTACCACTGGACGTGGGAGCAGGTCTCTGCTGAAGGAAGGGAGCATCATCCTGATTTGCCTACTCTTGTTGAGCTAAAGTATGTATTCTGTGCTTAGTCTCTACTTGGGCTGCCTTGTCAGGGAAGGAAAGCTACATACCAGGCTACCTCAGGCTCTGGGGAAGGAGATGACACTCCCTACTTGGTCTCTGTTGATGCCTCCCCCTTGATGAGTAAGAGGAGCCCCATTCTGGGCCCTGGTGCTGTCAAAGAGCAGAAGTTCAGTATACTCACTTCAGCTTTACTGGCTGAGAAGGAGAGCACTGCCTCAGAGTGCTTGGTGTCTGCCATTCTACTCTGGACTATCTGCTGCTACCAGTTAAGTCCAGGCTCCTCCAGACGGTGCTTGGTCGAATAGGGTGGGTGTTGTCAAAAAGGTTTCTGTCCTGGGGTGCCTGGGTGGCTCAGTCGGTTGAGGGTCTAACTTCATCTTAGGTCATGATCTCATGGTTTGTGAGTTCGACCCCACATCAGGCTCTGTGCTGAAAGCTCAGAGCCTGGAGTTTCCTTTGGATTCTGTGTGTCCCTCTCTCTCTCTGCCCCTCCCCCCAACTCGCACACTGTCTGTCTGTCTGTCTCTCAAAAATAAATGTTTTAAATTTTTTTTTTTAAAAAGGTTTCTGTCCTGCTGAGCTGTTCCCTCTCACCATTCTTCTAGAGAGAGAGCAGACTCTTCTTGAGAGTCTTCTTTTTTTTTTTTTTAAATTAATTAATTTATTTTGAGAGAGACAGCATGAGCAGGGGAGGGGCAGAGAGAGAGAGAGGTAGAGAGAATCCCAAGCAGGCTTTGCACTGGTCAGCATAGTGCCCAGTGCGGGGCTTGATCCCATGAACCATGAGGTCATGACCTGAGCTGAAATCAAGAGTTGAATGGTTAACCAACTGAGCCATCCAGATGTCCCCACCTCCCCACCCCACACCTTTTTTTTTTTTTTTTTTAACTTTGGCTTTGGAGGTTCTTGTCTGATACCCAGGTGGATAATTCTGTGATAAAAATAAAACCCAGAGAATTTACCACCTTGTGTTCCTCAAGACCTGAAGTTTCTAACTGGTTTGCCTTTTTTTCACCTCTCAGAGTCTTAGAATTGTCTGCTGTTTTATTTCCAGAGTGTTTAGTTGTAGTTAGTTATCAGGCAGGAGTAGAAAGAAATGAGCCTGTTCGATCTTGTCCAGAACCAGAAATTTGACAAGTCTGATTTTTGTTTTAGTTTCTCAAGCAGGGGTGCTTCTTTCTTTCACCTTATTTGGGTAACTCTTAATCATCTCTTGGGTCTCAGAATAAAATTTACTTCCTCAGAGAGTCTTAGAGAGGCTTTCCTCAATGTTTTAATCAAATTATAGGTGGGTTTTTCATTGTTCTATCTTGTTTTTTCATTGCAGTTATCACAGTTTTTAATTGCGGTTTACTTGTTGAATGTGTGTCTTTTCTCTAGATGTAAGCTTTTTGATTGTAAGGATCCTGTCTTTTCTTTTAGAAAAAATGCTTATTGGGGCACCTGGGTGGCTCAGTCGGTTAAGCATCTGACTTCAGGTCAGGTCATGATCTTGCAGTCCATAGGTTCTAGCCCTACGTCAGGCTCTGTGCTGACAGCTCATAGCCTGGAGCCTGCTTGCATTCTGTGTGTGTGTGTGTGTGTGTGTGTGTGTGTGTGTGTGTGTGTGTGTGTCTCTCTCCCCCTCCCCTGCTCACGTTCTGTCTCCCTCTCTCTCTCAAAATGTTAAATAATGTTAAAATAAACAAAAAATGAAAAGAAAAAATACTTACCATTTTTTAGAACAGTTTTAAATTTATAGAAAAACTGAGAAGACAATAGGAAGTTCTACATACCCCAGACTCACTTCCCCGTTTTTAACATTGTGTGTAAATATGGTACATTTGTTACAGTTAATGAATCTTATTAGGAATTAAAATCCATACTTTACTCAGATTTCTTTAGTTCTCATTTTTTTTCTGTTCCAGCATCCCATCTGGATGCCACATTACATTTGGTTGCCACTTCTCCTTAGGCTCTCCTTGGCTGTTTTAGTTTCTTAGACTTTGCTTTTTTTCTTTTTCTTCCTTTTAAAATGATCTCAACAGTTTTGAGGAGTGCCAGTCAGGTATTTTATAGATGCTCCTCTATTAGAATTTGGTGTTTTTCATTATTAGACTAGAGTTGTGGGTTTTTGAAAGGTAAATTACAGTGTTAAAGTACCATTTTACATAATACCAGCATGACTTATCACTGTTGATGTTGACCTTGATCACCCAGCTGAGGTAGTGTTTGGTCAGGTTTCTCCTGACTCTAAAGTTATTTTTTTTCCCTCCTTCTTTTCATACTGTCCTCTTTGGAAGGAAGTCACTATGCACAGCTGACATAAGGAGTAAGGGGGTTAGGCTCCTCTTCTTTGATGGCAGTGTGTGTGTGTGTGTGTGTGTGTGTGTGTGTGTGTGTGTGTGTGTGTAAAAATTATGTTGAATTCTTACATACAGGAGGTTTCTCTCCTATATACAGGAGGTTTCTCTCCTTTACCATTAATTTATTTGGTTATTTATACCAGTATGGACTCATAGATATTTGTTTTATACTTTGGATTATAATCCAGTACTACCTTATTTTGTTGCTAAAATTGTTCTAGTTTTGGCCAGTGGGGGTTCTTCAAGCTGGCTCTTGTGTCCCTTTGACATAGCTCCATCAATGGCTATGATTTTTGTTTTGAGTACTTCTTTACTTTCTTGCACTACAAGATGCTCCAGGCTCATTTTGAATCTCTCCTACTCCTAGAATCAGCCGTTTCTCCAAGAAGTCCTGTTTCTTTTCTTGGAAACTAGTATTAGGAACCAGGATCTGGGCACTAGGTGTATCATTAAGGAGTAAGGTCATGATTATAAAGTATCATTTAGGAGATCAGAGATCTGAGAAAGGAACGCAGGCTGTTACAAGAGAATCAAAGTATATTACACATACATATGAAACAACCTCACTGAAAGGAGTGGTGGGGAAAGGTGTTAACCTAGGTAACCTTGAAAATGGAAAGAATCTGCAATACTAAAAGCCAAAGGAAGTACATGTAAGCACTGTACTGTAGTTGATAAAGTTGTTTCCATAGGGATATGGGTGGACAATTCTGATCCTGCTGTAAATGTATGCTGGAATTGAATAATTAAAGTGGATGGCCAGTAGTAGGAGCCAGATTTCTTAGTGGAAGAGAATTTACAGATGAACAAGGGAAGGAGACTAGAATGAGGCATATAGATTATGGAATAGAGTTGGAGGGGTCATTATGTAGTTCTAATACAATATAGATATCCTTTTTTTGTCCCACCACTGTGTATTCAGTATGCAGCACAGCATCTAGCATACATAATAGGTATTCAGTAAATATTTGTGAGATGAATGAATTAGTCATGTTTGGCCAGGATATGGAACACTATGGTTTAGCTCAGTCAGATGTCCATCCTTAGGTCATTCAACCATGGCCAGGGATTATGGAATCACATTAAAAACATTGACACCTTCTCTAGAGTCACATGGTTTGAGTGAGATAAGAAACATTTCCCAAAAGCTCAAGGAAGAAGAGTATGCAAAATAAGACCAAAAATAAAAATGACTAACAGCATCCTTTGGAACAGAGGCAGAAATCTGACCCATTACGTTCAGTTTCATGGTATAAAATGAGGTTATTTTAAAGTAGTAGTGTACACAAATACTTAATAAGGAATATTGATCTTGATATTGAAAACATATATAGACATGGATTTGCAGTTGTCATTACTAAATTAGATTAAACTTCATGTTTCAAAGCAGGAAGCCAGATGTATTATTTATGACTCTGATTTGTGATAAGAAAAATCGTAAGTCAAACCAAATTCAAGCAAAAGAGGAATTGGTTAGCACTATGACTAAAAAGTTTAGGGGTATGGGAGTATGTTTAAACGTGATTGGATTTAGATGCTCAGCCTGTGTCCTCCATGGTTTTTTTCTCTTTAATTTTCATCTTTACTTTTTTCTGGGTTAGCTTTGTTTTCTGCTGGCTATGATAAGAAAAACTTTTTTGGGAGATGGCTGATGAAATCACCAAGGCTCAGGCCGTCTGGCCTGGTAGCAAGATGCTCTTTGAGATCATTCACAAGGAAATCCCAGCCAAAATCCCAGCCAATATGACACTGGTCATATTTGAGGATGATCAGTGTCTTGCTTTCCGTGACATTTCCCATGAAGCATCAACACATTTTCTGGTGATACCCAAGAAACTTATATCCCAGATTTCTGTAGCAGATGATGATGAAAGTCTTCTCAGACATTTAGTGATTGTTGGGAAGAAATGTGCTGCTGATCTGGGCCTGAAGAAAGATTACTGAATGGTGGCAAATGAAGGTTCAGATGGGGGACAGACAGCCTGTCTATCATGATGAATTGGCCTCCTGGTTAAGCATGTTTTAGGGATAATTTTCCCTTCTCTAGGCAATGATCAATGTTTGCAAGTTCCGATATGTTAAATGGTATACTTATTTTTGCCTGTGTGTGGAGAGATTGAGGAAATAATTTTTAAAACCCATGCATTATAATAAAAAACAATGTTGCATGATTTACAGTAAAAAAAAAATGCACTTCTCTTTGTCAATAGCTTTAATAGCTTTTTTTATTGTCTTTGCAACTGGTGTTCTCTGGAGAAGGACTTTCTTATCAATCCCTGAAAAGGACCTCTGAATAGGACTACTTCAATCCATGACTAATCCTAAATCAATCACTGAATCTAAGGATTGGGTACTCTGACCTACATGCAGTTTATGGTTAGTTTAATCACAGGAATGGTGAGGAAGTAAGGTGGATTTTTTTAAGCAAATCTGTTTTGAAAGGTGATGATTTTGTTTTTTTGAAAGAAGAGGATTGTTGTCTCTATCTACTTCCTTCTCAAAGTGTGGAGGTGGGGAGCAGGGGGCGTAAGGTGGGAAAGAAAAGGAAAAACAATTTTTAACATGATGACAATGTTATTGACATCCCCATCATCCCCATTAGATTGTTATACTTTTTATCTCTTGGAAGTCACAACGAGTAATTAATAATTATTGTTATTGAAGAGACTTCTTAAAGCGATCATTATTTCTTGCCCTCATTACTACAGTAGCTTCAATTACATATTTATTATAGTGTCACAAACTTTCAAGATTCTCTGGGTATACTAGGTGTTTTTTTCTGGTCTTGCCTGTGCTCAGTTATGCAGCTGTATTCAGCTGGTGGCTAACCTGGACTGGAATGCCTCAGTCACATGTCTGGTGTCTCAGCTGGAATGGTTGGAACAGCTGGAGTGCTTTGGTTCTCGTCCACATGGCGTCTGTCCACATGGTCACTTTCATCTTCCAGGGCCTGTCTCTCTCTCTAGCAGAGTAGTCTGGACTTCTGTAAATAGTATTTGGGGTTTCAAGAGTGAAAACACAAGTTATGAGACCTCTTGTGTCCCCTTCCTCATCATCAGAATGTCACTTCCATCACACTGTCAAAATAAGTCAAAAGACTAGTGTTGAATCACTTTGAAAGGGGGACTACAAGACAGTGTAAATGCAGGAAGGCAGGATTCATTTGAGACCATTTTGCGGTGGTCTACCAGAGCTTCATAGAGCATATAGCTTCCCTGCTTTTCCCTGCTTCTCCCAATCCTCAAATCTACTCTTAACGCAGGAGGTCATAGCATATCACTTATTTGCCTAAGCCAGAAGCCAAAGTGTTTGTATTGCTTACAGGACCCTAATGATCCTTGGTCAGATAGGGATTTATATTATATCTAAAACAAGAAATCCAAAGTAGGCATGGTAGGACTTGTGTAGCAGTTTAGTAAAGCTGGCAGGGTCCCAGGACCTCTCTCTGCTTTGCCATCTTTAGTTTGTTGGGTTTTGTCCTGTTTGTCCCGTATTGTCACATGAAGATGGCTCCTGCACCTTCAGGCTTTGGGTCTGCAGTCTAAGCAAAATGAGAGAGAGGTTCACCCAAATCCTGGGCTGGCTTCTCATTGACAAAAATTGTCATATAGCTACTTCTAGCAGCTAGAAAGTCCAATGAAGTGACAATTTTATCTGTGTACTTTGTTGCATTTAGCAGAGTGGGAATTTTCTCAGTAAGGATAAAGGGAGGATGGATATTATGTAGGCATCTAGTACTATCTGCTTCAGTGCTGTGTGCCAGGAACTGCACTGTTACTATGAAAGCATACTTCTTAGTCTTAGGCATATCTATTATGAGACTTAGAAATGATACAGTCAAGGTAGTTGCAATAATTGCATTTTCATGTGAGGAAATTGAAGCTTTAACATGGTTGCAGTATCAGAATTTGTACATCACCAGATTGACTCCAAATGCTTAGTTCTTGCCATCATACTATATTCCAGCTGAGCTTTCTGTTAAACACATGCACGCGCACACACACACACACACACACACACACACAACCCCTATGGCCTATTACATTTGTGTAAAGCTATGTTGCTTCTTCAGAGTATGTTTTTCATGTCTGTCTACCTTAATAAATTGAATATCTGGAAGAAAAGTAGACTGTGCTATTTTCCATTGCCTAGCATTCAGTGAACGTTTTGAATAAATGTAGTTTTTTTAAAAACTGGAAGATAGGAAAGTCAAACATCATTTTGCAGATGAGCAAACAGGAACAGCGAGATGGGATAACCTGCTTGGGGTTGCATATAGCTAGTGACAGAGAGCTGGTGTTAGAACTGGTTTCTTGCTTCCAGTTGAGAGTATTCTCCCCTGAGACACAGATTGGATTAGGATGAAATTAGAGATGAGAAGTATGGCCTGCCACTATTCCTGATTTAAGGCACCTAATATCCATTAATTAATGCAAATTAGATCAAGGTGTAGTTCAAATATAAGGAAATGGATACTCCTAAGATCTCTAAGAAGGCAGTATGGAGTAAAAGAGCACCGAATTAGGAATCACAAGACTGGCATTGTAAACCCAGCCAGGTCACTGACTTTTCTTTGTGACCTTAGGCAAATTGCTTAGCTGCTTTGAACCTGCTTTCCTCAAAACTAAAAGGAAATTAGGCTACTTGATCTTTGAAGTTCCTTCTAGTTAAAACATTGTATGAGTCGTTGTACCCAGTGACTTTTTATGGGTGCTCTAGCATTTCTTGGCATCTATCAGGTCAGACTGTTTTATATTTCTATAGTGTAGGGAAAGTAACAGCTTTTTCACTTCTTCTCTGGGAACTTGGCCAGTGAGGAGTAAACATCCTTTCCTATCTCTCCCTAAATGAAGTATTTGATCATAAGTGACAGACTTTTCCATTTTGTTCTTTGAATCTGATCTGGTTCTATTTTAAGTTTTCTTAACCTTACTGGAAGTTTGTTAAAATGTAGTAAATTGAAAATAACAGGGTGCCCGGGCAGCTCAGTAGGTTGAGTGACTCTTGATTTTGGCTTAGGTCATGATCTCTGTTTTGAGTTCGAGCCCCACATTGGTCTCTGCACTGTCAGTGCAGAAATTGTCTCTTTGTACCTCTCCCGAATGCACATGCACACTCTCTTTCTCAAAAATAAATAAACGTTAGAAAAGAAAGGAAAATACCAATTCATGTTTTAGTCTACAGATCAAAATTTTATTTTATGAAGTAAAAATAGTTGTATTTATTAAATACATATTAACACATCTGTGTATTTGAAATACTTGATTTACACATGGTATGGTCTAGAGTGGAATGTGTAGTCTTACCCTTTACAGTAGAATTTTACTGACTCAAAATAACCTAGTTAAATAGCAAATATACTGTAGACTATACAATACTGGTGGTATTTGTCTCTCTCTGTCTCTCAATAATAAATAAACGTTAAAAAAAAAGATAAAAGCTCAAAACCTTATAGAAGTTTGATGGGTTGGGGGGGGGGCTTTTGTTGTCACTAAGGAAAAGACGTCTGTTGCCCTAATTGTCATTCATTTGTTGATGAAACGCCTTTTCTCTGTTTACTTTTCATTCATTTATCTTCATGCAGTACTTCCTCATTTTCCATATTCTCATTTTGGAGCTCTTACTAGATGGATCTTGGATCTTATCATTTTTATCTTCCATGCTTTTTTAATTTCTCATATCTGTGTGTGATGAATCAGAAATTTCCTAAGTTTTCTGTCTGCCAGTATACTAACTCATTATCTTGGTTCAATCCGCTATTTATGTATCTACTGAGATTTTAATTTATTTTGATTCCTTTGAAATCCATGTAATTTTTACTTTTCGTTTCCTACTCAATGAGGTCTCTATTATTTCTTTTATGTAGCCACTTGAAACCAGCTTCCCTAAAAATAATTTCGATTGTTCTATAAATCCTGAGGGTATTAATTTCACTGATAGTTTCCTCGTGTTTGGATTTGATTCATCTGTTTGAATGACTGCATTAAGGATATGGATGATATAAAATATAAAGTAGGTAGAATTAACCATGAAACACATGAAATATTTTTTTAACAAGTATTTTGTGATGGTGAATTTAGATTGATAGTAAGATAAATAGGGCATGAAAAAGAAAGACAAAGGCAAAATAATATAAACAGCAAAGTGTTAGATTAATTTGACTAGCATGGAGTGGCTAGCTTATGATTTCAGTGATAAAAGATATGAGAATTATGAGGTTTCTTTCATGTATAGATTGGTGGAGCATCAAGAGTACTTTTACGAGTTTAATTTTATGCTTAAGATTAGTTCATTTTTTTCCTTTTAAAAATCTTTTATCTGCATACTTTCTGAGTATATTAATGAATTTTTAATTCGATTAGAGGTTGCATCTAACTGTGTTTTGAAAAGATGAAAAAAGATATCTACTGTTTAATTTTGCGGTAAGCATGAAATTTTACAGAGTAGAAAACAGTTGTGAATGGAGGATGAAAGTGGTAAGCTTGTAAACGTAAATTAATATAATGTAGATAATGGAGACAGTTATTGCTGCCTATAGAACAACCTACTGAGACAAAGATTATCACTGAAGATTTTCACTGGTTAAATATTTATTTTCTGAGGCTAATTTATTTTACTTGTGTCAGGAATATTATTTCATCGCCTAGTACTGATTCTGACATTTATGATATAATTATTTTATTATTTTTTTTAGGATAGGGACATAATTTAATAGATAAAATATCCCACATGTTCCAAATGCAAGAAAATTCTATTTTTCAGGAAATTTCACAGTGTATTGCAACTAAAATTTTTAGGAAAGTAGTAATAGAAAGTACTATAACCTTTCTTATCTACTGTCAGAGGACTTTTGGTTATTTTAAATTATTGATTATATTGTAGACATCTCTTACACTCCTTTTCAAAAAATATTTAAGCCATGTCACAACAAAAGATGGGAGTGAAATATGGTTACTAAAAATTTAGTCCTATGCAAAAAGGAAGAGGAAACAAACATGCTAACCACATATGGTCTATATCGAATTTTAGCTAATGTAGTTGCTGTGGTTGAATATCAATTTTGCCTTTGAGTTTCCTGGAATATAAGTAGTTCTCCTTATCAGAAGGAGGAAAGCCTGAGTTCCTCAGCAGTGACAGATTTTCCTGACTTCTATAAGAAAAATATTAAATAATGGACAAATCATTAAGAAAACAGAACTACTCTGCCAGGTGTAAGCCTGCCTTCAAATTGATCATAGTCTTTGGGGTGGTGAGGAGAGGCATTTAATCTAAATTCTAAGAGGGTATAGGCAGGAAATTCTTTTCCATGAAGAATTGTGATCTACTTTGATAGAAAGTAAAAGTTAGCAGAGAAAGGACTAGGAAGAAATGGTTGATTTCTGCAGGAAAGGTGATACATTCCAAAGGTACAGCATGCATTAGTAGCTGAGCCAAGATAGTTTGTGTCCAGCAGTAAATTCTGTAGTTTGATAGAATTGGAATTTAGGGAGAAAATTGAAAAGAAATGAGTTGAAGTAGGCAAAAGGCCTTCAAGGATTCACATCAAATATTAATGCCATTTTCGTGTAACAGTATTTTTTAACAGCCTTTATATTTTACTACCACAGTTCCCAAACTGTGCAACAAGGCTCTCTGGGGTGCCTCAGCAGACTCTCAGGATGTTGCAGTGTATTTTAAAATTTCCGGGGAAACACAGTGTCACCATTTGTTGAGTATCATGTGAACTAACTGGACTCAGGTTTCAATATTAGATTTATCTACATTCCCCTTATGGAGGAACAGGAAATGAGGCTGGTAGTGTCCAATATGAATTCAAGGTTTGAGAAATTGTGAAGGTACCCAGTCGTCAGACACAGTCCATTAATACGTAACTGTGGTTATTAAAGAATGAAAAAAAAAAAAGTAACGTTTTCTTTCAACTTGTGTTATTTCAATCAGCTACTAAGTTATCATAATTTAACTATTAAGTAATTAGGATCTTAGTATTTAGTAAACAGAATTGTTACATATTTCTCTTGGCCTGTGGGGCATATGGTAAAAATTACTGATGCACTAAAGTCACCATGAGCCAAGAAACTTAGGGAGTCTCTAGCTTAGTACATAATATTAAAGCACAAATTTGTGAAAGCAGTTCATATTTTCTAAGTCTGTGAGGATAGAAATAAAAAGATCTACAGAAATGAAGTTAGCTTAAACTTTTTCATCTGAGCATTGTTTGCCTCAATCCACTTTACCTGAATCTAGACAGCAGAAATTTGGGATTTTCTTTTTTAACAGTAGTAATATGCTATTGTTTTTGATAACCAGCCAAAGGTAGATTCACAGCTTTGGAAACTGAATAAATGGATAATAGGACTTACATTCCATTATAAGTAGTGAAAAATGTAGACATTTTTTTCGACCCAGATACAAGATCATTCTGTATCCACATAGTTGAGGATCAGAAATTTAAGGCCAATCAGGTATAGATCACTTATCCTAGGAATTCTTTTTTTTTTTTTAAGTTTATTTATTGATTTTGAGAGAAAGATAAAGAGCTAGCAGGGGAGGGAGAGAGAGAGAGGGAGACAGAATCCCAAGCAGGCTCCACGCCATCAATGCAGAGACAGATGCAGGGCTCAAACTCAACAACTGTGAGTAAGATCATGACCTGAGCTGAAACCAAGAAAGAGTCGGACACTTAACCAGCTGATCCACCCAGGAGCCCCTTATCCTAGGAATTCTTTTTTTTTTTAATTTTTTTTTTCAACGTTTTTTATTTATTTTTGGGACAGAGAGAGACAGAGCATGAACGGGGGAGGGGCAGAGAGAGAGGGAGACACAGAATCGGAAACAGGCTCCAGGCTCCGAGCCATCAGCCCAGAGCCTGACGCGGGGCTCGAACTCACGGACCGCGAGATCGTGACCTGGCTGAAGTCGGACGCTTAACCGACTGCGCCACCCAGGCGCCCCGTAGGAATTCTTAATCTCAGATCAATGGAACCTGGAAATTATATATACAAACATGAAATTTTCTTTGTCCTACTGTTTCTTGTCAGAGTTCCAAAGCGGTTCTTGGACCTAAAAAGCTTAAGAACAGATTTATCAACTACATTCTTTGCATAGTATGCCCTTTGGCACAGGGTAATTTGGTCCAAAGCCAAGATCCCATATCTTCTCATATATTAACTCATTATTCTGCAAGATAACCTGGTTTTTTAGAGGTTAAGAATTAGATGTAAAAAGTATTTGTACCTAGGAACTTAAATAGAACTTATTTATATGGTTATGATGAATTCTCAAAGAAATTAAGGAAAATTTTTTAATTAATTGCATCTGTTCAAAAGCTACATAAGGGTGCATAGTGAAATGTTTCTCATTTTTATAACCTTTTATAACCACAAACTCAATACCTCTTCCCCAAAGTAAACATTATCCCTAAGTTTTATGTTTCAGAAGTTGAAAATTTAAAAACCAGTTGTATTAGAGTAATGGAATTTAAAATAGCAAATGATATACAAATAGCTAGGGCATAACTTTGGTTTGTAGATTAGATGTACTTACCCAACCTGATTTTTACGTTAAGATGAATAACTGGTACTGTGTATTGTCTTAGCTTCTATCAGTAAGACATAATTGAGACATATTTTCTGGTAATGATGTTTTTGTAGTCAATCACATTATCAATTGGGATAAATAGCCATGAAATATATAGAGTTCTGTATATAGTCTGTCTGAATCCTGTTGCATTTAATTCATTATCCAAAAAGTGATCATAAGGGTATAACTTTATTTTTGCCAATATTTGTTTGGGGTGTGTGTGTGTGTGTGTTAGAGCACATGTGCGTGCACGTACCAGCAGGGGAGAGGCAGAGAGAAAAGGAGAGAGAGAATCTCAAGCAGACTCCCCCCTCCCACCCCCCACCACCAACCCCTCTGTGAGAGCCCTATGTGGGGCTTAATCTCACAACTGAAATCATCACGTGAGCTGAAATCAAGAGTTGGAGGCTTAACCGGCTAAGCTACTCTGGTGCCCCCACTATTACTTTTTTTAAGTTTTTTTTTTTTTTTAAATAGAAGATCAAATAAAATTATATCTTACCTTTGGAATTTAATAATAATTTTTACTTATTGAGTGACTGTACAATGGGCCAAGAATTGTGCTTGAACCTACACATAAAATATTTTGTATTATCACAATAACTCTGAAAGGTGGCAGTATTATGTAGATTTTACAGATGATTAAACTGAATATTTATTTGAAAGGTTAAATAACTTGCTCAAGGGGTGCCTGGGTGGCTCAGTCGATTAACGGTCCATCTCTTGATTTCTGCTCAGGTCATGATCTTGCAGTTCATGAGATCAGGCTTCGCCCTGACAGCGTGCAACCTGCTTGGGATTCTCTGTCTCCCTCTCTCTCTCTCTGCCTCTTCCCTGCTTGCTCAATCAGTCTGTCTGTCTCTCTCTCTCTCTCTCTCTCTCTCTCTCAAAATGAACATTAGAAAAAATAAAAAATAAATAAAGGTTTAAAAAAAGTAGCTTGCTCAAGGTTCATAGTGTAGGTGTTAGGGTCTAATTTGGGTTCATAGGATATCAGAAATCCACTGTCTTTATACAACCCTAAGATGCCTTTGTGTGTAGATGTGTTTATTTTAATATAAATTTGTCAGGTAATGCTATTTAGTGAGTGGGCAGAGTTTTTTAACTTAGGCTCTTATATGGCAATAATAAAGGTAACTAGTCTCTTGCTTACTAAGAAAAGAATTAAATGTAATTAGGTATAATGTATTTAATAAAGAATCACTGAATACACAGTTTTGTTCTTATGCTTCACATTTTACTGAGCAGCTAACTTTCCTAAACTATCACATTTGTATGTTTCGTTTTTTTTTCCTGTAGGGAGATTCCCGGAGTCTTCCATTTTCTGAGAATGTGAGTGCTGTTCAAAAATTAGACTTTTCAGATACAATGGTGCAACAGAAATTGGATGACATCAAGGATCGAATCAAGAGAGAAATAAGGAAAGAACTGAAAATCAAAGAAGGAGCTGAAAATCTGAGGAAAGTCACAACAGATAAAAAAAGTTTGGCTTATGTGGACAACATTTTGAAAAAATCAAATAAAAAATTAGAAGAACTGCATCACAAGCTACAGGAACTAAATGCACATATTGTTGTATCAGATCCAGAAGATGTTACAGGTATATATGTATTTTATTTGATGTTTTTATAGTACATTAATAAGTATATCATCTTTGAAATTAGTAAGCTTTGTGAAGCTATAGTTTTTAGTTTTTCTGGAAGTACAGGGACTGTATTTTCTCTGATAGTTAAAGTCTTGTTTATATTCTGTTCAGAAGTACAGTGGCTTGATGGATATGAAAATTGAAACGTTTACTTAGAGATGAGTAACTTTGCTGTCTACTCTCTTACCCTCTGTCAGTAAGACATCACTTAGAGTTATTTTTCCAAGATTAATGTTTTGTACTGAGTCAACCACATGCTCTTACCTGATTCATCCTTGTGATCAGCAACACGAGTTTGCCAGATGACTTTTAAAGTTAAAAATGTATTCTGTGACCGAGGGATATTTTTATTCTTTGCAAACGTAATTAATCAAACCTATGACCTTTGTTCTTTGTGCTCGAAGCAACTGAATTAACAACTAAGCCAACAGGCATATCATTTGAAAAGGAAGAGGAAAATTTTAAAAACCAAACATTACTTTTTTTTCCTTAAATATAGAAAATAAAAGGAAAATCTAACCTGTGAGTTCAACCTAAGATTTTTAAACAGTGGAATTAACAAATGTTCATGTTGGAAATTTTTCAATGGTACAGAAAGTAAAAACAGAAAACTAGCTCTCTCTACCCTAAGCTCTTTCCCTAAAAGTAGCATTACTTTTTGTTTTATATCCTTCCTGAAAAAAATTTCTATATTTGTATCAATATTTATCAATATATACATTCTTCCTAAAGCTTTATACATAAGACACATTTGTCAATAGTTTGTCTTTGCAGAGATTGTATTTTGAGCAAGGTTTGTAATCTCTGTAACCTTCAATGTATTCATTGGCAGAGAAAAGGAGTGATATATCTACAGTAATGTATCCAACTGCATAGAAATTTTAGAATTTATAATACTCTGAGAATTTAGAATTTATAATCTAAATTCATAGAATTTAGAATTTAGAATCTCTGAGATTAGTTAATAAGAAATAACAGATATAAGCAAAATTGAATTTGACTAGTACATGAATTTGACTAAGAACCTCAAATTACCAATCTAAAAAGTTGCATAAAATACTTCAGATATTCAGTGTACTTGATAAAACTTATTTTAATGTATAAGTTTCAACATCTAGGACTTTAGGAATTTCATTGGAGACTCTCTATGTAGAGATTTCAACCTTGTAAGAATAGTTGAATCTTAAAAATAACAGAAATCATAGAGAAACCAGTCTTCTTATTTTAGATTTGAAGTCATACCAATGATGTGAATTAATTTCCCCAGAATAACAAAGTTAGCTAAGAACTCTTCAACTCCTCATCTAGTATTATTCTCTTACCCACACATTCAATAATTGTATATAAATGGAAATTTATATTATGAAAATACTTTTCTTAGCAATATCATATAAACTTAGAAATAGCTTGTTCTGTTGGAACTCTGCCGAGCTCTGTATTTTTTGCCCATTAGACTGCTTTAGGAGAGGTCTAAAATAAGAAACAGCCCTGGCGCTTTAAACTCTGTTTATTTAGAGAAAACATTTTTTCCTCACACAGTACTGATAACTACCTTGTAATTGGAATATTGAAGAGTTTTTGCCACATGAAGAATAGCCTATTTTGTTTTCCCAGTCCCTCTTAAAAAACTAACTCTACTGAAATATAAACTACATATGATAAAATGCATAGTTTAAGTATATGATTTGATGAGTTTTAACAGATGTATGTACCTAGGTAACTGTCACTGCAACCAGTGGATCCTGAAGCTTTCCATCACTTCATTGGTTGTCTTGTATACATTAATTCTCAATCTCTAGTCTGCATCCCTGGCTTTAAGCAGCCACTATTCTATCGTCTGTAACTTTAGGTTTGTCTTTCTTAGAGTTTCATATAAAGAAATGAGCTTTAGGTCCTACTGTCAAATTCTTTTCCTTTCTCAGAAGCCAATTTGGTTATCGCTGTGAAACCTTCCCTGACTTTGAGTTTATTAAAAAAAATTGTTCTCTTTGCAAATGGCATATTCATACAATTTGGTAATAAGTTTTTTTTTTTTCTTTTTCCATCATCACTTATTTAATAGCAGTAAAAAACAATAAAAAGGACAGGATTAAAAGTAGTTCAAAATTAAATTTAGGTCAGATTGCCATAAAATTTTCTGTGTTTTAAATTGCATATTAAAGTAAACAAAATCATTTACTTTAATTAGGTCTGACAGGAAGATTCAAGAACGTAGTTCTTTGCTTTCAGTCCTGTAAAGTATGTGGATTAATAACAAGTGTTTATTAATATTAATAAGTCTCATCTTAGAGGTATGCAAGCCTAATGCTTAAAGAAAAGGGACATAATTTAAGTCTGCATTATATGAATAATTACTATGTACCTAGTTAGGCCCGCTCTCACTTTACTTCTGAAATAATTAACTCTTAATCTTTAGCTTTTTATTTGTAAAATAACGAGTTTTATCAGATGAACTTCAAGACTTAACTATAAAACTCTCTGAAATATTGCATATTATAATATCAAGATCTGATCATTTGGGACTGTTATTGGTAAAATATATTGAGTGTTCATTTATTCTTAAGAGTAGCAAGAAATTAATTTTTTTGATGTTTTCTTCAAGCCCATAACTGTTTACCTTTTGTATACTTTAAGATAGTCTCATTGGAACTAGCCCACATAGAAGTTATAAAGATACTATTAGATGAGGTTGAATGTACCTTAAGAAAAAGATTATTGGATCTCTGTCAAGTGGAGTGGTAATTTAAGTCTTAGTTGGCACCTGAGACTCCAAAAGGAAATATTTGGGAAAGAACCAGTATCTTGAATATTTCACTTTTGTGTATTATCCCTAAAGAAGATGATAAGAATGTATTTCATATTTTGTGAAGTATAGCTGGTATTTGTATAGTATAAGCCCGTTTTCATCTTATTTCTTTTTCTTATACCTCTTCCCATTTCCATCTTCTCATACTTCACCAAACTTAGACTGATTTTTACCTATTAAAGTAATGGATATTTTCTTTAATATCTAGAAGATCCAGAAGGGAAATACTGATTTGGTATAGAACCAATAATGTTGGAGTTTTTTTAGAGTTAACTTCAGAAATTCCTCTAAATTCTGGAGATAATAACTATATTAAAGGAGTTTTCTTTCCAAGTGAAGTTTATGAAGTGTTTCTTGAATAGAAGTAAAATTTTTTTTTAATTCTTGACCTGTCTACCTAAGTATGGCATAGAAATTGTAATTGACTTTTATATGTATTAAATATAAGTGTGAAATATGTAGCCTGATTTGTTATGTGATTCTACATATTTTTTATTTCTCACTGAATTTCTCATTTTGAGATAAACATACTTTGTATTAAATTTTGGATTCTTAAGGAAAGGGTTGCCATTGAGTAGTTAGCAAGTCACTTATAACACCCCTGGATTTCTTTCCTCATCTTTAAAATCATGAGATTACATGACTCATAGATTCCTAACCTTTGAATTCTTTAATGATACACTTAAAAAAAACTAATACACAGTAACATTGATTCTTTTTTGGTACACCATTTCATAAATTTTAATATACACTAGGTTTATCTAACCACCATAATCAGAAAAAGGAACAGTGCTGTTTCTTTGGAGTCACACCCTCTCCTCATTCCATATTCCTTGGCAACCACTGGTCTGTTCTCTATCACTATAGTTTACTTTTCATTTATTTATTTATTTATTTATTTATTTATTGAAATTTATTGTCAAATTGGTTTCCATACAACACCCAGTGCTCATCCCAAAAGGTGCCCTCCTCAATACCCATCACCCACCCTCCCCTCCCTCCCACCCCCCATCAGCCCTCAGTTTGTTCTCAGTTTTTAAGGGTCTCTTATGCTTTGGCTCTCTCCCACTCTGACCTCTTTTTTTTGTTTTTTTCCTTCCCCTCCTCCATATAGTTTGCTTTTCAAGAATGTCCTACCAATGGAGTCGTAAAGTGTATAATCTTTTGCGACTGACTTCTTTCACTCAGCATATTGCATTTTGAGATTCATCCAGGTTCTTGCATTTATCAATAATTCATTCTTTTTTATTGCTGAGTAGTAAGTCCATTGTATAGATATACCACAATTTGTTTATCCATTAACCAAGAACATTAGGGTAGTTTTCCAGTTTTTGTTAATTATCAGTAAGGCTGCTGTATCTACCTGTTAATAGATTTTTGTGTGAACATGTTATTCACTTTAGTAAATACTGAAGAGTGTGATTGCTACATCATGGGTTAGAGTATGTTTAACATTATAAGAAACTGCCAAAATCTTTTCCAGAGTGGCTATACCATTTTTCATTCTCATCAGGAATATATGAGAGCTCTGGTTGTTCCACATCCTCTCTGGCTCTTGGTATTGTTAATGTATTTTTTAACCAGTCCAACAGATGTATAGTGGTTGATGGCACACATTATTGTTGTCAGAGGTAGGAAAGAAGAAAAATAAGGTAGCATTATCTTAAGGAGAATTTATGAAAGAACTGTGCATGCCCTAGGTACAGAGTTATGTACAGAATGAAGAAGTCTTCTCTACCAGGCAATACAAGGACAGTTTTCAGACATTAAGATGTAATATAACAGGTACAAGCAGTTCTGAAATTTTTCATGCCTACGTTGTTTATTTCAGCTTAAACAAAAAAATGTTACAGCCCACAATCTTATCCATGCTATTTTTATAAAATATTAAGAAAGCTAAACCACAGTTTGTACTAGTTACAGAATTTCTCAGCAGGGTGCCTGAGTCAGTTGGTTAAAAGCATCTGACTCTTGATGTCGGCTTAGGTCGTGATCTCACATTTGTGAGTTCAAGCCCCATGTCAGGCTCTGGGCTGACAGCATGGAACCTGCTTAGGATTCTCACTCCTTCTCTCTCTGCCCCTCCACTCCCTCTCTCAAAATAAAATAAACTTAAAAAAAAAAAAAGAAAAAAAGAAAGGAAACTTCAAAAAAAAAAAAAGAAAAAAGTTCTCAGTGACATTACTTTAATTGATGCCATATGACAGAGGCCATCCTGAGTACACAAAAAAATAAGCATCCATTAATAATACATGAGTATTCCTATAGTCTGAGCATGTTGAGATGGCTATATAAGGTGAGCCATTTTGTTTAAATAAAAAAGCTGGCTTTGGGGGGGAATACAAACAGTTAATATAACTGTAACACATGGCAAGATTCTGGAGCAGTTTATTCTTAAAATATCTGTTTATAAATACCAGGTAAATACCAGAATGATGGTGAGTGAACAGTAGCTAAGACTTGAGATTGAAGTTTGTGAGGGAGATAGAGTGCTTCAGCATACTACTACTTTTATTAATTTAGATTTGGCTAGGTTTGTTTCAACAGTATTCCCTCGTGCTATCTTTTTTAATGCAATAAGTAAATAGACTTATTCCATAATCAGCCATCCTGGCTGTATAAGTACCAGTTAATGAATATTGATCACTGGGCACCAGCTGTGTATAAAATAAAGATCAAAGGTTATATGATCTGAGATCTCATCCAAGTTGGACCATTATATAGTTGTATGGTTGTACACCACTTGCATCCCCTCTAAGCCTTGTTTTTCTCATTTGTAAAACCTGGAGGATAGACTGTATATGCCCTTTCTAGGGTGTTTTGTGAATAAGACATTTTAATAGCTTGACGAAAGGTCAGTTATGAGCACCTACGCTCTTCTAATTCTGAACATGAAACCTCTTGTTGGATGTAGATAAAGTCTGAGGAAGCTTTCTTGGGGTTGGGAAGACTCAGGGTCAGCTGTGTTACTATATACCTCCAAATGAAGGAGCCAGTTTAAGGCTGGACCTTAAGTAATCAGGAGCCTTCTAAGGATATGGATTGTTCCTATGTTCTAGAACTCTAATTCATCTTGGAAGCCAACTGCTCAGTTGTGGTTTTGGAGAAAATACTAAAAGCTCCAAAAACAGCGTATCTTTTGCTCTAAATGTTGGTGAAATTACTAACAAATTGTTTTTACTCCTCATTCTGGCTCTGGAAAATCTCCTCCCTGGGGACATTTTAACTACATCATATTTTCTGGTGACTTCCAAAGCAGTACACCTGACTAAACTCTTTAATTTTATCACTGTTTTGTCCCTCCTCCTTGGCATAATATCTAGATATTTATGATGTAACCAGTTCCCTGTATTAAATTCCCTTTGTTCAAAATATCTAGTGTGGTTTCTGTTTGTCAGCTGGACTGTGAATGGGATACCTTCTTTTCATACCACACAACAAACTTAGAATACTTTAAATCCAGTCTACTTAACTACACTTAACTTATATGCCATTGTTGTCCGTATTCTAGTTCTATCATTTTATCTTCAGTTCCACAAATTAGATCTAATTATTGTTTCATATAGTCATTGTTGGTTTATAATTACCCATATGTTTATCATTTTCTTTGTCCACCATTTCCTCATGCTTTTTAGACCTTCCTTCTAGAATTATTTTGTTTCTTTTTCGTCCTGAAGGTATACACTCTAAAAAGATACTTCCCTAGCTTTTCTTAAGATAATATTTGTCTGCAGTGTTCTGCTTTTTTAATAAAATGGTGTAGATTTCCTTTTATTTGATTTGCTTAGGATTTATTAGGTTTCCTGAATCTGAGATTATATATTTCATCAATTATGGGAAATTCTTAGCCCTTGTTTTTTATTTGAATATTGCATCTCCTATATACTCTCAACTCTTTCATTTTAGAACTCCAATTAGATGCATTGACAGTTTCTTCAAATCCTCTCCATTTCTCCAATATTCTTTTTACCTGTGACCAGCTTGCTCTTTTTCACATATATTGTATTTCTAATTTCTGTTATATAATTTTTAATACTAGAATTTCTGTTTTGTTAATATTTTACAGTCTCTTGTCCTCGTCATTCTTTTGATATCCTTTGTATTTAGTTTTACCTATTAGGTACACTTTTTCACATGTGGTAGAAAATAATGATAATAAGTGAAATTTTTGCCACATTACAGTGTAGTGTTCTCACTAGTGGTGAATTTTTTTCTACCTGAGCTTTGTGATTTCTAATTGTGTGCACATTTTCACTGGAACTTTATCTGTGGGAATTCTTTTAAGTCTGGATTTAAAATGCATTTTTTTAAAAGAAGATTTGCATATTTTTAGTAAGATGCCTAGAAGCATTATCAACCTGAGGCCAATTAAAATAAATTTAAACTAACTTTTTGGTGGCCACATAGATGATATGATTTCCTGCATCAGGCCTATGTGAGAGCAGTAGGAATTTTTTTTTTTAATGTTTATTTATTCTTGAGAGAGAGCATGAGCAGGGAAAGGGCAGAGCGAGAGAGGGACACAGTCTAAAGCAGGCTCCAGGCTCCAAGCTGTCAGCACAGACACAAGGCTTGAACTCATGAGCTGTGAGATCATGACCTGAGCCGAAGTCAGATGCTTAACCGACTGAGCCACACAAGCGCCCTGAGAGCAGTAGGAATTTTTAAAGAATATCCATTCTCCTTCCCCACAGTCATCCCAAGCCAAAGACAAGTCAACAAATAATTCAGCCATTATGGATGGCACTTTTTGAGCTTTCTGTTTTTAGGTTTCTTCTGATCTGATTGCCCACTTTGTAGGATTACCTCACAGCCTTTTCTTGAGCTCTTATTAAAATCCAAGTTTTATTCCACCAGGATGATGAAAGCTTAGCAAGTCTCTTTTTATCAGAAAAGCAAAACCATTCTCAGAAAAATAAACCTACAGATGTCATACTTGTATCTGCAGTAGGATTGGGTCACATGCAACATGCACTGCCTTCTTCCTAACCCCCAACTGCAAGTGAGACTGAGAAATTTTGTTTTATTTTCCCCCTTGCCTCTTATTTTAAGCAAGAGAGGAGATTGAAGATGGAGTATGAAGTTAGTCAATCTATAGCGTCAGGTACTTACAGATTGCAAATATTTTCTAACGTTTTAGTTTAAGGTGTCTCATAGCACTTTGAATTTTATAGGTAATTGTTATCCTTTTTTAACTTAATTTTGGTGACATTAGTTTCTTAAGATGTCCATTTAATTTTCAAATTTATTGACAAAATTTATAACATCTGTTATTCATTTAAAGTCCACATTTATCTATAGTAACATTCCCTCATTCATTGATAATATTGGTATGTTCTCCATTTTTCTTCTTTGATCACTTTTCTGAGATTTCCCATATTATCATTATGCCCCCTTCACTCCTCCCCCCTCTCACGCACGCGCACGCACACACACGCGCACACACGCGCACACACACACGCGCACACACACACACACACACACACACACACACTTTACTGATCCTTTCTTTTGTGTATTTTATTTTGTTAATCTCTGCTCTGACCTTAATACTTCCTTTCTCCTGTTCTCTTTGGAATTACATGGATTTTTTTTTTTTTTTTTTAACTAACTTGAGGGGTGCCTGGGTGGCTCAGTTGGTTAAGCCTCCGACTCTTGATTTTGGCTCAGGTCATGATCTCATGGTTCGTGATGAGTTCGAGCCCCACATCAGGCTCTGTGCTGACGCTACACAGGGATCTCTCTCCCCCTCTCTCTCTGCCCCTACCCTGTTTGCTCTCTCTCTCTCTCAAAATAAATAAACTGAAAAAAAAAAAAAAAAAAACAACTCGACAGATGCTTAGCATCTTAAATTTATTCTCTTTTCTAATATATGTGTTCAGGGCTTATGAATAATCCTCTCAGTATTGCTTAGTTGCATCATAGAAGTTTCCATATGTAAATTTTTAAATTTATTTTCATTGATATATAATTTACATGTAACATTTTATAAGTTTAAGGGATACAGCATGTTGGTTTGATACATTATATATTGTAATATTATTATCACCCTAGCGTTAGCTGACACCTTTATCAAGTCACATCATTATCATCTTTTATGTGGTGGGAACAATTAAAATCTAGTCTCTGCTGTGCATTAGATCTCCAGGACCTATTTACCAGTTCCACGTTTGTACCCTTAAAGACATGTCCTCAATTTTCATACCCTCCAGCATCTTGTAACCACCATTCTACTTTCTGTTTTGTCACATCTTGGCTTCTTTAGATTCCATATAGAAGGGATAACATACATATTATCTGTCTTACCCCATTCAGCATTATGTCCTCAAGGTCCATCCATGTTGTCATAACTAGCTGAATAATACATATTCCATTGTGTGTGCGTATAAATACAAACACACACACCCTGTGTCTTCTTTATCCATACTACTATTGATGGATCCTTAGGGTTTTTTTTTTTTTTTTTTCCCCATATCTTGGCTATTGTGAGTATAATTTCCTTTAAATATATACCCAGGAGTGGGATTACTGAATCATATGGTAGTTCTATTTTTAATTTTTTGTGGAACCTTCATACTTTTTCATAATGTCTGTACCAATTTACATTCCCACCACCAGTGTACAAGGGTTCCTGTATCTCCATAGCCTTGAGGACACTCATTACCTCTTGTCTTCTTGATGATTGAATGCTTTCTTCCGGGGGGAAAAAAAAATATTTAGTTCCTCTACCCACTTTTTAATCAGATTTTTCTCCTTTTTACTATTGCATTGTGTGGGTTCTTTATGTATTTTGGATATTAACCCTTTATTAGATAATTTGCAAACATTTTCTCCCATTCTGTATGTTGCTTTTCATTTTGTTGTTTTTTGCTGTGCAGAAACTTTTTAGTTTGATGTGGATTGAAGTTATTTTTGCTTTTGTTGCTTGTGCTTTTGGTGTTATATCCAAAAAACTATTGTCATGGCTATTGTTGAGGGCTCTTTCCTACATTTTCTTCTAAGAGTTTTATGGTATCAGGTCTTATGTTTAAGTCTTTGATTCTCTTTGGGTTACCAAGATTTGTCTGCCTATTACTGGATGCTAATGTGGATAAGATGGCTCCCAGGTCCTTTGGCCTATGATGCTAGATACCACAAATTACACATAGATGGATATGTAATTTATTGTTAAAAAAGAAAGACAAAAAGGAGGAACATCTGTGACACCATGATGCCGATATCACCTAAAGTTTTTAATGAGTTTGAAATATTTTTTCTTTTTCTTTCTTTTTTTTTCTTGAGAAAGAGACTGCACCTACAAGTAGGGGAGGGGCAGAGGCAGAGGGAAAGGGAGAGAGAGAATCTCAAGCAGGCTTCATGCTCAGCGTGGAGCCCCACATGGGACTTGATCCCACGACCATGAGGTAATGAGCTGAGCCAAAATCAAGAGTTGGATACTTAACCAACTGCACCATCCAGACACCCCTGAAATATTTTCTCATTTTCATTATGTCTTTGTGGTGTCATGAACTGGTTAAAAGTGAATTTCTTGGGGTACCTGGCTGCACACACACTCTCTTAAAAAAAATGTGAGGGGTGCCTGGGTGGCTCAGGCAGTTAAGCATCCGACTCTTGACTTTAGCTCAGGTCATGATTTCCGGGTTTGGGAGATCTAGCACCACACCAGGCTCTACGTGGAGCCTCCTTGGGATTCTCTTTCCCCTTTTCTCTCTGCCCCTCTCCTGCTTGCATGTGGTCTCTCTCAAAAGTAAATAAATAATTTTTTAAAGTGTTGTTTCTTATTAAACATGAGGACTTCCCAGTTATCCTTTATTTATTGATTTTTTTTTTTAAATTTTACTGTAGTGCCTTGTGTTGATACCTGTTTTATGTTCTGTGTGTGCCAAAAAAATAATGCACATTCTCCAGTTGTTGCGTGTTATCCTTAGTATGTTTATAGGTTAAGCATTTAGTTGTAGTGTTAAAATCTGCATCCTTACTGGATTTGTGTCTGCTTATTCTATTAATTACTAAAAACACTGTTAATATTTAATGGAATGTGAAATTGCTGTTTTCTTTTGAATTCTGTCAATTTTACTTTCTTTTGTGTCCATGTTATTGGGCACCCACTAATTAGGATTGATTGGTCTTTATGATGAATTGAACCTTTTATCATTGTGAAATGACTTTCTTATCTCCAATTATTTTTGTGCCTGAAAAGTATCTTTTGTCTGTTGTAAATATAGTTTGGGGGTTGGGATTATTGATTGAATATTTTTTTCTAGTCTTTTACTTTCAACTTTTCTGTATTACTATGTTTTAGATATGTCTCTTGTAAATAATACATATAGTTGAGTTTAATTTTACTCATTTTTACCTAGACAAATCTTTTAATCAGTCTAAAGTCTTTGTCTTTTACCTAGATCATTTGGTCCATTAGATTTAAATAATTACTGATATTTTTGGGTTTATATTTTGTGCTTTCAGTGTTTCTTCTTTCTTGCCATTTTTATAGTATTTTGAAACATGAGTCAATTATTTTGGAAATTTTAGTTAATTTAAACAGTACAAAATGCATTCTTATCAGAGACTGTAGTGTTAATCACTGTTCTTTCCCATCTCCATAGAATTCAAAGGCCTTAGAATGCCTAGTTTTTTATTCTAGCTTCTTGAAACCTTTACATTACTTTATTATTGATTGATATATAGTGGTCATTTAAGGTTTCTCGCAGTAAACCATTTTCTGTGCTCTTCATTCCTTATTTTTCTTTTGATATACCTATTTCTAATCACTTTTAGAGTTTTCTTTTTAAGAGTTTATAGTTGTGACATTCTTTCCATCTTGGTAGTCTTTAATTTTTTCTTTATTCTTAAAAGGTATTTTCACTGAGTTTGCAATATAAGCTTGATAATTGTATCTTGTAAGGAAACTGTCATTCTGTCTTCTTCTAGCTTTCATTACTATTTTTGAAAAGTCTGTTGTTAATCTACAGTATCTCCTTAAAAGTACCCTTTCCTTGGCTGCTCTTAAGATTTTCTCTTTGTCTTTGATTTTTTGAAGTTTTACCATGATGTGTCCATGTGTGGACTCTTTTCCTCTGTATATTTCTGTCTGAAGTTGATTGAATAGCTTGAATTTATGGATTGATATTTTTATAAGTTCTGAAAAATCTGTCATTATCTGTTCACATAATGTCTTTGAATCATTTTTCTTTTTTGCTTCTGAAACACAGATTTAGATTTTTTTTTTGCCCTCTGTGTCTTTTAATCTTTCATTTTGTATTCCCCCCACCTCATTTTTAAACTTCCTTATTTTTCATGAGTAATCTGCTATTTTTCTATATCTAATTTGGTGTTAAACTCATCCATTAAAATAGCTAAGTATAAGTCCCAGCACTGAAGATGCTTGTAGTCTTAGAGGGAAAACAGACATGAAAATAGATTATTGTAACACTATATTATATATATATATATATATATATATATATATATAGAGAGAGAGAGAGAGAGAGAGAGAGAGAGAGAGAGAGAGAGAGACACACATATATATATATATATGGGAAGAAGGTATGCTTTGAAAACATATTAAAAAGGGGATCAGATTGGGGGATGGTTAGCAAAGAAAAAAGTAATGCCTAAGCTGAGTTAACAGTAGTATGGAGGAAGCCAAGTGCGTTGCATTCTGGGATGATAGAGATTTTTTTTTTTTTTTAAGTGAACATAGAGTTTCATGAAAAACAGTAATGGAAAGTTAACTTAGACCTAGTCAGCATACAGCCTTTAATGCCTAGCTCTGAAGGTGGGACTTTATTTGGGACCTCTCTGATTCTACTATGTAAACATTATATTAAAGCCTTCTTAGTGAATATGTATAACATATAGTTGGTTTTTTTTTTTAATTTTTTAATGCTTTTATTTATTTTTGAGAGAGAGCCCAACAGAGCGCAAGCAGGGGAGGGGCAGAGGGAGAGGGAGACACAGAATCCAAAGCAGGTTCCAGGCTCTGAGCTATCTACTTAAGAATAGATTCAAGGGCACCTGGGTGGCTCAGTTGGTGAAGCATCAGACTTCGGCTCAGGTCATCATGATCTCACAGCTTGTGAGTTTGAGCCCTGCATTGGGCTCTGTGCTGACAGCTCAGAGCCTGGAACCTGCTTTGGATTCTATATATCTGTTTCTCTCTGCCCCTCCCCAACCCCCTCTCTCAAAAATAAACATTTTATTAAAAAAAAAAAAAATTCAACATTTGCTGTTCTTAGAGTGGAAAAATAATTTCATCTTACAAAATTTTTAAAAATTGCCTTTTTTGAAAGAAGAGAACATTAATGGGGAATTCTAGTAAGCGCTGTTTTGAAATGTGTTTTTTTTTTTAATTTTTTTTTACATTTATTTATTTTTGATAGGCAGAGACAGAGCACAAGTGGGGGAAGGGCAGAGAGAGAAGGAGACACAGAATCCGAAGCAGGCTCCAGGCTCTGAGCTGTCAGCACAGAGCCTTACGTGGGGCCTGAACTCACAACTTATAAACCGCAAGATCGTGACCTGAGCCGAAGTCGTATGCTCAACCAACTGAACCACCCAGGCGCCCCTGTTTTGAAATGTGTTTTATGTGAAGAAAAGTGTTTAGCAAATATACCGGCAACCATATGTTTTATAATGCTGTAATTTACCATAACCTGTAACAAAGGAAACTGGAGAGAAGAAAAGTAGTTCATTAAAAGGAAAAATAGATTGGGGCGCCTGGGTGGTTCAGTTGGTTGAGCATCCAGCTCTTGGATTCTTGGTTTCAGCGCAGGTCTTGATCTCGGGGTTTGTGCTGACAGTCTGGAGCCTACTTAGAATTCTCTCTGTCCCCTTCACTCTCCCCACTCATGCTCACTCACTCTCCCTCAAAATAAATAAAAACTTTAAAAAACAAACAAACAAACAAAAGGAAAAACCAGGCTCTGTGCTGACAGCTCAGAGCATGGAGCCTGCTTTGGATTCTGTTTCCCTCTCTCTCCTCCCCTCCCCTGCTCATGTTCTGTCTCTCTCTGTCTCTCAAAAATAAATAAATGTTAAAAAAAATTTTTTTTAAAAAGGGGCGCCCCGGTGGCTCATTCGGTTAAGCGTCCAACTTCAGCTCAGGTCATGAACTCGCAGTTTGTGAGTTCGAGCCCCACGTCAGGCTCTGTGCTGACAGCTCAGAGCCTGGAGCCTGCTTCGGATTCTGTGTCTCCCTCTCTCTCTGCTCCTCCCCTGCTCATGGTCTATCTCTCTGTCTCTCAAAAATAAATAAATGTTAAAAAAAATTTTTTTTAAGAAAAAAGGAAAAATAGGTGAAATCTGAGGAGGACAGAAAAGTGTTTCTCTAACTTCTAAAGGAGTAAAAAATGGGCTTTATAAAACAAGACCTATCTAAGGTTAAATTTCTGCCTTGGCATACACTTTTTGACTTTTGCAAATTACTTGAATTAAGTTTTGCTTGTTTTTATTTGTAAAGTGAGGTTATATTACAAAACTTTGTGAATTCCTTCGAAGATTAAATAAGCAGAAATACCAGCTACTTAACTGTGCCCTGACATGTAATTTTATTGAGCCCTAAACATTGGCCTAAGCACTGCACAGGCTTTATCTTCACAATAACCCCCAATTTGTGGCTGAGGAAACTGCAACACAGAGATGTAAATGTATGACCCAGACCACACCAGTAAGCAGTAGCCACAGGATTTTAACCCAGGCATTCGGACCTCCAGAGCCCAGACTCCTAATCATTATATTATTTCTTATGTTCTTCTAATCCTTATTAAAACTGACAATACTTTTCTATAAAAATAGTGTTAGATGTTATAATACTGTTACAAATTCATAGACTGTTAGAATCAATGGATCATTCACTGCCTTAGTACAACCTATTTTAATGTGCAATAATTTCTCATACAGCATCCTTTACAGATTATAATCTAGCTTCTGTATAAATGCCTCCAGAGACAAGGATTTTATTGCATTTTAATGGAACTATTTCATTGTTAAATAATTCAAAATGTAAAGAATTTCTTTATATTCTGTGATAAAATTTTTGCCCTCACTACCTTTACCCATTTGTTCTAATTCTCTTGCCCTAATTCTCTGTAAGTGGACAGTTTCTTTCATAGACAGATATTTAACAAGAATCCTTTCTCTTTCTCATCCTAAACTAAACACCATCAACTATTTTACAGATAACACATTTCCACACTTTTCTCAACTGAGAGCCTTCTGTGAATGCATCCCAGTTCTTTTTTAAAATGTGCTTACTATAAATTAACTTTGTATGCCATATTTTATGTGGTTATGATTTCTTTCAAGAGTCGTTTATCATTTATGTTAAGAAAAGTTTAAAAAAACAAAGAAAACCTAATTATTCATGATCTGAATACACCTAACTGTTCAGTCATTACTAATGTGAATTTCATTTGTGGCCTCAACAGGAGATATGCTTATACTTCATACAATGAGTATGACTAGCTAATGTTTATTGAATATCATGCACCATGCCCTTTTCTAAGCTCTGTACATGTAACTTATTCAGTCATAATAATCCTGTGAGCTTGATGCTGTTTTTACTTTTTTAACAGTAAGGATAGTGAGGCACAGAGCTGTTAAGTAACTTACCTTCTATGACCTGGTTCCTTCTATGATCTCAGTTCCAAAACTAAGATTCAAACCTGGGTACTCTTAACTACTATTATATATATATATATGTGTGTGTATGTCTTAGTTTAGGCTGCTTCAACAAAATACCATTAGATGGGGAGACTTAAATAACAGATATTTGTTTTTCACAGTTCTCGAGGCTGGGAACACTGAGATCAAAGTGCCAATAGGGGCAAAGTTCTAGTAATGGCCCTCTGCCTGGTTTGTAGGCAACATCTTTTCTCTGCATCCTTACATGACAGAGAAAGAGCATCCTAATGATCTAATTACCTCCCAGAGGGCTCACCCCCAATACCATCACACTAGGGCTTCAACACATGCGTTTTTGGGGACACATAAATATTCTGTCCATAGCAATATGTTAAGTAGTTCTTTTGTGAGCCTAATCTGAAAAGTTGTCTATACTTAATATCAGTTTTTTATAAGAATATGTCCTCTACAAAATCACCTTTTGGAGCAGCTCATTTATAATGCAAGAAATTCAGTTACAGTAGAAACCTTTCTTGAATTTGAATCTCAGTTCAATAATTGTGCAACTTTGCCTATTTCCTGATGTGTAAAATGTGGATAATATCTGTCTCAAGTTATTTTAAATTTAAGATTAATATGCATACATTTATGTATTTGTGTGTGTGTAATTATACTGTCATATATGTAAGTATGCACACACGCAGAAGCTAGCATAGTTGTTTACAATGTTTTTAAATGGCAAAAAAGCAGCTTAGCGCAGGAATTAAGGTAGACTTTGGTATGTAAGTAACTTACTAGATATATGATCTTGGGCCAGTTTCTTAACTACTCTGTACCCTAGTTTTTTTTGTTGTTTGTTTGTTTGTTTCTGAAATATGGGTGCAGTGCTCATTACAGGGCTATTTATGAGGATGGATGAGTTTATAGAGCACTTACATCAGGACGTACACTTTGTAACATAGTATATAAATGATAAAATGGTATTTTATGTCATTATTTAGCATAGCACCTGTATTTTTGCAAGTCAGTTAACAAATTATGTTGAAATGTTTTTAAACTAATGAATTTTTTGAAGGAATGTAAAGCCAAATATAAAACATACTCATTAAAATCAGTTGGTCACACCATCTTTTATTGCAGAGGAGAGAAGGGAACCCTGAAGCACAAAGGTTAAGTAACTTGCAGTTTAGACAGTTTTCCAGTGATTGCCAATACTTATAACTAAATCAGGTCTAGTACTCTCATCTTCTAGCTTATTTTTTTTATGACGAGAGACCTAGGACAGATAAAACACAAAATAATGAACTTCAACATGATGAATTTTAGTATTCATGATGTATTATTAGTATTTCAATGATAATGGATTATTCAAAATAATGAGAAGGTTCTAGCTGAAGTTTTTGTTTTTGTTTTAAAATAGAAGCACCACGTATGCTTTATGAGAAGCCATGGACTTGAATTTTTGGATATCCCCATACCAGCAGTGTGGTATCAGTCAGTATCTTTGAAACATTTTCCATTGTGACTGAACATCCTCCTAATAGAAAACAAAATGTGAAGTCCTTTATATATGTGCTTAGATTATTACTATAAAGAATGCTGGCATTATATTTGAAGTATCCTTAGTTCTACTTAAAAAGAATTACTTTAGAGGAATTTGTATAATGTTTAAATGTGCTTTGCTCTCTAGTCAGGTAATGAATAGAGATTTAGTTTAATTGTTGGATATTTTGAATAGATTAGTCAAATTAATTTAATTTAAACATAATAGTGTTGAGAAAACTTGGGGCGATGCTCTAATTCAGTTTCAGACTTAGTATATCCCTGGCAGATGATCCTGCAACTCTACTTGAACATTTTCTTGGCTTGTAGTCTTACATTATCTGTAAGTATAAAGAGATTCCATTTAGGTGACATTAAGCTCATCTCAAACCCTGTAATTCTTTATTCTTTGAGAATATTAACATTCATTTTTAAACAGCAATTTGTCCTAGTAATTTTGATATAACTATTTAATTTACAGATTGCCCAAGGACTCCAGATACCCCTAGCAGTGACCCTCGTTGTTCCACTAGCAATAATAGATTGATGGCTTTACAAAAACAATTGGATATAGAACTTAAAGTAAAACAAGGTGCAGAGAACATGATACAGATGTATTCAAATGGCTCTTCAAAGGTAAGTACTATAAATTATAAATGTAAACCTATACAGTCAGTCCTCATGATTTGTAGATTCCATATGTGTGAATTCACCCACCTGATAAAATTTATTTGTGACCCCAGCATCAGTACTTGCGGCACCTTCACAGTCATTCGTGAACATGCACAGAGGGATGAAAAATGTGATCGTCTGATGTGCATGCTCACAGCTGAGGTCAAACAAGGTGCTCTGCCTTCTTCTGTAAGCTCTTACACTGTAAACAAGTATCCTTTTCACGGTCTGTGTAGTGCCACAGTTTTTGCATTTTTGTGCTTACTGTGCTTTTGCTGTTTAAACACTGTTTTTTGATTTCTAAGACCAATTTAGCCTCCAAATTTGAAAGTATTGACAATAAAATAAGTTGGAAACAAATAGTTTTTAAAATAATGTTTTTAAAATTGCTTACTCCTACCAAAATAAATCAAGAAAAAATTTAGTTATGTGAGTAAAGGACCATCCATATTTGCAACTTTTCTGTGAATCTGAAATTGTTCTAAGACAAAAAGTTTACTTTTAAAAATTTGGGCTCTAATGAGTTTTCTATCACTCTATCATGGGTTTTTAGGAAAGGACAAATGATAAGACAGGACATTCTAGCAGTACTGATTGGACTAGACCTGTGAGTTCTTGGGGAATCTGGTGTGGGCATGTAACTCCTCACTGAGAATCATTTTTATGGGGAACAGTTGTTACTAATGAGAATGTGTCCTTGTTCTGAGGTATAATGTAGAAGAGAAAATGTTGGGAACCACTGAACCAGATTATTGTAAAGGTTCTTTCCAATCTAAGGTTCTATAATTTTATAATTTCCAAAAAGTCTTAGAAAGGTGGACTTATTATAAAATCTACATTGGTAGTCTTAACTAAATTATTTTAAAGATCTTGCCTCTGAAAATTAATGTTTCTTTAATATTTATAGGTATTTCTTAAGTAATTTCAGAATTAAAGTTATTTGTGTTTGGGGAGGTTTTTGTGTGTGTGTTTTCGTTTAAGAATTTAAAATTGGGGAGGAGCAGGGGTGGAATTTTTTACTTGGAGTTATGCACCCTACCTACCCACCCAAAGAAATCTGGGAAGATGCTGAAAAGAGAGAAATGTGCATATGTTAATAAGTAAGATTTTTTAAGCCTAGTAATTAAAATTAGATTATATGCCATATTTCAAATAAATTTTTATCTTTAGAGAAATACAATTTTTTCTATTTGATATATAATACATGATAGCATGTTGTTTTTTCTGTGTTTTTATTTTTAGTATTGACCTTTAGTTTTGAGCATTTTTCATTTTTATCAATTTGGACTTTTTTGTTTTAAGGCAGTAGTGTTCTTGGAGTTGTGAGTGCATGGGTATATTTAAATTTATCCAGCTACCACCCTCTAGAATAAGATTTTTAAATATACAGTTGATGGATTAGATTGAGATGTTTATGAACCCTTTGAAGTTAAAGGAAAATGGAGTGTGTTTGAATGAATGGCTGAATGAGAAGGCCATAGGTTTCACTATTCTTGAAGTGGTCTGTAATTGCCCATTCCACCCCCAAATTGAACAGGTTTATGGACATATTAAAAGTAAAACAAATAGATAACTTATGATAAATACAGGTCCAAAATGAACAGAACTATGAGCATCCTGCTAAAACAAAAGATTATTTTCCAATAGCCTTTTATTTTTAATTAGGAGATTTGTTAATTAGGGAAGGGGTCAGGTGGAGGTCCAGAGCATATAACAGCTTCTGTAGTCTCTGACGTAGACCTGCCAGTTATTTCTGTCTAGATTTGGTCTTAGCTGTTTTCCTTTCTCATCTTTAAACCTCTCAAAAGGTCAAAGTATATCTCTACGAGATTAGGGAAAATTGTAAATTGAAGTTATGTGGAATATTTAATTTATTAAGGTCTTAACAGCTGGGCTCTGGAGTATGAATGTAATAAAATTATGCCTTATAATAGGTACTTAACAGGTAATATTTCCACTTTCAAAAGCCCTACTGTCCAAAAAGGAGATATCACCTGTAAATAATTATATAATAGTGATTTGTCCAAGTTACTTTAGAAACAGTGGGTAAGGATCACTTAACTACCAGAAGAAATCATTAAAGTCTTAGCATGAGATTTTAAGGATGATTTGGAGTTTAAAAGGGAATTATTTTCTAGGGAAGATGATGGGTAAACCCAGCAGATAGAGTAAGGAACTGTTGAATAGCATGGCTTATTCTAAGAAATAGAAGTGCTTTTGTATGGCTGTAGCAGAAACTCTTAACCTATTTCTTTCCCAACATATCTGAGGTAGATAGAATATTAGCTCTAGCAGTCATTTTCAGTGAAAGGCCATGCCCTCTTGGAAAAACAAATCTCAATCTCCAGAAAAGCACATTTATTCTGGGGAAAAGTCTTTCAAGTGATTCCAACAAGACTTTTTTTCCTTTCACTGGTAGAGCTTTAAATGAGTGAGGTGTAGTGAGAGGTATAGCATAATTGAAAGACAAACTAGATTATAAAGTACTTTGGACAAAATTAAGCAGTTGAGATTCTATCTTATAAGATATATGGAGCTGCTGAAAGACTTCTAGACAGTAAATACATGATCAGATTTAAAGTTAAGAAAGTTCACATTCATCTTTCTCAGACTTGAAGAATTAATTAGAGAAGGGTCCAGTATATAGACAGCAAGTTTAAGTAGGCTTCTGTAGGGGTCCAGGTTAAACATGCTTCATTCCTCTTGTAACAGCAGTAAAAGCAAAGAAGACAGAATGAAGCTGTTTGGGTAGAATAAATATGTGGTGTCTGGCTATAAGGAAGAAAGCAGAGTCAAAGATGATTTTTAGATTGGTTATGTGGGCACATTGGTGGATGGTGGTGCCCTTCATAAGTATAGGTAATTCACAATGGGGAGCAAATTTAGGGACAGGGATAATGAATTTATTTTGGTGGTAAAAATCATCTTGAAGACTCTGGTTATTGAATTCTGTATGACAAAATTGCCATCCTAGTACACATTGTAGCCAGAGTTGTCCTTTAAAAGCCAAGTCATGTATTTTCACACTCTTGGTTCAAAACCTTCCATTGGCTTTCTAGCATGCTTAGAACAAAATCCAGAGTCCTTATTGTGGCTCTGCGAGTTCATACATGATTTACCCTAGATACCTTCTGATCTTCTCTAAAACACTTTCATTCTCTCTCATTACAAGCTGTATTGGCTTCTTTGCTATCTCTTGAACATACCAAGCACACTCTTACCTCAGAGGCCTTGCATTTACTGTGTCTCTACCTAGATTTCTCTTCTCCCAAATGCTTTCATCTCTCACTCCATTACAGTTTCTGGTAGATGCTAACACTTCAGTGAGCTCTTTACTACTATCCTATGTAAAATAGCAGTCCTTTTGGGGCACCTGGGTGGCTCAGTTGGTTAAGGTCAGAGTTGATTTCGGCTCAGGTCATGATCTCACAGTTGTGAGATCAAGCCAAACATCAGACTCTGCACTGTGCGTGGAGCCTAAGATTCTCTCTCTTCCTTCTGCCTCTCTCTCTCTCTCTCTCTCTGTCTCTGTCTCTAAAAAAAAAAAAAAAAAAATATATATATATATATATATATATATATATATATATGCATATATATGTATATATGGCAGCCTCCATCTCTCCTATCTCTTTCACTGCTTTACTACTACCATAGTTTACATCTTTATAATCTTTATCAACATTAAAATGTAAATGTCATGACTCTAAGTAACTCCATTGGTTTTCAGAATAATATGAGGGCTTTGATAAGACATGTTGAAGAGATGTTTTCCACTGATGTTTTCAGATGGCAAATGAACTATTTATTAAAATATGGGGTTCTTTTTAACCTTTTAAAATGTATCCAGGTCTTTTCAGACCTTTTTCTCATTTGAAAATACCTGACCATATATCCAGGCCTCACTCCCCTAAGTGTCCAGTCTTGATATAGTCCAGACTCATCTGTATTAACAGCCTGTAAAACCTTTCTGGATTCCCTCAGTGAAAATTGATCCCATCTTCCTTTGAATTTACTTTGACTACTTTAAACATTCTGATACATACAATAATTATCTGTATCTGTTCAATTAAACTATAGGTTTTATAGGGTACCATCCTGATTAATCTTTGTATTTTCACTGGATGTAACATTTAGTACATGCAAAATAAGCCATCAATATGTGATGGAAAAAGAAGGATAATTATTGGTTTACTTATTTCTTTTTTTTTTTTTTTTTTTTTTTAACGTTTATTTATTTTTGAGACCGAGAGAGACAGAGCACGAACGGGGGAGGAGCAGAGAGAGAGGGAGACACAGAATCAGAAGCAGGCTCCAGGCTCTGAGCCATCAGCCCAGAGCCCGACACGGGGCTCGAACTCACGGACTCACAGACCGTGAGATCGTGACCTGAGCTGAAGTCGGCCGCTTAACCAACTAAGCCACCCAGGCGCCCCAGTTTACTTATTTCTGAAATCTGTGTGATGGAGTGTATTTGTTATAATGTCCCACTATGACATGCAAAACAATATTTGTTTTATAAAATAAATTATATAATTTGAAAATATTACAAATTTTTTAACTTATGATTAAAATATATTATACATTTAAAATATAACTATCAGACATTATAGAGTGCTAATTACTAATATAAACCATATAAAATTGTTCTTTTTAGTTCAGAATTAGTCAGATAAATTGGCATTTTCATATGATTCAACCTAACAAACATAAAAATTTTTCCAAAGCCTTAATTAACATAAAAGCCAGTATTTCTCTAATGCCTAAACCAATTCTTATACTTTGGACCTACCTTGTCTCTTGCCTTGAATATATATTAGGTGCTCAGTAAAAATCCATTGAATGCCTAGAAGCATAAAACTGACATTAAAAATTTATTGAATGCTGGAAAGCATAAGACTGACGTGTAGTAACTATAAATCGCCTGTGACAGGTAATATCCAGTGTCAGTTTTAAAAGCCTTCATCATACTTTGACATCTGTGCAGATCTTCCAAAAGTCTGGGAAAATTCAATTACTTTTAAAATGAACTAAAAATGCTCTTCTTTACATGTTGAATTGAAATAAAATATTTCCAAAGAAGTAAATGACTTCTGTCTTCTCATATACTGATTAAATAATAAAAGGAGTAGCTCAATTGAAAAGCATAGCATTAAATAGTTTGTTAATAGTTATTCATTTATATTAGGATTTCATTAAAATAAGATAATCATTTTTATTGCTCTAAAAGGGGACATTTTTAATGCCAATCATGTGCTAGGCAATAGGATTTTAGTTTTATGTAGTGCTTACAAAAGCTTCATATTTTAAAGAATGGTATCCCAATTTGTGTAATTTATGCAAGAAACCTAAATCTTGCAGAAGATAGGTTAACAAGCCCAGGTTTAAAAGTACAGTAAGATTTGGGAACCAGTCTATCTGATTGTAAAACATATTTACCCCACTAAATTAGGAGCTTTGGAATACTAAGTTTTTTTCTTACTCCAATAAGTTCTCAAAGGAATAGAAAAGCTGTTTCAAATCTTCAGTTTTTCTGATGTACTTAATAGTGGAAAGGAGGAGGAATTAAAATAAAAGTATTTTCATTTTAAATTTGAAGGGTGAATAGGTATATTCATAAAAGCATATAATTAGTCATAGCCAAGCAGCAAACTCAAGCAAGTATTTTTAATGGTAAAGCATAATTAACAAATTCAGTGTGTGTGTGTGTGTGTGTGTGTGTACACTTCATGGTGTAAAATGATATTTAAAAGACTTAGTAGATTATTTGGCTCAACTCCTTGGTGTGAAATCTAAATATTTAATAAAGAATGAAATCTGACTAGAGATCTTTCTTAAATTGACTGGCCTTAGGAGCAGGAAAGAAATGGAAGAAGAATTCATAAATTTGCAAATTCTTTTTCTCCCACTGTATATTAACCTTGTTTGGTGTTTAACATAAAATATGTTCACTTTATTTTTTTTCCCTTATATAATAGCAATACTATCTTTCCCACCCCACATCTCCTTCCTCCTCTTTTATTCAGTGTCATAATAGACTCTGTGTGTGTGTTTCTATTGAAATGATGCTGCACATCTGATGCTTGTCTCTTAGCTTCTAGTCTTGAACTCTTCTAGAGAATATAGGTTGATTGTATCCTATTTTATTTGCAAATCAGTACTGACTGCCATAGTGATAAAACTAGAGATGCTTAAATAGGAAGCAACAATTGGCTTTTCTTTTGAATAAGTACTTTCTAACTTGATACATAGTTTTATCATTTTTTTGTGGATTGAAGCCTACTAGACTTTGACAATTAATATAACAATCTAAGCAGCAGATGGTTTTAATTTCTGTTACTTGTTGCATATGAAACTTTTGGGGAAAAATGCTGTATTAGTTTTCTATGGTTGCTGCAACAAATTATCATAAATTTAGTAGCTTAATACAAATTTATTATTTTACAATTTTGTAATTGAAAAGTCTCAAACGGATGTCACTGAGCTAAAATCAAGGCATTGGCAGAGCTGCATTCCCTTCTGAAGGATGGAGAAGAGAATTTGTTTCTTTGTTCTTTCTAGCATCTAGAGGCTGCCCACATTCCTTGGCTTATGGCCTTCTTCTCTGTCTTTGAAGCCAAAAACAGTGGGTCCATTTCTTCTCATATTACTCTGCCCTCCTCTTCTGCCTTTCTCTTCCACATTTAAGGAGACTTATAATTACTTTGGTCCCAACTGGAAATAATGTCTACATTTTAAGGTTGAGTGATTAACAACCTTAATTCCATCTGCTGTTTTAGTTTCCCTTTGCTATGTAACATTCGTAAGGTTCTGGGATTAGGACATGGACATCTTTGGGTGGATCATTATTTAGCAGACCACAATTCCTAAAATGGTAAGTTTTTTGTTACTCTCTGTCAGTAACAGTCATTGTTGTTAGAATTAAACTGGTATGACAGTAACATTATTTCACTTAATTCTGGACCTTTCTTGAAGTTTTAAGAGATAACAGAAGTTTATTCACTATAATTTCCTCCTTTGCTTTATTGAGAATGTCTTGGGTTTTTTTGCATTCAAGAGTGTCAAGGGACCTTTCTTATTATCTCACCAGTGTTGACAAATGCTATTTCCTGTTTCCTTTATCAGATTTAAGGGAACACAAATACCATCTATGATTAGTTACTTTAAAAATTTCCCTACATATATGAAGGTTCATAAGAATTTAACTGTAATGTTATGAGAGAGGAAGAGATTTTCTAAAATATTTAGGTTTAGTCACTGAGGCGTCTGTCACATGCAATGCTTCTGAGAATTATTGAACATAGTGTGAAAAAATCCTTTATATTTTGTGTAAAAGCAGAGAAAATTACAAATGTGAATTTGGAATTCTTTAAAACAGTAATAAGATTTACTTGCTTTCTCACAAATTGTCTTAACTAAATGAAGTTGTTTTTCTCATTTATAGCTGTTTCGTTTGATGGCTTTTTAAAATAAATGTATCTACAAGTGTATCTATTATAGCGCTTACAATGTGCTTTTAACTCTGTTTTTCAATTGCTGATAATCGTTTTATCTTATTTAGAAGCTGTGAAAATGTTCTGTTTGTCTTTTCATATGCTTACCTTTTCAAACTTATTTTAATAGGATCGGAAACTCCATGGCACAGCTCAGCAGCTGCTCCAGGACAGCAAGACAAAAATAGAAGTGATACGAATGCAGATTCTTCAGGCAGTCCAGACCAATGAATTGGCTTTTGATAATGGTGATGGAATAGAGATAAATTGTCATGCTTATTATTATGGGCTTATAGTGCTTAATAAATATCATGTAGTAAAGAAGCAGTGGTTCAGAATTAAGGAGGAGGAGGCCTTATGTCTTTGAGTTTTGATGGCTAAAATGGAAGGCTCTTTATTTCAACATTGTATCTATTATTACTTCAGTGTTTATTTACTTAACTAATTTTTCTCTTACATTGTAAGAATTCATTTCTTTTTCATGAGTTTTAATCACTGTATATGAAAATACCAAATAAATGGTTCAATTGCATTTTTTTTCTCCCCCCTCTAGCAAAACCTGTCATAAGTCCTCTTGAACTTCGGATGGAAGAATTAAGGCATCATTTTAGGATAGAATTTGCAGTAGCAGAAGGTGCAAAGAATGTAATGAAATTACTTGGCTCAGGAAAAGTAACAGACAGAAAAGCACTTTCAGAAGTAATTTTAAATAAATATTTTAACTTAATAAATACATTTTTCAAAGAATGTAATTATTTAAATGACAACAATTGTCTTTTCCCTGTTCAAGGCCCAAGCAAGATTTAATGAATCAAGTCAGAAGTTGGACCTTTTAAAGTATTCCTTAGAGCAAAGATTAAATGAACTCCCCAAGAATCACCCCAAAAGCAGTATTATCATTGAGGAGCTTTCACTTGTTGCATCACCAACACTAAGTCCACGTCAAAGTATGATATCTACACAGAACCAATATAGTACACTGTCCAAACCGGCAGCACTAACAGGTAGGTTGCATACATCTCCTAATTGTTTTGGGTGCACTTTTTTTGTGTGTACGTCGGGTCCTGGTTTAATAAATGAATAAAAAGTATGAGTACTTTTAAGAAGTATGCACAGATGTTTAAAATACTGTGATAAGATACACATAGCATAAAATATATTATTTTAGCCATTTAAAAATATACAATTCAGAAGTATTTACTATATTTATGGTGTTGCAAAACTATCACCATCATGTAGTTCCAGAACATTTTCATCATCCCAAAAGGAAACCCTGTACCCATTAAGTAGTTACTCCCCATTCCCACAGCTTCTGGCAGCCACTGTTGGTTTTCTGTCTCTGTAGATTTGTCTATTCTAGATATTTCCTATAAATGGAAGTATATAATTTTTGGCCTCTGTGTTTGACTTCTTTCACTTAGTGTACTGTTCTCAAGGTTTGTCCTTGTAGAATATATCAGTACTTCATTTCTTTTTATGGTAAATAGTTCTCAATTATATGTGGGTATATACTAGGTTTTGTTTATCCATTTATTAATTGATGGACATTTGGGTTGTTTCCACCTTATGACTATTGTGAATAGTGTTCTTATGAACATTTTTGTTCAGGTTTTTGTCTGAACATCTGTTTTCATTTATTTTGGGTGTATACCTAGGAATGTAAGTACCAGGTCATGTGGTAATTTTATGTTTATATTTTTGAGGCATGGTCACCTATTTGCCACAGTGGCTGCAGCATCATTTTATGTTCTTAAGAGCACACATCCTTACCCAACACTTGATATTTTCCTTTTCTTTTGTTTTTTTTTTTTGATTATTGCCATTCTAGTAGGTCCATTACTGAAAGTCAGTTAGTGATGTCTCAGTTATTTTTTGTGCCTATTTCTCCTTTTCATTATGTAAATGTTTGCTTCATGTATTTTTGGGCTCTGCTGTGAAGTGCACTTATGTTTATAATTTTTATATCTTCTTGATGGATTGACTCTTCTATCAAAATATAATGTCCTGTTTTATCTCCTGTAAGAATCTTGAATTGAAGGTCTATTTTGTCTGATATTCGTGTAGCTCCCTCAACTGTCTTTTCCTTATTACTATTTGCACTGAATATCTTTTTCTGCCCTTTCACTTTTTTCCAGCTCTTTAAAAATGTGATTTCATCTTCTTGTTTCTATTTTCCTATTATAAAAAGCTGTATTTTTTTTTTATCAATATATCTCTTCATGCAATGTTCTTTATTACCATTGGCTTCAAATAACATGGAATTATATTCACTTTTCTTTTTTTTTTTTTTCCTCTCTGCTCCTATGACTGGGTGCTTTTAATTTACCTGTCTTTAAGTTTGCCAGTTCTTCTGCCTGCTCAACTCTATTGCAATTTTCTAGTAAATTTTAAAAATTTTAGTATTGTGCTTTCATTTGGTTCTTATTGATAAATTCTATGTCTTCATTAATATTCTCTATTTGTTAAAACACCATTCTCCTTTCTTTCGTTTAGTTTTGGTTTTGGTTTTGTTCTTGTTTTGTTTTGTAGGTCCTTGACAATATGTAAGACAGTTGATATGAAGTCCTTGTCTAATAGATCCAGTGTCTTGGTTTCATCAGTTTCCATTAATTTCTGCCTTTCTTGTCAATTAGCCATACTCTTTTTTTTTTTTTTAATTTATTTTTGAGAGAGACAGAGACAGAATGCAAGCAGGGGAGGGTAGAGAGAGTGAAGGGGAGACACAGAATCCAAAACAGGCTCCAGGCTCTGAGCTGTCAGCACAGAGCCCGACGTGGGGCTCGAACTCACGGACCGCGAGATCATGACCTGAGCCAAAGTCGGACGCTTAACCGACTGAGCTACCCAGGCACCCCAGCCATACTCCTTATTTTCCAGGTTGCATCTTAATTTTTGATTGAAAACTGGATATTGTGAATATTATAATGTGTAACTCTGGAAGACACTCCCTTTCTCTAGAATTTCTTGTTGTTTGTGTGGGATATAGTTTTTTAGGGGCTTTTATAAATGATTTTGTAAACACTGTAGTTGTTGTCATGTATGGTCACTGAAGTCTTTATTAAGACTAGTGGTCAGCTAGTAATTTAACAGACATTTCTTTTCATGCATGCAGGCAGAAAGAAAAAAAATTGCCTGTCTTTGTAGCTGGGCTCGTGTTTGTGTGTTGGGGGCATACCCCCAACAGTCACCCAGGCATCTTACAACTCTGCCTTTGCTGGCACAAAACTTGAAGATCAGCCAGATGTGAGAACTTAGGACTTTCTCAGGCCTTTTCTGACGATGCCTCCTTTTCTCTCTAGCCTTCTAGTTTCTCAGTGGAAATACTTACTGCAAAGCCCTTATTCCCCAAAACATCCCACTCCTTATGTTCTCCAAGAGTCTTTGGGATATCTTGTTTGTCCCAATTGATATCTTTTGCCTCAGGTTGCAATGACTGGTTTATTTGCCTTTAAATGCCTTCCACTTAGCTATTTCTCTGCCCTGAGAGATTTCCTAGTAAGGCAAAAAACAATTTTTTTTAAGGCACGCTTTTGTGTTAGTTCATCAGAGAGCCCTCAGTTCATTCAAAGCAGGCAATCACACTTCCTTGAGAATGAGGTCTTCTTTTCCAACTGCTGTCTTGAAAATTATCAACAAACCATGTGGGTAGAAGGAAGATGAGGCAAGGGTAAGTTAAAGTGCTACAGAGTCTCCTATTGAGTACTTACTGTGTTTTTGTTAAGTAAGCATTTGCTTGGTTGCAGTAAACCTTTGACTATCTTCCACATTTCTCATACACTTGATTCTAACAGTTTTTGCTAATTTTTGGTTGTTTTGTTTGTTTCCTGTGTTTCTGTGGAGAAATTGCTTTAGGACCTTGTTGCCCCACCGTTTTCTCTATCAGCTACAAAGGTTTTTATGGTCCATGTGATTATGACATTTTTGTTACATTGACTTCTCACCCCTGGAAATTCTTAAATTACCATATGAATGTGAATGTCAACAAGGGCTTTACTTTAATAATGTCATTGAGTATTTTGAAGATGTGAAAGTGTTCTTCAGAATTGCGTAGCATGCTATCACATTCTGGTAGCTTTGGGTATCATTAATCAGTTTTATGTCAGACTTCTATATTAAAACTTGAAGGACAAATTTATAGTTAAACTGTGCTGTTGCCACTAATAGGATCAGTCTAAACCTGCAGTTACCAAATTGAGTTTCTAAATCTGAGGTATCCTGGGATGCCAGAATGAATAAACAGAGTACAACAGGATATTTTAACTTTTTCGAGGGAAGCCCTCAAAGTAAAGTGTTACTTCACGTCCTACAGTCACCTTAAACTACTAGCTCAAAGTAGTTATAGTTTTAGCAGGAGATGGTGCTTCGAGTGAAGTCATAAATGTTGATGAAACAGGGTTTTCCTGCATTGCTGTGATATAGTAAATACCATGTGAAAATCAACATGGAGTAGAAAAGAAGGTGGTGGTTTCCAGTGTAATTCCAGAGTTTGAGAAGTTGTACAGTGCTCAGTGTAAACATCCCATTAGGAAATAAGTATGGTTATTTACGAGTGAAATAAGATTACCTTTTCTTTCAAGTTATGTGTATTGTTTTTATAGTTATTAATTGATTACAATATTCTATGAAACAGAACTGTTAGGTATCTTTCAGACTAGGAGCACAGTGAAAAAATTGGTACATTAGGGTACCATGAAACAAGAAAGCTTGGGAATCTTTGGTCAGAATGCTCCATTTTATTTTAAATGTTTTAAATATTTATTAAAGTGTTTATCATTCTAGTCACATCTTCTGTAACTCCTATTATGAATTTTCTATCACAGTTAAACTGGTTTGTGCGCAGTCCCTGTTTAATATCTGCCTTGTTATCCATCTTCTTACTGTATTTCTTAAAATCAAAACTGGAATATAGACCTGTGAAGAACAAAGACTTTGTTGTCTGCCTACATGTAATTCTAGCCCCTAGCACAGGATATTTATAGTTTCAGGAGAAACTTGGTAAAGATTATTTGACAATAAGGAAGGCACTGCACTTAAGTTTTGCCATTGTATGACTCAGTGCTGAATGCATTAATAATATTTTAGAATTTTTGAATGATTCATTGATTAAAATATGGTTGTCAAATATTTGGAAATCAACAATATTTCTAGAAAACTAATAAAGCCATGTTTTAGAAAACACCTGATACAGCTGGAATTATTTTTCCCTTTCTATTCTTGTTGACTTCTCTCCCCAACTCTAACCTCTTCCATTCTCTTTTCCTGTTCTTCATTGCCTTACTGAACTTTATTCAAAGTGATGTAAATTGTCAGCATAAAGGGAAGTATCTTACAGTTCTTAAGACATTTTGGTGTTTTTTTTTAATTTTTTTTTATGTTTATTTTTGAGAGAGAGAGACAGAGTGCAAGCAGGCGAGGGGCAGAGAGAGAGGGAGACACAGAATCCAAAGCAGGCTCCCCAGGCTCTGAGATGTCAGCACAGAGCCTGACGCGGGACTCGAACTCACGAACCGCGAGATCATGACCTGAGCCGAAGTCAGACACTTAACTGACTGAGCCACCCAGACACCCCAAGACATTTTGGTTTTTAAAAATATTATTTTAAATTCCTACTGAACCTTTTAATGAATTCATGTTGAACCTTAAGCTAAAGACAGAGTAACTAGAAAGAGAAATACTATTGGTCTTAATAAAGGATTAGACACAATGAAGAATTATATTGGATAAGTAGTAGGAACATTTACCCTCCTGAGTTTTTCACTACATGCTATTTGTGGTTTGTCTCCTTTATATTCTGATTTCTTTTGTGGTTGTATGAATAAAAATTGAAATTTGCAAATTTGGTGCTACTTTGAACTAAGGTATAATTGAATTTTTGGTCTACATTTTGAGACTTTTACTTGTTTTTATGAAAGAAGATACCTTCATTACTCAGTTGTACCAAGATGAAATACTGAATTAGTAAAATGGATATAAAATAGTTTTTTCAGAACATTAAAAAAAAAAACACATTTACTTGTTCTAATGGAATTCATAGCTACTGCTTATGAATACAGACATTTACTTCTTGGATTGCTTGTTTTAAAAATTTCATATTGTGGGTTATAAAAGTAAAATATTTTAAAGTATTTCTAATATGGTTACACACAATTGCAATTGTGTCACCTCATAAAGGAAAGAAACTTCTAGATGCTTACTAAAGTTCTTAAATCCCTCCAGGTTTCTTTTTCCTAAATGAAAGCAGGTGCTGAGCATTGTCATCTCCTAATATATTGAAATTACTAAAATATTTAATAAGCTACCAGGGTTTGAAGTAGTGACCAGATGTTTTCAGTTTCCCCAGGATGACTTTTACAGCTAAACATTTACAATGGAAATGAGCTAAGTTTGCCAGTTTAACAACAAAAAAGGAAATAAAACACACAAACACAACAAGTTGTTTCTTTTGAATTAAAATTAAAATAATATCTATTTAATCTGTTTTAGCACTTTATAGTTACAGAATATTTCCATAGCCTAACCAACATAAAAATTGAAGCTTCCCCTCCAACTTTAGTAACTTTATTGAGACATAATTTATATACCATAGAATTCACACACTTGAAGAATACAGTTTTAGGGCACCTGGGTGGCTCAGTCGGTTAAGCATCCGACTTCAGCCCAGGTCATGATCTCACAGTTCGTGGGTTCGAGCCCCTCGTCGGGGTCTGTCCTGACAGCTCAGAGCCTGGAGCCTGCTTCTGATTCTGTGTCTCCTTCTCTCTCTGCTCCTCCCCCATTCATGCTCTCTGTCTCTCAAAAATAAATAAAAGTTAAAAAAAATTTTTTTTTTGTTAAGAATATAGTTTTAGAACTTTAAAAGAATGTTTTAATGTTTATTTTTGAGAGGGGCATAGAAACAGAGTACGAGTGGGGGAGGGGCAGAGACAACTGAATGACCCAGGCGCCCCTAGTTTTAGGATTTTTAGGAAATGTATATAGTTGTGCCACCATCATCAACATCCAGTTTTATTTGAAGTGTATAACTTGAAGATTTTGTCATAAATTTTGTTGTGAAACCATCACAACAATCAAGATAATTAATATATCCATTATCCCAAAAGTGTCCTTGTGTGCCTCTGTGTAATCCCTCTTTCCTGCTCTTCTCATGCTCTCCTTACCCACATCTGACCCCAGGCAATCACTGACCTATTTCTGTCACTTGCTATTAGTTTACATTTTGTAGAATTTTCTATAGGTGGAATCATTCAGTATATACTGTTTTCTTTGGGAAGAGAAGGATTTCTGACCTTTTTCACTCTGAATAACTATTTTAATATTCATCTATGTTGTGTCTATCAGTAGTTCCTTTCTGTTACTAATAGCATTCAGTTGTATGGATAGTCCATAATTTGTTTATCCATTCACCTGCAACTGATATTTGAGTTGTTTCCACTTTGTATTTTTTCCAAATATAGCTAGTAATAACATCCTTATGCAGTTTTTGTGTAAATGTAGATTTCACTTGGGTAAATACTTAGGAATGATATGGCTGGATCATGGTAGTCTGCTGAAAATGGATTCTTTACCCATTTTTAAATCTGAAAAGTCTTCATTTTTGAAAGATATTTTCAGTGGGTCTAGAATTCTAAGTTCACAGTTTATTTGCTTGTTCATTTTCTCAGTACATTAAAATTGTTGCTTATGTGTCTTGCTTTTCATTGTTTCTTATGAGAAATCCACTGTGATCCTAATCTTTGTATGTAACGTATCTTTTTTCCTCTGGCTGTTTTTAATATTTTCTCTGTATTACTTGTTTTGAGAAATTTTATTATCGTGTGCTTTCATGTGATTTACTTATTGCTCTTTTGCTTGGTGTTTTTGAAATTCTTGGATACTTACTGGGTTTATAGTTTTCATCAAATTTGGAAATTTTTCAGCCATTATTTTTTCAAATATATTTCTGTCCCAATTGTCTCTGCTCTTCATCAGGGACTTAGTTGTACACATATTGGGCCACTTGAAGTTAAACTTAGTTTATATATGCGCTGGTTTTTTGTGTTGTTGTTGTTGTGTTTTTTACCCCTCAAGTCTTTCCTTTCTCTTATTTTTTTTTTTTTTTTTTTTTTTTTTTTTTTACCATTTCTACTGCTTTAGCTTCAAGTTCACTAGCTTTTCTTTTGCGATGTATAATCTGCCACTAATCTCATCCCAGTATATTTTTCCTAAAGTCTCTAACATGGTAGTTTTATGTGTGGGATTTTGTTTGGGGTCTTTTTGATTTCTTGCATGTCTCTATTCAAGTTTTTGAACAGATGGACTATAATTATGATCACTGTGTGAATGTGTTCATGTCATTTTTGGATTGATTTTCATTTGGTTTCTTTTTTTCTTACTATGTTTCTTACTTTTCTGTTTATCTGTTTTCCTGGTATAATAGTCAGAATTTCAAGAATGACCCTTGGAACCCCTGTCCTGTGAATACGATGAGACATCATTCCTGTGATAATACTATGTTATATGGAAAAGGGGATTTTGCCTGTGTGACTAACGTTATTAATCAGTTGGCTTTGAGTTAATATAAAGGGCAGTTATCTGGGCTGGTGTAATATGATCACATGAACCCCCTAAAAGCAGAGAATTTTCTCTGGCCAGTGGCAGAAGGGGAAGAATAATCTGAATCATGAAAAAGATTGTATGTGCCATTGCTGGCTTGAAGATAGAGGGGGCCAGCATGTAGTGAGGAATTCACGCGGCCTTTAGAACTTGAAAACAACCCTTGGCCATCAGCTAGCAAGGAAATAGGGACCCCAATCCTATGTCTGCTAGAAACTGGAGGCTGCCAACAACCTGAATGATCTTGGAAGCAGATTCTTCAAATCTTCCAGATAAGAGCCCAGCCTGGCAGATATGAGGATTTCAGCCTTGTGAGATTTCTAACAGAGAGTACAGACAACTCACCCAGACTCTGACCTACAGAACTGTGAGATAATAAATGGGTGTTGTTCTAGGCCACTAAATTTGTGGTAATTGGTAATCCAGCAACAGAAAACAAATATGCCTGGTAGTCTCTGATTAGATTGCTAGACATTGTGAGTTTTAGCTTTTGGGTGCTGGATATTTTTGTATTCCTATAAATATTCTTGAGCTTTGTTCTAGGTCACAGTTAAGTTACCTGTATTGCTTTGAAGCAATACCTGTATTGCTTTTAAACAATACCGGGTATTGCTTTTAAGATTTGTTATACAGACCAGAACATCATTTAACGTAGGAGTAATTATTCTCTACTACTGGGGCAAGACTGAATACTTGATTAGGGGAACACTCTGCACATCTTAGTTCTGTCTCTGGACAGCTGTTGTCTATCTTTTACTCTGCCTGTGAATTCTAGCCACCTTGATCAGTTCTGTGTCATACTCTCCGGTCCATTTCCTTCACACAGGTAGTCCACTTGGTTGCACCTGAGTTTCCCCTCCCTGCACTATGTCCTAGGTATATTCCAGGCAGTAAACTCAAGCAGTCTTAGGGTTCATCTCATTTGTTTGCCATCTCTTGGGGATCAGTGTTCTTCATTTCCTGACCTCCAATGTCTTTAACACTTTTTTCACGTATTTTGTTTGATTTTTTTTTTTTTTTTTTTAGAGTTGGGTATAAATCCAGGCCTTTTTACTTTCGAGTTCAGCTTTAATTATTTAAGTTCATTGGGACCAGGAAATATCCCTAAATGTTATATATAGGAGTACTTAAATAACTCCTAAAATGTTATTCTCTGTGCATTATCTAAAATTTTAATACTATAGCACCATTTCTAACTTCTGGTATACTAAATCTAGCCCAAATGATGACAAACCGTATCTTTAGATAGCCTTAGAGTTACTCATTTTCATTTGAACACCTTCAGTATTTATTTGCCTAAGGAAATCAGAATTATGCTTAGATAATTATAGTCAATTATTTGACTCATTACACTATTAGAAAGTTAATATTATTTTACATCTCAAATAGAACAGGAAACCCATTTATTTATACAAAAAAACCCTGTAAAGTCTTTTTCTGTATTAACTACGTAACTACTAAACATGGCTAGCTGCTTTTCATGTAGTCAGATTTCCTTGTTTCTAATTTCTGTATGTTTATGTTGATATTTGGCTTTGTTTTCCCTCCCACATGGTCTATCCACATAATTTTGTAATTCTTCCATGTAATTATATAAATGAGTATTCAGACATAGAAGAAGTTTATGTAACCTCTTTTAGAACAAGTTTTTGGACAGCTATTGGAAGGCGCTGTTCTTTCCATAAAATTTCTTATAGTTTTATTAAGAATTTTCAATAGGTTTCTCTAATTAAAACAGGAAGGATGATTAGTTACCTCACAGATCCTCTGGGAGAAGAGATTTTGTTATTTTAGCAGATCTCTCCCCATCCTTTCTGAATAGGTAACAAAGACATAGTTCTATATATTAAAAATTGATGTTCTTATTTGATATTTGTTCATGCTGATAGGTACTTTGGAAGTTCGTCTCATGGGCTGTCAAGATATTCTAGAGAATGTCCCTGGACGGTCAAAAGCAACATCGGTTGCACTACCTGGTTGGAGTCCAAGTGAAACCAGATCATCTTTCATGAGCAGAACAAGTAAAAGTAAAAGTGGAAGTAGTCGAAATCTCCTAAAAACCGACGACTTGTCCAGTTCAGTAACCAAATTTTTAAAAAAATCGTATAACAAATTAAAGGGCCTATACAAAGAACTTAACAATGCAGCTAGCAATGGGAAAGAGCCAAAGTTGAACAAAAAGCTTTATGTTCTGACTTCTATAATTTAACTTTAAAATACCGAAAGCTATACTGACAGGAAACAAAGGCAACCAAATTTATTGAAATTATGTTAGAAAACTGAATGACACGTAACATTAATTCTTTTGGAAGAATGAAATGCTCAGGATCAATCTATGCCAAACTGAAAGTGTTCGGAGGCTCTGAGTCTTGTCACATCTTTATCTTTTAATGACATCGTGACACTTCTCAATCTTGATAACTAACCACAGGACCAAACGTGTTTACTAGTAGTGGCTCAGTTAGCAAACAAATGGGGGAATAGGTGGAAGTGGTAAGAGCAATATGCAATAGGTTTATGAAGCACTTTGCAGATGTTCTAAAATGTAATTATAAACTATGATATAAAGGTAGCACTGGGGGCGGGGAAGGCCTGTGACAGTTAAACCTACTACAGAGTACAGAGGTGCATATGTCAGTGTCTTCCTTCATCTAGAAAGGGATTTTAGGGAAAGTGTGGAAACAAAAATTGTCTAAGGTGACAAACTCTACAAATAGAAGTGTAGAGGGAGAAAACTGAATGATGACTGTTGATATACAAACATACAAAATAGACAGCATTTGATCTCTGTGTTTTTGTCAAACACAGAGGATAATTTGGGAGCATCTGGTAGAAGTATGTGTACATGTAAAAGTAGCCATTTAAGATTCAAAAGCTTCAGTATTAAGAAAAATCTTACTTTTAAAGGCTCATGAGACTTTTGTTCCTATTAAACAGTGATGCTTCTATTTTAAAGTTTTAAAATATTTAAGCAAGTTTATAAATTGTAATTACAGATGATGTCTGTGCGGTTTTGAAGCTAGATAATACTGTGGTTGGTCAGACGAGCTGGAAACCCATTTCCAATCAGTCATGGGACCAGAAGTTTACACTGGAACTGGACAGGGTAAGAGGAAAAACATTTTACTTAAATTTTCATTATATTTATAATTCATTTTGAATGTAAATTTTATGTCTTTGAAGACTTTGAAAAGTTTTATTTTTTTAATGCTTATTCATTTATTTTAGAGAGAGGGTGTGAGCGAGTGGGGAGGGGCAGAGAGACAGGGAGACGGAGAATCCCAGGCAAGCTCCGCAGCTGTCAGTGCAGAGCCCAGTGTGGGGACTCAGACTTACTAACTGTGAGCTCATGACCTGAGCCAACAATCAAGAGTCAGACGCTTAACTGACTAGCTACCCAGGCACCCCTGGAAAGCTTTATTTTTAACACAATAAAAGAAGAACCTAGGGGTTTTTTTTTTGATGTTTCTCATCTGGTGAGTTGTATAAAAGCCTGCATTAAGACAGAGGTGAACATCAGAGTGCTGCAGTAGCTTTCGCTTCTGCAGTGATTTGAATGTACATTTTGTATTAACATAAAAGACAACCAAGTGAGAGCTAGTATTGAAATATATTTACTTTAGTGATGTACTCTAAAAATGAAGGTGATTCTTCTGATTCACCATTTGTAGGTTATACTACTAAAGCTGGATTTGAAATGAGCTAATGTGCTCAGTTACCCAGGCTTCCATGTGTCTCAGTGGCTTTCATGAATGACATGAATGGCTGGAATATGATACGTAGCTGTAGAATCCGGAGGTAAAGCTGGTCCACACTGGATTCAGATCCATGGTGGTGACTTTATTACTCAGATTCTAATCCATCCACTGGGGTGTGGGAAGAAAATAATACAACTTAATCTTATCTAAAGAATAAGAAAGATAGCAAACTTTTTATCATTTAGTATTTAGACTGATGATACATATGTCATTTTAAAAATTACATTTATTAGTGAAAGCAGATTTACAGTGCTTGATGATGTGAGGTGGTGGTTTTACTATTCTAGCCTCTACTTAAAAAATTTTTTTTCCAATTTATTTTTTTTCTTTCCTCATGGCCAGCATCCTAATCACATCCTCATCACTGCTTTTCCTGCTTCAAAAAATGTTTTATGTGCTTAAACTTTATGTATACCAGATTTCTTAGCTTTAATACGACCTACCTCACTGAGATGTGTGAAGATTAAATCCATGTAAAAATCATTGAAAGTGGTAAGAACTTGATTAATGTTCTTACAAAACATTAAATAAAAAGAATAAAAAGTAATTTACTAAGCTCCATGTGTCTAAATACCAAACTGATTTTCAAAGAATACTACCTTCATCTTGGCATTCATTCTCTCATTTATGATCCTTCATTTATTTTAAAATTATTATGAAAGTATTTACTTAATCAACAAATATAATTCATTGATATCTACTGTATTCCTGGCACTTCGGGTAGATTAGCAATGAACGACATAAACAAGGTCTTGCAGGTTTCCTCAAGGAACTTCTACTTCATTGGCTTTCAGTACATACCTGACTTTTTAGCATCACATCTGAAAGTGTGTAAGAGTCTACCACCTCATTTCCCAAATGTACCTTTATTTTGATGATTTCATTTAAAATGATATTAAGGTCTTAGAATGCTGGGCTTGAGGTGTTTATACTTGTTGGTGTCGGAGACGGGATGGGAGACACGTAATGGAAAAGTTGATCTTGGAATTTGTATGAAGAATGAATTTGAGGGAGGAGGAACTAAAGGCAAGCAATTTGGCAGGAGGCTACTCCAGTGCTACAACTGTAAGATCAGGAGAACTTGAAGTAAAACTTGGCAGTAGGAATAGAAAAAAATACATGCAGGAAAAAATAATATGAGTCAGTAACTAATTGGATTGGAGTACAAAGGAAGGGATTTGTCTATAGTTTGCAAAGCAAATTATGCCACAATCATTAGAAAAAATCTATATTGGAGGGGGATGGGTTCTATACCTAGTCTCTTAGCAATTAAATAAAGATGTGGAAGGTAGAGGTCAGGGCTGGATAGGTGGATTTGGAGATCATCTAATTAGACGTCATAGTGAATGTCATCCAAGTGGGTAAGATCAGTCTTTTCATTTCACAAATATTTATTTAACATTTCATATGTACCAGGGTTTTTACTAGGTTCTAGATTTACGGAGATGTACGTATTGCTGTAACAGAACTCTTAAGCTTAATAATCACTGATTCTCTATTCTGTGCCAAGCACCATTCTAGATGCTGGTAATGATTGATCAAAAGTCCAAAGTCCGTATACTTAAGGACCTTATATTCTAATGAGGGAAGATAAATAGGAAACAACTTTTAAAAACTACAAGGATAGGGAAAGAAGGAAGTAGGGTGGTATAATGAGGGGGTAGCAGCCACTGTAGATAGAGTAGTTAGGGGATCTCTTTGAGGATGCTACATTTGACCTGAGAGACCTGATGTGGGAAAATTTTCCAGACTTTTAAAGATCCAGGTAGAGTGTTTCCAGCAGAGGAGACAAAGTATACAACCCCTTGAGGTAGGAGAGAACCTGATATGTTGTAAGAATAAAAATTGTGGGGCGCCTGGGTGGCTTGGTCGGTTAAGCGTCCGACTTCGGCTCAGGTCATGATCTCACAGTCCGTGAGTTCGAGCCCCGCATCGGGCTCTGTGCTGACAGCTCAGAGCCTGGAGCCTGCTTCCGATTCTGTGTCTCCCTCTCTCTCTGACCCTCCCCCGCTCATGCTCTGTCTCTGTCTCAAAAATAAATAAACGTTAAAAAAAAAAAATTAAAAAAAAAAATTGTGAGACAGAAGATCAGTGTAAAGTAGATGATGTAGGTAGATGCCAGATCTCTAGGGTCTTCGTAGACTAAGAATTGGGAGACTGTTGAAGGGCTTTTAATAGGGGAGTTGGCATCATTTGATTTACCTATGGTAAATGATCTGATAGAAGTAAGTACCATGCACCATAGAAGCTAATAGAAGAGTTATTAACACAAAGTGGGAAAAACTTTATAAACACAGAAAACAAAAATCTCATAATCAAATCTTAAGCCGTATCCCAAAGGTAGGAGGAGAAAGAAGGTTTGCCCAAAAAGAAATAAAAAACTTTGAGTTGGCGAGGGGGGGGAAACAAAAACAATAAAGTTTGAGTTGAGCCAGATCATACCTTAGAGAAGCATTATTAAAACTTATCCAGTGAATAATTGCAGGAATGGTGAGATGATGAAAATCCTGTTACATGTGGAACAATTGAAAAAAAATGGGATTTTTAAAAGTCTATTAAAGAAGAATTTTAACAAAGATTTGATAACTGTCTTTGAAGTTAAAGGGAGGAACATGTGGGAAAAAAATTAGGGTAAGGATAGCAATGAGATTTCAGTTTGTATATGTTTATTCTAATCAATAGTGACTTTCCTAGAGCTCACTGTTAAGGTCTACTAGATGGGTCTTTCAACTCTGATATTTTCTCTTTCAGGGTAGAAGAACCAGCATTGTTACATGCTATAAATTAGCTGTTTAAATAGACCAATATAATTCAGTCAAGCCCACTAAGAGGGAATAAAAGTTGAGGTTGTTAGTATAAATAGATGCTGTTTCTATGTCTTATTATATTTGTATCTTTTTGTAAACCGTGTGAATACATATAAATCTTTATGGCCATAAAATGTTTCTTTCACTTTCATTTTTAATGTGAATAGATTTGCTATAATGAAGCCAGGCAAAATAGGTTCATTGTCCATCTGCTACTTACTAGCTTTTGATAGTAGACAAAGTACATAACCTTACTACTGGGCATTTGTTTCACCATCCCTAAAATGGGGATAAAATATACAGTTGACCTTTGAACAACACAGGTTTGAACTGTGCAGGTCCACTTAATACATAGATATTTTATAGTAAATTACTATGAATGTATTTTCTCCTCCTTGTATGTTCTTAATAACATTGTTTTCTCTAGCCTACTTTACTGTGAGAATACAGTATATTATACATATAACATATAAAATACATATTAGTTGACTGTTTATGTTATCAGTAAGGTTTTCAGTCAACAGTAGCAAAGTAGTAAAGTTTGGGGGAACCAAAAATTGTACTAAAATTTTTCACTGTGCAGGGGTTGGTGCCTTTACCGTTGTGTTGTTCAAGGGTCAACTGTAATCTTTACAGGACAGTTAGGAAGAAAAACTGAGGTAGTGTATATAAAATCCCTTGTGTTGCTTGTCTCATTTTAGCCACTCGATGGCATTAGTTTTTTCCTTAGCCATAGGCTTTGATGTGTGGGTGGCTATGAATTTAAGTATAACAGAAGAGCATGGTAGGTAATGGGGAATTAATTGGTGCAGTGTCTCTTTCATTTCAGAGCCTATTGAAAGTAATTATAGGATTTTTTATGAGTGATATGATCAAAATGAAACTCAAAGAGAATTATTGTTAGAAAACAGCTGGTTAGAAGATTTCTCTTGTCACCATGTTTTTGCATTACAGAGTTTAATATTTAAAATAGAACTTGGGGCGCCTGGGTGGCGCAGTCGGTTAAGCGTCCGACTTCAGCCAGGTCACGATCTCGCGGTCTGTGAGTTCGAGCCCCGCGTCAGGCTCTGGGCTGATGGCTCAGAGCCTGGAGCCTGTTTCCGATTCTGTGTCTCCCTCTCTCTCTGCCCCTCCCCCGTTCATGCTCTGTCTCTCTTTGTCCCAAAAATAAATAAAAAACGTTGAAAAAAAAAAAATTTTAAATAGAACTTAAAAGTAGTAAGTATATACATACTTACACAAATATAAAATAGAACTCAAAAGTTATCATCATGTTATAGTTAAGGAAACTGAGCACCAGAGTAGTTAAATATTAATAAATTTCAGAGCTGCTACTAGACCTTAGTGCCCTTCAAAATGGATGCTCTTTCCTCTATGGCAATTTGAATGAGATAGGTAACAGTCACACAGAGGAGGAAATGACAGAAGATGATGAAAACCTGAAAGAAAGAAAATAATTAAAAATTACCCAGACTACAAGCTTAGAAAACTACAAAGACTGATAACTTTTGATTGGTTGTTTTTTATGTGAAGTTGTGATCTTCACCTAAAGTTGTTTTTTGTTGTTGTTGTTGTTTTGGGGGGTTTTTTTTTCATTACTTCAAACATTCTTCCCACTTGGGAGCAGTACTCCCTTTGAAAGTTTGAAGACAATGCGTGACTAAGAAAAGCTATTCATCCCAGAGGCTAACTAGAGCTTCTAGGCTCCTGATAGGCATGTTACTTTTCCCTAATTTGATTATAAACTTCTCTTTGGCAGAGACTACATTCGTTATCATGATAACTACTTGTGTTTTACTTTTTCATGTGCTTTTTACCCTTTTACTTTATCCCTTATATTTATAGAATATTTATTTGTGGAAAATGTTTATTGAAATATTTATAGAAAATGTTATTTTAAACTGTCTGACGTGTCCATGCCTAGCATTTTGCCTCAAATGTCAAGTTTCTTTTCTATGGGATTCTGGAACTAAGTTATACTATTTCTGTCCTTTTCAAGACACAAAGATTTGTAGATCTTTTTGGAGTTGTAAGATACTCTGGAAATGAACTAGACCTACAATAATCTAAAAAAGCCCAAATTATGTTCCTGGGAGGTCAGGGCTCTGTAGAATTGTCTTAGGAGGCAACACGGAGACTTTTTTGTTTTGTTCTGGGTAAGATATCATTTGGAATTTGCCACTTAAGAAAAATAAGCTTTGAAAATTGCTGATATAATTCAGCCCCTTCAGCCCCCTCATTTTACAAATTACTAAGGAAATTACGGCCTAAGGATAAAATAACTAGCCTGAGGTATAATCCAGGATTCTTTTTTTTTTTTTTTTTTTTTTTTTAATTTTTACTGAAGTATGGTTGACACAGTGTTACATTATTTTCAGGTGTACAACTTAGTGACTCAACAAATCTGCAAGTAATTGTTCTGCTTACCACAAGTCCAGCTACTTTGTCACCATACAACACTATTATACCACTGATTATATTCCCTATGCTTTTTTATCCTTTATCCCTGTGACTTACTCATTCCATAACTAGAAGCCTGTATCTCCCACTCCCCGTCCCTGTGGCAACCACCAGTTTTTTCTCTGTTTTTATGGGTCAGTTTTTGCTTTTCATAATAATCCAGGATTATTATTTTTTTTTTTATTACGTAATCCATTTCACAACACTGAGATCAAGATTCACATGCTCCACCGACTGAGCCAACCAGGTGCCCCAATAATCTAGGATTTATAATGAAGTCTCCTGACTGATAGTTCTGTGTTCTTTCCATTCTTATCAGATTACCCTTTTTATATTTTCTTATAAAATTTGATCCTTATTAATGTTTATTGTAAATGCAATAACCATGTAATTTCTCATTTTCTCTGAATTCTTTCGGTCCTCCTGGGGGAACAAGCCATACAATAGGAATACAAAGACATTTTAATTTCTTCTGTGTAAGAGCTGGCTGTTTTGAGCATATTGTTTAGGCTGAGATGCTGTTTTTTTAACTTAAAATGGACAAGGACCCTGACTGGCTCAGTTGACTTGATCTCAGTGTTGTGAGTTCAAAACCCATTTGGGGCATAGAACCTACTTAATTAAAAAAAAGTTGAAACTACAAAAATACTGACCCTTTTTACCTCTTCCAAATTCTATTAAATGACACATCATACTCTCCTCTGAGGCTTTGAATCCTCTGAGACAGTGAATTATGTATACAGTCTACATTTTTTTCTTTTTTTTCTTTTTTTCCATCTTTGACGTCTCTTAATCACCCGACACGCTCCAGTATTCCTTAAGAGCTTTGGTTCTTCAGTTCAGCATCATTATGGGGCATTAAAAACAAAAACAAAAAAAACTACATACGTGTACAACCCATTTAACAGTATTATTTCAAACTTCTTTGAATACCTCAGCCACAGTGTACCTTTACTGCTTGTCATTTTAGCAATGAATTGAGCAATGAAATCTTAAATTTGATATGTCACACTTTTACCAAATCTTTTATTTCCCTAAATGAGATAAAGAACCTAGATTAATGACTATGCAGATAATGATTATGCAGTAAATGATAGCTTAAATTATTGTTACTCCTCTGGTCTCTTCTGTATTACCACAGAACTAGATATTTGATCAAATCTTTTCATATCCTTAATTCTTCAGGAAGAGGCTGAAGAAGGGGCCATCAGCCCCTTACAAATTTCATGTTCTTTTCTCTGTACCCTAAAACCAATGTTACCCTGAACCATTCCCTTACTGATGCTCCCACATCAAGCAGCCTTTAATCTTATCTTTATATCAGACCTGTCTTGGAAACCCCCAACAGCAAATCAGTCCTACCATCTGTCTTTTCTGCTTTAATCTACTGAATGCTGCTGAAATATTAATCATACCTATTATTATAAATTTTAGTTTCTGACTTCAGCTGGGCTTGTAAATGTTGTCCTGCATTTCAGATCTTTATCCCCTTATCAGGAGCTTTTCTTTCACCTATCTCTTCCAGTCTTCTATCCCACCTCAGACCTCTTTGTTTCCATTTTATACATAAGATTAAGATCATTAGGGTGCAGCTTCCTCAGATTCCTCCTATCACCTGCAAATATTTCTGTATCTTCCTCATTGGTTTTAGAGAAAGAGGTCTCTTTCCACCCTGTAAGAGCCTATAAGCATCCAATTTGTCCTCCAATTTCCATTCTTTCTCATCTCCTAAACCTGTTCCATCAGTTACTCTGTCACCAGTATTTTTTTTACCTCCTTGCTTCTCACCTCTGATCCTTACTGCATATGTTCACATTTCCTTCCATTAAAAAAAAAAAAAAAAAAATTGTTTTGCTTCTTCATAGCTATATTGACAGGACTCTCTCTTATAGACGAGATTCTTGAAGTAGTAGTTTGTGCTCACAATCTGTTCTTCCTCATCCTATCGTTCATTACACATTACACTAAAACTTCTGTACGAGGTTCTGAACCACGCACATTACATGTAGTATCATTTAATCCTCACGGTAATCTTACATGTATAATTATTATCACTGTTTTGGGGATTACTGAGGTTCCAAAAGGTAAATAACTTTGCCACACGGCTGGAAAGCAGTGGTTCTGGGAATCATCACAAGAATCTTATATCAAAGCCAGGTCTTACCTGAAACCAATATGTTCTTTTAAATAGTGGACTAACTTGTCTCTTTGTTTCCAATATAGATTTTCTTAATTACATACCACAATATTAATAATAAAAGCTGACATTTACTGAACACTATGTGCTGAGCTTGTATTAACTCTTTTAATTTTCACACAACCCTAGGAGGTTGATACTATTATTATACATATTTTGCAGATAAGCAAAATGAGGCTCAAAAAGGCTAAGTAAATAACTTGCCCAAGGTCACAAAACTGGTAAGTGGTATAGAGCTAAGATTTTAACCTATTTTTTTCTACAGAAATTTATTAAGAATGCAGCACTAGGCCATCTTGATTTTAGGGGCCTTGTTTTTAATTACTGTATTGCCTGACCTGACCTCTACTCCTCTATATTTTAAATCCTTTACTAGGAGCTTATAATTTACAAGTTAAAGACCAAATGCTTTTGCAAGTCATACAGAGCCCTTCATGACTTGTCTCTGCCCATCTTCTAATCTTTATTTCCCAAAGCGTTCCTGCTTCTGTTCTAGGGTTAACTAGATGAAGCTATTTCCTATCCCTACAGTATACTTTGTGCATGCTTAACTTTGTACATTCTTTCCCCTTTGACTCCTATGTTCTCTCCCTTATTCTTATAATTTGTATCTAAGAACACAATTTGAGCAATTCTTATCTTTTCTGATCTTCCTACTACCTTCCCCTTAGGAAAAATTGGTCAGTTCTCCCTTTTGTGTCATTATACCAATTGTATATGCCTCTCTTTTGCCAGTATTTATTTACATTTCCATCTCCCCAACAAAACTATGAACCATATGAGAACAGGACCATACATTATGTCTCTTTGTATTTCCATCACAGTATTTAGTATAGGTATTCATTAAATATACAACAGAATGACTAAAAATAACTTAATGCAAAAATATTTTTAAAACTAAAAGTTTTTTTATATAATTTCCTTTTTTTTTTTTTTTTTTTCCTACTTATGCAGGTAACACACTCTGCTTGGTACAGTGATTCCCAAATAGATTCCCAAAATGACACACATTAGAATCTGAGGGGAGGGGGATCATATATATAATTTAAAAATGTCTTCTTTCTTACCTGCTCCTACCCTTCCACACACAACTGAGTCTGACTTATTTCCTTATGGCTTACCTGTTACTGTTCTGTAGCACAGCATAGGCATTTTAGCTTTCTTCTACCTTTCCATCCTTTAATGTGCAAAGGCCTACATTTAGCACAGTGAGAAATAACAAAACAGCGAGAAGCATTCTTTCCATAAAGGACTCTATAGTCTGGTAGGCTTAAAAAAAAACAGTTGGAGACAAAATAAAAAACTGTTGAATTGTGTTTCAGAAGCTTAGGGAAGAATTCTTCTAACATGAGCATGCATCAAGAATTTAAAAATACATGAAGATACAAACACCATGAGTAAGCAGCAATGGATAATGGGATTATTTGTTATAGAATATAAAATAAATATTTCAAATATTTAAATAATAGAGGAATTTGAAAACATGAGCAAAGAATGAGTGATACAAAGACTAAGCAGAATTTTTTAAAAAAACAAATAGTAGACATCTGAGATTATCTTCAAAATAATTTGGGGACCATTAGTCCCCAATTGTTGAAGCTGTGTTGGAAGGAGAGTAAAATAAAACTTAACAAAAATCAGAAATAGAACATTTTTAGTTGAAAACTAAGTGGATGAGTTAAATAACAAAAGAGTTAGTGGGTGGAAGATAGAGCTAAAGAAGTTGCCCTAATGCAACACAAGGAGACAGATGAAAAATGTGAAAGAGAGGCTACGAGACAGGAAGAATGGGATGAAAATGACTAACACACTAAGAGGAATTCCAGAATGAGCGAATGGAGACAATGAGCAGTGGTCAGATCTGAAGCAATAATGACCTAGAATTTTCCAGAACTAATGACAAACATTGAATCCTCAGATTTGAGAACACAAGTCCCTAGAAGGATAAATATAAAAAGTTATACACATCTGAACTCAAGGGAAAGACCTCTGGGCTGGGTTTAGTCAAGAATGCCTTTGTGAGGAACACAGATGTTTAATTCAGTCTTGAAAAGAGAAAATTGAACCTGGTACAGGGGGAAAAACGTGAAATCTCATATGAAAATATACGTTTCAGCAGGGGAATAAGATATAAGATTAGACATAGGAATTGTGTATGTAAAGACAGAAAAGTTTATAATAGGTTTGGAATAATAGGGAGTCTTTGGAACTTTTTATACAGTATGAATTGATAAAGGAAGCAGTTTTATTTATTTTTTTATTTTTTTAGGAAGCAGTTTTATATATAACTATTAAAGCACTAGTTTGTATCATAATTGTTTACTTCTCTCTTACGAAAAGAGCAGAATCACCCACATATAGAGGAGGCAGACTTTTCAAGCAAAGATCATAACATTATGTTTTCTATTGTCTCAGTCTCAAACTCTCCTCTCTGTATTTCCCATCCTCCCCAAAGATCCTAGGGTTTTCCTCTTTTTGTCATATTTGGTCCAGCTGGAAAATCACCCTTATTGGACTCCTCAACTGAAAAGAGATACTGCTGTTTCCTGATATGGTTGTTTTCTGTTTGCGCCTAGTAGATTCCAGTGGTCTCCCTTCCCTGGCCGGTGCTTTGACTCTGGAAGCTGATAGCTGTGGACTTGAACAACTAGGCTCTGACTTACAGTGGGAGACATTGTTAGGAGGTGTAAGGATAGGAGGAGAGAGAAGTCAAGGTGTTTGTTTCCCTCTTCCCTTCCCTATTTTCACAGCATTCGTTCAACTGTGTCTACAGCTCCTGTTGGACAGTCCCTTTTTCCAAGGTCCAGTTCTCATTGGATTCTGACAACTATTACCTCGTACACATTGAGGCAAGGGTGGTAATGGATTTCTGCTGTTGCTAGATGTCAGTTGCTTCATCCTTGTTGGCTCTTTAACCTTAATCACACCTCCATAAATAGCCAGTTATTAAAATTCAGACTCTTTGAGTATGCAGCTTCTTTGCTTCTATGACCTTAACTGATATTTCTCAAGGTTGTGTTGTCTTCAGAAGCCCATAGAAGGCCAATTAAAGAAGAAATAGAAGACCAATTGATATGATATCTACCATGTTGTACCTTTACAAAGTCTTACCTTTTCTTGGCTCTTGAATATTCCATGCTCTGCTTCGTCTTGCCTCCTTTTTTTTTTTTTTTTCTTTTCAGCAGTGGAGCCTAGCTTTCATGTTCTTCTATTAGAGGTTCCCAAACTTTCTTGGTTCACAGCATCCTCAGTGTCCTGGTTTTTTGTTTTTGTTGTTGTTGTTGTTGTTGTTGTTGTTGTTGTTTTACAGTGTGTGTCCAGGCCAAAGGAAATATCCAACAATTCCATTTATTAAGAACTACTTATTGAGGTACCTGGTGGCTCAGTCCATTAAGTGTCTGACTCTTGATTTCAGCTCAGGTGATGATCTCATGGTTGTTAGATTGAGCCTAGTGTCAGACTCCATACTGGGCGTGGAGCCTGCTTGAGATTCTCTCTCTCCCTCTTCCTCTCCTCCTCCCCTACTTGAGCATGTGTGTATACTCTTTCTGTCTCTCTCTCTCTCTCAAAAAAAGAAAAAAAGTACTAACTAAAAATTTTCTGTGCAGCAAAGGAAACATCAGCAAAATGAAAAGGCATCCTACAGAATGGAAGAAAGTATTTGCAAATCATGTATCTGATAAGGGGTTAATATTCAAAATATATTAAAAAATCATATAACTCAGTAGCAAAAAAATCTGATTAAAAATGTATAGAAAATGAGTAGACATTTTTCTAAAGAAGCCATTCTTTAGAAATAGTCAAAAGGTGCATGAAAAGGTACTCAACATCACTAATTATCAAGGAAATGCAAGTCAAAACCACAGTGAGTTATCACCTCACACCTGTTAGAGTGGCTGTTCCCAAGAAGATAAGAGATAACAAATGCAGACAAGGATGTGGAGGAAAGGGAGCCCTTGTGCACTGTTGTTGGGAATGGTGCAGCCACTATGAAAAATAGTATGGAGGTTTCTCAAAAAATTAAAAATGGAACCACCCTATGATTCATCAATCCCACTCCTGGTTATATATTCAAAAGAAATGAAAACAATATCGAAGAGGTATCTGCACTTCCATGTTCATTGCAGCATTATTCACAATGGCCAAGTTATGGAAATAACCTGTCAAGGGGTGAATGGATAAAGAAGATGTGAGATATATATGGAACATTAGTCAACCATGAGAAAGAGGAAGAAATCCTGCTGTTTGCAACAATATGGATGGACCTTGGCGGACATTATGCTGTGTGAAATAAGCCAGATAAAGACAGATACTACATGGTATCATTTATATGTGAAATCTTAAAAAAAAAAAAACAAAAAACAAAAGCAAAAAAACAAAGTCAAACACCTAGAAATGAGAGTAGAAAAGTGATTGCCAAGGGGCGCCTGGGTGGCTCAGTCGGTTGAGCGTCCAACTTCAGCTCAGGTCATGATCTCATGGTTTGTGGGTTCGAGCCCCGCATCAGGCTGTGTGCTGACCGCTTGCTCAGAGCCTGGAGCCTGCCTCAGATTCTGTCTCCTTCTCTCTCTGCCCCTCCCCCACTCAACGCTTTGTCTCACTGTTTCTCAAAAATAAATAAATGTAAAAAAGAAAAAGTGGTTGCCGAGAGATAGGGGGTGGGGAAAGCATGGAGCGTTTGGTAAAAAAAAAAAAAAAAAAAAGTAAAAACTTGATATAAAATGAATAAAGTCTGAGCATCCAGTGTATAACATGGTGACTGTAGTTAATAACACTATATAAATGCAATTTACTGAGGTGATGAATGTGTTAATTAAATGGGAGGAATCTGCATAGTATATACATATGTCAGAATATCATATATACTTTATGTCACAATTTTATTTGTCATTATACCTAACTTGTTTAATATAATTTATTGTCAAATTCGTTCCCATAATTTATACCTAACTTAAAAAGTATTTAAAAAATATTTATTTAGTACTTATATTCTAACTAATTAGTACTTTTTGAGTGAAAAAAATTGAAAGAAAATACAGTATTTTTACTTCATTTTTGCATAACCAGTTACTTACTAATGGAGTATGTCTGCTTGTTGTATACTACATAACTTCTCAAAGCATGAACACAGCATGCTTACACATTGATTTTTCATGTGGAAAAAATCAGTTGTTGAAAACCCAATTTAGCAAAGATAGGAAGATGTCATCAAAAGGAATGTGGTACATTCGGTTGTTGAAACTGAGCTTACCATGAGCTAGTATTTAACAGTGTCCCACAGATGTCAGTGTGTTTCCTTTGTAAAGTTAAAATAGCCTCCATTGTCCCAGAGTTCCTCACGAACAGTTTGGAAACTTCAGCCTTCCTTGTGCTTCAGGTCTTTTTATGCTAGATTTGTGCCAAGTTTTTTAAATTGAAGCACATTTTTTTTTAAGTTGTTCTCCTCCTTCTCCTACATGTAGGGCTGATTCAATGTCTTTTTTACCTTTTTCTGTTTACTTTCAAGGCCTTAAGGAGACTTGAGACAAATCTTACAGGTGCCTTAGATCTTCTGTGTTTTTTTCTTTGACCCTAGGTTCAAATTCGTAAGACCAAATAAAGAACAAATTGGGACAGTTTACTAGTGCTGCCCATCAGTAGCTCAGATTATACTGCTCAGCTATTGTAGTGGTGGTTTTACACTATCTAGAATTTTGTTGCTCTTACAGTTTGACATCACTTAAAGCATGTTCTAGCTCTATAGAACTGGCCTGCTTCATCTGGAAAATTGCCAGCAGATGAGCAGTCACACTTACAGTTTAAATTCTATAAATATTAGAGACATGTCTTTATGTAAAAAGTATTTTCCTTTTTAGGTGCTGTATCCCTACTTTACCTACCCAAATCACACCAGATGTTAGAGACTGAAGTAGGTTTGGGGTTCCATGAAACAGTGTTTGGAGTATTGACATAAAATAACATAATCTGCTCTAGATCACAGTCACCCTCCCCCTTAAATTGTACAGTTCTATTTCCCAAGGAACAATGCAAAGTAACAAAAAGTGAATAAATTTATACCTAAAATCTCAAAGTAGAACTCTAGGAAAGCTAGCTTAAGGCCTTGAGATGACCATCCATCTCAACTCTGAGATCTTTCTAACACACTTGAGTTTAAGGCATGGAATGAAGAGAAAGCAGAACGAAATGAGCCGGTATGTTTTACCAGAGTGGCTAGAATAAATATAAATAAGGTGATTGGACCTCTTCTCATCCAGAGAAAGCTATAAACTTAACCATGTGTCAGATGTTAGCAACGTGAAAGTATAAGATCTTCTTGCAAGAACTTCTTACAACTTCTTATAAGTAAGAACTTCCCAGCATCTATGCCCCTTGCATCTGTCTGTCTGATCCATCACAGGTCTTCCCCCTTGATGTGGCAAAATAATATAGGAGGAAGTAGACCTCTTCTCCTCTAGTCTGAAACAGTGTAGTGTAAATTACCAATCCCTGGTTCAGTTATCCATTCAATGTATTTACCAAAATACTTAAACTTTTAGCTTAAATAAATGTCATTTGCTGATCTTAAAAAAGAATTCTACTCTACTCATACTTCCCCTTTAATGACGAGTATTCTCTCTCACAGTAACTACGTATCAGAAGAAATGAAGAGGCCCTTGGTTCACATACTGCCATAGATACCTTTTTCTGATGAGACCTGGCACGTTGTGTCTTGACTCATTTTTTTTTTCATGTTCTGTTTTTTGTTAAGTGTTTTTTATATTCATTTGCATCAACTCATTATTTAAAGTCAAAGGATCTGTTAAGTACTAGGAGCTTATGTAATAGGCATAAGTTCCTGAGTTGAAAGTTAGTTTATGAAAGAAGTAGTTTATTACTTTGTTGAGCCTAAGGGGGGAAAAATGTTTATCTGTTCTTGCAGATGGTTTGCAAAATCATAGAAAAGTCTGGTGCTTTCTAATTAGAATGTATGTCGATTATAACATATATGCAGAGTTTGGCTTGGCCCCCAACTTATAAGCTGTGTTCTACACTGTTGTAATTATGTTTTAATTGATTGTTAAAGCCTTAAATATGGGGGTGCCTGGGTGGCTCAGTTGGTTGAGTGTCTGCTCTTTATTTCAGCTTAGGTCATAATTCCAAGGTTGTGGGATAGAGCCCCACATCAGGCTCTGCACTGAGCATGGAGCTTGCTTAAGATTCTCTCCCTCCCTTTCTCCCACTTGTGCACTCTAAAATAAAAAAAAGGGGTGCGCCTGGCTGTCTCAGTCGGTTGAACATCTGACTCCCAATTTCGACTGAGGTCATAATCCCCCAGCCATGGGATCGAACCCTGCATTAGCCTCCACACTGAACCTGGAACCTGCTTGAGATTTCTCTCCCTTTGCCTCTGCCACCTCTCCTGCTCACATGCGTGCGCGCTCTCTCTCTCAAATTAAAAATAATCATTAAAGTCTTAAGTATGTTTTTCCACATAAGCATTATTTTTAATGATTATAGAGAATTCCCTCATATGGATATGGTATACTTGTCCCTTCGTTTTTGGACATTCGGTTTGTTGCTAATTTGCTGCCTTTTGCAGGGAGAACCAGGGGGTGGGGGGAGCTGTTGTAATAAATGAATATCTTTTTGTATAAACTTATTCTGAATTTCCCTTTTGCCCCCTACCTGCACAGGCCCCTGCTGTCACTAGTCCTATTACCCGGTGGTATTCTTCTGAAGATTAAATGACATAATACTTTTAAAGTGCTTAGCACAGTGTGTGGGGCGCACTGTAAGTGCAGGATAAATGCTATTCGTAGACCTTTCCCTAATTCAACATGGGGACAAGGAAATAAGACAGTTTGAAATGGGTTCTTTGAGGAGAGCACTGAGGTCTTCCAGCAACAGCTCAGCAAGTGATACCAAGTGGAGAAGGAAAATCTGAAAGACTGAAGCTATTGCATAGCAAAGAGTCTCTGTGGTCATTCATCTGTATTGGTCCCAGATGTGTATTCTTTATAATAGGAATATCTTAGCTAGAGATTGTGGAAATATAAATTTGTTCCTTGGGGTTAAAATATATAAGTTTGTTAAAATAATATATAATAGAGAAACATTACAAAGCACCTTTTAAAATAGTGTACCTTTTGTGTGTGTTATCTTTGTTTATGTATTTGTATTTTATATTTTTTGTGATATTTTATTCAAGTGTGTGTCCAATCATGTCTTCTCTGTTATCTTTATTTTTTTTTTAATTATCCTAGTCACGTGAACTGGAAATTTCAGTTTATTGGCGTGATTGGCGATCTCTGTGTGCTGTAAAATTTCTGAGGTTAGAAGATTTTTTAGACAACCAACGGCATGGCATGTGTCTCTATTTGGAACCACAGGGTACTTTATTTGCAGAGGTAATAAATATATTTTATTAAACGTACATCACTATAATTGGAATTATATATGTAGGCAGCATGACATAGAAGTAGAAACAGAATTAGGCTGAACATTAGACAACTTGAATCCTTGGCTCAACTCTACTACTGCACAAGTATATTACCTTAAGACAAATCATCATCCTCTCTAGGTCTGGTTTTTCACCTAGAAAATGAGAAGTTGGGCTTAAATTATATCTAAGATTCTCAAGTTTTCAATACTTAGGAGTTTAGTGAATTTCATGAAGCATAAATCCAAAGCTATATTCATGTCAACTTGAATTTTCTTCACTGCAGGTTACCTTTTTTAATCCAGTTATTGAAAGAAGACCCAAACTCCAAAGACAAAAGAAAATTTTTTCAAAACAACAAGGTAGTTACTAAGGAATCAAATACAGTTTATTTTGGTGTATTCTTAAATATAGAAAACCAACATTAAAAGTAATACCCAACTTTGTTTTTTGTTTTCCTTTAATTCATTTCTAACTTTTTATTAAGGAATATTTCAAACATATCCTAACAGACTAATACAATGTACCATCACTCATCTTCAACAGCATTCAACTCATGGCCAGTTTTGTTTCACTATAGCCCGTCCACATACTACTTTCTCAGATTATAAGAAGCAAACCTAGACCTCCTGTTGATTCATCCACAAATACAGTTAGTATCTCTAAAAGATAATTCTTTTATTTTTAGAGAATTGTTTTTTAAACCTTAGCCACATATCATTCCTAGACTTAAAAAAAACAAAAAAAAACAAAAAGCAGTTCCTTCCTATTTATTTTTAAAACTATTTTCACTACTTTTCACCAGCCTTTAATAACAAATAGTTAAGAACTATTTTTAAGTGACAAATTTTGTTTGTTCTTCATAAATTATAAACCAATGAATATGAATTTTTAAATTATGGCTTTTGGTAATATATAAAAAAATTACTTATTCTATTTTCTTTATTCACAATATCCATAGGCAAAACATTTCTCAGAGCTCCTCAAATGAATATTAATATTGCCACTTGGGGAAGACTAGTGAGAAGAGCTATTCCAACAGTAAATCATTCTGGCACCTTTAGCCCCCAAGCCTCCGTGCCTGCTACAGTGCCAGTGGCTGATGTACGCATCCCTGAACTAGCACCTCCAGCTGGGTATGTGTCTTAAGATTTTTAAGCATCGCTTTTATAAAATAGTTACTGTAACATTCATGCATACTGCTTACAGTGGGTCTAGTAAAAATCTGATTTTTTCTAAAGAGTATTTTGAAATTAGTGTTCTGCTTACTTTCAAAAAGTAAAAAAAGAAAAAAAAAGTTTGCTCTAATTTTAAAGCTACTTAAAATATATACTTTTGATTTCCGTTTTTGGTGAATTGCTTTATCTTCTATAAGTGATTCTACAGTAACCAAATTGGACTTTGATCTTGAACCTGAACCTCCTCCGGCCCCACCACGTGACTCTTCCCTTGGAGAAGTAGATGAATCTGCTGAATTAAGAGATTCGGATACACCGAGACAGGCAAGGCGTTTTAAACCTCGTATAATTCCTTTTTGCCAAATGGATTACCAACAAAAGCATCATAGTGAATGAGGTGTACATTTCAGTTAAAAGTTGCATGTGTGAACTATGTTTTTATGTTTCTTGTGAGTGAAACATGAAACCTCTGGATGCTCATGGGCCAGTAGGGATTGAATAGATTGCTGAAGCTAAAAGCATAGGAACATGGTTGGTATAAGATGGTATATTGCCTCACTCTTCATCTTCTAACTTGGTTAACATAATTTCAGAATATTCATTGAAGGTGACGATTAATGTGTTCATTTTTCAAATTTTTTAGGCAAGTGTAATGTAGAATTAACAACTCTTTTTTTTTTTTTTTTTTTTTTTTTTTCAACGTTTTTATTTTTTATTTTTGGGACAGAGAGAGACAGAGCATGAACGGGGGAGGGACAGAGAGAGAGGGAGACACAGAATCGGAAGCAGGCTCCAGGCTCCGAGCCATCAGCCCAGAGCCCGACGCGGGGCTCGAACTCACGGACCGTGAGATCGTGACCTGGCTGAAGTCGGACGCTTAACCGACTGCGCCACCCAGGCGCCCCTAGAATTAACAACTCTTAAGAATGAATGTCCATTATCTGGATTTTACTTTTCTCACTAATATTTTTATTGACTTTTGACATTTTTAAACTTTACCAAATAAGTTGTTTTCTTAATGTTTCTATGATTTAATGAGTATTTAATATTTTATAGGATTCAGAAGCTGTTTTTGCTATTGAGAATGACAGAAATAGTATACTTCCAAAATCTCAATCTGAGTATGAGCCTGATATTCCTCAACCAGGCCTAGGATACAGTGGTGTTCGAGAACTTGAGGATAGAAGGTAAAGAATATGTATACAGCTTTGCTACTTCATGTTTGGTCCCATACTTTTTCCTTATTTTTAATTGACATACTGTTTTCAGATCTCAACAGATGTTTCAGTTTAATCTCCAAGACTTCAGATGTTGTGCTGTCTTGGGTAGAGGACATTTTGGAAAGGTAATCTTTTTAAGTTTTCTTGGAATGACTTTAAAAGTAATAACTCAAATAGAAAGTACCTATTTTAATCTCATTTCAGGTGCTTTTGGCTGAATATAAACACACAAACGAGATGTTTGCTATAAAAGCCTTAAAGAAAGGAGATATTGTGGCTCGAGATGAAGTAGACAGGTTAGTTTTTTTTTCACGAAATTGTTTATTTTTCTAAAGTTTTAACATAAGATCATGAAAATTTATGTATATTTTATAACAGCAAAACTTTCCATTTCTATAATACATGAAGAATCTAACTTAATGTATTTGTACTTGATGTAAGGTAGGCATTAATTACATTTTTCTCTCTAGTCAACGTCTCCTTATGACAGTTTACAGGTTAGTGTGTACCAAAGAAAGATGATGAAATGTTTAAACCACTTCTGTTAAGTTTTTCATACTTGGAGATGGTAAAGTGTTTAGATGCAATAGGAATTGTTACTCATCTGTGGTCGGGTGAAACTATTTCCCATTTCATATTACCGAAGTAATACAATGTCGTTTACAAGTAACCTGAACTTCATTGAATGGTTAATGTATTCTGCTTTATAAAATGCACATATATCTACTTTTTCTTTCATTTTTCTTAAAACGGTATTTTTTGACCAGAGCATCTTACCTTTCTGGGTTTAATAAATGTAAGTTGATATTGATACATCTTTATGTACAATTTTTAAAATGCAAGGACTTTGGAGACAATATTGTAATTAGGTTAGAGAATATGCTTTAGAAAGACTTATGTTAACAAAGTGACTAAATATGAAATTGTATAACAAGTGGCATATTTACATGCTGTTTTTAAAAATTTTTTTAACTTTTTATTTTTTGAGAGAGCATGAGCAGGGGAGGGGCAGAGAGAGAGGGAGTCACAGAATTCCAAGCAGGCTCCAGGCTCTGAGCTGTAAGCACAGAGCCCGATGTGGGGCTCAAACCCAAGAACACGAGATCATGACCTGAGCCGAAGTCAGATGCTCAACGAACTGAGCCACCCAGACACCCCACAAATGGCATATTTATTACAGAAATAGACTTCCATTTGATATTTACAAGCAGGATTTTTTTTAAGCCACTTGGGAGCATCAGTTGATATTAATAGAAGACAGCCCTGGACATGAAAAGAGCCTGGTACTAAGAATGAGAAGACTGACTTATCTACTTCTGGTTGTTCCTTCTTAATTAAGGACTTGACCCCAGAGCAATTCACTGAACATCTTTAAACTTCAATTAACCTGCATATTTTTAAAACATATTTTTTTGGTAATGCTTGCCTTAATTATATTACATGCCATTGTGTGTGTGTGTGTGTGTGTGTGTGTGTGTGTGTGTGTGTATACATACACACACACACACATACACACACATACTAAATTGCTATTTTTAGTATTTTTTCCATCATATGGGAAGTTCTTAGAATTAGGATAGATCTTGAAAATGAAGTTTTCCCTATGTAAAAAAGAAATTTTTCCCTTTGGATTTGCCTATTTATTTTTTACCTGTTTTTCATATCCCTCAATTACATCAAAATAAACTCTTGATATGTAAAACTATTCAGAGACAATTTTGCTGAATATTTATGCAATATTCTGTGTACCATGTGGTATGTTTAGAACTATATTTTTATTTTACAGAAATAATTGGTTAAAGCAAACCTTTAATCACACTATCAGTCTGTTGATAACTATAATAATAGATGAGCCAAATATTTTTCTTTTATGGAAGAATGTTTCCTTTATTCCAGATCTATGAATGGTAAATTCATTGTTTTCCAAAAATAATAATATACTGGTACTACCTCTGTTAATCCTGATGATTTGTATAGCTTTCCGCTACATTGTTACTACTTTGAGCCAAGTCTTTACAGAAGAACACTTTCTAATTAAATCTAATAGAATAACATTAATATTACTATTAATGAAGAATGTCCAGATCTGAGGATGGAGCTTTAGCCAGAATCTAGGCTGTTACCCCTACTGAAAATTAATCCAGCCTTGTTGAAAAGTTGAGGAGTGATCCTTACCCAACTTCAGTTATAAATCCATATATTCTACAACATGGAAGTAAAATAACCTCCAGTAGGTATACAAACAGAGAAATGGAAAATCTCGATAGAAATTTGAGGAAGGCATCAAAAAGTAGCAATTAGGGCACCTAGCTGGCTCAGTCAGTTAAGCATTTGACTCTTGGTTTCGGCTCACATCAGATCTCACCGAGCCCTGCTTTGGCCTCCACGCTGGCGTGATACCTGCTTAAGATTTTCTCTCTCACTCTGTCCCTCTCCCCTGCTCCCACGCTCTTTCTCTCTCTCTCTCTCTCTCTCTCTCTCTCTCTCTCTCTCTCTCTCTCTCTCCAAAAAAAAAAAAAAAAAAGATGAAGGCAAGAAGAAATACCTTAGAAAATTAAAAAATCAACATATTTTGAAAAGTAATACATATTTATAACTTGTAATTCTGAATAGTAAACAACTCAAATTAAACTAATAAACAGAATCCTTTATATTCACTTCCTAATTCATCCTTTTAATAGATCCATAGAATTCAATCTTATTACATCTTTTACATCTCTGACTTTTTTTTTAAATCGATGTTTCCAAAATATTTGATGCTACTTAATGACAGTTTTTCTTTTGATGTTTTCTTTCTCTAGTCTGGATTTCATTATTTTACTTCAAAAACTGCCTTCTTTTTTTAAAAATAGATCAAAGAAAATTCCAAATCAACCTCTTTTTAAAATGAAAATTATAGGCTAACTCCAAAGTAATGTAATTCATGTACAAAGATTACATTCTCCACCTACCATTCACAGAACATTCTCTGTGAGTCTCATTTATGCCCAGTCCTGAGTAAGAATGATAAATTTGTGTCCCTGTAGTGCCTCCTCACTCAGCTTCCTTTTCTTACCAGTTCATATTTCAAGACAACAGAATAGAGCTGGAAATACCATTTTGCAGCCATAGAACAAAAGCACAGCTAAACATATATATGTACCTTTATATTTAAAAATTTATATATAAATATGATTCAATCCTAAGATCTTAGCTTTATTAACAATGTTGTTTTCCAGTGACCAAAATAACTATTTATACAAGTTTTTAAGTTTCTAGAACATTTCATAAGGTAGTGTACTTTGTGTACATAAGGAAGTACACAAAAAATGTTAGGATGAAACTAATCACTTAGGGAAATAAGACATAAGTGGATTAGTTATGTAAATAAAAGAGGCTAGATATGCTTGGTTTAAAATAAACAGTACAGACAGGAACAGCTCAAAGGGGAGCATCATGGGGTGCTGATGGATTTAGGTCAGACCTTATAAAAGAGTTGGATTTGTGTTCTTCCTTGGCTGATGGAAGATACTGGGGAATATGGAGAAAAGTTAAATGACAATTTAGAGGGAAATGTTCTGGATAGAAGGAATAAAGTTTGAAGTTTTGAGTAAGGTTGAGTTGTTTCATGAACTTTTAAAGGAAGTATACAATTTAGATAAGGCTAGGAAAAGTTAACTCTTAACAGCGTAACTTTTTGGTGTGCTGTAAAATGCTTTAAATTATTGTGACAATTGTGGTCTATAAAAAGCCTGCCTCCTTTAACTAAGAGTCTGAGACATGTATCCAGTCTTCATCAATATTGCTGGTCCTCATCAAAGCATTCCTGTGAATGGCATTAAAGCCATTTAGGAGGCATTCTGATCAACAATTCTCAATTTTTTATATCATTTACATGTTCAGCACAGGTCTAACCTAATACCTAATACACATAAGAATTAGTGATTCACCCATAAATATAAACCATATAGACAATGAAGAGACAGTGTTTGCCATCTACTTGAGCCCAAACATCTTGTCATTTTGTTTTTATTTTGTCTGAATATTTTATCTACAGTGCCCAAAATTTAGGTTGATTTTGTGAATCTGTTATTTTGGAAGCCATCTTATCAGTCTTAGATCCCAGTCGGACATTATTTTCCGTTAAATTTTGGTGGTGATGAAAATCAAAGCTATTAACTTTTTAAAAGCCCTTTATGAATTTATTTCTAATAATGACTTAATTTGTAATAACATTTAGAAACCTTGCCAAATATATGTAGACATAAGCCTAAAGCTTTAAAACAATTGTAGTGGTGTTTCCTGTTTCTGAGTATGTATAAAATTATAAATAGATTGTGTGAAATCAGAAGGTAAGAGTTAGAATGTGACCTTATTAAATGGAGTTTAAACACTATTTCATAATAGCTGGATTTACTGCCAGTATTTAAAACTGAACAGATGTTTCAGTTCATAATCCAGAAGACAACTATATTAACATAGCATTAAAAATTCCATGCTCCTTCGGGGCACCCAGGTGGCTCAGTCAGTTGAGTGTCCCACTTCGGCTCAGGTCACGATCTCATAGCTTGTGAGTTCGAGCCCCATGTTGGGCTCTGTGCTGACAGCTCAGAGCCTGGAGCCTGCTTCAGATTCTCTGTCTCCCTCTTTCTCTACCCCTCCCCTGCTCATACTATGTCTCTCTCTCTGTCTCAAAAATAAACAAACACAGGGGCGCCTGGGTAGTCGGGATACACAAATAAATACTTATCTTTAAAATTACCTTTTTAAAATAACTCCTTCTTGGGGCGCCTGGGTGGCTCAGTCGCTTAAGCGTCCGACTTCGGCTCAGGGTGTGATCTCGTGGTCCGTGAGTTCGAGCCCCGCGTCAGGCTCTGTGCTGACAGCTCAGAGCCTGGAGCCTGTTTCAGATTCTGTGTCTCCCTCTCTCTGACCCTCCCCCGTTCATGCTTTGTCTCTCTGTCTCAAAAATAAACGTTAAAAAAAAAAAATTTTAAATAACTCCTTCTTAAAAGACCCAAAAGAAAGAAGAATGGATCTACCTCCCTCTTAACATTAGCTAAAGTTTGGTGTTTTGAAATTAGCAATAATAACAAAAATCTAAGAAATGTTTTAATTTAAAAATAAAAGCATTATTAATACTTTTTTAAAACACTAAGGTCAGAAAAGTGTCTATTTTAATTAGAAACATAAATATAGGGTCTCCTGGCTGGCTCAGCCAGCTAAGCATCCGACTTCGGCTCAGATCATGATCTCGCAGTTCCTGAGTTTGAGTCCCACGTTGGGCTCTCTGCTGTCAGCACGGAGCCTGCTTCGGATCCTCTACCATTCTCTTTCTCTCTCTGCACCTCCCCTCTACATGCTGTCTCTCTCTCAAAAATAAACAAACATTAAAAAAAAAAAACACATAATCTAATTGTTAATAAAATGTATATTAATAAGTTAATTCTAACTTGTATTTGAATAATATTTGACCTGGTTTTCTTCTACTTTGAGTTCTAAAGTCAGGTGGATTTACTAAATATTTTCAAGGAAAGGGAGAAAGGTATTTTTTGCTATGTAGGCAAAATTAATGTTCCAGAGTCTGTAAGTTTGATCATTGTTCTTTGTAGAAGCTTGTAAGAGTCACAAGCTGCTACAAAGGCAAAACCTGTGATTGCTATAGATTTTACAAATTAGATCATTCTCAAGGAGCTTCCTTCAAGCATGTTAATTAATAGAATTCTCAATGTACGTCTTTATTTTCTAGTCAGCCTTGTAAATTAAAATTTTATGCATCATATCTTTACCTTTTAACTTCATATATTATTTGAAAAAATATTTGAATACTATAGCTTATGAATTATAAATACTGTCCTTGAAATTACTTTCACCACAAATTTTATATTTTTTAAATTATTCTTTAGGTCAGTCTATTCTCTCACCAATTCCCAATAAAATCACCCCTAAGTAAGCCTTTTTTTAATTAACTATAACCAATAGCCCTGTATGTGCTACTCTGATGCTATCGTTGTCAACTCTAATTTTTATGTCATTCTAATCATATATTTTAGTTTCCATTAATATATTTCTTTTTTCCTTTTTTTATTTTGAGAGAAAGAGCATGAGCAGGGGAGGGCAGAGGGAGAGAGAATCCCAAGAAGGCTCTGCACTGTCAGTGCAGAAGCCTATTTGGGGCTTGAACTCACAAACCATGAGATCATCACCTGAGCCGAAAATCAAGAGTCTGACGCTTAACCAACTGAGCCCCCAAGGCACCCTGAGTTTTCATTAATATATTTCAGTTGAAGTTTTATATATCAAGTAGACCAAATTTTTCAAAGCATTTATAGCAAAACTAAGGCATATTTTATGGTTTTAAAGTTCTAATAGGTAAGAACTTTGCTTATTTTAGAGTTCAGTAATTTTTTTAAAGAATGTTACCTCCAACCAGAACTTTTTTTGAAAAACCTATTGATTTTTAAATGTTTTCTCTTACAGCCTGATGTGTGAAAAAAGAATTTTTGAAACTGTGAATAGTGTAAGACATCCCTTTTTGGTGAACCTTTTTGCATGTTTCCAAACCAAAGAGCATGTTTGCTTTGTAATGGAATATGCTGCCGGTGGGGACCTAATGATGCACATTCATACTGATGTCTTTTCTGAACCAAGAGCTGTGTGAGTATGCTTTGGACATTTCTCTGAGTTTTTTCATGACAGATTTTTTGCTATGAAGGAGAAAAGGTCTCTCAGTTTCTTTTTTCTTTCCAAATGGAAAATAGATTTCTGCAAAGAATATTAGAATTCTACTTATTTACCTCTTTGCTACATATAAATGTATCTATTTTACTTTGTTCATGTTGAAAATTTTATGGATTACCCTAAATCACACTTGATAATTTAGACGAACAGTTTAGGTTCATTTTAGTAAAATACCTTCTTTTTCTATATTTTCTTCCTGGGAAATGCCATCTAGAACCATGGCTTTATTTATTTATTTATTTATTCATTTTACTTTTTTTTAGAACTATGGCTTTAAATACTTAACTATACTCAAAGTACATTGTTAAGTGAAAAAACATAATATAAAAGAGTCTTTATCAAGTATTTGTATGAAATATTTGTTTTTGCATTTTAAAGGGTAATAATTAATGTGTATTAAGTCTTTGCTTGCACATGCTTAAGATATCTCTGAAAGAATATGAAAGAAATTCATATGCATATAGCTTCCAATGAAAGGTATAGAAATATGCAGACTTTTCACTGTATTTTTGTAGTTTTTTAATTTGCTATTATATGAAGGTTGTGCTTCTTCAAATGCATAAAAATAAGTAATTGGAAATGTTTGAGATTAAATATAGATGTGTATATATTTTCCCCTTACTGTTATCCCAGTTTTATCACTCTTAAAGGGTGAAGCTAGGATTTGATCTTAGGAAAGTGCTCTGAATAGCCACACTCTGTATGCTGATGTTTACCAACTTTGTATCTCCAGCCCTGACCTCTTCCCTAAACTTCCAACTCTAATAACATTCAGCACCAACTTGACTTTTCCCTTCATATGGCTAACAAGTATTTCTCTTTGCAGACTGAATTTCTGATTTTTCCTATTTCCCCCAACCTTACCCACTTGTCCCAAACCTGCTACTCTTCTAATCTTCTCCTTAATAAAAGGCAGTACCAGTTGTTCAAGCCAAAAGATAGGAAGTAATTTTTTTAAGAGGTTTTATTTTATTGAATTCCAGTTAGTTAACATACAGTGTTATATTAGTTTCAGGTGCACAATATAGTGATTTCACCAATTTCATGCATGGTACTCATCATAAGTGCACTCTTTAATCCCCATCACCTATTTAGTCCATCCTCCCATTCACCTCCCCCTCTGGTAACCATCAGTTCCCTATAGTTAAGAAATCTATTTCTTGGGGTGCCTGGGTGGCTCAGTTAAGCGTCCAACTTCGGCTCAGGTCATGATCTCCTAGCTTGTGGGTTCAAGCCTGCATCAAGCTTCTTGCTGACAGCTCAGAGCCTGGAGCCTGCTTCAGATTCTGTGTCTCCCTTTCTCTCTGCCCCTCCCCTGCTTGCGCATGCTCGTTCTGTCTCTCAAAAATAAGTAATAAACATTAAAAAAAAAAAAAAAAGGAAGAAATAGATTATTTCTGATGGTTAGTGAAACTTTCAAAATGGAGACAGAAGCCAGAAAGTAAAAGGCATTTCCTGAATATTTAAAAATTAAAACCAGAGCATCTGGACTATGCCTAGCCTGTCCCGCCTGCACATGGGAATTTGTTTTTGTTTTGATATGTACCCCCACCCCCCTTTTAAAAGAAATTTAAAATACAGTTCTCCTTTAAGGAACTTTTGTTTTTGCTGAGAATACAAATCATGTACAGATGAAACAGTTAAGCCCAATGAAATACAAGAATAAAATTCCAGAGCACCTGGGTGTCTCAGTCGGTTGAGTGTTTGACTCTTGGTTTCAGCTCAGTTCATGATCTCGTGGTTTCTGAGATTGAGCTTTGTGTCTGGCTGCACACTGATAGTGCATGCTCGCTCGCTCTCTCTCCCCCCCCCTCCCCCTCTCAAAGTAAATAAACTTAAAAAAAAAAAAATAGAGGCAACTGCGTGGCTTGGTTGGGCATTCAACTTCAGCTAAGGTCATGATCTCGCAGTATGTGAGTTCAAGCCCCACGTAGGGCTCTGTGCTAACAGCTTAGAGCCTGGAGTCTGCTTCAGATTCTCTGTCTCCCTCTCTCTCTGCTCCTCCCCACTCATTTTGTGTGTGTGTGTCTCTCTCTCAAATAAACATTAAAATATAAAGAATAGGGGCGCCTGGGTGGCTCAGTCGGTTAAGCGTCTGACTTCAGCTCAGGTCACAATCTGGCGGTCCGTGAGTTCAAGCCCCGCGTCGGGCTCTGGGCTGATGGCTCAGAGCCTGGAGCCTGCTTCCGATTCTGTGTCTCCCTCTCTCTCTGCCCCTCCCCCGTTCATGCTCTGTCTCTCTCTGTCTCAAAAATAAATAAAACGTTAAAAAAAAAATTTTAAAAATATGTATATAAAGAATAAAATGCTACATTGCTGTATTTCAAATTTGAAGTACCTCACTCTGATTAGATCCCATTGGATTAGATCAGATCTCACCTCAAATGTTATTTTTTTGAAATCCTTTCCTGAGTACCCTATCTAAAATACCACTACATCACTAATGTCCAAATCAGATCAGTCTTAACGCTGTTTTCTGTTATCTCCATAGCACTTTATTTCTACCTGAAATCATCTATTTATTTTTCATCTTTTTATTGTCTATCTCCCCTCATTAAAAGGGAGGAGGATGTCTGTTCTGTATATTAGTGGAACACCTGGAAGTGTGGTTGTACATATTAGGTGATCAGTGAATTTTTATTGACTGAGACTGTGGTATCAAAAATAGTTTGTTTCCTAGCTTTGTACCTTTACACAGAGTAGTTACTCTCTCTGAAAGCTTCATTATGTTTCTGTAAGAGATTTAAAGCTTTGATTTGAAGATTAAATAAGCTAATAAGTGAAAATATGTAACATATACCTGACACATAGCATAGTAAGCATTTAGTGAAATATATATTTTAAACAATATACCCATTATTTGTTGGGTGTCATTAGGGTGATTTGTTTACAAAAAATGAAATAAAAGAGAAATCAAGGTATTTTTATAATTGTTATAATATTGTTTTGTTACCAAAATAAGTTAACCAAAATCTTATGTATAAAAATAAGCAATTTTAGAATCATATCTGTTTGAATGGGACTTGAGCTAAATTCTTTAAACTTTCAACAACTAATTATGTAAGATCTAATGTATAATTAAATATTTGTAAATACTTGCACTTTAAAATTTTTCCAAATTATCGTCCCATTTTTTGTTAAATAAGGGAACACATGACATAGCTAAATTATCTACGTGTGCATTCTAAGAGTTCGAAGAACATTCACCAAACCAATAAGAGTAGTTAGTTATCTCTATAGATGGTAGTGACACTGGGGTGAGATGGATAGATGGATGAATGAAGTATTGTGCTTTGGGGCCAGAGGTATTATGTGTACTTGACAGAGAAAATACCTATGTATTACTTGCATAATTAAAAACTGATTCTCCTAAGTGTTTCCTTATAGACTATTCTGCACTGAAAACACATCTGCATTTTTAAATTCATGTATTTATTACCTCCCTTCTCATTTAGTAAGCCTGCCATGTTTCAGGCATTATTCTAAACATTTAGGATAAATACTGCAAAAGACCCTCATGGTCCTATTCCTCAAGAGTTAATATTCTAGCTGGACTCAAGTTTGCCTAAGATCCAAACCCATTTACCCAATTTCTTCACCAGCTCCAAGACCATTCAAAGTCAACCTAAGTCAACCTCATTTTCCCCACAAAACTTTGGCTATTTCTCTGTCTCTTTACCTATTACTCTTTACACTAAGGAAATCTTAAGAGTCATCTTAAGTTTTTCTCTCTCCCTCATCCTCTGCTGCTAGGGAGACACCAGTCTTGTGCTACTTTTAAAGTTTCTTTTGAACCCATCTCTTTATTCTCTTTGTTGCCACTACCTTGGAGGTTCTCATGGTCTCCCATCTGTGCTACCACAATAGCCTCATCTGTTTGTTTTTCCTCTGGGTATCTACCTACTTCTACTCCAGCCTTCATACTACCCTCAGAAAAATCTAACATAAATGTGATCGTTCTGCTCTGACCTAAATGGTGTGATTCTCTACCGCTGAAAATAGAAATTTCAGTATCCGTAATATGGCACTTAGGGTCCTTCACAACTTGACTCCAGGCTGTCCTTTCAGCCTTGTCTCCCACTTCTTCCCCATTCTTTACTTGAGCCACAAAAAACTTGTTATTGGTTACCACAGGTGCCTTTTACACTTCTGTTGCTTTCCATCCTAGGGAATGCCCTGTATTTCCCCCCTGAGAGTTCTGCCTTTTACACTGTCCTTCTGCCCTTATGGTAAATTGTATTTTTCCAGATCAAATGTCTACTCTGAGGACTTTAGCGACAGGCAAAGTTAATGGCTCCCATTGTAGACATTGTATTTTTCTTAGTTTTTAATTTTATCCCTGATTGTTAGGACATGTCTCACTGTGTCTGGCATATACTAGGGACTAAATAAATACTTGTGAAGTTAGTTTACTACAGAATTCTGCTTTGGAGCATAAAATTATAAACTGGGATTCAACAGCAGTGGAATTTATTGAACATCTTTTTATTTCTTCAAACAGATTTTATGCTGCATGTGTAGTTCTTGGGTTGCAGTATTTACATGAACACAAAATTGTTTATAGGTGAGTAAAGTTTTGATGCTTTCTAATGGCTTATTTTGGTGTGAATTTGAATTAAAAATAATTAAGGATATTTTGTGTTTAACCAGCTTTTTAATTTTCTCTTTCAAATGATAAGTGACCTCTAAAAATTTTAAACTCCAATTTTGAAAGAAATAGTTACACAATAATTATGTGATGAACCTCTTTGTTCCTATTCTTCTTCCCATTACCTAATTAAAATAGTCAGATTATAAGTTGAGCTCTGATAACAAAATTCACTAACAATATTCATTCTGGTGAATATTTTACATCCAACTGAGCCACTGCAGAAAACTTTGATAGACCAATACTACTCAGAATTTGTCTATGATAAAATAAGTAGCGTGTACCAGAGTATAAAACATCACCCTGCTTCCTTAAGTCTTGCTGTCAACTAAACACTGTACTTGGTGACACAGTTGCCTTATGTACTAATATAAGCTCCTTATCAAGTTGCAGACTAGCAACAAATAATAGCCCAGCAGCCAAGCAATGGACCACACTTTGAATAGCATTGCTCTAGACTAGACAAATTCAGGAAGGCTAGTAAGGAGACCATAAACATCAGTGTATTCAAACTTCTAACAATATATCCAAGGTGAGTGTTTCCTCATGGCCCTGTTTTACTCTCAAAGGATAAAATATTTTTAACTTAATTTTTAATCAATTTTTAATTTAATCAGTTTTGGTCAGTGATAGCTTTCTCTTTATTTCGCATTATTCTCTTAGAATAAGGCTGGTTAAAACTGCCCTCTTGATACCTTGACAGTCTTTTCTTACAGATGGTGTGTAGAAGAACTTCAAACTTAGTCCAAGTCAGACTATCACAAATAACAAATTAATAAAACCAAAGTTAAAAATACTTGAACTCCTTCCACGCTTTAAAATACATATTTAAATAGATAAAACATTCCTTTTAAAAAACATTCTTTTCTGTATAGTGGAGAAAATTATTCAGACATTATATTATGTAGAGTAATAAAAAGGAAGAAAAGTGAACATTTGTAATATATTTAAATCTCAGATCATAACATGAAAAACTCATTTTTAGTAAAAAAAAAAAAAAAAAAAAAGTACAGCTCCTGTTGAAATTATTTTTATCCTACATTATCTACTGATTTTATTGATTTTTTTTCATTTTGCATTTTTTTTTTTTTATCCTGAACAGAGATTTGAAATTGGATAACTTATTGCTAGATACAGAGGGCTTTGTGAAAATTGCTGATTTTGGTCTTTGCAAAGAAGGTAATTGGATATTTTAAAGTTCCTTTTCTAATGGATTACTATTCCTTTGTACTTTGGTATTTTTCAACTTTGTCTATGGAAAGCAAAATGTATTTTTAACTTTATTCTTTGTTAAGACATTATGCACGGTTCATGTAATCTGATTATCACATTATTAAGAATTCTGTGGTTATGAATAAGGTAGGTTTTCAGAAATCATAATGTAAAACCTAAGATCCTCTTTGTATGGGGGCGCCTGAGTGGCTCAGTCAGTTAAGTGTCCGACTCTTAATTTCGGCTCAAGTCATGATCTCCCATGCTCCACGCTATGCATGGTGCCTGCTTGAGATTCTCTCTCCCTCTCCCTCTTGACTCTCCCCCACACACGTGCGCATGCGCTCTCTCTCTCTCTCTCTCTCTCTCTCTCTCTCCCCCTCTTTCTCTTTCTAAAAAAATAAATTCTGTCACTACTCTGAGAAAGCATTGGTTAGGCCACCAATTTTTTTTTTACTTTGCTGGGACTGTACAAAGTAAATTACATAGGCCTGATGACTTCTGTCCAGCTTCTTAAAACTGCTAACATTTTTAAATAGGAAGAAAATATGCATATATCTCAGAATCTTGTCTATATATTCAAAAGTAAATAAGTAAACTGGGGAAATATGAATCAGAGCTGGCTTAAGTATAAAGACTGTAGGTTTAGGCTCCATACAGTCCTAGGTTTGAACCCTGGCTTTGCCACTTACGTGCTGTGTCTTTGGATGAGTTACTTTGAATCTCATTGAGTCTGTTTCCTCAAATATAAAATCAATATAGTGCTTCTTGTTTAAGAGTATTTCAAGAATTGGATATATGTGACACAGTGTCTAACATATAGTAAATAGTTATTGTTATCTTGACATTTAATTCATTACATTGCATTGTAGTGAACATTGTGTTCCCCCTTTTGCACAAGCTTCTTGTTCCTCGGCTTTGTTTTCATAGCACAGTATAGTGCTTGGCACATCTTAAGTATTCAGTGAATATTCAATTAATAAGCAGCTGGATGAATAAATGAGTGAACTTTGTAAATATATCACCATCAGTTACCCACCAGCCTCTTAATTTGAATTCAGTAATACTTTTTTTCCTCTTATTGGACTTTCCTGTATTAAACACCGTTGATTTAAATGCCTTTGTTCCTCAGTTTGTCCTTAGCCTGTTGTTCATCATTGCTAGTTTTTAACTATAAATAATAGGTTAATGATTCCAAAATCTATTATTCCTTTCCTAACATAAATATTCGACTGTCTACTAGACAGCTTTGGTTGAATAATGCATAGGTACCTCCAACATTATACAACCAAAAATAGGTTCTTTTCTTCAGGTAGTCCAGTTCATAGTTGATGGTGCCACAATCTTCTCACAGTCTCCCTATTTGAAAATGTACTATCATCCTGGACTCTGTTCTCTTTCCACATCAAGTTAATGACCAAAATGTGCTGACATTTACCTCCGTAATATTTCTTAAATTTTTCGTTTCCCCTCTACTACTGCCAGCTGTCCTCTTGTTTTGAAAAACTAATAGCTTCTTCAACTTTCCTGTCTCTAGATTTTTTGTCCAGCAAATCAACCTGCCATGTAGGTGCTAATAACATTTTTTGAGCACTTAATAATTGCCAAGAAATTTACCAAATTCTTCATATGCATGATCTCCTTTAATTTCTAATAGTCTTGTGATGGTAGGTAGTACCGTTAACCCCCAGCATATAGATGAGGAAACTAGCCTTTGAGGTTAGATAGCTTTTCTAAGCTTTCTAACTAGTGGCAAAGCAGGAATTTAAACCCAGATTTTTCTGACTCTTAAGAGCCTGTGGTTAACTCCTTCCTTGGAGTTTAACCAATTTGAAGTCCTAGCCAACTGGGCCTACTTTCACCTTTTTTTAAAAATACCAGGACAGGGGCGCCTGGGTGGCTCGGTTGGGCATCTGACTTTGGCTCGGGTCATTATCTCGCAGTCCGTGAGTTCAAGCCCCGCATTGGGCCCTGTGCTGACAGCTCAGAGCCTGGAGCCTGCTTCGGATTCTGTGTCTCCCTCTCTCTCTGCCCTTTCCCCGCTCACACTCTGTCTCTCTCACTCTCAAAAATGAATAAATGTTTAAAAAATTTAAAAAAAAAATACCAGGACAAGGGTGCTGCGTGACTCATTCGCTTTGAGCAACCAACTCGCTTTCAGCTCAAGTCATGATCTCACGGTCATGAGATTAAGGCCCACATAAGACTCTGTGCTTGTGGAGCCTGCTTAAGATTCTTTCTCCTCCTACTTCTCATGTGTTCTCTCTCTCTTTCTCTCTCTCTCAAAAAAAAAAAAAAAAAAAAAAAGAATAAATAAATGACAATAAAAATATCAGGATAAGAAAATTTACCAGAATGAATGAAATATGATAACTACTGCAGTTGACATATATACTACACTAAAATGTGACAGATTTCATACTACTACTACTACAACTATAAACGAAACAAAAAATTAAGAGTAGTTTTATCCTGAAAATAGGGAGTTTGTAATCTCCTCTGGTTTTTATCAAAGCATAAAATAAAAATCAAGAAATATTAGTTCTATTTTGGTCTTAATTAACATTTTTTTAATCTTGGCCAAGTCACGTAAAAGGTAGAACCGATGTAGATACTGTATCAGCTCTTTTTAAAAATAATATTTTATTGAAGAAAAAAAAAGTGTGACAATGTTAAAGAAATTTTGCAAAAACAAATTTTTCCACCCTTCTGTGCTAAGGTATTTAATTACGCTCTTCAAATCTTGGTCCATAGACTCCCAAGTTCATTTGAGATTTTCAGTCATTATAAATGCATACCTTTTAAAATTTAGAATTGAGAGCTTTTCTTTCAAATTCTTTACTAAGATGATGATTATAAGGAGCTGTTAACACTTTAGAATATATTGAGACATATTCAATATGTAGAATGTGTATTTGATTAATATATTACTAAATTATGATAAATAAAATTAAAATTATGAACTAAAAATTTACTGAACTAAATTATAAGAAATATAAATTTGTGAACTAGTTAAAAGATTAATACTGTATGTGTATATGGCACCATTGGTTAACTCCTTTTTTATTTTATTAACTTTTTAATTTTAATTCTGGCATAGTTAACATATAGTGTCACGTTAGTTTCAGGTGTACAATATAGTGATTCAACAATTCTTTACATTATCCAGTGCTCATTACGATAAGTGTACTCTTTAATCCCATCACCTATTTCACCCATCCCCTCCACCCTCTCCACACAACTCTGGTAACCATCAATTTGTTCTCTATAGTTAAGAGTCTCTTTCTTGGTTTATCTCTCTTTCTTTCCCCCTATGTTCATTTGTTTCTTAAATTCTACTTGTGCATGAAATCATATGGTATTTGTCTTTGTCTTTCTCTAACTCATTTCACTTAGCATTATACTCTCTAGTTCCCTCCATGTTGTTGCAAATGGAAACATTTCTCATTCTTTTTAATGGCTGAGTAATATTGCATTGTGTGTGTGTGTGTGTGTGTGTGTGTGTGTGTGTGTGCGCGCGCGCGCGCGCATATGCATGCCACATAGTCTTCATTCATCTACTGACGGGTGCTTGGGCTGCTTCCATATTATGGCTATTGTAAATAATGCTCCTGTAAACAGAGGGGTGCATATATGGTTTCAAAGTCGTGTTTTTGTATTCTTTGGGTAAATACTCAGTAGTGTGATTACTGGATCATAAGGTAGTTCTATTTTTCATTTTTTGAGGAACCTCCATACTGTTTTCCATAGTGACTGCACCAGTTTGCATTCCCACCAATAGTGCACAAGAGGGTTCCTTTTTCTCCACATCCTCATTAATACTTGTTTCTTGTGGCTTTGATTTTAGCCATTCTGACAGGTGTGAGGTGATATGTTATTATAGTTTTGGTTTGCATTTCCCTGATGATGAATGATATTGAGTGTGTCTTTTGGCCATCTGGATGTCTTCTTTGGAGAAATGTCTGTTCATATCTTCTGCCTATTTTTTAACTGGATTATTTGTGGGGTTTTTTGGTATCAAGTTGTATCACTTCTTTATATATTTTGGATGCTAACCCTTTATCGGATATGTCATTTGCAAATATCTTCTCCCATTCAGTAGGCTTTTAGTTGGGTTTATTGTTTACTTTGCTCTGCACAAGTTTTTATTTCAACGTAGTCCCAATAGTTTACTTTTGCTTTATTTCCCTTGTCTCAGGAGAAATATCTAGAAAGATGTTGCCACTACCAATTCCAGAGAAATTGGTCTCTTCTAGGATCTTTATGATTTTAGGTCTCACATGTAGGTCCTTAATCCATTTTGAGTTTATTTTCATGTATGGTATAAGAAAGTGGTCTAGTTGCATTCTTTTGCATGTAGCTGTCTGATTTTCTCAACACCATTTGTTGAAGAGACTTTTTCCCGTTGCATATTCTTGCCTCTTTTGTCAAAGAATAATTGACCGTATAATTGTGGGTTTGTTTCTGGGCTTTCTATCCTGTTCATTGATATATGTGTCTGTTTTTGTGCCAGTACCATACTGCTTTGATTACTATAGCTTTGTAGTATAACTTAAAATCTGGGATTGTGATACCTCCAGTTTTGTTTTTTCTTCTTCAGGGTTGTTTTGGTGGTTAACTCTTGCTTATCCAAGGGTTTGCATTTTGGTATTCTCCAAACTAAATGTTATTTTTTATAATGAACCAGATAAAATATTTTAAAGATTGAATTGAAAAGATGATAAAAATTGAAGCTCAGAATCAATTTTTTTCTTGTAACTTCTTAGCATCATTTGTAATGACAGAGAAAAAAAATAAAGTGTGAAAATTGCACTTCTTTATTTTTACCCATTAATTAAATAATAGAGTTACTGTTGCACAGTTTTCTCTGTACCAGTCCTTAACATTTTCTGTAGAAGTCTGGTATATCTTAAGTTTGGTCACCGTGCACAAATAGAACTTTAATTTTGCTGCCTAAGGATATCGTCTAATTTTTTATCTGTTGGTCTAGACTTTTTTCTTTGCTAACAAATGCTTAAATTTTACCTTTTCAGGAATGGGATATGGAGATAGAACAAGCACATTTTGTGGCACTCCTGAATTTCTTGCCCCAGAAGTGTTAACAGAAACATCCTATACAAGGGCTGTAGACTGGTGGGGCCTTGGTGTTCTTATATATGAGATGCTCGTTGGTGAGGTAAGCAGTATAAAATACATGAGAGAGAAATTAGGAAAGAACAAAATATGTCATTGAGAAATGACTTCATATGTTTCCTGCATAAGTGGAGCTTAAGTTACACATACTTAATGTGTATACACATTTATAATATACTAGTAATTGCCTGAAATTCTATATTACCTTCACTGTGTTTTTTAGGTTTTTATATTATCTATAGAACTTTGAAAATCATACCTTGTATTTCAGTATGCTGTAGTTATTTGTGTTTTATGAATTTAAGACATGATCATATATAATTGATCATTTCATAGGGAATAACAGAAAGACTAATGAAAAGAATGTACTCTATACCTGTAACAAAAAGTCAGTTATACATTGGTCAAAATAAATGCATTGGTCAAAATAAATTGGACTTGGGAAAGGGTAAATATTTAGACAAGTAACTGAAAACTGCTTACAGTTTGATCTTGGGATGATCTTGGGATGAAAAAAAAATGAGTTTGGTTCACTGTTTTGCAGTTTTCCCAGTACCAAAAACCTTCCTTGTACATTCTAGGCATGAATAAATTAGTAGCTGAATAAATGATTGACCAAATTATTGAATGTCAGAAATTTCTGAAGTTTTACCCTGTATTGTCATATAATGGCACTTATTTCATATAAATAAAGTATTTTAGTCCATCCAAATGACAGCCACTTTGGTATGTTATATTGGAGTGGATATTTAGGAAAGGAGGAAAAGAAGTAGCTAATTAAAATGTTTACCATGTGCCGGGCACTATCCTATTTGCTTTATAAATATTAGCTCATTTAATTTTTCAGCAGCCTTTAATGAGCTCAGTACTAGTCTTGGGCCCATTTTCAGGTGTATAAGTGGAAACACAAAGAAGTTAATAACTTGCTTAAAGTCACAGAGTTCTCATGTGGTGGAGCTGTGATTTTTAACTCTGGCTCTCTGGTTTCCTATCCCTAAACCATTATGCTTTGTTACCTCAGGGTATAGAATCCACCTAACCTTATTTCTATTCTTAAGACCAGTGATTTAGTAAAATTTCTACCTCTATCTAGAAAAGCTGCTATACAGTGTTTTAAGATGGAAAGATGTATTTTATCCCTAATCCACAGTGGTCTTTGCTTTCTAAGAATGCCAGAAGTACTCATAATAAAAAAAAAAAAAAGAAGAAGAAGAAGTACTCATAATAGTTGTTTCTGTAAGCTCTGACCTACTTGAACTTCCCCCCACCCCATACCTTTTTTCAAAGTAATAGTTTTGTTGCTTTGGGTTTTTTTAATGTATTCATTTATGTATGAGATTTAATTAGGTTACCAAAAATTACATGCTTGCTTAAAATTGACTCTCCATATTAGCTCTGACAGGCAAAAAATGTGAATTTATTGCAGAATACTACAATTAAGATCCAGTTGATTCTGCTTCCTCTTCTACAGTGACGGGAAAACTTGGCAATGAGCAAATGAAGAAGCTCCTGTTCTGTATTTTTAAAAAGAGCTTCTAATTGATTAACCTGTTAATTACTAGGATATAAAAGACAGTGGATCCAGCTATTCTTTCACAATTGCTTATTGCAGTTTCCTTTCTCTTTAGCACCTTTGTAAGAGGGTAGTTGGGAAAAGAACTAAACTTAAAACTCATCAGTACTTGATAGTTTTAAATTTACCAGTTTAACATTGGTAAAATTTTAGCAATAACTTTTAACTGTGATAAAAGTCAGGTTTGGCTGAAGTTTATGTCTAATTACTCTATTATTACAAAGATTTGAAAATTCACTGGATATATCATGCATTTTCAAACGTGTATTTGTGTTTGTATGGGTTTTGAGGACTGGAAGGACCAGATCCCCCTTCCTGGTGCCAAATGAGAATTGAAGCATCAGAGAAATTTTAAGTAAACTTAGATATTGGAGTTGCACTCTTGACATCTGAACAGACTATTGAATTCTTTTTATATCTGTTTAAAGCATACTTGTTAGCATTCCATTGTTCATCCTGTTAATTTATAATCTATTTGCAGAAACAAAGAACTTTAACATCTTAATGAATATGTGGGTATATCTTCACTCTTCAGGGATTTATAAAGTGACATTTTTTAAATACAAAATTGATCAAATAGACAAAAGTGTTTTGTATTACCACTTGAAAGTCTGATTGAGAATTATTGTGAAAAGGAATTTTTCTCTAATTTGCTGCTATCTCAATCCCAGAAAGAAATATTATCTCACATAGTAGTTACTTCATTTATCTATTTGATTTATTCATTTTGAGTGCGTAAATGAGCTAAGGTTTCAGTAAATGAAAAGTGTGAAATTTCCTTACATATGAGCAATAAGATGGGCAGCTCAGCTTTAGGAGGTTGGGTTCTAAATTCATTTTCATAGATTCCTCAAATCAAAGATTCTTCCCTTTCCATTGATACTGCTTTCTGCTTGGCTCTTATTCATTAATACTTTACAGGAAACAAGCAACCAAATCTAAGTCATTTCAAATTCTGAAATAGTAAGTCATATTTCATAATAACATTTCAATATATTTGAGAGTTATCATTTTGTGCATCAAATTGTTATACTGAATGTAATTTAAATATGTTTTTATGACTTAGGGTCATTCCTGTCAATATGAGCAACATTTTAATAATACTCTGCTAACTGAAATGCCCCTAAGACTTGAATTTTGTTGGCAGCTGCTACTTAGTGCCGTCATTATGCCTGCAGATCTCTGATTGTGTTTTGCTAATTAATTTGCGATTGACTGTGAAATTCAAAGTACATCCATATCAGATGTATTCTCACAAACTCTGAGCTTCTCTCTATGGTGACACTTATTACCATATTTACTTTACCCATTTTTTTCTGTCTTTCCACAAGATTGAGCTTCTTGAGAAATGTTGATTATCTAAATAATTTTTACTGTCTAGTATGCACTCAAAATATTGACTGGCCAGATAAATGAAAAAGTGAATTAAATAAAATAGAATGGAATTAAATTAAGTGAAAAAATGATATTGTATAATATAACCAAGTTTGTTATTAAAGTCTGTGAAATAAAGATGAAGATTTCAATAAGAGTATATGGTATATCCTTTGTATAATAGATCTGTTGTGTATCTTTTGTGACTTCTCACAGTCTTTTCTTGTTTGGTGTTTTGGTAAGTTCTTTGTTTGTTTTTCTCACTACTTGGTTCTTGTCTGTACTTTGGATAGGTGATAAGATTTTACAGTATTGAAATTCATTTTGACTTAGAGATTTTTTTTTCTAGTCTCCCTTTCCTGGTGATGATGAAGAGGAAGTTTTTGACAGTATTGTAAATGATGAAGTAAGGTATCCAAGGTTCTTATCTACAGAAGCCATATCAATAATGAGAAGGGTAAGAGCTAATGGTTTATAAACTGCTTAAATTTCTTTTATTGAAGGACATTTCCCAGTTGGAACTTTATCTTTTTTTTATTTATTTATTTATTTATTTTTTTTTTTACAGCAGAAAAGGCCTTTATTGTTTGCAACGGGAAATTAAAGAGGAGGGGGACACGACATCTCTGGCTCCAGGGGTGGCTCCCCAGACTTAACTCTTCACCCTCCCGGGAGAACCCAATTAGAACTTTAGAAGTTGTTTTTTAGTTCATAGATGTTGCATGGTTTAGACAAACACATACCAAAAAAAACATCTAAATCTTTGCAAGTTATGAGAATCTTTATCAACGAAGTCACTGGTTTTATTTTAACTTTTATATTTTATATTGTGTTAGCTATTACGAAGAAATCCTGAGCGGCGACTTGGAGCTGGTGAGAAAGATGCAGAGGATGTAAAAAAGCACCCATTTTTCCGGGTAAGTGTGACAGTTTAAAATTTTTTGTGAAAATAGAAATTAAGTGTAGGAAACTAAACTGGTCATTTTATATTTTGTAATCCAGCTAATTGATTGGAGTGCTCTGATGGACAAAAAAGTAAAGCCGCCATTTGTACCTACCATTAGAGGACGAGAAGATGTTAGTAATTTTGATGATGAATTTACCTCAGAAGCACCTATTTTGACTCCGCCTCGAGAACCAAGGATACTTTCAGAAGAGGAGCAAGAAATGTTCAGAGATTTTGACTACATTGCTGATTGGTGTTAAGTTCCTAGACACTGTGAAACCAAGCAAACTAACTCACAAGAAGACCTCTTAACAATAGCAACCCTTCATTTGCTCTCTGTGCCACCAGTAGCTTCTGAGTTTTTTGTTTAAACACATGAAGATTTCTTTAAAAGTACTATTGTAAAATCTTCTTGAAAGTGGCTTCTTTTAATGTATTTTCAACGTAAATCTGAGCACTGGAAACAGTTTCATGGAGTTTAAGCGGAATGAACATCGGCCATGAAAACCTATCACAAATGAATACTTTTGGATCAATAGTCTATTTAAAAAAAAAGAAAAGAAAAAAACACCACTCTTCCACGGTCCCTCGCTATGCCTTATGCCTGCCTTAAGTGGAAGGAAGATTAATCATTTCACTTCAGTTAGCTATATTTTACAAAAAGAACAAAAAGGGTTTGGGATGCTATTACTGTTCACACATAGTAAATCTGTTCGAATAAGGCAAATGCTCTTATTTTTTTAATGAAATTACTATAATATCAAAAAAAATGTAGTGGTAGTTTGTGCACATTTTTTGGCTTGTTTTTTTAAAAAAATGAATTGATGTCTTGTTTTATAAATTTTCTATATTTATTAGGAGAAAATTTTTATCGCCTTATCTTTACCAACCATGTAACAGAGCCTCATAGCTTTCCAACAGAGCTACTTGCCAAACAATTTTTTGTTTATTAAACCATGCTGAAGCAAACAGGAACAACTAAACATCAGCATTTACTTAAAATTTTAAGAATGAGGACTTCTGATTAGCCTGAACCAAGATACTGTATTACCTGTATGCATTCCCAAAGTCTAGACACTCGATATATTCAATCATACCTTCTTCCAAAATCAGTGGACTAATTACTCCTTTTTTGATATTCGTTGTACATTTTTCAGCCCAGTTTATCTTATTCTTGTATCTACTGTAGAAGGGAACTATATCTGTTAAAACATAGGGATTATCGTTGTATACATGCTGTGAACATGTATATGTGCAAGTTGTAATGTATTCTGTGTTGTAGGTTTATTATTTAATTTCACCACTTCATCACTTTTGTACAGTGGCCAAGCAGACACCTCAAACTCCAGCATTTACGTTAAGTGCATTTGTACATTTTAGGCCACTGGATCCAGATTTTATATTGGCAGTTACTGAGGGCAAAAGCAATATATTGTAACAGAATGTATAAATATTTTTGATAAAACAGTCTATATTTTATAAAATTATTATAACACTAAAGCTGTACCTCAAAAGTCTCAAAAACCATTTGATCAAATACTTTTTACAACTCTTCAGAGGATCCATTTGTGGCTTTTTTTAATGCTCTTAGAGGAAAGTCTTTTGGCAAGCCATGACTTTTCCACTTGCCTGGAGTTTTTTGGTTTTTTTGTTGTTGTTAGTTTTTGCATCCTTTTCCTCTCGTGTATGACTGCATTATTTTTCTTTAGTTCAATAATAACATCTTTAATTCTGTGCTTAGCATGTTAAGGTCATCATATCTCAGGAATAACAAGTTGTGAACTAACCATACTGAATTAGCCATTTAATCACAGTGATCTCATGTCTTGAAAATTGTTCAAATTTAAATTCTATGAGAAACATAAAAGCACATCGATTTATAGAAAGTTTATCAATACTTCAGCCTTGCTAGGGTGTGCTGGCATGTTTTTGTATACTCTGAGAACAGTTACAATTTTTCCAAGAGTTCTTATTTCCTTCCAATTCTATTATTACCCAAGATTCTTTGGGGGAAAATCTTATAGAAAGAGGGAGCAATAAGTTGTTTAAAGTTATTTTAAAATGCCAGTTAAGTTCCTTGTTAAAGGACAGGAAAGGATCTTAGCTTAATTGTCTGGCTTTAATTTACAGAGTGTTAACACATTAAAAAAAAAAAACACTAAATACTTTTGAGGTACAGTCTGCTCACCTTTCCTGGTTCTCAAATATGCATAGAAAGCAATGTCTAAAATAGGCTTTTAGCATTAAAACCTGACATAGCATTATGTAACTACACAGTGTACAGAAGTTTTGTTTTTTTTTTTAATTGAAGTCAATCACTAAGAAAAAATTAGAGGGCAGGGTATATTCACACAATTAAGCTGAAGAAAGCACTAATATTTTCTGTAGTTTTTAAAAAATATATATATTTTAGTCAGATTTTAAATTTTTAAACTCTATAGAGTGTAAATATATTTTGCTATTACTGTATGTGTAAGTGACTGCTCAAGCACTTTGTAAGGAAATTATTAGTATATTTTAGAATGGTACACTATGCATTGAAATGAAATGTGCCTTTATGTCATTCTAAGAAAAAAGTGTTTTGCAGTCATAAATTACCACAAATGCACAAATTAAAGTATAAATAGATTATAATTTGTAACTTTGGTTTTAAGTATTATTTCCTTTTGGAAGCTTTCTGTTCGTCAAAATGTGTATTAGCTCTACTATATTCAAGATCTCAAAGACTAACTTTGCTTATTAGCCTTCTTGCAAGTGTTTTTGGTCCTGGGGAAGGGCAAAATCTGAGCGCGAACTGTCCACTTCACTGGTAGTAATGGGGAAAGTTTGCATTCTACCTCTGTAAGATCAATAGCATCTTTTATTCAGTGGAGATAGATAGATAGATAGATATATAGATAGATATATCTATATATCTATATATATATATATCTATATATCTATATATATATGGGATGCCTTCTGTGTGCTAGACAATGTGGATAGAAAGTTGAAGAAAAATCAAAATCTTAATAAATGAGGAATAGTATACATTAAAATTCAAGCACCAGTAATTCAGGATACCAGTAGTATCCTTTTGTTTGAGGTAACTTACTTTATTTTTAGGACCTGACCTTTCAGAAAATAGGTAAATGAAAACAGAATGCTAGTCATTATATAGTCCTCTTATTCAACTATTACAAATGGAATATTTAAGGAATATTAGGAATTATTAGGAATATTTTAAGATAGGTCTGTGCTTATCCCTGTAGCACAAACTGAGGTCACAGTGGAAATTGCCATTATATGTTAACTAGGTGAAAGCTGCATTAGAGATTCAAATCTAACAAAAATTTTACAGGTGTTACTGATCTTTCCAAAGCAACTGAGGGTGAGTATGAGAGACTCAGAGGATCAAATGCCAAATCATGGATCTTAATGAAAATTCTTATTTACTTTCTAGCTATCTTTTGAGATCTGCTGTATCTCCAACTATTGACCTTATATGTATATAAATATATGTATTTATAAACATATGTATATAAATATATACATATATAAATAGAGATAAGTTCTTAAATAACTTCAAAGTGTCAAAAATCTTGTATGATTTCCACTTCTAGTATCGTGACTAAATAGAAGCTCCCAAGACTGCCAGTAAGACACATAATTTGAGGCACTGCTGGTTTCATGAAAGGTAAGAGTGGTGTCTGGCAACCTCCCACCCCAAAACAAACAGACACACTTGAGCATGGATCTGGACAAGCTATAGCTTTAGTACCTAAGAATTAAGGAGGAGTGCCCAAGCACAAGAGTGAGAGTACTCAGAGTTTGGGATTGGAACTTGAGTCCACAAAGTAGGCCAGAGAAGTAGGAAGGTGGAAAGCGTAAAAGCCAGAATGGCAAGGATCTAGCTTTAGAAATGCGAACACTCAGAAGAGGCGAGGTTGCCATGGATGGATTCCTATAGCAACGCCATTATGAAGATAACAAACCCTGCAATAGCAGTAAGACTTTTGTTCTATGTTTAAATCCTCTAGAGGAGCTCAAGTTCTGATTTGCAGGTCGTTGTTTTTCTACCAGTAGAATCAAATACTTTGTGAATGAAAGTTTCTCCAGAATGGGAACATAGGACTTCCACAAATTAAGATCAAGTAATATACTGTTAAAGGTCACGCAACACATGAGAAATGGGAAACTACCTTGAATGAGAGCCAACAAAAATAGTAAATTTCGATATCCCCTCCAAAATATTGCAAATATTCAAATTCTCAGATACAAAATATAAAACAGTTATGTACAAAATATTTATATACCTAAAATTACCAGGATAAGCAAGTACAATGAAATTTTAAAGAAATTAACAAACATTTTTAAAATCCAAAAATGAAATACGTGACTGACCAAATTTGAAACTCAGTGAAGTGTTAACACATTAGACAGCTGAAGAGGCAACTGGAGAACTGAATGATATATCTGAAAAATCAATCTCAAATAGATAAAAAGATAAGGAGATGGAAAATATGAAAAGAAGGTTAAGAGATATGGGAGATGGAGTAGAGACCCAAGAGTAAAGAATGGAAGGGAGGAAGTACTTGCAGAGATAATGGCTGCAAATTCCCCCAGAGATTAAAAATCATCCAGGAGGTAGGATATTCTCCATAAAGGATAAATATAAATAAAAGTATACATAGAACCATTGTAGTGAAACTATAGACCACCAAAGACAGCATCTTGAAACTACCCAAAGAGAAAGGACTAATTGTCTATAAAAGAAAGACTAACAGCTGACTTTTCAATATTAACGGTGAAAATAGTGGAATATTCTCTTCAGAGCATTGAAAAACCAAATGTCAGCCTGGAATTGTGTAGAAAGTGAAATTAGTTTAAGAATGAAAGCAAGTGAAAGTGTTTTAGTTTTTCTTTTTTTTAACGTTTATTTATTTCTGAGGAATAGAGTGCAAGCGGGGGAGGGGAGGAGAGAGAGGGACACAGAATCTGAAGCAGACTCCAGGCTCCGAGCTGTCAGCACAGAGCCTGATGCGGGGCTCGAAACCATGAACTGCAAGATCATGACCTGAGCCGAAGTCAGATGCTTAACCAACTGAGCCATCCAGGTACCCCCAAATGAAAGTATTTTTTAAAGGGTTTACTCTTAAAGGAGTCCTACTCTAAAGGAAGTGCTTCAAGAAGAGATGAAAGTGATCCCAGAATGGTGATCTAAAACACAAAAACGCTTAGGAAAAAATAAAATGGTAAACACTTAGGTAAATCACAATAAACGCAACTCAGTAGAACAGATGATTTGTTTCTTTGTTTTAAGTCAACAGAAATTCTAGACAGTAGTAGTAAAACAGCTGAGATAGGGAAGATCAGAGCTGAAATATTCTGTTGTATCATTGGGGTGTCAGGGTATTAACTTTAGTTAAATATACATTATAAAATGCCAGGGATATTCATGAAAAGAATATAGTGCATATAACATTCAAACCAAGAGAGAGGATTGTAAAAATAATTTCAAATATACCAATAATCACAATAAATGGAACAAACTTACTATTTAAAAACAAATTTCAGGGGCGCCTGGGTGGCTCAGTCGGTTAAGCGTCTGACTTCAGCTCAGGTCACGATCTCGCTGTCCGTGAGTTCGAGCCCCACGTCGGGCTCTGGGCTGATGGCTCAGAGCCTGGATCCTGCTTCCCATTCTGTGTCTCCCTCTCTCTCTGCCCCTCCTGCGTTCATGCTCTGTCTCTCTCTGTCTCAAAAATAAAACCTTAAAAAAAAAATTTAAAAAAAAAACAAATTTCATTTTAAGTTTTATTTATTTTGAGTGTGTGTGTGTGTGTGTGTGTGTGTGTGTGTGTGCGCACATGTGGGGGAGGGGCAGAGAGATAGGGGGAGAAAGAGGATCCCAAGCAGGCCCCTTGCTGTCAGCACACAGCCTGACACAGAACTCAAAAACTCGCCAACTGTGAGATCATGACCTGAGCTAAAACCAAGAGTTAGACACTTAACCAACTAAGCTACCCAGGTCCCCCCCAAAGTAATAGATTCTTAAAGCCTGGCTTTATACTATTAGCAAAAAGATACGTCTAAAATATAAGGGAAGTTGAAAGTAAGAGTATGAGTAAAAATATTCAATGCAAAAACAAAAGTAAAGCTATGGTAGCTCTACTTAATATCAAAACAGATTTTAGACCCATCATGAAAAAATAAGTATCACCAAGAATAGAGTGTTTCTACATAATGATAAAAGATTCAATTCATCAAAAAGATATACTAATCATGTGTGTGTATTTAATAAAGTAATCTCTACATAAAGCAAAAATTGTTAGAGCTACTACAAAATACTTACACCCATCAGGTTGGAAGATTACAACTTTCATTATTGGAAAATAGACTTTTTACAATCAAGAGAGATAGAATGAATAGAATAAGCTTGATCCCCACTGAATGTATATAGAATTCTGCATCCAGCAATTAAGAGATTCCACATTCTTTTCCAGATTACATGGAACATTTATAAAAATTGAGCCATAAAAAAAAAATTGTAGAAAATAACAAAATATAGTTACACCAATTATATTTTCTAATTGGTACAAAGTATAGTTACACCAATTATATTTTCTAATTGGTTGGAACACATAGATTTTTAATAGATAAATAGATTTGAAAACCAATATTAAATACCCTTTACTGGCTCACAGAAAGAATCATAATTAAATGCAGCAAAAGTGATTCTTCCGGGGAAATTTGCAAACTAAGTGCCTATTTAAAAAAGGAAGGTTAGGGGCGCCTGGGTGACTAAGTTGGTTAAGCATCTGACTTTGGCTCAGGTCATCATCATGTGGTTCTTGTGTTCGAGCCCCGCAATGGACTGTGCTGACAGCTCAGAGCCTGGATGGGGCCTGCTTCAAATTCTGTCGGCCTCTCTGCACCTCCCCCACTCACTCTCTCTTTCTCAAAAAATAAACATTAAAAAAAAATTTTTTTAAAGGAACGTTTTAAAAAACTGATCAAATTGCTCAGCTTCAGAAATCAGAAAAAGGACAACAGAATAACTGAAAGTAAACAATAGAAAAAACAGTAAAATAGAAATAAGCCAAAAGCTTATTCCTTGAAAATGCTAATAGATATAGCTATGAAAAATGAAAGTAGATATAAATGCTATTTATAAATGAAAAATACAAATACAAGCAAAGATTTTTTAAAAGATGCTATTAACATATGCAAATAAATATGAAAAAAATAGTGAAAATCTGAAAACTCTCAAAATATTAGCATAAGCTAGTGTGAATAATGTCGCTCTAACATTAATCACTTAAAAGCAGAAATTAAAAGTCCACACACACAAAAAAAATAGGTCCAAAGTGTTTTACAAGTGAATTCTCCCAAACTTTCAAGGAGGAGATTATTTTGACCACATAGAAAGTTTTTTTAAATAATGTGAAAAAGTTATAGTTCCTAACTCATTCTGTGAGGTCAATATAATTTAGAAAACAAAATATACAAAGAGAGTATGTTACTAGCAAATTTCACTCATGAATACTGATAAAGGATACTAAACAAAATATTACCAAATGTATAAAAAGGGCACGATAAATTGGGCTTATGCTAGTAATGAAAGGATGGCTTAATATTAGAAAATCTCTGATTATCATTTACCATATTAAAGGGGAAAAAGTAATATATTTAGAAAAAGCTGGTCACTTTTCTGATTTGAAGGGGTCAGGGGATCCTTAAATTAACAAAGATATCTATATTAAAACAACAACTGGGGCACCTGGGTGGCTCAGTCAGTTAAGCATCCAACTCTTGATTTTGGCTTAGGTCATGATCTCACAGTTCATGAGATCAAGCCCCACATCAGGCTCTGTACTGACAGTGCAGAGCCTGCTTGGGATTCTCTCTGTCTCCCTCTCTCTCTGCCCCTCTTGCACTCGCTGACTCTCAAAATAAATAAAATAAACTTTAAAAAGACAACAAAAATAGACTCAATGCCATCATCTCATATGAGGAAACATTGAAAGTATCCCCTTAAGAATTGAGGACTAGGACTAAGATGCCTGTCATCGCTACTTTTCTACATGGATAGGGATTAAAGAAGGAAACAAAATGCTTACTTGCAGATGATGATTGTCTATCTGAAGAACTCAAAAGACTACAATTTAGTAGCAATCATAGTTTACCCAAGATGCTTGTTGTAAGATGAAAATACAGAAGTCAGTGACGTATGCACCATCATCAAACAACTGGAATACATAATATTTTTAAAGCACAACTTTTATGATAGCAACAAAACCAAGTTATCTAGAAATAAGCCTAACAAAAGATGTGCAAGACCTGTAAAAAAAGTTTTTCAAAGAAAGATGGTGAATTTAAACCCAAGTAAATCTGTAATTATGTTAAATGTAGTGTACTTAAGATCTGTTTCATTTGCTGTATATAAAGTATACCTCAATAAAAAAAACATAGACTAAAAAAAAAAAACAAAACTCAGAGACATTAAAGAAGACCTAAGTAAATATAGACAGACATATCTTTTGAAGTGATGTCAGTTCTCAAAAATCCTCTGCAGATTCAATGCAACTCTGGTTAGAATCCCAACAATTTTTTTGTGGAACTTCATAAGCTCATTCTAAAATTTATGTAGAAGAGCAAAAAGTAAAGGATAGAGAAATTCCTGAAGAACAAAGAGGAGAGGGAATTTGCCCTACAAGATAACAAGAATTATAAAGGTGTAGCATTTACTGAGGTATTGGTACATATTACAAATGGAACAGTAAAAGAGCCAAGAAACAGACTTAAATATATCTGAAATTTTAATTTACAGAAGGAACCACATAATTCAGTGGAGAAAGAAAACATGTTTTCTCAGTAGAAGTAGGAAAATTGTGTGCCCATGTGGAAATGAAAAAAGAAACTCAATTTCTTTCTCATAGTGGACACAAATATTTCAAATGAAGTAAAACATAAATGTCAAAAGTAAAACTTTAAAACACTGAAAATATGTGTATAGGAAAACACAAAAATGTAAGAAAAATTGACAAGTTTAACAATCAGAAAGTTAGGAACTTTTTATCAAAAGACATCAAAGTGAAAAGACCAGGCACAAAGTGGAAGCCTATTTACATCACATGGAACAGAGAAATAATAATAGCCACCACATTAAAAATTCCTAGAGCTCAGGAAGGAAACAGTCAAAAGTTCAAAATATGTGAACAGACATTTCACATGGACAATGAACATGCCCACTCTAAACAGTAATCAGAAACTACAAATCAAGACTTTGAGATATAATTTGAACACATTCAATTGATAAAAATTTTAAATTCTGACCTTATTGAGTGGTGGAGATGGAGTGGGACAATGAGATTCCAATAAATTACTGTGAGGAGTATAGACAAATACAACCACTTGTGAAAAATAATTTGGTATTATCTTGTAAAGTTGGGCATCTGCATACGTTGGTACCTAGCAATTCCACCTAAGTAGTGTATCCTGAAGAAATTCTTTATTCATATGTACCAAGGGTCCATGAACAAGAATGTTCATAGCACTGTTTGTAATACCAAAAACTGGAAACAGCCCAAATGTTCATCAATGGAAGAGAATGGTTTAATAAAATATTTTATATTTTATAATAAGCAATGTATACTTACACCACGAAATATTATACAGCCATGAAAATTAACTGCAGCTGTGGAGAACAGTACAAAAGAACAAAATATATGAAAGAAGCTAATCAAAGAAGACTATATGCAGCATGATCTCATTTTTAAAAGCTTAAGCCAAACCAAACACAAAGGTGATAATTTTTTTTTTCATTTTTAAGCAAGGGAATGTTAAACAAAAATTAAGATAGTGATTATCTGATGGGGAGGCAAAAGAATATGGTATTGGTGCAATATGTTGATAGGTAGAAATTGTTGGTATTTTAGGTCTTCAGCTTGGTCAGTCTTCAATATGTTAATAACAGGTAATATACCTCTTTCCCCTATAAGTCCTCCCTTTTCTTCTTTTCCAGCTTAAATTCCCATATCCATCATAATCACATATATCCTCAGCATCCTGTTTCTCTCTTGCTTCTTTGTACAAACCTGTTAAAACCCCCACCGAACCTCTGTTCAATCCATCTCTGGAGTGCAAACAACCATGCTAACTCCTCTCGCTACCATGAAGTGAACCAGTACTGAATTTCCTTAGTCTGGTGGTTCTCAAACTTCACAATGTATCAGAATCACTTGAAGGACTTGTACATGGGTCTCACCGCCTATTTTCTGCTTCAGTAGGTATGGAGTAGGGGGCGTGGTGCTGAGAATTTACATTTCAAGTAAGTTTCCAGGTACTACTGATGCTTCTGGTCTAGCTATAAAACAAGTGTCATGAATTTTAAAAGATAAAGAAATTTTTAAATCACTTTGATGTCAGTATCTACAATCCAAACAATTTCATAATTATAACATTTATGTTATCAATTACATATTGTTTCCTTGTAGCAGCTCTGTTGCAAAAGTAATAAAAATGACAAGAATGTGGATTTCAGATTGGGTAATGGATAATAGGAGGCAAAGCTATTTACATACTAAGGGAAAGTCCAGGAAATAAACAAAACTTTCCTTATTACCTATCCATTATATGTGATCTGCTTGGAAAATAGTCACATGTTATTCCTACTAAAGTCAGTAAGAGAGTTAAAATCTTAAAGGGAATATAATCAGACTAATGTACCCATGTTTTTATGTAATTATAAACTCTAGAGGTTTTTGGTTTGTTTGTTTTGTTTTTTTTAATGTTTACTTATTCTTGAGAGAAACAGAGTGTAAGCAGGAAGGGGCAGAGAGAAGGAGACACCAAATCTGAAGCAGACTCCAGGCCCTGAGCTTTCAGCACAGAGTCCGACGCGGGGCTCGAACCCTAGATCTGTGAGATCATGACTTGAGCCAAAGCTGGATGCCTAACCAACTGAGCCACCCAGGCACCCCTGTAATTGTAAACTCTAAAAACACACTACTACTTTTGTGAAGCAGTCGGTGTCAAAAGAAGCCAAAGGAAATATACAGTAACACTTCTTTAATTCAGCATTGGAAGTAGTTCACAAATAGTGTAATCTTATGCAATAAACACTTAAAAATTAAGTAAAGAATTACATGTAATCAATTTTCCTTGAAAATTATTTAACTTATAATAGTACAGCCAATTGTGACTGAATGTAGGAAGTTTGAAAAGTTCATTTTCTCACAATGTGTAACCAACTGTAGGCACACATTTGCCATTTGTGTCTTCTAACCACAAGTTTAATATATTTTTTACCTTCATTAAAGTCTTATAACAAACAGCTCATCACATTATGAGATACTGGATTGTTTGTTAGCATGGCTTGACATTTTCCCTTTTTTTAAAATTTATTTTTATTGAGACATAATTGACATGTAACATTATGTAAATTTAAAGTGTACAATATGTTGATTTGATACATTTACATATTGTAATATAATTACCACTGTACCACTAGCATATACCTCTCACTTAACAAATACCTTTAAGGGCCATCCATGTTGTTCGAAATGTCAGGATTTCCTTCTTATGGCTGAATAATATGTCCATATATATGTGTATGTATGGGTACATGTGTATGTATGTGTATGTCTATATATATGTGTATACATACACATAAACATACACACATACCACATCTTTATTCATCCATTGATGAACACTTAAGATTGTTTTCATTTTGGGGTGTCTGGGTGGCTCAAGTCGGTTGAGCGCCCGACTTCGGCTCAGGTCACAATCTCACGGTTCATGAGTTCAAGCCCCATCTTGGGCTCAGAGCCTGGAGCCTGCTTCAGATTCTGTGTCTCCCTCTCTCTCTGCCCCTCCCCTGCTCATATTCTCTCTCTCTCTCTCTCTCTCTCTCTCTCTCTCTTTCTCTCTCTCTCTCAAAAATAAGTAAACATGTAAAAAATTTTTTTAATTGTTGTCATATCTTGACCATTGTGAGTAATGCTGCAATAAACAAGGGAGTGCATATATATCTCTTTGATATCCTATTTTCATTTCCATTGGATATAAACTTAAGTGATGAAAATCCAAAGAAATTTTAAAGAGCTAACTGGCTTTATTCATGATTCAAGCAGCATTTTCTCTACAAAGTACAGGTGAGCAACGATGGGCTGCAGAAAAGGAGAGGCTTTCAAAGGCAGGATAAGAAAGTCATAAAGAGAAAAGATGGGTGTGGTCATCTCCCTTTGAGGATAGTTGGGTCTTGATTAGGTGGATTACCTCATCGTCCTTCGAGAGATGGAGAGGGCCCCAGTGACATATCAACTTATTGGTGCTGACCAGAAAATTCCCGACTGATTGATTAAGACTACATTTCTGAGAAAGGTTGAAACTGAAATTAGTATAGGTACTAAGCTCCAGTTTGGTGATACAGCATAGCATAAGAATCTCCATTTGGTGCCTGTGTTCTTCTTTTTAACAGTACCCAGGAATGGAATTGTTGGATTTTATGGTAGTTCTAGTTTTAATTTTTTGAGGAACTTCCACACTGTCCCATAATGGCTGAACAAATTTACATCTCCACCAACAGTGCATAAGGGCTCCCTTTTCTCCACATCCTTGCCAACACTTGTTATCTCTTGTCTTGGTAAGAGCCATTCATTATAATAAGTGTGAGGTGATATTTCATTGGTGTTTTTGTTTTTGTTTCATAATTTATTTATTTTTTTAATTCACATCCGAGTAAGTTAGCATACAGTGCAACAATGATTTCAGGAGTAGATTCCCCTTACCCATTTAGACCACACACAACCCCTCCAGCAACCCTGTTTGTTCTCTGTATTTGTCTCTTATGTTTTGTTCTCCTCCCTGTTTTTATATTATTTTTGCTTCCCTTCCCTTATGTTCATCTATTTTATCTCTCAAAGTCCTCATATGAGTGAAGTTATATGATGTTTGTCTTTCTCTGATTAATTTTGCTTAGCATAATACCCTCTAGTTCCATCCATGTAGTTGCAAATGGCAAGATTTTGTTCTTTTTGATTGCCAACGAATACTCCACTGGATGGATGGATATATATATATATATATGTATATATATATATATATATATATATATATATATATATGTGTGTATATATATATATACATATATATATATATATATATACACACATATATATATATATGCCACATCTTCTTTATCCACTCATCCATCGATGGACATTTGGGCTCTTTCCATACTTTGGCTATTGTTGATAGCACTGCTATAAACATTGGGGTGCATGTGTCCCTTCATGCAGCACACCTGTACCCCTTGGGTAAATACCTAGTAGTGCAATTGCTGGGTTGTAGGGTAGGTCTATTTTTAATTTTTTGAGGAAACTCCATGCTGTCTTCCAGAGTGGCTACACCAGTTTGCATTCCCACCAGTAGTGCAAAAGAGATCCTCTTTCTCCATATCCTCACCAGCATCTGTTGTTGCCTGAGTTGTCAATCAATGTTAGCCATTCTGACAGGTGTGAGGTGGTATCTCACTGTGGTTTTCATTTGTATTTCCCTGATGATGAGTGATGTTGAGCATTTTTTTCATGTGTCGGTTGCCCATCTGGATGTCTTCTTTGAAGAAGTGTCTATTCATGCATTTCTTCACTGGATTATGTGTTTTTTGGGTGTTGAGTTTGATAAGTTCTTTATAGATTTTGGATACTAACCCTTTATCTGATATGTCATTTGCAAATTTCTTCTTCCATTCCGTCAGTTTCCTTGTAGTTTTGCTGATTGTTTCCTTTGCTGGGCAGAAGCTTTTTATTTTGATGAGGTCCCAGTAGTTCATTTTTGCTTTTGTTTCCCTTGCCTCCAGAGACGTGTTGAGTAAGAAGTTGCTGCAGCCAAGATCAAAGAGGTTTTTACCTGCTTTCTCCTCGAGGATTTTGATGGCTTCATGTCCTACATTTAGGTCTTTCATCCATTTTGAGTTTATTTTTGTGCATGGTGTAAGAAAGTGGTCCAGGTTCAATTTTCTGCATGTTGCTGTCCAGTTTTCCCAGCACCATTGGCTGAAGAGACTGTCTTTTTTCCATTGGATATTCTTTCCTGCTTTGTCAAAGAATAGTTGGCCATACGTTTGTGGGTCCATTTCTGGGTTCTCTATTCTGTTCCATTGATTTGAGTGTCTGGTTTTGTGCCAGTACCATACTGTCTTGATGATTACAGCTTTGTAATACATCTTGAAGTCCAGGATTGTGATGCCTCCAGCTTTGGTTTTCTTTTTCAAGATTGCTTGGCTCTTTGGGGTCTTTTGTGGTTCCATAGAAATTTTAGGATTGTTTGTTCTAGCTCTGTGAAGAATGCTGGTGTTATTTTGATAGGGATTGTGATATCTCATTGTTTTGATATACATGTCTATTTGGTTACTCTGCCAATTTTTTTAAGTTTATGTATTTTGAGAGAAAGAGCACAAGCAAGGGAAGGGCAGAAAAAGAGAATCCCCAGCAGGCTCCAAATTGGCTGTGCAGATCCTGATGCAGAGCTCAATCCCCAGTGCAGAGCCTGATGCAGAGCTCAATCTCACCAACCATGAGACCGTGACCTGAGCTGAAAACAAGAGTTGGACGCTTAACCAACTGAGCCACCCAGACGCCCTACTCTGCCCATTTTTTAATCGAATATATGGTTTATATACAAATATAACTAATAATATGGTTTGCAAATATTTTCTACCGTTCTGTAAGCTACCTATTTATTTTGCTGTGCTGGAATTTTTAGTTTGATTGTTGATTTTGGCTTTTATTGCTTGTGCTTTGGTGTCACATCTAAAAAAATAATTCCCCAGAGACCGATGTCAAGGAGCTTTTCCTTACATTTTCTTCTAGAAGTTTTACAGTATCAGATCTTAAGTCTTTAATCCATTTCAGGTTAATGTTTGTGAGAGATACAGGATAAGGGTCTAGGTTCACTTTTCTGCATGTGATTGTCCAGTTTTCCTAGTGCCATTTATTGAAGAGCCTGTCCCTGTTGAGTGTTCTTGGCTTTTTTGTCAAATATTGGTTGACTGCAAGCGCAGAGGTTTACTTCTGGGCTCTCCATTCTGTTCCATTGGTCTTTGTGTTGTTTTTTTGCTTGTTTGTTTGTTTGTTTAATGGTAGTACCATACTATTTTAATCACTAAAGCTTTGAAGGTGTATACAGTTGACCCTTGAACAATGCCTATTTGAACTATGTGGGTCCACTTAATATGCGGAGTTTTTTTTAATAAACACAGAATAGTACTATACATGTATTTTCTCTTATTATTTTCTTAACATTTTGTTTAGCTTATTTTATTGTAAGAATTCAGTACATAACACACCATTCAAAATAGGTGTTAATCAACTGTTTATGCTATCAGTAAGGCTTCCAGTCAACAGGTTATTAGCAATTAATAACTTTTGGGTAAGCCAAAAGTTATGTGTGGAGCGCAGGGGTCAGCACCCTTAACCCTGCTTGAGTTCAAGGGTCAACTATAGTTTGAGATGGAGGAAGTGTGACACCTCTGGTTTTGTTCTTTCTCAAGAAGACTTTGGCTTTTTGGAGTCTTGTGGTTCCATATAAATTTTAGGATTGGTATTTCTATTTCTGTGAAATATTCCATTGGAAATTGATAGGGATTGCATTGAATCTATAGATGGCTTTAGGTAATGTGGACATTTTAACAAGAGTAATTCTTTCAATCCATGAACATAGGATATCTTTCCTTTTGTATGTGTCTTCCTCAATTTCTTTCATGAAAATCTTGTAGTTTTCACTGCAAATATCTTTTACCTCCTTTGTTAAATTTATGCCTAAATATTTTATTGTTTTTTGATGCTGTTGTGAATGGGATGGTTTTTTATTTCAGATCTCTCATTGTTAGTGAATAGAAATACAGCTGATTTCTGTATGTTGATTTTATATCTTGCAACCTCACTGAGTTCATTGATTAGTTCTGACGGTTTTTTGGTTGACTCTTTAGCATTTTCTTTATATAAGATCACATTATCTGCAAATAACAGTTTTGCTTGTATCTTTCCAACTTGGATGCCTTTTTTATTTCTTGCCTGATGTTTTCTTGTTCTAATTTTGATGCTTGTTGATGTTGTTGTAGCCCTATTTCTTTATACACTAGAGACACATACTGTCTATGTCAAAGGAGTCAAGTGTCCTCCATCTTTGGAGCACATTGCTGTGTTTCATGTGTAGGTTTAAGTGATGGGGTTGCATTTAGGAACTTTCTTGTACACTGGCCCACCAAAAAAATGTGTGTGTGCATGTATTTATTGATATATAGATATAGATAGATATAGATATATCTCAAATCTTTAAGTACTAGAATCACGTAGCACAGTGAGATGTACTTATTATGAAAAGCATGCAAAATTGAGACCGGCCAAAGGACCGTAAAAATGGCTTCTTATGCTCTCTCTGAAAGATACAATCATGAAGAGGTGAGATAAGGGAGGAAGAGAGGGAGGGAGGGAGGACATACTTAGAGGCAAAATTAGTTTTGAAATTTAAGTTATCTTTCTTATGTGTGTATGCATGCCAAGTAGGTATAGTTACATTTGTATAAATTAAATACCTGCTTGCTATTTTATAGTAATATTAATAATGTAGAGTAATTTATAAAAATAGCCCTTCTCCCTTCAAATAGCATTGTGTATTTCCTGATCATTAACACGCATAAGCAGAAAACCAGAAGTCCAAAATATCAAGATCACCACCTTGGTTCCAGGCCTAATAGGGCAGTTTTTAAACTGTCAACAAAGGGATCACTATATTTTATTTGAAAATATATGAAAATTTAAATGTCTCATGCCAATGAGAACAAGGTGGATAGATCAGTGATCTTAAAAAAAATCCAGTCTTCAGGTGATTGTCAACATAGTTGCTAATTTCTGTTTTCTTTTTAGTTGTTTATGCAAAATCATCACACATGCAAATTTACTTGTCCTAATGTACAGATTCACATTTTAGATTCTCAGTGGAATCCAGTTCAATGTTTTGACATTTACAGCATTATGTTGACTTGTAGTATTTGTCTCCTTGTACTTTTACATTTCGATGAGCACTTTTGAGTCTTTGGTTTATTTCTTGTGGAATGTGGACATAATGCAACACAGTAAAAATAATGAAAAAATGCAAATGAACCAAAACTAATATGCAAATGACATGAAAATACCTTATTGCTTTATCTAAGGCAATCTGTGCTAGTGTGCATATTTAAGAATTAACAAAAGAATTGGAACAAAAGAATTGGATTTCTATGGAAATAACCACTTTTACCTTTTATAAATTTGAAATTATATTTAAAAAAATAATCACATTAATTATTCTCTGACCACCAAACTGCTTGTAAACCACTTGTAGACTTCTAGAGATTTCTAGCAATCTAAATACTGTAAGAGAGAGTTGTGGCTTTATTGCTCATCTGGAATCCTGAACTCATCAAGTCCAGGGCTCTTTAGGTTAAAGTAAATAAATTGCAATCCAATTTCTAAGGGACCCTTGATGCCTCCTTGGTACCCGCTCTTTCTTTACCTAAATACTCCCTTGAGTTTGCCATAGTCTAATTAGGATAGGTAGCAAATTAAGCCATTCAGTATTGTGAGTATTGGCATATTATGAAGTTACCAGAGATTCATAGTGTGGTCCTCAGCTTTGCAGGTTCAGAGATATTTATCAGCTCACAGAATGATTGGATTCTGAGTTAGAATAGAGTTAGAATACTCTGTTGCTGCGTGTAACAGAGATGCAAAAGAGCAATGACTTGAATAAAGGAGAGGCTGGTGTGGCTGCATTTATCATAAGGTTATCCTTGTGACTCGGACTCCTTTTAGCTTACTGCTCTGCCATTTCTAGGTGCCCTAGTCTTCGTGGTCCAAGATGGTTCACAGCACATTTGCATTATAGTCATTAGAAGGAGGGGAAAAGGAAGGGGAGCACACCCTTTTCCTTACTGGGATGACTCAAGTTGTTTACATCACTTGCACTCTTGTTCCATTTACCTAAAATTAGCTGCAAGAATGACTGACACATACATTTTAACTGGTGCACATATGTATGTGTTCTGTTTCTAAGGAGGGGAAGATATAGTAGGTGCAGTATCTGTGTCTTCTCTGCATAACTACTGTACATTCTTCTGGTTTCTAGATGCTCATGTAACCCCCCAGGCTCTGTTCTAAGATCCTCCCCTTTTTTGTTGATACAATCCTCTACCCCAGGATTCGAAGTACAATTCATATGTCACTAACTCTGAAATCATATTTCCAGTCCCAACTCTTCCAGGAAACTTGAGGACATAGCCAATTACCTGTGTGACCTTTCCACATTTCCACATGGATGGCCTAGCGACAGATCAAATTTAAGATGGTTAACACAGTGTTGACTTCCCCTTCCCACCTTTGCTCTATTATCACTCCAGTTCAAGCTGTTAACATCCTGCCCATTGGCTTCTTTTTAACATCTTGTCTCCCAGCTTTCACCTTTGTCTACCTAAAGTCTGTTGCCCCTTATAGCAGACAGAGCTCTCTTTTAAACATGCAAACCCTCCAGATCCTCCAAATTGGTGTCTCAATTCTTTCATTATAAAATGTCCACCCTTTACCCTGGCTCACAAGGCACAATGTGGTCCAAACTAACTCTCAATCTTACCTCATTTAATTTTGGCCATATCACTCCCCTTATGCCAAAACGAATTCCTTTCTAGCCTGTAAACATACTAAGATCTTTTCTACGTTAAGGCCTTTTCACTAACTGTTCTCTGTTCCTGAAATGCTATTTCTCCTAATTCTTGCATAGCTATATTTTCACATTCAGGCTTCAGCTTAAATGTCACCTCTTCAGATTTGATAAGCACTCTAATTTATTACTCTGAAAATGCATAAATAAAAGAATCAAGCATCCATTCTGTCTTTTCTATACCATTCTATATTTCAGGGTAAACAAATAGTTGATAGGGGAAGAGTTCTTTTTTTTTTTTAATATAGAAGAGTCATAGCTAATAAATGAAACAAATTTGGAATTAGAATATTGGCTTTTTGCAGCTCCTATTGAAATAATGGATCTTAGCAACAATGTATGAACTTTGATCCTAATTTGGGAAGGAAAATGATAATTTTGAGACCAAATGAGGAGCCATGAGTATGGACTGCATATCATGATAATTGGGTATGATAATTTTGTGGTTATGTATGGGTTTTGGGGTGCATTTGTTTAAAGTCTACCCCAATGTGGGGCTTGAACTCATGACCCCAAGATCAAGAATTTCATGCTCCACCAACTGAGCCAGCCAGGCACCACAAGGTTATGTGCTTTTCTGAAATTACCTATCAATAGATACTGAACTCTTTATGGATGGAATGATAAGATATCTGTCATTTGCTTTAAAAACACTTTAGCAAAAAAAGAAAAAAAGAGGCAGAGTAGATAAAACAAGTATTGAGTAATGTTACTAATTGGCAAAGCTAGGTAATGGGTACATGGGAAGCAGAAGAAAGAATTTACAAATTCTGTTTTGAATATGTTTGAAAGTTTTCATAATAAAAGGTTTTTAAAAACATCTCAAAGGGTCCTTTTCCTATCAACTATTTAAAAGTAACTATATATTCGGTCACTATCATATTTTAGTTCTTTGCTTTGTCCTTAGAGTGATCCAATTTTTTTCTTATTTATTTATTTATTTATTTATTTATTTATTTATTTATCTATTTATTTATTTCTCCATCTAGAATGAGAGCACAGGCCTTGCCATGTTCAACACTATATGCCCAGCATGCAAAATACTTCCAGATACTACTGGTTGGTGTATACTGTTTGTGGAATGAATGAGTTAAATGTGGAACTGAAAAAGGTAATTTTAGATCAACTAAAATACAATCCTTTTACACAGCATTTAGTTGTCATATACTGCTTGCTATTAAATCATGATAATGAAAACAAAATAGGTTTGGGGCATCTGGCCATCAGTTAAGTGTCTGACTTCAGCTCAGGTAATGATCTCATGGGTCTTGGGTTCGAGCCCCGGATCTTGGGTTCGAGCCCCACATCGGGCTCTGTGCTACAGTGCAGAGCCTGGAGCCTGCTTCAGATTCTGTGTCTCCCTCTCTCTCTGCCCCTCCCCCACTCATGTTCTGTCTCTCTCAAAAATGAATAAACATTAAAAAAAATTAAAAAGAAAGGCTGTTGAATATCTGCAATATCATATTACAAAAAGAAAAGAAAAGAAAAAAATAGATTTAAGTCAACTGGGAAAAATCCGGTAAGTTAAAGGGGGGCATTGAGGGATAGTTGTCAAGCATTTCTTAGTTTGGTGAAGGTATTTGAGTTTGGTGCTATCATCAAGTGTATATTTTGGAATTATTTAATGTTGCTTTGGTTATTTAAGGTGAAAAAATGCTATTATGTTATTATCCCTAAAATAAGAATATTCAGTCATAGCCTTTTAAAAGTTGTCATTTGTTGGGGCACCCGGGTGGCTCAGTCAGTTGAGTGTCCAACTCTTGATTTTGGCTCAGGTCATGATCTCCTCTTTGTGGGATCGAGCCCTGTATCCAGCTCTGCACTGACTCTGCAGAACCTGCTTAAAATTCTCTCCCTCGCCCCCTCTGCCTCTCTTCCACCCCTGCGCTACTTCTTGCTCTCTCTGCTCTCTCAAATAAATAAAAGTTGTCCTCTGAGGATGACACTCCATCTTGAAGACCTTTGAAGTGAGGCCGGTAAAAGAAACAGCAGTCTGTATCAGAGTGGGCATGACTTTTAAACTGGAAATTATGTCTAGCTTAGTTACCTAATAATGCCTCGGATAAAAATAAAACAATTCATATGTATTCTGTAATCAGTTTCATAATGACCTATGCTGAGATGTCCAAGTCCAGAGTACAGAAAGAGAACAGGGTTGGAGATGTGAGGGTCACTGGATGGTAGCTGAAATCACAGGAGTAGATGGTATCATCCAAGGTTGAGTAGGACAAAAGGCATGAGTAGAATAGGAACACTCCACACAGACTTGAAAGTGGTTAGTTGCCAGAAGTAGGAAGACAATGAAAGATTAAAGGGCTCTCGTGGAAGCCTAGGGAAAGAGTGTTTGAAAGAGGAGAAAGTGGACAATAATATCAAATATTAATCAGTTAAGGTGAGGTCTAAGATGTTTCCACCTGCTTTAGCAAACAGATATTATTGGGACCATGATGAGAATTGTTCTACTGGTTTGCCCAGGGTTGAAATTAGCTTGCAGTGTTTTACGAGGAGGATGGGAGGGAATCTTTTAAGAAGTTTGACTATAAAGGGCAAGAAATGCCAGGGATTGAGGAGATCAGGACACAGAAGTGATTGGAATGTGTTTACATGTGGCTAATAAGGAGCCAGTGATGAGGATTGCCAAAATGCTTATAATTCGCACAGGATCCGTGCAGTTTGGGGCCTCCAGCGTTCATGATGCTCATCTTCTCTCTCAGAGATGGGACTATACCTAATGACCTAAAATGCTAATCATCTTCCAGATTCTACTAAAGGAAAACATTAATCTTTTTCTAATCATCTCCCCCCAAATCGAACTAATCAGATCCTCATTTGTGCCCCCACCATAATCTGCAAAGATTCTTCATACTTTATTGCATTTATCTGGGTATATATCTCTTTTCTCCATATGCAACTTTTATTCAGAGTAGATGCCAAGTGCACAGCACTGTGGCTGACACAGTAGGTGTTCAATAAATACTAATATATCCTTCATTAAGTAATAACCTTCATTTTTATTTTTTTAATAATTTTTTATTATTATTTTTTTTAATTTATATCCAAGTAAGTTAGCATACAGTGCAACAATGATTTCAGGAGTAAATTCCAGTGATTCATCCCCTATGTACAACACTCAGTGCCCATCCCATCAATTGTCTTCCTTAATGCCCCTTACCCATTTAGCCCATCCTCCCACCTACAATGCCCCAGCAACCCTCAGCTTGTTCTCTATATTTAAATCTCTTATGTTTTGTCCCCGTCCCTGTTTTTTTATATTATTTTTGCTTCCCTTCCCTTATGTTCATCTGTTTTGTATCTTAAATTCCTCATATGAGTGAAGTCACATGATATTTGTCTTTCTCTGACTAATTTTGCTTAGCATAATACCTTCTAGTTCCATCCACATAGTTGCCAATGGCAAGATTTCATTCTTTTTGATTGCCAACTAATACTCCACTTTACACACACACACACACACACACACACACACACACACACACACATACACATACACCACATCTTCTTTATCCATTCAACCATTGATGGACATTTGGGCTCTTTCCATACTTTGGCTATTGTTGATAGCACTGCTATAAACATTGGGGTGCATGTGTCCCTTCATGCAGCACACCTGTATCCCTTGGGTAAATACCTAGTAGTGCAATTGCTGGATTGTAGGGTAAGTCTATTTTTAATTTTTTGAGGAACCTCCATGCTGTTTTCCAGAGTGGCCATACCAGTTTGCATTCCCACCAGCAGTGCAAAAGAAATCCTCTTTCTCCACATCCTCACCAACATCTGTTGTTGCCTGAGTTGTTCATGTTAGCCATTCTGACAGGTGTGAGGTGCTATCTCATTGTGGTTTTCATTTGTATTTCCCTGATGATGAGTGATGTTGAGCATTTTTTTCATGTGTCGGTTGCCCATCTGGATGTCTTCTTTGAAGAAGTGTCTATTCATGCATTTCTTCACTGGATTGTGTTTTTTGGGTGTTGAGTTTGATAAGTGCTTTATAGATTTTGGATACTAACCCTTTATCTGATATGTCATTTGCAAATTTCTTCTTCCATTCCGTCGGTTGCCTTTTAGTTTTGCTGATTGTTTCCTTTGGTCTTCAGGAGCTTTTTATTTTGATGAGGCCCCAGTAGTTCATATTTGCTTTTGTTTCCCTTGCCTTTGGAAACGTGCTGAGTAAGAAGTTGCCACGACTGAGGTCAAAGAGGTTTTTTGCCTGCTTTCTCCTTGAGGATTTTGATGGCTTCTTCTCTTACATTTAGGTCTTTCATCCGTTTTGAGTTTATTTTTGTGCATGGTGTAAGAAAGTGGTCCAGGTTCAATTTTCTGCATGTTTCTGTCCAGTTTTCCCAGCACCATTGGCTGAAGAGACTTTTTTCCACTGGATATTCTTTCCTGCTTTGTCAAAGATTAGTTGGCCATACGTTTGTGGGTCCATTTCTGGGTTCTCTATTCTGTTCCATTGATTTGAGTGTCTGGTTTTGTGCCAGTACCATACTGTCTTGATGACTGCAGCTTTGCAATACATCTTGAAGTCTGAATAACCTTCATTTTTAAAATGAAGCATCTGTGTGATCATACTGGATCTTCATAGCAACCCTGTGAAAAAGCACTATCAGTATTCTCATATTTGAAATAAGGAACCAGAGGCTTAAGAGAGTTAAATAACGTGTGCAAAGCACGCAGTAGGTTGGGAAAGCAAGGACTCAGACCTCATCTGCTAGCAAGATTCATGCTCTTATTCCCACCATACTCAATGAGTAAGTGAACAAATGCATGAATGGATGGGGAGAAAGAAATTCAAAAGGAAAAAATTCCCACAAATGAACCTCTACACCCATTGCAAACATAACCCATACTTAGAGAAACTGATCGTTCAATAAATACTTTTTGGGGAAAAAAAAAGGGAACGATTATAAAGCTGAAAGTAAGCATAAACTTCCAGTCTGTCAAACACTGGAGCTCACTTATTCTCCCTTTGTACAAAACAAAAAGGATTAACATTCATCTTCTCTTTGTTCATCTGTGAACACACTGGTCCAAGAACTTATTGGTACTTTAAAAAGACCAATTCTTCATGGAAAAAGAAAATGGCTTTTGCTTTAAAATGATTGCCTGCAGTGACCGCACAAACCCATTTGTCCACTCCTACTCTAGACATAAAGAGACACCGAGAGCCTGCTCTATGTGCTGGGCCTAACTGCCACACAACCTATGAAAAGAAAAGCTTACGTCCCCAAGACCACCATATGCTGGTATCACATTGAAGCCATCTCATGTCTGACATAATCTGAAATTGTTTCTGGGAATGTTAGGACCTCAAATTTCCTCCGGTCATTGATTTATGATTTTATATCACTGTTCAATCCCAAGATCCAGAAAATTTAGAGTTAGAACTTTGGATTTGAAATAACTCATTGGAATCATCTAGTTGGGGAACCATATAGAGTAATGAATCACAGTGTATGTCCTGGGCAGGTTACTCTCTGTACCTCAGTGTTTCTCATCTGTAAAATGGAATTAGTGATAGTCCCCGTTCAGTAAGCTTCTCTGGAACTCCCATGACCATAACATTCTTGAACAGCCTTGCCCCCACTACTTCTACCACTCACAGAAAACAGAACTCCCTTCCAGAAAGGATTTAGCTCCAGCTATTAAATGGCTAAGAGAATCATTGGGAGGACCAAGGAATCGATGCCAGACTGAACTAGGACTAACAGCCACAGCCCCGGTGCAAGGCCAAGAACGAGTTGCTGCTCATGCCACAATCTAGCAGTTGTTGGAGAATCTGGCAGCTGCTTTTGCTACACAATATATACTAACAAAATGGATGCCGCATGTCTTCCCCCACTTGACTCCTTTTGGAATTCAAGTATCATGTGGGTGCATCTGATTGGTCAGAACTTAATTTATACCTAAAATCTTAGCTTCAAATAAATCTGGGATTGGGGGATTTTTAAATTTTTTTACTTCTAGCCTTCCGTCCAAGAAAGCATTCTAGAAGGAGGTTGAATGTTGGACAAGCCCACCCACACTAGTTGCCATCAAGTACTAGTGATTACTACTATCTTGTTCAGCTCCATCTTACAAATGAGAAATTTGGCTCCAAGAGATTTAGTGAGGTTCTTCCCCTGGTTTGATGTCTATTCCTCTAACATGCTGCTTCTCCATTGACCTACAAACCCTTCATCTATCTGGTCTATAAATTTTCATTCCATTTCTCTTCAGGATGTTACCTGAAATATTTTCTCAGTGATTAAATTTACATGTTTTTTTAATGTTTATTTTATTTGTTTTTGAGAGAGAGAGAGAAGAAGATAGAATCCTAAGCAGGCTCCACACCGTCAGCACAGAGCCCAAAGCGGGGCTTGAACCCACAAACCATGAGATCATGACCTCAGCTGAAACCAAGAATCAGACACACTCGACTGACTGAGTCAATCAGGTGCCTCTAAATTTATATATTTTAATAATTATACTATATTCCACAGATTGATTTAGACTTGCTTAAATCATTCTAAAAGTTGCCTTTATTTCCCCCTGGTCCCCTGCCGCAAGTTTTGTTGTTTTGTTTTGTTTTCAGAATTCTAAACTGTTTCTTCAGTCTTAAGCTAAAGGCAATCAAAAGAAAAGAATCGAATCCACCTTTTTTTCAGATCACTCAGACAAAATACAAGGTGGGCTTTTACCAAACCAGCTCATTTTTCCTTCTGAAATATTTTCAGAACCATATTTATAGTAAGAGTTTGAAGTTACTCTCTCTTTTCGTTTGTTTGTTTGTTTGTTTATATATTCTCTACACCCAACATGGGGCTCTAACTCATGACACTCAGATCAAGAGTCACATGCTCTTCTGACTGAGTCAGCCAGGCTTCCCTGAAGTTTCTCTTTTTAACTAAAGTCTACTTCCTCTATTCGAGAAACTTACATTGAATGGGAAAAGAAATCTAAACAGTTTGGTGTTTTACCATTTGGTCTAAAAATAAATAAAATTTTAGTCATGATTTATAATCCCCCCAAAACAAATCAGCTCTTTTTGTTACATTCAGCCAATTTTTTTCTTTTTTTTATTGAGGTATAATTGACATATAATATTATATTGGTTTCAGGTGTACAATATAATAATTCAACATTGTATATATTGTGAAACGATTGCCACAGTAAGTCTGATTAACATCTGTCACCATACTTAGTTACAAAAAGTTTTTTTCTTGTGATAAGAACTTTTAAGACATACCTGTCTTAGCAACTTTCAAATATGCAATTCAGGGGGTGCCTGGGTAGCTCAGTTGGTTGAGTGTCCAACTTCGGCTCAGGTCATGATCTCATGGTTCGTGAGTTCAAGCCCCGCATCTCACTCTGTGCTGACAGCTCAGAGCCTGTAGCCTGCTTAGATTCTTTGTCTCCCTCTCTGTCTGCCCCTCCCCTGCTGATGCTGTCTCCCTCTCTCTCAAAAAAAATGAATAAATATTTTAAAAATTTTAAAAATTTTAAAAGTTTAAAAAAAAAAATTTTTAAATTTTAAATATGCAATTCAGTAGGATTGACTATAGTCACCATGCTGTACATTATATCCCCATGACTTACTTATTTTATAACTGCAAGTCTGTACCTTTTGACCACCTTCACCTATTTCACCCACACCACTGCAACCCCCAGCTGTCCTATCTATGAGCTTAGTGTTTTGTTTTTTTTCCCAAATTTCTCATAAAATTGAGATTTGTCTTTCTCTGACTTATTTCACTTAGCATAATGCTCTCAAGGTCCATCCATGTTATCACAAATGGCAAGATTTCCTTCTTTTTATGGCTGAATAATATTCCTCTGTGTGTGTGTGTGTGTGTGTGTGTGTGTGTGTGTGTGTGTGTGTGATTGTATGTATTTTTTTCTTTATCCATTCATCCATCGATGGACACTTCAGTTGTTTCCATAGATTGGCTATAGTAAATAGTGCTGAAAGGAACATCGGGTGCAGGTATCTTTTCAAGTTAGTGTTTTTGTTTTATTTAGATAAATATTCAGAAATGGAATTGCTGTATTATACGGTAGTCCTATTTTTAATTTTTTGAGGAAACTCTCTTCTGTTTTCAATAGTGGCTGCACCGACTCTGCATGAAGGTTCTCTTTTCTCCACATCCTCACCAATGCTGGTTATTTCTTGTCCTTTTCCACAGTCACCATTCTGACAGGTATGAGGTCGCTCATTGTGGTTTCAATTTGCATTTCCCTGCTGATGAGTGATACTGAGCATCTTTTCATGTGTCTGGTGGCCATCTGTTTATCTTCTTTAGAAAAATGTCTATTCAGTTCCTCTGTCCATTTATTTATTTATTTATTATCTTTTTAAAATGTTTTTATTTTTATTTTTGAGAGAGAGACAGCACGAACAGGGGAGGGGCAGAGAGAGAGGGAGACACAGAATCCGAAGCAGGCTCCAGGCTCTGCACTGTCAGCACAGAGCCTGATGCCGGGCTCGTACCCACAAACCGTGAGATCATGACCTGAGCCGAAGTCGGATGCTTAACCAACAGAGCCACGTAGGCACCCCTGTTCTTCTGTCTTAAGATTGCTTAAGGTATTCAGAGTCTTTTGTGGTTCCATACAAATTTTAGGAGTGTTTGTTCTATTTCCGTGAACAGCTGATTTCAAAGGGAGACTTGAGATTCAAAGAACTCTCCTCAAAGTCAAGTTTTATGCTATCAAAAGAATAAAAAAAGTAACCGCTACTTTGTCCAAAGGAACTTGGGCTCCAACATAACACAGGTGTCCCTCTGGCACCCCACAAGCATCATCTCTTCTCTAAGTTTATTCCCTCCTAATCTAGAGAACTTCCACACTCATGCTGTCCTTTGAGACTAGGGAGTGTTTTCAAAATCAGCCCATGGTGGAGGCAAGAGGACCGGGACGAGCCATCATTTTGCCGTCTGCTAGTAGTGTGGCCTTGGACATGTTGTTTCACCTCGCTAGTGACATGTGAACATTTCACCCCAGTGTCCTCATCTGTTAAATGGAGGACTTATAGTTACTCATTCATTTGTAACCTTCCATTTCAAACATAGTCTTCAGTATGACTTTAATACATAAGATGACCAGAGCAGAAGCGGAGTGGGGGCCTAGTTCATGCACAACAGGGGCCTGGACCCTAGCCCAGACACCACAGTTTAGCTGTGACCTTAAGTTTGGCATTACTGTCTTCTATCTGCATATTAGACATGGTGGGTATTCAGTAAGTTATTTTATTGTATTTTATTTTGTTTTTACTTTTATTATTTAGTAACTTTATTATTTGAGAGAGAGCGAACAGGGGAGGGGCAGAAAGATAGAGAATCTTAAATAGGCTCTGCGCTGTCAGTGCAGGGACATCAAACCATGCAGGCCTGGGGCTTCTCTGGAGGACCTCAGAAGCAGCTCCAGGGTGTAAAGATCACCCTCATGTTAACAAATTAGGACAGTGAGAGAAGCTGATGGCATAGCAGGTGAGATTTCTTTGCCACCACAGTGTGGGAGGGGTTGAAGTTCTGGGCCCATCATTTGGTTTTCTGGTGTCTCATAGCCATAGAGCTAGAAGGAACCAACAGAGGGAGTAAGAACATGCCAGAGAAATCTCTGACAGAGCAACCGAATCTCTGCTTAAATACCTGCAGTGAAGTATTCAACATGACTGACATGCCTTCATCTGAGAGCTTCAGGTGAGTTCTCCCTCCTAGACCTGCCTTTTGGAACAATGTAGAACAAGCTAGGCTTTCCAATATCTCTAAAGGCACTGGGCCCAGTTCTCTTGTGGTTTCATCACCTGTGTCAGTTTGAAACAAATTACCTCTTGGCAGAATCTTCAATTCAACAAAATGCCACTTCTCTCTGTTTTCTTCCTAAGTACCTTGCCTTCCAGTCATCTTCCTTCTTTCTCAGATGTCTGAAAACATTGATCATTTCCAATAGTGGCTGTGCCAGCCACAGGCTGTTGCAGATCACAGACAGTGCTTGAGAATTGTTCTGATAATGTGCAGAGGAAAAGAAAAGCTCTGTGGTCACTTTTTCCTTCTTCCTCTTTTTTAATGTTTATTTTTGAGAGAGAGAAACAGAGCACAAATGGGGGAAGGGCAGAGAGCGAGCAGGACACAGAATGCGAAGCAGGCTCCAGGCTCTGAGCTCTCAGCACCGAGCCCGACGTGGGGCTTGAACCCACAAACTGTGAGATCGTGACCTGAGCCGAAGTCGGATGCTCAACCTACTGAGTCACCCAGGTGAGCCCGCCTCCCTTCCTCTTTCCTTAAGCAAGAGTTGCAGTCTCCCGGGATGGCGATTAAAAGTCCCCTTGACTAGAGAAATGCCAGTGAAGGTTATGAATGGAAGTTTATGCTTGTGCCAGACGCTGGGCCTCTGTGGCCTAGAGATCAGCTGAATGGTACTTTTGTAGTGACACCTTGAAGTCTTGAGATCCTGATGAAATGAGTGTGTATGTGGAAATATCCAGGAGGGGGAGAGGGAGGGAGGTGTTTAGGGGACTGGGGAATCTGTCGGTAGTTCCACAATTGGCAGATGAGATTAAAACTCCAGCAACAGGAAAAGTCAGGGCCACTGACAATTGGAAATATTGGCATGGGGCATAGAGAGGCCTCCTGGCTGGATTAGGACCAGATGGGTAATAGGCTGACCCCCTCAGCTGTTCATCTTGATAATTAAAGTAAATCTTGCACCTGTGATATTAAATTAGCTCAGAAACCAAAGACAACCATGGGTAAAGTACGTTTGTTGGTTTGAACACAAAGGCTTACTATCAAGAGGCATCTAGTTTAAGAAGCATTTAGTTTGGAGAAAGAGCTAGAGTGATCTCTAGCTATTAACTCCTTGCCACCTGAGCTGATTCAAAAATAATTCAGAAACTCACTCTGAAGAGCTTTCCCCAAAAAGCCAGATACGAGTATTGCATTGAATAATTTTGTTAATTTCATAACTGAACCGAATTGTATTTGAAAGTTACAACTAAAGTCAGTCCTAAGGCATCCTCCTGTGAAATAAAACCTAATAGTATAGTTTAATAGAAACCAGCACTAGATTGAGTGATCAAGGGACCTGAGTCTGTCCTCTTTCCTAATAGTAAACTTGGACACATCTTTTGATTTCTCCAGTCTTCTCTAATCTACAAAATGAGATTGGACCAGAGTGCTCAAACTCAGATTCCATGAAACTTTTTTTTTTTTTTAATGTTCATTTGAGAGAGAAAAAGAAAGCATGGGGAGGGGCAGAGAGAGAGAGAGAGAATCCCAAGGCTCTGCACTGTCAGTGCAGAGCCAGAAACAAGGCCCGATCCCATGAAGCATGAAATCATGACCTGAGCCAAAATCAACAGTCTGATGCTTAACCGACTGAGCCACCCAGGCGCCCCAGATTCCATGAAACTTATCAAACCCTCGAACTTGTAGTCATAGTAGAGACTGTCAAAGTGGACTGTAGTGAGTCCTTGTTTTAAATACCGGGAATGGAATGGACCACCTTAACCAAGGTTTCAACTGTTTAAAGATGACAGCATTAACAAGATGGACCCACTTTATCTTCACAGAAATTGCCTTGCATGGGGAATATCCGTAACTGGCCAAAATGTAGCCCACACAGAAGCTGGCTTCAACTTCTTGGTGTGATCAGCTCTCAACAAGGTGGGTTTTGTGCTGTGTATGGGGAGTTTTTCACACCTCATGAGGGAAGTCAAAACCATGCACAATCCCTGGTTTAGAATATGGGTCAGATTCCTTTTGCTGGTTAGAAAGACCTGGCCATGATTTTTTTGAATTTCTAAGTATTACTAATTTTGCCGTACTAAGCAATCAAGTAGTTACAACTAAACACCCCACATCACGAGTGGATTTTAAACCTCTATAACAGCCTTGAAGCAGATGGACAAATAAGGAGTAAGTCCCATTGAGCTAGAGAGAACGCTAGAGGGGCCAGAGGCCAAAATGTTGCATTGCTGTGGATTGCCCCCCTTCCCTAAGTGAAAATGTTCTAGTGGTCAGATGAAATGACTCCTCAACAGGGTCATTAACAATGCATCACTTCCAAACACAGCTGTCCCTATCAAGGACACACATGCTCTGAGGCCTGGGGTATGAGGAAAGAACAAGTGACCCTGCTACTTTAGCTCTTGATGAGGTACTTCTTTCAATATCTGCAATTGAGTTAAACTGATCAAACCATCTGGGTGGCGTAGAGTTTTTAAAACTAGAATTTTATTTTCAGAGGTTATCTACCAGAATATAAATTACATCCCCCAAATATACCTTCTGCCCCCAGATTAATCTTTAAAATCAGTTCTACTGATCTAAGCTCTTTCAATGGATAGAACACAAAAAATAGAGCAAAATGTTGACACAGCAGACTGGTAGGGGCTAGGTTTTTTAATCCCCTTTATGCTTATCTCCATTTTTCTAGCCAGTAAAATGAAAATACTAATCATATTAGTATACCTGAACTGCCAACTATGTTTTAAAAATAAAACACAGCACAACAGCAGGAAAGAAAAAAATACCAAAATACCGGTGCTCACTCCTAAGTGGCTTCTGGGTGCTATCGTTATGCATTTTCCAAATGTTCTATAATGTGCATGTACTTATGATAATAGCAAAAATGACTATTTTAAGATCTAGTTAACTGGTTGCAGCTTGCAGTGAAAAGTCTTCAGTGGATGGGAAGTTTTGTGGTCAGTCGCTATAAACTGGGGAGAACAGAGGGGAGGACCCCTGCTCTCAGTCTGTACTTGGAAAAATGCAGAGGTGCAGTGCTGGGGACCAAAGATGGGGGTGCCGAGGGAGACACTGACTGACCTAAGATTTCTTGTCCTGAGTTTCATGCTGGGTGGGATGAGTTCTGCCTGGAGTCCTCACGAGCCTTGCGATCCCATATTTGGTGATAGTGTGCTTGCGTTTACTTCTCTGGTGTTCTCCCCCGGCTTTGAGTAGTGCCGTTTGCGTGTCGCAGATTTTGTACAAGGGAGAAACAGCATTTGTCTTCCTGGCCCAGCAGTCATCCCCATTCCGTGGCCAAGAGAAACGAGAGAAGGTCTGATCCTCTAGAGGCGCAAGCCCCTTTTTGGACTAGAGTCTGAATCCCCCTACTAGGCTGCAACAGGAGACGTACTTCTAACCCGGTGCTAAGCTCGTTACGTGTCAGAACCGTACACCTGCTCTGAGGCAGTGCCGTCTACAGTGGTGTGTGTCTAGCATGGATTCGAGTCCCCTTGTAAGCTAGTTGGTAAAAGGGCAACATTTTATTGGTCTTTGCTTACAATGAACACCTTCACATCCCAATCACCTACAGGGGGCGTACTTACTAGAAAAATTACCAGACATTCCGAGGCCCAATAACCTCCATTTTAAATATTCTTTATATCAGTAAGTAAAAATAGTTACGAAATGGTAACATCCAAAAATTGATGTTGGTAGGCCAACAGATTTCATCTTCTCTGCTCCATAAGCTCACTGAGGAAAAACACAGGAATGTTTTTATATCTCTCAAGCCAGTGCCTTTCAAGGTCCAGTTCACTTCTTACTGTTCTATATGTACAGTTAAGAATTCACACAGGCCCCCCGATGTTCTTGATGTCAAAAGTGGTTCCCCAAACCTCTGACTTTGTTATACAAAAAAACACCTAAATCTATAAATGGAAAAAAACAAAACGAGAACCTCTATCAGCTTTATTAGCTGCAATGATATGCATTATTTGTAATTATAAATTACATGTAACATGTAATTATAACAAAAACTTTAGTTTTGAAAAACGTTTTATTCAAGAATTACATAATTTCAAATATCTTCCAAAATACAGTTTCCTAGGTTGCTACAAAAGAAAGCAAATTCAATAAGAAATTTAAATCATTAAATATGTTTCACTAGTATATACATACAGAATGCCAAGCAATTAATATTTAGCCCTGGAATGCGTACCATGTCTTTTGTTTTTCCTTATTAAAGAAAGGCTCAATCCAGCACTTGATATAGGCTATGTACAACAGGCCGAGTTCAGTGTTCACAGGAGTTTGACATCAGCTGCCTCGATTTACAGCTGTGGTAGTTTGTCCACAGGGGTGTCAAATTTGAAGTCTGTAGGAAACAGATCTGGAGCTCGAGGATAGATCAGCCTGTAGGACTGTCTGATTGTAACATCAGCGACACCAGCAATATCTCCAATTTCTAAAAGACGGAAATCAACATATTAAGGATAACTTCCATCCTATCTCCCTTCCACTACCTGCATTCCAGTTTGTGAGATACGGTAATATAAAAGCCACAGTGAGAAAACGAGAAATGTTGATTTTTAAAACCTGACGATGGAAGTCCATACGAAGAGGCAGAATGGAGGGCTACAGTTAGTAACAATGAGGTAGGAGCCCTTATTACGTCAAAGGGCTGTCACAGTAGTAGGAAAAGATTCACTAGATGTAAAACATTGGAACAATGCCCAGGGCACAGCACCATGAGTGGTAACAATTATACTAGCCATAGGATCTAGTATCTAGAAAGACAGGAAGTCTTTCTGAGGATCCCGGGAGTAACCCATGAATACATTCTTATGAAGAAACTCACATCATCATTGCTATTTTTAAAAGTTCCTCTTCTAATTAACTTCTAGTTAATTCTGTTAAGAGGTTCTCTGGTTAAAAGGTTCAAGCTAAAAGGGAATCGTACTAGAAATAGTTCCACAACCTCTTCTGTCTACTTCGTACCTCAGATAGTACACAGCTACTTGATACAGCTGTACGTTCTAGCACAATGGGAAGCTTCCACTCTTGCAAACACAGAACACTGAACACAGGGAGCTCACGAGTATTTCTAGTGTACAGTAGATCCACGTTTACCCTTCAAAGTCATTGTCACCTTTCTTCCTTTTTATTAAAAAGTCCCAAAGGACTGCCACTTGACAAGTATTGGGTTATAAATACTTAAACGAAATGGAGTTTTAAAAGACAGGCTTTAAAACAAACTCATTTTACCATAACCTTTCCACAGTTCAAATCATAAGGTTTTACGAGTTTTCAGTATGGATGCCTGCCATCACTGTGCAACGAGCTAATTGTAAGTTTCTTATCCTCTAGACACAGATACCAGTGAACGCCAACCGGCCGCTGGGAAGGGAAGAAAGGGGCCTTAAAAACAAAGAACTTCATGTAACAAAGTGCCAAGATCAATATTTCTGTGTTGATTAGAACAAACTTTACAAGTAGGAATAAAGGTAAGGACAATCTGCTTTGCTTCAACTTCTCAATTTTACCAGAAGACTCAAAATTTCCTTTAAAAATATGACTGGAGGCCAAAGGGAACGGATAACCAATGGCTGGCTTCCTTCTAATCATTCTTCTATGTGATGTATTACTTTTATTAATATAGAAACATACGGCCTAAGCTGAGGCGAAAGGCTGTTCTGAGTAGGGTAGTACAGTCATTGCAGCAAGGAATTTCGCTACCTTTTCAATTTTGAACTGACTGTTCCTTTTTCTTTAATGCATCTTTTTAAGGGTTAGAGAAGTAATTGATGAATACATGCTTGTAAAGAAATTCACTTAGGACTTCTGTTTGAAAGTTCCCCTATGACAGTAAACTCAAAACTGGCTTTAGAAGGCTGAACTACTGTGCTCACTTCGGCAGCACATATACTAGAAGGCTGAACTACTTCTATCAGGATCTTCATTAAGAAAGTGAGTAACATATGAAAGGAGAAAGAGAAGAGGCTTCGAGGAATGTTACAGCTGCCGATCAGCACAAATTTCCCATGTGCCGAGCTGTGCGGGCCACGCCGGACAGCAGGAAACAGGCATGGCCCCCACCTCTCAAGATATAAAAAATTTTGGTTAAGTTTTGAGGGGAAAAAAGAACTATTCAAAATAATGTTTAGGTGGGACAAAAACAACTTCTAGAAAGGAAAAATGGACAAACTCAATTCTTAAAGTGAATGGGAACAAAGCATGTCATACACAGAGTTACAACTCCACAAATATTTTTGTTTATGAGCCACTTAAGAAAATGTAGTATTTTGCTTGTCAGTTTTGACTCTAAGAAACTACCTCTTAAATGTGGGTTTGGGATATTTACCTGCTTTGTACCTAAAATGGAAATACAATGACACACTAAAACTTCAGTTTCATCACTGCCCTTCCTGAGAAAGAATCCTACCTTTTTGGGTCCTCTTCTCAGCGGAGGCCTGTGAGGCCATGTAAATGGCTGCCGCCGCCACAGATATCGGGCTCCTTCCAGGAACCAAGTCCAATTCCACAGCTTTACGGGCTATGTGTGTAGCTGCCATCTGTACTTGTTTAGGAAGACAAAGGTTGGAACAAAACCTGGACATGAAGTCCCCGGTTGTAATCAAATCCACACTGGTTTCTAGAGCTTTCAAAATAAGTTTAAAGCATCGACCGATTTCTTTCTTAGAAATTCGTGACACGGCACATATTTCTGAAAAAAAAAAAATTTAAATCCACATAAGTCATATGGTTCACTAAAAAATCATTTCTGATTGTAAAATATATTCTATTTGCAAAAATGCAATTATGCTTTAAATGGCCTGATTAAAAAATGGGCAGGGGATCTGAATGGATACTTTTCCAAAGACAACATGCGGATGGCCAACAGGCATGTGAAAAGATGCTCGACATCACTAATCATAGGAAAATGCGAATCAAAACCACAATGAGATATCAGCACATGCTGGTCAGAATGGCTATTTTCAAAAAGACAAAAAAATAGCGAGTCTTAGGGGAGAAGATGTGGGGGAAAGGAAACCCTCATGCACTGTTGGTGGGAATGTAAATTGGTGCCACTATGGAGCCCCTCAAAACACTAAGAACAGAAAAACCGTATGATCCAGCTATTCCACTTCTGGGTATTCATACAAAGAATACTAACACACTGATTCAAAAAGATATATGCACCCCTACGTTCAATGCAACATTATTTACAAAAGGCAAGAAATGGAAACTATCCAAATGTCCATCAGTGGAGAGATGGATGAAGAGGTGCTATATAAACACGATGGATACTACCCAGCCATAAAAAAAGAATGAAATCTTGTCATTTGCAACAACATGGATGGGCCTAGAGGGTATTATGCTAAGTGAAATGAGCCCGAGAAAGACAAATGATTTCCCTTGTAAGTGGAATCCAAAAAAACCAAAACAGACAAATGAAACAAAAACTCATGGATACAGACAGCACACTGGCGATTACCAGAGGAGAAAGGACTTGGGGAGTAGACAAAACAAGTGAAGGGAGGCAACTGTCTGATGATGGATGGTAACTAGACTTTTAGTGATTACTTCATAGTGATTACAGACGTCAAATTACAGCTGACCCCTGAACAACTCGGGTTAGGGGGTGCCAACCCCCAGCACAGTCACAGCTCCACAGAGAACTCTTCATTCCCCCAAAACTTAACTACCAATAGTGTATTATCGACAGGAAGCCTTATCGATAACAGTCAACACTGATTTTGTATACGTATTATAGACTGTTTTTATAATAAAGTAAGCTAAAGAAAATATTAAGGATATTATAAGAGCAACTACAGTACTATATAAAAAAAAATCAGTGTATAAGTGGATGCACACAGTTCAAATTCGTGTTGTTCAAGGGTCAAATGTATAATACTGTCCACCCAAAACTCATATATAGTATACATGGTGTGTATATATATACATGCATGGTATACAACATACCATTTTTACTTTAGCTGTAAAGAAGTCTTTCAAACAAGTTAAATGTAGGTTCTTAATATCTCAAAATATTAACTTCTCTGAAATTTCAATTCAAACAAATTAAGTTTCTTCTAATCCAAACTTTGTTGATATTTATGTATTAATCTGTTATAAGAAGTATGTCTATCACGGGAAAAAAAAAAACAAAAAACCTCAAAGCTAAAGCGTACTTCTCAAGCTACCCAATGTCACATGTACATGCAACCCCTGGGATTATAGGCATAATAACATGAGATCAAATATTCGACCCTGTTATTCTAAATACTAAACTACCAAACACTTTCAGACCAAAAGCCTTCGTTTTAGTTGTAATAATAAAAACGATGATGATGATAAAAGCCACTGCCGCATCGTAAAGTACTCACTGATGAATGAAAGGTAATGAAAATCTTAAGCTAAAACGAACTCTGGAGGGCAAGTCAGTGTGAGCGTCACAGCCAATAGGCTGTCATGTATTCGTGACTGCAAACTGGACAAAAATAAGAGTTCTCCCAAAGCCTTCAGCTTAAGTGTAAAAGTGCAAATTGTAAACCTCGAGAATGTTTTCTAAGGCCTGATTCCCTCACCTGTAGAGACCTGTGCTAGGAGTGGAAATGGTTTTCCATGCATCAAGGGTACACGCTTGGTAACAAAGGCTTACTCTGGCCTACGAAGCCAGGCCTCAAAGCCCACAAGATGAAGTCAGTCAGAAGATCTCACGAGCAAAGAACACGGAGCTTACGTGGACTAGAATGACTAAAACAGCTGGAAAAGAACATGGCTAAGATCTTCTGTCAAGGAACAAAATAAGGAGGCATCTGGAAATGATACAAAGATGGATTACTGGAGGTAACCAGGAAGACATGACTCAGCTACGTAGTGTCAAAGCTCCTTGACTTCAGTCTGTCACTTTAACATAGAAAACATTTTTATCTTCGCAACTAAAAACTTACCTTTAAATGTCCTAGGAACCCCTTCTTGTCTACAGGCAATATAGAGACAAGCGGAAGCTATGGCATCATTAGCTCTTCCCTTCAGGCTCTTCTGTTCATACACTTGCTTGAATAAATTATTTGTTCGATCCTTTAAAGCAAAGAAGCGAAGTTTAATCAACTCTAGGCCATTTAATTAGTTGCAATATCAAAATTTCATATGTTCATTAAATTATGCTAAGTCAATGCCAGAATGGCTTAAAGAAGACAGACAAGAACTTACAACTATATTTCGAGGGAGGTTGATTCTGTCTGCCATAGTAGTGATTTCTTTGAAAGCATTCATCATTGCCCGATCAGAACTACTCATTGTTCTCCGATTTTGGTACTTAGAATTGCCAAATTCATCAAAACTTGCAGCTCCTGTACCCTGTAAAACAAAGTTTTATAACTTTATGCAAAAAAAGTTTTCAAAGAATGAACCGACATTTCTAAGAAAACATAACTTACATGATCTGACTCCATATGCCCAAGAAATCTACCCTGTGGCTCCTCCCTATTCCTTAGTAGAACAAATACCAGGTTAAGATGGTTTAAATGAGTATCTGTGAGAGAAGCCAATAACACAAACTGTCACATTAACAGACCTAGGGAGAAAAATTGAAGGATCTTCTCCAAAGGTGCTATAAAGGCAGGCAAACAAAATTCAAAAGCCATTTTTCGAGAAGAACTTGCAAAATACTACAAATGAGTGGGTGGTGCTTATTAGAAAATCACTCCTCCAGGCTTAGGCCAGAACAACGATTAATGGAGAAAAAAGGCATGCTCTGTTTTACTGTGCTTCACTTTACCGCATTTAGCAGAGACTGTATTTTGTTATTGGGGTGGTGGTGGTGGTGGTTGTTGTTAACAAATTGAAGGTTTGTAGCAACCCTACATTGATCAAGTCTCTTGGCACCATTTTTCCAACAGCATTTGCTGACTCCAGATCTCTATGTCACATTCTTGCAATATTTCAAACTTATTCATTATGGTGATCTGTGATCAGTGATCTTTGATGTTACTCTCGTAATTGTTTTGGGACTCCACAAACTGCACACTTCTAAGACGGGAAACTTAATAAATCTGCATGTTCTCACTGCGCCACTGAGCAGCTGGTCCCCCCACCTTTCTCCCTCTCCTCAGGCCTCCCTATTCCCTGAGACACAATACTGAAATCAGGCTAATTAATAACCCCATAATGGCCTCTCCATGTTCAAGTCAAAGGAATAGTCCTATGTTTCTCATTTTATTTTTATTTTTATTTTTTTTAATTTTTTTTTTTTCAACGTTTTTAATTTATTTTTGGGACAGAGAGAGACAGAGCATGAACGGGGGAGGGGCAGAGAGAGAGGGAGACACAGAATCGGAAACAGGCTCCAGGCTCCGAGCCATCAGCCCAGAGCCTGACGCGGGGCTCGAACTCACGGACCGCGAGATCGTGACCTGGCTGAAGTCGGACGCTTAACCGACTGCGCCACCCAGGCGCCCCAGTGTGTTTCTCATTTTAAATCAAAAGCTAGAAATGTTAAGCGTAGTGAGGAAGGCATGTCAAAAGCTGAGACAGGCCAAACGACAGGGCTCTTGTGCCAAACAGCCAAGTTGTGAATGCAAAGGGAAAGTTCTTGAAGAAAATTAAAAGTGCTACTCCAGTGAACACACCAATGATAAGAAAACGCAACAGCCGTATTGCTAATGTGGAAAAAGTTTTAGAAGTCTGCACAGAAAGTCAAACCAGCCACAACAATCCCCAAAGCCTAATCCCAGAGCAAGGCCCTAACTCTATTCCTTTCTATAAAGGTGGAGAGAGGTGAGGATGCTGCAGGAGAAATTTGGAAGCTAGCAGAGGTTGGTTCGTGAGGTTTAAGGAAAAGAAGCTGTCTATAGTACAGAAAGTGCAAGGTGAAGCAGCAGGAGATGTAGAAGCTGCAGCAAGTTATCCAGAAGATCCAGCTAAGAGAATTCATGAAGGCGGCTACACCAAACAGATTTACAGCCTTCTACTGGAAGAAGATGCCATCTAGGACTTCCATAAACTTAGTTGATAAAGCAGCTGCAGGGTTTGAGAGGACTGACTCCCAATTTTCAGAGAAGTTCTACTGTGGGTAAAACACTATCAAACAGCATCACAAGCTACAGAGAAATCACTTGTGAAAAGGAATAGTCAATTGACAGAGCAAACTTCATTACTGTCTCATTTTAAGAAATTGCCAGGACATCTGGGTGGCTCCGTTAAATGTCTGACTCTTTTATTTCTGCTCAGGTCATGATCTCACTCACGGTCATGGGATCAAGCCTCACGTTGGGTTCTGCGCTGACAGCACAGGGCCTACTTGAGATTCTCACTCTCCCCCTCTCTACCCCTCCCCTGCTCACACATGCACATGCGTGTTCTCTCAAAATCAATAAATAAACTTTAAAAAAAATTTGCCACAGTCACCTACCCTTCAGAAACCATCAACATCGAGGCAAGACCCTGTACCAGCAATAAGGTTGTAACTTGCTGAAAGCTCACATTATGGTTATTAGCAATACAGTATTTTTAAATTAAGGTATATGCATTTTTTTTTTTTACATAATGCTACTGCATACTTAATAGACTACGGTACAGCATAAGTATGACTTTTATATGTACTGGGAAGCTACAAAAAGGCATTTGACTCTCTTTATTGGAATATTTGTGTTACTGTGGTGGTCTGGAACCAAACCCGCAGCATCTCTAAGGTATCCCTGTACTAGGAAAACTAGCCAATATAATGTAATTATAATTACATAATGTAATTAGACAAAAATTATATTAACTATACTGGTGTAATTATTTTAAAATTAGGCAAGAGAAAAATTAGAAGTACTAATTTGAGAAGGAAGTGGTAAACGATTTGCAGGTAGTCTTTTTATATACTTAGAACACTCAAAATCACTGTAAAACTGCTAAAAATAATAGAATTCATTAGAGGCAAGGTCAAAATGAATAGAAATCAATAGCCTTCATACGTATAACCAAACAGAAGACAATGAAAAACAAAAGCGCCAATACAAAACAACAAAAAAGATACGTATCTAGGAATCAACTTAAACATTCAAGACCCTTATGAAGAAAACATCCTCTGAAGGACACACATGACTTAAGGAAGTGGAAAAGCATACTATGTTTCTGGACAGGAAGAAGTCTACTTTCCCTAAGTCAACTTGCAAATAAGTCTAACCAAAACCTCACTGAAAATACCAACTTTTTTTTTTTAACAAAGTGATCCTAACCTTTAAATGGAAAAGACTAGTGAAGAAAATGCTAAGAAAGAAGAGCAACGAGGAAAAACTAATACTACTAGATATTAACACAGTGTGGTGTGACATGTGACTGACTAGGCCAGGACAGAGAAAGGACAGAATGTCCAGAAATATTCCCAAATACATACAGAAATTCAGTGTATGACAAATGTAGCATCTTAAGAATTTCTGCAGGGTAGGCATAAACAACGGTCAAAGGATACAGGAGAAAACAAGTGATAGTGGTTATCCTGTTTTTGACAGGGAAAGAGGGTTGTGGTGGGAACTGAGTTTGGGGGTCAAGAGAAAATTTATTGTGTTCTTTTTACATTTGTGTATGAGTCATGTATTTCCTATTAAAAAACAAACACTAAAAGAAGTTACAGTGTCCATTAGCTGTGATCTTAGATTTTAAGATGTCCTCAGTATGCTTTTTACTCAGCCTGTAAGGCTAAAGCAAATGCAGAAATCACCTACTTAAGATACTATCAGCTTTTTTCAAAGCCTATACCACTTTTCAAATTTTATATGTACTTTATAGAGCATGAAAAAATAATTAATAACTTGCCTTTTCAGAACACTTTCTTAAAAATAGACTATGCAGTGGTATAGATGAAGTTCTGAAACAGCATCACTTGATTAGTTTTCTTGAATATTGCCCCCACTACTTCCAATTCAGATAAAAGAGCAAAAAAGAGCCAGGTTGCCAGACAGATTACACTACTGCCTTATCTAATAGCAGCCACTACCATTTACTGAATACACACTACATGTTGTTATAAACACTTTACAATACGTTCCCATGTAACCCTCAATGTTTCTATGAAGTACTCTTATTCTCACTTCACTGATGAGGAGTGTGAAGCTTTATACGTCATTTAGGTAGGTCATAAATTCACCAATATTAGAAAACAGGCTATGCTGACCTACAATTATCTTAGGTAATGTGGGGGGGAAAGAAAAGACATTTATAATATTCAAGGAACATATCAATAAGACCTCATAAAGATCATTCTACATTCAATTTTTGGGCAAAATGTGCTTCATGAAAACAAGGGCCTAAGATATAAAGACTGTAATTTTGATCTGTGTGGAAGATATGTGTAAGGGAATAATCATTCCACAACAGTATGACTGGTAAATCTCATTCTCAGGTCAAGATTCCTCACGGGGCAGTGACTGATACTTTTGCAAAGTTTCCAAAACCCCCAGGTCTTTGGTTAGTCCATACTTGCTACTTCCTGTTGAGCGGATTTATTACCTTGCCAATCATGGTTGACAAATCTCCGTCACTCAGTAGAGGATTCTGAGAGTCTCCAACTCGAGATGGATCTTTTGTTGCTTTATCATTGCTGAAAGTTCTCCATTCAGACCCCACGTCAATAACTCGGTCACCTAAAAATACAAGCACAAGTCTAAATAGGATCTACTGAACACTCTTTAATGCCCAACTCAGGCGCTTTTATTCCTAGGAAATCTCAACATGGACATCTAGGCTCCAGCTTAAGTATCAGGTCTCAGACATCTGTCCTAAAGCGTTCCTTTAACTATGATGCCAGGCCAATAACCCTTTTTAGACATTATGCTTTGATTAGTCATATTCTAATTTTTGGAAGAAAAAAGTATTAGTCAAAATAAACACACACAGCAAAATAAAGCTATTCATATGTTATACAAAGATAAATGTGATTCAAAACCAAAATTTGCAAGGGACATAGAAAAAACCAGAAAGCACTTTTCACAATGGTATTAATGCACACAGTTTCATATAAAAAAAAAATTAAGCTTTCATGGGAAATGTTTTGCAAAGAACTAAGCTGAAACTTATGTTTTAGTAACTACTAAATGAAAAAAATATTTCTGGCTAAATAATTTATACAGAGTAAAATGTTAAGCCTAGAATTAGTGAGAAGAAAACCAGGTAGGTATTTTCTTTTTAAGCAAAGGGCCAGTGGTAAAATAGGTCACGCTAGGAAACTAAATAGGAACAGATTTGGTTGATCACTGCTTTGGGGGGAATGCTCAGTAGCTCGTAACATCTCCACAGCGACAAGAGTTATTACCACTGAACAGCTGCCCACGCTAGTCACTGTGTAAATGTTCTCTGTTAATCCTCCCAGTCTGATAAAGGTAGGTACCACTTATACTGCCACTTTAGAAATAAAATTTGTGTAAGATGACACAACTAGAATGGAAATGTGCAACTGATCCCAAAGACTGTTCTATACTGGATTTGTAAAACATGAGCTTTTCCACCAAAGTGTGACAAAACTGAGAGCAGGAACCAGACCATTTTCATTGTTGCCTAAAGAGAAAGGAGAAAGAAATGGCAGAAATTAGTTAACTCAGCAATTAAAAGAGCTTCTGGTGACAGTCAATTAATATAATGGTTACGAGCACGGACTGTACCATTTGCCACTTAGCCTTGGACAAATCATGGCATTTCTCAGCTTTAAATCTCCCTAATAACCTCACAGTCTAAAGATCATAAAGATTAAATAAGCCAAAACAGGTACAGCACCTGCATGTAAAGTGATTAAAAAGTTCAAGGTGAGTGCCTGATATTAGCTATCTACTACTAGGAAAATGAAAATAGTTTGACACATCTTCTGACATCTCCCTCCTTTTGAGACTTTAACAGTAGCAGAGTGCTCCGCTACAGGTATATGACCAGAAGGACAGCAAAGAGAAAAGAAGGAAGGAACTCAACGTAAACTCTGCTAAATCCTCTGAGATACTGTCTATGTAGTACATTAATTAAAATGCTTATGAACCAAGTATAGTAATCTTAATCTAATCTTACTGCTTTATTTAAGGACGGAGGTAAATGTGCAACAGAATCATTCCTGATGGTTCTGGAATAATTTATATTTCTTTGAACACTCAAAACACTTGGGAGTAACCAGATATCACTTGGACTATTTCCTGTTACAAGGGAACTGAGATGAGAGGCAGGGTCCCCATCTGCCCTACCCGTATGTAGTAAGAATGGCCAAGGAAAGCAGAAGCAGGCAGATCAGTTTATAAGGCAACTTCAGGAGATGAGAGATTGAGCAGGTGGCCCCAAATAAGAGCAAAAGAAGGTTAAATGGATGGGACTGTCATGATGGATTTTTCTGCTTCCCTCTCAAAAAAATAAACATCACTAAACTTGGGAAGCAATTCTAATTATATAAATTAAGATTTTAAAAACTTACCTGAAAGTAACAAAACCTGTAATTATGGACTGAAGTCTCACTGTAATACTAACTAAACAAGGCCTGTATCTCAGAGACCAATTTAAAAAGACTGATTTTTCTTCCTTTTCATAACAGAATTATAATAATGCCTGCTTACAAATGTGTGTGTGTGTGTGTGTGTGTGTGTGTGTGTGTGTTTGTGTGTATGCAAAACAAAACTACCTGTATTCTCAACACTAGGGAAAGCCACTGTAAATATTTTGATATATATACTTTCTGCCTTTTTAATTCATGTGTATGTTTTTTCCTTAAATTAAAATTAGATCATATTGTGCCTGTTCCATGAAAAGCTCTGTTCACCAAATCCACATCATAAACACCAAAACAAGATTTTTTAAACAGGTCAGCCCCTTTAATAGCATCTGACAATTAAAGGGATACTATGATGTCTCCACACACTATATCTAACTTTCCTAGTCAAAAAACAAAAATACACAAACATGCACATAACAAAAAACTGTGGCCTTCATATCTGGAGTTACTTGCAAAAATCTAAGTTCAAATAAAAACTCAAATGTCATCATTAATTTGTTTAATGAATGAATTAAGAGAACACGGTATATGAAAAGGCAGGTAGGTATGCTCACATCTTTTTAAGTCTCTCTAGAAATCTAAAGATGAAACATCTTGGCTAATACTTTATTTCATACCATTTTCCTTTTGGCCCCCCAAAAACCTACCAAGAGTCTCTTTTATTGGTTGCTTTGCACTGCCTTTAGAAAGACAAGATGGATTAGGGAAAAAAGGGGGGTGGCGGGAGTTGGCCTAGGACAGTATAAATAGAAAAGCCAGAACCGGGTAGTGATGTAATTTTTCCACATACGTGGGAACAATCTACATGACTCATTCAACAATCTGTGATTTGTGCTAAGAGACATTCCCTCTTTTTATATTTTACTGCTCAAAACATAGCATTTATAAGAAATAAAATTTCCAAAATAACTCAAATAGCACATCATGAAACTATAACTAGAGCACCAGATTAAGTGCACGAGTAACAAAATAGGGCAGACCATTCAGAAAAATCAGAGTGCATAAAGGATTTTCATTTGAAGAAACCTAAATGAGGCAGCATTTTAAAAGATGCTCTGGAAGGAAACTGCAATACAGTCTTTTCAAGGGTAAGTGTATAATCAACCTTCAGCAAAGAAGCCTGCCAATACACACACACACACACACACACACACACACACACAACCTCCCATATCCTTTAATGTTCCACAAACAGGAAAAACATAGAAATGTTTACCAGTTATGTTCTCAACCAAACACTAATTTTTGTAAAATGAACACGAGACAGAAAGTCTCATACAAGAATCTTCACAGCAGCATTACTCATATTACCTAAAAACTGGAAACAACCCAAATGTGTGTTAACAGGAAAATGTATACAATGGGATATCCCTCCACAAATAAACTACTGATACATGCAGTGATGTAAATGCATTCAAAAACTATATGCTGAGCCCGAAAAAAGTCAATTACTAAAAAAAATAATAAAAAATAAAAAATAAAAAAACTACTATATAATTCTAGTTATAGGAGGTTCAGGGGCGCCGGGGTGGCTAAGCTGGTTAAGCGTCTGACTCAGTTTCTGCTCGAGTTATGATCTTGCATTTTCATGAGTTTGAGCCCCATGTAGGGGGAGCCTGCTTGGGATTTTTTCTCTTTGCCTTTTTGCCCCTCCCCTGCTCACATGCTGTCTCTGTCTCTTTCAAAACAAATAAATAAATAAAAAATTTTATAGGAAGTCCAAAAACAGGCAAAATAATCTCTGAAAATAGAAATCAGTACAGTGGTTGCTACTGGGCTGGGGGTGGGGGGCAGAGGTAACAGATTAGAAAGAAACATATGGGAACTTCTGGGAATGGAAGGAAATGGTCTAAACACCTTGATTAGTGTGATTATACCAGTATATGCAGTGTCCAGATGTCAAAATGCAAACTGTATATCTGGGATCTGTGCATTTTACTGCATGCAATTAGACCTCAATAAATTAAAAATAAAAATTCGCTCCCACCATAATATTGTTGATTTTGAATTAAGTCACACCAAACCTATCCATGATTTTGTGAATAACAATCTTCTTGGACAAGGGAATATATATACTCTTTCTCAAACTCATCTTTTAGATTATATGTATGTCACATTTATGACTAGATCTAATTTTTTTCTGTTAAAAATCTCATTTTCTAACTAGTAATTGCTGTAATATTTTATATGCTTATATTCAGCCACTTTTAATAGACTATTAATTTTTAAAATTTGATCTGAATATTCTAGATATAGAATCTCATCAGTGGCAAAGAACTTGTTCCCCTTCCAATGTTTAACTCCCATTTCTATATTATATCTAAAGCGCTTGTCAGAACTTTCAAAACAATGCCTTTGATTTAAAACAGAAATGTCTCCAATATTTCAACATTATGCAGAAAAGTAACAGGTGAACTGAAATAGTCATCTATTAAAACATCATTCTACTCCAATGCAGAGTGTCTTACATTATTAAGAATGTGTTGAGTTCATTAAATGTCTGTCATCTTAGCAAACCATAGCATTTCTTACCTACTATCTTTTTACATTATAAAAGCGAGCCATAGTTGTTTGTGGGTTATTATTCTTCTAGTACTTATGTGTTACGATAAATTAAGTTACTCTGGAGTAATAAGTAATTTCAGAAGGTTAGCGGCTTAAAATGAAGATTTCTTTCTTATTCATACCACATGTCTATATAGGGGTAGGACAGCTTTCTATGCCATCCTTATTCAAGATGATAGAATTCCTGCCACTTGAGACATGCTAGGGGGAAGGGAATGTATTAAGTTATGCACTGACTTATATATACTTTCCAATAGTAACATTTCCACTCACATGTCCTTGACCAAAGCCAGTCAAGGAATGATGCTTAACTCTGGAGGGGATGGAAACATAAATGTGCCATGTAGCTCAGAAGAGAAGAACCAGAATTATTAGCAAATAATCATCAATGTTCTTCCACATGACAATTAGCAAACAGAATCAAGCACTGTATTTTGTGGGATTTATGTATAAATTCATTAAAGAAAAAAAAAAGATTGCTCTAGGACTTCCTTTTTCTGCCACACAACAAACCAAGGAATCAGAGTTAATTTTACTGGCTGATTATTTGCAAGTCTTGACTAATAACATTTTTTAAATGTTTAAAAGATACATTCCCCACTGGTGTGTGGATTGACTTGCAACCCTAAGGGTCTTCTGGTACAATGTAACGTTTTCTTCTATTGTACCTTTAATACTTTACAATATTCACCTGGATCTTCAAGTAGAACCATAATGGCTATCTTGTCTTTACCACTTTCTCATTCACTCTTTATAGTCTCAGGTTTCTTCTCTGCTTTACTGATCCAATTTCCTAGAATGTTGTCAGCTAATCACTATCTCAAACAGTTTTATTGTGTTTGTTTCCTTGTGCTATCTTATTTCTTTCTGACATTTTAAAAAACTTATTTATGAGAGCGAGCAAGCACGCACGTGCAAGGGAGGGGCAGAGAGAGAGGGAGAGAGAATCCCAAGCAGGCTCCGCCCTGTCAGCGCGGAGCCCAACACGGGGGCTCAATCCCACAAACCATGAGATCATGACCTGAGCTGAAATTCAGAGTCAGGTGCTCAACCGACTGAGCCATCCAGGCACCCCTCTGACAACATTTAATAGAAATATTATGGAAACTATTTCACTGATCACAAAAATCATTTATTTTCCGTAACTTCCTTCTAGCGAGCTACATCAGGAGAATTTTGTTCAGTCCGCTGGATCACTGCTCCTCTTCATTGTAATAATCTGTCTTTAGAAGCTCCATGTGGACTTTTGTGCCTATTCATCCTGTACTCCTGTACTAAAGAACTATCAATCCATGTCCAGTGGTGGTGGTCATGTTGGAAAACCTCCCAATCCACCACTACCAGTAATTCTGTCTCTCTGCGTACCCACAGTCCCTAGCAGTTAAGATACGACCCAAATAAAATAAATTCCCAGTATGACTCTACAAATTTATTAGGAAGGATACAGGCAGGTTTGTAATTAAAGCAAAAATAATAGTGACTTAAAACAGGCTATAACTTTCTCACATTAACAGTCCATAGTTAATAGTCATAGACTAGTGTGACCCAGGCTCCTCCTATCTTTTTAATAAGCCAGCTTCATCATGATGAGATTTTCCAGCCTAATATGGCTGTTGGTGGTTCCCTTTATCATGTCTGCATTCTAGCCAGTGGAAAGAAGAAAGAGGAGGCACTTCCTTATGGCAGGATCTAGAGTTGTACATACCCGTTTTATGTACAATCCACTGGTTAGATCACATGGTCATACCTGGCTACAAGGGAAGCTGGGAAATACAGTCCAGTTGGGCAGCAACATGCCCAGTTAAAACATAGGGATTCTATTACTAAAGAAAGAGTGGGACGATCAGTGGCCTCTACTACTACAAGGAATAATGGGTTAGCTATGAGAGAAAGGAGAGGAGAAAGAATGTCCAGTAGAACCAGTATACTTTGCCTTATACTCTAAAGGAAACAGTACACAAAGACAGATATGTAAGCTCCTAACCAAGCAAGTTATAAACTACAAATCCAACCAGAGGTATTTTGTAGTACAACATTAAAACCAGAATGGCTTGGGGCACACCTAGGTGGCTCAGTTGGTTGATTTCAGCTCAGGCCATGATCCCAGGGTTGTGGGATCGAGCCCCTAATCAGGCTCTGCACTGACCATGGAGTCTGCTTAGGGCTCCTTCTCCCTCTATCCCCCACTCACGCACTCTAAAATTTAAAACAAAACAAAACAAAACAAAAAGCAAAACAAGAGAAAAACCTAGAATGGCTCATAGTAGCAATCTAAACACTGCAGGGGAATACTGCAACATACTAAAAACAGCCAGGAAGCCAATATTGGAGAGTGATTTTCTAGGCCTGACCTAGATTCAAAACGTTTTTGTTTCTTATTGTAAACTTAAATTAATAAAGGTATTTTAAAAAAGAGTATTAGAATCACCCCAAATTTCAATTATTTCTGCCATCTTTCTGGAAAATGATCTTACTTAAGCATTTTGGTATACAACCAGTAGAAAATTCAGAAGTAGGAGTCTTAGAACAACAGTCTGCAAGTTACTTGTGGACACAGGCTAGATTTATCTAAAACCATTTTGTCTGAACTACAAAATTTTTCAAAACATGCCAACTCTAAAAGTTCAATAATCAAAATGCAGTACTCAAGGTGGACAAACCCTAAGCATGGAGTTTTTTTTTAATTATTTTTTTTCATATTTATTTATTTTGGAGAGAGGGAGAGAGAGACAGAGAGAGAGAGACAGAGAGAGAGAGACAGAGTGTGAGTAGGGGAGGGGCAGAGAGAGAGGGAAACACAGAATCTCTCCAGGCTGAAGCAGGCTCCAGGCTCTGAGCTGTCAGCACTGAGCCCGACACGGGGCTCAAACCCACAAACTGTGAGATCATGAGCTGAGCCAAAACCAGACACTTAACCAAGGGAGCCACCCACGCACCCCAAATTGGGAAAAAAATTTTTTTCAACCCTCAGAAAGTTTTACATTTATTTATTTTTGAGAGAGAGAGAGAGAGAGAGAGAGAGAGAGAGAACACGAACAAGTTGGGGAGGGGCAGAGAGAGAAGGAGACAGAATCTGAAGCAGGCTCCAGGCTCTGAGCTGTCAGCACAGAGCCCGACGAGGGGCTTGAATTCACAAACTGTGAGATCATGACCTGAGCTGAAGGCAGACGCTTAACTGACTGAGCCACCCAGGCGCCCCCCAAATTGGGAGTTTTTAAATTAAAAAAATACTAAGGTACCGTGGAAAATTGTTTAAGTCAACACATTACATTTGTTAAATCTAATGCTGAAACTGAAATGCATCTTTAGCTTTCACACCTTCTTCAGTCATTTACCCCTTTCTAACCATTCCTTCTTATGATATTTCAAAGAATCCTGATTTTTGGTTTAGTGTTACTAAACATTCTTATCAGAAAGCCTGGATTAAAGATAATTTTCAAGAGAAGTCTGATCAACAGATACTTTAAAAAGAAATACCATTAATACTATAGCCAGTCTCTAAATCACAGTTTTATCTTCCCCAAATGTAAACTGAGTAAGAACTCAAAATGAATTATTCCTTAGAAACAACCCACATCATGGTTAATTTCCCAGACCAGCCCATAAAAGCGTACTTTACTCATGACGTTTAGGCCCTTAAAAAACAAACACAAAACTGTACAAGTCAAGAGTATAATTACCATTTGGAAAATCATTTGTAAAGGAAAATGCAAAATGCATTGTAAATTCCATCCCGGAGTATGTCAATACATCTTGCTTTTCCTCAAATACAGGCAGGTTTGCAGCAGCATCTAAGCTAGAGACCCGCAGCTCTCATGGAAGATGCATCCTAACCTTAGTCACAATAATTTGAGTCATTCACATACCAGTACTTTCAGGCCTCTATCCTAAGACACATGTTTCTTTTTCCCTCCACTTGGAATGACCTTCCCTCCATAAACCTTTACTCATGCTTAATGGTCATATTTCAATGTAAATTCAACAGCAATTTCCCCAGGAAATCACTGCTTCCTTCCTTTGTGTTCTTACCAAACTTGGAAGAACTGTAATAGAGCTTTTACCATGCTATGTTGTATTAAGGCACCCTCCTCCCTTTCACGCGCTAGCCAGAGTTGCTCCAGAGCTTGCTTACAGCATCTGATACTTCTTTCACTCTCCCTGCCCAGCACACTGCCTTAACAGAAACAGGCCTGCTAAGTCCTACAGACCTGGATTTGAACCACTCTGTCACTTACTAAATGTGGAATCTTCAGCTAATTACCTAAGTACTCAAAGCATCAGTGTCACTCAAAGGGTAGCTGTGTAAACTGAGTAAAGTTAGTAATTCTCTGATGCTTAAAGTAACATCTACATTAAAAATTCTAGGGATGCCTGGGTAGCTCAGTCAGTTGAGCGTCTTGCCTCTTGATTTTAGCTCAGGTCAGGATCCCAGGGTTGTGGGATCAAGCCCCATGCTGGGCTCCATGCTGAGCATGGAGCCTGCTTGAGATTCTCTCTCCCCCTCTGCCCTTCTCCCCTGCTCACACGGTCTCTAAAAAAATAATAATAATAATTGAATTAATTAAAAATTCTAAATTAGGTAAGAAGGTAGTCTCTGATGGCTTATAAGAGATGCTAAAGCAAGAATTTGAAAGTGAATATTCCTTAATTTTAAAATATAGCTTAAACATATTAAATTAAACCTGAATATTTCCTTTAGGAAACACTAATGCAAATTTATTTTTTTTATTTTAAAAAAAATTCTTTTTAAAATTTATTTTTGAGAGAGAGAGAGAGAGCACGAGCATGAGCAGGGAAGAGGGAGACACAGAATATGAAGCAGGCTCCAGGCTCCAACTCATGAGCTGAGTCATGAGATCATGACCTGAGCCAAAGCCGGACACTCAACCGAGTGAGCCACTCAGGAGCCCCATCACTAATGCAAATTTAAAGATGGTAATCCAGTAATCTTTAAAATGATATGGCTGAAGAGCATTCACTATGCTAGACCCACTCAAATACATTTTGCAAATGACCTGTTATGAAGAATGGCATCTCAGACTTAGAATCACCTACTTACTTGCACCCACAAAAAATGTATCACTGAAATCTCATACTGAAATCATACTAGATATTTTATACATTATTTCATTTGATTCTTAACAATTCCTAACAATTCTAAGATGTATGGTACCTGCTCCCTGTTTTGGGGCAGGGAGATGACTTATTTTTACACGTGAAGAAAGTCAGGCTTAGAGAAATTATATAACTTGGTTAGTTACTTACATAGCTCATTAACTAGTTGAGCCGAGCCTAGAATCGAGGGCCCCTAGTTACACTAGGAGCTATGGACATACGTAAGATATCTGCTCTACAGGCTATGCAGTCTAGGTCTGGAGACATGAAATATGAAAACTCTAAAAGTACAGAAGATGTATAAAAAAATATGGTAAACCGTAAAGTTAATAGTACAGATTTGTGTTTCTTAATATGCTAGAATTTCTAGAAATGGGGTCTGGAATCTTTAGAGTTGATTCTTTTTTTTTTTTTTTTTTTTTTTTAAATATTTATTTGTTTTTGAGACAGAGAAGGAGAGAGAGCAGGGGAGGGGCAGAGAGAGGGGGACAGAGGATCTGAAGCAGGCTCTGCGCTGACAGCAGAGAGCCTGATGTGGGGCTCAAACTCATGAACCGTGAGATCATGACCTGAGCCACCCAGGTGCCCCTGAACAGCTGATTCTTAATGCACATTCATACATTCATCCTTCAGAATCACTGTATAAACAATATCCAGAATAACTTTAGGAAAGACAGGTCAAATTGACTCATTTTTCTCATTCAAATCTACCTATACTATTTTCTGGTTGTTTCCTTACATTCCTTCTAAGAACAATGAAAGAATTCAGTTTTAAATGGTACATAAAAAGTGGCTTTTACTAGAAATGATACCAGTAGATCTAAACACTACCTATTTGAAATCCTAATTTATAAAAGTCATAACCAATTTCATGTTTTAGCAGCTATTACAGCAGCTTACTAACCTAATACTTTGCGGACTATAAACAATGTACAAGGTCAAATTTATGAACAAATTGATAACCTAAATATTATACTGCCACCTAGTGCTCAATTTTAAAGTGACACAATCACACTGTTAGGATTTGTGTGTGTGTGGGGGGGGTGATCCCACAAAACAGTGCTGTTAAAGCCTATAGTTTCATGGTAGAATTGACAAAGCTTTGCTTTAAAAGTTGGCCTTATTTTAGAGATCAGTAACAATATCCTACAGATCACTGGTAAGATTAAACAGCCAATGACAAATCAAAACACTTCCTATGTTTAAAATAAAAATCCTATAATTCTGGGAATGCAAGCTGGTGCAGCCATTCTGGAACACAGTATGGAGGTTCCTCAAAAAACTAAAAATAGAACTACCCTATGACCCAGCAATTGCACTACCAGGCATTTATCCACGGGATACAGGTGTGCTGTTTCGAAGGGACACATGCACCCCCATGTTTATAGCAGCAATATCAACAGTAGCCAAAGTATGGAAAGAGCCCAAATGTCCATCAATGGATGAATGGATAAGAAGATGTGAGATATATATATATATATATATATATATATATATATATATATATACACACACACATATATATATATATATATATACACACACACACATACATACACACACAATGGAGTATTACTCGGCAATCAAAAAGAATGAAATCTTGCCATTTGCAACTGATCTCACATAATCTCAGTGGATGGAACTGGTGGGTATTATGCTAAGTGAAATTAGTCAGTCAGAGAAAGACAAACATCATATGACTTCACTCATATGAGGACTTTAGGAGACAAAACAGATGAAGATAAGGGAAGGGAAACAAAAATAATATAAAAACAGGGAGGGGAACAAAACATAAAAGACTCTTAAATATGGAGAACAAACAGAGGGTTACTGGGGGGGTTGTGAGAGGGGAGATGGGCTAAATGGGTAAGGGGCACTAAAGAATCTACTCCTGAAATCATTGTTGCACTATATGCTAACTAATTTGGATATAAATTTTAAAAATTGAAAATAAAATTAAAAAAAAAATCCTATAATTCAAGTGGCACCTGGGTGGCACAGTCGATAGAGTGTCCAACTTCAGCCCAAGTCATGACCTCACGGTTTGTGAGTTCAAGCCCCACACTGGGCTCATTGCTGTCAGCGCAGAACCTACTTCAGGTCCTCTGTCCCTCTCTCTCTCTGCCTCTCCCCCACTCGTGCTCTCTCTCTCTCTCAAAAAAAAAAAAAAAAAAAAATTAAAAAAATCCTATAATTCAAATAAAAAGAGGAAAGTCAATTAGACAATTATTACATGCTAAACAGTATTTAAAATAGCCACAAAAGATTGGGAACCAGCTACAGGTGAAACTAAATACGACTTAAGTACTGAGGAAAAAAATTAAAGACAATGAATGTCTGACCAACTGTATTTTTCCAAAGATGGCAGCAATAATATGTGTCATCAACATGTTCTTCTGAAACATGACCCTGTCTATGACACTGATTGGTGGTTGGCGTCTCTCTATTCCTTCCAATCTAGGTGGGCCCTATGACTATTCTGACCAATACAGAAGTGATCCTATGCCAGGCATAGCCCTTAACTACCTGAGTCCAGCTTCCACACTCTTGAAACACATGCTCTTAGGATATTTCTCTTGGAAATCAACCACCATGTATGAGATATGACTACTCTGAGATAACTGTGGAGAAATCCTAGAGCATGGCCTGTGTGGGGAGGCCAAAGAACAGAGAGGAGCCAGAAATATAAGTGAAAAAGCCATCATGGAAGTGAATACTCCAGGTCCAATCAGTGCCATGTGGAAAGAAACAATGGCCCAGGTAAGTCCTTCCCAAACTACTGACCCATAAAACTATAAGCAAAAGAAAATGGTTACTATAAGCTACTAAGTTCTCCAATAGTTTGTTATGTAATCAAAACAGAAACTGGCTCCTGTAAGTACGATGTTTCTTTAAGAAAAATCAAAAACACTTTGGCATTGGTTTTGGGACTCAGTGGTGGGCCTCAAGGAGACTGAATGAAGGTTTAAAGGACAGTAAAAAAAAAAAAAAAAAAAAAAAAAAAAAAGTGTTGTTAGACACTGGAGAAAAAGCAGTTTTTATCCTGTGAAATTAATATATTTTTTATTGCAAATTATTTCACTAAAAAAGGTGACAGTTGCAAGGGGTAATATATGCCTCCAAAGAGGACAGTTGAGCAGTATCTAGTCTTGAGTTGGAAATTAAGAGTAGCTGGGGGAACCTGGGTGGCTCAGTTGGTTGAGCATCTGACTCTCGGTTTTGGCTTAGGTCATGATCCCAGAGCCATGGAATCAAGCCCTGCATCGTGCTCCATGCTGAGCTTAGAGCCTGCCTGGGATATTCTCTTTCTCTTTCTCTTTCTCTCTCTCTCTCTCTCTCTCTCTCTCTCTCTCTGCCCCTCTAACCCACTTGCATGCTTTCAAATAAATAAATAGAGGAGTTAGTGACAATGGGCTGCCCTAAGTTTTGAGCCAAATTAAATATTAGTTAAGTACAGAGTTGTCCAAAAACAATTCTAAGAGTTCCAGTTTCTAAAGTTGTCTGGTGATATTTAAACCTAACCCTACTGTAAACGTTTATTCAATAAATATGGTATAATCTAAAAAGTTTCAGACCAGGTAAAATGTTACAGTAAGCACACGCAAACCATGTAAACCAAGACAATTTATTAGGAGACACATGATGACAGCTGGATTTAAATCTCTATGAACACAAGTATGAAAAGAGCCACTAGTCTTATGCCCTTAGTGGATTGTGGAATATTTGCCTCACCTAATTTCTTCCCTATCTCCATAGCATAAGAGATAAAGGCAGAACTGAGCTGGCAACAAAGAGCATATGCCTTTAAGCCAGCAAGTTGGGGGTGCTTAGGTGGCTCAGTAGGTTGAGCATCCAACTCTTGATTTTGGCTCAGGTCATAATCCCAGGGTCCTGGGATCGAGCCTCACATCAGGTTCCATGCTGGGTGAGGGCCTGCTTGAGACTGTCTCTCTCTCCCTTTGCCCCTCTCCCCTGCTTATGCACTCTCTCTAAAAAAAAAAAAAAAAAAAAAAAAAAAAAAAAAAAAAAAAATCATAAAAATTTAAAATAAATGAACAAGCAAGCTGATGCAAGTCTAATTAAATATACATAGAATCTAAATTTATTATGGATCTATGATAGTAATATATGTGTTTGTGTGTATCTGTTCACATGCACATGTTTTTTAAAATTTGACTCATGGTCTGTCATGTTCAATTAAGCTCTTTTCAACATAATTTGATCATCTCTTCAGCAAAACAGAACTTTGTTAGCAGAGTCTCGCCTGCCCACCTTCATGGAATAGTTTCTTCACTTGCAGGACACACTGCAGGTTATATTACACATGCTACAAATATGTGAATGAGGCTAGTACCGTATATTTTAAAACAGGTGTTTGTTACAGTTTAGGTCAGAAAAACCAATTGTTACAAGAAGATACTTCTGTGTATATAAAGGAAGTTTAATCAGATTGTATTTTTTTTTTTTTTTTTTTAATTTTCAGGCTTTACAATTTAGCCTAGTTGCTTTAGTTAGGATAAAATATCGTAGTTCCAATGCTGGTGTTCAAGACTGATAATTAAACAAAACTAAAAGAAAATTAACTTCCTTTGGCTTAGATATAAGCAGAAAAATGCAAGTAAAAGTTCGTGATTTCAAGCATAAAAAAGCATGTAAAGCCTTGTGAATGAGATCTTCCTTCTCCAGTTGGTTAATCTCACCCAACTGTATCTTGCTAGTCTGAAGCAGAAGTGAAGCAGATGGAAGGGCTGGAGATATAATGCAGTATTTCTGCACTACTTTTTAAATGGCTCCGTTTACGAGACCCAAGAAGCTGAAATTACCTTCAATCTTCTGTCTCACTCTTACATACTATCAGTTTGATCTTAATACTTTGGAATTAGAATGCTCTCATTTAACTTACAGGTTGGCAAACCTTTTCTGTAAAGGGCCATATAGTAAATATTTTAGGGTTTGTGGGTCAAGAGGCTAAACTGAGGATACTACATAGGTACTTCCATAAAGAGGAAAGACTCCACTGGTTTTTTACCGATGAAATTAAAAATATAAAAATTGAGGATAATTTATTGTAATACAAATCTACTACTGAGAAAGAACAGCATTCTCTTTTGGGGTGAGAATATTTCACTTAACTGGAATCCAGTTCGTGTTCTCTATCATCAAAATCAATTACAAATGTTATCTGTCAATGCTGTTAATAGGATTTTACGTATTTCACTTTTTTAAGTCTTTTTCACACTCAGATAAGTACTGCCAAATACTGATATTAATCTGCAAGCATATGATTTTAATTGAGCATATTCACTGCCTGAAAGGCATTTATAGAATTTTATTACATTCTTCTGATATTTTGCCTTTTAACATGTCATTACATTGTAGATTAATCACTCCCAATTGAAAGTTAGGTGGAAGCTCCTTAATTGCAGAGTTAAGTGGATTTGGAAATATGAAAATTTCCTCTGCACTTACATTCAGGTCTGGAAAATACCGATTAAAATACAGTCTGAGTTTTAAATATATACCTGCTGCAGATCTGTGTGGGAATGAAGACCCTACTTCCCGTTTTAACTTTGGACAGCAATGAAAGTATATAAAATACATTAAAGCAATTTGACGCCATTTGGGATTCAAATAATGTTAGCTGTTGTCAAACTGACCTTACCTCAGTGTGATTTTAACATATCCGCACTGTTCTGCCTTCCGATTCTAGGTTGAATTCATTATGAAATATTAGTAAGTCTGCAGCAAAAGCTAATTTCTAAAGCCATTCAGTGTTAAACAGCAGTGGCTGAAGGCAGTACTGGTTCAGAAAGATTTCAACCTTGGCCCTGAGCTCAAAAACAATTACAAGAAAACTTTGCTGCAGCTAAGCTACCAAATTACTGTGTGGTGGGCAAGTCAAGATAGTCAGCTTCTATTTCTGACAAAGATTCAATGAAGTGATGACAGTTAAGTCCACGAGAGTGAATGAAGTTCACTACTGACCCTACTGATCAGTAACATGATAGATTCAAACCTTTTCTACCAAGTACCTGTTGATGAATACAATGAATAACTAGAAGCTTTAAAAACCTTACATTTTCACAATCTTTGTAAATCTGTCCACCTAAGACTTCTTCCACACGTATTTTTACCATCTATCAGTTGTATCTTAGCAGTTTCCACTTCAGGTTGTACTGAATTAGCATTCTTGTAATTTCCTTAAAACTAGTTTCTCCTGCAGTTTTTCCATGCAGACAATTCAAACTCTAGAAACTCTGCACTGACTCCTTGAATAAACAACTCAGCAGTATCAGTAACATCTACCTAGTCATCAGGAGTCTAGGAGAAACCCTTGATATTTGCCTGGACTTTAATTGATTGACTATCGGTGTTGTTCCCAACATCCTCAACTCTTCAAGCAACTGTTTTTCTGAGAAGCTGTTCATCTTAAGTAAGTTTTCTCTGGACACATTTCTTCAACTACCACAATCAAACAAACATGAACTAATTAACTCATCATTAACTAATCGTTGACTTTCCCTGCATAAGCTACAAATAAGCCACTCAGAAACTTATTTTAGATGCAGCCTTATTTTTATTCTTTTATTTTTGTGAAGAAATTCTGCTGTGATGAGATAATTGACATTACATTTTCTAAATTTTCTGATCACTGTTTTACTGAATTGGCAGGATGAGTGCTTATGCCTAAGTTTCTTGTATCTATTAGCAGAGTTATCGTACCACTGAATAATAAACACAGAGCTTTGCCATCTTGATCAATAACAAAATAACCTACACTCCACTGTACCTTAAGGGCATGGCTTTCAAAGTTCACTTTTTTTCTTTCTGTTTTTTGACACGATGGGTATGCAATGGTAACAAAATAAAATGCTGCAGCATGGAGATAAACTTTGTACTCAAGATGCTGAGGAGTTTTAAGTGCATTCCTGGGATTTATGGTGCACTGGGCGGCAGTATGAAGTGATGAGAGCACCACATATGGTTTCTTTTGTAACTACAGAGTCCTACTGTCATCATGTGAAAGCAGTCATAGATAATATGTAACAAGCAAGTGTGGCTGTGTTCCAATAAAACTTTATGTACGGATACTGAAATTTGAATTTGATACTATTTTCGTATGTCCCCAAATGTTAGTATTCTTTTGACTGTTTTCAACCACTTAAAAATGTAAAAGCCATTCTCACCAGGCAGGTCATATATAAAACGGGCAGTGGGTCACAGTTTGCCAATCAGACTGAACTCATTTTATTACAAAAGCCAATACAGGATAGAAAATTGGCTCCGTGCGGACAGTAGAGCTACACTGCCACACTAAACTTGAGTTTCTCATCTCTACAATGAAGGTAATATTGGCGCTCACCTCAAAGGTTTCTCTGAGGATAAACTTAATGAATATAGAAATCATTTTAAAAAGTGCCCAGCATATATAAGTTGTTAATATTGCTTATTGAGAAGAATTCAACTATAAGTGGATTTCAGTTCCTGTTAACAACTCTGTATGATTTAAGCCTCCCACTGGAGGTCTGAGGCAAGCAGGCTACGTGGATGAATGTTACCGATATACTCCAACACTATTCCACAGTATATCACCACCAATGTTTCTGTTATACATCCCATAATCCTACTAGCACTTTCATTTTTAAGCATTTCGAACTGCTAAGTATTACTCCTTTGTTTCAGTTGCTAAATACAACTCCACCATAAGAATATTCTAAAGTTCTGCTACATATCTGGGTAAGTAAGAAAGCAGGAACAAAATGAAAAACTGTAAGCAGTATTTTTTTTTAAATATATGAAATTTATTGCCAAATTGGTTTCCATACAACACCCAGTGCTCATCCCAAAAGATGCCCCCTCTTCAATACCCATCACCCACCCTTCCCCTCCCTCCCACCCCCCATCAGCCCTCAGTTTGTTCTCATTTTTTAAGAATTTCCTATGAGCAGTATTTTTGACAATAACAATTTTATACTAGAAATTCTTAAGTCATTCTATTTAATGGGATCTATTAACTAAAAGGCCTGGAATGAGACTCAGTACAGCTATACCTTTACTACCCTGAAACGAATCATGTTTAAATATCTAAAAGCCACAAAAGTTGGATAAAATTTATTATTTCATACACACAAGCGTCACTACTACCATCCCCAAACCCCATCAAATAGTTAAGACTAAGGACTCAGGAGACTATGGACTGAGGGCTTTTTCTTCTGGACGGGCTGTCTCAATTTTAAATGTTCCTTCATACCCCACAATATGAAATATATGCATTCGTATAAACAATAAAATATGGTGTCTCTGATTTTACTCTTTTCTAATTCTTTTTGTTTTATAATAAATATGAATTACCTGTAGGGAAAAAATCAAAATGTATTCATTAAAAGACACTTTGGGAAATACACAAAAGCAAAGTACCTAAAATAGTGATTTCAGTTAAAACCATAATAATTGCTCACCTACAACCAGGCCACATTCTGGACAGATCATATCACCAGCTCTGTAGTCCTCCACTAAAATCGCATCTGGATGGTTTGGACATGTGACTCTTGGAAGAGCATCCAAACTAAATAAAAAAAAAAAAAAATTGTTTTTATATCCTCCCAACCAACATGTAACAAAGTAGTGTTCTAGGGGAAAAAAATGAGGGTTCTGAATACTTTTCCAATACTATCCATGTATAATACACTCAAGCGAAATCTTCAAAATAAATATCCCAGTTAGGTAATTTTTAATTCCAGCTAGTCATTAACAGATAGATTCCACTGGAATTGTTTTTTCTAAGAACAGTAACTTATTTGCAGACACGGAAGCTTTAAAAACCTAAATGGAAAGCAAGTGTTTTTTTCTCTTCGTACAGGCTACTGAGATTTTAAAAAATCCTGATTAGCATAGAAATGACTAGCTACCATTTATAACCTGTGACATTTACATATAATCATCTGGATTGTGTGACTTATCACTTACTTCTCTGGTCAGAGAATACATTTCAAGTCTTGTTTTTTCCTACTTGCTGGATATTTTAGTAATAGATTTAGAATAGTACACACTGAACCTAATGGGTATGATAAAGGAGGGTGGTAGATATACCTCTGCTGAACTTAAGATCAATGATTTCATTTAGTCCAGAAACTGAGTTTGCTAGATCACTCAAGAAATGGTTTCAAAAACTACTTTTTATTCTATTTGTCATAGTACTAATGTGCTTGATCATTTTATTTTGAAAATAAAGCAGTTTGCAGAAGACACACTAATCTTAAAAGACAAAATAAAATCAGTTTTAGAAAGCAACAAAGGGGGCACCAGGCTGGCTCAGTCAGTAGAGCACGTGATTCTGGATCTCAGGGTTGTGAGTTCAAGCCCCACGTTGGGTGTAGAGTTCACTTTAAAAAGTAGTAATAAAATGGGGCACCTTGCTGGTTCAGCTGGTTAGGCACCTGACTCTTTTTTTTTTTTTTTTAATGTTTTATTTTATTTTTGAGAGAGAGAGAGACAGAGCACAAGTTGGGGAGAGGCAGAGAGAGGAAGACACAGAATCTGAAACAGGCTCCAGGCTCCGAGCTGTCGGCACAGAGCCCAATGCAGGGCTTGAACCCATGAACTGCAAAATCATGACCTGACTTGAAGTCAGACGCGTAACCGACTGAGTCACCCAGGCACCCTGAGGCATCCGATTCTTGATTTTGGCTCAGGTTCATGGGATACGGCCCAGTGTAGGGCTCTGTGCTGACAGCATGGAGCCTACTTAGGAGTCTCTCTCTCCCTCTGCCCCTCCCCAGGTAGAGCGTGCTTTCTCTCAGAATAAATCAATAAACATTTTTTAACAAGATATAAAATAATATAAAAAGCAACAAAAATATTTAACATGGATTTATTAATTATACACAATTATGAATGTTTGGTATCGGGGCACCTGGGTGGCTCCGTTGGTTGAATGACTGTCTTGATTTCGGCTCAGGTCATGATTTCAGAGTCATGGGATCAAACCCCGGGTTGAGCTCTGTGCTGAGTTTGGGGCCTGCTTAAGATTCTCCCTCTCCCCCTCAGCTCCTCTATCCGGCTCATGTGTGCACGCTCGTGCACTCTCTCTCAAAAAGAAAAAAAAAAGAACATGAACTCTGTAGGGGCACCTGTTTGGCTCAGTTGGAAGAATGTGCAACTCTTGATATCAGGTTTGTGAGTTCAAGCCCCATGTTGGGTATAGAGATTACTTAAATAAATAAATATTTGGTATTATGCAAAATAAGCCCTCTTTAAACGTTCACTTGAAATACTACAATACAAGGTTATGTTATAGCCATCACAAATATACACTCAGAAGACATCATTGACCATTCTTACAGTAGTAAGTAGGTATTTGTGGTTTTGGATAAATTTCTAATGTCAGCAAACACAAATCGGAAAGTTAACTCTCAACACAGGTGATTCTCACTGAAAAAGTGATAAAATAATCCACGTTCCCAAAATGTATATATTTAAGTTAACCAGAACATGTCTTGGATCTTTTCAGTGGGAAAATGGGGAAATAGAGAACTGGAGATTTGCTTTATAGTCACACTCATTCCATAAATTCCTATTAGGAAAATATTCTAATACATTATAACAAATAAATTAAGAACTTAGTATAAATTATGAAAAACTATGTTGAAATAAAGGAAAATGTTAGAATAACAGTAATTGCAAATGGGCAGCCATATGGCACATATCATACAACTATAAGGACTAATATAGTTTTTGCTATTAAAAAGTAGAATTATCTTCTTGTCTGTAAGTATATAAATGATATGTAAACACCTCAAAAATATGCCAAAAAACCCCCAAAAAACCAGATATGCTAAGTGAAAAGAGTAAGGTAGGGATTTTATACAAAACTGGACAAAGTATGAATTACAGTTTTTGCAATCACAAAGATGACTCTCAAAATGTTGTTCAAAAGAAACTAGACAGAGAAGAAAATATAAGCCATTTATATAAACCTTAAAGTGGGCAAAACAAATCTATGGAGTTAGAAGTTGGGATGTGGTTATCTTTGGGAAAGGGTAATGACTGAGGGCACAAGGAGGCTTCCAGGGTGCGAGTCGTATTTAATTTCTTGACCTGGGTGGTAGCTATGTGTGTGTGCTCATTTTCCAACTAAACCGTGCACTTAAAATGTGTGTACTAACTTCATGAAAAAAGGTAAAAAGCAAGGTAGTGAACAGTATTTACAACATCCTTTGGGGGAAGAAGAGAGGTTAGCACTACATGCATATGTTTGTTAAACCTCAGAATCATTAGGAAAACACCAAGAAACTGGTCACAGTGGCTGCTCTGAGGGAGAATGAGATGGCTGAGAGGGAAGAAAAGAAACTGCTTTTCACTTTTCGTTTTGTTTTTGTACTATTTGTGTTACCGATCCAAAATAAAATGAATCATGACAAACTGGTCAACTTTCGATCAGAATACCCACAAGAGTGATGTAAAAGAGGAACCACAAGAGTGGGGTGGTGGGGGGGAAGTAAGAGAGAGAAACGAAAGGAAAGGAATGGTGTAAACAACCAAACACTAATGACATTAAAATCATTTAAAGGACCTAAGAAACCACATAAATCCAAATCTCACTTTATAGCTATCACTTATTGGGAGTCCACTGTGTGTCTAATGCCATAAATATATCAGTACTCTTCACAGCAACCCTGCAAAGTAAGCATATTTCCCTTCCAAAGATTACGATCAGAGAATGATTAGCCTGAAATCACAGACTAAGTAGTGCAGTTTAGACCTGAACTCACATTCGTGCTCTTCTCTGTGAAAACATCAGGCGGTTTCATAACCTAGTAACTGTACATCTTCCTCAGGGAGGGGAACAAAGCTAAAGGCAGAAATACTAACACTTAACCTTTGTTCTCACTGGTAGAAAAACTTCAGAGACAGACAACTGCAATGACACACATATTTAAAACCTAGACATCTCCAGAAAAAAATTCATTTCAAAGATTATTTTTTAACAAAGGAAGAAGAAAAAACTCACACAAAGCAAAATTATTTTGGTAAAGAATCTATCACGTGAATTTACTATATTTAATGTTGCAACGTTTCTTACAATTTCCTGTCCTATCGTATGGAAAAGCTGTGCCCAAGTATCACATTTACCTTTCAGATCTATCGCCACGAGAGAATATAAGTCGTATTTAGATGTCTTTGGGAAACTGAAGTTTTCCACTTACCTACAAGGAAGCGTTTCCCAACAGAGCCACACCCAGACAGAATGATTGAGCATTCAATCATAAAATTACAATCAGTAAACAAGAGTGTCAGTGGCTTTAAGAGTTGTTTCCAGGTTGTTTTAGCTAACACTGCCTCCCCAACACCTTTTCTAAAACTACAGTAACATGAAGTAGTAAGTCTTAGCAGTTACACAAAACAGGATGGACTTCAGCTTACTACTTTGTGATAATGGCTTTCATCAGGAACTCAATTCCACAGAAGATAACAAGTTCAGAAAATTATGCCACAGTTGCCTCTCAGAAGCTACAGAATTTGATACTGTACTTAATTCGAATTTGTACTTAATTTGATACTTTTAATACATTATGAGTTAACTAGGGACCAACTGTGTGATAACAGAAAACAGATAAGAGATTCTACACTTTGTTCGAACACTAACCTTGGAAAAGTCAACCTTGGCATGACTCAGTTTACATTTATGCAAAAATACTAATATCTACCTCATAGTGATCATGAGAGATATAATTAGGGTCTACAAGCATTTTTCTGATCACAGGATTAAAGGCCGTCTCTAAGGGCAGTGCAAGCATTTCCTGTAGATAGGAATACATCACATTTTAAAAATATATTAGACAGTGACTTCCCAACATATGCAAATAATTTTCTGCAAGCAAGATTTTCTTCAGGAGTAAGCAGAAGACATTTGTAGAAAAATAAACCTCTTAGAAGGAAACCTATCAACTCTTGGTAAATGCCCTAGCTTCCATTTCAGAAGGCCTCTGGGATGGTAACCAGTTTCCTCCAGGCTTACCAATGCTGACGTCCCTAACTTTCTAGCTGTCAGATCGATAGGGGCCTGGGACTAACCCCTTCTCGCCCTTTGGAAAGGATCGCGGGCTGGTTGAGCCACAGCTGGAAAAGCAAGCGTAGGAAAAATTAACAAGAAAAAAGACGGGTTAAAATACCCCCCCAAAAGATGCGAAGCCAGGGCTGGGAACACAGGGGCCCCCACAGGGTTGGTGTCTGGGTGAGAAAACAAGTCAGGACTGTGGAGTGGTAACGCAGACGGCTCGGTACTCCCTGCGACACCCCTGACAGCACTGCCGTCTGGAAGTGCCTTTGTCCGGGTCGGCCAGCCAGTCCGCCGCCTCTCCCCGCACCTCCGGGGCTCTATGCCCGACGCGGCAGCCCCGGCAGCAGCCTAGCAACCCTGGCACTTCCCGCCCGCCCCTCACCTCGCCCGACTCGGCCGGACATACTAACCGGCTGGTAGACGCCATCTTCACGGCCACTGCGGTCCCAGCTAGAAGCCACAACAAACGCACCAAGAACAGGAAGAGATTGTGGCGACAAGACGCTCGGAGACGGCCTTTTATAGGCGAGTCACCCACGCAGTCGTAACAGGGCGCGGCTACGGGTCGGGAGAAAGGCCAAGAAAAGTGAGATCCTGTACGCCACGTGCTTTGCGTTTTTTCAGTTTCGTATTCCGTTTCTGTGATATGCTATGGTGCTGAGCCAATCGACGAAACTACCCAGGAAAATTCTCAAGGGAACTCAGCAAACGGGGTACACCAGAGATACCCTCAGCCTGCTGATATAAAACACAAAGACAACCCGGCCTGCGTGGTGGGGGCAAAGCCCGCATTACCGAGGGCTAACCATCCCCCTCCCAGTGGGGAATCAGTTACTCCAGTTTGAGCGCATTTCTTACTGGCCCAGACGGGTGATTCCACTAAGGAATTTGAAATAAAGAGAGAAATTCACTTAGGTCAGCCAGAACAGGTGTCAATTCAGGCAAGCTGTGACTTCTTAGGCACGTTCCTTCTCCTTTCGGTACAAGAGGTAATAGTATCTGCTTTACATACCCCTTTAGAATTGGCAGGAGATGAAACAAAACCTTGTAAGAACACTCCGCACCCCTGAGACAGGGAGATGTGAGCCCTATCCTAATTTATTTTCACGGTCTTTGCAAATTTGGCTGTTAGCTGAAGTACAGAGAACTTAGTAGAACGTTTGATACCTCAAAAGTTCCTTAGATTTATTAATTAGCCAAACTAACCTCAGAATAGTAATAATAATAACAACACTACCACCAATCTGCTGAAAATAAACCACCCTTGTCCCTGTAGGAATCAGAAGAAAAGGGTGCTCCAGGTTTCTATGGGGATGAGGACTTGGAATATAGTGGCTGCTTTGTTCATTTGGACATGGGACTTAAATGCCACTGAGCCCTCATTGTTTCTTGAAAGATGGGCAAGACTCGCTTTCTTGGAAAGAACAAGGGGTGTAAGAAGCAGAAGTTTAGGAAATGAAATCTGGCTGGAGACAGGATAGTTTTGTTTTGTCTCATTTCCTTCAGTCTTCCTATGTGTAATTCTGTTTTTAAAAACATGACTGTACTTTGGCTGGTGGCGGGGCGGGGGGGGGGGGGGGGAGGTGGGGGTTCCCCCTTAATATCTGAAAAAGTTTCAAAAATGTCCGTTCATTTCAGCTGTGCCAAGTGCAACCAGAAAAGGGCTTGGGGGTGCTCCACCCCAAAGGGGCAGGAAGTTTTCATAGGTAGAGAACCTTGACTTGGGAGAGGAAGAGGGAGAGGAGGAAGAAGAGGACAACTAGGCACCTCTGGAAGATCGAGAATAAGGACCTACGCAGGCACCTGGGTGGCTCAGTGGTTGAGCGTCCGACTTCGGCTCAGGTCACGATCTCACCGTTCATGAGTTTGAACCCTGCATCGGACTCTGTGCTGACAGATCAGAGCCCAGAGCCTGCTTCGGATTCTGTGTCTCCCTCTGTCTCTGCCCCTCCCCGGCTCACACTCTGTCTCTCTCTGTCTCTCAAAAATAAATAAATGTTAATAAAAAAATTTTAGAAAAAAAAAGGAAGAAGGACCTACCACCTAATGGTTTATGGTAGGAATTCAGTAATGTTTCCAAAAGGAAGAAATCCGAGGGGTTGAAACCCTGGAGCAAGAAAGCTGGGCAACCTGTTAAATTACTCCTGCCTCACCTGGAGAGTCTCTCATCTGTCATAACCTAGTTAGGATTTCTTTTATATTTTTTTAAATTTTTTTTTCAACTTTTTTTTTTTTTTTTTTTTTTTTTAAATTTTTGGGACAGAGAGAGACAGAGCATGAACGGGGGAGGGGCAGAGAGAGAGGGAGACACAGAATCGGAAACAGGCTCCAGGCTCCGAGCCATCAGCCCAGAGCCTGACGCGGGGCTCGAACTCACGGACCGCGAGATCGTGACCTGGCCGAAGTCGGACGCTTAACCGACTGCGCCACCCAGGCGCCCCAGGATTTCTTTTATATTAAAATAGAAACCATTTAGGTAAGCCGTTCCTTTTTTGTTGTTAGTACAGCATTGGCAATTTATACAGCATTTGCATCAACAGTTATCCCATTTTATCTTTACATCTGATCCTGAGATTAAAAAACACAACACACACACACACACACACACACACACACACACTCACAGTTAGGGTTTTATCACATAGGAATTAACGACCCAGACTAGAATTTAACAAAACTTCTGGTTTGTTAATATCGTCATTTTTATTTAACTTAAATATGTGACTGAATTAAGTAAGATAATTCACTCAAATCAATTATTTAAATCAACTCATCTTTTTTTTAATTTAAACTTTTTTTTAACTTTATTTATTTATTATTGAGAGAGAGAGAGAGAGCACAAGCTGGGGAGAGGCAGAGAAAGAGGGAGACACAGAATCCGAAGCAGGCCCCAGGCTCCGAGCTGTCAGCATAGAGCCTGACATGGGGCTCAAACCCATAGACCGTGAGATCATGACCTGAGGTGAAGTTAGACACTTAACTGACTGAGCCATCCAGATGCCCCAAACTCATCTTTTTTAACTTAAGCATTTATTTTAAACGTTCACATCACTTGATGTGCTATGGTTCTTCTGAAGTGTAAAATGCTTTTACGTGCCTAATAAATGATTTTTTAAAAGTGCGTGACCCACCTAGAAATATTTTTAAAAACTTTATTGATGTATAATCACATACTACAGAATTCACCTCTTTAGAAATTAGCGATTTTTAGTAATTTAAAATTTTTATTTTAAGATTTTATTTCTAAGTAATCTTTACACCCAATGTGGGGCTCAAACCCACAGCCCTGAGATCAAGAGTCACATGCTCTACTGACTGAGCCAGCTAAGCACCCCTTTAGTAACTTTACCAAGTTGTGCATACATCCCTACAATCCAGTTTTAGCACATTCCCATCATCCAAATAAAAGCACTCATGACCATGTACAGTTAATGCAAATTCCACTTCCAGCCCCAGGAATCACTAATCTACTCTCTGTCTTACAGATTTGCCTTTTCTGGACTTTTCATGTCAATGGAATCATATAATATGTTGTCTGGCTTCTTTTACTTGGCATAATGTTGTAGAGGTTCATTGAATTTATCTTGTGACCTCACTTTTGGAAACATTGATATTTAAGTGTCTGTTATGGTGACATTAGAGAAAATAACATTTTCCTAATGTAAGCAAGGCTTGAAAAATATTCACTTGGAAATTAAATGACATATTCTGCTGGACTAGGAAGAACAGAGGATTCAGTGAAATATATGACCAGACCTGACTTGGACTCTTAGAAATGGGATGAAGCCTCATGCGCCTGATAACTAATGTAATATTATTACTTCCAGAAATGTGCGGGGGTTTTTTAATTGTTCAAATTTTTATCATGTATGAAGACATTCAAACACACGAAAAATTAGAGCATAACATAATGAATCCTCAGGTGTCTCTCTTCTTGATTAAACGAGTATCAAGATTTTGCTGCATTTGTTTCATGTATCTGTTTCTTCCTTTCTGTCTCCCCTTGCTAAAGCATTTTAGGAACAAATCCCACACATCACCTTGACGCACGCATATTTTAGCGTACGTGTCTTAAAAATAGCACTATAATACTTACTATATTACCAATTACCTTACACACGAAGTTTTCAGTTGGTGATTGTCCTGGGCCTGCTTTGTGGTGGTTTGATTTCACCAGGCAGAAAAGTAAAATCCTGCTGAAGGTGGCAGGGAGCCAGAGAGGGAAAAGGAGGGCCCCACATGGGAAGTGCCAGAACTAAGGTCCTTATGCGTCAGGCCATCTGTCAGGTACCTCACATTCGTTAGGTTATCTATCTGGGTTGTCATATCAGGCAAGATGTTATTCTCCTTCTAAAGGCTTAGAGAGTTTGAGTGGGTAAAGTGCCCAGGGTCACACAAGAAGTTAGTGGTGGAGGTAGAATTCAAACCAGGAAAACCTGACTCTAAAATTTGTCCCCTTCTATGCATGTCCACTATGTAACTGATACTGCAGGACTATATTTTGGGGCCCAAATTACTGTCCCCTGGGAAATACAGATGCTATTTGTAGAAGCATTCACTATCCTTTCGATTTTTTTTTAAGTTTATTTATTTATTTTGAGAGAGAGAGAGCAAGCACATGCTCCAGTTGGGGAGGGGCAGAGAGGGAGAAAGAATCCTGAGCAGGCTCCATACTGTTAGCACCGAGCCCAATGCGGGGCTCAAACCTGCAGACCGAACCGTGAGATCATGACCTGAGCTAAAACCAAGAGTCGGTCGCTCAACCAACTGAGCCACCCAGTCATCCCTATCCTTCTGATTCTTTAATAAAGACATAAAATTTTTCTTTAAATTCAGGTAGAAGTGGTAATAAAAGTTAATAATCATGATATTTATGATAGTCACATACAGGAGCACCTGGGTAGCTCAGTCTAATGAGCGTCTGACTCTTGATTTCGGTTCAGGTCTCACAATTTGTGGGATGGAGCCCCGTTGTCAGGCTCCGTGATGATAGCATGGAGGCTGCTTGGGATTCTCTCTCCCTCTCTCTCTTTCTCTCTCAAAAATAAATAAATAAACATTAAAAAAAAAAATAAAGTTAAGGGTGCCTGAGTGGCTCAGCTGATTGAGCATCCGACTTTGGCTCAGGTCATGATCTCACAGTTTGTGAATTCGAGCCCCGTGTCAGACTCTATGCTGACAGCTCAGAGACTAGAGCCTGTTTCAGATTCTGTCTCCCTCTCTCTCTGCCCCTCCTCCACTCACGCTCTGTCTCTTTCTCTCAAAAAAAGAATAAACATTTAAAAAAATGTATTAAAAAGGATAAAGGTAGGGGAGCCTGGGTGGCTCAGTCGGTTAAGCCTCTGACTTCAGCTCAGGTCATATCGCAGTTCATGAGTTCCAGCCCCGCATCAAGCTCTGTGCTGACAGCTGGGAACCTGGAGCCTGCTTCGGATTCTGTGTCTCCCTCCCTCTCCCTGCCCCTTCCCTGCTCATGCTCTGTCTCTCAAAAATGAATAAACGTTAAAAAAAATTTCTTTTGAAAAAAAAATAAAGGTAGAACCAAGGCTTACTTGGTTTATTATTTAAAAAAAGTAACCTACACTCACAGAGTGCTTATTATGTGCCAGGTACTATTTTAAGGATTTGTGTATATTAATTCACTTAATCTTTCCAACAAAGCTATAAGTTGGATAGTGTTCCTGTCCCCATTTTATAGATAGGGAAATTTGAGGCACAGGATGGTTAAGAATGGCCTGAAAACACAAGGCTAGTAAATGGCAGAGCTGGGATTGGAACCCTGGCAATTTGCATCAGAGTCCACACAGTATGCCTCCTAATAGAAACCCAATGTACAGAAATTCAATTTACAGACTTGGAGATCAGGGAATAGATTCAACAAGCAGTGTACCTGCAGCAACCGTGTGGGCTTGATTGTATGGGGCAGCTGTGCTCTAAAATATTCTGATCAGCTGTCTGCATAAGATTACTTGTGTTTGTCAGACCGTGTGCTGCCTGCACTGAGATGTGCCTGGCTCATGTCCCACTGCTAAATGTACTTGTGTACGTGATCCTGAATTTAACTTTTCCATTTGTTTGTTGATTTATGTGACATCTTTTAGGCCCCAGTATTGGCAGCTTGTCCTCCATTTGAGAATAAATCTAGCTTTTCACTGAGAAAAGCCAGCAGCTACTCCACATGCTAGAAAGTAGAATTTAGGCTTAAAACATTAATAATCTGTAAGCGGATGATATTAACTGTCAGTTATCTCCTTACACAATCAGGAACAAAGATTGTTAGAAATTAGTTCACTTTTTAATTCAATATTCAGTGGGTACTTTTCTCTTAAACTTCTAAAATACTCTGATAAAAGGAAAACAAAACAAAATAACTCTAAAAGGTTCAATTAGGGGTGCCTGGGTGGCTCAGTCGGTTGAGCGTCCAACTTCAACTCAGGTCATGATCTCACGGTCTGTGAATTCAAGCCCCACGTCGGGCTCTGTGCTGACAGCTTGGAGCCCAGAGCCTGCTTCGGATTGTGTCTCCCTCTCTCTCTGCCCCTCCCCCGCTCATGCTCTGTCTCTCTCTCTCTGTCAAAAATAAATAAACATTTAAAAAAAATAGAAAGTTCGATTAATACCTTGTCACTATTAAAATTAATATTTTTCCAAAAAGATATAATTTGGCATTAAGTATGTGACATCAAAAGTTATGCTGCACTGTTTAATGCTGTTTTATTCTATGTCTTAAAACTAATATTTTTCCCAAAATACCAACTTCCTCATTTTCTAATAAAAAATATGAGGACATTAAACGATCTATGTGATTATAATTTCCTAAAAATGTTTTTAAGCATATTTATTTTAGTGTACATAAGATTTACCTTTAGGGACACCTGGATGGCTCAGTTGGTTAAGCGTCTGACTTCGGCTCAAGTCATGATCCCATGGTTCACGAGTTCAAGCCCCGCAACAGGCTCTGTGCTAACAGCTCAGAGCCTGGAGCCCGCCTCAGATTCTGTGTCTCCCTCTCTCTGCCCCTCCTCCACTCGTGCTCTCTCTCTCTCTCTCTCTTAAAAATAAATAAACGTTAAAAAATTTTTTTTAAATCATTTAGCTTTAAAATTCTGTTAATGGTTTTCAAGTGCCTTGATGAACTATTGGGGGAAAATAAGAACATGGACATGTTCATATTCATGTGACCTGTTACTTGACACTTTCTTAAAAACTAAGTTTTTTTTTTTAATTTTTTTTATGTTTATTTTGGAGAGAGAGAGACAGAATGCAAGTGGGTTAGGGGCAGAGAGAGGGAGACACAGAATCCAAAGTGGGCTCCAGGCTCCGAGCTGTCAGCACAGAGCCTGACGCAGGGCTCGAACTTACGAGCTGTGAGATCATGACCTGAGCCGAAGTCGGACGTTCAACAGACTGAGCCACCCAGGCACCCCAAGACTAAGTTTTAATATTAGATATTGTTTCCATGAAAATCATGTGCTAAAAACCTTACTGTATAAAATAAGTACCTATTTCCAAATAATCTCATATGATTTGAATATTAAATGAAAACTCTGAAAGTGTTAATTATAAAGGATGACCATGTAATAAGAATATAAAATTGCTTGTCTCATTATTAGCATGTGTTGCTCACTAGTATAAATCAATACAACCTTTTAGAAAGCAATTTGGCAATACTCCAAGAATATTAAAACCTCTTGTGCCAGCAATCCCTCTTCTGAGAACCAAAGTAAGGAAATAATCTAAAATATGGGATACTATGTTTGTAAAGATGTCCATTGCAGCATTATTTATAATAATATAACACTGGAAGCAAGATAAATGCTAAAAATAGGAAAATTGGAGCTTTGGTAATAATGCTCTAAAATAGGAAGCAACCTCTGCCTTTGAAATAGGGGAATGATGTACAGAAGGTCCTTAAGTCTTAGTGCAATGTAAGTGGTAAAACCAATGCATGTACCAGGGATCTGTTTTAAGCAATGCTTTACCACTGCTGATTCTGCTATTTCAGGTGCTTGAAAGGAAAGTGCAGTGAGCTCACTGAGGGCTGAAGCATAATTTTCCTTGGACCTTTGTGACTAATCCTTTGCACACAGAAGACACCCAATAAATGTTGGTTTGTATGGGTTGTTGGTTGAATAAAAGAAATAATATATTTAAAATATCATTATTCTGACTGTTCTTCACAATAATTAGACGAAATTAGTCAGGCTCACCAAAAGAGCTTTCTGAATTATAGCTTTCCCTTTTTCTGCATCCTTCATGCTTTCTCTCTTCTACAAAATTGTCCATTATACCTGTTCACTCTTGCTATTTTCTGACCTTTCGTACCTAGTATTCTTACTCTTTCACATTAACGAGATGAACGGACCCTGCCCCACACTTGTGAAGTAAGGTATTTGCCACACACTGTTCTACCACTGATCTTAGTCAAAATGGGTAGTCTGCTCACGGACTCATGTTCTGACATCAAGAGTCTCTGCTCTCATTACTGGTATTACTATTATCTGAGTATTAGCAGTGCACCCACTGCTAAACCAAGTCATGTAATGAGTGTGACAGTAAGATAAGTAATTCTCTGCTTTTTTTTTTTTTCTAAACATTTATTTATTTTTGAGACAGAGAGAGAGAGAGCAGGAACAGGGGAGGGTCAGAGAAAGAGGGAAGCACCAACAGGGGAGGGTCAGAGAAAGAGGGAGACACAGAATCTGAAACAAGCCTCAGGCTCTGAGCTGTCAGCACAGAGCCCGACGCGGGGCTCGAACCCACTGACCGCGAGATCATGACCTGAGCCGAAGTCGGACGCTTAACCGACTGAGCCACCCAGGCGCCCCAAGATAAGTAATTCTCAAATAGAGCTTAATAGAGCTGGTATTCGGTACACCATCACTTATATAGAATACTTTTACTGCAAGTGGATTTTTTCAAGTTAAAGAAAAACCAAAGTAAATTTGGACGCAGCTTTTTAATTAAAAGGACAAAGCCCTAATTGGTTAGCCATCTTCCACTGTTCTAACGACCTTATTCTATGGCTTTTGCATCAAGATGCAGTATAAAACCTGCCATCACAAACCCGTGCCACTTTTTGCATTCCTCTATTCTGACCACTCAGGCTAACTTTGTAGCCTCTCATCAAATGCTCGTTTCTAGCAGGTCTGTGGATTATCATCTTTACCCTTTCGGTTAAGTTACACTCTTGCTGTAGTCTTCTATTATTGTTTATTTTGCAAATGAGGTATTGGTTATACCTTTCTGCTTTCTTTTCTGTTATGTATGAAAGCTAGTGTTTAAAAAAAAAAAAAGATTCCTCAGAAACCCAAGGTCATTAGTTTGATTTTACAATAGAAATCCTGAGGGGCGCCTGGGTGGCTCAGTCGGTTGGGCAGCCGACTTCGGCTCAGGTCATGATCTCGCAGTCCGTGGGTTCGGCCCCGTGTCGGGCTCTGTGCTGACCCGCTCAGAGCCTGGAGCCTGTTTCGGATTCTGTGTCTCCCTCTCTCTCTGACCCTTCCCCGTTCATGCTCTGTTTCTGTCTGTCTCAAAAATAAATAAACGTTAAAAAAAAAAAAAAAAGAAAGAAAGAAATTCTGAGAATTTCCCACCAAACTAAATGGTCACAAATCTCTACATATAAAATAACTAGATTTGTTTGATTCTTTCAGATTCTCATAAAATTGTTCCAGAGTAACATATTAGCTACACTTTAATGAGAATTAAAGTTAAGTTAGTAAGAATTTAGTTATGACTTGCCTTCAAACTACTAAACTACACTATGATGGCTCATACCTTCAAGGACTTTTATTTGGAACTCAAAAGTATTTGGATTATTAATGGAAATTTACTTTTCCACACAATTGTAAATGCTGATGGTGAGATTAAAAAAAGAAAGATTATGTGACTTCTTAAGATCAGTTGTCAGCACTGCAGACAGCTACTCCCATTTCCTGAATAAAAGTCTCTGCCTGAAAACAGCACCAGGGGGCGCCATACCACACTGACGGTCGTTCAGTCCTTCAGACCGCCCAAACTCCCTCCTGCCTTAGCACTTTGGCCAAAAGATGACAATGTTTACAGCTCAGGTGACACTACTATGTTGCAACTGTGTAAGCACTGGGCCTGCCAGGTTTGAAATCATGTAATATTTTAAATGAATTTCTAATTTGGGAAGTTAAAATTATTTAAAATTCTGAGCACAAGAAAAACTGTTAAAAATTTTATATGTTCCAATATCTAATTTGCACAAGTCAAACTCATGCAAATGAACCCATACTGTACCCTGGCATATTAATTCATTGATGTACTTTTGTTTTATTTGCACAAACATATAATATTCACTAGTCTATTCATTTTTTTTTCAAAAAACAGAAATGAACTTCATTTTTTGACTATATACATAATTTATTTAACTACACCATCAGTAATGGAGGAATTGGTTATTTCCAGTTTTTTGGTATTATAAACAATGCTGTCATGAACACTCTTGTTCATATGTATAGACAAATGTTTACATGTTAAAAGAGCATAGGTACCAGGGCACCTGGGTCGCTCAGTGGGTTAAGCATCTGACTTCAGCTCAGGTCATGATCTCCCGGTTCATGGGTTTGAGCCCCACACTGAGCTTTGTGCTGACAGCTCAGAGCCTGGAGCCTGCTTCGGATTCTGTCTCCCTCTCTCTCTGTCCCTCCCTGGCTCACACTCTGTCTTTCTCAAAAAATAAATATTTAAAAAAAATTTTTAAAAAGAACATAAATACCTAGCGATAGAATCAGGGCATCAAGGGTCATGCTCAAAACATTTTGATAGATATTGTGAAATTGCCTTCCAGAAATGTTGCACTGATTTAAGTGCTTATTTCTCCATGTTTGGAGAGCAGAGGCTGAGGTGTCCTTTCAATATGATTTTAGAAAAGCAGAGCCTGATTAGAAATATTTATTGCCAGGCAAAAGGGAGATGGATGTAATTTTAAGCTTTTATGTATGCATTTGTGCATGTGTGTGCGTTTGCATGTGTATATATGCACTACTGGCTTAAAAATGCTTGCAGACCACTAATTGAATATAATTATCTTGGAGCTAGGAGCCAAGCACAACTCTGAGTCCTATATCTTGGGATTGGGCTTCCAGAGACCAGACAGAATCCCATTAGTGATTAGCTGGATCCCTCAGCACAGATGACTCGGGAGTCAGGAAGAAGACTCTGAGACATGCTAATCATATCAGCAGTTTTAGGAACAATCTTTGGCACTTCAAAAATCATTCATAAGAGAAGAACAAGGGCTAAAGAGAGAGCCAGTGGTTAAAGACAAAACAACAACAAAGAACCAATGTTGTTCTGAGTGCCAAATTCCATCTGCAGAAATTCAAATTTTTGTTGAGTGCCTACAACATGCCAGACTCTGCTTTAGGTGCTGGAGATACAGCAGTGAACAGACCATTAAAATCCCTGGTCTCATGGAATAGGTATTAGGAGAGGACATGGATGGTACATTAAATAAGAGAGACATGTTGTAACTTCCATGGTGCTAAGTGCCAAGGAGAAAAATAAGTCAGGAAAAGGGGATGGAGGGAGGCAGGGTTTACAATTTTGAAGGTGGGTCAGATAAATTCCCCTGAAGTGACATTTAAATAAAGATCTGAGGTAGCCAGGTGAACACTGGGGGTAAGTATTCCAGGAAGAGGGAACCTCAGGTGCAAAGGACCTGATCTGGGGGCACCTGGCTGGCCCAGAGCATGCGACTCTTGATCTCAAGATTATGAGTTCGAGCCCATGTTGGGTGGAGAGATTACTTAAATACCAAATTAAAAAAAAAAAAAAAAAAGATCTAATCTGGAGCTACACCTGTGATCAGGGATTCTCAAGGAGTGCCTCGAGGGAAGGGGAGACTTGTAGGAGATGAGATTACAGAAGAGCAGGATCAGGTCATGCAGGAGCTGGAAGGTCAGAATAATGATTTTGGTTTTTACTCTGAGGTGAGATGAAATGGCCTTGAGGGGTTTTCACCAGAGAAATTTCATGAGCTGACTTTCTTTTAAAATGGTCTGCTACTTCCTGGGCACCTGGGTGGCTCAGTTAAACATCTGACTCTCGATTTTGGCTCAGGTCGTGATCTCACGGTTCATGGGTTTGAGCCCCGCGTCGGGCTTGGCTCTGACTGCATGGAGCCTGCTTGGGATTTTCTCTCTTGCTCTCTCTCGGTCTCTCTCAAAATAAATAAACAAAATTAAAAAATTAAAAAAATTTTAAATGGTTACTTCCCAGGCTAGGGTCTTACCAGGAGAAGGGCATTCCAGAGAGAAGACATTTTAGAAAACTGGTGAACTATTTTCATGAGTTTTGTACTTTCATGCATGTATTGGCCAGCAGGATGCTTCAAGAATAATTACAAAAGTGATGTCATAATAAGTCACCTCAGAAATTTACACAGTTGTAGAGTAATGGAGTTGTGTTAGAAGATACAGTTGTAAGGTTTCAGCTAAAACAGGATGTTTATACTTTTATAGGCTAACTAATGAGAGGGATAAGAGTTTGTGAAAATAATGCTTCAGACAGGGCAACCACACTCAGTGACAAAAGGACAAAATTATTATTCATCTTTTTTAACCATGAGATTTTGCTACAAATGAAAAGTTTTACATATTGTAAGAAAAAAATGCTGTACCTAAATGTAAAAGAAAGTAGCAGCTGTGTAATATGATGAAGTTAATATTGATTAGGAAATCCAATTATTTCTAGAATTTATTCTGCTATATCCCAAGATAGCTGTTTGTCAGCAGGTGAACTTCCTATTTAATTGGCATGATTGAGTAATTAGATGTATTCTCAGAGCAGCAATAAAATGAAATTCTCATGGCTCAAGAACATGGTTGAGGTTTTTGTTTTGTTTTGTTTCACCCGTGGGTTTATCCAACTGAGACTGAGGAGACGCCTTGCTTTATTTGGGAATAATTTTTGGTTTAAATATTTGGTAATTATGTAGTTATATAATTGTTTTCATCATAAGAATGAGGGGAAAAATTCACAAATTTGACAAAGATTTGTGATTATTTGCCTTTCTCTCATACTTAATCCTTCAGGCCTTCATCATCTTTTCCTGCAGGAGCAGGAGCCTTCTGATCACATAGACCTTCACTTTCATGCCAGTTGCTGCATGAATGCAATATGGCGGTGTTGCCTCCAGACCTTACTTCTACATTCAAGGCAGGAAGAAGGTGGAAGGGTGAAGAGCACAGAAAAGACAAAAAGTCTAAGGATGACTTTGCCTTTATCTTTTTCCACAAAGGGAAGCTCTTCTCAGGTAGTTTTGATTAGTTGTAAGAGAAGCTGAGAAATGGGAAATTTTGGCTTTTTAGTCTCTATATAGAAGTGGTCAAAGGATAAGAATATAATTGGCTTTTGGTTAGCCAAACCATAATGTTTTCCACATTCCCTCCCTCTCTTCCATAAAAATCTGCTGAAATTCATCATTGCTCACTGTGCAAAGTCCACATCTCTTACTATCCTATGGTATGATATCACTGAATGACTTCTCACCTAACTTTGGGAATTCATAGACAACTTTTCTTATTTTTGCTAATCCACCTGGGTTAGTCAGAATTCTCCAGAGAAACAGAACCAACGGACATGTGTATATACACAGAGATTTATTATTATTTTTTAATTGGCACACATGATTATGGATGCTGGCAAATCCAAAATCTGCAGGGTGGGTCTGCAGGCTGGAGACCCACACAGATGATGTTGCAGTTCAGGTCTGAAGTCTGTCTGCTGGCAGAATTCCCTCTTGCTCAGGGGAGGTCAGTCTTTTGTTCTCAGGCCTACAACTGATTGGATAAAGTCCACCCATATCATGGAGGGCAATTTGCTTTACTCAAGGTCCACTGATTTAAATGTTAATCTCATTTAAAACCACCCTTATAGAAACATCCAGAATAATGTTTGATCACCTATCTGGGAACCATGGCCCAGCCAAGTTGGCACATAAAATTAAGCATTATACCACCTAAATTAAGTATGAACATCAGGAAATGACGTATGCCTAAAAAACTCATTAAAAAAAAAACAAAAAACCTCTCATGATCAGAGAGAAAAAAAACTCATTTAGAAATCAAAATGAGGGGCGCCTGGGTGGCTCAGTTGATTGAACATCTGACTTGATTTCAGCTCAGGTCATGATCCCTGGACCATGGGATCAAGCCCTGCTTCAGGCTCTGCACTGAGTCTGGAGCCTGCTTAAGTTTCTCCCTCTCCCCCTCTGCTCCTCTCCCCCACTCACTCGCTCTCTAAGGTAAAAGAAGCAGAAGCAGAAGCAGCAGCAGAAGCAGCAGGAGGAGGAGGAGGTGGAGGAGAAGAAAAAGGAGGAGGAAGACATGGAGGATAAGGAGAAAAGAGAAGAAGGAGAAATTGAAAAGAGTTCAGCATTACCAGACCTGTGAGTTGGAAAAAATGACCAGGAAAGATGAGGCTAGGGAGGTGAAAGAGACCATTATCATGCAGGGCATTGCAGGGCCCTGATGAGGACAGTAGCCCTTATGTTAAGAGTGATGAAGGGTGCGGGCACCTGGGTGGCTCATTCGGTTAAGTGTCCGACTTTGGCTCAGGTCATGATCTTGTGGTCTGTGAGTTTGAGCCCTGCCATCAGGCCTGTGCTGACAGCTCAGAGCCTGGAGCCTGCTTCGGATTCTGTGTCTCCCTCTCCCTTTCTCTCTTTCAAAAAATAAACATTTAAAAATTTTTTTAAAAAGTGCAGAGTGATTAAAGAGTTCTTAGTCACTTAAGATGGTTGCTCATTCATTTCCCCTCTTCTTCATTCTGTCCCTTGTGTCAACCAATGTAGTTTGTGTTGAATTGACCTTGGATTGGCCTGAGTATTTAGGACGTCCAATCCTCTTGGCACAGCATGTAGCTCAGGGGTGGACAAATATGACACAGTATGACCAATGCTGGAGTTTCAGAAAAAATAGCCCCCCCCTTTTTTTTTTTTTGCTGGATTGGCTAATGTGACCATATGATACTTAGAAACTGCTACAGTCAACTTGCTATCACAGGACGTGGCAACCTGAATATAAAGCTGACTCAGAGAGGACAGAATTGCAAGATAGAGCTTGGTAACAGATTATAATCTGTGTCCTGGATCAAGCTGTAACTGAAACTAGACTACTCCTAAAATGTTCAGCTAAGACAGAAAATTCCTTTTTATTTGATTTAAACCCATATGGGCTAGAATTTCTGTAACTTGTAACATGCATATGCTTACCTAATATATGTGACATGATCACATTTGCATTTTAGAGAGCTCATTTGGTCTACAAGGATAATGGATTGCCAAGGGCAAGTCAGGGAGAACTGTTAGGAAATTGACTGGTAATCTACTTGAGATAACATTGGCCTGTACTAGAGGGGTGGCAGTTGGGGGCAGAGAGGTGATGGATTTAAGAGATATTTAGGATAATACATAGAGGAAGTGGGATGTGAAGAGAAAAGTTAAGAATGATTTCTTTTTTTGCTGACTTGAGCAACTGGATTGGTGAGGAGACCAGACTGGGTATACGGTTTGCCTGTGAAAAATCCACACAAGATGACAAATGGGGTGTTGGGTATATGGGTCTGAAATTCAACAGAAAGGACTAGGTTGGAGATACCAATTTGGGCATCACCAGCACATAAAGAGTAAATGAAGTTAGTGAGAAAGTCAAATATCAGTATTTAAGGAACAGGTAAAGAAGACTGAGAAGGAGCAGCTAGGGAGGTGGGAGGCTATTCATGGATGTGCAATGTTGCAGGAGCAAGAAAGGATAGGAGTTAAGAAGGCCAGAGTGGTCTGCAGTGGTAAATACTAAGAGCTAAAGCCAGATGGGACTAAGATGTTTCCTTCAAATCTAGAACATGAATGGAGATCTTTAGAGAACTTACCAGAGTATTGGGTATGGAATCCAGATTGCAGAGGGCTGAAGGTAGGTGGTGTGGGTGTGTCACAGTGGAGTCATCAAATGAAAAAAACTTTCAGAAGTTATTCCACTCTGCAGTAAAATTTTGTAAAACTCGTGAGCTAAGTTATCAGTCTTCTTCTTGTTGCTAATACTGACATACTTGGTGATCCTCTCCACTCTCAAGTCTAAATGCCATCAATATGCCACAGCCTCTCAGATGTGTGTATGTCCAGCCTCTTCCCTAAACTCCAAGCAGACTCTCCAGCTGCTTACCCAACATCTCCATCTGAAAGTGGAATAAGCATCTCAAAGTCAATGTGTTCACAACTGACCTCCTGACCTTCCCCCAAATCTGTTCCTCCGGAACCTTCTTGACCTCAATCCTTCCAGTTGCTCAGGGAAGAAAGAGGACTCTTTTTTTTTTTTTTTTTTTTTTTTTTTTTTTTTTTTAACATTCCAAGTAAATATGTAAGCAATTCTTACTTAGAAGTTAAACATATAGGAGTTACTTCCCAAAATCACAGCTGGATTGAAAGAGTATCTGGAAAATGTGGCCATGTCTTTTTATAGAAGTCTACCACATTATAAGTCTACTGGAAATCCAAAGGGATCTGCCTTTGTGGAATTTGAAACAAAAGAACAAGCAGCAAAATATTGAGGTAGATCCAGAACTTATAAAGAAAAGCAAGGAAAATTTGAAGTGTTTTATATAGTAACCAACTTTTTTTTTTTTTTACTGATGTTATTTCAGTTTCTGAACAACCTACCAGAGGAAGCACCAAGAAAACCTGGTTTATTTCCTGAGACGATAAAAAAATAAGCTCATTCATGTCCTTATAGTGGTTGGCACATTATTTAACATTAAAATGCATGTAGATGTCGTTGAAGTGAAATAAAAACTAATCATAGCATTGTTACAGAAGAACAGAAGTTACAGAAAAAAGAAAAAGCAGAAGGCAGAATGAAGAAGGAAGACAATATCCAGATCAAAAAGAGCCAATGGGCACAAGCAAGGGGAGCATCTGTAAAATGAGAAGATCCAGGACCACATCTGAGGGCTCTGAAGTACAGATTACTAAACCCTAAAAGCCACTCTCAAAGGAAAAGAAAAAAAATGGGAAAAAGCTGAAATATCCAGTTTACCTTCAGTCAGAAAAGGGAAGAGGAAGGGAAGTAGCTCTGAAGATGCAGAACACCTAAATCCCAGATGGGAAGTAAAGTAAAAGTGGCTCAGAAAGACAACATTGAAAAAGATGCTTCAGAAGTTTCCAAAGAAAACATAGGTATTTACACAGGTTAGGATTAGACAAATAAGGTTTTCTAATTTCACTTATGTCTCACAGTGCTGCAGTACACATTATTTTATCATGTTAAAAATTAAGTATAGATAGAACCCTGATTCTCTGGATTAAACCATTATCCTTACACTATGTTACTTCGCTGACCTCACACTTGCTACTTTGTCCCTCGCTTATTACATCCAGCCATACCAGACTCTTGGTACTCATCAAACATGCTGAGTACACCTTCCTGTCAAAGTGCCTTTGTACTGGCTATTCCTTCTGGCTAGAGTATTCTTTCCCAAGATCTCCACAAGGTTCCCTCCCTCCCCTCCTCTAAGTCTGTCTCCATGTTCCCTCCATGAGACCTACCTGGCTAAGTGTTTAACACCTCAATTTGCTTCATAACACTCTCATTCTCCTCTATCTTGCTCTGCTTCTCTTTTCTTCAAACAATTTCCATATATAAGTTTAACATTCGGTAAGATCACAAGATACAAAATCAATGTACAGAAATCCACTGCATTTCTATACTAATAATAAAACAACAGAAAGAGAAATTAAGAAAGCAACCCCATTTGCAATTGCACCAAAAAGGATAAAAAAATCTAGCAATAAACTTAAACAAGGAGGAAAAAGACCTCTACTCTGAAAACTACAAAACACTGATGAAAAAAACTGAAGATGACACAAACAAACGGAAAGGTATACCATGCTAATGGATTGAAAGAACAAATATCATTAAAATGTCCATACTACCTAAGGCAATCTACAGATTTAATGCAATCCCTATCAAAATACCAACAGCATTTTTCACAGTACTGGAACAAATAATCCTAAAATTTGTATGGAACCACAAGAGACCCTCAAAAGCCAAAACAATCTTGAAATAGGAAAACAAAGCTGGAGGTATTGCAATTTCAGATTTCAAGTTATACTACAGAACTATAGTAATCAAAACAGTATGGTACTGGCACAAAAATAGACACACGCATCAGTGGAACAGGATAGAAAGCCAAGAAACAAACCTATGATTATATGGCCAATTAATCTTCAACAAAAAAGGCAAGAATATGCTATGGGAAAAAGACAGTTTCTTCAACAAATGGTGCTGGGAAAACTGGACAGCTATATGCAAAAGAATGAAACTGGACCACTTACTTATACCATACACAAAAATAAACTCACGATGGATTAAATAACCTAAATGTGAGACTTGAAACCATAAAAAATCCTAGAAGAGAGCACGGAGAGTAATTTCTCTGACAGTGACCATAGCAACATTTTTCTAGATAGGTCTCCTGAGACAAGGGAGATAAAAGCAAAAATAAACTACTGAGATTACATCAAAATAGGTTCTGCACAGCAAAGGAAACGATCAACCTAACTAAAAGAACCTCCTGAATGGGAGATGTTTGCAAATGACATATCTAGTAAGAGTTAGAATCTAAAATATATCAAGAACTTATAAAACTGAACACCCAGGGGTGCCTGGGTCACTCGGTTGGTTAAGCGTCCAACTCTTGGTTTTGGCTCAGGTCATGATCACAGGGTTGTGTGATCAAGCCTGGCATTGGGCTCCACGCTGTGTGTGGAGCCTGCTTAAGATTCTCTCTCTCTTCCTCTGCCTCTGCCCTTCCCCCGCTCATGCACTTGTCTAAAATAAAACTCAATATCCAAAAATCAGATAATCCAGTTAAAAAATGGGCAGAAAACATACAGCCATTTTTCTAAAGAAGACATACAGATAGCCAACAGACATGAAAAGATGCTCAACATCACTCATTATCAGAGAAATGCAAATCAAAACCACATTTGAGATATCACCTCACATCTGTTAGAATGGCTAAAGTAAAACACAAGAAACAAGTGTTGGTGAGGATGTGGAACAAAAGGAAACTGTGCATTGTTGGTGGGAATGCAAACTGGTGCAGCCACTGTGGAAAACAGTATGGAGATTCCTCAAAAAAATTAAAAACAGAACTACCCCACAATCCAGAAATCACACTACTGGGTGTTTACCCAAAGAATACAAAAACACTAATTCAAACAGATATATAATTATTGCAGCATTATTTACAATAGCCAAATTATGAAAGCAGCCCAAGTATCCATCAATTGATGAGTGGATAAAGATGTGGTATATACATACAATGGAGTGTTATTCAGCCATAAAAAAGAATGAAATCTTGCCATTTGCAACATGGATGGAGCTAGAGAATATAATGCTAAGCGAAATAAGTCAAAAACAAATACCATATGATTTCATCATATATGAAATTTAAGAAACAGAACAAATGAACAAAAGGAAAGAAAAAGGGAGACAAACCAATTAAGAGACTCTTAACTATAGAGAACAAACTGATGGTTACCAGAGGGGAGGTCAGTGGGAGGATGGGTGAAATAGGGATTAAAGAGTACACTTATCATCATGAGCACTGAGTAATGTATAAAATTGTTGAATCAGTGTTTTGTATACCTGAAACTAATATAGCTTGTGTGTTAACTATACTGAAATTAAAACAAAAAACTTAATAACATAAAAAAGTTTAACATTCAATATATTTCATTATGTTTATGAATTATTCTCACACCCCTCGCCAGAAGGAAAGCCCTGGAAGGCAGGGATTTTTGTTTATGTGTTCAGTGTAAGTGCCTATAATAGTGTCTGGTACATAGCATGAGTTCAATGAACTCTTATATTTGATTTGGTGGGTTTTTTTCAATGAGTATTTGTTAAAGGAACAAAAAAGGAAGGAAGGGAAGAGGGAGGAAGGAAAGATGGAAGGAAGAAATTTTGCCCTGAAGTGGAAGAGGTAATAGGGTAGTAGATAGCATCAGGGAGTTTTCTTTTTAAAAAAAAAATTTTTTTTAATGTTTATTTATTTATTTTTGAGACAGAGACAGAGCATGAACGGGGGAGGGGCAGAGAGAGAGGGAGACACAGAATCTGAAGCAGGCTCCAGGTTCTGAGCTGTCAGCACAGAGCCTGACACGGGGCTCGAACCCACACACCGTGATTTCATGACCTGAGCCAAAGTCGACGCCCAACTGACTGAGCCACCCAGGCGCCCCAAGGAGTTTTCTAATAGGAGAGAAATTTGGACATGTCTCACTGCTGAGGAAGGGAGCCAGTAGAGGCTGAATATACAAGAGAATGGACAGAACCAAGTGAGAATGCGAGAAGAAATGGGATGCAGAGCACAGATGGTAGGATCAGCACTGGACAAGCCCAGGTCTGCAAAGAGCAGATTTAAACCCTAATGAAACTGTATCAAGCCTACAAGAGTGGACAGGCTAAAAATTACACATGGGATTCATATTGCTATGCAGTAGTTGGCTCCTGAGGCCCTAGGTTTCCTTCTGCATGACTGGACCTGGTTTTGCCTTCCTACCAACCCTCCCCAATCTGCCTCACCTCTCCTGGATGAAATGAATTAAGGATGAATGCTGATGCAGATAGGTCATGGACCTTTTGGTAGGATCCCAGTTAGGAGTGCTCGTCTGTTAGTTTCTGCTTTTACATGTTGTTTTGTTTTGTTTTTCACAGAAGTGGGAGATGAGGTTATTAGCTGTGATTTCAGTGCGCTGGTAGTGTTCGGCTTTGAGGTGTGAAGAGAAAGGAGGTTGGATATTTTTATTGTGGAGAATGGGAGACTATTAGGAATTGCTACTGTGGTAAAAGGTAGAAAAAGCTCATTAAGGTATCATGGAAGGATAAAATCTAGTTAAGGTCAATGATGTGCATTCATGGTTGTTGCTGTGTGCATAATTGTTCATTTTGCTACAGCAGTGCTCAGCAACCCAGGTGTAAGCATGGAACTTCAATCCCAAGGTGGAGTTTTAGGGTGGTTTTGTTTTTGTTTTTTGACCGGATAGGTGAGATAGAACAATGGGCAAGTTATTTAAGGCAGCAAAAGTATCTTGGCTGAAGTGACAGATGATGAAATCTAAACTGGGTGAGGAAGATATAAGGGGACCAACCAATAGGAATAAAAGGCTCCGTGGACTACAGCAATGATTATCAAAATCCAGCGGGTATAAAAATCAGCTTGGAAAGGCCAGATCCTGAAATTATTTTCAGCAGGTCTAGAGTGAAGATGAGAAATCTATTCTCGTAGATTGATTGTGATTCTGCTATAAGAGTGCCATAAACCCTTTTTTTCTTTTTGAGAAATAGTGGATTTAAAATTATAGTGAGTTTTAAAAAGTGGTATTTTAAGAGCAGATGAGACACACAGAGAGAATACTATTAGGATAGGTGGTTACAGTGTGAGATGACTAACTTATTATCTCAAAGGTGGCACAGCTTTAAATGATGAAAGGTTCAGGGTGTGCCCAAGAGGGTAAGTGGCTGGAGTGTGGAGTGAAGGTGAACATCACTAAAGGTGAGTAGGTCAAAGTGCTGAAGGCCTAGGCAATCCCTGTGAACCTTGAAGCTACTCCAGATGATGGCAGTATTTGTGACAGAGAAGCAAAATTGGGAGCAAAGTTCAAAGCCACTGGTAAATGAAAGGGAGAGAACTACGTGTGGGTAGATAAAGCAAGGACATGGAGTTGAGGGGGTATAACTGGCTAAGAGTTTTTATACAAGGTGGAGTCATGAAACCGGCTAACATTAGTTGAGTGTTTATTGAGGCTTTACATATATCAATCTATTTTATCCTCACAAACTTCATCTAAAATAAGTGCTGTTGTTTTGGGGTTTTTTTGGCACAGGCTCCATGCCCAACGTGGGGCTCAAACTCATGACCCCAGATCAAGAGTTGCATGCTCTACCAACCGAGCCAGCCAGGCATCCTAAAGTAGGTGCTATATTTTATTCCCCTTTTATGATGAGGAAACTGAAGCAATGAGAGGTTAAACACCAACCAGCTTCTCACAATTCTTAAGCCAAATGCTATACTCCTTCTCATAAAATGGTTATGGAAGGTGTTTCCATACATTTCAACTGAAAAACAAAACAAACAAAACAACCCAGTAGGGTTAACATTTGGAAAATTTTCTTCAAATTTCATTTGTACTGAAATATTTGTTTTTCAATATCCAGCAGATGGCAGCACTAAATAATAATTACATATTCGGTCATCTAGTAGAAACAGTCTGCACATATCAAGACTTCTGTCTATTCCATCCCTTAATGATTTCTTCAGCAGCATCCAGTGTACTGTCTTTCTGTAAATTAATGAAATAATCATCATTACATATCAAATAAATTCAAGATGAATTAAATATTTAAATATAAAAAATATGCCAAAGTTAATGGATCAGAAGAGTCATGTAGTGATTTGGAAACCAAGTGCTCCTCAATCCCGGACAACTTGAGCCAGGCCTAGTTGGGCTCCAGGCTGTCCTTGGCCTCTGCGGCGCCAAACCCCAGAGCATTCATTCTGGGATCATGTCTTCCCAGGAGATGAGTCATTGGAAGCCTTTCCTGTATTAAGCCTTAACTCTGGGAGGAGCACAGACAGAAACTGGGAAATGGCATTTGTAGCATCTTCCCTTGCTTGACTGTGTGGTACACAGATTCCAAGTTCTTTAAACAGCCCACCAGCAAATCAAACAAGCCAATTATTTATAATGTTATATCCCATTACTGCCTGGCTGGAAAAGTGTATGAACCTCCTAAGAATTCAATATTAGAGGAGCTGGAGAAGTGTGACACCAGTCACTACGTCATACTGCTTTGTGATAGTGGCTGCCAGTTCATTGCTACTATCCTGACACTGAAAAATGTACAGAATTAAGTGCCATGGGGCCAAAAAGCATCACCAAACTGTATAAATGCAAATCAGATTGAAAACGGTTTAACCTGATCCCAGCCCAAACCATGTCTACCAGTGTGGACCCTCTCACGATTTATAACCATTTTCGTAGCACAAGCAACTGGCAGTGCCAGAGACCCAGACTCATAAATGACACTGACGCCAGCAGCAAGACTCAAGGATGTGCTGATGGGATTGATATTTATTATTTTTGCTTCCTTGCTTCTCACCTCACGCCCTTCTGAACATGACATGACACCCCTCACGATGTCCATTTATAAGCATGGGAGATTATAGGACTGATAGTCAATCTCCAGTTGAGGTATTGGAATGTCTTTAGGAAAGGAATTCATATGGGAGAAATCCTCTTCATTTGAGAAATCTGTGTATTTATTGATATCTATTTATCCAACACTAAGATTCCCGAAAAAAATTATTTTTCCTTGCTGCTCAGAAAAGTTTACTGAAAAGACTAGTTAACTAAAAGCACTAAAATCTGCAAAGTCTGTCTTCTGCTATAATGACATTTACAAACATGAAGATGTTTCTTTCTGACACACGGCGAACGGTACTACCACTAGCTGGCATTTGCCGAATTGAAAATAGGCCAGTTAAGCAAATTACAGCCACCATTCATTAAGTTTTGGATAGTACTCTAATGATTTGTTCACTTTAAGATAAAGACAGATTTGATAAAGTAGAAAAAGTATGAAACATCATAGCACTAAATGAAGATTTAAGTGAATATCTGATCTAAGTGAAGAGAATTTTTCAAACTCAAAATGCAAAGGCAGACCTACAAAAGGAAAGCAATCAAATTAATATATAGTTGCAGAAACAAATCAGAGAGTACAGAAGAGCTTCCACAGAGTAAGACTCATCTGCTCCTCCTCTCCCTACTCCTTCCTACTATACCCACCATCTTCCAAGACAACCTTTTATGGCAATTTCTCATTTTAGTTCCAGCGGTTACCTCCAAGATCTGAATTATGCATTTGGTTCTATTTCCTTATTTATCAACTTCAGGTAAAATTCATCATTCTCTGCTCTGGGGAAAAATTCATTCTTCCACACTACTCTGCCCACTCCCATCAATGTTTCATAGTTATAATTACTAATAAAATTCATTTGCCTTTTGAATAGGTAATACCAGAATTTGGTATAAAATTAAATTGAAAATAGTGAAAATCAAGTCTCCTGTTTTTCTCTTCTGCTTTCACTACTTCTTTTATTTCTTCTTCCCTCTCTACAGAATGATTTAGTGCAAAAGCCATTAGGTGGGGCTGAGTGAAGCAGGTGTTCATATATGGAGGCGGCCTGGTGCAGGATGTTGCAGCCAGAGTGGAGTGAGGAGGGTTGCCAATGTGGGTGGCATGAGGTGGTGATGATGGCAGCAGCAGTGTTGACTGGAACAGGGCGTCAGAGTCCAAGCGGGGTAAACCAGCATCTGGATCACAGGGGTGGCTCTGTGCAGGGTGCTGGAACCTGGACAGGATGAGGCAGGCATCTGCCAAGGTAGATGGGCATGGGGTGTCAGAGCCCATGAGGGGTGAAGGAGACCCTGCAGTAGGTGACAGTGGCAGCCTGGTACAAAGCCTCAGGTCAAAGCCTGAGTAGGGTAAAGGGTGCTTGTCAGCAGTGGTGGCTGGAAAGGCAGGTGGCTCATACAGAGGGACTGAGTAAAGAAGTGATTATGTGATGAGAGCCAAGTTTTTTTCAAAGAAGGGAGTTACAAATATGGAAAATCCTCAAGCACAAGTCATTCAAAATGTGCAGGTAAATCCACAGGAAAAAAAAATCCTAGAAGTAGAATTTCTGGGTTAAGAAGTATGTGGATTTACATTTGGATGGAAATATTCAAACTGACTGTTAAGAGATTTTACAAATTATACCCCCACTCTCAATCTATACAATTGTCTCATGGAACTTTTTAGTTGTTTGCTTGTTTCCAATCTAATAAATAAAGTAAAATTTTGTCACAGTTTTAATTTTCATTTCTTGTAATATGAGTAAAGTGGGACATCCCTTCATATATGTGATAGCTGCTGAGAATTTTACCCATAACCATTGGGAAGTGCTGCTTTTCGGCTTATTTTGCCTTAAATTTAACCTGCTTTCTTTCAATTTCCATTTTCTTGGCATGTTTTGCCATCCTTTTATTTTTAGCCTTTCCAAGAGGTTGGGTTAGTTACATTAACTTTCCCTAGAGACTTCTTGGTGGTGCTCCCCTCTCTTCCAATATTGAGTGTTGATGTAAAGGAGGTGTGTCCACAATGATCCTCTTACCTGCCCCCAAGAAGGCGTGGGTCTTTTTGTTTAGATGCCAAAGGATTGTTTCTTTATCTTTTAAGTCCAATGTATCTCAGTGTTAATTGTTCTGGGACAATTTTGCCTGAGACAAGGCATTCCCTTTCAAGTATTAGATTTGTCTGTTTTTGTTTTGTTTTGTTTTGTTTTGTTTTTAAATAGAAAGCATTCTCGAAATAAAGCCATAAAATGCTTTTCAGGTTTCATTTATTTCCACCTCCCACGGGATTCAACACATTTCATTTGTCTTCCACATCCATAATTTTTCCAATATTTTAAAAATCTTTGATCCTTTCCACTCTTACTTGTTCACTTTCCCCAATCCTTAATAATCTTACAGAAGTATTGAGTGTTCTCTGTGCTGTTTCCTATGCCACTACAATTACCTTTTCTCCTTCAATTTTGTACCTGAGCTCTGACAAACTGCCATTTCATCTTCTTATATTATCTATTTAAAGGTTTTGGATTTGAGCTACTGATTTTTATTTGTTCTACAGCAACATTCTTCTGGTTGAATATTCTCTTTCCGATGCTTGTTTTTCCTTGTACCTTTCCCCTTTTTTCCTTATAGTATTTTCTTATAGATTCATAGTGGACTCCTTTTCATTACTCATTTTTGATTGAATTACCTTTGTGAGCTCCCACTGCTAGCACACCTACGGTTCCTATTGTTCTGGGTAATGAATATGCTACCTACTGACTCTGTGATTTGAAGATGTATCTGCAGCTCAGTGTAAGTGAGGAACCAGAGCCACACTAGAAGACAGGAGAAATTCTCCCTGGCTCACAGTGAAGTTTAATATGACTGATGTGGACTTCAGTGGAGAGGGAGGAGGATACTTTTTTTTCCTCCCAGCTAATTTAAGTCGCTACCTGGAATTTAATATATCTTCCTCTACATTTCCCCAATAAGGCTTTTAGCAAAAATGACAGCAGTGAATGAGAAAATCTATAACCCAGCTAGAATCTCCTTTCTGCCCTGCCCCACATAGGTTCTAGATGATACAGCTGTATGTTTCTGTTCTGCCTTTCATGAGTCTGGAGAAGCTCCCTCTGCCAGTGCACTTATTGTCCTATTCTTCTGATGAGCAGGTTGCTTGCTGGCTGTCTATAATTTGAAGATGTAGATACAAGAGACTTTCTAGGTGTCTTCCCTCTACCAAATCACTGGATTTGGCAACTCTTCTTCACTTACTGGGGAATTTGTGAATCTGTTTTCCATTTTCCTAGTTGTTTTGAATAACTTTCAAGCAGAGAATGGGGAAGGGCTGTGTTTACGATTTTAAAACAGGAAGTCTTCTGTTACTCTTTTCTTAGTTCTATTTATAACTTCAAATAATATGCCTCTATTTCTAGATCCACTGTAAGATGAGAATATTAATGGCCTTACCCTTCTTCTACATTTCAGTCAATTAAATGTTGACATTAGGTTGTTAACATTTTTATTCTCTTCTGAGTAAGGGGCTCCTGTGTGGCTCAGTTGGTTAAGCACCTGACTTTGGCTCAGGTCATATCTCGTGGTTCATGAGTTCTAGCCCTATGTGGGTGGGGCTCCTCTGCTGTCAGCATAGCGCCCACTTTGGATCTTCTGTCCCTTTCTCTCTGCCCCTCACCTGCCTGTGCTTTCTGGGGCGCCTGGGTGGCGCAGTCGGTTGGGCGTCCGACTTCAGCCAGGTCACGATCTCACGGTCCGTGAGTTCGAGCCCCGCGTCAGGCTCTGGGCTGATGGCTCAGAGCCTGGAGCTTGTTTCCGATTCTGTGTCTCCCTCTCTCTCTGCCCCTCCCCCGTTCATGCTCTGTCTCTCTCTGTCCCAAAAATAAATAAACGTTGAAAAAAAAAAATTTATTCTCTTCTGAGTAAGTCTTCCATAGTTTGTCTAGAGATTGTCTCTAAAATTGAAAACAATGATTACATCATTCTGACTAGATTTATAGACGAATGTGTTTGTAAAAAGAGTTTCTTGAATGTATTAAGCCTGTCTTCAGTGGCAATAACACCTTAAAAATAGCAACAATACATATATTCAGGTATTTTTTTAGTACAGGTCTGATGGTAAGGAATTCAATCGGCTTTTACTGGTTAGGAATGTACACTTCATTTTTAGTTTTAAAGGCTATTTTCCTGGATAAAAGAGTTCTGGGCTAATACATTTTTTATTTCAGCAGTTTCAGGATTTCATTTCATTGTATTCTGGTCTCCACTGTTTCTGATGAGAAGTTGTTAAATTCATATGCATGTGAGGTATAGTTTTTCTTTGGCTTTTTTCAAGATCTTACCTTACCCTTGGTTTTTAGCAGTTTAAGTGTCTAGGTGTGGTTTTCTTTATATCCTCCTTGTGATTCACTGAGCTTTTAGATCTCTAAGTTGCTTTTCACCAAATACAAGGAAATTACTTCTAAAAATATTCTTTCCGCCACATTCTTTTTGGTACTCCAATTACATGTATATTATCACTTGATACTGTCTCATAGACCTAAGGCTCCACTGATTCTCAAAAATAATTGCTCCTTCTGTTTTTCAGACTGGATGGTTTCTGTGAATCTGTAATTCAAGTGTGTTATTTTTTTCCTGACATCTTCAATCCTCTCTGTGTTAACCCCATATATTTTTCATATCAGAAATTACAATTTAAAGTTGTTAAACTTCCACTTGATTTTTTATAGTCTTAATTTGTTCACTCATTATGACCATATTTTCTTTTTTTTAATTAAATTATTAATTAGCTAACTAATTAATTAATTATTTTCGAGAGAGAGCACACGCATTCACAGGGGAGGAGATCATGACCTGAGCTGAAATCAAGAGTCAGATACTTAACCGACTGACACCCAGGTGTCCTCTTTTAATTTCTTGAGCATACTTATAACATCTGCTTTAAAATCCTTGTCTGCTAATTCCTATATCTGGGTCACCTTGCAATCTGTTTCTACTGACTGCTTTTTTTTTTTAATATTTTTTATTAAGAGTCACATTTCCTTATGGCTTCACATGTCTAGTAATTTTTTATTGCATGCTGGACATTGCATTGTCACACAGTAAGGAGTCTGATCATGTAAGACAGTAAACTCAATGCTCAAGTGTTGAGTTTTGTCCTTGTAGGCAGTTAATTTCATGGCAGCAAGCCAAAATTAAAAAACTACATATGAACACATCATTCCTAGCAATAGAAAAAAAAGGTGCTTTATAAATCAGAAGGAAGAACATCATAAATGTGTTTTTTAATAAAACAGGGAACTTACTTTAATGAAGCAAAATCGCACAAACTTCTCAAACTGTAATTTGGTCTCTGCGTTACAGAATGCGGAAACTGGAATGGCTGACAGTTTCTGAAAAGTAAACAGAAAAATAAAATAGGAAAACTACTTCTATGTCAAATATGAATTTTAGGCTGATAAACATTAACATTAAAAACAAATAGATACTTCTAAATATTCACAACAACTTCCAAAAAGAAAAATGTTTTAAAAATCCTCTACACAACCATAAGTGGAATATGATATAACAAAACTATAGTTAACATTGTTCAAAACATGTCAGCAAGTTTCCTTCATAAATTAACCATAAAATACATCACAATATCTCAAAGGCAAATAAACATTACCTTATTTTTAGTCATCCATTTCACAAATTTATAGTCATAAGGTTCATTGCTGTCCTTCATATCAGAGAGGTCTGCATCTAAAACAACAATGAAGATTAGACGGCCTATGTATTATATCTGAGGCCAACATGTATTTCATCTATATCTATCAAGATTCAAAATGTTCTCAGAAGATTTTCAGAGAACTTACTGGACTCTCATACTGCATGGTGGGGTGGGAAGTGAGGAATTCACAGATAAGTTTTAGTGATACTCTAAGGTAGAACTTTATGGATATATATGGATAATCATGCTTGTGCATATTGATCTTAGAACTGGGGAGGGATAGGAAGACGGGAGAAAAGAGGAGTGCTGTCTTTCCATACAGAAATAATGCAAACTTCTATGATCATTATTAAAGAAATAACATCTAAACTTATAGAGTATTCATCAGTAATAATTATATCTCCAAATAGTCATTCATTATTAGATTGTAAGCTCCACAAGGATAAAGTGTCTGTATTGCAACCTATCATTATTTCCAACTCCTAGCTCAGTGTCTAGCATATAAGTAATGAAAAGTGCATCTGTTGAGTGCATACTTTAATGCTATTCATCATTTATAAAGGGAGAATATCTGTGTAGATCTTCCAAGATAGACTGTTTACTTCTTTCTTCTATATTATGCTTTTTAAACATTAAAAACATTTTTTTTGGAAAAACTTCAAATATGTGTTCCATTCTTACCTCTTGCTCCAATCTTGCTTTAAGGTCTGGGCAAGATATTTTCTGGTATTCAGTATCAGCAATATTGTCTGTTTTATTAATCTGTACTCTTAGATCTTTTTGAATGCCCCAAAGCAAATAACATTGACAGTTACTGTAATCAATAATATTTTATAATTTATTGCTCAAAGCAAATTGAGGCAGTTACTTATATTTTATTCATTAAATACTAGGTCTCTTCAAATTAACAGTGTAAAAACCTTGACATTGAAAAAAGCTTCATCTTTATTTTTTTAAGTCTTAATATGTTTTTACTTAATGATTTTATTTCCATTTTCTTCTGTGCTTTAAGAATGTAAAATTTCCATATAATGCTAACAATATATTACCATTTATTGAGCACTTACTATTTGTTAAGCATGAAAAAAGAGTCATTTATTTGAGAGGTAGCTATCTTCACTTTACAGATGAGGAAGTTAAATTACTATTTCAAGTTATATGTACGTGTGTGTGTATGTGTGTGTGTGTGTGTGTGTGTGTGTGTGTGTGTTTACTTCAGGTTTGGCTCTAACAATAACAACTTAAAGTTAGACTTTAATTATAAGTTTTGTCAAAATTCCATGTAACAAGTATTCAAAGGTAACCCAGAGAAAGAAGTGATTACCTACAGCAGAAGAAAGAAGAAAAGCAGGATATTAACTAACTGTAACCGACACCGGTTGTAGTACTCATTTATTCTTGTGAAGCTTAGAAAAGTTGAATTTATTGCCATGGTGCTCAAAAGGAAAGAAGGGAACAAATACAATTCTAAAGATTTTATAGTTAGAAGAATGTTGGAATCTACTGCTTTTGAAAACTCAAGTCAGAGATGCTCAAAATAACTAAACAAAATATTTCTTTAGATAGCAGTTTGAACCATAGTATAATAACATTAACATATTTAAGTAATCTACTAAAATCAAAATTGGTTATTGGTATTGCAACCCACTTCTCCACAGTTGTGGACCTTATTATCTCACTAGAACAACTGCAATCATCTCCCTATTTGTCATCTTGTCTTCTTATCAAATGGTCCCCTCTTTAGTTCTAGGGTGAAGCTCACTGACCTGGAAAGTTGCTTAATACAGCAGAAAAAAGATAAATTCATTGGTTAGGAAATGGATCTCTGGGTTAAGAACCCAGCTCTGCTACTAAGTAGTTAATTAGATTCAGTAAATTTCTTAATTCCCTCTCTCTCTCTCTTCTCTCTCATCTTTCTCATCTATTAATGGAGATATAATAGTACCAATCTCATTGGACTTTTGTGAGATTGGAATATTTGTAAAGCTCTTAACATAATACCTACTATATCATAAATACTCAAATCATATTAACCAGTTAGCCATTGTTATGAGTTGTAAAGGTTGTTAATTACTATGTGCATCAATCTTATGGTCTATTTTTATTTTCAAGCTACCATCAAATGAAAATGTTGGATTTTGCTTTTGTCTTTAGCAAATGGTGGGACCAAAATCTAATACCTGGAAGAATGTCCACATTTAAATTAATCTGAGTAGATAAAAGGGTACAAGAGAATGAACTTGTCCTCATATGTAGGAAGGTCTTATAGACATTAATATTTTTCCCCCACAGGTGAAAAAGGACTATAAGGAAGTGACATCTTTTTCTCCCCACATCATCATAAATGGTTTTCTAACCAAAATCCTTTCTGTTCCATTACAACCACACTAGCTCAAGATCTGAGACCTAAACTGGTATTGCAAGCAAGGTGGATTGACTGAAGATAATATGGGAAACTATTTAAGAGCTTAGGGCAACGTTCCACACAAAGGTTGCATTACTGTCTTTTTGATGTTTCATGTTACAATGCAATAAATTCCTTTCAGAATTTACCATCTCGAACAATTTGGTTCCAGGGGAGAATTATCCTTATATAAAAATTTAAGTGTCCTTTTATCCAAGAAACTGGCAACTAATTTCATTTTCTATTTGCTCATGCAGCCACTAAGTTCAGTCCCAAGTTAATGTTAATTACAACACTATATTGAACCTAGGCAACTAAAACATTTGCTTCCTCCTCGTCTTGTGTGACACTGATTCTCCGTTACATAAATTTCTACTTATATATTATACATGGAAAACTTTTTAATATGAGTTAGCTTAAATGCTCTTTAGAAGTAGATCAAGTACTTAATCAATTACTTTAAAAATAATTCATGTTGAAAATCTTACGGAGTTCCAACTCAATAGCAAAACTGTACGTGATGAAAACTGTGCCATTTCTTTTTATCATTTCACAAAATGAGCTGTACATTTGGACATAACACAGGAAAAGTGATTTCCAAACCTCAGAGTATAAGACATCTTAAGGGGTTTTAAATAAGAACAGAGCTTGGGAGCCAAACATATCCAGCTCTCAGGCAAAAGGACAGCAAAAACCTCTGGGCACCATGGTCTCTCCTTCTCTCACAACAAATGAAGAAATAATAATCACCGTTTCATTATAAAATCAAGTTTCCAGCCTTATAAAATTTGGTATCTATAAAAGGCTTTTCAAGTTCAGTAGAATATCACTTCATTGTAATATAACCTTGAAACAAACAATTTGGCTATAATTTCTGTCAGAATAAATTAAACTTTTAAATGTACCATCATTAACATCATAATTTTTTTTTAAGAAAATAAGTTATATACAAAATGTTACCATGCTTCTAATTTCAGATTTGTATGGCATGTCAGAACTACATACAACAGCTTCAGGTAATATAAAAACCATTGCTTTTTGGAGTCAAAACTACGTGGAATGTAGCTATGTGACTTCAGCAAGTTACTTAAAGCTTTCTAAGTGTTCACATCTTTAAAAATGGAGCTAACAACACTTTCTTCAAAAGGGTGTGTGGAAGTGCTAGGCATGTAGTAGCCTCTCAATAAATATTATTTTTCTTCTTTACTTCATTTCAGTAAATTCTAAAATAGCATTTTAATATTCCCCAATAGCATCAACCTTTTAGAAACCACCTTTTTCTTCAGTAAAAAGGAAACGAAAATTTTACTCAAAGGAACACAGGGTATGTATATTATTTCACGTACCTGTATTTCAAACTACACACTAGAACAAGATGATAGCAAATTTGATGTTTAATGGAATACCTGTAACCATGTTAATAACAGTTGCATTTAAGGTCAGGGACCTAAAGTCAAAATGATTATATAAAACAAAACAAAACAAAAACACGGACATAACGAAAAGCCATTTTTCCATAGACAAAATGCTGATATGGCTTTGACAGCAATCTTTACTCCCTAATTCTGATGTAATTTCACACATAAGTTTCCATATATTTGAAATAATAAAAACCCTTACAAACCTAGCAAAGACACATCAGCAATGATGAAGTATCCCCCATCAGGAACTATGGGTTTTAGGCCAAGACTTTCAAGTAAATGTATCATCCGATCTCTTTTTACTTCTAACTCTTTTGGCAAAGAATTAAAGTAACACTCTGGGTCATCCATGCGCTTGATGTCAATCCAAAAAGCTTGAGCCAAGGCTTCCTGCATGTTAAGATTGAAACATGTGGAAAGGAAATACAGTAATGTTATTTACTGCTGAGTTTACTGGTGTAATTGAGACTGCCCTAAGTGACATTATTGGGGGGAAAAAAAGTCATTCAGGGAATTACAGTTAAATTCCTGTGAACCTATGTCAGACTGCATTAATGGAGGAATCGGTTACATGCAAATGATCAAATCTAACGTGAAGAACTGAGAATTAGGCATGACGATCCAAATTAAAAAGAGGTACTGTATAAAGATGGCTTACTTGGAAATGAAAAGACATTACGTTATTTTCCACTGAGGTCAGCTATAGAATGACTTGCTAGATCTAAGTGTGAAAGATGATGGACTAGACAGCCTTTCCCATTACCTTGGAGGATGCAGTGGAAATGAAAGCTGACCCACTATCACTCCCCATAGGTATGCAATCATTCTCATCTAAAATGTAATCCCTGTTCTAATCATCCATATCCCAGAAGTGTCTAAGTGTCACAGGGATTAGAAAAGAATTTCTGGGGCATGTGGAGTCACTTCTGTACCATTCCTCAGCAAACTCAGAAGTGACAGGAGAGAAATTGGTCCAAGAGGAAAAAAACAATGTTGTTAAAGACGACCAGGTAGGTGTCTGAGAAGGCAACAAGTCAGGAAAAGGTAAACAAATCTGAATCTGGACACACATAAAGAACAAGGATCTGTACAAGCAGGAGGACAGAAGCTTGGTAGGTGAGTGTGAACTGAAACCCCTTAGAAATACCAGTTCTCAGGGCTGCCTGGGTGGCTCAGTCGGTTAAGAGTCCAACTTGATTTCGTCTCAGGTCATGATCTCACAGTTTGCAAGACTGAGCCCCCTACATGGAGCCTGCTTTGGATTCTCTCTTTCCCCCTCTCTTCCCTTCCCTACTTGCTCACATGTTCTCTCTCTCTCTCAAAATAAATAAACTTTAAAAAAGAACAAAGAAAAGAACTATCAGTTCTCAGAGCAAACAAGGACATCTAAGCAAATAATCAAGACTCTGGGAATAATTAAGAGATAGAGGGGCAGAGCAAAGTCGCTAAATTAAAAAAAAAATTAATCAGAACCGAGAGGTATTAAGAATTAAAGGATGGCGTGCCTGGGTGGCTCAGTCAGTTAAGCGTTTACCTCTTGAGTTCAGCTGAGGTTATGATCTCCTGGTTCATGGGATGGAGCCCCAAATTGATCTCTGCACTGCCAGTGAGAAGCCTGCTTGGGATTCTCTCTCTCCCTGTCTCTGCCACTCTTCCCCTCATGCATGCACTCACTCTCTCTCTCAAAATAAATAAACATTAAATTTTTTTTTTTCAAAGAATTAAAGGATAAATTCATTCACTCAGTAATCATATACTGAATACCAATGTTAAATATTGGCATTGTGATAAAACACTGGGGATATAATGATAAACAAGATAAATATGGTCCTTGCCTTTATGGAGACTCTAGTTAGTATCTATTGGAGGGGGCATGTAGAAGGGATGAGGAAACCCATACATGAAAAAGGCAGGCTATAATTTGTTCTGTTGGAAGAACGGAATCTGGTGTGACTGCAGAGTACCAAGAGAGACAGCATGGCAGGAGATGACATGGAGAGACAGAGAAGACTGCATGCCAAAAGAATCCACCAGGAAAAAAGAATTGATAATTCACAGTACTAAAAAAATCTTGGATAAATGAGGATCAGCTGCTTCAGCCTAGGAATCTGTGGTCCCCTGGAAGCATGGGCCAGTTTCCAAACATGGCTATCTGACTACACGGAAAAAAACCAGGCACTTAGCTTACAGGGAGGGTCAGATGGTTCAGAAAAAGAAGTTCCAGATCCTTAGCTGAATCTTGCTTTTTCCTCAGCAACTTATTCACTCCGTATAGTAGGAGATATTGCCCTAGAAAATTCAAAGCTCAAGAGACATAAACATCGATCCTAACTATAGTATTATACTGGACTCTTTCTGTCTCTTACCCCACCATGTGACCCAATGGCAAATACAGTCAGCTCTACCTTCAAAATATATTCAGCACCCAATCACCTTCCACCACTTCACCATCCCTATATTGGTTCAGTCAACTACTGTCTCTCTCTTGGTTCACTTCAACAGTCCTCTGATTCAATAAAGCAGCCAGAGTCCCTTTGATGACACAAGTTAGATGATGTAATCCTTGTGCTCAAACTCTCCAGTGGCTTCCTATCTCACTCAGCCTTGACAGTGATAAACATGGCCTTACTTGATCTGGCTCCTTTTGTTCCTCCTACTCTTGTCCTTTGATCATCTCAACCCAGTCTCATGTTTTTCACTGATATAAATATGACAGCCAGAATACCTACCCCAGGGCCTTTGCACTTGTTCTCACAGTCTGGAAGGTTCTTCTCTAGGTAACTATTTGGCTACTTAACCTTCAGTTTGTAGCTCAAATGACCCCTTCTCAGTGAGACTTTCAAAGGTTACTCCATTTAACACTGTATATTTTCCCCTTAGCACTTTATATCCTTCCTCTTACTTGCTTTAATTTTCTCTGTTGTATCTATCAACATCTGACATATTATTAAAATATTTACTTCTTGGGGCACCTGGGTGGCTCAGTTGGTTAAGTGTCCGACTTTGGCCCAGGCCATGATCTCGCAGTCCCTGAGTCTGAGCCTCGCATCGGGCTCTGTGCTGACAGCTCAGAGCCTGGAGCCTACTTGAGATTCTGCAACTTCCTCTCTCTCTGCCCCTACCGTGCTCCCACCTCTGTCTGTCTGTCTGTCTCTCTCTCAAAAGTAAATAAACATTAAAAAAAATTTTTTTAATAAAATTTTTTCTTCTTTATCATCTGCATACTCCGAGTAGGCAACATGCAGAAGAAAGAAACTAGACCAATTTCTTACACCATTCACAAAAATAAACTCAAAATGGATGAAGAACCTGAATGTGAGACAGGAAACCATCAAAACCCTAGAGGGAAAAACCCCCTCTGACCTCAGCTGCTGCAATTTCTTACTTGACACATCTCCAAGGGCAAGGGAATTAAAAGCAAAAATGAACTATTGGCACCTCATCAAGATAAAAAGCTTCTGCACTGCAAAGGAAACAATCAGCAAAACTAAAAGGCAACCGATGGAATGGGAAAAGATATTTGCAAGTGACGTATCAGATAAAGGGCTAGTATCCAAAACCTATAAAGAATTCACCAAACTCCACACCCAAAAAACAAATAATCCAGTGAAGAAATGGGCAGAAGACAGGACAGACATTTTTCTAAAGAAGACATCCAGATGGCCAACAGGCACATGAAAAGATGCTCAACATCACTCATCATCAGGGAAATACAAATCAAAATCACACTGAGATACTACCTCACACCGGTCAGAGTGGCTAAAATGAACAAATCAGGAGACTACAGATGCTGGAGAGGATGTGGAGAAACAGGAACCCTCTTGCACTGTTGGTGGGAATGCAAATTTGTGCAGCCACTCTGGAAAACAGTGTGGAGGTTCCTCAAAAAATTAAAAATAGATCTACCCTATGACCCAGCAGTAGCACTGCTAGGAATTTACCCAAGGGATATAGGAGTACTGATGCATAGGGGCACTTGTACCCCAATGTTTATAGCAGCACCTTCAACAATAGCCAAATTATGGAAAGAGCCTAAATGTCCATCAGCTGACGAATGGATAAAGAAGATGTGGTTTATATATACAATGGAATACTACTTGGCATTGAGAAAGAATGAAATCTGGCCATTTGTAGCAACATGGATGGAACTGGAGAGTGTTATGCTAAGTGAAATAATTCAGGCAGAGAAAGACAGATATCATATGTTTTCACTTATATGTGGATCCTGAGAACCTTAATAGAAGACCAGAGGGGAGGGGAAGGGCGAAAAAAAGTTACAGAGAGGGAAGGAGGCAAACTGTAAGGGACTCTTAAATACTGAGAACAAACCGAGGGTTGATGGGGGGTGGGGGAGAGGGGAAAGTGGATGATGGGCATTGAGGAGGGCACCTGTTGGGATGAGCACTGGGTGTTGTATGGAAACCAATTTGACAATAAATTATATCTAAAAATTTTTTTAATAAAATATTTTCTTCTTTATTATCTGCATACTCCCAATAGGCTGTAAGCTCAATAAGGGAAGAATTTCTTTATGCTGTATTTCTTCTACTAGCAAATATTTGTTGAATAAGTGAATGGATTGATTTTGAGTGGATGAAATGAGTTTAATATATATAAAACCAGAAGTCAAAACTAACCTTTATTATGACACTGCTTTAGAGAGTCACAGGAAAGAGAATTTTAAAACAAAATTTTGTCTCATTCAGTAAATATTTTTGGCAGGAAGCAAAAAAAGTAAACTTACTATAGCCAACACATTTCAATCTTTCAGCCTTCTAACAGCCTTCCAGAAAAAGATATTTTTTTCAGTGATCTGATTATTCACAGAATGATGGTACACATATCCCTGTTTTATAAATTTATTTAAAAAAAACACACAGAGGGGCGCCTGGGTGGCTCAGTCGGTTAAGCGTCCGACTTCGGCTCAGGTCATGATCTCACGGTCCGTGAGTTCGAGCCCCGCGTCGGGCTCTGTGCTGACAGCTCAGAGCCTGGAGCCCGTTTCAGTTTCTGTGCCTCCCTCTCTCTCTGACCCTCCCCCATTCATGCTCTGTCTCTCTCTGTCTCAAAAATAAATAAACGTTAAAAAAAAAAAAAAAAAAATTAAAAAAAACACACAGAAACAATATAAAAAAGATATACATTAAAAAGTCTTGTACCCACCCTATCCCTATCTATTCATATTGCCTATTCCTCATACCCAAATAGCCACTTTTAGTAGCCTCTTACAGATCCTTCCAGATATCCTTTAAGAAAATAAAAGTGTATGGTTTCTCCCTTTCTTATACAGGATATAGCACAAATACACACTACTCTGTATGTTGCTCTTTTAACCTTATAGTATATTCTAGAAATCTTTCCATATCGATAATTATAGAGCTCCCTCCTTTCCCTCTCTCTTTCCTTTCTTTTCATTTTTAAATAGTCATGGTGACAGACAGAATAATGGACCCCAAAGGTGTCTAGGTCTTAAAACCCAGAACCTATAAATATGTTACTCTACATAGTAAAATAAACTTTGCAAATGAGGTTTAAATTAAGGATCTCAAAACGAAGAGATTATCTTGGATTATTCATGGGCCTAATACAATCATAAGGATCCTCGTACGGGAAAGAAGGTAGCAGGAGAGTCAGAATCATGTTAGAGTTATGTGACCTCAAGCCAAGGAATGTGAGCAGCCCCTAGAAGATGGAAAAGACAAGCAACGAACACTCCCTTACAACCTGCAGAAGGAACACCAGTATGGAGACACCTTGTTTTTAGCCCTGTAAGACCCATTTCAGACTGTTGACCTCCAGAACTGTAAGATTAAAATTTTTTGTTTTAAGCCACTAAGTTTGTGGTAATTTGTCACAGAGAAATGGGAAACTAATGCAAAACTCAGATAATATTTAAATGTTTGGCTAGACCATGGTTTATTTAATTGCCAGTGGATGGATAATGTGCATCCCCTATCTTTTGCAATGAATGGCCACGCACATACAGAGCTTCTTGCTTCTCAGGTATACAGATAATAGCAACAGAGTAAACTCCCAGAAGATGGATTCCTGCTTTGGAGCACATGCACATCTATAATTTTGCTTGGTGTTGTCACTGTCCTTCACAGAGTCTGTTCTACTTTGCAATCTCACCAGTGTTCAAAGCTAAAACTCAATGACTTTAAACAAACAAACCAAAAAACCATTCTAGTAACACCTTCACCAAAAGACCATGCTTCAACCCCAAGTTACTCTAACACCTACCTGTAAAGGTGTAGCACAAGTATAAACAGTGTTTTGTTGAACTGTCTGTAAATGTTTTATCAAATGATTAGGACCAATGGACCAGCCAAGCTGAAAAAGGAAAAAAAGAAAAGCAGATTTCAGAAAGTGAATCTAACTGTATGTATTAAATCTGATAGAGTAGCTCAGCTTAATGTAATTATTAAACATATGTAATTCTAAAATGTTCACTCTATGAAAGTAGTGTAGTTATTAGTATTTGCTCATCATTTCAACACTGTTCTGTGGGAAAGTGTCCCACCGGAGTCACTAAACTCTGTCTTCAGAAGGTAAATAGTGCCCACAATCATTATAACCCTTTTCTTTTCTAATTCGCTACTTCTGAACGTCTAAAAACTCATAACAAAGCTTATTTGAATTAGATAAAAGTAACTCTGAATGAGGGCCTAAGGGACTCTTCCATAATTTGGTTCTGCAGGCCCCATTTTTGATACTCCTTGCTTCTTGGCCATGTTCAGGATAGGGCTGGTTGGAAGATAATCAAGCTTCGACTGGGTAAATTGTTAATGTATTACATAGTGCAGTGCTTAAGTACATAAATTCTGAAGCTGGATTGCCTGGCTGGCTTGAGTTTATTAGCAGTATAACCTCAGGCAACTTACTTAACTTCTCTTACTAGTTTTATTATCTATAAAATGGGGATAATAAATTATACTCACTTCATAATGCCATTATGAGAATGAGTATGTGTAAAGCACTTAGAACCTGGCACATAGTAAGTGCCAAAATATTAGCTATTATTATGTATTATATTTTTCCTCCTTTTTTATTAATATGCAATAATCTGAACATTCTTTGCAAAGAAGAGTGCCATTGGTTGGTTACTTATAAAATGAAAAATGACTATTTTTCTGCCATTTGCAATGACATGGATGGAGCTACAGAGTATTATGCTAAGTGAAATAAGTCAGAGAAAGGCAAATACCATGTGATCTCACTCATATGTGGAATTTAAGAAACAAAACAAATGAGCAAAGGAAAAAACAAGAGAGAGAGACACACACACACACACACACACCCAAGAAATGGATGTGTAGCTAGAGAGAACAAACCGAGTGTTAGTGGACGGGAGTGGAGGTGTGGGGGGATGGGTTAAATAGGTGATGGGGATTTAAGAGGGCACCTGTGATGAGCACTGGGTATGGTAATGAAGTGATGAATCACTAAATTCTATACCTGAAACTAATATTACACTGTATATTAACTAACTACACTTTAAATAAAGTTTAAAAAAACTTTAAAAAAAAAGAAAGAAATGATTAGGTCTCAAAAAGGAGAAAGGTCAACAGGAAAGCTGAATGAGTAAACAAAAGGTCAGTAAGTACAAAAACCTGGGTAAACTGTATATATATGCATTTAACACACTCTCTCTCTCTCTCTCTCTCTCTCTCTCTCTCTCTCCAAGAAATAAAATACGTGTCTGTTTTTAAGCAATTATTCTTTTGCATCTTACCTTCCAGCCAGTTACACTGAAAGTCTTTCCGGCACTTCCTATCGTTATTGTTCTCTCCCACATACCTGGAAAAGTAGCTAAACCGGAAAAAGAAAAAAAAAAGTTAAATAATTGCTTTCCAATCAATCTACATTCAGTATAACTTAAAAACATAAATGTAGTATAATGCAGGCGGTATATTTCAGTAGGTTTTTTTTTTAATTTTTTAATGTTTATTTATTTATGTATGTTTATTTATTTAATGTATGTTTATTTATTTTTGAGAGAGAGAGAGACAGAGCTCGAGAGGGAAAGGGCCAGAGAGAGAGGGAGACACAGAATCTGAAGTAGGCTCCAGGCTCCGAGCTGTCAGCAGAGCCCAATGTGGGGCTCGAACTCATGAACTGTGAGACCATGACCTGAGCCAAAGTTGGACGCTTAACCAACTGAGCCACCTAGACACCCCTATTTCAGCAGGTTTTTAAAATATAATGTAACTTTAAGCCAAACATAGTTGAAAATGTCACAGTGCTTAAAAATACTGTATAATATGTGATAGATTAAATAATGTTAAGTAGCAAAATCACTTCAAGGGTCAGAAGTGGCAAAGGTGTCAGTAGGCAGCGTTCCAGGCAGTGGTAGCACAGCCGTGGCGTGGCACCTGGCGCTCAGTGTCAGTGGTAGCTGTGCATTCACTAATACTGCACTCTTCTGTGGCACCATTTTGATTGTGGTCCTAGCCATTGTTGACTCGCCTCTACTCTGCCCATTTTCCGAGTCTACCTCTACAGGATTCCTAAGACAATGTTTCTTAAAATGTGGTTCTCACACCAGTACTAGCAATATCAATGGGGAACTTGTAAGGAAGGCAAACTATCGGACCATACCTCAGATCTCCTCAATCAGAAACTCTGGGGGTAGGGCCCCGCGATGCATGTGTGCATGTGTGTTTTGCTAACAATTTTAAGATATATATCCCACACCATAAAATTTACTTATTTAAATTGTCTAATTCAATGGTTTTTAGCATATCTGCAGAGCTGGGCAACCAGTTTTAGAACAATTTTTCACCCCAAAAGCCCATACCTTTTAGGTATCACCCCTTAATATCTCCGTGGCCAATAGCCCTAGAACTTGTCTGAATGGAGTTTATTTGGCATACTTATTCTCTCCATAATGCACACCACAGTCTTCTTATACTTCAAAACATCAGCCAGCACTTCAGCACTATGCTACGGGGTCTATTTTAAACAACAAAATCACCATGAAAAGGGCACTTGTTTATAGTATAAGCTGAAATAAGAAGGCAGAGTGTTGCCTTGTTGACCTCAACTGAGAATACACATATGAGGTGACTCAAATTTTTTGCCCCTCTTGGCACGTCTGTGAATGAAGCGCTGTGAGTATCGACTTTGAAGTTACAAATAGATTTCTGCGAGTAGGTGATTCACAAATATGGATTCCACAAATAATGAGAAATGACAGTGTAAACGTTTTCAAGTGATTGACATCTTTAATAAAATCATTCATTCACATACTCATTTGCTTAGCAAACATTTATTACCAATGACCAGGTCCCAGGGACTAAGCCATGTCTAAAAGAAACAAAGATGAGAAAAAAGCACATCCTATCTTTGAAGAGCTTATGGTCTAGTGGGGATAGGAGAAAAGTAAAACAGCAGTCATATACAGTGTGGTAAGTGCTGTAATAGTAAGCAGCATGGAGTATCATGCAAGGACAGAAGGTGTTAGGGGTAGCTTTCTGCAGCCAGTAAAGCTTAAGCTGAGACCTGGAAGACCATGTGGAATTCTGCCACTCAGAGAAGGGGAGGAAAGGTATTTGGGGCAAAGAGAATGCAGGTAAAATCATACAGGTATAAAATGCAGGAGCTTGTGAATTCTGCCCAAAATTGGTAAATTATTCCCTTGTTAATGTTCGGAGAGTGCTACCTATGCTGCTCTTTGTTCCCTTTTTTTAATGTTTATTTATTTTTAGAAAGAGTGCACGAGCGGAGAAGGGGGAGAGAGGGAGACACAGAATCGGAAGCAGGCTCCAGGATCTGAGCTGTCAGCACAGAGCCTGACGTGGGGCTCGAACTCATGAACCATGAGATCATGACCTGAGCCAAAGTCGGCGCTTGACCAACTGAGCCACCCAGGCGTCCCCCTATGCTGCTCTTTGGATTGCTCGAGTAGTTTAGATGTTAAGTTCTTCACATGCAATCCCATGAGTTTTTCACTTGTTTTTCAGAGGTACAGTAGATACTCTTGTATTGTTCTAAGAGTGTTGGTATACATAAAGAGAAAACAAATAGCCATTTCTGTGTGATCTAAGCTACTGTTTTCTTAATCTTCTCATATACAAGTCATGTGGCTACTAAAATGTAAGGTAGCTAAAGAAATTTCCAAAATGGATTCATACGTAATCAGTCCATTGTGAAATACTTGCCAATATCTGTAAAGGTAGGAAAACTACATAAATCAGGATGTTATAATTGTATTCTCTGTGGAGTAAAACAAAACCCAAAAATAATAAATAAAGAAAATATTTAGAGAATCAATTCAAAGAAAGAATATTCTAACATTTGATATAAATATCCTATCATTTCAAGTTTTGAAACAGTTCTAGTATTCCAAAAGAATACCATGACACATGTCCCACTTTCCTATTTGACCAGAGAAAATCTAAACTATGTATAATGCAGAGTATCACCTCCTTTAAAGTAATAATATGTATCCAAAACCCGGAAAGTCTATTAGTAAACACAATATTTAGAAATAAGTTCTTTAAGGGGCACCTGAGTGGCTCTGTCGGTTAAGCATCCATCTTCTGCTCAGATCATGATCTTGCCATTCCCGAGTTCCAGCCCTGCGTCAGGCTCTGTGCTGAAAGCTCAGAGCCTGGAGCCTATTTCAGATTCTGTGTTTCCCTCTCTTTCTCTGCTCCTCCCCTGCTTGTGCTCTGTCTCTCTCTCACAAATAAACAAACATTAAAATCAGAAATAAATTCTTTGAAATTAAGAATTACCCAGAGAAACGAATACAATCCTAACATGTTTTCTTAAGTTATATCCAAAGGAAATCAAAACTACCCACATGTCAAATGTAGGTTTCATTCACAAAACATCAATGTAATAGTTTTGGTATAATATTTTTTTGAAAAGAGCTAAGCAATTTTGATGGCTATTTTAGCCATTTTAAAAAATGGATGTCTTTTTTCAAGCAGTAAGCTAATCAACTGAATAACTTACAAGGAATTTTATATTATTTGTCTAAATGCCAAAAGATTAGTATATCAATATAAATGTATTAATATCTTTTTTATAGAAGAGAGGTTTCTCTGTTGACTGACATGTCATTTTACAGAAATGCAGAGACATCATTTGAATCAAGAATCTGATCCAAGAACAAATTCTACTACTTCATTAAAAAGGGCCCTAAGGAATTTTTTAAAAACATCTGGATGTTCATATCCTCTCCGAGACTTGGGGAGCCACAGAAATTAAAGCAAACAGATAGAACAGAAGACCACAACACTGTGTGTGAATCTAGAAGAAAAAAAAATCTTTGCATGTCTGATCATTTTTAAAAAATGGTACCTAGGAGTGCCTGGCTGGTTCAGTTGGTAGAGCATGCCACTCTTGATCTCAGGGTTGTGAGTTCAAGCTCCACGCTGGACATAGTGATTACTTACAAAACACAACCTAGGGGCACCTGGCTGGCTGGCTGGCTGGCTGGCATGTGAGTCTTGGTCTTGGGGTTGAGTTCAAGCCCCATGGTGGTCGTAGAGATTACTTACAGGCATAAATAAAAGTAAAAAGGAAAACTGATATCTAGTATTAAGCTTAGGTTGCATTTGTATCTGAAAGGCAAGTGGTCATTGCACTTCTCATTTATGACTCGTGCTCTTTAAATCAGCTGCAGCAGCAATAACAGTTATTTACAGGTGGCTTAGGCTTCAACAGAAGTCAGATAAAGATTATAGACAGAAGGAAGAGTGCTACCCCAGGGAAAATGGCCTCAGTGAAAGCATGAGGGTGATGCTAATTCACGATGTATGGCTGGAAAGCTTTATTGTGTTATATTAAAGAACTACTATCACACTCTGCAGATTAATGGAATAGTCACTTTGCATCTTTCGTGTATTCATATTTGATAGAATACCTAAGTTTTCATGGAACCAAACCACTCCCTAAATAATGAAATAGTGAATTCATTTTTTTTCTTGTTTTAACTTTATGGGCTGTTATAACAACTAAAATATCTGAGTTAAAAATATAGGTCTTGGGGCACCTGGGTGGCTCAGTCAGTTAAGCGTCCAACTTCAGATTCTGTGTCTCCTTCTCTGTTCCTCTCCCACTCACACTCTGTATCTCTCTCTCTCTCTGTCAAAAATAAAGATTAAACATACATATTTTTTTAAATATATAGGTCTTGATATCTTTAGCAAGTAATATGTGTTACACTTTTACTATGAAGGGCTTATATGAGGTTTAAACAATATAATAAAGGTTTAAACAATAACTCAAGATCATTTAAGTTATCTATTGGAAAAATATTGCTGAACTTAGTTAACTAAAACTCTAAGGATTTGAGACATTATCACTTAGAAATGAACATATGTGTTGAGTACAAAATTATATTTATTAATTAGCTAGATGCCTATTCCTCTGTTTAATTGTTAAAAATTACAAAAAAGGGGTGCCTGGGTAGTTCAGTTGGTTAAGTGTCCGACTTCAGCTCAAGTGATGATCTCATGGTTTGTGAGTTCAAGCCCTGCATCAGGCTCTGCACTGACAACACGGAGCCTGCTTGGGATTCTCTCTTTTTCACTCTCTCTCTCCGCCTCTCCCCCAATCTCTCTCAGAATAAATGAACTTAAACATTTTTTTTAATTACAAAAAATAATTATTTGTCTATGTTGACCTGATTTTCGACTGGGAATGGTTCAATGATCTGAAACAGAGGTCATCAACAAGAAGGGTGAACGAAGGTGAACTCTGATGTAATTTTGACATGAAACAGCAGTTTGCTGTGTTGAGGCACCATGCCTTGCACATCTCTGTCTGCCTTCTCTGTTTATCAATTCTCCCTGAGAAAATTCTCTTCCATGGGTTCCACCACCAACAAAATTTTGACGACTGCCAAAACCCTTTCCCCTCATAATTTGATCCTAACTGTCAGGCCTATAATTCTACTTGTCTCCAGACATCTTCTCTTCTAGGCCTCATAGAGACTGAAACTTAGCAAGACTAAAGAAAGCATGAGAGGCAGGAATATTCCTTACTCCCCACAGAGCTGCCCCTCCTCTGTACACGTCCACCTCTGCTTACAGGCCTCACCACTGCTGAAGGGGCTGGGCCAGAGATTTCAGAATCCCACTGGCTGGTTCCCTTCCCACCTTCAGATGCTATATTCTCCCCTATTGTTGACTTCTAAATAGCCCACTTGTGTCAACTCCACTGCTAGGGCATCTAACTCACTTCAGGTCCTCGCCTGTAACTGGTTCTTACCTTATAAAACAAATCCAATCAAGGAACCCATTCCCTTGTCTTGGCACACCTCCTGCAGTAGTTCTCAAATTATGCTTCACTGGAACTTTGGTGATCAAATTAATGTGTAGAATTTTTTTTTTAATCAATTTTAAGTTTTCCTCCATGAAATTTTCTCAAGCACCTAAAGTACTACCATTATCTGATAGTGTATGCTACCAACAGTGAAACAAATGAACATTTAGTGAGAGGCAAAATCAGAAAAACTCTGATATGTCTGTATCAATGGCTCTTTGTACAAATATGCACACAACCGGGATTTTTATATTGACTCCTTCTAATTATTAAGTTTCTTTTTAAAAAAAATTTTTTTTTAACGTTTATTTATTTTTGAGACAGAGAGAGACAGAGCATGAATGGGGGAGGGTCAGAGAGAGGGAGACACAGAATCTGAAACAGGCTCCTGGCTCCGAGCTGTCAGCACAGAGACCGCGAGATCGTGACCTGAGCCAAAGTCGGCCGCTTAACCGACTGAGCCACCCAGGCGCCCCTAATTATTAAGTTTCTATTAAGAAAATTGCTTCTAGTTTCAGGATGGAAGGCAACGTATCCCTATTCTACAATGTGAACATTGTGGCTTCAAGGTGCTCTACACTAACATTGAGTTTCAGAACCACTTACCTCCTCAACAAGTTTAAACTTTGTTCTCATAATCAAGATTGTCAGAATTACTCTACTTTTCCATTATCATCTGTGACTGTTATAACATATCCTTATAAACCACTTGCCCTAATCTTAAGTATATCTTGATCTGTTATGCCTTCTTGCCTCAGTCCACATTAGTTTATCTGATAGGAATTTTAATGTTTTTAATTTTTAATTTTTATTTTTTGAAGGAGAGAGAGACAGAGCATGAGGGGGGGAGGAGCAGAGCGAGAGGGAGACACAGAATTTGAAGCAGGCTCCAGGCTCTAAGCTGTCAGCACAGAGCCTGATGCAGGACTTGAACTCACAAACTGTGAGATCATGACCTGAGCTGAAGTCAGACGCTTAACCGACTGAGCCACCCAGGTGCCCCCTGATAGGAATTTTATTTGTACCTCTCTGCTTAACAAATTCCATCTTTTGCCCACTCCTCTGTTGATCTTCTCAAGCAGCTGCTTTGTCCTCCATATTTCTACACTTTAAAACGTACCACAGGGATAATTATGATATATGAAACAACTATATATAAGCGCACTAATTTATTTATTGATATCTGCCACAGTGATTTCAGTTTTTCTTCCCTTATCTCCTTCATATTTCCTATTCATTTCTTCATCAATTACTTTCTGATTACCTAACACGTTCAAGTTCCTATCCTAGAAACTGCACATTCAGAAGTCACTAAAACAAACAAATATCCTATGTTCCAGCAGGTTAGAAGTAAACTATATAGAAGTAAACTATATATATTATTATAATAGAAAAAACAAAACAGAACAAAAAAAAATAAAGCAAAGCAAATTCTGGAAGAAAGACTTATAACTATCTTAAATGTGGCCATAAAAACTGGTATCTGAATAAAGCCCTGGGGGAGATTGAGCCATGTGGATATTTGGGGGGAAAGTGTTTCCAGGCATAGAAAGGGCAAATGTTCAGACCCAAAGGTTGCAACCCAGCATATAGTCTTATGGTTGATATCAGTTTAGATAACCCTAGAAGACACCGAGGCAGGGTGTCTTGGGAGATGGCAGGGTAGTAATGATGAAACCTCAGGCAAGAGCCAAGCAGCAACAGCTTACTCGCCCTGCAATTTTCTCCTGTCGACTTGGCATTTTGGCAACTTGCTCAGCAGAGACAGTCCAACTTGGGAACAAGTAAGCTCCCTGTATCTTATGTACCACGTAAAAGATAAATTCTTGATAAAAAGCCAAGGATATGGGCAAAAGTATAACTTCTCTGGTTTCATAGCCTTATAGTATGATCCAAAAATCTCTTCCCCAAAGTTTGTACTGCTTGTCTTTCAGTCTGTTTATTAGTTCACTCAAGCATCATTTATCCAAATCCCATTTAAGTGCTCACACAGACCAATACCCATTGCAAGGACTATTTTAAAGCTGTTCTGGGATCCCTTCCAATCAGTTGTTCCACATGTGCCCAAACACATTTAGATTTGTGACTCTATGTAATAATCAGTACCTATTTTTACATGTTTATTTCCAGTATATACAAGCCATTCATAAACCTCATCACTGATGCAGAGTGTGTCATATTTGATGCAAAGGTCAGCAATTACTTGGAGTTCTTCTTTGGTATATACCTATATGTATTAAAGAAAACAAAAGAGCAGAGCCAATTATGATTCAACATGTGAGACAATGATAGGTCAGAAGACTGTATAAAGAGATCAAAGACTCACCTTGCCAATGGGGTTATGTGGAGTATTCAGTATAATCGCTTTGGTTTTGGAGTTAAACTTACTTGCCAGTTCTTGAGGATCCAATGTCCAGTCAGAACTAGACCATTTTTTCCCATCGACAGGTTTCTACATATGAAGAATCAAGATGTGATTTAATCCAATTAATTCATGTTTGCTGTCTTACAAATAAATAACCTAATGGCACAGGGTGGCGGAGCAGAGTAGAGAAAGGCATGGCAAAGGTAACTGAATAAATGACTAACAAAGAAAATAGAAATAACTAAGCTTTCATTCTGCCTTAAGTGCCCAAGAAGACTTAAGTCTCATGCTCACACCTAGTAAATGGGAAAATAAACTCTGTCAACACAAACAGCTGTTAAAGTATGTACATGCCTTCAAAGGAGCCAGCTATAACTATGGTTAACATGTCTGAGACTGTAAGGCTAATACAAGATTCTGTGATTCACCTTAGTGTATTACTTATTATAGTAAGATGTTTAAAAAAGACAATAGTAGCATACTTTATTAAATTCCTTAGTAGCAAAATTAAAAAAAATAATTCATTCATAATTCCGATATCAGACGAGATCGGGCACATTCAGGGTGGTTTGTCCTTAGACAATTCATTCATAATTCAACAAGCATTTATAAAGCACCCAGCATATACCCTACACTGTTAGTCACTAGGGAACAGGGCTATAAAAGTGAGTTAGAAATAGTCTCTGGGGTGCCTGGCTGGCTCAGTCGGGTGGAGTGTGCAATTCTTCATCTCAGAGTTGCAGGTTCGAGCCCCATGTTGGGTGCATATTACTTAAAAATAAAATCTTAAAAAAAAAAAAAAAAAAAAAAAAGAGGGGCGCCTGGGTGGCTGAGATGGTTGAGCATCTATTTTACTCTTGATTTCAGCTCAGGTCTTGATCTCAACGGTTCATGGGTTCGAGCCCCACATCGGATTCTGTGCTGACAGTGTGGAGCCTGCTTGGGAGTCTGTCTGTCTGTCTCTCTCTCTCTCTCTCTCTGCCCCTCCCCTACTCCTGCATGCTCTCTCTCAAAATAAATAAACATTAAAAATGAGGAAAAAAAAAGAATTGGTCTCTGATCTGGTGGTGTTCATAGTTTATGGAGGAGACACATAACCACAAAAGAATGTTACATATAGTGTGGATATTGATACAACAGAGACACATGGCAAACACAGGATAAAGCAATAACAGCTGCCCTCTTAAAGATGTTGATTACCTTCAGCCATTGTAGAGATACACAGTAAATCCCAAAATGTAATAAAAGTAGAAACTTCATCAGTGACAAAGCAATTCTGTATATTTTCAAAGCATCTTAAAGTATATGTATCGCATTGGCAAACTTACAGGTCTTAGGGGAATAAAAACAGGTGTTGCTCCAGCCATTCTCACCATGGGCTCATAGCAGTCATAGAAAGGTACTATTACTATGACCTAAAATAAAAACCAAATAAGAATGTGACATATCAATCATTCATTCATTTAAAATACATTGTGTACCTCCTATGTGTGAGGTGCTGTCCTACATGCTGAAATGCAGCAATGAAAGAACTGGCCTTCCTTGCCTTCATGCCTGCCTCTTCGTGGGAGAGGACATGGAAGAGACGTTAGAGACAGATGTGTCCAGGGAGTTCTGGCTCTCTTAATGAGATCCACAGAAGGGCTTACAGTGGGGATTCTTGAAATTATATGCAAAACTTTACATGTGCCTAGGTAGATTTTTCTGGGGAAAGAGGCCATAATTCCCATCACATCCTCCAAAGAATGTTCCAGCCAAAAACATGAAGAATTTCTTTAAATTTTAGATGACAAACAAACAAAAAAATCAGAGAGGGGCAGAAGCAAAAGACTCTGAGGAAAGATAACAGCAATGCTCTCCATTATGGAGAACTAACTTATAAGTATTATCCTGAGAATAAAGATGTTTCTCTTTGGTCAAAAGCACTCCAAAACAAACAGTGGACGCAGGGAGACTAGTTAAGATGCTACTGTTATTGTCTGATACCCTCAGTTTCCCTCTGGTGACTTATACCTAGCTAGATTCAGTCTTTTTTCCCAATCTCTTGAGATATATTCCTTGTTCCTTTGCCCCTACATGCTCTCTCTCAGTCACCCGTGGGCTGGCTTTTAGGTCAGTGGGCCAATCCAACCAGTCCCTTTGGTATTCCACCCAGAGTCCACCAGCTTGGATCTAAGTAAGCATCCCTGATTTTTTACTTTTCTGTAAGGAAAGTCTGAACACATAATTTATATCTTTCATGTATATTCAATTTTTATTATCTTTTTAAACCTAACAATATTACATGAAAACTTCATATTATTACAGTTTTAATGTTTATTATCTTTTAAGGAATTTTTTTTGATGTTTATTTATTTTTGAGAGAGATAGAGGCAGTGCGAGAGGGGAAGGGCCAGGGCCGGAGGGAGAGGGAGACACAGAATCTGAAGCAGGCTCCAGGGTCTGAGCTGTCAGCACAGAGCCTGATGTGGGGCTTGAACTCAGGGACCAGGAGATCATGACCTGAGCCGAAGTTGGACACTTAACTGACTGAGCCACCCAGGCGCCAACCCCCACCCCCCGCTGTTTGGTTTTTTCTTTTTAATATTTATTATCTTAATGGCTATTTGGAAGTCTACTGAATTCTAAAATAAGTTTTAATCATTTGCTTATATACATAACAATGCTATATTTATTTGTGAGTATGTGTAGTTTCTCTATTTTTAAAAATGTTTATTTATTTTGAGAGAGAGAGAGAGAAAAAGTGCAGAGAGAGGCAGAGAGAGGGAGAGAGAGAATCCCAAGCAGGCTCCACACTCAGTGCAATGTGGGGCTCAATCCCACAACCGTGAGACCACGACCTGCACCAAAATCAAAAGTCAGATGCTTAATTGACAGAGCCACTCAGGTGCCTCTGTAGTTTCTCTATTTTTAAACAGTTGAATAAATTCACATGATTGTTATTTTGCTAGATTAAAGAGTATAAACATTTTTAGGGCACATTATACATACATACAGTCAAATTGCTTTAGGAAATTGGATTAACTATAATTTCCTAAGTCAACACTAAGTTGTCTCACTTAACTTTTGTTGGCTAAGTTAGTGATATCTAACTGTTGCTCCAAATTTTTTTTTAATGTTTATTTATTTTTGAGAAAGAGACAGAGACAGAGCGTGAATGGGGGGAGGGGAAAAGAGAGAGGGAGACACAGAATTCAAAGCAGGCTCCAGGCTCTGAGCTGTCAGCACAGAGCTTGATGTGGGGCTCGAACCCACAAACTGTGAGACAATGACCTGAGCCGAAGTCGGACGCTTAACCAACTGAACCACCCAGGCACACCACTAACTCTTGTTCTACATTTGCACATTTAATGTGTATTTCATATGATGTGAAGTAACTCTTCAAGGCCTTTCTCACTAAAGTCATATAAGGCTGTTACATTCTAAAGCCCCTTCATTTCTACTAGTCATTCAACTCACATTGAGTACCTACTATAAAATCTGCTATGTTAGGTGTTAGGTAATGGGAAGGACAAAGAAATGAACTTTGTTCGTTCCCTCTGGGAATGGATCTTTCCCTCAAGGGAACTGTAAGCTCTTAATTAGTCTGTGAAATTCTCAGGGACCAAGATGACCTATCTTTGAACCCTAGTGAGAAACCTAGTACCTGATTTGAAGTGAGATATAAAAGAAAACTGGGAGGAAGCGAGGTAAAATTGAAAGAATATACTTGATATTCTTTGCTGTAATTTCTTTATTTTTATGATGGGAATAATTCCCCTCACTTTCTGAAGAGTATTTATTGAGCACTCAGTATTTTAGGGACTGGTAATATAGCAATAAACTTTCTACTGTGAGAGACCATAAACAAGAAAAAAACAGAAGTAAATTAGATAATTTCAGATAATAACAAATACTATAAAGAAAATAAAACAGGTCAATGTGACAGAAAGTGACACGTGTGTGATTTCAAAATATCAGATACAGTGATCAGGGAAGAAAGAATAAAGAAGGTCAAGGGCTGAGCCTCTGGGATGCAAAAAGAGGAAGCAACAAAGGATTAACAACATCAAAGAATGAGATAAAACTTTCAACTATTTTACAGGATTAAAGGAGATTATGTATATGAAAGTGTAACTGCACTTCCTTAAGATGTTTCCTTAAGTAGCTTATTGTCTGGCATAGTAGAGAGAATTAGAGATGTAAAAGAGGAACATAATACAATGTAGTAGCAGTATCTTGTATGTAAGAGGTACAGAGAGTGCCATGAGAGTTCAAAGAAAGGAATTAACAACATAGATCATGGTAAATATTCAGCAGTGCCTCTCTGGAGTTTCCCAGGCCTACATTAGCAGAGTCAATCACTTCTTTCTGTCACTACTGTAACATACACACACATTCCTATTCACCTGCTTGCGAGTCTATCTCCTCTACTAGATGGGGAACTCCTTCCACACAGAAACTGTCTTTTAATTTTTTTTTTTAACGTTTATTTATTTTTGAGACAGAGAGAGACAGAGCATGAACGGGTAAGGGTCAGAGAGAGGGAGACACAGAATCTGAAACAAGCTCCAGGCTCTGAGCTGTCTGCACAGAGCCCGACGCGACGCTCGAACTCACGGACCGCGAAATCATGACCTGAGCCGAAGTCGGCCGCTTAACCGACTGAGCCACCCAGGCGCCCCAGAAACTGTCTTTTAAAAATCTCCCACAGTGCCTATTATGGGAGATCCTCAGTGATTTCTGAATGAATGAATGAAAGAGGTCAGGAAATACTGAAGCAGGGGTATTGGAATGATAATAGGGAAAGAGTCCCAGTACTAAAGCAGAAATCACACAACCTTCTTGTTACACATCCCTCACATGCTGCTGCTAACAGTGCCGGGCACAAAAACACACTGACCAAATACTGGCTGACTGAGTTCAGATAAGGGTAATTTTAGTAGTGCAAACTAAAGATTCATTTTCCCCATCATGGTTGGCCCCTTCCACTTACCCTTCTCTAGATAGGCTATAGAAATAAGAATGAGTCACATGCAGCAAAACAGATGAATCTCACAGACATAATGATAAATGAGAGAAGCCAATTCAAGAACATACTGTGTGATTCCATTTATATTACATTAAAGAGCAGGTAAAATGAGCCTATGGTGATAGAAGACAGAAGAGTGGTTACCTCTGGGAGAATATTAACTAGGAAGAGGCATAAGGGAGCCTTCTGGGTGCTGGGAATGTATTATATCTTCATCTGGCTGGGGTTACATGGATATATGTATATATGTAAATATATACACAGGTAAAAAATTTATCAAGCTGTACACTTAAGATCTGTGAATTTTACTCATATGCATTACACTTCAAAAATAATTAAAAATAGTGTAAAATAAGTAACAGATTCAAAGGCAATACAAATGATAATAATGATTGCTATGGGTAAGATGATAATCTTAATATACTTACTTCATCTCCCTCATCAATTAATCCTTGAATGGTATTAAAAAGAGATCCATATGCTCCTACTGTCACAAGGATTTCTTTATTTGGATTGATTTGCTTTTGATAAATTTTTTCATATAAGCAGGATAGAGCTTTCACAAGCGATGGATGACCCTGTTGAATAAAAAAGAAAAAAACCTTGAATTTGATTATGGGATCTACTTCTTGGAAGCAATCTGGATTTAAAATGAAAGAATTTTTAAAATTTGGGTTTTTTGTTTATAATTATCCAAATAAAATTTTTATTTTTTTGATGAAAATAAAAAACATTTTTTCCCTACTCACAGACAGTTCCTACACGAATGGTCATGAAAACTTGCTAATTACTAAAAAATCCCCATTAAATGATTGATTTGGAATTCAAAATTCCAACATGTTTGCTTTGATAAAAATTGACATCAGTACCAAATATACCTTTGACAGTACATTTTGGACAGCCATGAAATCATATTGAACTACTTTATTTTTGATAGTAGTTAAATTATACTGAATAGAGTTGGACTTTTTTGCAATTAAAATTAAAAAGCCTGCATTGACGGTATATACCCTGAATCTGTTCTTCCAGGTTACCAAAGAGTAAGTTATTATGCCAATCAATGGATGACAGAATGAGGGCAAACACACATTCCCCAAAGAAACACCCATTAGTGCTGACGTGAGAGCTAATGTTAGGAGGAAGCAGGACATTCTTCATGACAGCCAAGAGGGGAGGAGTCATCTAAGAGAACAACCTTCACCAGAGGAACGAAGGGACTATAAATGCACAAAGTCTGAGACATGCGGGGAGTCTTAACTCCTTGATTAGTGCTTCCTCAATTCTTTCCTTCTATGTTCCCTGTTCTTCCCTCCTTCTCTTTTATTTCCCTTCCCATCCCCCTTCTTTGTCTATCTGGTATCAAAGTCAATATTACTTATTTTTTCTTGTGTAGCATGTACCTCTTGTTTTTGCTTTTGGAGAATGACCTTGATTTTCTGTCAGTTCCAAATAAGAGTCTAAGTGCAGGGCAAGTGCCCTTGTTTGCAAAGCACTTAGAGCTCTGAATAAACTGGTCAGGACACAGGACAAGATGGAGGTTGGCAGGATATACCCCATGTTTATGAAGTAAGTTATCCATCCCAGTTCATGTGAAAAGGAGGCTCTTTTTTCAAAGATACTTTTATTTGTCACCTTTGTCAGAATGTTAGCTAGTATGTCACAGACCCCCACACAGTTAAAACCAATAAAAACAAAGCTATAGCACATTTCTCATATTTTGAGATGAGAGATATTACAATATGAGAGAAATTAAGTATAATTAATAATAGGGGAGGTGATAGAACAAAGCCACTAAACTAAAAAATAATAGCAAGAGAAAAGACTACTTAAATTCAAGCTCAAAAAAATATACATGATTTGTGGAAAGAGCAGGAAATTGTCACTACTTCCAGAAATCCAAAATTCCCTTTGAATTTCATTTTAATGACAGGTCTAACAAACTCTAGCAAAGGGTGATCTGAAAGCAACTATAAACACTACACATCTTACCTCAGATTTATAAGGGTCTGTGTCTTAAAGAAATTTTTACTTATAAAAATAAAGTATGCTTCATATAATATTTAAAACTAGGCAGAGACGTGTAAAAAAAAAAAAAATTATGTTCTCTCCTCAACAACCTTCCATCTCATCTCCCTGAGGTGACCAATGTCGTCCATGGCCTGGTGACAGTGCAACACCATTCCCTGTGCTTATACTAACATACAAACACATATACATACATACTCACATATATTTATAAAACCTGAAAAATATTTAAAGAATGGGCATGGTTATGATCTAATAAAACTTTATTTATACAAAATCAGGAGTGAGTCAGATATGGATCAAGGCCATAGGCTGCCAAACTCTACTATGGATCAGCTTAGAGAGAACTGACAACAATATTCTGTCTCCCAGTCTGTTGGATATCACATTATGACTCCATTTATATAGGTCTTCTTTAATGTCTCTCAGCAATGTTTTGTAGTTTTCAGCACACAGATCTTGTGTATATTTTAAAACATCAGTTCAAATATTTAATGCTTTGGGATGCTATTATAAATGATATTTCAAAAAATCTTAACCAGCTGCTCATTTTTAGTATACAGAAATACAATTGATTTTTATCTATTGGCCTTACACCCTGAAACCTTGCTCAATTCACTTACTACATTGTGGCACTTTTTTTGTAGAATCTAGGAAACTTTGGATATCCTAAGTATTTCATCACAGAAGGATAGGGATTGATAGACAGGTAAAGAGGAAGAAAGTAACTAATTGGAAAAAGAGGTTATTAATTAAGAGGCCAGTGCTGATGGCCTAATAACTGCATGTGTTAACGGCAGAGAAAATATGTGCATTGAGAGAATACTCTGCAAATTGGTATAGTCACTGTGGAAGACAGCATAGAGGTTCCTCAAAAAATTAAAAATAGAATTGTAAATGCAAATCAAAACCGCAATGAAATATCACCTTATAGCTGTCAGAATGGCAAAAATAAAAAACTCAAGAAACAACAAGTGTTGGCAAGGAGGTGAAGAAAGGAAGTTCTAGCACTAGCGGTGTGAATGCCAATTGGTACAGCCACCGTGGAACAGTACAGAGCTTCCTCAGAAAATTAAACAGAGTTACCATAGGATCCAGTAATTCCACTGGATACTCACCCAATAAATTTGAAAACACTAATTTGAAAAGATATATGCACCCCTATATTAATAGCAGCGCTACTTACAATAGCCAAACTATGGAAGCAGCCCAAGTGTCCATCAATAGAATGAATGGAAAAGAAGAGTTGGTATAAATATATACAATGGAATATTACTCAGCCATAACAAAGAATGAAATCTTGCTATTTGCAACAACATGGATGGAGCTAGAGTATAATGCTAAACAAAAGAAGACAGCTAGAGAAAGACAAATACCTTATGATTGCACTAAGATGTGGAATTTAAGAAACAAAACAAACAAAGGGAAAAAAAGAGAGAGGGACAGAGACAAACCAAAAACCAGACTCTTAACTATAGAGAACAAACTAATCTGTTAGCAGAGGGGAGATGAGTAGGAGGACGAGTGAATAGGTTACAGAGACTAAAAGTACATGTACCATGATGAGCACTGAGTAATGTACAGAATTGCTGAATCACTATACTGTATACCTGAAACTAACATAACACTGAATGTTAACTCCACTGCAATTAAGAAAAAAAAACTGGAGGAAAAAAGAGAATATTCTCTCTTCCTTGTTGCCATTAGACCCTATGCTGGAACAATGGTAAAGGACTATGGAGGCGTTAGAAGTTGGGGATGGCTCCTTCTAGGAGATCAGGGCAAGGATGGGGGTTTCTCTGATTATCTGTTTGGGACAGTTGGCCCCAGAAAGCCAATTACAGAGAAGTGATAGAAGTTCACTTCACATTTCACACACAATACAACATAAAATACAAGTTCATGTCACACATGGTCTTAATATACTTACAAAGCCTCGTGTATACTGGTTCAGGCTATCGATTGCTGCAATCTTTGATAATTCTTCCTTTACATATATAGGAGGGGATATATCTGGAAGGCCTTGGCCAAGATTCACAACAGAGGGGTCTGCGGCCAACTTGGTAAATTCAATCCTAAAATTAAAAAATACTAATAAGTACCATAATTACAAAGTTAGATTTTTATGCCTCATAATCTTTTTACTTTTTATAAAATGTTATTTATTTACTTTGAGAGAGAGAGACAGCATGAGTGGAGAAGGAGGAAAGGAAGAGGGAGATAGAAAATCCAAAGCAGGCTCAGCACTGTCAGCACAGAGCCCGACACGTGGCTCAAACTCATGAAACTATGAGATCATGACCTGAGCTGAAACCCAGTGTTGGATGCTTAACCGAATGAGCCACCCAGGCATCCCTTATACCTCACAATCTTAACATTAAAACTGAAAAACTAAGACCTACTTTAGTCTTACAAAAAAAAAAAAAAAAAAAAATGAGTTCCCCCCAAAATTTTACCACCTACAAAATGACTTTACCTAATAAGATGATAGCTGAATTAATTAACTTAAAAATTTCTTACAAATCTCAATTCCATGACACCGACAGTTCCATCATCTATTTTTTTTCCTCAACCACACCAGCGGCTGCTAGCTAATGGACTACAAATTAAGTGCCATGTGGGCATCATCCAAATTTGTCCTTTTCTCTATTTGCAGGCTTAACACATGTGCTAAATGAATAAATCAGTGTATGGATCCTTAACTTCCTTACAATTCCACTTAATGAATAAATTAAAATAAGTGCTTTTATTTGTAGACTGTAGATAAGGCTAAAAATTCCCAATATAGGTGTGTATATAAAATGTATAGGAAAAAAAACTTCACCAAATTATTATTGTTTACTCTGAGGTACTCACCACACATTACTATCAAGGCCTTCAATTCGTTTTGCACTGGTGATTTTCAAAGACATTTTCTGAAAGATATAAATATTGAAAGTTTTTAAATTTCTTTAATAAAAATTCAAGGGGCGCCTGGGTGGTTCAGTCGGTTGAGCATCCGATTTCAGCTCCAGTCATGATCTCATGGTTCCTGAGTTCGAGCTCCACAATGGGCTCTCTGCTATCATCGCAGAGTCTGCTTGGGATCCTCTGTCTCCCTCTCTTTCTCTTTCCCACCTGCGCATGCTCTCTCTCTCTCTCTCTCAAAAATAAGTAAAACATTTAAAATGTTTTCAAAAAGTCAGAAAATCATGGGTAACTACCTTTTTCCTATTGTCACCACAGAAAAAGCAGTGCCACAATGACAAATGCTATGTGTAGCATTTGTCAATACAAAATTCTGAAGAGGAAGTCCTCTCCCACCAACTGCCCCAAGGAATGCTTTTTCTAAGGAACCATAGATGTTTATCTTCTCACATAAGAACAAAAATATCATCCTAGCCTAAAAAACATAAACTAATATGAAGGCCTGAAATGTACTGAAGAGAACAATAATGATACTAAAAAAAAAAAGTCAGTTTAAAAAAATACCTTGAGTCATTCTCTGAAGATCATTTTAGGTAAGATGTATGAACAGCTCCACAAGTAAGTTCCTTGTATTGCACACAAGAAGCACTCAACAAATGGTTTTAAAACTCAATACAGAGCTCCAAATAGTAATAGCTCACATCATTTTTTTTTAATTTTATCTTCTATTTTTTAAAATTTACATCCAAATTAGTTAGCATATAGTAAAAAATGATTTCAGGAGTAGATTCCTTAATGCCCCTTACCCATTTAGCCCACCACCCGCCCCCGCCACACACAACCCCTCCAGTAACCCTCAGTTTGTTCTCCATATTTGTAAGTCTCTTCTATTTTGTCCCCCTCCCTGTTTTTATATTATTTTTGTTTCCCTTCCCTTATGTTCATCTGTTTTGTTTCTTAAAGTGCTCATATGAGTGAAATCATATGATTTTTGTCTTTCTCTGACTAATTTCACTTAGCATAATACTCTCCAGTTCCATCCACGTAGTTGCAAATGGCAAGATTTCATTCTTTTTGATTGCCGAGTAATACTCAATTGTGTGTGTGTGTGTGTGTGTGTGTGTGTGTACACACACACACACACACACACACACCACATTTTCTTTATCCATTCATCCATCGATGGACATTTGGGCTCTTTCCATACTTTGGCTATTGTTGATAGTCACATTACTTTTTTTTAAATTTTTTTACGTTTATCTATTTTTGAGAGTGAGAGAGACAGAGCATGAATGGGAGAGGGGCAGAGAGAGAAGGAGACACAGAATCTGATGCAGGCTCCAGGCTTTGAGCTGTCAGCATAGAGCCTGATGCAGGGCTCCAACTCCCAGACTGCGAGATCACGACCTGAGCCAAAGTCAGCCGCCTAACTGACTGAGCCACCCAGGTGCCCCAATAGTTCACATTATTGAGTACTGAGTACATACCAGGTACTGTTCTAAGTGTTTTACATAATTAACTCATTTACAATTCACAACAACTCTATGTGGTAGTTCTCTTATCAGCCATCATTTACATTGGAGTAAAGTGAGGTACAGAGGATAAAGTTACGGAACTTTACTCATCTGCCCAAGTTTATAAAAGCTTGTGTAACATTTTAACCCACACAGATTCTTTTTTTTTTTTTAATTTATTTCACGTATTTGTTTTGAGAGAGACTGAGAGAGTGCAAGTGGGTAGAGGCAGAGAGAGAGGAGAAAATTCCAAGCAGACTCTGCACAGTCAGCACAGAGCCCGATGCGAGGCTTGAACTCATAAAACTGTGAGATCATGACCTGAGCTGAAATCAAGAGTTGGAGGCTTAACCCACTCAGTCACCCAGGCGCTCCAAAACCCAAACAGATTCAACTCAGGATTTGAACCCAGGCAGTTTGACTCCAGAGTACATACTCAGACCTATTTCTATATACTGTCTTTTATGTAAAAAGACCTTACAAAAAATAGTCCAAGAATGCTGCCTCCTAAGAAAAGTATATTATAAATTTAGATCAAGTCGGAGGCGCCTGGGTGGCTCAGTTGGTTAAGAGTCCAACTTCAGCTCAGGTCATGATTTCGCGGTTCGTGGGTTCAAGCCCCATGTTTGGTTCTGTGCTGACAGCATGAGGCCTGGAGCCTGCTTTAGATTTTGTCTCTCTCTCTCTCTCTCTCTCTGTCCCTCCCTCTCTCTCTCTCTCCCAAAAATAAACATTAAAAAAAATTTTTTTTTTTAATTTAGATCAAGTCTACTTACATCAAGCAAGCCAGGGATATGGTAGAAAAATATTAAAAGTTAAAATTGATGGTATAACATACAATTTCTTGGTTCTCTAGATTTTAAAATTAAGTTTATACTATATTCCCAAAGCACTGAATTAGCCTTGAATTCACTGTTAACAAGCTGCTGGGGGAAAAATAAAAATGATTGGCAGCATTTTTACAAAGATTTTCCTAATAGAATATTAAAGTAATTTTAATTCAATCTGGGAGGAAGATAATGATAACGGTTACTAAATAGACCATTGTGCATTCCAACAATGGAGCCCAGAAGAATATCTTTTTACTCTTCTATTTTTTAATCTTTGAAACTCCAGTGACGTAAATCACATGCAAATTCTCCAGAGGCTAATGCACCTTCCAGAATAGCTTTATGATTAAGTACCCACCTGAACATGATGCTATTCTAGAAACTACAATTATAAAACTAAAAAGTCCTGGCATGATAGACAGAAAAAGATTTTAACAACTGTCCTTAGAAACAACATTTCTAAGAAAATGTTTAAAACTTAATGATTCATTCAGCATGTGTCTACACACACAAAGGACAGATTCATATATTAAAAAAGTGAGCAGTCTGCAGCAGATAATTTAGACATAAAGTCCAATTTTCCTTATTTAGGTAACTGAAGGCAAATCACATTTCCAGATTTAATTTTAAAATTTGTGTTCAGAACAGCCTCTTCTCTCACCACCTCCCTGCTTCTGCTTTGTCCCACCCCTATACCCCAACCATTCTAATGGTATAGAAATAGTCATAGTATATAAATCAGTCATAGTATAGAAATTAGTAACTCTTGGATCTGATACATGACATAACTAGCAAAGCACAGATAGGATCAGTCATCATGGCTACTGAAAGACTTTGCAAATAGAAACAGATGTTTACAGGTGAAATAGGTCCCTATGGAAGAGGTTAAATGCAGGAAGGTAACATAAACATGAATAGTTCCTTTACATAATAATATATTCTACTTTCAAAAGTCCCCAAAGATTAAGGATAGACCTAAGTATACTATTTAGTAAATTAGTTAGTATATACTAGTTATTATATACTAGTTTACTTCTGTAGCTTCCATGTGATCATTCCTCTACCTTAATGGTCTTTCTACACCAATGTTCTCAACCTTTTTCGTCACTGCCCCCTTAAGAAGACCTTTTAGATGTTTCTTCTATTCATCTCCCCCACTGCCCCATAAATGAAGGAGTATGAATTTGTCAGTAAGGATTCAGTTTTACAAGGTCACAAGAAGTTGTAATAGTTATGGTTGATTTCACCTGCCAAATACCAGTTTTCTCCCCTTAAGGGCAATAATTCCTCCACTGAGAATGCATGTCCCATACTCAATTCAATCCCTGGTCCCCACCACCCTGCTTCTGCATTTGGCTAACTCATAATCCACTTGCCACTTTCAGTTCTCATGTTAGACTTCATTTCCTCCAGAGACTGTTTTCTGACTCCGCAAGTCAAGGTTATATGCTCTTTCTATGTACTCCTATTACATGGAGTATTTTCCAGCATTTACTACATAACACTGTAATTTTCCTCTTTATTTATGTACATCCTTCCTTAGACTATAATCTCTGAGGATTATTTCTAGCTTGTTTGCTGATATGTGTATTAATCAAGTTTCTGCAAAGAAAAAGAACCAATAGGATGTGCATATATACAGTGATTTATTTAAAGAGCTGGCTCATGTGACTTGTGGGGGTCAGCAAGTTTGAAATCTGCAGAGCAGTCCAGGAGACTGGAGACCCAAGAAGAGTTGATTTTACAGCTCAGAGTCTGAAAGCAGTCTGGCAGCAGAATTCCCTTTTCCTAGGGGAGTGTTAGTCTTTTTTTCTCCTAAGGCCTTCAACTGATTGGATCAGGCCCATTCACATTATATAGAGGACAATTTACTTAAAGTCCACTGATTTAAATGTTAATCTCACTTGATAAACACCTTCAGAGACATCCAGACTGATGTTTGAACAAACACCTGGGTTCCTTGACCTCGTCAAATTGATATAAAATTAACTATCACAGTGTCCAACACATAAAACTAGGCCTATCACATAGTAATTTTTCAACAAATATCTGATGAATGAAGAAAACCTCCACATTAGAAGTGAATTTACGGTATCAGCTTAAGTCAGGTATTTACTGTGTCAGTCAGCTTAAGTTAATGTATGCTTCAGTAACAAATGACCTCAAAGTCTTCGTGGCTTAAAATCATGAAGGTTTATTTCTTTTTCATACAACAGATCCACTCAATGTCAGCTGCTACTCTGCTCCATGTCACAGTCACTCTGAGACATAAGCTGGTGAAATAGTCTCTATTTGGAATACTGTCAGATTCATAGCAGAGGGAAACAAATTTTTAGTCTCTGCTTAAACTGCACACACCACTTCTCCTCACATTATATTGGCCAAAGCAATTTCATGGCTAAGCCTGATACCAACATAGCAGAAATGAAAGTCTGAACGTACAAGGATTGCCGTGGGTTGGACTGTGTCCCCTCCAAATTCATGTTGAGGCCCTACCACCCAGTACCTCAGAATGTGATCTTATTTGGAAATAAGTTCACTGCAGCCGTAATTGGTTAAATTAAGGTCACGGGTTGGTGGGGGGAGGGGAGGCGCTAATCCAATATGACAGTGGCCTTATAAAAAGGGTAAATTTAGAGACAGTCTGGTATACAGGGAGAATGCCACATGAAGATGAAAGAAGAGAGTCAGGGAATGCCAAAGATTGACAGCAAACCACCAGAAACTAGGGGAAAAGCATCAACAGACTCTTTCTGACATCATACAAAAGAAACCAACCCTGGTACACTTTGCTCTTGGAATTTAAGCCTACAGAACTGTGAGCTGATACAGTTTTGTTGCTTACGCCACTCAGTTTGTAGTATGGTTAAGGCAGCCTGAGGAAATTAAAACAGTGGTGAACATTTACAAGACACCCTATAGTGTCCAAAAACATCAGGATTCAGCAGAAGATGCAAATTCTCACTATATAAGAATTACTGTTCAGAGGAGATCCAGTCTTAGGAAATGAAAATAAAACTGATTTTTTATTGCGTCTCTCAACCCTGAAATACAGGCAGATCAACACTAAACCATCCTGCACACCTAGAAAACTGATTTGAGGATTAACACAACAATCTGCACAATCTAAACCACAGAACTTGGCAGGTACGCAGCATGGAGAGGAGAACTGGGGGAGAGAGAAGCTGTGGAGGGCAGGGAGCTGTTTTTCCTTGCAGAGAGAGGATGGAGATGGGGGAAGAGTACAAGAAAAGCACCCCCCCCCAAAAAAAAAGCAGCTGGAAAGAAAGTGGAAAAGTGGAAATAGCCGCAGAGACTGAACACAAAAGGGAGAAAGGAGAAAGAAGAGTGTTTAAATTCCATTAAGACTCTATAAACAGGGGGAGCGGAGTCTGAAACTTCACAACTCAATATCTGGAGGTGCTCTGGTGGAAAGGGAGAATCCCCAGGAGCAGAGAGCAAGGTTGGAGAGGTCCTCAGGCCACATGGGGAGAGGCGGTTCCCCTGCTAGTAGGACATCTGGTAGAGACTGTGCAGTCACCCCACAGGAAAAGGTCCCAGTGGACTCTGGAGAACAACCACATTCACTGGTGCTGGAACAAAGACGTTACAGGGGAAGCCTGGTGCCAGATGTGTGTTGTGATTTTCCATAAACCCTGAAATACTGCTGCTACACAATCGCGTGAACTTCTTCCAGGGCAGGCTGGCACCCAGACACAGGCTCTGGGCATTGGCAGCAGTGCAGTCTCCTGAACGTTTTGAGGGATGGCTGGCACTTGGCCATTGCTCAGTAAGACCCTCCCCCAGAAGATCTGAGTGAGTCAAAGCTGCAGTCCCATAGAAGTGAGGGGTTGGGAAACACAGCCCCATTTGAGATAAAACTCAGGAGGGAGGTGCTGCTTGGCAGCCTGACGGCTTTATCACGGGCAGTTTAGAAGTGGGGAGTGGACGGAAGCCAGAGACAAAGGAGGGTGCCGGTTGTGGAGAGCACAGAGTTCCAATACAAGAGATTGGGTAGCTGGGTGATGCCATTTTCACCCTTCCTGCGGATAAGCATACATGTCTACATGCGCCACAGCACTCCAGCCCAGTAAGCTAAGCAGGGCCATCAAGTGGAGAATGGACCTGTTACACTAAGCCCTGCCCAACTGGGCCAACAGTGCTCTTGACAAACACAAGTCTCTCTGCCTGCTTAGTTTGCAGACTATAAAGTACTTCATAGCTTGACTTCTCTGGGAAAACAGATATAATTTCAATCATACTGCATTCTGTTCGCTGGTTCTTTTACTCAATTTTTTCCTTTTTCTTTTCTTACTCTTGAATACAGAAAAGAGAAAAAAATCTACTTGTATTTTCCATTTATATTAAAAAATTTTTCTTTAAATTTTTTCTACATTTTTTACTTTTTTGTAAATTTTTTAAATTGTTTTACTTTTATCATTTCATTTTATTCTATTTTATTGTATTCATTTTTTCAAATTTCCAGAAGTTTTCCTTTTTTTCTCCTTATCTTTCCTTTTTTTCTCTAATCTATCAAGCTTCTTTCAACAACCACACCAAAACACACCTAGGATCTAGCAAACTTTATTTGATGTCTTTGAGTTGTTTTTAATTTTATTATTATTTTTTTACTTTATTAATTCCTTTTCTTCTCCAAAATGATGAAACAAAGGAATTCACCCCAAAAGAAAGAACAGGAAGAAATGAGAGCCAGGGACTTAATCAACACAGATACAAGCAAGATGTCTGAACCAGACTTTAGAATCATGATACTAAGAATACTAGCTGAGGTGGAAAATAGATTAGAATCCCTTTCTGCAGAGATAAAAGAAGTAAAAACTAGTCAGGATGAAATAAGAAATGCTACAACTGAGCTGCAATCTCGAGTGGATGCCATGGCGGCAAGGATGGATGAGGCAGAGTAGCAAATCAGCGATACAGAGGACAAACTTATGGAGAATAATGAAACAGATAAAAAGAAGGAGACTATGGCAAAAGAGTATGAAATAAAAATTGGAGAACTCAGTGACTCTTTAAAAAGAAATAAGAATCACAGGGTTCCCAGAAGATGAAGAGAGAGAAAAAGGGGTAGAAAATTTATGTGAGCACATCATAGCAGAAAACTTTCCTAACCAGGGGAAAGACAGTCATCAAAATCCAGTAAGTACAGAGGACTCCCATTAGATTCAACAAAAACCGACCATACCATAGTCAAATTCACAAAATACTCAGGCAAGGAAAGAATTATGAAAGCAGCAAGGGAAAAAAAGAAGTCCCTAACCTACAAGGGAAGACATATCAGGTTCACAGCAGACCTATCCAAAGAAACTTGGCAGGCCAGAAAGGAGTGGTAGGATATAGTCAATGTGCTGAATGGGAAGAATATGCAGCCAAGAATTCTCTATGCAGCAAGGCTGTCATTCAAAATAGAAGGAGAGATAAAAAGTTTCCGAGACAAACAAAAATCAAAGGAGTTTGTGACTAGTGAACCAGCCGTGCAAGAAATTTTAACTTCTCTCTGAGGAGAGAAAAGATGAGGGGGAAAAAAAAAAAAAAGACCAAAAGCAACAAAGACTAGAAAGCACCAGAGAACATTACCAGAAACTCCAACTCTATAGGTGACAGAAAGGCAATAAATCATATCTTTCAGTACTCACTCTAAATGTCAATGGTCTAAACGCTCCAATCAACAGACAGAATATAACAGAACGGATAAGAAAACAAGAGTTTTACAAGAGACCCATATTAAGCCTAAAGACACCTTCAGATTGAAAATAAGGGGATGGAGAACCATCTATCATGCTAATAGTCGCCAAAAGAAAGCCGTGGTAACCATACTTATATCAGACAATCTAGATTTTAAGATAAAGATTGTAACAAGAGGTGAAGAATTGTATTATATCATAATCAAGAAGCCTCAACAAATGTAAACATTTATGCCCCCAACGTGCAAGCACCCAAATATATAAACCAATTAATCACAAACATTGTGTCAAAGAAACTCATTGACAATAACATCATAATAGTAGGGGACTTCAACACTCCACTTACAGCAAAGGAGATCATCTAAACAGAAAATCAACAAGGAAACAAGGGCTTTGAATGACACACTGGGCCAGATGGACTTAACAGATATATCCAGAACATTTCATCCAAAAGCCGAAGTATATGCATTCTTCTTGAGTGCACATGGAACTCCAGAATAGATCACAGAATAGATCACAAACTGGAACACAAATCAGCCCTCAAGTACAAAAAGATTGAGATCATACCATGCATATTTCAGACCACAACGTTATGAAACTCAAAATCAACCATAAGAAAAAATTTGGAAAGATAACAAATACTTGGAGTATAGGTGGGGTGCCTGGGTGGCTCAGTTGGTTGGACGACCGACTTCAGCTCAGGTCATGATCTCACAGTTTGTGGGCTCGAGCCCCGTGTCAAGCTCTGTGCTGACAGCTCAGAGCCTGGAGCCTACTTCAGATTCTGTGTCTGCCCCTCTGCCTACCCCTCCCCTGCTTACACTCTGTGTCTGTCTTCCAATAATAAATAAACATTAAAAAAAATTTTTTTTGAAAGAATGAATAGGCTAACCAAGACATTAAAGAGGAAATTAAAAAGCACATGGAAGCCATGGAAATGGTAATACCACAGCCTAAAACCTCTGGGATGCAGCAAAGGTGGTCATAAGAGGGAAGTATATAGCAATTCAGACCTTCCTATAGAAGGAAGAAAGGTCTGTTACACAACCTAACCTCACAGCTCAAAGACCTGGAAAAAGAACAGCAAATAAAACCGAAAACCAGCTGAAAGCAGGAAATAATAAAGATTAGAGCAGAAACCAATGCTATCAAAACCAAAAAAACAGTAGAACAGATCAATGAAACCAGAAGCTGGTTCCTTGAAAGAATTACTAAAACTGTGGGGCGGGGGGGGGGGCACCTGGGTGGCTCAGTTGGTTGAGCGTTCAACTTCAGCTCAAGTCATGATCTCACGGTTCATGGGTTCGAGCCCCGCATCGGGCTCTGTGCTGACAGCTCAGAGCCTGGAGCCTGCTTCAGATTCTGTGTGTGTGTCTCTCTCTCTCTGCCCCTCCCCCACTCACACTGTTTCTGTCTCTCTCTCAAAAATAAATAAATTTAAAAAAAAGAAAAGAATTAACAAAATTGATAAGCCCCTAGCCAGTTTGAGCAAAAAGAAAAAGGACCCAAATAAATAAAATCAAGAATGAAAGAGCAGAGATCACAACCAAACACTGCAGAAATACAAACAGTAACAAGAGAATCTTATGAGCAATTATATGCCAATAAAATGGGCAATTTGGAAGAAGTGGACAAATTCCTAGAAACATATAAACTACCAAAACGGAAACAGGAAGAAATAGAAAATTTGAACAGACCCATAACCAGTAAAGAAATTGAAGTAGTAATCAAAAATCTCCCAAAAAAACAAGAGTCCAGGGCCAGAGAGCTTTCCAGGGGGAATTCTACCAAACATTTAAAGAAGAGTTAACACCTATTCTCTTGAAACCATTCCAAAATATAGAAATGGAAGGAAAACTTCCAAACTCTTTCTATGAAGCCAGCATCACCTTGATTCCAAAACCAGACAAAGACCCCACTAAAACTACAGACCAATTTCTTTGATGAACATGGATGCAAAAATCCTCAACAAGATACTAGCCAACCAGATCCAACAATACATTAAAAAAATTATTCACCACGACCAAGTGGGATTTATACCTGGGATGCAGGGCAGGTTCAATATCAGCAAAATAATCAATGTGACACATCACATCAATAAAAGAAAGGACAAGAACCACATGACCCTCTCAATAGATGCAGAGAAAGCATTTGACAAAATACAGCATCCTTTCTTGATAAAAACCCTCAAGAAAATAGAGACAGAAGGATCATACCTCAAGATCATAAAAGCCATATATGAAAGACCCACTGCCAATATCATCCTCAATGGGGGAAACAGAGCTTTCTCCCTAAGGTCACGAACACAACAGGGATGTCCACTCTTGCCACTGTTAACATAGCATTGGAAGTTTTAGCCTTAGCAATCAGACAACACAAAGGAATAAAAGGCATCCAAATCGGCAAGGAGGAAGTCAAACTTTCACTTTTTGCAGATGACATGATACTCTACATGGAAAACCCAAAAGATTCCACCAAAAAACTGCTAGAACTGATCCATGAGTTCAGCAAAGTCACAGGATATAAAATAAATGCACAGAAATCAGTTGCATTCCTATACACAAACAATGAAGCAACAGAAAGAGAAATCAAGGAATTGATCCCATTTACAACTGCACACACAAAAAAAACAATAAAATACCTAGGAATAAACCTAACCAAAGAGGGAAAAATCTATACACTGAAAACTACAGAAGCTTATGAAAAAACAGAAGACACAAAAAAATGGAAATATATTCCATGCTTCTGAATCAGAAGAACAAACATTGTTAAAATGTCAATACTACCCAAAGCAATCTACATATTCAATGCAATCCCTATCAAAATAACAACAGCATTCTTCACAGAGCTAGAACAGACAATCCTAAAATTTGTATGGGACCATAAAATAGCCGAATAGCCAAAGTAATCTTGAAAGAGAAAACTGAAGCTGGAGGCATCTCAATCCCGGACTTCAAGACGTACTACAAAGCTGTAATCAAGACAATATGATACTGGCACAAGAACAGACACTCATATCAATGGAACAGAATAGAGAACCCAGAAATGGACCCCCAAGTGTACGGCCAACTAATCTTCGACAAAGCAGGAAAGAATATCTAATGGAATAAAGACAGTCTCTTTAGCAAATGGTGCTGGGAAAAGTGGACAGTGACATGCAAAAAAAAAAAAAAACAACAAAAAAACAAAGAACCTGGATCACTTTCTTACACCATACACAAAATTCAACTCAGAATGTATGAAAGACCTAAATGTAAGACAGGAAGCCATCAAAATCTTCAAGGAGAAAGCAGGCAAAAACCTCTTTGACCTCGGCTGCAACAACTTCTTACTCAACAGATCTCCAGAGCCAAGGGAAACAAAAGCAAAAATGAAACTATTGGGACCTCATCAAGATAAAAAGCTTCTGCACAAGGAAAGAAACAATCGGCAAAACTAAAAGGCAACCGATGGAATGGGAGAAGATATTTGCAAATGACATATCAGATAAAGGGTTAGTATCTAAAATCTGTGAGGAACTTATCAAACTCAACACCCAAAAAACAAATAATCCAGTGGACAAATGGGCAAAAGACACGAATAGACACTTCTCCAAGGAAGACATCTAGATGGCTAACCGACACATGAAAAATGCTCAACATCACTCATCCTCAGGGAAATACAAATCAAAACCACAATGAGATACCAACTCACACATGTCAGAATGGCTAACATTAACAACTCAGGAACCAATGGATGTTGCCAGGATGCAGATAAAGAAGAACCCTTTTACACTACTGGTGGGAATCAAACTGGTGCAGCCACTCTTGAAAACAGTATAGAGGTTCCTCAAATAAAAAACAGAACCACCCTACAATCCAGCAATCGCACTACTAGTAATTTATCCAGGGGATATAGGTATGCTGTTTTGAAGGGGCACGTGCACCCCAATGTTTATAGCAGCACTATCGACAATAGCCAATGTATGGAAAGAACCCAAGTGTCCATCGATGAATGAATGGATAAAGAAGATGTGATATATATATATAATGGAGTATTACTCGGCAATCAAAAAGGCAATCCATTTGCAACTCTGTGGATGGAACTGGAGGATATTATATTAAGCGAAATTACTCAGAAAAAGACAAATATCATGACTTCACTTAGATGAGGAATTTAAGGTATAAAACATATGAACATAAGGGAAGGGAAGCAAAAATAATATAAAACAGGAGAGGGCCAAAACATAAGACTCTTAAATATAGAGAACAAACAGCATTGCTGGAGAGGTTATGGGAGGGGGGATGGCATAAATGAGTAAGGGGCATTAAGGAATCTACTCCTGAAATCATTGTTGCACTATATGCTAACTAACTTGGATGTAGTAAATTAAACAATAAATAAATTTTTTAAAATGTGAAGAAAACTGGATTCCTATGGGGAATTGCCTTACATGTATGTTGGGAAATCTGCAAGGCTTGCATAATTTCTGAGCCAGCTAACTCCATGAGGTGGTTTCTGCTCCCAGGTAGATTAATTCCTGGCATACATATATTATACTGTTATATTATAAACACAAAACTGCTAGTGAGTAGTAGTAATAGTAGTAGTAATAGTAGCATCTGCTTCTTTGATTTCTTTTTTTTTTTTTTAAATCAACTTGTGGCTGAAAAGTGCAGTTCTAAAGAATCACCACTAGGTGCCACTCTTGGCAGAAATGAGAAAAAGGCCTATTGCTATCGTCTTTAAAATGTTTATTGCAATGGTGTTGGAACAAGGAAACTTTGGAAAGAAAAGAAAATATTACCCATTATCCTAAGACTCTAGAATACTAAAGTTTCAACTGCATATATTGTGAAGACTCTGTCTGTAAGACATGCTGCATATAGGTGGGATAGAATAGGTGTAGAAAAAGTTTCCCCGAAAGGTGGGTTGAAGCTGGGGAAGCTGAGGCTGTTAACATCTATGAAGCATGGACTGAGTCAAGTGTAACAAAGATAAAGAGTGCAAGAAAAGGTCAGAAACAGAAAAAAACAAAGCTAGTGGTTAGAGAGGTGAAGACAATAATCAGACATGAGAAGCAGACAGACCCTGTGCGTCAAGACCAGGCTGGAGAAGGAAGTAAACAAGCTTGTAGTGGGCACCCCCTTGATGTGGTGCCCAGCTGCTGGGCAGCCAAAACATCTATTATCTTTCAGATCTATGAATTCGGTATAGTTGCAATCACATGTGATTTTTAACATTTGCCTTGTCTTTTAGCAGAGTACCTTAAACATTTTACTAATTTTCTTAGTCATCGGGGCACCTGGGTAGCTCAGTTGGTTAAGCGTCTGACTTCGATTCAGGTCATGATCTCATGGTTCGTGAGTTTGAGCCCAGCGTCAGGCCCTGTGCTGACGACTTGAAGCCTGAAGCCTGCTTCACATTCTGTGTCTCCCTCTCTCTCTGTCCGTCCCCCACCCACACTCTGTCTCTCAAAAATACAATAAAACGTAAAAAAAAATTTTTTTTTAAGTTTTTCTTAGTCATCATAAAACTTTCACTTTTAATTAGCAGACATTATTTCAGGTTACTTATGGATACATAAGTATCCATACATTTTAGTCATTCATTGTTTGAGCATTTGTTATTTCCAGTGTGTTTCCACTGTGCATTTAATTATAGGGTTCCTGCTCTGTTTCCTTTAAAGTCTGATGTGGAAGGTGAATGCCCTATTGTAACATTGTAAAGTATTCATTACCACAAGAAAAAATGAAATGTCATCAATATTATAGTCATCTAGTTCCAGCTAAACTACCTAACCACACAACTTTTGATTACTTTTATAGAAAATATAAGGTATAAAATTTGATGTTCCAACAACCACCATGATGACACGTAGTATCGTTTCCCTTCATTCCTTAACACTTGCTTCCTAAGAGTAGAAGATCCATATTTTTTAAAAATATGGATCTATTTTAAAAAGAAAATGTGCATAACCGCATAATTTACTGTATAATAAACTGCATAATTTATTGACATTTTACCAGTTTGAATTTGCTAGAAATTTGAATGTTCCCTAACCTGACTAAAAAGAAACTTTGCTATATACTCTTTCCTAGCTTTAAGAGTGAGAAACAGACCAGTGCATAGATGCCTTTGAAGCTCCCAGGCTCTGTTAATCAGCTCTCTTGTTGCACAGAAACTCCATCTGAAACAGTTTTGGCAAAAAGGGGAATTTATTAGGGGGGCTCCTGGGTGGCGCATTCAGTTAAGTGTCTGACTTCAGCTCGGGCTGAGATCTCACGGTTCATGAGTTCAAGCCCAGTGTCAGGCTCTATGCTGACAGCCTGGAGCCTGCTTCAGATTCTGTGTCCCCATCTCTCTTGGCCCCTCCTCCACTGGCACTCTATCTTTCTATCTCTCTCAAGAATAAATAAACATTAATAAAAATAAAAATAAATAAAAAGAAAGCTCATGTCACCATGAGGAGAGAAGTGTACCCAGGCTCAAGGGTAAGTGAAGCCAGACACCTGTACCTCATCCACTTCATCTACATTTCTACCCAATCTCCCCCATTGCTGCTAACTGCAAGCTCATGTCTTCTTTACATTCTAACCACATTGGCTTTCGTTCATTCACACAACAAATATTTATTGAATACCTATTGTGTACAAGGCACTCTTTGGCTTGGGATATACCAGTAAGCAAAACAAACCAAGATTCCCTATTCCCACAGAGCCTTTCAATCTTTCCATATCTTAAACACACCCAGTTTGCTCCTATCTATCATATATTATTACCCTATATATTCACCTCTCCTTTTCGGAAGGAATGACTTTGAGATTGGCCATGTGATTTGCTCTGGTCAATGGAGTGCAAGTGGATGTGACATATACTATGTTCAAGAAGCTGTAAGTACTTTTGCATGGTTTTGGCTCAGCCTTAATTTCTTCTGTCCTTTACTATGAGAAGACCATGTCTCAGACAGGGGCTACTCCTTTAGCCTCAATCCTAGATTAAAAAGACAGAGTGGAGTTGCAAACTGGAGCAAAGCCAGTACTTATTTGTAGCCTGTATGTCTTATGGGTGAGAATGCAGTGTTTAGTGACCTAAGAAGGTAAGATTTGGTGGGTTTTGTTACTGTAGCAAAGTTGATGACATAAAAGCCTTTGTGGGGCGCCTGGGTGGCTCAGTTGGTTAAGTGTCCAACTCTTGGTTTCAGCTTAGGTCATGATCTCACAGTTTCTAAGTTTGGGCCCCACGGCGACAGCTCAGAGCCTACTTGGGATTCTTTCTCTCTCCCTCTTTCTCTGCCCTCTCCCACTTGCTCTCTCTCTCTCAAAAAAAAAAAAAACAAAAAACAAAACAAAACAAAAAAAACTTTGGGGGTGCCTGAGTGGCTCAGTTGGTTGGGCAACCGACTTCGGCTCAGGTCATGATCTCACGGTTTCTGAGTTCGAGCCCCTTGTGGGACTCTGTGTTGACAGCTCGGAGCCTGGAGCCTGCTTCGGATTCTGTCTCCCTCTCTCTCTGCCCCTCCCCTGCTCACGTTCTGTCTCTGTCTCTCAATAACAAATAAATGTTAAAAAAAATTTTTTTATTAAAAAAAAAAAACTTTGTAATTGCTGTGTGCTCTGCCTGGAATGCCCTTCTCTTAGATCTTCATGTGCCTGCCTCTTTATGTCACTCTATTCAATATGACTCCGCACCCCACCCCTCTTCACCCTGCTTGTTTCCTTGGGGTGAATGCTGGATAAGCAACGGCGCATAGCAAGGAAGCTGTGTGTGTGCGCCCGTGTAGTCAGACCTCATGGTGCCTTGGAGAAGACAAAAATGAGTTTTTTTCCTTACTATAGAAATAAATATTTGTGTGGTTAAATACACTCATGTACACAATACTGAAATATAACCTCAGAGAGGGCTTCCAAAACTATATGCCCTAATATTATTGCCTCTCTCCCATTAGCCCCACCAATAATTTTAGCTTATTTCTATTTTATTTTCTTATGACATTTACCACTACTTGAAATTATTACTCCTTAATTATCTATCTTGCTCACTAAAATGAAAACTTCAGATAATAAGGACTTGTGTTGTTCAGTGCTATATCTCTGGTATCTAAAATGGTTTTTGGCAGGTTGCATTCACAAGTATTTTCTGAACACAATGAAATCCTGCTTCTTTTTAACTATCCTTATTTTTAAATACCTCAATGACATCCTCCCTCTAACCCATCACCCATCACTACAGAGCTATAAAATAGATTAGGGGATGCTACCACTTTGCTCTAAAATCTTTATTGACTTTCCTCAAACTATGGAACAAAGTTCAAATTCAAACCTGGCATTCAAGGCCCTTAATTTATTTCCAGTCTTCTCTCCCACCATGCCATCCCCTCACATACAGTGAATCAACAGTATAAGACCACTTGCCATTCTCTAATTGCATTCACAGTGTTTCTGTTTCCCATGCTTTTATTTTTTTTAGTTAAAAAAATTTTTTTAATGTTTATTTATTTTTGAGAGAGAGAGAGACAGAGAGAGAGAGAAAGCATGAGCAAGTGGGGCAGGGACAGAGAGAGGAGAATCTGAAGCAGGCTCCAGGCTCTGAACTGCCAGCACAGAGCCCAACATGGGGCTTGAACCCAAGAACCATAAGATCATGACCTGAGCAGAAGTTGGCCGCTTAAGTGACTGAGCCACCCAGGCGTCCCTTTACTGTTCTTTCTTAAGATGCTATTCAAACCGAAAGCACCCCTTTGAGTTACTCATTACTGAGCTCTCCCGTTTGTATGTACAATGCACATGTTACATGTTAATTAAGTATGTTTCTTTTACTCTTGTTACTCTGTCTTTGTAAGTCTAATTTGCAGGGTCTCAGCCAGAAAACCTAGGAGGGTAGACAACAGAATTATTTTTCCCTCCCCCTAAATATTCAATGGGCTCACAAATCTTAAATAGTTGCCAGGTAAGCCACAGAAGGGGGAAAGAATTACAACATATATCTTACAAAAAACTATTTGGAATATATAAAGAACTTTTACAACTCAAGAGAAGGTAAACAAGATTTGACAGCCACTTTATAGAAAATATATGAATGGCCAGAAGCACATAAAAGATGCTCAATGTCATTAGTCATTGGGAAAATGCAAATTAAAACCATAATGAGGTGCTACTAAATACCCATGAGAATGGCTAAAAATGTTGATAGTGAGTGCTGGTAAGGATGTGGGGCAACCTGGAACTCACAGGAACCTGGTGGGCATGTAAAATGGTACAACCACTTTGGAAGCTACTTAGCAGTTACTTTAAAATTGAATGTAAATGTATAGTACAACCCAACCATTCCACTGTTAGGTGTTTACCTAAAAGAAATGAAAGCATATGTCTATACAATGGCTTATATACAGATGTTCACAACAGTTTTACTCACAATAGCAAAACCTGGAAACAATCTAAAAGCCCATTAACAGGTAAATGGATAAATAAATGATGGTATATCCATATAATGTGATACTAGTCAGTAATAAAAAGGAATGAACTACTGGGGCACTTTGGTGGCTCAGCCCGTTAGGCGTCCAACTTCAGCTCAGGTCACGATCTCGTGGTTTGTGAGTCTGAGCCCTGCATCAGGCTCTGTGCTGACAGCTCAGAGCCTGGAGCCTGCTTTGGATTCTGTGTCTCCCTCTCTCTGTACCCCTCCTCTCTCTTAAAAATAAACATTAAAAATTGTTTTTAAAAAAAGGAATGAACTAATGATACATCACAACATGAGTAAATTTAAAAATCATTATGCATGTGAAAAAAAAAGATGACATAGTACATACTATTATAATCCAATTAATACAAAATAATATTTTTTTACAAAGAAAACTAACGTATGGAGCCAGAGCCAATCAACAGTGAGGGATGAACTGCAAAGGAACAGGAGGAATCTTGACCACATTCTATATGTTGATTTTAGCAGTGGTTTTATGATACTTCTTCAAATCATCATAGACTTTTATAGCCTAAGTGGATACCATTAATTGTATTTTGATAAAGCTGATTTTAAAAAGCTGCCAGGGTAGTTTCTTATAAAACTAAAATTCTATACAATCCAGCAATCACTCTCATTGGTGTTTCACACAAAGCAGTTGAAGAATTATGTTCATAAAAAAATCCCGTGTGTGATGTTTGGCAATTTGTAATTGCCAAAACTTAGAAGCAACCAAGATACCATTCAGTAGGCAAATGGATAAACTGTGGTAGAACCAGATGACAGAATGTTATTCAGTGCTAAAAAGAAATGAGGCATCAGGCAAAGATGACAAGAGGGAACCTTAAGGGCAAAATCATGAAGACAGTAAAAAGATCAGTGTATGCCAGGGCTTGGGCAGAAGAAGGTATGAATAGGTAGAAAACAGGATTTTTAGGGCAGTGAAACTATTCTGCATAATACTATGAAGGTGCATTCCCTCATACCTTTGTCAAAATCCCCAGAATGTACAACAATATGAATGAACACTAATAAAAACTATGAACATTGGGTAATAATGATGCATCACTATGGGTTCATCAATTGTAATAAATGTACCACTGTGGTAGCGGATACTGATAATAGGGGAGGCTGTGCATGTGGGAGGGCAGGGGATAGATGGGAATTCTCTAGTTTCTGCTCAGTTTCGCTCTGAACATATAATACTCTAAAAAATAGTCTATTAATAAATGGAAAATAAGTTTTTTTAATTAAAAAAAAAAAAGCTTCCAGGGTATGCTGAAATGTCTTCTTTCTCCCTTTGGACAAAATACTTCTCAAGCAAGCAGATAATAACAGAATTATCTCATAGATTTTAGATGTTTTCCAAGGTATGATGATTTATATATTCCAACTCCCCCACCTCTGCAAAAACAAAACAAAACACAGACAAATCACACTCTTTTGCCACTAGATGGCATACAATGTTCCTGTTCCTGTAATGGTAGAAGAACAAAGTTAAAACTCAGAAGTGCAAATGTAGAGCAGGGATTGATGACTTAAGATATACAAGGAGAAAAACTAATTACATAAAAATCCAATTTATAACTCAAAGGCACATATATTTAACTGGAATTTTTAAGCAACATATACAGTTGTTTCAAATTATAATTACTTGTGTCTAATATGCTGTAGCTATTTGATATTTGTTGACTAAATAAGTGAGTGAAAGGGAAGGAATTTGGATCCCCTCTGAGAGATAATATGTAAGAGGAAAAATGTGTTCTTTAAGGGAGAACTATGCAGTGGCTACATGAACACACCCTTCCAGGGCTGAGTCCAGCAGAGCTAAAATTGGTCTTTGACATATTTTATACCTTTGTAGACTGAAGGTAACTGACAGGCAAAATGGTTCCAGAGTTTTGATTGACTTCCCTCCATCCAGTGGAAAAATGAGTTTTACCTTCATTTGCAATTCAATTCCTTTATCACATACAAATTTATGCTTTTTTACTTTCCTTTGAACTGGTCATAACTTGTTTGTTCTCTCATATGAATAAAATAAAAATCTTTAATACATATGCATCTTTACATTTGTATAAGTCACGATTCTGCCTTTTTTCTGAAAATTATCTTTTAACAATACCTATAGAAAAACAAGCTTATTGGAAATAAGAGTCTTCAAACCTGGGAGCTGGCAGAGTAGGTAAATACAGAATGGAAATACCAAAAAAAATGGACGCAGGTCAAGGAAAAAAAAAAAAAGCCTGATTTATTCTCTTTGAAAATTGGGTCCAAGCCAAGACTGAGTATAAGTGAGTTTATTGTCCCCACCTATATTCACAGGGGTGAAACCTCTGCCTGTCTGGACTATATAATCTCACCCCCCCCTCCCCCACAGTTTATTAGATTAGGAATCGACTGAGTCAGGCTAAACCAATCAGGACAACTCTTGTGAATTTGGATTTAAGACTGTACAACAGGTCTCAGGTTTCTACTGGGCACTAACACCAGGAAGATATGTGAAGCAGATTGGGGTCCCACCAATCTGTGTCCTGGAATATACGCCTACATGCCAATTAAAATTTCCAAACTTGTTTAACACAATGAACTTTCAAGCCAGGTAGATCTTACTTTGAAATTAAACATCAAAACTACTAGTAGGGGCACCTGGGTGGCTCAGTCGGTTGATTGTTTGACTCTTGATTTCTGCTCAGGTCACGATCCTGAGGTAAAAGAATTGGCCCCGAGTCAGGCCCCATGCTCAGCATGGAGCTTGGTTAAGATTTTCCTCTTTCCTTCTCTCCCTGTCCCCAGCTCACGTATAAGCATGCTCACTCTCACACACACTCTCTCTCTCTCTCTCTCTCTCTCTCTCAAATAAAAAATTAAAACAAAACAAAACCTACTGGCTATGCAAAGTAGCAGGTTCTTCTCTGAAACTCAATTTCCTCATCTGTTTATAAGGAAAATGAATGCCTGTCCTGTGCCGCTGTTGTGATAATTAAATAAGTTAAATCCATAGTGAAAAAGTTCTTGGTACACACCACATACTTAAAACCTAGTGTCTACTTAGAAAGCAGAAAAGAGGGGCACCTGGGTGGCTCAGTGGGTTAAGTGTCCGACTATTGACCTCAGCTCAGGTCTTGATTTCAGGATTGTGAGCTCAAGCCCCGCATTGGGCTAAACGTTAAAAAAAATTTTAATTAAAAAATAAAAAAATAAAGCAAGTGATACAGATAAAGTGCAGCCCAACGTCCATTACAGTCCTTTCCTCAGAGATGACTTTTATGTAACTTTCCAATGATATTAATGATGGTGTGGATGAGGATTTCTAGAGAAAACAGGTCTACAGGAAGGAGTCTAGCTAGGTCCACTATCTCTTGATTTAAACTTGTCAGTGCTACCCTTGATAACACTGATGAGCCTGCTTATTTTCATCTGCCTAAGGCAGGAAGAATGCTTACTTATCTGTGTTGACTATGTTCACTGCAAAGGCTCCAGTGAACTGTAGGCATTTTCCTGATAGTTACAGTGGTAATAAAGAGGAGAGCTAGAATTCAAGACGTTTATGAGGTAGAAATCATAGTATTCACAAGTAGAGGGAGAAGCTAGTGATGGTTTTTGTGAAATTTCAAACCTACAGAAAAGTTGAGAGATTAGAATTAGGTTGAACGTGAAAGTGCCACTATTCATCCATTTTGACCTATGAAAACGACAGTGTCATATGATGCAACCTAATATAAAATACTCATACACACATCACGATTTTACCTCATTTGCTTCATCTCTCCACTTCTTTTAAAATCATTTTTATTGCTGAGTAAACAAATCTTAGACTTTAAGTCCTTCTGCCCCTATATACTTGGCATATAGCTCTAAAAATTATCAACATTTTCTTATAGAACTTTGATGTCATTATCATGCCTAATTAACATTATTTCCTTGGATCCATAGGTAAGTCTGTCTCGGTTTCAGTTTTGCTCTTTTTGTGTTCAAGCTACGCATCTAATTGGCTTTCCAGCCCAGGGTTAAGGAGTCAGTCTAGACTGACAGAGAAGGCTCTAAAGAAACACCAGTCCCTAGCTGTTGGCTCAGTCTGTAAGTCCATGTCGGAATCCTCTCCCAGTTTCCTATCCACAGTCTCCCTGACTGTGGAGTCTGCTGGTTTAGTACACACTGGGAATTACTAGCAGTGCACATGAGGCCTTCTATTGGCTAGCAATGCTTTAAATGCCTCACGTTTTGGTTATTGCTGGTATGTTAAGGTGCACATTTGTCTTGTTTTGCTTGTGTAAATAAACGTTACTGCTAGCAGGGATCTTGGAGACCAAAACGCTGCAAAAATTGGTGACCATGGGTGGGGCATTTAAGAGCTGTTGGAGTGCTTGCCACCTTAAGAAGATTCCTATGAGAAGTTGGTCATGGACAAGTTGGATTAACACTAGGTCACCCGCCAACCTCAAGAAAACTTCCATTCAACAAGGTGCACTGTAAAATACACAATTCTCAACCCCAGGGCACATCATTTTAGGTGTTAGTTCAGCTCTGAGAGACTCAAAGGCTAATGGGATGGATCCTTGAATTCTAGAGTCAAGCATGCTTATGGTAGGTCTAAAAACTATAGTGCTGGGAGCTGTAATATCTATAGAAATGGCAAAATGTTACTAAGAACACCTAGAATTGCAATGGCCATTAAGGGGAACATTCCAGTTAGACAAGATCATTTATTTGCAAAGTACACTTAAAAATAAAGATTCCCACGGGTGCCTAGGTGCCAGTAGGTTAACTGTCCAACTTCAGCTCAGAGCATGATCTCACGGTTCATGGGTTCAAGCCCTGCTTGGGGCTCTGTGATGATAGTGCAGAGCCTGCTTGGGATTCTTTTTCTTTCTCTCTCTCCCCCCACCCCCCTTCTCTGCCCCTCCCTGACTTGTGCTTTCCCTCTCTAAAAATAAATAAATAAACTTTAAAATAAAAGAAAAGAAAGGTTCCCAAATTAAAGGAACAGAATAGGATACCTATTTTAATTGGTATACAAAAGTTTCCAAAAGACTTCAAGGTTCTAAAATAGCTTCATTAAAAGATTCATTACAAAAGGCTAATGAAAAAGTAAAAACAGCAGAGGTACCTGAAACAAAAGACATTAAGACTGATGTGACCCCTACTGCTCCACTCTATCCTTTTTTACCTGGGTGCTAGGTTTTACTAATTCTGTGTCTGAACTGCCTTTATACTCTGAAGAGACTGTTCAAGAACTACCTTTTGAAATTAAGCTGCCTGAAGTTGCAGCTACACTTTCTATCTTCTTTTTTTTTCTTTTTAATGTTTATTTATTTTTGAGAGACAGAGACAGAGACAGAGTGCAAGCAGTGGGGCAGATAAAGAGGGAGACACAATCCCAAGCAGGCTCCAGGCTCTGAGCTGTCAGCACAGAGCCCAACCACAAGATCACAACCTGAGCCAAAATCAGATTTTTAACCGAGTGAGCTACCCAGCCACCCCACCACACTTTGTACTTTAAAGTTCACTCTCATAGGGCAACAGTTCCCTCAGAGAGAAAAAGAAGTTGCCACTGTGGGGGTGGCTAACAAAATTCAGAGAGAAATTCTACCTCAACCAATACCAATGACTTTGGAACCTTTTACTGAAAAACATTCCTTTTTGCTGTGTGACATAGCCCTAGTCATCCTATCAGGTAACCATCCCCGTCCAAACTCAAAGGGTTAATATGGGTTGCCTCCAAGGAAGACCTCACTTTGGAGCTCCCTGACCAACCTGAACCTGATCTTTCATGTTCTTTCCATTCTGTCCTTGAAATAGAAGATTTTTTTTTTAATGCTTATTTATTTGAGAGAGAGAGAGAGAGAGAGAGAGAGAGAGAGCAAGCGAGCGCGGGGGAGGGGCAGAGACAGAGAGGGAGACACAGAATCTGAAGCAGGCTCCAGGCTCTGAGCTGTCAGCACAGAGACTGACACGGGGCTCGAACCCACAAGCTGTGAGATCATGACCCGAGCCAAAGTCAGATGCCCAACTGACTGAGCCACCCAGGTGTCCCGAAATAGAAGAATTCTAACAGAAGTTCCTTAATTTAATCAAGATGCCTGAAATTCGATGAGCTGCTTCCAGTATAGACAATGGAAGGATAAAAAGCGCAGTGCGTATAAAAATACGTATAGATGTGACTAAACTTCCTCCCGAATTTCCTCAGCATCCATGCAAGGCCTCCAACCAATACAAGAAGACCTAATCAGCCAGGAGTTAATCAATTCTGTAGGAGGCCTTCTAACACTCAAGGGGCTTGCCAGTCCAGAAACCTAATGGGAGGGAATAGCAATTTGTCCAGGACTTCAGATCTATTAACAAGACAGTTATTCCCCTTTTTTCCAAACATGCCTTTTGTCCCAAGTTCCACTTGACTCAAAATTGTTTGCTGTGGCAGACCTCCATTCAGCCTCTTTCAGCATCCCTGCAGATCCTGACAGACAAGATCTATTTGCCTTTACTCAGAATGATCAACAATACAACCGAACAGTTGGGTACAGAGGCCAAGGCTCATTGAGTCCCCTTCTTATTTCTCCCAGCTGCTCCACAAAGACAGAAATACCCTCCAGTTCCCCAGGTAATGAACTCTTTTATAGCATGTGGACAGTCTCTTGCTGTGCTCTGTTACTAAGAAGGCATCCATACAAGATCCCATTGATTTGCTACAACAGTTAGTTGAAAAGGACATAAGGTATCTGAAGAATCGCAATCATCCTCAGACACTGTTTATTACTTAGATCATGATGTAAGTACTGGTGGGATCTGGCTATCTCCAAAAAGAATTAGACTAATCCAGGAATTTCCTAGGCCTACAACAAAGTGACAGCTTCATGGAGTTCTAGGTCTAGCTGATGTCACAGACTATGGGTTGCTAATTTTTATGTGCTTCCCCATCTTATGAACTTACTACCATTTTGGTTCCTGGACCCCTTTCCCCGGGATGATCTACATAAACAGACCTTTCTAAAACTGAAACAAGCCTTACAAGAGCCACCTGCCCCAGGGAAGCTGAACTATTCAAAAATCGTTCGCCTAATTTATACATGAAAAATAACCAAGTCCTGGAGATGCTCACACAAGATGGTGACAAAGGCTTGTTGCCCATTATAGTATGCAGCTTGATTCAGGTGCTTCAGTCTATCCCAGCTGCTTTAAGGCAAGATGCAGCTTCAGTCAGAAGCCTCAGCTGATCTAACATTCTGGAAGGGATGTCTACTTACAAACCCCACATGCTGTCCAAAGCCTTCCTAACTCTGAATTGACCCACTAAACTCAAAGTCCTTCTGCTTTCACCACCAATCTTCATCTTAAATGTTGCAACATTCTTAGACCTGACACATTAGGGCCCCCCTGCCTAATGAAGGTGAGCCTCACTACTATGAGGTACTAACGTCCCATTTCAGGACACTGTGTCCTGATCTAAAGGACACCCCTTTGACTAATTCTGATCTAATCTTGTTTTTTGATGGGTCATACTGTAAAAATGAAAATGGAAGTTCCAGGCTGATTATGCTGTTACCACCCAATATGAACTACCCGGAAAGGGAAATGTGCCAAAAGCTAAATCAGCCCAACAAGCAGAGCACCAGACCCTCACCAGCGCAGGTCAGTTTTCAAAAGGGCACATTGTTAATATTTACACTGCTGAAGGATATGCCACTGGGGTAATCCATGAGTTTGGAATGTTATGGAAACAAAGGGGTTTTTTCATGTCCACTGGGACCCCAAGAAAAAATGGACGCATACACGACCTTACTCTATCTTCTGAAGTTCCTGTCCTCAAGTAGAGACACATACTAAAAGGATTAAACCTGAACATCAGGGACATGCCCCAGCTGACTTTCATGCAGAGGCAGCAGCAAGAGAATCTGTAAAGGATGTGGCACATGTGGATAAAGTCCATTCTGCTTCTACAAAAAAACGTCCCTTTGTTGCCAGACCTTTGCCATCCTGATGTCCTTGCGACATGGTAACAGTTTGCTCCTGAATCAGAAAAATTAGGATGTGCAAATAACGCTTGTAAATTCAATGAACAGTCAAGGATACGGGAAGCCCATGATGGCTGCTTGGTTCTTTCCGGCTCCTTGGCAAATCCCATTTTTTGATTTTTACATTCCTTCACCCACCATAGGTTTAACATAACTCAAATTATAAACAAACATTGGTGGAGAAACTTCTACAAGACTGCCAAAAACAAACAAACAAACAAACAAACAAACAAACCACAGTTTACCATCAGTGTCTAACCTGTCAGGACCACAGTTCTAGAAAACCTATTTTTGTTCCCAGCCTCCTATGGACCCTTTGAACACCTACAGCTGGACTTCATTCAACTGCCACCATTCTGGGGTTATCAATATGTTCTTGTTATTGTTTGTATATTTTCCAGATGGGCTGAAGCTTTCCCCGGCTGCAAGGCTTACTCCCTCAAGTGACAAAGAAACTGGTAGAAAACATGTTTCCCATTTGGGGTATACTTTCCATAATTTCTAGTGATCAAGGCATCCACTTCATTGGGAGAATCATACAAGCTTTAATAAAGGCCTTACAAACATCTCGGACATATCACTTTTCCTATTGCCTCAATTCATTGGGCAAGGTTGAAAGAACTAATGCAATTTTCCAACTTAAAATCTCTGAGCTTACTGAAACTGCTGGACTCCCTTGGTCTAAGGTTCTGCCACTGGCTCTGCTGATAATTCACAATGTCCCCCTTGGGAAACATAAACTCACTCTACATGAGATAGTCACCTGCAGGCCAACTTCTATTGGCATGCAACTTTCTGCTTGTCACCTCAGGCCAGTATGACTAGCTACTTTGAGTCTTTTTTTTTTTTTTAATGTTTATTTATTTTTGAGAGAGACACAGAATGTGAGTGGGGGCGGGGCATAGAGAGAGGGAGACACAGAATCTGAAGCAGGGTCCAGGCTCTGAGCTGTAAGCACAGAGCCCGATGCGGGGCTTGAACTCACGACCTGTGAGATTGTGACCCAAGCTGAAGTTGGTTGCTCAACCAAGCCACCCAGGCGCCCCTACTGTGAGTCTTTAATGTCTAATGCTAAGGCCTACCATCAACAGGTTAAAGAAGCTTTCTCTGACCCTAGTTCCAAGGATCCTGTTGGTCACTCTGGAGCCTGGGGACTGGGTATTTTGGAAACACCACTGAGAAGGGGAAAAAAAAAAAGCAGCTCTAGAGCCACATTGGAAAGGACCTTACCAAGTATTCCTGACCACTGACACTGTTGAAAAACTAGAGGGCATTAAGCCTTGCATACATATCATACAGCTAAAGACAAGACAGCCTCACTTGACCTCTGCTCCTATAAGATGCTGGAGACATATAAATCAAATTGACAAGACAAGTAGCTGACATCGAAGTGAACTGCTTCTTCCCAAGACACCAGATCAAGACTTCATACTTTAACATGAAATTTTTTCTCCTCTTTCTTTCCTTTGGCATTAGCCTGGAAAGACAAGACCTTCATCTGTATCTCCCAGGCCATTGCTAAGAGGGAAAGGGGAGTAATCTTTCAGACTGCTGGATCTGTCATCAAAGATTCCAATCTGTCCAGGATGTTAGAGAGCCCTGGTCCTCCCTGTGACTTATTTCTCTTCTTTTCCTAATGTCACTGAAAACTACAATTAACTCTGCACCCCCTGAAGTCTCCCACTGATTTCAACTTTTATAGATAGAACAAACTGTGCTTTTTTTTCTTTCTTCAATTGTAAGTGTAGCACCCAATTAGATACAATCACTTCTATAAATCTTGTTATTTGAACATCCTCGTTCTCCTGATCATCTAGCTCACATCTGCTCCCATTCTCTAAGACATCTCACCAGCAACACCCATCTTTGCAGGGTATTGTAAGGACTCATTCTTTCAGTTTAGAAATGTTCTTCCCATTGTGCTGAAAATCTAACTGACCCCAGGCTGGGGTGACAGGTGAGAGGGCAAATGCAATAATCCCATCCTAATGGGAATGGTTTGTGTGTCTTTATGGCAATTATCATTCTCTTTGGGCCTGTGAATGCCTTGTTGGCACAAGCTGGGCAAGGCCTCTTAAGTTATCTAACTGTACCCCTAACTTTTCACAAGCAAACTAAGACATCTCATTGGTCAACTCCCCTGAATTTATACCGTTGAGTTAAAAAAGACCTACCAGGAGGCATTCAGGATTCGGGATTTGCTTCCTTTGGCAGGGTCATGATTCCCGGGTTAGGAGTTAATGAAAAGGAGGATGTGATCAGAAACCTCTCCCAAACTCTTGAAGATAATGAAGAATCGGTTGCTAATGGGATAGTTGTCCTACAAAGATCTTTAGCCTCTCTGGCAAAAGTTGTCCTTGATATTAGAATAACTCTTGATTATCTTTTACCTGAACAAGGAGGTGTCTGTGCTGAGGCCAACACCACCTGCTATACCAGGGTTAGTATCTCTGGGGAAGAACTCAATTACGTAAGACCAAAGGAAAAAGGTGAAAAGGTGATTCCTTCCTTGGAGTCTTTCTTTGACTTTGTGGATTTTGATTGGTTTGAGTCTTGGGACAATGGCTTCAGAGTACACTCCAAACACTGGGAATTATCCTCCTTATAGTAATCATATCTTCCTCTACTAATTACGAAGCAAATGACTGGGCTGTTTAAGGAATGACGAAAGTGACCAACTTAATGAGTGTAAACTGGAAGTTATGACCTGTGAATATCAAGAGGTTAAGCAGGAATATCGTAACCTATAGGTACCACCTAAAAGAACAAAATTGTGAACTTCAGAGTGGTAACTGAGAATGGCACTAATGCCTTAAATTTTGATCACATCTCTCAGTTACTTGGAGAATCGAGAGAATTGTTAAAAACAAAACCACAGGCCCAAAATGATGTCACTTAGACCAAGTTACCAAACTGGGGCTTAATACCTAATCTAACTGCACCATCAACTTCCCTCAGAAATGTAGTCTTAATCAGTCAGCCAGGAATTTTTCAATTAGTTGCCAATGAGTCTACCACATGGGTCACCCTATCCCTCAAAGAAAGATGAAGTAATTGCTCCTGGCATGGAGCAATCCTTTCATTTTGCTAATAACTTCCTTTCCCCACCCTCCTTTCCACAAAAGCCTTCCATTTTGTACAACTCCTTGGGGCTCCTCTCTGCTCACTGGATGGGAGGGTGCCGGTTCATGAATCATTTAATAAAGCCAGTTAGATCTGCAAATTTTCTCAGTTGGACTTTGTTTTTGTAACCATCTAATACCCAATTCATATCCATATTTTTCTGTCTTTAAAAATACCTTTTTTGCATTTCAGTTGATTGCAATCAAGTTCCTAAACAAGGTCTACATGCTGTATTTGCTGGATGAAGTTCTGAAGCCTCTTTTCATCCTAGAGCAGTCCTTCTGAAATATCCCTCCCCCAACTTTTTTCCCATGCCACTGACTGGGTCACTTAATCTATCTTGTTATGACCCACATTTTGGATTGTTTGCTTTTCCATGCTCTCACATCATCTGTTCCTCAATCTGCCATATTTTCTAATAAACTGGAAGTCACAGGGCCAGCACTTACATTCACTATAACTTCCTATCTCGAGTGGGCAGGGAGTGCCCTTGAGAGTGCCAGAGCTAGACAGGGGTGAGTGGGCATTTTGATTATGCCATTTAAAAGCTGTGACCTTGGGGAAGTTACTACACCTGTCTAAGTCTCCAGTTTCTCACTTGTAACGCAAGAATATAACAATTCATAACTTGAAGAGTTATGCAAAGATAAAAGGAGACAATGAGTATGCAACAGCCAGCACTATGATACTTAAACAGCAAGCAGCTCAGTGAATGTCAGTTCCAGCAATGACCAGCGATACCTTCAGCTTACACATCATAGAAATACTCATTCCAATAAAATGCTTCTAAAGTACCCAGAAAATTGTATCCTTTTTTGACATGGCAGGATAAGTACAATACGTATCTGTATAAGTGAGTAAGCAATACCTACAGCAGAAGTAGGAAGTCCAAGGATTTTTGAAGAATAAATTGTCTTCAGGAATTTTGCTCTACTTTCAAGGGAGCAAAGTCTCCTCTGGGCCAAAAACATGCTGCAGGATAAAAGAAATATGTTAACAAGAAGAAAATATATGACACATCACTATCAGACACTTACAGCTAGCTAATAGACCATAAGCTTACACAAAATATAAGTAAAAATTTTTCACAGTTCTCTTTCTACATATAACCTCTCATCACTAGAACCCTCTTTATCTTATAAAAATTTATGGATATGTCATTTTAAACTAGAGGTGTGTAAGCATATTGTGAATTCAAAAAATAAAAAGCTCTAATTTAGTCAAGAGCATAAAATTACAGTAAGTAGAAGTTTCATTTATAGCAGCTATAAAAACCAGGATATTTCAACCTAGGAACTACTCAAATTTCAGAATCGTCCGGATAAAGTCATATAAAAAAGCACAATTTGTGACAGTAAATTAAAGTGGTTAGAATTTAGCAAGTTGTTTGAAAAGCATTATAGCAGGTCCTTGACAAACATAAAGAATATACGAATGAATTTTAGGTTATTTTCAGATGCCACTTTCCTCAACAATCCCATAGAAAGGTAGCAAGCTATTTCAATAGATTCTAGTCACATAACAGGCATGCATTCTGAATTACGTCTCTACCTATAAGGAAAACTGTTACCAAAGCAATATGAAATTCTATTATTATACTGTCACCTGGAATTAGAAGACAACTCAACTTTCTAAGAGCATTCAGGTAAACAGAAACTTCTTACTTAGAAGAAGTTTTAGTCTGAGAATCTTGTATCAGTGGGTGTCATTTCCTCTATCTCCAGTGGTTAATTAAACTTTAGAAGAGACATACTCTACAGATTTAAAGGACTCCACCAAAGCTAGCTAGGACTCTCTTTGAGTTACCAAAATGTTAAGGCTACAGAAAGCTTTAAATGTGAGAAATAATATATTGAAGTTTCTTAAGAAGTTAAATATAAAATCCTGACCTTGTCAGCAATATCTGAGCTTAAAACAATAGCCTCTTAGGGGTGCCTGGGTGGCTCAGTTGGTTAAACATCTGACTTTGGCTCAGGTCATGATCTCGCAGTTTGAGAGTTCAAGCCCTGCATCCGGATCTGTGCTGACAGCTTGGAGCCTGGAACCTGCTTCAGGTTCTGTGTCTTCCTCTCTCTGCCCCTCCCCTGCTTGCACTCCGTCTCTGTCTCTGTCTCTCTCAAAAATAAATAATAAACATTAAAAAATTAAAAAACAACAACAGCCTCTCAGCCATTCTATCACATCAGCCTATTTTAATTTTCTGCAAAGCACTTTTGTTGTTGTTGTTTGGTTGGTCATTCATTCACTCATTTGATGCTTCATGTGCAGGGCCTGGTGTATTTAGTTTACTACTGCATTCTCTGGCAAATAGTATGCACTTGATAAATAAAATGTTAAATTACTGAATAAATACATCAAATCACATTACAAATTAATGGTATCAGTGGCTATTTATGAATCTTTTTATGAAATATTGATTCCTTTTGTAAAGTAAATAATTACCCCTTATGTTTTAAGTCTTTCAAGTTGAAGAACAGGTTTTCTTAAATTAAGGAATGCTTATTCTTGCATCATTAACTGTTCTATTCAGGAATAAATTATTAACTAGTTTAGGCAACGTGGATAGTTTTAAGAAAAGGTATTACCAAACAAAGGGAACAATATAAAAAAATCTTTATTGAGTATCATGGAGCTATTTGATTTAGGATAATTAGTTGCTCCCCCCTCTCCCCCCCAGCAAATCAATGTTCATTTATTTCAGTTCAGCCTAATTCCTTAGGTATTTAGACTAAGTATAAGCAAAATATTTTCTTCTAAGTGGACAAATGAGAGAGACCTGTTCCACCTTCTGGAGAAGAACTGGGCAGGGGTGCGGGGACAGTACTAGGAATCAGGATACCTGGATTCGAGTCCTTATTCTGATATTTTAAAAAGTTTTCTATCCTTGGAGAAGTTGCTGACTCTTGCTGAACGTCAGTTCCCTCATTTTTCAAAACAGGTGAATACATCAGTCCTTGGTTTGAAGGTAAATCCAGAAGGTGCTGGTAAGTCACTGACTGATCACGAGTGGAGCTTAGACTCCAGCTCTTGGGAAATCTCTGGCCACCAGGCCTCAGTGCCCATTCTCCTTAGGAAGTTGACACTCAATCTACCTGTTTTCATCTGGAAATCACAAAGCCTAAATCTCGCCTCCTCTCTATCTACCTTCAACAGCGTATTACCTCCATAATACAATGTACTTGCAGGCAACTGACCCAGTTCTCCATTTCTCTTCCACGTTCCAAACCTTCCATTGTGTCTTTTAGAACAGGTGGACCATAATCAGCAAATTCCAATATATCTTTATGTTCTCAGAGTATTCTCCTTGTTTTAACACAAATCTTAACCGTTTCCTGAACATATCACTTCTATGTTCCTCAGTGTTGGCTTCTGCTCATATATGCCCCACCTAACTCTTTCTTGCCATCCATTTTACCACTGCCAGACTATTACTTCCCTCATCTGCCTCACTGACATTATTTTCTGTCCTGCTGGTAACTCCCTGTCCTTATTAAGGGCTTTGTCAGTACGCACAGTATTCTCAACTCAATACTGTGACCATCCCAGGTAATTTCAATGGCTTCAGAGATGATCCACCCAACAGGTGACATCCCCATGTCCACTGCTCTTCTGCTCCATTCCACCTTAGACTCTCTCCTGCTACCATACACTGCACCTTGCCATTACCTCAGTCGGGTCTAATTGCAAAATAACTGATTGAAACATTCTGCTCTTTGACCATAAACTATCTTTCCTTTCAATTAATTATTCTATTCTTCAGTATTATCAAGATCTCTAGGAGGCTGCCTTTCCTTTTCCCAATCAGCCTGCACTTTCCTTTATTTTCCAATATAGATGCCAGTTCATCACTTCAGTAATCTTCTAGACAATGCCCTACCCCACCCTGTCTAGCCTCTCACCTGTCTGTAACACTCTAGCCCTGGATCAACTCATCTACAGTGTTTGGTTTTCCCAAGCTGGGGAAGGTCATACAGGATGCGTGGTTTCACCATAAATACATGGCCATTAACTTCGAATTGACCCCCAACACTCTGCAGCGTTATACTCTATTTTGTAGGGGAAGGATGGCAGGATATGCCACCCCAAAATACGCCACTTTGGAATAAGAATTATTTTGAGCTAAAGGCACTTGAAAAATAGCAAATGCCAAAAAGAGCAATCTGATCCTTCCTTTTCTTCCTGAAAACAGGAGATAAAATTTCCATGTGAAAGGTGCCTTCCCTTACAGGAGAAAAGGAACACTCTTAGATGGTAAACTGAAGCTGAGAGAATTTTGTAAAAAGAGGCCTTGTTAAAATAATCCTTATCTTCCTTTAGCTTACCTAAATATTTTAGTTACTTTCCCACAATTGCCTCTCCACGTTCAACCTAGTATAAAAGCAGTTGTTTTGGCCGCTTCTTTGTACGCTTCTCCTACTATCTGCCTTATGTCAGTATAATTCTAAGGCCCAGCTGGAAACCCTAAGAGGGCAGGCCACACTTCTCTCCTACAGTCCAGATTTTAATTTTTCCCACACTCCTCTAACCTAAAAGCTTTGTTCTAAATAGATGCCCTTGCTTCCTATCATAGAGAAAATAGAAGCCATCAGATTTACCATCTCAATTTACTCAAATAGAAAACACCAAGCCCAAAGAATCCTTTTTCCCTTCCTTTCTATACTACAGGAACTCACCCTCCCACAAAAGGATAATTCTTCCTCCCATGGCTTAGATCTCATTCACTCCTAGCACTACAGAGATCTTTCTCCAGTGATTATTACCCTTTCTCTTGTAAATGCAACTTTCCTTGCTCACATCTCTTCCAGTTACAAAAAACAGCAAATACAAAACACCAACCAAGAATTAAACTCTTGACTCTACCTTCTCCTCCCTATCGTACAATTCCTCTTCAAATCAAAACCTTCCTGTTACTTTCTCTTAAGAGCAAAACTTTTAAAAAGACAGATTAGTTGTCTCCTTTCCCTCAATCTACATACTCTTCAACCTGATGTAGTCTTTTTTTTTTTTTTATCTATTGTTTATTTTACACCCAAGTTAGCATATGGTCCAACAATGATTTCAGGAGTAGATTCCTTAATGCCCCTTACCCATTTAGCCCATCCCCTTCCCACAACCCCTCCAGCAACCCTGTTTTTCCTCCATATTTAAGAGTCTCTTATGTTTTGCCCCCTCCCTGTTTTTATATTATTTTTGCTTCCCTTCCCTTTTATTCATCTGTTTTGTATCTTAAATTCCTCATATGAGTGAAGTTATATGATATTTGTCTTTTTCTGACTAATTTCGCTTAGCATAATGCCCTCCAGTTCCATCCACATAGTTAGTTGCAAATGGCAAGATTTCATTCTTCCTGTATGCAATCTGACTTTTGTACCCATTACTCCACAGAGGCAGATCTTGCTCAAGTCAGTTCTGACCCTTGAGCTCTCTGCAGCTTCAGATACTACTGGGTAAGTCCTATCTCCTCCCAGAAACACCCGTGTTCTCTTGGCTTTGGACGTAGTAGGATCCCTCATTTCCCTCCTACCTCTCCTCCAACCTGCCACTAAATGATAGAATTTCTCAATACCCAGATCTGGGCTCTCTCCTCAACCATTACTCTCTCACTAGGTAATCTGTTTGTGGGAGAAATTGTGGGGTATCCGTGGGGGGAAAGAAAAAAAAAGGCTCCAAAGAAATCTAAGTAGGCTGACAGATATAGATTCAGAACCTCTGAAGCTGTTTTTCTTCTGCAGTTTACATAAACACATTTTGACCAGCACTTTCTAATGCAATTAACATTCCATATGTATATTTACAAATAATAAAAATAAATGAACAAATTTGGATGTCATTGAAAAGTCAGAAAAAAATCAAAGGTATATGGCTTTTAACCCTAAACAACATTTTCACTATATTTTCCTAGCTTCTCCTTAAAAACAATGCTCTGAGAAGAAAACCAGGCAATTGTATAGCAAGGCGATCTGGTAAACCTGATTATAGCATATTATACATAAGGTCAGCTCCATATTGAAATAATCATGATCAATATAAAATTAAACTATTTCTCATCATTGGAGTAGAGTATTTAAAACCAAGATACAGAAGGTGTGTGTGCCACAAGCTGAGAAGGGTCGAGAATTGTTGGTGGGGGCGGGGAGCAGAACCCAGAGCTACAGTGTAAGCAAAGCAGTCAAAATTAATCTTATCAGTTTGAAACTCTGGCCTTAAACCCAAATGATCAATTTACATATAACTGCTTTGCTTGTGGGGACGAAAAGGTTTAATCTGACGATGTTCAGATCGCTCAGATTAACTGCAAGCCTCAAGGTGAGGTGACTCCAAAAAAGGCTGACGCCAATGCACAGCCCACGTTAGCAGTTTGAACAAAGATTATTTCTACCTTACGCTCTCCCTGTCGGCCCACTTTTTCCAAACTTTTGTTTGCAAAGTTCCCTGGTGCAACAGAGGGCATCTAGGTGAACAGGTACTGGACGTGGAAGTACAGTGGGAATAACAGGCCTCAAAGCCCTGTCACTGGAGCAAGAACGGGAAACCCGAACCATATTTAGCCCGCACCACACTTAAGGAGGCAGGATCCTGAAACTGTTAAAAAGCCGATCTTCGGCGAATACAAATCTGATTGGGGGAAGAAGTGTGGCTGCCTTGTTTCCATGAGAAGGAATGAGGTTCTAGCACAACACGAAGTGACTTTGTGCTCGGTTGGCGCCTGCCGTGGAAGTGGGCGGGCTGCCTAATTCTGGCCTCAGGCCGCAGAGGGGGACAGGCGCCCCCGTGCCCGGGAGGCAGCCCAAGGGCGGGGGGTCGCACTCGTGGAGCGGCAGATTGGGCTGCTTTTTTAACCACACACTTCAGACTCCACACTTCACTTACACGGCAAGTGAACAGCCTTCGTTTCCTTTCCAGTTAGGAATCCCGGTTTTGGATGAACTGTTGTCGGTGTTTTCAAAATGCCAAAGTTGTAAAATCAAGAGCAAAAGGGGCAAAAAGGCTTTTTTTTGGGGGGGGTGACCGGGGTGCTGGGGCCCCACCTGCCAAGCCAGCCACCTCTCCAGAGGAAACAACGCCAGCGCGGGCGCCCCGCAGCGCCAGAGTGCGGGTCAAGGGACCCAGCCCCGGGTCACGCCGCCTGCTCCCAAACGCTAGTCCCGGTCCTGAAGGAGATCCAGTCGGCCTCTCCGGCTCGCCGGGAGCCCGACTCCGGCCGCCTCCCTCCCGGCCTCGCTCCACACGACTCCGCGCGCCGGGACCCGGAGCACCCCCCTGACACCCCACTCACCTCCTACGCGAGAGCCAGTCTCGCCTCCCCCGGCTCGGGTCACGCCTGCGCTTCAGGGCCGGGTGGGTCACGATTCGGGCGTGGGGGCGGAGTCTGGGCGCGAGTGCCCGCGGGGTCGGGATGCAGCACGCGGATTGGCTGAGGCGTCGGCCGCGAGCGAGGACTGGATGCCAAGGGATGCGGGGTGGGACGGAAGGCGCTGAAAGGGGCTGGAGGGCCTGAGAAGATCGCGAACTGCTCCGGGCAGGTGGAGGTGCGGGGGCGGTGTTAGGTCAGAGGAACAGACGCTGGGCTGGGCAGGGGGGTGGGGTCGAGGAGGGGCCTTGGATGTGGCCGCGGATTGGCTATGAAATTTAGGCCCTGGGCCCTAATTGGATGTTAGAGGAAGAGGGCTGATTTGGAAGAAAGGGTAAACCGCGGGGCCCTGGGCTTAGGCCAGAGAAAAGTTGTAGTGAGAATAATGCTAAGGTTTTTTGAGAGAGGGCGACACTAAACAGAGTGTGAAAAGGGGTTTGTAGATGTAATTCGTCATCTGGGACAGGGGTGAGGAAAAAAAGCAGGAATTTACATTTCTGAACAGTAAAATGGGTTTGATTAAAGAACTGAGAAGGGAATGTGCCACCAAGGAAAATACAGGAGATTTTAAAAGTGAACAAAAAAATCGCTGGAGAGTAAAGGACACCACGTGTCTTTGGGGGAGGCGATGCTAGCGAAAGCACAGTTTCTGTTAAAAATCGAATTTCACAATTGGATTTTCTTCCTCTCCTATTTTAAGAAGATGAGAGGGTAGATGGAGTGAGTGTGGCAGTAGCATCGTACTCAGGCCTAGAGGAAAGAACAAAGATAATCTTTGGTTGAAGGAATATACTTTTTTTTAAATGCTTATTTTATTTTTGAGAGACAGAACGTGAGTAGGGGAGGGGCAGAGAGAGAGAAAGAGAGAATCTGAAGCAGGCTCCAGGCTCGGAGCTGTCAAGAGCCCGATGTGGGGCTTGAACTTACCATGGGTGAGATCATGACCTGAGCTTGACGCTTAACCTACTGAGCCACCCAGGCGCCCCAAAGGAATACACTCTTAAACTAGGTACAAGGAGGGTCATAAGATGATTAGGTGAGGGGCGCCTGTGTGGTTCAGTCGGTTAAGTCTGACTTCGGCTCAGGTCATGATCTCACAGTTCCCGGTGGGTTCAACCTCCCGGTCCGGCTCTGTGCTGACAGCTCAGAGCCTGGAGCCTGCTTCAGATTCTGTGTCTCCCTCTCTCTCTGCCCCTTCCCTGCTTGCACTCTTTCTTTATCTCTTTGTCTCAAAAATAAATAAACATTTTTTTTAAATTAAAAAAAATATGATTAAGTGAATGAAGAAATTGCTGGGTACTTCAGAGGACCTACCTTTATATTGTGAACTATTGTGAGCCCATTCATCTGTCAGTATTTTCCAGCAAATATGGAGAATATTGGTGGTCCCAAAGACCACAGAAAACACAACTGTAGTCAGAAAGTTAGGTATACTATTCGTTGCAATGAGGGAGAACACACACACCTTGGGGAAGCAGGGATCATTCAGTAACAGGATGTTAGAAATGACTTATAAAACCTGGGCTTGTATTCGGTGATTTTGGAGGAGGGTTCAAAGAAAGGGAGGTTCATTCTGTTTTGGGTGTTGTCAGGAAGTAGGGGTAATTGTAAAATGAGGTATTGTATTCTTACATAGAAGGAGGGGAGGATAATTGCAAGGCTAAATCCGTAATTGGAAAAGAGGCAACAATTTGACTAGATGGGAGAGGAGGAAATTTAGTATTTTTGTAGTTTTCACAATAATCTTGGTGTGGTTTTTTTTGTTGTTGTTGTGTTAAGCAGCGGGCTGGACATTGTTTATTTCATTTAAACATTACAATAATCTTGTAACATAGCCATTAATGTTCTTGGTTGACAGATGGGCAGACTGAGGTTCATGGAGGCAAAGAACTGGATTCAGGGTGTAGTAACACAAAAGGGCTAACTCAGGGCCTCCTAACCGTTTTTTGTGCTCTGGCCCCTCTGGCAATCTAATGAAACGTATACAATGACCTTATTTTTTTTTAATTATTTTTTTTAACGTTTATTTATTTTTGAGACAGAGAGAGACAGAGCATGAACGGGGGAGGGTCAGAGAGAGAGGGAGACACAGAATCGGAAGCAGGCTCCAAGCTCTGAGCCATCAGCCCAGAGCCCGACGCGGGGCTCGAACTCACGGACCGCGAGATCGTGACCTGAGCTGAAGTCAGACGCTTCACCGACTGAGCCACCCAGGCGCCCCTACAATGACCTTATTTTTAATCTGTGTTTAGGCAAGATTATTAAGTGATCTTGTCTGTTGTCTTACTTCATCATGACCACAGAGTGATTTTGTCTCATGTTAGTGTTCGGTCAGATTGTTATGTTTTGTAGGGGAAGGAACATTGCAGTGGGTTCCTAACAACACTGAAGCCAAAGCCTTAAGAGTGTCGGTTCAGTTCCCAATGTTCGGTGCTGCTTTTCTTTTTCTCACATGTCACAACTATGAATGGAGTACTTGGGTGCTGAGGCTGCTTGAAAAACTGAAGCAGAGGAAGTGAGTGTCCTGAACCTTACAGAGGCAGAAACAGACAATAGAGGAGTTAATGCATACAATGACTTCAGAGGGTAATTGCTATAAAAGAAGCAATGATGGGTGGAGACATCAGATGGTTTAAATAGGATGGTCAGGAAAGGATTTTTTTTTTTTCCCCAGAGAGATACAGACACACAGATAGAATCTCAAGCACCCCTGGGATCACAACCAGAACCAAAATCAAGAGTTAGACACTCAACCGACTGAACCACCCAGGTGCCCCAGGAAGGGTTTTTTTTTGTTTTTTGTTTGTTTTTGTTTGTTTGTTTTGAGGTAACATTAGATCCCAGAATTGAATGATTGCTGGAAGCCGAGCTATCCAAGCCTGAGTAGCAGGGCCCGGCCTGTGGACGGATTGGTGACTGTAGGGCGGCCCAATGACAGTGAAGCTTCTTGTACTCCCACTTTTAGGTAATTTGGCCTTAAAACTACCTGGGGTATTGTCTGTTGGGGAATTGCCCTCGGCAGGCCCCCTGGGAAAAGAACCATTAGGGAAGAAAATAAGGTTCCGCAAGAAACTGAGCGGCCTTACATTTAGCCCTTGTCATCCCCTATGGAGACTTCTACTTACAGGAAGGATAGCCTCATACCTTTGTCAGCAAAGAGGGCCTGTAAAGGAGAGACAAATGGATTTGAAAGCTTCACTCCGGCAACTAAGGAGTGTATCTCTGGGCACAGGTGACTTCAACCCTTAGGCCCACCTGGCGCGCCCCCCCCCCCCCAAGGCATTCCAGATGATGACTGAACCTAGTCGGTTCATTGGTTCCTAGGTGCATTGTCTCTCTGAGAATGTATGAGGCATGGGTTTCTAAGGCTTTTTCAGCCCCTTCCTGGCACCTGGGACCGAGGCAAGCACATTGTTCTTCTGGCCTCCTGTGGTTAGGAGGTCATGTCCCTGTAACTGTTCCACTTGCGGTGTTGAGAAATGGAGGGCCTTTCACAAGAACACCAAAGCAAATGCTTTGTAGATTATAGATAAACGCAGATGCATAATGGAATAATGTAAGAAATTAATCAATAATCAAAGGGTATGTGGGAAAACTAGGGGAAAATCGCCATGTTATTTCTTAAAGGTTGATTACACATAGGAACATTTTCAAAGTTAGGTAATGTTACAAAAACATAGATGACGTATGCTACAAGGAAATCACTAGCAAATATAATGCCACGTTTACTACAATAAATCGGCCAGTTCAACACATTGCTGTTATCTGTGTCCATTTTTATTTTAGTTTTAGTTTTTTATTTTTTAGTTTTTTATTTTAGTTTTGTTTTATTTTCACCGATGCCCTCCATCCTTCGGGAACCCCTGGGCCTGCTGGAGCTGGACTCCGGCAAATGATGAAGCAGGAACCTTGCAAAAAAATGAATCTGGAAAAGAAAAAGGCCCTGATATGGGAACAAACTTGGCATGTTCAAGGAATAAAAGAGACCGGGGTGGTTAAACCATAGCGATCCAGAGGGAATGTGCTTCCAGATTAAGATGGAGAAGACTGGGAACATATCATGCAGAACCTTGTAGACCACAGAAAAGGATTTAGATTTTATTCTGGAGCAGCCATTGGAAAACCTTTAGTTGAGGAATAATGTAATCTTAATTACATTTTTAAAATGTACTCTAGCTGCTTTGGAGAAGAAAGTTGTGGACAGGCAAGATTTGAAGCAGGAAGATCCTTCAGTTAGGAGGTTGCTAAAGTAAGGAGTGATAGCTGTTGGGCTAGGGCAGTGGCAGAGGAGGGAAAGAGGGCTAAGGATCCCAACATTCATTCTGCTGATAGTCAGTTTTTGTTTCTATTTCAGCACTGCCCCTCCACTTCAGCTGTGCCTGGTTTCTCCTAATTCAGACACTCTTTGCTCACCCTCTTCAGAGTATAAACTGCTAATCTCTTGCTAAAATGAAGAGAGACCAATTGGCAGGGCTATGTGGACCGGGGGTAGGGATCTGGGGATCTAGTTGTTTCTCATTAAGACCTTTAAGTGAATGATCCTCCTGTATTTAGTCCTGAGCCAAGTCCTGAGTCTTGTGGGGGTAATTCTAGTTGCTTTTTTGGCTTTCTCCATGACTGATCTAGGACTCAGCTTATCTGAATCTGCTGTCAGTTACTACCTGTCCATTTGCATTCTAACTTCTATAATTTTTGTTGCTACTCGCTTTCCCCTTGTTTTTGTTCTCATGGGTTTATGGCTTAAAAGAATTTCCTTACTGTTATTTTAGTGGGGCTTAAGTAGAGACAAAATGTATCTTTGATTTGACTTCTCTTGCTGTTGTTATTGGCTTACATACATATTCATTAAATGACTAAATGATCAAATGCTGGGCATTCAAATACTTTGTTCCTATGTTAAGCCTCATGTTATTCTTTATACTCATGTTGGTGTTTAAAAGAGAAATATATGTGACTACCTGGAATTAATAGCTCATTTTCCTTATAGCTTCTGCTTATTTGTTTTGTGAATATAAAGACAGTATCTTCCATATGTAGCTAAAGCCCTTCTATTGCTTCATATAGAGTGAGGGGGTTTTGTATTGGGGGGGTTTGGAGCTGATGGCCAAGAAAGAATTCTTGAGACATTTTTGGTGCAAAAAAGTGATTTTATTAAAGCATGGAGACCCGTAGGCAGAAAGAGCAGCACTGGGATTGTGAAGAGTGACTGGTTAGACACTGTGGAGTTGGGAGAGGTAAAGTCAAAATGGAGGCCTCCAGAGGGACTTTGATGTGCTAAAGAGTACTCCTAAGATGCCTGAGGCCTTGCTATTGTCAAGCTCAGGTGGTTTTCCCTCTAGTAAGGCATTAACATTAAGACAGTAGGGAGCTCCTGGAAAAATGTTATACTGTCAACGGACTGCAGTTTATAAAGAAATTTATCTACCATTTCCTTCTTGACTTTGTTCCCCACATCACTATGGAAGAGAGGGTGATGTTGGGGCTCCAGGAAACTAAGTTTATAGTTTCCGGGGATTAGGCTATTGATAAGATTGCTTTTTTCTTGGGCACCTAAGTGGCTCAGTCAGTTAAGTGTCTGATTCTTGACTCAGCTCAGGTCATGATCTCACGGTTGATGGGTTTGGGCCCTGCTTGAGATTCTCTCCCCACCTCTCTCTGCCCTCCCCCACTGTCTCTCTTCCTCTCTCTCTCTCTCTCTCTCAAAATAAATAAATAAACTTAAAAAAAAAAAAAGATTGCCTTTTTCTTGTAATTTACTAAGACATACCTAAACTGATGGGGACTCATGACCTGCATGACTCTGATCTCTATTAGTTAACCATTTATTTTCTGTCCTTTCCTTTGTTCCTGGGCAGCCAGGAATGCCTGAGGAATGTCACACATATCCCACCTTGAGGGGGTGGGGAGGGAAAGGGTGTTTGTGAGATTGTCAGCTTGCCTCTTATGCCCCCTCATCATAGAGGACTAAAAATATTCTGAAATATAGCGGAGAGAAGGCAGTATATCACAGAGGCTAAGCCAAACTGTCTGGTTCAAATCCTAGCTCTGCAATTATCTAGCTGTGCAACCTTGGGCAAGTTACTTTATTTCTCTTAACTTCCAATTTCCTCCTCTGTAAAACGTGAGCACCTTACTTAGAGTGCTGCTATGAGGATTCGATGACTTTATAGACCTAAAAAAACTTAGAACATTACTTGGTTCTTAGTAAGTCCTATAAAATTGTTCCTGAAGAAAAAAGGAAAGAGAAAACTTAGGAGGGGACTGCTGATTACTCCCTAATATTTAGCATTCTCTTCTATTGTAGCAGGATTCTCACATAGAGTCGTGACACCAAGGCTCTCTTCCCAGGAAGCAACTTTATTCCTGCAGGCACCGCTCAGTTAGGTTCGTATCCAAAGAACTGAGCCCTGAATGCCATGTGGCATAGTCTTTTTTAATATATTTTTTACTTCTTTGTCTCCCATATATGGTAACACACAAACATGTAGTCTGATTAAGTGTCTCATGTTACAAGGTCTGGGATGTTGTCACGTATGTATGCGCATATAGCCAGGTTGCCTTGAGGTATTTTTTTTTTCTTTCCTTAGGGAGGGGACCCTACCACATTGCCCCCTGTGATGCTCGGACCCCTCTATTTAGGTCAAAGAGCATCATCTTGGTTTAGAGGTTTATATTTTTATAACATAATTACATGAATGGCCGTCTCTTTTTTAAGTTATGGTCTCAATGAGACTGAAGGCAGACCATACAACTGGGGGAGCTAAGCAGGGTAAGATAAAGCACCCTCCCAAAATTAGAAGGATAATTTCCATGAGGGTTTTGTATCCCCCCGAGAGTTGAAAACCATCCTCCAAATAACTCCCTGGGGTTTTAACCGTTCAGGTCTGGACTGGGACATGAGCAACATTTTTTATTTGATCTGTGATCTCCTCCATGACTTTTTCCTCATCATCTATCTGTAGGCAGCAGTTGCTCAGGTTAAATTTTTCACAAACACCTCTCTCAGAAGCAAGCATGTAACCCAAAGCCAAGCAATTTTGATAGATGGCATTGTACATTTTGGTTTGTTGCTTGGCTAGTAAGTTAAAAGCTCTGGCAGTTTCAGTGGTTATAATTTCTGTAACTGCTTGCAGTCTAATTATGCGGTTTAGCATGTAAATGGGTACGTAGTAGCCCCAATACCCATCCTCCACCCAGGTGGCAGGGCCATAATATTGGATTCAATGCATGGAGGCCATTTATTATCTTTTTAATCGTTCATTTGTGAGGCATGCTGCTTCCTTTGAGTTACCCTGTCCCCATACACTTGGACTCCCAAATGTTTCCCTCTGGCAAGTGGGAGCAGGAAGAAAGATAGACGAATAGCTTCCAGCACATATGACCCTGACCAGACTAAGGAAAGTACTGTATAAGCTGTCCTTCCACATATCTAGTACCGTCCACCTGGGGCCCGCCATTTGATGGCTGCGCTGACACTGTCTCAGGCCTGTCAAAGATGAGATAAGTTAGACAAGGGGGATCTGGCTCAAAGTGATCTGGGGTCCCCCACCATTGAGTTTTCTGGGCAGTTGAATTATAAAATCTTTGGCCTAGACATGTTAAATTTTTAACAGAGACGACGATGAACTTTCTCCCCACCAGGCAAGGCATTTTTTTCCCAATAATTGAACTTCCGAGGAGCCAAACCCCAGTAGTAGGACTGGGGTATTTTGTTTTACTATAAGGTTTGTGGGGATCTAATTTTCTAGACTCTTATGGCCATTGTTTTCCCACGTTGGTACCGACGAAGTATCCTATCCACAAAAGGAAGGTGAGTGTTAACAGAAACCTCTTAACACATTTCCAACCAGCCAGGGTGGTCATGGCCAATCCTATGGCAAAGAGTAGAGGAAGAATCACAATTATAGTGAGAAACAAAGCGTGACAGTGCATCACTGAAGTAAGGAAACCTATAAAAATAAGGACAGTCTTTTGTTTCACCTGACCGTGGATTCCACAAGCTTCTGTCATCCATAGAATAGTCAGCTTCCCTGAGTGACTAAAGCAGGGCTGCAGTCTCCTGGAGCCTCTGGAGTTGCAGATTGCTTCTTCCGTATGGTCAATTTGCACAGCGTTGATGGATCAGGGATGCATTCCCAGTTTCGAGATGCTGGCTTCACTCTGCTGTAGTGAATCCAGGGACCCACTTGCTATCTTTATTGCAGTAGAGGTGGACAAAATGACAGTGAATGGGCCCCTCCACAGGGGTTTTAGGGGTTGGACATTTCATTCCTTTATTTATATTGCATCTCCTGGTTTAAAGGGGTGAATGTCTGTGGTCAGATTTACAGCTAATCGCTCCCTGACCCGGGGGTATAAGGTGGTTAGGGTAAAGCCAAGAGCCCACATCTGTTGTCTTATTGTTTATCTCATTTAGATCCCCCCTCCCTGCTTATGCCCTTGATAATGGGGGAAGGGTGCCTATAAAGGACTTTATAAGGGAGAACCCCATTTGCTTCTTTAGCCTCCCACTGGCAGCTGCAGTCTTTCTCCGAAGGCCCCTTATCTCTCCCTGCCTAATGTTATCCTTTTCCCTATCTATTTCTCCCTGGAATAGAGCCTGTAACTGCTGTTAGGGAACAGGGACAATGACCGCTCTGGCTTCTTCAAGCTGATAAGGGACGGTGTAGGGGGACAGCAGTCAGAGTCTACCCGAGGTCAGTCAAGTGGCCCACAGTATGGTTTTACAGGAAGGCTGGCAGGCAGGAGGTGGCATAAACATTAGCAGACACAAAGTGAAAAACACAAAGTAAAGATTATACTGACCAACAAGATGGCATCTTAAGATAATGTCTACAGTTTCCAAGCCTGTCAAATAATCTAGGAGACCCTGACTTTGTAAACAACATATGCCAGGGAATCTCTCATAACCCAGGTGATGGAGAAGCAGGAGCAGTAAATAATCAATGGTGGCTGTATTTCCAACAGTTTGGCCCTAACTTAATTTAAAAAAAAAAGTTTTTAAAGCATCTAATGCTTGTGCGGTGTTATGTAGAGTTTTCTTGAATATAAGCAGACATTCTGCTTTATTTTGATGTGTAAAACTTTTAGGTAAATTTTTAGGCAAGCGAAACCTGGGTATTATTTTATAAAGGAGAATTTTTATTACTTTTTGTGCCTTTTCTGTCTTGTAGGGGAAGGCATTTACCCAATACGTAAAAGCATTAACCCATATAAACAGATGTTGGAATTTTTTTTTTTTTTAACCTTGGCATCTGAGTGAGACCTAATTGTTAGTCTTTCCTACATAGTCTCCAGTTCCTTGATTGTCTGGGAGAGCAAGTTTGTGGTTGAAAGGATCGTTTTTAAGATATACTTCATCGCCTGATACTACTTACAGAACTGTCCTTGACAAATTTTTTTAGTAAACATCCTTTGGGCCCTTTGATAAGTTTTATCCCCCCCTAAAGGAGAAGCCTGATGCTGTGTTTTAATAATCTTTTGGCTTTGTGAGCTTGGTGATAGTAATTGCCCTGCTGTGTTTGTAACCATTCCAAGGGCTGAAGACAGTGTCTAGAAGTGAGACCCCAGTTTATTTTTCGGGGGATAGTAGGTGGGATTGAGACTCCTTTAATAATAGATATAGCAGCAAACTATTCTCCTGAACCCTGATATCTATAGCCTACAACATCCAGTAATTTTCAAAAACTTACATAATTGTTTATCTGTCCTGGAGTTAGTGGCACCATAGTCTCTAATTTAGTTATAATGTTCCTTTGTAGCAAAGGAGTAAGGCTCTCTGGCATTCTCAGTAAAGAATGAGAAAAAATTAGGATTCCCCATATACATCCCAGGGACTGAGAGAAAAATTTAGTTACAAGTTTTTCGAAGATGCCTCTAATCGTCATGCTGCGTTTGGGTGGTTGGCCTGGAGTGGAAAAGAGGACAGAAAAGGTAGCTCTGGTGTTAGGAAGGAAATCAACCAGTTTTCCTTCCATATTTAGAGTTATCTGAGGCTCTGGGTTTCTGATAGACAGTTGGTTTAGGGGAGCAACTGTGAAGAGCCCCAGGCCCCAGTTAGTCCCTTCCAGGGACATTGATTATCTGAGCCCTCACAGATAGAGGTCCCCAAGGGCATTCAGATCTCCAGTGATTGTCTCCATATAAGAGGCATGGCTTGTGCGGTTTTCATTTTGGTTGTCCCCTCTGAGGACGTTTTCATTTTCGAGCTCTGAATGGCCATATAAATGGCACTTGGTGCCAGGACCTCAGGAAGTCTGGTCTGACATAGTATGTAAGGCCATAACTAAGGCCTCAGATTTTTTTTTTTTTAAGTTTCCTTTTCTGTTTTGTTTGTAATATGCCCAACTGGCAGCTCATAAGGGCTCCTCCAGGGTCCTTTCAAGGCCAACAGCCAATTATTGCATTTTCTCTGAATATCTAGGGCTGATTGAGTGACAAATTTGTCCTTTAAAGTTATCTCAGCCTTAGGAGTGTCATGGGGGATAGCCATATATTTAATGAGAGCCTCCCCCAACTTCTCCAGGAAGGCTATTGAACTCCCATTTTGTGTTTGTAAAATAGTGGCCAATTTAGGGGCGCCTGGGTGGCTCAGTCGGTTAAGCATCCGACTTCAGCTCAGGTCACGATCTCATGGTTTGTGGGTTCAAGCCCCGCGTCTGGCTCTGTGCTGACAGCCCAGAGCCTGGAGCCTGCTTTGGATTCTGTGTCCCACTCTCTCTCTGCTCCTCCCCCCACTCACGCTCTGTCTCTCTCTCTCAAAAATAAATAAACATTAAAAAAAAATAGTGGCCAATTTAGCATAATTGAAGGGCTAAAACTTAGATTTCCTGAGTTGTTTGTTTGTTTTGTTTTGTTTGTTTTGTTTTTTGTTTTTTTAATATATAGTTGAGGACCTGAGGAGGAGGAGGTTGAGGTGGAAGACTTCCCTTCCTCCTTCTCTAGGTCTGTTTTGGATACAGGTAAGGTGCCCTTAATTGTTTCCCCTCCTGATTGCTGGAGTTTAAAAAGGGCTGCCATTAAATTACCATCCACCTTATATTGCTTACATATATCTCGATTTTTTTTAAGGCCCCAAAACAATGAGCATAGGGAAATTCTCCCCATTTCCCTTCACAATTGTAGGACAATATTTTCATTGATAATTTCCTCTGGCACCCAGGTTCCCTCTTTTCCCAATTTGTACTGGGGCCAAGGCTTTGGGCAAAAGCAAATGAATCATAATTAGAATTCCAAAGGAGTAATGGCCTTGGTTGGGGAATTATCCATCTATAGGAAAAAGGAAAAAAGTTGCCCCTTATCTCAATTTCCTATAGCTAACCAGGAGAAACCTCATTTCCTGGCCCTTTGTTTTGGCTGGCTATGCAACTGGCAGCCAAGAGCCCCGTCAGTCTCTCGAGGTGCTGGGAGTAGTCATTCTTAACCAGGCTTGACTCTACCTCTGAGAGCTGACCTGGTCTTTCATTTTTTTTTTTTTCTTATCCCTCCATTTCTGGCCAGTAGCATCTTGGGGGTATGGACTGTGACCTAGCAAGATTTTCCTGGTTGTCGTAGGATGTACTAATTTTATTTTGGTTCAATAGTAACTTACATATTGATCATTGGTCATTGAGGAGAGGGTTAAAGAGCCAAAGTCAAAATCTTTTCCCCTGCCTTTTTCAACAATGCCCACATAAATATGTTTCAGTCATGTGGATATCCATTTTTGGCATACAGTAGGCTAAGTTTAGTAAAATAGCTCCCATACATCTTAGTAAAAGCCCTTTATATATCATTCATCCTTCATATGGCAGAGGCATCCATTCCTTTGCTAAACAAGAACAACACAAATGTGAAGGGTTTGGAGGCTGGCACCAACAGTATTGCCATCATTTTCCCAGCCTTTGGATCAAAGGAGGAGGAATTTTAATCTTAACCCTGTGTACTTTTAAAATCCATTCATCTTTAACCTTAGTCCGTCCTGACCACACATAAAATTTCTTTTTAAAGATTTTCCTTCACGAACCTTCTACAACTTTTCTTTGCATTTAGATTTTGTCCCAAGCCATTTCTCTCCAAATAACTAGTCTCATTTAGGATAAAATTACTTTCTTTTACCATCAACAAAAATACATTTACATTTCTTATATCTTTCTTTCATATCTCCTACTTTTTTACATACAGAGTTGTTTTTCTTATTTTTATCAGTTTTATCTATATTTAGCAGAATTTTAACCCTTAGAAACCTTAGTCTCCTGTGAAAACTAAGTAGTAACCAATTGTGAACTCTGTTACATTAGAATTTTTTATTTTTTTAATTTATTTTTAAGAGGTTATTTTTTATTTATTTATTATTTTTTTAATTTAATTTTTTACAATACACATCCAAATTAGTTAGCATATAGTGAAACAATGATTTCAGGAGTAGATTCCTTAATGCCCCTTCCCCTTTTAGCCCATCCCCCCTCCCACACCTCCTCTAGTAACACTCAGTTTGTTCTCCATATTTATGAGTCTCTTATGTTTTGTCCCCCTCCCTGTTTGTATATTATTTTTGTTTCCCTTCCCTTATGTTCATCTGTTTTGTCTCTTAAAGTCCTCATATGAGTGAAGTCATATGATGTTTGTCTTTCTCTGACTGACTAATTTCACTTAGCATAATACCCTCCAGTTCCACCCATGTGGTTGCAAACGGCAAGATTTCATTCTCTTTGACTGCCGAGTAATACTCCATTGTATACATATATATTACATCTTCTTTATCCATTCATCCACTGATGGACATTCAGGCTCTCTCCATACTTTGGCTATTGTTGATAGTGCTGCTATAAACATGGAGGTGCATGTGTCCCTTCGAAAGAGTACACCTGTATCCCTTGGATAAATAACAGTAGTGCAATTGCTAGGTCATAGGGTAGTTCTAATTTTGGTTTTTTGAGGAACCTCCATAATGTTTTCCAGAGTGGCTGCACCAGTTTGCATTCCCAACATCAGAATTTTTTAAATGGCAAACTTATGAATCCATTAAGCACAAAGCATATTTTTCAACAGTTCCAAATATCCTTAGTTTTTTGCAACAAGTCAAAAGCACAGACCCACATCTAGTAATTAGTGCTTTAGCCTCTTATCTTGTTAGGTATCCATTGAATTTAATCTCAACTTATCATGCAAGCAAAACTTCAATGTTTTAGGTTACCAAGGACTTTGAAAGCTATCTTAACAATTACCCATGAAAGCTTTTTTTTTTTTTAATTTTTTTTTTTAACGTTTATTTATTTTTGAGACAGAGAGAGACAGAGCATGACCGGGGGAGGGTCAGAGAGAGAGGGAGACACAGAATCGGAAGCAGGCTCCAGGCTCTGAGCCATCAGCCCAGAGCCCGACGCGGGGCTCGAACTTACGGACTCACAGACCGTGAGATCGTGACCTGAGCTGAAGTCGGACGCTTAACCGACTGAGCCACCCGGGCGCCCCTACCCATGAAAGCTTTGAGACGGACAAAATTAGCCATCACTTTAAGTCATCCTTTTGTTAACAAATTGGAACAGAGATAACATGAGCTTATTTGATCTTCAGCAAATGTAGGTAGAATAAAAGTTTTTGTTTTAATTTTTTTGATGTTGATAAACATTGTCTATCTCAAACCAATAAACTTAAATTAGCTTAAACACTGAATACGTTTTACTTGAGTCCACATAAGGCTATTTGATGAGTCCAGGTAAGGCATGGTTAATTTTTACCTGGAATGTTGGTGGGGAAATCTGACATCGGTGATGGTCTTTGCTCCTTGACATCTAGGGTGGGAGGAGCTGATGGTGCCTGAGGCATTGAGGAGCCAGTTCTGCCGGCTGCGCCCCAGGTGGTGTAGAAATAGGAGGAGGGGAAGGGAAGGCAGAAGAGACCAGGTGCCAGCAGAAGGCAGAGAAAGAGAATTCCCAGTTTTAAATCTTGTCAGCTCAGACAGAGGGGCAGACTCCAAGTTTCTTTTGTTTTGTTTTCCACCAGTGAAATTAGTCCATGTCAGTCGGAGAAGACAGGGAATTTCCGTGAAAGAAAAGGAGTTTCAGCAGCCGCTTGGGACTATTCCTTAAAGTCCCCATTCTGAGGTAGAATAACCAAGACAGTTGGCTCTAATGATCATAGTCATTTACCCAGGAAGTGAAGGACAGACAAGTCCCCATACACAGTCACACGGCGACTCCAACCTGCCACCCATTGTCCAGCGCCCAACACCTTAGAGTTGCAGCTTCGTTCCTCGCCCCTTATGCAACTACTAGGGCAACTCTGGGAGGTGATCAGGCTCCCCTTCTGCCTCTTACGGGCAGGTCTGCCAAAACGAACCGGGTTCTTGCCAGTCTGACGGCGCTCCCCGAGCTGGTTCCTGGCCCTCACGGGATTCCGTTAGCGCACAGGCGGTCCTCGCCCCAGATCGCGGGAAGGGATAGTCCCCTGCGGATCCAGGGGTCTGCTGGCGCCAGGTGAGCCGCCTCTTGCCCTGAGGTTCTCATCCCTGGTGACAAACGGGGTGGAAACGCACTGTCTCCGAATCCCGGAGGAGAACCCCCAAGTCATGTAGCAGGATTCTGGCAGAGTCATGACACTGAGACTTTTCTTTCCAGGAAGCAACTTTAGTCCTGCCGGCACCACGCAGGTGGGTTCGTACTCAGAGAACTCAACCCCGAATGCCACGTGGCAAGGGTTTTTTAAAACATATTTTTCACTTCTTTGTCTCCCATATATGGTAACACACAAACATGTAGTCTGATTGAGTGTTTCATGTTACAAGATCGTGAGGGATGTTGTCACGTATGGGTATAGCCAAGTTGCCTTGAGTTTTTTTTGTTTTTTTTTTTTCTTCTTTCCTTAGGGAGGGGACCCTACCACACTCTAGTAATAGAACTGAACTAATGCGAATTTGTTCTCGGTGACTCACAGATAGAAACTACACCAGGTGAATTGTCACACAAAGGAAACTTTATTTGCAGCAAATAAGCAAGTAAGATCCCAGGGAATAACTTCCAAAGTTCTGACTCCCTGAGTAGGGGTGAATGGGTTCCTTTTATCTAGGGTTAGGATGAACATTTAGAAAGGGAAGCCTTGGCACCGTTCGTAGAGGCGGGCGTTAGGTCACACCTGCGCCTTGAGGAAACATGCCTGTACATGACCTGTATGTTATATAAAGGAGGCTTGTGCCCTCCTTGGGCAGAGATTTTAGTATTATAATGAGGTAAAGGTATATCTCCGTCATTCCAGAGGTCATTCCATTGTTCACCTGGGGAGGTGTGAGTAGGGGGTTTATAACTCAAACTGGGTCTGGGTGGTCTGGGCCCCAGGAGCTCTTCCTCTGGGCAGTCATTATTGCTTGAGGGGCAGTTTCAGTTTCCATAATGGGGTGCTACGCCTGTAGGATCATTTGCCTGAGTTAAGAGATAAGCTGGAAAAAAAGTTTAAGGAAAAATGTGGGACAAATGTCTCAGTGGGTACAAGCAGGTGAGCAGTAAAGGTCAGCTCTTGGAGTCTAGCTGATGACAGAAATTTCAAATTTCAGCAGAGTTTGTGGCTACTGGGATAGAGATTATATTTCCAGCCTCTGTCGTAGCTAGGTTGGCCATAAGACTAAATTCTGGCCACTGGGGTATAAGGGAAACTATGTGTGCTTCATTCAGGAAAAGTCTTAAAGGACTAGCATGCCCTTATTGCTCCCTTGTTTTGCAGTTTCCCTGACAGTTTGAGTGCAGACACGATTGCTTGGACCAGCACGTGGAATCTGCACATTGAAGATGGCAGAGCAATAGAATGGGAGAGAAGGAGCCTGGGCCCTGACATGATGGAGCCACTACTCCAGCCCCAGACCTACTATATTTAAATAAGAGATAAGTCAACTTCAATTTTAACTCTTTAAAAAAAATTTTTTTAATGTTTATTCATTTTTGAAAGACAGAGAGAGACAGAGCACAAGCAGGCATGGGGTGGAAAGAGAAGGGGACACAGAATCTGAAGCAGGCTCCAGGCTCTGAGCTGTCAGCACAGAGCCCGACGCAGGGCTTGAACTCAGAAACCGCGAGATCATGACCTGAGCTGAAGTCGGATGCTCAACTGACTGAGCCACCCAGGTGCCCCTTAACTTTTTTATACGGATTTTCTGACATGTTGTACTATGGCTGTAATGGTTTACTGACTCTTCTAATTTACTTACCAAAAGCATGCCACTTTACTTTCCAGGTGACAATAGAGGAGTGACAGGGAGGAGAACAAGGTGGAAGCTAAGCCTCATTACCTGGCAATGCTTCTCAAAAGGTGTCTGTCACCTGTAGGTGCTAAGAGGCAGGCAAACAGAGCATTCTTCTTTTACCTCATGACCCTAGGGAGATACTAAAAAGGACCTGCTCTAGGAGAGAAAGTGAAATCTGGGTTTGTAAATTCCTAAAGCTTTTTTTGCTACCTGACATTCCTGCTATTAAGATTAATTATTTTTTTAAAAGTTACATTCTTTTTTATTTTTAAATTTTTTTAAATTAATTTTCAGAGAACGTGAGCAGGGGAGGGGTAGAAAGGGAGGGGGACAGAGGATCCGAAGCAGACCCCTCGCTGACAGCACCAAGCGCCCCAAGAGTTATGTTCTTGAGGGGCACCTAGATGTTTCAGTCAGCAAAGCATGAGACTCTTGATCTCAGGGTTGTAAATTCAAACCCCATGTTGGGTGTAGGGATTACTTAAAAAGAAAATCTTTAAGTGGCACCTAGGTGGCTCAGTCGCTTAAGTATCCAACTCTTAATTTTGGCTTGGGTCATGACCTCACGGTCATGAGATTGAGCCCTGTATTGGGCTCTGCACTGGGCTAAGATTCTCTCTCTACCTCTCTCTGCCTGTCCTCTGCTCCTCTCTCTTTCTCAAAAAAAGAAAAAATCTTAAAAAAAAAGAGTTATGTTCTTGAAAGCTGATGAGAGTAGATCTTCAACATTCTCAACACACATACACACACACACACACATACACACACAGTTAACTATGCAAACTATGTGAGATGATGAACATGGTAATTAAATTGATCTTAATAATCATTCTATAAGGTATGTGTGTATATGTAATATACATACATATGTCACAAAAAGTTATGTTCAGTGTTCAGCCTCATGGAGCTATTTTAAATCCAATGTTCTCTGTATGTGTATGTGTGTGTGTGTGCGTGCATGTGTGTAGGTATTATTATAGTAAATTAATGCTTTCCAGCCAGATAAATAATAGCTGTACAAACAGTTTAAGTATTTCAAAAACCATAATGGAAATTGAACATTTACCCATAGAAAGCCTGCCTATGTATCTATTTATCTGTCTGTCCAGCTGTCTTTCCACATATACATTTGGCTGGATTTATAGCAATTTAGCCTTTAGCATTGGTTACTTCTATAATCTTCATAATCTTTGAACAGTTTTTAAAAAGAATAAATGTTGACTTTAAAAGTCAATTTGGTAGGGAAAAATAGTTCAAAACATGGGGTCCAAATGTAAAATATGATAATAAAAATTATCCTTGTGAAAGCTTTTGCAAGTACTGTGCCCATTATGACAGGCTAGGTGTGTGGTTTCCAGCTAAATAGCGTTAGAAAATGTCCTCACACAAGTATCATTACATTAGAAACTGGTAGAAATTGCTCTGCTTAGTGAGGTATTATGCGTTCTTTCTCAGTCTGACTTTGCCTCTGGAATTCTTGACTCACATTCAGAATGGAGCTCTTAATCTTTCAGAGGCCTCTCTCTTTAAGGCTATATGCAGATTCTCAGCTGCTGAAGGGTTTCTATGGTGATGGACTTTTCTTTTAATTAAAAAAATTTTTTTAATGTTTATTTATTTTTCAGAGACAGAGACAGAGACAGAGACAGAGACAGAGTGTGAGCAGGGGAGGAGCAAAGAGAGATGGAGACACAGATTCCGAATCAGGCTCCCGGCTTCAAGCTCTCAGCACAGAGCCTGATGCAGGGCTCAAACCCACGAACCACGAGATCATGATCTGAGCCGAAGTTGGACGCTGAGCTGATTGAGCCACCCAGGCACCCCTATTCTTGTACTGTTTAAAGGAGAATCTTCTCCCTCTCCCTTCCCACATAGGATTTCATTATTATTTCTTACATACAGACCTAGAGAATCTGGTGTTACTTTCCTGCCATTGCTCTGGAAATCCACCCAGCATAAGGCATGTAGTACTGACTGGACAGGCAGCAGTGCCAAAAAGACATTGACACTATGACAAAGTGAGGGATCAAAAGTCCATCACCATAGGGGGGCCTGGATGCCTGGTTGAGCATCCTACTTTGGCTCAGGTCATGATCTTGTAGTTCATGGGTTTGAGTCCCTCATTGGGCTCTGTGCTAACAGCTAGGAGCCTGGAGCCTGCTTCAGATTCTGTGTCGCCCTCTCTCTCTGCTCCTCCCTTGCTCACACTCTGTCTCTCTCTCTCTCTCAAAAATACATAGAAATAAAAAAAATTAAAAATAAATACTATAAGAATATAAACAGCTATCAAATTCCTGAAATATTCAATATGATGTTAAATAACCAAAAGGTAAACTTTCAGGGAGAAGCATTGAGAATGGAGTTGCGCTGATACTCACATGTTTAAAAATAATCATGGTATGAGCTACTTACTATGCCAGGCACCCTTATGGACAAAACAGTTCTGCCCACATGGAGCTTCTATTCTAATGGGGGAGACAGGCAATATGTCAGTGATAAAATACTGTGAAGGAAAATTAAACTGTTGGCCACTAGATAGAGCTCATTACTTTTTTTTATGTCTCACCAATCCTCTCAAAAAGAATGATGCTGAGTGCCTGATATGCTGTTAAAGTTGTGTTTGGGGGCCAGGTGATAGGCTATCTCTCTTTTCTTATCTCTCCCTCCTTATTCAGATTTTCTTTTTCTACCAGCTTACAGAAAGGGGGAAATATAGTTAAGATGTACTACAGAGCCAACAAGAGGTATCTTGGGGTAGGTGAATTAGATCAGCTCCTTCCTAAATCATAGAAATCCTCTCCCCTCAATTTCCTGGGTATTTACCCTTATTTATTTATTTATTTATTTACTTACTTAATATCTGAATGTATCTTTTAAAAAATATTTACTTATTTATTTTAAGAGAGAGAGCACGAGCAGGGGATGGGCAGAGAGAGAAAGAGAGAGAGAGGAAGAATCCCAATCTGAATACAGATATTTGTTTAATATCTGTATTCACCACTAGACTATTAGTTTCTTGAATAAGAAGTACAACAATGCTTCCCAGTCCTTGACAGAGTACCTGATAGGTACTCAACAAGTACCTTTTGAATGAAAGGATCCCTTTAGCCCAAGCAATTGCTGTTTTCCAGGTGGTCTCATCTAACTCCCTAGGGACTCTGTTTTGATGTTTGGCTGGTGAAAAAAATCTCCATAATAAAAACTTGGGTGAGTTTTCCTTTTCTTGTGTTCTATAAATTCCTTTTTGTCAAAGAACTCCCAGTGGATGGGAAGGTTGTGTGTGTGTGTGTGTGTGTGTGTGTGTGCAAATCGAGTAGAAATATTTTTTGTCATTCTGAGTTCAGGGTCATATTTTTTCCTCTTTCTACTTGGAGAAATCCTAACACACACAATGGACATATTTTTAGTGCTCAATGGAACTTAACCAATGTTAGGCATATACTTTTGTCAGGGCTAATACTAGATAAAAAAGGGTCTTGAACCTTCTCTACAGCCAGTAGAAGGAACATTGTAAAAACTGCTAGGGGAGAGAATCTAAGGAGGTTCATGGGTCATGGTCTATCCTAAAATCTCTTGGTCTTAGAATAATTTTCAGCATAGAGATTCTGTTGAATGTTTTGTTAGATTTATACCTAAGTATTTCTTGTGTTGTTGTAAATGGCATTGTTTTTTTAAATTCTGGCTTCCAATTGTTCATTACTTGTATATAAAAATGCAGTTGAAGATACATTTTTTATTATTACTGAAGTAAAATTGACATTCAATGTTATGTTAATTTCAAGCGTACAATGATGTGGGAAACAAAGGCAATAAGAACAACTTAAATTTCCCTACTATCTACAACTCACTGACAAATCTTTGAAACAGGCAGAGTGACCTTCCTTTGGGAGCTCAGCTGCCTCGATGCTAACACTTTGATAAAGGCAAAAGGCAATCTTAGCTTAACATCATCCTGACCCCCCAGGATCCTGTAAGTCTACTTTAACATATAAAAATTCCTTTGGAAACATCCTTTATCTCTGTCCCCTCCCCTCAAGATAGATGTTAGCAATCATCCTCCAAGGATATGGCCCACTGATATACATCTGGAGGGTCTCGTGACTGAGGTTTCCCTAGACAGTAATAAATGACCTTTTCCTAACAACAGCTAGCCCCCTTCAAGTCCTGGAAACCTTGCTTGCAAAATTCCTTATAGACTTACGCTATCCCTAACCCCCTCCCAATCTGAAAATATATAATCAGCCACTGCTCACAACCCTAGTGTAGCTCTCTCTGCCCATGGGTCCTGTCTCTGTGCTTTAATAAAACCACCTTTTTGCACTGAAGATGTCTCAAGAATTCTTTCTTGACCATGGGCTCTGAACCCCATTATTCCCACATCATATAACATTGTTAGAAGGTAGAGAAGAGACAGGAAAGTGTCCCCCCAAACTGAGAAGCCACTTTGAGACTGGAAAATAAAGCAGGCCACTCCATACAGTTTGCACAGTTTTACTCAGGGAAACTTACTGACAGGAAGGATCCGGTGGAGGATGATCCATGTCACCTGCATAGTTACGCTCCACAAAATTCAGACCTTAGTCCACAGATTTTATAGAGCGAGGGGCCACACAAAAGGGGCACTGTAGTGAGCTCAAAGGGTCTGCGTGTTCCTCAAAGGGCTTGCGAGCACCTAACTGACGGCTACTTCAGTTGCGAGCACCTAACTGACGGCTACCTATGCATCAGGAAGAGGAAAGAAATACGTTATCTCTAACAGATTCCTGGGAGGCCAAAGCAAGCCCCCCTCCCCCCAAATCCCTACCTTGATGGGCATTTCCAAGGTATGTAAGCTAATCACCAAGGGGCCTGGAACACACAGTCAATGATGGGGTCAGTATTGTCAGCACTGTTTCAAAAATATTGATTCGACAATTCTCCACATTACCCAATGTTTACCATAACTGCGGTCACCACCATCTGACACTATACAACATATTACAATATTATACAACAAACCTGGAAGTATCACAATCCCAGATTTCAAGGTATATTACAAACTGTAATTAATCAAAACAGTATAGTATTGGCACAAAAATGAGCACATAGATCAATAGAACAGGAGATGGAGTCCCGAAGATATATTTGTGTGTTGATCTTGTATCTTATGACCTATTAGTTCAAAGAGGTTGTTTTGGTAGATTCCCTGGGATTTTCTGGATGGGTGGTGTTGAACAGGAGTGGTGAGACTAGACTTACTTGCTTTGTTCTGAGTTAGTGGCAAAGCAGTTTTTCATCATTAAATATGATGTTATCTGTAGGGCTTTTGTAGATGCCTTTATCAGCTCAAAGAAGTTAATTTTTACTCCGAGTTTGCTTAGAGTTTTATCACGAACGGCTATATTATTTTGTTGAGGTTTATCTGCATTTATTTATATAATTAAGTGGTCTTTATTCCTCAGACTTTTAGTATGGTGAATTACATTAATTAATAAACCTCAGTTGATCAAGGGCATATAGCCCAAATCAGATATATGATTTGCAAATATTTTCTTTCATTCCATAGGTTGCCTTTTCATTCTCTTGTTTCCTTTGCTTTGCAGAAGCTTGGTGTAGTCTTATCTGTCTATTTTTGATTTTGTGGCCTGTATTTTTGGTGTCCTATCTAAGAAAACATCATCAAGACCAATGTCAAAAAGATCTGCTCTGTTTTTCTCTAAGAATTTTACCATTTCAGGTCTTGTGTTGAAGTCTTTAATTCATTTTGAGTTGATTTTTGTGGATGGTGTAAAGGAAGGGTGCAATTTAATTTTTTTGCATATGATATCTATTTTTCCCCAACAGCATTTGTGGAAGAGACTATAATTTCCCCCACTGTGTATTCTTGGCATCCTTGTCAAATATTAGTTGATTTTTCTCTGTGATGCAAGGATGGCTCAGCATAAGGAAATCCATAAATATGATACACCACGTTAATATAATTAAGGATAAAAATCATATGATCATCTCGATATATGCATATAAAACATTTGACAAAATTCAACATCTTTTTATGATAAAATAATACTCATAAACTAGGTATACAAGAATGTACCTCAACAGAGTACAGACCATATATAACAGCCCACAGTTAACATTATACTCAGTGATGATCAGGAACAAGACAAGGATACCCATTCTCACCACCTCTATTCAACATAGTACTGGAGCCCTAGCCAAAACAATTAGGCAATAGAAATAAATAAAAGTAATCCAAATCAGGGGCGCCTGGGTGGCTCAGTCAGTTAAGTGCCCAATTCTTGAGTTTGGCTCATGTCATGATCTCTTGAGTTTGGCTCATGTTGTGAGATCGAGCCCTGCATTGGGCTCTGTGCTGAGTGTGGAGTCTGCTTAAGATTCTCTCCCTCTGTCTCCCTGTATACTTCCCTGACTTGCATTCTCTCTCTTTCAAAAAAAAAAAAAAATAAAATAAAATAAAAAACACTTTCCAAACGCATTTAAATCATGTTTTCCTTAAAAAAAAAAAGAAAGAAATCCAAATCAGAAAGCATGAAGAAAATTATCTGTGTTTGCAGATAACAAGATCCTGTATGTAGAAACTTCATAAAACTTCACATGAAGCGTACATAAAACACATTTATTACAGCCTATTTTAAGCTGGTAACAACTTCAATCATGTACCAAAGCTTCATAAAAATTCTTAGAACTCATAAACAAAGTTTAGTCTGTGTGTGTCCTTAAAGCTAAATGGAATCTCTAGTAGGCAGCATACTGTTGGAGTCTGTTCTTTTTAATTTTAAAGGATTTTAATTCCTGTTTTTTAAAATCCATTCAGCTACTCTGTCTTAGAGAATTTAATTAGTTTACTTTGAAAATAATTAAGATAGGTAAGGACTTATACCTGCCATTTTGTTGTTTTCTGACTGTTTTGTAGTTTCTTTGTTCCTTTTTTCCTCTCATGCTGTCTTCCTTTGTGATTTGTTGATTTTTTACAAAAAATGCATGTTTTGATTCTTTTCTTTCTATGTATTATGTATCTACTAGAGAATTTCTCTTTGTGATTACCATAAAGCATACATAAAATTATATTTATTATAGTCTATTTTAAGCTGGTAACAACTTAACTTCAATCACATACCAAAACTACACTCTTACATCTTGTCTCTCTCCCACATTTTATACTACTTATGCCATACTTTGCATCTTTTAATATTGTGTATCCATCAACAAATTATTGTTTTAGTTATTTTAATAATTTTGTAATTTAACTTTTATACTAGAGTTAAATGTGATTTATGCACCATCATTACCATATTAGCATATTCTAAATTTGATCATATATTTACCTTTATCAGTGAGCTTAACACTTTCATACGTTTTCATTTTGTTACTTAGTACTCTTTTTGTTTTGACTTGTAGAAGTCCCTTGAACATTCCTTGTAAGGCAGGATTTGTGAAGTCCCTCAGCTTTTGTTTGAGAATGTCTTTATCTCTTCTTCATTTCTGAAGGACAACTTTGCCAGGCATAGTGTTCTTGGTTGGCATTTTTTTTTTTTTTTTTTTTTTTTTTTTTTTTTTTTTTGCACTTTGAATATATCATCTCCCTGCAAAGGTTCTGTTAAGAAATTCCCTGAAGGGCACTTGAGTGGCTTAGTCGGTTAAGCGTCCAACTTCAGTTCAGGTCATGATCTCATGGTTCATGAGTTTAAGCCTCATGTCGAGTTCTCTGCTGACACCTTGTAAGCCTGGAGCCTGCAGCCTGCTTCGGATTCTGTGTGTGTCTCTCTCTCTGCCCCTCCCCTGCTTGCATTCTCTCTTTCTCTCTCAAAAATAAATATAAAAATTTTTTAAAATATGAATTCTAGTATCTGTATCACTTACATCAATTGGTTTTACTGAAAGATTTTTATTTCATCAGGTAATGATAAAATTGCTAGTGAAAGAACGCCAAAGAAATTTTTATTGTAAGCTGTTTTACTTGTAATTTTACCTAATAGAAATGCTTGGGCATTTTGTGCAGTAATAGTAAATGTCCTCTGAAGACCTTACTGGTAGAGTATGAAATTCATTATAAAGTATATAAAAAGTATACGTGGATTTAACATATACATGCTAGGAGCCAAAAACTATCATAGTTCTTATAAGCACTTTCTATTTTCTTTTGGACTTATGCTCTTTTCAGCAAAAACCACCTGTAACCAGGATTAAACACTGTTTCGCCAAACATTGTTATACTTACTACAAGTTGTTTTAACATAAAAAAATTCATTTTCAAGTACAGGCCTGCATAGTATCCCTCCAAACAAAGGTGAAGTTTAAAAACAATTATAAAATGTTTTCCCCAAAGAGAGGAGAAAATGGACCTCTCTTGCTTCTTAATGTTTGCTTTTTCCTATGTGTCTATTATTAGTGGAGAAAAATATTGGTATTTTATTTTATATCTAAGCTATTATGGTAATAAGATTTAGACAAGTAATTCAGACATTTAATAAAGATATTAAAACTCAGGTTTTATTTGTTCAGTTATAATAAAGTTTAAATGTCTTACTTCTTCTCAGGACAAAGGCATACCTGTATGTCACTGTCCTGTTATAATACTGTTACCCAGGGTAGCTGTTGGTATGAAAGGAGAGGGCAGAAGAAATGATTGCTATGGAACCTATCAGTTCCGACCCCCTTGTGAGAGAGGAGGGGCGGGGGTGCAGCAGTCCTAAAAAGGCCCTGGAGGTAAATTATAGCTGTGTCCTCTCTGCAGTCAGGCTGTACATGGACCTCCCAGTCCTCTAAGAGGCATCACTCGGGCCACCTTGCTCAGCCTACACCTTCATCCTGTTCCCACTCCCTCTCCTTATGGTCTCCTCCCAAAGACGGACTTGGACTAGGCCCCTTGTTTCTACACCGGTCTGCAATCATTAAGACAAAAACTTACTTGTTATCATCAAACCAGTGCTAGCAGGTAAATCAAGCAAAACAAAAAAACCACTGGGGAGTCTTAATGTATTACCTCATAAATATTCTTATGTTTATTTATTTATTTTTTTAGTGTTTATTAAAACATTTGAGAGAGAGAGAGAGAAACAGCATGAATTAAGAAGGAGCAGAGACAGAGGGAGACACAGAATCCTGAAACAGGCTCCAGGCTCTGAGCTGTCAGCACAGAGCCTGATGTGGGGTTTAAACCCATGAACTGTGAGATCATGACCTGAGCCAAAGTTGGATGCTTAACCAACTGAGCCACCCAGGCACCCCTAAAAATTTTTTTTAAATAAAAAGAAAAAAAAATTCACTGATAGCCTTCTGGGGATTCCCTTGTATGTGACAAATCACTTTTCCCTTGCTGCATTCAAAGCTCTTTTGTCTTTGAATTTTGAGAATTTGACTATAATGTTTCTTGAGACAATCTTCTTTGGTTGATTTTGCTTAGGGTCCTTTAGTTTCATGAATGTGGATGTCCACATCCCTCCCAAGATTTGGGGAATTTTCAGCCATTATTTCTGTAAATAAAGTTTCTGTCCTTATCTGTTTTCTCCTCTTTTACTCCCATAATGCATATATTTCTTTGCTTGATGATATCCGATAGGTCCCATATGCTTTCCTTACTCTTTTTCTTTTTATTCCTCTAACTGGCTAATTTCAAATGACCTGTTTTCAAGGCCATTGATTTTTTTTCTAATTCAATTTACACTTATTATAAGAACTGCCAGATATTTCATGTTAATATTTACATTTTCATAAGTACTTGCAGTTAGAATTCAAGCTGAGATTCCAATAAATCTCTTACATGTTCAACACTTTTCCTATCCTCAGACTTTGCAAATATTTTAACGAACATTTTTTGGATTTTATTCTGCCTTTGGGGAATTTATACTATACATATAACACAGAGGAAAAAAGATTACAATTTGGCAAAGCAAATTGAGGACAACTATATATAGGGTTGCAAATTGAAAAATAAGTGTAGACTATGAAATTCAAAATTTTAACACAGATAAATTCAGCCATTAGTTTTTCACTTTATATAAAACTTCACTCATAACTTCGTATTTATTTATTTTAAATTTTTAAAATGTTTATTTCTTTTTGAGAAAGAGAGAGACAGAGGGTGAATGGGGGAGGGGCAGAGAGGAAGACACAGAATCCGAAGCAGGCTCCAGGTCTAGACAGGGCTCAAACTCACGAACCACAAGATCATGACCTGAGCTGAGGTTGGACTCTTCACCGACTGAGCCACCCACCCAGGCACCCCACTCATAACTTCTTCGAATACCAACCTCCTGAGGGTATTTATTTTTGTATTTGTATATAGTTGGCATACAATGTCACGTCAGTTTCAGGTGTACAACATACTGATTCCACAACTGTGTATATATTATGCTGTGCTCGCTGCAAGTGTAGGTACCATCTGTCCTCATAGAATGCTGTTAAAAGGCCATTGACTATATATCCTATGCTTTACCTTTCATTTCCACGAAAAGGTCATTGATTATTTCTGAATAATTAAGTCTGCTGTTGAAGCTTTTGATTTTTTTTGGGGGGGGGGCGGTCAGTTGTATCCTTCAACTCCAGATTTTCTGCTTGATTATTTTTTATGGTTTCTATTCCTTTCTTCACATTCTCATTTTGTTCATGTATTTTCTTGATTTTTTTTAGTTGTCTGTGTTCTCTTGTAGTTCATTGAGCTTTAAGAGTATTATTTTGAATTCTTTGTCAGGCAATTTACAGTTCTCCATTTCTTTAGGGTTGGTTATTGAAGATTTATTTTGTTTATTTGGTTGCATCATATTTCCCTGACTCTTCATGTTCCTTATAACTTTGCACTGGTTTCTGTGCACAGGATGAAGCATTCACCTCTTCCAGTCTTTACAGACTGGTTTTGGCAGGAAAAGACATTTATTGGTCAGCCCAGCTGGAGATCCTGGGGGCCTGTCAAATGTTTTCTGTGGATGTGGACCTCCCAATCTCCCTTCCTTCTAGGGAAGAGATTTCAGGGTGGTATACCTTCTTTCAATTTCACAGAGTCATGTTGGCTGCTGTAAGCCTGCTTTCTTTTTCCTTAGAGCAGTGCATTGATAGGGTGGTGTATTAGAAACATATTCCAGTCCTCTCCCTCTCTTCCAGGGGAGAAATCTCAGGGTTATGGGCCGTCTTCCAATTTCACAGAGCTATGCCGGCCACCACAAACCTCCTGCCACATTTTTTCTGGGTCACAGTACTGAAATGAGAAGTTGTTGAGTTCCATTTTTCTCCCTCCCTTCTGGAGAAGATTCTGGATTGTGTGTCTCTTCCTATCCCATAGAGCCATGCCAGCTGTTGAGAGCTGCCTGCTTCTTTTCCCTAGGACAATAAACTAAAATGCCAGGATGTACTGGAATGGCACTGGGTGCAAGCTCTACTTGTCTCCCTTCCTCTAACTCTCACAATCATGTAACTTCTCTTAATCCCATAGAGCTATGCAGTCAGCTGAGAGGTCCTGCCCTTTTCTTTGTTCAAAGTCGCCCCCAGGCATTCTAACTTTGCTGCTTGCCTCATCACTCTCGAGTAGGTCTTTTGGGCAGCATCCGGAAAAGTGAGGATGATATCAGATGGTTGCTTCCCTTATATTTTGCCCCTGAGGGAAAAGTCGTGGGCTGAGCAAAATTTTTCTCTAGATGCTAAGCTGTTTCAACTTGTGGCAGGGACTGATACCAGCAAAGTGAAATAGCATTCTTTTATTGGTGTAGATGAGAGCCAGGATTTCCTATTCCATTATCTTATGGATTTCAGTTCAGATTCTTTTTAAACTACAAATTCAATTAGAATTCAATTTAGAAGTTACAGTACAATTCAGATCATCTATTTCACCTAAGGTGGGTTTTAGTAGTTTGTGGGGTTTTTTTTAGAAATTAGTCCATTTCATCTAATTTGTTGAAATTATGCATGCAGAGTGGTAACAGTATTGAGTTTTAGTTTATCTGTCTATCAAATATTTAAAAGGTTTCTTAAATTTTTATCTCTGTGTTTATTTTTCAGTCAATACCTTAATTGGCCTAATTGATTCTTTTTTTAAATCTTTAAAAAATTTTTCTAATGTTTATTTAGTTTTGAGAGACAGAGTATAAGTGGGGAGGGGATGAGAGAGGGGGACACAGAATCTGAAGCAGGCTCCAGGCTCTGAGTTTGTGTGGCCTAATTGACCCTTGACCTGAATATGTGGAGGATAGTTTTCAGCCCCTCCCACTATATCAATGGACCTTATATATCCTTTCATTAAACCCATAGAAGGAAAAGTAACAGACTGTCACTTAAACAGTAGAAAATATACCTGCCCAAGTTAAAAAGAATTTTGACACAAGAACATCATAAGGGTCAGCAAATATAGGTCCTAACATATGCTAGCTTTGGCAGATATCACCCGATGACCCATCTCAAATTTACTATATCAGAAAGTCAAGGGAAGGCTAGGGCCCAGAGAATCTTTATATTTAATAAATTGGTTTTAATGCACGGTGGGGTTGAAGACTACTGGTGAAAGCAACATGCCTCCCTGGAGACAGCTTCATTTTGTTCCTGGAGATAGTATAGAAAAAGCATTAAACCAGGCGTCAGATGATTTGAAATCTGGTATAGACTCATGCTATCAAGCTAGAAAGGAAGTTATGTAATTTTGCTTAGTTTCAGTGTTATTATTTTTAAGGTTTTTTAAAAACTTATTTTGAGAAAGAGCTGGGGAGGGGCAAAGGAGATAGAGATAGGATCCCAAGCAGGCTCCACATTGCCAGCATGGAGCCTGATGCAGGAATCAGACTCACAAATCATGAGATCATGATCTGAGCCAAAGTCTAGAGTCAGACACTTAACTGACTGAGCCACCCAGGCGCCCCTTAATGTTAGTATTTTTAAATGGTTATTAAAGAGACCACTACTTGGTTTTGAAGGCATATGTGTTCTTTCTACCATGAAGTTTCTTTAGTTAATAAAAATGTATTTTATTTACTCCTTTGTTGCAATGCAGCTTGGATAAGAAAAGACAAAGCCTATTTATACAAGCATTGTGGGTCTGTGTGCATACCTACATACGTGCCGTAGATCTCCCTGATCTCCAGTGAAGGCAGTCAAATGAAAAAATACTGCTTAGTAGCATGTGTTTAACTGTGGAAAGAGGTATTCACCATGTAATAGGAGGTAAGGGGGTTCATTGGAAGAAAATGTCCCTATGCAATCAGCAAATCAGGCTTATTAATGTGGATTTAATGGCATTAGCTACGTCTCTGCATTTCTCTCATCTTCTAATATCTTGAAACATTGTATAATATTTTCAAGATCTTAACATACAATTTAATACACATTCCCTTACAAATGTAAGCAACATAAGGCGGATACATAGACTTTGACCAATGTTTTTATAGAGCAATAATCTGGAAACTATGGCTTATGAGTGCTACTTATTTTTTAAAATAAAGTTTTATTGGAACACAGCCATGTCCAACCATTTATGTATTGTCTATGACTGCTCTCACACTACATGGCAGAATTGAGCAGTTGAGACAGAGACTGTAGGGCCTACAAAGTCATGAATAGCCACTACCCGGTCTTTTGCAGATGAGTTAGCCAACCATTGGTGTGAAGAGTAAAGTCTTATTTTTGGGTGAAAACTGAAAAAAAAAAAAAAAAAAAAAGCCCAGTGAAGCATATTTTATTTTCAGCTTAAAAATAATTTTTAATCATTTTGAAAAATATCAACCATTTACCTAGGAGTTTAGAAAATTAGGAGAAAGTCTGTGCATACTAATACCAAGAGCATTGTTTTGTTATTCAAAAAATATAAAAAACAATCTATAATCACTTTGGGGAAAATCAGCAAACTTTCAAGTATAGACTGTTGAGAAGTGGAAAAAGGTTGCCTAATTTATAGGATCTTAAATGATCTATTAATTAACTTAGCTCAGTTTTCTAGTATGTTATCTGTCATCATTTAAAGTCCATCTTTGTGAATTATATATTGTTACAAACACATAATGCATAATTGTCATCATGTTACTATGTTCAGTCCAGTGTCAATTATCTAAACCTCTAAAATGTACCATTAAAGTTACAACCTGGGTGAATTAAGTAAAAAAGGAGTTTCCTTTTTTGGCCCATTTGTTTGTGATCCAATCCCTATTCATGCTAATGGTTTCTTCTACCTTCTTATGAAAATTCTGTAGATTCTAGATCTCTATATAAGGTGGTTTGCTTCTGCTTAGAATCCATCAGGGAGGATTGTCTATTCCTAGGGCCTAGTGATCACATCATTGCTCACAGATGGTGCAGCTGTGGTATAATGGAAAACCGCACTTTGCTTTCACTAAGAAGCTAGGATGGTCCTCCTGACACTGAAATCCATTGTACACTTGGCCAGACTGAAGCCCAACTATGTTCCTAAACTTTTACCTAAGACTTTGTTCAGTTTCCCTTTGTCTACTAGTAGTCACCTAGAGGAATAAATTTTTCCTGAATGGTACCAGCTCATATACTTTTTGTGTTAGAGAGGTAAAACTGACCTTTGTCATACAATTTATAATATTTTTTTGGAAGATGGATATGATTTTTAATTACAGTACTGCACATCTTTGCAAATTTCTAGTGTTATAAAAATGCAAAATCCAGTTACTTTCGAGTGTAATGATATTTTTCCAAATTCAAAGGTTACTTAAGTTATGCCTTGGATAAGAATGATCAGGAGCTCTATTCTTTAGGTCTTCAGCTTAAGAAACATGTTTTCCTTGGTTTTTCCATGCTCTTCTGGATATTTTGTATCTCAGTGTGAAGTCGTTTGCTCTCATTTTGGAATCCTTCCTTTAGTAGACGAGCCTGTTCCTAAAAAGGGACAATTGGAGACTGAATAAAGTGTAGGACTGAAGTAAATCTCTAATTTATAGCTAGTTTCCACATTCATTTTTTTTAGTATTAAATTTCTTCTTGACATTTTCTCTACCCTTAAGTTTCATTATATGTTCTCTTGGGTGTCTTAGCTCTGTGATTACATTTCCACTAAGTGGTGAAGACAGTTCAGATAGCTTACCAAGTTGTGTGACCCTATAAAAGTTACTTAATCCTTTCTGAACTTCTGTTTCTTTTCGTAAGTAATAGAGACACAGCAGTTCTTGCTTCGTATAGTATTAAGCAAGAGATTCATATAAGAGATTTTTCAGAATGCCTAGCAGAGAACAGCTACCATGGATGAAAGGATGTACAGATAGAGGACTGGATGTGACCTAACCACAAATAAATCTTTTAATAACCAGATAGAGGCAGGGGCCAGGTCAGGCAGGCAGACAGAAATTGAAAAGTACAAGTGGCAAGCAAGGTCCTTCTTGTAGGCATCATGTTATCACTGCCACACTAAGATATGATGAGGGAGAGTGGAGAGAAAACAGAAAACAGAAACCTTAGGGTAGTACAATTAAATACCTGAAGTTTGAAAGCTAGAATTCTCTCTTGTTCATCCAGCCACTGGACTCTATCCCTTTCCATCTTCTCAGTTAATTGTCTCACATGTTCCTGATGACTCCTTTCTTTCTGTTCCATCAATTGCTGATTCTTTATTTGCATTTCTTCTAGTACTTTTGCTGCAGCCTGTGCAGATTCAGCTTTCACACGTTCCACTGAGAGGAGGAAAAAGACAAATGTATGTGAGTAAGCATGTTGTCCCTTTCTTCCTTGCACACTTACCGGTCATTGTTGCTGTTGACTACATATGCCCTACTCAGAAATGACTTCAGCAAGTAAGGGGCATTGTTGTTCACCTTGCCCTAGTTTAAGGATCCCAGGCTTACCCAGCCAAATTATTTAAGCTTTAAGAACTCTTGAGGCTATCTAATCTCTTGACTGGCTCCTCACCTTCAATCTCCTTTTCCTTTTCTGTGAGAGTCTGGTCTGTCTGTAGAATCGCATCAGTCACAGACTCCTTGGACTTCAAGTATTCCTGAAGAACCTCTTCAGCCTTAGGACCCAGAGAGCATGGAGTTGGTAATAGGAAATGGATATAAGCACTCGTTCCTGTTTGTCTTCCTATCATCTTTTCCTCTAGGAATTGCTCCTCTTGGCCTTAGTGTGCCTGGTGGTCAAGACTCCTTGCCACAGGCATGGACACATGCTCTGAGCTGGCCAATCATGGCAGCCTACTAAGCAGAATCCTTTATAAGAGACTGAGATAGACACTGGGAAACAGACATTCTTTGTTTTTTTAGAATGAGGGCTCTAATTTTGGAGGTGTTGGTGCTCTGGCCCCCTAAGGAGTGAGTTGTTGAAAAAAGAAGTCATTATGGAGAAAGCAGATCAGAGAAAAGGTGGAGGGAGAATAGGAAAGAAGGAAGTGTAGGGTTGAGGGGAGTAACAGACAGACAGACAGATGATGACATTATTTGAAATCTTGGATCCAGTTGTCCTTAAAGCCAGTTTAAAGCCTAAACTGATGAATTCCCATTTTTGTTTAAGAAAATGGGTTTCTGTTCCTTGCAGCATAAAGATCCAGCCACAGTAGTGAATTGCAATAACAACTTTGTGGTTGATCTGAGAACCCAATTAATAACTCAGTTATTAATTGAGTGCACTCTTGGATGAGCACATAGGACGTATCTGGTGTAATTGGCTCCCTATACATGTTTACTGAATGAAAGTATGAATGCTGTTGTTCTCACAAGGTGTGCAATTACACGTGGTTATTTTAGTCTTTCAAGGAGGCATGTCAGCAGCTTTCCAGAATCAGAACATAAATCTTGGTTACCTGTATCCCTTTATTAGGTTGCTGAAGATATTTTGTCTTCAGCTCTTGTATTTTCTGGATGAGGAGACGGTACCCTCCTGGTTTAGAATAAACCCCCTGCTTCACAGCTTCTTCAAGAGGACTGAAAATATCCTTAAGTAAATCTGAGCAACGATCTGTTGATGCCTGCACATTCTGTTTACAAAAGTCATCTCGCTTTTTTTCCAGCTGGGCCTTTGATGTAAAAATAGGAGGTAAAAAGAATAACAGGGAAAAGATGTTAGCATGACCTTAGAATATCTGGAAGGGCTTCTCAGAAATAAGCCTATGACCCTAGAAAAAGTCACAGGCACCCCAACAGGACCATATCCTTCCTCCTGCTCCTGACTTTTACTGAAGTCCCTTTCTCCTTAGAGGTGAAGTTCAGAGCAGAGATTGCTAGCTTTCTTGCTATACCTTTAGAGATAAACTTCTGCTTTTCAAATTGGGCCAGTGATTGCGTATGGAATAAATGTGGCTCAACATAAGCCTGCATATGGATAATCAGGGCAATATCCTGATTGATTAGGATATCAAATCAGTCAGGTAATAGTGGGCATTTGATTTAGAAGCTCTGATTGTGACTTATGTGAATTTAGGTAAATTAAGAGGAAGAATATTATTCATGAAAAAAATGTTTTAAAACTTTGAGTTCAATCCAAAATCTATAAAGAACTCATCAAACTCCACACCCAAAAACAAATAATCCAGTGCAGAAATGGGCAGAAAACATGAATAGACACTTCTCTAAAGAAGACATCCGGATGGCCAACAGGCACATGAAAAGATGCTCAACGTCGCTCCTCATCAGGGAAATACAAATCAAAACCACACTCAGATATCACCTCACGCCAGTCAGAGTGGCCAAAATGAACACATCAGGAGACTATAGATGTTGGTGAGGATGTGGAGAAACGGGAACCCTCTTGCACTGTTGGTGGGAATGCAAACTGGTGCAGCCACTCTGCAAAACAGTGTGGAGGTTCCTCAAAAAATTAAAAATAGACCTACCCTATGACCCAGCAGTAGCACTGCTAGGAATTTACCCAAGGGATACAGGAGTACTGATGCATAGGGGCACTTGTACCCCAATGTTTATAGCAGCACTCTCAACAATAGCCAAATTATGGAAAGAGCTTAAATGTCCATCAACTGATGAATGGATAAAGAAATTGTGGTTTATATACACAATGGAGTACTACGTGGCAATGAGAAAGAACGAAATATGGCCCTTTGTAGCAACGTGGATGGAACTGGAGAGTGTTATGCTAAGTGAAATAAGCCATACACAGAAAGACAGATACCATATGTTTTCACTCTTATGTGGATCCTGAGGAACTTAACAGAAACCCATGGGAGAGGGGAAGGAGAAAAAAAAAAAGAGGTTAGAGTGGGAGAGAGCCAAAGCATAAGAGACTCTTAAAAACTGAGAACAAACTGAGGGTTGATCGGGGGTGGGAGGGAGGGGGGGTGGGTGATGGGTATTGAAGAGGGCATCTTTTGGGATGAGCACTGGGTGTTGTATGGAAACCAATTTGACAATAAATTTCATATATTAAAAACAACAGGAAAAAAAACCTTTGAGTTCATTGTAATAAAATTTGTTCTTCTTTTTATGATAAAAACAAAGAGTGGTTATCACCATTTTAAAGTCTAGTAGGAATTGCCTCTTTCAAAATAAATACCCATTTCATTTTCCAGTAGTACTCTGCTTTCCAAGACCCTAATCCATAAGAACTTGAGAAAAAATTACCGCTAAGTCCTTTTGACATAAATGGTCTCTGTCTTTGAAGGAATTCCTCATGAAGAGTTCAATGGCCTCTTTCTCACAGGCCCTGTGCAGGTTCAGTAGCTCCTGGAGGGTTTCTGTGGGCAGCTGCAGCATCTGGCCCATCTGCTGGTCATAGTGGGCAATGGCCTTTTGCACTGCGGCTGCATTCTCAATCTGGGCCAAGGCCAGGATTGCATTCTCCATGCAGGGCAGATCTCCACGGCTGATGGCATCGACATAGGTCTGCACCAGTTTCTCTAGACCTACAAACAGAGAACAAATAATGTTGCTTGTTGTAGGTGGGATGAGGAAACATTCCATTCTGTGTGATTCTGATCATGTCTACTACCACCCATTTGCCTCAAAGCATCAATGTCCTCAACATCACCTGGAGCCTTGCTAGAAATGTCGATTCTCAGCCTCTGACCCAGATCAAGTGAATTAGACCCTCCTCTCTGGCAAGATGTCCAGGTGATATGTTTACACATCAAAGGTTGAGAATCTGTTCTAGATAGCATAGGCCTATGTTTAGTGAGTGTTTTCATTCACTTTACCCTTAAGCACCATTAGGACAGGAACCATACCTCTCTAATTTACATCTCTATCATCAGCCCTGGTCTGTGGCAAGCATTTGATCATTGTTGTGGAAAAAATCAAAAGGATACTCGATTTTGTTTATTCTAGCAAAGCGTGGTCCAAGACAACTTTCTGTTATGATGGAAATATTCTATGTCATCCAGCTATTAGCCACATGTAGGTATAGGCTTTTGAAATATATAACCACAAGAGACTCTTAAAAACTGAGGATAAACTGAGGGTTGATGGGGGTGGGAGGGAGGGGAAAGTGGGTGGTGGGCATTGAGGAGGGCACTGGTGGGATGAGCACTGGGTGTTGTATGGAAACCAATTTGACAATAAATTTCATATTAAGATATAAATAAACAAATAAATAAATAAATCTGTGTAATTGGAATTTTAAGTTTTCTTAAAAATTTTTTTTTAAATGTTTATTTAATTTTGAGGGAGAGAGAGAGAGACAGAGCACAAGTCGGGGAGGGGCAGAGAGACAGGGAGACACAGAATCCAAAGCAGCCTCCAGGCTCTGAGTTGTCAGCACAGAGCCCGGAGCTTGAACCCATGAACTGTGAGATCATGACCCGAGCCAAAGTCAGACGTTTAACCCACTGAGCTACCCAAGCATCCCAGAATTTTAAATTTTCTGTAATTTTAATTAGCTCACACTTAAATTGAGATAGCTACACTTGTGTAAGTGGCTACCATATTGGACAATGCAGGTCCTAATAAATAGGGCAATTTTAAGAAATAGAACTTGATTTCTTTAGCCTTTCCTATCTTTTCTCACCCAAGAAATTTGACTAGTAAAATCTATTAGAAATGTTGATGTCATCAAGAATTTAACATGGAAATAGCAGTAGATTCACATTTTTTTTAATGTTTATTTATTTTTGAGACAGAGAGAGACAGAGCATGAACAGGGGAGGGTCAGAGAGAGGGAGACACAGAATCTGAAACAGGCTCCAGGCTCTGAGCTGTCAGCACAGAGCCTGACGTAGGGCTTGAACTCACAGACTGCGAGATCATGACCTGAGCCGAAGTCAGCTGCTTAACCAACTGAGCCACCCAGGCGCCCCTAGATTCACATTTTTTAAAGCTGAAACTAGGTGGATGTAATTCTACTCTCCTTTAGTCTTAACAATGGAAGAAAAAGACTGGGAAGAGGACTCACGAGGTCCATTGACTTTGATGTCTCCTGAGAGAGTTTTAGTTTTGGAATTCTTAAAGATGTAGGAACAGAAGGCTGAAGCTTGTTGCACAAATTCAGGATCCAGGTCATTATCATGCAGTGTCTCAAGCTGGCCTAGCTTCTTCCGATGAGTGGGTCGATCAAAGATAAAGCATTTCTTCTTCGGAAAGAACTTCCGGATACAGAGTCGGGGCAGATTAAAATTTTGATCACTTTGAGTGGTACCTGCAGGAAGATAAAAAAGGCTTGCAAACTTTTTCTGTAAAGGACCAAACAGTAAATATTTTAGGTTTTGCAAACCAGGTGGTCTCTTCTCCAAGTACTCAATTCTGCTATTGTAGCAAGAAAGCAGCCATAGACAATCTATAAATGAGTGGGCATAGCATTATTCCAATAAAACCTTATCTACAAAGACAGCTGGTGGTCTGGGTTGGCCATCATTTGCCTGTGAGCCATAATTTGCCAACCCCTGAACTAGAGCACTATTCATGCTTTTACCTATTTTCTTCCAGACAACGCCTATTCTTCTCCATATTCTTTGGCTAATCACAAGCCCTATTCAGGGAGATAAAATCAATCTGATAATAGCACAGGGAAAAATAAAAGAGAAAGAAACTATTCTTAGAAGAGAGGAGAATATAATTTAAAATCAAATCTATTAATTCATGTATTAAACAAGCATTAATTCTTACTGATGGCCAGCTAAGAAGAAATAGAAAACTATAAATGTAAGAAAACTGTAAATGGAACACGGACAAAATAATAGTTTCTTATGTTTTATTATCTCCATTTATTTCTAAGTCCCTTTTACCTTGTTTAAGCTTGAGTGAATTCTCCAGGTACTCATCAGCTGTGATGGGTAGTCCGTCTGCTTCCAGTTCTAAGGAGAAATCCCTCAGCGTCCACACAAAATCTGGAAAGAAGCTCACAAAGTCTGCTGAATCTTCAATCCCATTGGAATTAGGGGAGGATTTCGCCCTGATCCGATCTGACAGCTCTGTCACATAGCTGAGTAGCAAACTAAGGAAAACTGGCATCAAAGAATAGTGTCCCCATCCCATATTGGTTCCACATATTAAAACCTTCACTTCACCTTTGTTTTTAACCCAAGCATCAATTTTCTAGTGGGTACATAGAATCTTTCCCCTGCCCTTGAATTATTTTTCATGTTTTCTCTTTTTGTGCTTGATTCACCAGGATTCACAACCAAGCAGCTGGTTTTTAAATACAATTCTTCCCTCTTACTTTGAGGCTATTTTGAACTACAAAAAGGATACTGCAGTTGGTCCATGGCCTGCTGGTTGATGGTTCCCATGCTATTGTACACAAAGGTGCTGCTCAGGAGTATTGCTAAGGCAAAGATCCAGGAATCGTTCTGGTTGTCACCCTGTGAATCAGAACATGTGCAAGCCTGTTAGGTTTCACTCTCCTGATATCTAGATCCTGACTTTCTAGATCAGCAGCAGTAAAAAGATGCTTATTTAACTAGAGGTTTTTGTTTTTTTTTTTGTTTTTTTTAAGATTAATGACCTATATGAGAAAACCAAATCCAAACGAAAATATTAGTGGGATTTGGATTTTGGATCATTTTATGATTAGTATTTTTAATTTACACTGATTCTCACTAGGTCTTCTTATGATCATTGGCAGATAATTACAAAACCAATAGTAAAGGTTGGTAGGCTTTCTAAGGCTTTAAATATAATTTAAATTTAGAATTTTCAGGGCGCCTGCGTGGCTCAGTCAGTTGAGTATCTGACTTCAGTTCAGGTCATGATGTTGCGGCTCGTGAATTCAAGCCCTGCGTCAGGCTTGTGCTGACAGCTCAGAGCCTGCAGCTTGCTTCAGATTCTGTGTCTCCCTCTCTCTCTCCCCCTCCGCTGTTTGCAGTCTGTCTCACTGTCTCTCTCAAAAATAAATAAACATTTAAAAAAATAATAAATTTAGAATTTTCTCTTCCTTTTTACAGCAAAATTGACTTATGTGAGAGTAATAATACCTGTAGCTATTTTACTGAGCAATTATTAGGCACCTAACATTTTCCATTACTTATCCAAAACAACACTATGAGTCAAATAAAGATCTACTACATCTGTTTTACAAATTCAGAAAGCTGAGGTTAAAAGAGGTCAAATAATTTGCTAAGGCCACTGAGTTAGTGACAGGGTTTACATTTAAACACAAGGGTATAGAACTTCAGAACCTAAAATTTTAACTAAAATTCTCTGCAGGATTCAACTCGTGACATTGATTTTATTTGTTCTACCTTTAAGCTTCTGGGTTAACTGGTTTAGCATACAATCTTTTTTAAAAAATAGTTTTAATGTTTATTTATTATTTTTGAGAAAGAGAAAGACAGAGTACAAGTGGGGGCGGGGCAGAGAAAGAAGGAGACCCAGAATCTGAAGCAAGCTCCAGGCTCTGAGCTGTCAGCACAGAGCCCAACGCAGGGCTCGAACTCACGAACCCTGAGATCATGACCTGAGGCGAAGTTGGACACCTAACGGGCTGAGCCACACAGGTGGCCCACACACAGCCTATTGTTAATCATTGGAATATTACTAATTACTACTGACCACTATGATCTTCTTCTAGAATTCTGCCTTATAAACATTTTCCTGATCCCTGGTTGCTAAACTTGGTCGGAGGGCACATAAACAGAAATAAAACAAAAACAAAAACAAAAACATATTATGGTTAAGTGTAAGTTCTTATTTAAAGAAAAATTAAATTGTGTAGAGAATATTCAGTGATGAGGGTCTTATTTCAAAACTGAATCCTCAATCCTTACCTTCTCTACATCTCCCAGGCCCTCCGTGTCAAGAAGAACTAGGGTGTGGTCTGGCTTCTTGGGATGAGGCACACACCACATCCAGATTCCTTTGGTGTGAGACTGCACCGTGGAGCCCAGAGAGAAGCCTGTGAGGGAGAGTGGGGATAAGAGAAGGTGGTGTTTTAATAGCAGATGGAACTAGAAATCCTACAATGCAACGCACAAAAAAAAAACAACCTGATTAAAACAAGAGCAAAGGACTTGAATAGATATTTCTCCAAAGCAAATATACAAACGACCAATAATCAAATGAAAAGATGCTCATCATCATTAGTCATTAGGGAAAAAACAAATTAAAACCACAATGAGATACTACTTCACACTCATTGGGATGACCACTATCAAAAACCCAGAAAATAGGAAGTGTTGGGGAGGATGTGGGGATATTAGAAACCTTGTGTATTTCTGGTGAGAATGTAAAATGGTACACTTGCTGTGGAAAACAATATGATGGCTTCTTAAAAAAAATTAAAATAGAATTACCCTATGATTTGGAGATATATAACCCTCACAAAATGAAAGTAGGGATTTGAACAGATATTTGTACCCTCGTGTTTTTAGCAACATTATCCATAATAGCCAAAAGGTGGAGGCAACCCAAGAGTCCTTCAATAGATGAAGGGATAAACAAATCAGTATGCACATATTAGTTAGTCAGCCTTAAAAAGGGAGAGAATTCTGACACAGGGTACAACACCGAAGACATTGTGCCAAATCACATTAAGCAAATCACAAAGGACAAATAATGTCTGATTCCTCTCAAACGAGATTCCTAGAACAGTCCAATTCATAGAGATAGTATGTAGAATGGTGGTTGCCAAGGGCTGGGGAGTTATTGTTTAATGGGTACAGAGTTTCTGTTGAAGAAGATGAAAAAATTAGGGAGATGCATGATGGTGATGGCTGCATAACAGTGTGAATTTACTTAATGCCATAGAACTATACGTACACTTAAAAATGATTCTAATGGTAAGTTTTATGTTATGTATATTTTACAACAATGAAAAAAAAAGCCAATACAGACTTAAACATTCTTTGCATCTTAATAACCAGTGGAAACTTGCTTTTGCTACATGAACATTTTAGTAAATGTCTTATTATGTACATTAATTATTTTTATTACTGCACTAGTCTTTCTAGGAAAGGAACAATTTATGCTTTTAAAAGAGGAAACTAAGGCAAAGTGGGAAGAGTGATGAACTGCCTCTTTCAGATTATAGTGAAGATAAGAGCATAATCGTGGATTAAAAGATAACTTTCAATATTCCTCCACGTTCTCTAACTTTCTGTCCTTGCATCACCACGTTCAATGCAGGCAGTGTCAGTGGACAGAAGGGACTCCGAGGAGCTTTTTGGCGCCACTCACCCTTGTTCTTCCCAGCCAGCTTGTTCATCAGGTAGGATTTGCCTGTGCGGTAGAGGCCCACAATAGCCACCACCACGAGAGGATTCTTGGTGCCTGACAGGATCTCCAAAGCTTCCTGATTAGCCACCAGTTGCCCTTCAGTGTTCTCAATGAGGCACACTGGGGCCGGCATGTGGATCTCTGAGGCCATGTTCAGAGTGTTCCCTGGTCTGCAAGGGAAGAGATGGGATGAAATAAAATTTCCAGTCCAATTAGATCAAGAAACTCACCAGGTTATTTTACATTCAGAAGCTGGAGTCCTCAGTTTCCACAACATGGACATAAGTTTTGTGTCAACATTGAGATAGATGAGGGTAAGATCTGTATCATTTTAGAAAGTTACAGAAGTATTATCAAAGTAGTCCATTGAAAAAATATTGGTATGACCATATCTTATGAATGTTCAGCCACTCTCATGAACAAAATCGGTCATTAAATTCACCATGGAAAACTTTCCTTTTGTATTCTCATTAAAAAATTTAGAGGGGTGCCTGGGTGGTACAGTCGGCTAAACGTCCGACTTCAGCTCAGGTCATGATCTTGTGGTCCGTGATTTTGAGCCCCGCATCGGGCTCTGTGCTGACAGTTCAGAGCCTGGAGCCTGCTTCATATTTTGTGTCTCCTCTCTCTGCGCCTCCCTGATTCACATTCCATCTCTCTCTGTCTCTCAAAAATGAATAAATGTTTTAAAAAATTTAAAATTTAGAGTAAAGCAGGGGTGTTTGTGTGGCTTAGTTGGTTAAGAATCCACCTCTTTGATTTTGGCTCAGGTAATGATCTCACAGTTTGTGGGATTGAGCCCTGCATTGGGCCACGCTTATAGCACAGAGCCTGCTTGGCATTCTCTTTCTTCCTCTCTCTCTCTGCCTCTCCCCTGCTCACATGCACATATGCATGTGTGCATGCTCTCTCTCAATATAATAGAAAAACTTAAAAAAATTTAGAGTAAATGTTAAATGGAAAATAGAATAGAATTTAGAGGTATTTATTTTACATTCCGGTTATATGTAAAAATTCAATGTTGATTTATTTATTCGTTAATTCTTACTATGAATACTTTTGTACATTATTTCATGCATGCCCTTTGAACAGTTCCCATAGATTTTAAATGTGTTTCTCCCCTGATAGATATGCTTGTTTTGCTAGAATGAGGGTCCACAGAACTTCTCAAATTTCCATTCCAAAAGTGAAACCAATATAACTTACTTTTGCAAATTTTATAAAAACATATGACCATCTGGAACACATGACCAGGGACCCTTCGAAAGCCTTGGCATGGGCTTTTATAAGCAAGGGGCCTTTAAACTTCATTAACTTCACAGTAAGTTAGCCTCCAGCTACATGGGGGTACAAGTGCACTACTGGAAATACTTACCATGGCTAAAAATCATGTTTATATATATGTGATAAGGGAACAAAAGACTATGAAATAAGGATTAAAAGGTCAGGAGTCAGAGGACCCTGGGAAGATGGCAGAGTAGGAGGATCCTAAGCTCACCTTGTCCCACCTAAATAACAGCCACACCAGTGTAATTAACCCAGAAAATGAACCAAAGACTGGCAGAACAGACTGTCTACGGTTAATCGTAGAGAGGAGGCCACATCAAAAACAGTAGCAAAGGTGAAGTCTGGTTGGAAACTAAGCTAATCTGCAAGACTAAGTGCTTGTGGATACCCTAAGTACAGAGAAGGGAGAGGAGCAGACCCCACACTGGGCACTTGAGACATGGGGTACCTGCACATGTAGTGGGGAATTAAAGTCCCCATTACATTTGGCTTTGAAAATCCGAGGGCTTAAACTTTCAGGTTTTTACCATCAGTAGGGCTTAACATCTTAAGAAAAATATTAGAGAGCATGGAGGGTAATAGAAAACTGAGTCCCTACCCCTATAGATCCAGCAGAACAAACAATCCCACTGAGATACAGCATAGAAGCAGTAATTTGAGAGGCACCTCGGGTGTATGAGGAGATTTATTTACTAATCTCAGAATGTGTGCAGTAGGGGCAGGGATCTTTAGGAGACTTCTCCAAGAACTAAATAACTGGTAGGTGCCATTTCTCTCTCCTAACCCCAGATTAGCTACATGGACACCTGTGGGAACTAGCACGACCACACATCATCTAGTTTGCTAACACCATGTGCCCTGTTCTCCTGCAGATCCCCTCCATCCAACACACCCCACTCAAGAGAAGTTCCTTCAAAATGCTCTGGCCAGGTCTCGTCCTTCAAGCAGCACCAACAGTGGCCAGCACCACTCCACATTGACTGGGAGGGGGAAGAAAAGCACACACACCAATTTAACTGCAGGCTCAATGGTGGGCTGGGGCAGACATCTGATCAGACTGGTAGCTCTACCAACCAACCTCACAAGGGGCAGCACAAAGGAAGAGCCCTGTAGTTTGGGTTACCTGCAACCCTGAAAGACAGACTGGGATCAGACTGGGGTCTAACTGTAGGCTTTGTCCACCAATGAAAGCATCTAAGGGAACAATGCAGGAAGAGCACCATGCAGTTCAGTGTGACCACAGTTCTGGCAAATGGGTTGAGAGCAGGCATCTGGTTTGACCTAGCTACAAGCCCAAGGCTGCCCCAGACTGGCCCTGTAAGAGCACAGAGACCAAACCCTGCTCATAATAGGGAAAGAGGGCCATTTCAGACAATTCACTGAAGGCAAACATGGCTCAGCCACAAAAATAAACTAACACAACACACATACGAGACACCCCTGAAAGTGCCATGTTCTGGTGAAGGGGGGACATTGCACTAGAGGACACTATAAAACCTCTTCTTCATAAGGCCACTATTTTCAAGATCAGGAGACATAGCTAACTTTCCTAACACACAGAAACAAGTGCAGAATGTTATACAAAATGAAGAAACAGAGGAATATGTTCCAGATGAAAGAACAAGACAAAAATCACAGTACAAGAGCTAAATGAAATGGAGATAAGAAATATGCCTGACAGAGAATTCAAAGTAATGATCATAAAGATATTTACTGGACTTGAGAAAAGAGTGGAGGATCTCAGTGAGACAAACAAATGGAAAGATACTTTGTGCTCACTGATTGGGAGAATGAGTAGTGTTAAAATGTCCATACTACCTAAAGAAATCTACAGAGTTAATGCAATTTTTTTATTTCTTATTTTTTAAATATTTATTTTTGAGAGAGAGATAGAGTGAGAGCAGGGGAAGTGCAGAGAGAGAGGGAGACACAGAATATGAAGCAGGCTCCAGGCACCGAGCTGTCAGCACAGAGCCCGACTTGGGGTTTGAACTCACAGACCATGAGATCGTGACCTGAGCTGGTCAGTCGCTCAACTGACTGAGACTTCCAGGCACCCCAGTGCAATTTCTATCAAAACACCAATAGCCTTTTTCATAGAAGTAGAACAAACAATCCTAAAATTTGTATGGAACTACAAATAGCCAAAGCAATTTTGAAAAAGAAGAACAAAACTGGAGGTATCACAATCTCAGAATTCAAGATATACAAAAAGCTGTAGTAATCAAAACAGTATGGTACTGGCACAAAAAGAGACACATAGATCAATAGTATAGAATAGAGAGTCCAGAAATAAATTCATGCTTTTATGGTCAAATGACCTACAATAAAGGAAGTAAGAATATACAATAATAGGAAAAAGACAGTCTCTTCAACAAATGGTGTTGGAAAACTGGACAGCTCTATGCAAAATAATGAAATTGGACCATTTTCTTAGCCATATACAAAAATAAACTCAAAATGGATTAAAGACTTTAATATGAGACATGAAACCACAAAATTCCTAGGAGTAAACACAGGCAGTAATTTCTTTGACATCAGCTATAGAAACAGTTTTCTAGATATGTCTCCTGAGGCAAGTGAAACATAAGCAAAGATAAACTATTGAGACTCCATTAAAATAAGAAGCTTTTGCACAGAAAAGGAAACCATCAACAAAACAAAAAGACAATCTACTGAATTGGAGAAGATATTTGCAAATGATACATTTGATAAGGGGTTAATATCCAAAATCTATAAAGAACTTATACAACTCAACACCCAAAAACCAATAATCCAATTAAAAATGCGCAGAAGACGTGAATAGACATTTTTCCAAAGAAGACATACAGATGGTCAATAGACACATTAAAAGATGCTTGACATTACTACTCATCAGAGACATGCAAATCAAAATCACAATGAGTATCTTCTTATACCTATCAGAATGTCCAAAATAAAAAACTCAAGAAAGTTGCCGAGGATGTGGAGAAAAGGATTCTGGCGAACTGCTGGGGGGTGGAATACAAACTGGTACAGTCACTCTGGAAAACAGTATGGAGGTTCCTCAAAAATAGAACTACCATGTGATCCAGTAATTGCACTACTGGGTATTTACCCAAATAAAACAAAAACAGTAATTTGAAAGGATATATGCATCCTTTTGTTTACTGCATCATTATTTACAATAGCCAAACTATGGAAGCAATCCAAACGTCCATCTATAGATGAATGGATAAAGAGGAAATGGTGTATATACACAATGTAATACTACTCAGCCATAAAAAAGAATGAGATCTTGCTATTTTCAACAACATGGGTGGATATAGAGGGTATAATCCTAACTGAAATAAGTCAGTTAGAGAAAGACAAATACCATATGATTTCACTCATATATGAAATTAATTTAAGAAACAAAGCAAACAAAGCAAAAAAGAGGGGAAAAAAATGCAAAAAAACCCCACCCAGACTCTTAAATATAGAAAAGAAATTGGAAGCTGCTGGAGGCAAGGTGGGTAGGGTTTGCGGTGAAACAGGTGAGGGGATTAAGAGTGTACTTATTGTGATGAGCACTGAGTAATGTATAGAATTGTTGAATCATTATACTGTACACCTGAAACTAAAAAAAAAAAAAAATCAGGAGGCAGATCAGGAGAGGTAAAGGGCAAGTTGTTCAAGGAAAATATTTGTATTTTCAGCATACATTTCTAGGTTTTCTGTTTTGTTCTGCTCTTCCATTTTGTAGAGAAGGAGAAGCAGGAAGAGGAGAATAGACGGTGGGGAAGAGGGATGAGAGATGAAGGGAAAGTGAAACTGGAAAGGAGAGAGAGTTGTCAGGCAAGATAAATAAAGCTCGTGCCAAGCCAAGGAATTCAGGGCAGGAGTTTCCAGAAGGCAAGATTGGAACTGGTTGAGAGCACAGAGAGGTCAAGGCAAACAAAGATGTAGCCCTTAGTGATGCATCACGGTAGATTCTTTAAAAAGGAAGCTTTCTAGTCAAATGGGCTCCAGATTCTACTTGTAAGGGGTAAGGAGTAAGTTGGCACTAAGTAATTGGATCTACTGAACCTGGACTATTTCTGAAGGAAGAAATACACTTTGAGACAAAGTTCAAGTGTGTGATTAAAAAGAATGATGTTTTCATAAATCTTCACCTTTAGCTCTGGGTTTCAGATTTTTCTTTCTCTGTCTTTAACAGTATCAGGTGGGGATACCTCAGTGGCTCAAGACTCTATCTTGGCTCAGCTCACGATCTCATGGTTTCGTGAGTTTGCGCACTGTGTTGGGCTCTTCACTGGCATCTCAGAGCCTACTTGGGATTCTCTCTCTCCTTCTCCCTGCCCCTCCCCTGTTCATGCACTCTCTCTCTCTCTCTCAAAATAAATAAACATTAAAAAAATCAGTGTCGCGTGGCTGTTCACCACACCACACCTCATTTACTATTCTTTCCTTCTCATGAATATAACATATTTGCAGCCTTTCAGTTTCTTAGCTGCAGTCGGATCTGTACTGAGCAAGTTCTATCAAAGATAATGGGAATTTAACTGTGTCCCCAGTCAACACAGACAAAGTCAGCAAAAAGAAAGACAATCCTAATGCACTTCAAACTTCATTTATCCCCATGTCTGCTGGTGCCTAATTTCACACAAGCACAGTAGTAACAGGTAGGAACATGCTACCATCTGATGACCCCAGTATTTCATTATCCGACCTAGTATCCCACAGCAGGCTCAACTGCAGCCCGTCTTGATGCTGATCACTTTTTTTTTTTTAATGTGTATTTATTTTTGAGAGAGAGTGCAGGGGGAGGGACAGAGACAGAGGGGGACAGAGGATCCAAAGCAGGCTCTGTGCTGACAGCAGAGAGACCGATGTGGGGCTGAAACTAATGAATTGTGAGATCATGACCTGAGCTGAAGTCGGATGTTCAACCAACTGAGGCACCCAGGTGCCCTTAGGCTGGTCACTTTTTAAGAAAACTGACCTTTATAAAATCCTTTCCCATCCCTGCCCCAACCTTGTCATGAGCCCCATTTCCTGGAACAGAGCTCCTTTAAAGCTGAAGAAAAAGCTGCTTTGATAATGAAGTGGAGTTCTTACCTTTTATTTTTTCCTCTTCAGTTAGGTGGAGCGGTTTCTGTTACTTCTCCCTCTCTCACTGGATCATGGATCTTTTATTTTACTTGTGTAATGTCATTGGACTTTCCAGATTTCCTTTAAAGACAAACTAGAAGCAAAGCAACCACTGTAACAGACTTTATCTGAAACTGAAAGCATTGGGACACAAAACAATTATTCAAAGACCATAAAAGGAATTTCTGGAGGCTGTGCTAGTGGGAGGGTATATGGGTTTAACACAATTTCTCAACCAGAACCTTCACATTTTTTTGAAAGAGATTTCAGAGAACGCTCGCTGATTTTAAAGAATGTCTATCAGATATGCAAATACAATGAAATGGAGCTCAGAGTTGGGGTTCAGGTTGAGAAACCTAGAGTGAGGAAGCATCATGTGAATTTTTAGGTCTAATTTCCTCACGTGATGAACATACAGTGGACCTGGCTTTATACATACAGCAAGTGAGGAGAAGAATATGCCACACACACAGTCACAAACACCCAGCACCTGGCACTAATACCCAGTGCACAGTCAGGAAGGGGCTCCAAGAATTGCACACATGTTTGAGGCTCTATGCTGACTGCTTTATGTGGGTTTTATAACATATCATATGCTAAACATTTCCCCATGTTTTTATAGAAACAGGAACAGAAAAGTTGAATGTCTCAACCCAAATCACAGTAGTATATATAAGTAATCTGAACTGAATCATTCTTGATCCCAAACACTCTTGTGAAGCTACTTCACTACACTGCCTTTCTAGGCTTTCTGAGTGAATAGCAAAAGAAGTAATGGGTTTATTTCTTGATTGTTTGCAAAGAACTATGTGTGTTTCAAGTCTAATTCATTTTTGATTACAATAATGCAAAATAAGCAACAATGTCTTCATCTTACAGTGAAAACAAGGAGGCTTGAGGGAGGGTAAGTATGCCGGTCCATATTCATTGAGCAAGTCACAGGGGTGGGAATCAAATTTTAAGCTCTTTTTACCTTTTGTTTTGTTTTGTTTTAGAGAATTCAAGCTGGGAGAGGGGCAGAGGGAGAGAGAAAGAGAAAAAGAGAATCCTAAGCAGGCTGTATGCTCAGCATGGAGGCCAAGATGGGGCTTGGTCTCACAATCTGGGATCATGACCTGAGCTGAAATCAAGAGTTGGATGCTCAACTGACTGAGCCACCCTGGTGCCCCTAAACTCATTTTACCTTTAAATTCTCTGCTTTTTCTCCTCTTTCACATTGCTTCTGAAAGGAAGGAATAGGGAAATGAGGAGAAAGGGAGAGATTGATTAGGTTTTCTGCTGATCCCAGATCTCTATACCCGGAAGCCAGTGTGAGAAACTTAACAAATAGAACTGAATACTCTCTTTTCTTTTTCCTTTTTGAAATTTGCTTTGAAAAATGAGTTAGCTTGGACTTTCTGTTGCTGGGACACACCCAGTTCCTTCCTGCCTTGATCCTTGAGGCACAACTTTACAGATCTGAAACTTTCTTACCCTTGATCTTGGCAAGATCCCTTTTTATTTTGTTGGTCTCCTGTGAATCCTTTGCAAATCTCCTTCACATCACCTTGATTTTTCCCCCTTATGATACCTGAAATTCAAATTCATAAAAGCAGTTAACTAATGTATTCACAGCACTTACAATAGGACTTGGCATAGAGTAGAAGTTCAATGGATATTATGTGACTAAGTATAAAATGACCCCAACTATGCAAGAAACCCCACACTTTTGGCAATTTGAATATGTAAACTTAAAAAAATTTTTTAAGTTTATTTATTTAGAGAGAGAGTGCAAGCGGGGTAGGGGCAGAGAGAGAGAGAGAAGGGAGAGAGAACCTCAAGCAGGCTCCAAGCTGTCAGTGCAGAGCCTGAACCCACAGGGCTCAAACCCATGAACTGTGAGATCATGACCTGAGATGAAATCAAGAGTTGGATGCTTAACTGACTGAGCCATTCAGGTGTCCAAATGAGTAGTTAATGTCTTTTTTCCATATGTCTATCAACTTTATCATGAAATGATGGAAGTTTGAATCAAGACTTGTGATATCCTTTGGTGCCATTCTTTAAGCTTTTACGGTGAGGGATTGGAGTCATTCTGTTGGGACTACTCAGGCCTGCATTTGTCTCTGACCTAATAAACAATATTCAAATTGTAAGAGTTGTTCAAACTATTATGAGATCCTAGCTAGTCTATTCCAGAACTAAAAGTTTGTATATATTGTTCAGTTAGTGAAATGTTTACAACAGTACAGATGTTACATATGACATGTAGTTTTCAAAGTGAGTGAAAAAAAAGAATCTTCAAAATTTGTTGAAGACTCCACAGAGCATAAAAAACCTTGAATTTACTTGAATTCAATGTAAATAAAATATAAAAGTATTTACTAATGTCTTGAAGAAACTTGACCATTATTTTGAAGGGATTGCTGCAATTATTACATTAAAAATTTTTAATTTAATTTAATTTATTTATTTTAAAAAATGTTTACTTATTTATTTATTTATTTTGAGAAACAGAGAGAGTGAGAGAGAGAGAGAGAGAGAGAGCAGGGGAGGGGCAAAGCGAGAAGAGAGAAAGAATTCCAACCAGGCACCACACTGGGAGCTCAGATCAGATGCAAGGCTTGAACTCACAAACCATGAGATCATGACCTGAGCCAAAATCAAGAGTTGGATGCTTAACCAAATGAGCCACCTGGGCACTCAATTTTTTTTATTTTAGAGAGAGAGTGGGAGATACAGCGTCAGCAGGGGACAGGGGCAGAGGGAGAGAGAGAATCCTAAGCAGCCTCCATGTTCAGCATGAAGCCTGACATGGGGCTTGATCCCATGACCCTGTGATCATGACCTGAGCTGAAATCAAGAGTCAGACACTCAATCGACTGAGTCAACCAGGAACACTGCAATTATAACATGCTTAAAGAAATTTTTTTAACGTTTATTCATTTTTGAGAGGCAGAGAGAGAGCACCACTGGGGGAGGGGCACAGAGAGAAAGGGAGACACAGGATCCAAAACAGGCTTCAGGTGCTGAGCTGTCAGCCCAGAGCCAGATGCAGGGCTAAAACTCATGTACCACAAGATCATGACCTGAGCTGAAGTCGGATGCTTACCTGACTGAACCACCCAGGTGCCCCTGCGATTATTATATTTTAAAATGAGGTTTGCTCTACTGAACATCATGATGAAAAATGATGTTCTTCCAATAATGAAAATGTCATGGGAATCATCAAACTATTTGCTAGACTTAATCCACTTTTGCATGGCTACTTGGAAAAATGCTAAAATTAAAAACAACAACAACAACAACAAAATATCATATCTGTGTCCCAGATTATGATGAATTAGTCAAAATATAAGGAAAACATAAAGTCAAGTGTTAAGTAGAGTCCAAATGTTACTCCATTACTATACGTTTTCTACGATTTCAACAAATACTGATCAATTGGCAATATTGTGTATTTAAGTTATTACAGAAAACCATGAGAAAGTTGTGGGTTTTTTCCAATTGCAATAACTTATCTGTACCTTTAAATTTTTTTTAATTTTTTTTTTTTTTTTTTTTTTTTTTTTTTTTTTTTTTGACAGAGAGCAAGAGACAGAGTGCAAGCAGGGAGGAGCAAAGAGAAGGACAAAGAATCTGAAGCAGGCTCCGGGCTCTGAGCTGTCAGCACAGAGCCCGATGCAGGGTTCAAACTCACAAACCATGAGATCATGACCTCATCTGGAGTTGGACCCTTAACCAACTGAGCCACCCAAGCACCCCTTCTTATCGGTGACTTTATTCAACAATGTGAAATATGGTCTGGGTGATTGTAACTTGCCATGGGACAGTATTTGTGGACATTACTGTGAGTTTGCCATATGCCAATGCAGCCATACAAAAAACAAAGACAAAGGGCTGCATGCACTCTTCTTTAAAAAAAGATTTTATTTTTAAGTAATTTTTCACCCAATATGGGGCTCAAACTCACAACCCTGAGACCAAAAGTCACATGCGTGGCTAACTGAGCCAGCCAGGCACGCTTAGGGCTGCGTGCACTTTTTTATAAACATTAATAAGTAGAATGTGCTGTCCCCATAGGAGCTCATTACCTTTTTCATCAGATGATATGCTGACCTTCTAGTACCTGAAGTTATCAAACCTTCAAGTATCTTTCCAGTTATATTTTCTCTTTGGGTTAGTCTGGTTTTGTAGAAGGAGTATTTTAGGCACACGGTTGAAAAGCTAAAGTGGGATGGTTGGGGCGCCTGGGTGGCTCAGTCGGTTAAGCGGCCGACTTCGGCTCAGGTCGTGATCTCGTGGTCTGTGAGTTCGAGCCCCGCGTCAGGCTCTGTGCTGACAGCTCAGAGCCTGGAGCCTGTTTCAGATTCTGTGTCTCCCTCTCTCTGACCCTCCCCTGTTCATGCTCTGTCTCTCTCTGTCTCAAAAATAAATAAACGTTAAAAAAAAATTTTTTTAAGTGGGATGCCTGCTTTTGTTTATGACAAGGAAAATCTAGAATGGATGGTGGAGGAGGGAGATGATGAACATCAACTATGACCTGTGACAAGTTGTAGGAGTTAAAGTCTGTGGCATATACCAAGTCATGTGTATTAAGTCCTTTATAGAATTGTAGCTACTCACCAATTTGAAGATACGATGATGGATTGCATTTAATATAGGGCACAGTGATCAGAATGATGCAAGGGGTGGACCATTTTAGATGTTTCTGGTGCGCTAACTTGAATCCTCTCAATCTCACTTCCAATTCCAGCTCTGGCTGTAGTGGACAGTTCAGAGAAGGCCTGAACTCATCTCAGGTGGTTAGCATCTTGCTTTAGTAATGTAAAAGCCGTGTTCTCACAAGAGATTACAGGGGCTATAGGATTGGGGTTTCTTCCCTATAACTTCCCTCTCCTGGCCTCTCTGAAACACGCTGGTCATGCTCCTTCCCTAGGGCCTTTGCACTTGCTGTTTCCCCTGCAACTTATGCTGTTTCCCTAGATATCCAATGACCTTCTCCCTTACAGTTTTAGATCCTCACTGAAATGTCACTTCATCGGTGCTGTTTCTGATCCCTTATATAAAATTGCTCTTCTTCAAATTGCCAGCACTTGTTCTCCCCTATTCCTGCTTCACTTTCCTGCATAGAAACTGTCATCTGATATTCTGGATAGTTTATGTTTTTATTGCCTACTAAAATGTTACTTCCACGAAGGCAGAGATTTCTGTTTCTTTTTGACTTTTGAATCCCTCAAAAACAGTGCATGACACATGATAGGCCTTTAGTAAGTATTCGTGATTAAGTGGATCAAATTGGGAAAGTGAACATGTTGGTTAAAGGTTATGCTCTTTTTGGAGACTTTTGAGACATACTATAAAATTTGCTTCTGGAAATGTTTGCACTCTCCTACTCTCCAAGTGCATATAAAAGCACCTGTACTTTCACATCCCCCTGAACAGGTGGAATCATGCTGTTTAAAATCTGACCTACGCTGAGAGGTAGAAAATACTGTGCTGTTTTAATAGACAATTTTGTATTAATACTGGGGAACCTGGGTGGCTTAGTTGATTGAGCATCCGACTTTGACTCAAGTCATGATCTCACAGCTTGTGAGTTCCAGCCCGGTGTCGGGTTCCATGCTGACAGCTCAGAGCCTGGAGCCTGCGTCAGATTCTGTGTCTCCCTCTCTCTCTCTGTCCCTCCCCTTCTTGCATGCTCTCTCTCTCAGAATAAATAAACGTGAAAAAAAAACTTATTACTATTGAAAAAGAACATATATTTATATAATTATTTTTATCACATTGTTATCTCACAGTATATAAGCTTTGTTGAGGCATTGAAGCTTAAGTTCATATTATAATAAGTAAAATGCATCTGGTGCCTGCTGTATGGTAGACATTGTGCTAATTCCTTACAGGTGTTACTAACTAAATTGAATTTACCCTCAGTACATGCTTATGAGGTAGATATTATTATCTGCATTTTACAGACCAGTTAATACAGGTTAAAGATATTTTTTATTTTATTTATTTATTTACTTATTTTAAAAATCAGTTAAGATAAGGAAACAAATATGTATTTATACTGTCTTATAATTACATAATTTACTAGTTTTCTTTCTCTTTTTATATGCATGCATTTATTATCTGGGTTCACTTTCCGTCTGAAGAATTTCTTTTACTATTTCTCATGAGATGGGTCTGCTAGCAAAAAATTCTGTTTTGGGGTACCTGGGTGGCTCAGTCAGTTAAGCATCCAACTTCAGCTTAGGTCATGATCTCATATTTTGTGGGTTTGAGTCTTGTATCGGGCTTTCTACTATCAGCATAGAGCCTGCTTCAGATCCTCTGTCTCCCTCTCTGTCTCTGACCCTCCCCACTCCAAAATAAATAAACATGTAAAAAAAAATTCTCAGTTTTTATATATCTGGAATTCTTTATTTTAATTTTTTATTTGTACACGTGAAACTAATATTATACCATATGTTAACTAACTGGAATTTAAAGATGTTTTTTAAATGGCAGTTCACTGGGCCACAAGACTGACAGTTGAGATTTCCTTGAATGATAAGTCAGTGTATTAAAAGGGGAAGGTCAAATTAAGTTCATTCATGGCTCTGTACCTGCAAAAGTGGACTAGAAGACTCTGGTGATGTATGTCTCTCCCATATCCGCGCTAAATATGACAGTCTGATTAGTTCTTTTATAAATTAAAAGTCTGGTTCTTCTCTACTTTTTCTTATTAGTAAGGAATTTCTTGTCTCAGTTAAAGACAACTTGAACCTATTTTTACTGAACACATGTCAGTTGAAAATGAAAGCAGGAACAGGCTCTTAGTTTCTCAGAAACAGGCCAGATGTTAAGAAAAAGCTCCTTCCTGTGTAGTAAAATGAGTTGTGTACCGTCTTTGTGCATTTTTTTTTTTTTAATGTCAGACTTGAGAATTTTTCGAGGGACTTCTTCTTTTATTTTTTTTATTTTATTTATTTTTTTAACGTTTATTTATTTTTGAGACAGAGAGGGACAGAGCATGAACAGGGGAGGGGCAGAGAGAGAGGGAGACACAGAATCAGAAACAGGCTCCAGGCTCTGAGCCATCAGCCCAGAGCCCGACGCGGGGCTCGAACTCACGGGCCGCGAGATCGTGACCCGAGCTGAAGTCGGACGTCTAACCGACTGAGCCACCCAGGCGCCCCGGGACTTCTTCTTTTAAACACTGGGTATGAAGAAGCTGTATTTCCTTGCTTTCCAGTGCACTTGGAGTTGTGGTCTCTAGAATACGTACTCTAAAAGATACACCTCAAATTAATTTGCACGATAGAATTATTACATTAAAAATTTATGTATATATGCTTAATGGTTTCAATTGTTATCCAGAATTACAGGTCTGAAATGTTTTTATATTAGCTGCTTTTCACATGGAGAATTCCATGCAGAACATTTTAGGGTACTCAAGAGCAGGAATTCATTTATTCAGTTGGGGTCCCTGAGTCTCATATACAATAGGAGGCAAGACCAGCAAGTTAGAAAAACAACTTGCAGTGTGTGTGTGTAGGGGGGTAGGGGTGGAGAGAGAGAGAGAGAGAGAGAGAGAGCATATGTACTTCCCATTCTTCTCTCACTCCACCCCTTAACAACCACCATTCTACTTTCTGTGCTTATGAGTTTGACTACCTTAGATACCTCATATAAATGAAATAATAAAGTATTTGTCTTTTGTAACTTATTATTTCTCTTAATGCTTTCATAGTTAGTCCTTGCTGTGGCATGTGACAGATTTCATTTTTAAGACTGAGTAACATTCCATTGTATATGTACACAACATTTTCTTTATCCACTCATCTGTCTATAAGGACATATGGGTTGTTTCTACCTCTTGATTATTGTGAATAATGTAATAAATGTGGGTATGCAAATATCTCTTCAAGATCTTGCTTTCAGTGCTTTTAGATATAGATACTCAGTAGTAAAATTTCTGGACCATATGGTAACTCTATTTTTTATTTTTCTGAGGGGCCATCTTACAGTTTTCCATAGCAACTGCATCATTTTTTATTTCCACTCACATTACACAGGAATTCCAATTTCTCCATATTCTCACCAATATTTGCTATTTTCTATTTTTTTGATAGTGGTCATCCTAATATATGTGAGATAATATCTCATATTTTTTATTTGCATTTCTCTAATGATTAGTGATATTGAACACCTTCTCATATGCTTTTTGGTTATTTGTATATTCTTTGATGAAATGTCTATTCAATTTCTTGGGTCATTTTTTTAGACTGAGTTGTTTTTTGTTGCTGTGAATTGTAGGTCTTTACATATTCTGGATATTTGTTCCCTAACAGATACATGATTTTCAGATATTTTCTCCCATTCTATAGGTTGCTTTTTCACTCTGATGGTTGTTTTCTTTAATGCACAAGAGTTTTAAAGTTTGATGTAGTTCTGCTTGTCTGTTTTCGCTTTTGTTTCCGTGCTTTGGTGTCATTTCCAAGAAATCATTGCCAAATCCAACGTCATGAAGGTTTACCCTATGTTTTCTTGTAAAAGTCTTATATTTTATGTTTAGTACTCTAATATACTTTGAATTAATTTTTATATGTTTTAAGAATCTGAATTCATTCTTTTATATGTGGATGTTCAGTTTTTCTAACACCATTTATTGAAGATACTGCTCTCTCCCCATTGTGTGGTCTCAATAAGCTTGTTAAAGATCATTTGAGCACATATGTGAGGGTTTATTTCTGAACTGTCTATTTGGCTATCTTTATGCCAGTACCTGACTGTTTTTATTACCTGTAGCTTTGTAATATGTTTTGAAGTCAGGAAGTGTGAGGCTTCCAACTTTATTCTTCTTTTTCAAGACTGATGGGACTATCCAGAGTCCCTTGAAAGTCTATATGAATTTTAGGATGCGTTTTATGTTTCTGCAAAAAAATGTTACTGGGATTTTAATAGGAATTGCATTGAATCTGTAGATTGTGTAGCATAGAATGAACATTTTAACAATATTAAGTCCTGTAATCTGGAAACATGGGATGTCTTTTCATGTATTTGTGTCTTCTTTAATTTCTTTCAGCCAAATTTTATAGCTTTCAGCATATAAGTCTTTTGCCTTCTTGGTTTAATTTTATTAATTTTTAAACTATTTATATTTATATTTAATAATTTATATTACATGTACATTTAGTATGTCTATTTATATATTTAATATGTATACTTATGCTTCAAAAAGTTATTTAAAAAGATTCAGGAATAAATCTAACAAAATGTACAAAGAGTATATGCTCTGAAATATAAAATATTACCGAAAGATTTTAAAAGACTAACAAATTGTGGGACGTGTAATGATGAATTGGAGAGATATTTTTTGAGTGTCATTTATTCACATATTTATCTATAGATTTGCTACAATTCTTAGTTTCATACACGTAAGGAAAATTGATTCATGACAACTATAGCAAAACGATAGTCTTCTCAATAAATGCTGCTAAGTCTATGTTACGTACGTGTGAAAAAAAAACTTGATTCTTACCTTCTGACATTATAAAAGTTGATTCTATATGGATTGTAAATCCCAATGTAAAGCATAAAGTGTTTAGAAGAAAGTCAAAGACATTATTTTGATGTCCGTCAGTTCAGAAAATAGGATAAACGTGGAAGACAAAATAATAAAATGTTTAGAATAAGTTAAAGATTATTTTCATGTCCTTTGGTTCAGGAAATAGGATAAATAAATCAATAACTTGCAAACAAATAATTGATAAATTTAACTATATTAATATTAAAAAGTCATGTTCATTCAAAGACACCACTAAGAGAAATAAAAAGCAAACTAAAATACTAACAGAAAAATTTATAGGATATAGGGTATATAAAGCAGTCTCCAAATCAAGAACGAAAAAAAAAGGACAGACAACCCATTAAAAATATAGGTAAGAATATTGAATAGGAAGATATGCAAAAGGCAATAGCCATGAAATAAAGAAAAGATTTAAAGAAAAAATTAAACCTGAAATTATAACTATTTACTTACCAGAATGACAAAATTTTATAACTCTAGCATTACTAACTATGATGAGAACACAGAATACTGGGAATTTTACACATTACTTATGACTGTATAAATTTGGACAATCACATTGAAAAACTGATATTGTCTACCATAAAATGAGCACATACTTTATGACCAAATAATTTCACTCCTGGTTATATGAAGAAATATTGTTACTGAATCTAACAATTTGTATGAATTTAAAAAATATACTGTTGAGCAAAAGAAGCCAAAATGAGGTGAATCATCTATATAATTCAATTTATATAAAGACAAAAATGAGACAATAGCAATCTATATTGTTAGAATTTTTTTTTTAATATATGAAATTTATTGTCAAATTGGTTTCCATACAACACCCAGTGCTCATCCCAAAAGGTGCCCTCCTCAATACCCATCACCCACCCTCCCCTCCCTCCCACCCCCCATCAACCCTCAGTTTGTTATGTTGTTAGAATTTACATAAAAGTTTCTGTGTTAGTAATCTGTTATTGCATAACAAAGTTCTCCCAAATTTAGCAGCTTGCAATAACAATATTTATAATCTCAAAGCTTCTGTAGGTCACAGTAATCTGGCTATGGTTTAGCTGCATCCTCTGCTTCAATGTCTCCTACAGTCTGTAATTACAGTGTTGACTGGGGATGGGAGTCATCTCAAGGCACAACTGGAAAAGGATCCACTTTGCAAGATCATTGATGTGGTTTTTGGCAGGGTTCATTTCATTATGAGTTGCTAGACTAAAGGCCTCAACTCCTTGAAGATTGTTGTCTGAAGGCCATCTTTAATTCATTACCACTGGGCCTCTCTACCATGGTAACTTGCTTCATCCATGGGAGTAGGCCAAGAAAGAGAAAATGAGAGAGGTGGGAGGAGGGAGAGAGAATAAAAAGAGAATGGGGCAGAGAGAAAGCGAGAGGTAACAAGAGAAAGTGCTATCAAGATGGAAATCAATCTTTTGTTACTTAGTCATGGAAGTTACATCTCATGTTTAGGATAATCTATTCATTAGAAGCAATTCACCAAGTTCAGCTCGCACTCAAGGCAGAGGCACTGCACAAGAGTGTGAATAATATGAGGCACGAACATTGAAAGCCAGGGTCAGAAATTGCTTTCTATAGTTTCTTTGTGGGAAAAGGGAGGGATGGAAATTTGGAAAGTGCTATGACTAAGCTTCTGGGTGTATTTGTAAAATCCTAGTCCTTGACTTACATAATTGTACAAAGATATGTCTACTTTTTGAAAATTATCCATAATATTATAATTTGGTTATTATTCCTTATGTATGTGAAATTTTGATTAATTTTTTTAAACAACGAAAAACCTAGGACTGGATTAGATCTAGGAGAGTAAGACTGAACATAGTTGGCAAGTTCAGAGCTTAGTATGGTATCCTAGGTGAGTGGTGATATGGACATGTATCAGTGGATGAGAAATAGCGATTCTGTCTGACTCTAGATATGTGTCATATTTAGAGTTCACAGGAGTTCCTGCTGGGCTGAATTCGAGGCCTGACAGAAAAATAGGAATCAAGGATGGATTAAAGTAGTCATTCATAATTCACCGAGCTGGAGAAGACTGGAAGGATTACATTTAGGACCACAGAAAACAACCAAAAGTTTTAGTCTGGATATGTTAGGCTTACAATAATTACAGGACAAGATAAGGGGATGTCAAATAGGGAATTGAGTTTATGCGCTTGAAACACATACGTAAAGTTAGAGCTGGAAATATAAATTCATGGATTATTTTTATTGATTTACTCCAGCCATGGATATGGAGGACCAGATTAAAGAAAAAGAAGGTTTCAAACAGAAGAGCCACGCTATTTGGCGATTGAGAAGTAGAGTGAATCCAGAAAGAAAACTTAATAAGACAGTCTGGTGAAATAGAGAAAAACAGAGTATATAATAGAAAAGAAGCCATAAAATTGATCATTTGATGAAGCAACATAGAGGAAGTCTTGAGAGGAGCGGAGAGGAGCTTTGTTCTTACTGTTTGTTGTTTTGTGTTCTTTGGGTGGGGAGGATTAAGGGGCTTAAGAAAGAGAATGGAGGCACTTGGGTGACTCAGTCGGTTAAGTAACTGATTTCGACTGAGGTCATGATCTTGCGGTTCATGGGTTTGAGCCCTGCCTCGGGCTCTGTGCTGACAGCTCAGAGCCTGGAACCTGCTTCAGATTCTGTGTCTCCCTCTCTCTCTGCCCTTCCCCCACTCGCACTCTGTCTGTCTCTCTCAAAAATAAATAAACATTAAAATTTGAAAAAAAAGAAAGAAAGAGAATGAATGATTTGGAAGTCAAAATGAGGAGTAAGAAGGGCATCTAATCTACTTCATTTCCAGCTCTTGTCAAATTAGGAAATGTGGAGAAAAAAACACAAGAGAGCTGCTGGCACACTGAGTATGCAAACCTATACAGCTACTCATCAGCTTCACAAATTCTCTATGCAGTATTTCACTATCTTCTTAGTGGCTTTATAAATACCCAATTTATAATGATTTGTGAAAATTAAAGGAGATAATCTGTATAAAAGTCTTTTCACATCATTATGGTCGTTATTAGCACTTAAAAATTAGTACCTCGAGGGGCGCCTGGGTGGCTCAGTCGGTTAAGCATCCGACTTCAGTTCAGGTCATGATCTCACACTCCATGAGTTTGAGCCCCGCGTCAGGCTCTGTGTTGACAGCTCAGAGCCTGGAGCCTGCTTCAGATTCTGTGTCTCCCTCTCTCTCTGCCCCTCCCCTGCTCATGCTCTGTGTCTCTCTGTCTCAAAAATAAATAAAAACATTAAGAAAAATTAAAAAAATAAATAAATAAAAATTAGTACCTCTTTTGGGGCACCTGGGTGGTTCAGTTGGTTGAGCATCTGACTTCAGCTCAGGTCATGACCCCATGGTTTGTGGGTTCAAGCCCTGCATCAGGCTATCAGAGTGGAGCCTGCTTCAGATCCTCTGTCTCCCTCTCTCCATCTCCTCTGCTGTTATTTTAATCAGCAATTAAATAACAAAGGCATTTTTCTCAACTTGGTATTTAAATATATGCTCCTTCTGGTTAAGTTTTCAGGATACAAAATTTATAATAATGTATAAATTTATGTGTTATTATTACTTCTTTGCTTAATTTCTCTCTTCATAATTCATACCCTCTTGTAAAATGTCTAATGAGGATTAAAATACATAGGATGATCTTACTGTGGAGCTTTACTTCTCTGTGAAATAAAAATGAGTTACATAAATATTACTAGACCCATGGCTTTATAGGCACCATATTCTAACCAAATGACTTATCTGGCTTTGTCCAATGTTCATACTGCGTGATCAGTGTAGGGGCACGGGATGGTGAACACTTTAAATGTTGCAATCATCCTATTGGAATTTTATCCTAATACAATGTTGGGTGATCAGTCTGGATTCAGTCAGGAAAACAGAGCCACCATCAAGCATTACAGAGAGAATATGTTTTATGTAGGAATTACGTGAATGAGGACTAACTTTAAGGACAAAGGGATGCTGGGGTATGAAAGTCTGGAAAGAGGAGAATTGGGGGAGGATAAAGTTATAATTACTAACCACTCAAGCCTGAAGCATTGGTGAGGGTAAAGAGCTGTAGTTTGTGGAGAAGTCTGAATAGCTGAGCCTCTGGTGTCAGTGTGATCCTGGACAGGTCTGCCGAAACATCCTATCTGACTACCACTGTGTATGAGGCCACAACTGCTGAGAATAACTGCATTGTCTCCATTTGCATCTTCCAAATATCCTTTGATACTTTCATCTAGAATATATAAAGACTAGACAGTATTCCAAAGAAGATGTATAAATGCTAATGCACACAAAAATATGCTCAAAATCATTACTCAAGGGGGAAATGTAAATCAAAATCACCATGAGACACCATTTCACACCCACAAAGATTGGTGTGAACAAAATGACAGCTAATAAAAAGTGCTGTCAAGGATGGAGAAATCAGAACCCCCCTACACTGCTGGTGGGGATGTAAAATGGTACAGCCACTTTGGAAAACAGTTTGGTAGTTTCTCAAAAGTTTAAACATAAGAGTTACCATATGACCCAGCAATTCTGCCCCCAAGTATATACCCTTAAGAAATGAAGCCAGTCACAAGACCTTTTAAATTCTATTAATATGAAATGTCCAAAGAAGGTAAATCCATAGAGACTGAAAGCAGATTAATTTGTTACCTAGGGTCTGGGGATTGAGCAGAAATACTGCTAATGCATACTGGGTTTCTTTTTTGAGTGATGAAAATTTCTATAATTATAGTGATGGTTGCAACAACTCTATGCATATGCTAAAAACCATTGAGTTGTACCTTGTGAGTTTGTGAATTATGTTTATGTGATTTATATCCCAATAAAGTTGTTATATTTTTAAAAAGAAGGTTATGGGGTTGCCTGGCTGGCTCAGTCAGTAGAACATGTAACTCTTGATCTTGGGGTTGTGAGTTTGAGCCCCATTCTGGGTGGAGAGATTACTTTTTAAAAAACTAAAAAGAAAAAAAGGTTATATAGCCTGCAATCATGTATACTGCTACGTCTTTGCACTTCAGCTCCTCTTGGTTCCATTTTCCTGTGTCATATAACATTAAATTGGCTATGGAATTTTTGGCTATTGCTAAGGACAGTTGAGGTTAAGATACATTTAGTTTAGGTCTAGTGGGATATGTATATATTTTGGTTTACAATTACTCTCATAAATAGTTAATTCTTTTCTACCTGTCACAGTGTAGTAATAACGGCTTGCAGGAATTTTCCTACTGCTGATTATGCATCATGATGAAAAGGTGTCAGTACAGAGGCCACATATGAGATCACATCTTAAGGGCTCCAGCACCAGTGTATGTGAGTAGTGGATACAAAACATGATTTGTAGTGAAAAGCACCAAAGCCATTCTCTGCAAACATTTTCCAATCATGAGTTACGTAGCTTTTTAAGTGAGGAATTCAGTTCTTCAGTTCCTATGGTATTTGTCTTTCTCTGACTGGCTTATTTTGCTTAGCATTATACTCTACCTCCATTCATGTTGTTGCAAATGACAAGATGCCATTATTTTTTATGGCTGAATAATATTGCATTGTATGTCTATACCACCTCTTCTTTATCCTTTCATCTCTAGATGGACACATGTGCTCCTTCAGTTTGGCTATTGTAAATAAGGCTGCAGGAAACATAGGGGTACATATATCCTTTTGAGTTAGTGTTTTTGTATTCTTTGGGTAAATACCTAGCAGTGTGATTACTGGACCATATGGTAGTTCTATTTTTAATTTTTTGAGGAATCTCCATACTGTCTTCCACAGTGGCTGCACCAGTTTGCATTCCCGCCAACAGTGCAAGAGGGTTTCTTTTTCTCCACATCTTTGCAAGCACTTGCTGTTTCTTGAATTTTTGACTTTAGCCATTCTGACAGCTGTGAGGTGATATTGCATTGTGATTGTGATTTGCATTTCTCTGATAGTGAGTGATGTTTAGCATCTTTTCATGTGTCTGTTTGCCATCTGTAGGTCTTTTTTTTTTTTTTTTTTTTTTTTGAGAAATGTCTGCTTATGTCTTCTGCCCACTTTTTAATTGGATTATTTGTTTCTTTGGGTGTTGAGTTGTATCAGTTCTTTATGTATTTTGGATACTAACCCTTTATCAGATATGTCTTTTGCAAATATCTTCTCCCATCAGTAGGTTGTCATAGTTTTCTTGGTTGTTTTCTTTGCTGTGTGGAAGCTTCTTATTTTGATAAAGTCCCAATAGTTTACTTTTGCATTTTTTTCCCTTGCCTCAGGACTCATTATCTAGAAAAATGTTACAGCTGGTGTTAGAGAAATTACTGTCTGTGCTCTCTTCTAGGATTTTTATGGTTTCAGGTCTCACATTTAGGTCTTAATCCATTTTGAATTTATTTTTGTGTAAATTTAAAAAAGTGGTCCAGCTTCATTCTTTTGCATGTAGCTTTCCAATTTTCCCAACACTATTTGTTGAAGAGACTTGTTCCTATTGCATATTCTTGCCTCCTTTGTCCAAGATGAATTGACCATATAAAGGTGGTTTATTTCTGGACTCTATTCTGTTCCATTGATCTATATGTCTATTTTTGTGCGAGTACTATACTGTTTTGATTACTACAGCTCTGCGAAATAACCTGAAATCTGGAACTGTGATACCTCCAGCTTTGTTTTTCTTTTTTTTTTTTCAAGATTGTTTTGGCTATTTGGGGTCTTTCGTGGTTCCATACAAATTAGGAATTGTTTGTTCTAGTTCTGTGAGAAATGTTATTGGTATCTTGATAGGGATTGAATTAAATGTGTAGACTGCTTTGGGTAGTATAGACATTTTAACAATATATGTTCTTCCAATCCATGAGCATGGAATGTATTTCCATTTCCATTTGTTTGTGTTGTCTTCAATTTCTTTCATCAATGTTTTATAGTTTTCAGAATATAGGTCCTTCACTTCTTTGGTTAAATTTATTCCAAGGTATTTAATTACTTTTGATCCAACTGTAAAATGGGATTTTTGAGACTGCAATTTTTCAAAGGCCAAGTTCTTCCTCGGGTCAGTTCTCAGTGTAGGTTATAGTTATCATTAGCATGATATACTAAATGTTAAATGCCATTAGAATCACTATGTTATTTGTATATCCAGTCCAGGGGCACATGTTTCAATGATTCCGTTATCCTCTCAATTCATTCATAGCTTGTAAGTATCTTTACCAACAACCTGAAGCCAGCATAGGTTGACCTCCAACCCCCTGCTCTTGTCTTCTATTTTAGTGTCCATCTTTAATGATGTTAAAGAAACATGTATGATATCCTTGTCTTTAGTCAGAGACATTACCGTTCACTTGATATAAACAAGGCTGCATCCAGACTTGCTACTTTATAGGTTTCCTGATTAGCTAAAATATGGATTGGTTACGATTAATAGCATGCTTATATCATTAACTGTAACTAGTGCTGGCTAAGGCTAGTCCCCCATGTAGTAGATTTGATTATTCAACATGCATTCACTCTTCCCACTGCACTATTTATGATGAGCTTTACCGTGGGACTTTCTTTGCAAATTAAACATGGGCAGAAGAGACAGTGTGTCACTCCTGGGCAGAGTTTTTAAAAGATATTATAGATTCACACCAGCCCTGTTGTGCACTATTTGCACTCCACAATGGGGACAGCAGGCTCCCAGAAAGAACTGCCCCTTCAAGTCACAAGTAAAAAGGATACAAGAAATAATGTTGAACCTAACCCTGGAGGATAACTTATACAGCTAATTTGAGTTACCTGAACAAGAAATATTTTATTTATTTATTTATGTATTTATTTATGTATTTATTTATTTATTTATGCCTATTTCTGAGAGAGAGAGAGAGAGAGAGAGAGAACGAGTGGGGGAGGGGCAGAGAGAGAGAGGGGGTTACTGAGGATCCAAAGCAGGCTCTGCTCTGATAGTAGCAAGCCTGATGCAGGGTTTGAACCCACAAAGTATAAGATCATGATCTGAGTTGAAGGGGGATGCTCAACCAACCAAGCCATGCAGGCATCCCAAGAAATGTTTGTTTTTATAAATTGTTCACATTTTTGGCATTATGTCATATTTTGCAGTAAAAGCTGCAATTCCTGCCATTCCCCCAATCTAGATACAGCTTCCCCACTGTTGTAATCATGCTATGTGACTAATTTCTCATTCCTGCTTTCTTTGCCTTGCCAAAATTCTGGGACATCATGGGGAATGTACATAATAAGGTAGGTTGGATGCACAAGGAGTAAACTTGGTGCTGTGTATTGACAAAGAAGAAATTGTCAGTAGATGACAACCAGAAGGATGTCTAGAAAAGTTCTAATTGCTAGGTATGAGGAGTATGTCTTTGAATGAATCATGGCTGTTGTGTACACAATAATGCCATTCTTTTTTTTTTTTTTTAACATTTTACTTATTTTTGAGAGAGAGAGAGAGAGAGAGCACAAGTGGGAGAGGGGCAGAGAGAGAGGGAGACACAGAATCCAAAGCAGGCTCCAGGCTCCCAGCTGTCAGCAGAGAACCCGATGCGGGGCTCAAACCCGTGAACCGTGAGATCATGACCTGAGCTGAAGTCAGATGCTTAACTGACTCAGCCACCCAGCTGCCCCCACAATAATGCTGTTCTAGTTGATCATTCCTTGTGCCATGATTTGGCATAGGGGTTATATTGTGACTGCCGTTACTTTTTTCTTTTCTTTTCTGGGGATACAGAGAGGAATAAGGTATGGTTTCTGCCTTCAAAGTGCCTTAAGAACAATAACAACAAGAGTTAGCTTTATTTGTTAGTAACAGAAAAACCTGAGTAAATTGTTGCATAAAGGTGATAGAAGTTGCTTTTTTTGTGTGTTTACTTGTTTTCATTTTTAATTCTCACAATAAAAGTCTGTAAAGTCTGAAAGTAATTAATCCAGAATTGGAATTGAGGCTCTGCTCAACAAAATCAACAGGGGCACAATACTCTTCTTGGACCATGACTAGGGATGATATGATATTATAGTCATCCACTCAATGAACCTGAGGAAGAGAGCAAAATCAAAAGTAAAGGTAATTTTTGGTGTTCTTTACTACTTAGGACAAATATACCTATGTCAGTGGACTAAAGTGAAGAACATGTGTAAGAGAAGAGTTTGGAAGGTCCACCTTTTCCTCAGGAATCCAAAGACATTTCCTTTCTTATTTCATCGCCAGCTCCCTGGAAGGGTTGAAAATTTCTTCAAATTACTCTGAACGTTGACTTTAGGGTCCTTGGCACATGTGATAAGTCATGAACTTTATTTCAACAGTGTGTCCCTTAGGATGTATTTCTTGGGTAGCACCATAGTGGGAAAGAAGTTTTCAATTTTTTTCTCTTTTTTTTAATTGTGGTAAGAAACATAAAATTAACCACCTTAACCATTTCAAGTATATGGTTCAGTAATATTATGTATATTCACATTATTGTGCAACCATTTGTCTTTTTCTTTTGAGAGAGAGAGAGAGAGAGAGAGAGAGAGAGAGAGATTCCCAAGCAGTGCTGCCAGCACAGAGCCCAAAGTGGGGCTCAATCCCACAAACTGTGAGATTATGACCTGAGCTGAAATCAAGAGTCCAATGTTTAATCAACTGAGTCACCCAGGCGCCCACCCACCATTCGTCCTTTTTAAAAAAGTACTTATTTTGATGAGTAATCAATTTTTTTAACATAATAATTAGAAAATACAGATAAACAAAGAAAACCAACAAATCCTTTAAAAATTTTACATGTCTGGGACACCTGGGTGGTTCGGTCATTTAAGCGTCCAACATCAGTTCAGGTCATGATCTCACGGTTCATGAGTTCAAGCCCCACATCGGGCTCTGTGTTGACAGTTCAGAGCCTGGAGCTTGCTTTGGATTCTGTGTCTCCCTCTCTCTCTGCCCCTCCCCCGCTCATGCTCTGTCTCTCTCTAACAAATAAACATAAGAAAATTAAAAAAAATTTTTACATGTCTGTTGATTAGGAGAAATTTCTACAAAATGACTTCACGCCATTCAACAACTTTCTCTCTCCTCTGCCCCTGTGCCTGTGTCTGTCTCCAGACTTGTAGGTCATATTCATATCTTGATATGACCTTTGGCATTTCTGGGGTCCAGATTGTGGACACTCAAATCAGGGCAGTTAGAGTTTCTCTTTGGAGGTGACTTGTAAGCTGAGAACAGATGGAAAGAGTTGAGTTTGTGGAAGGTGGACACTGGAGATTATTCTAAGCAGAGTATACACAATACCAAATTCTGGTCGTAAATGTGGGTTTACTAATTAAATTCTCTTTGAGGGAAGGCACTATAAGATAGAAGGATGTGCAGTTGGGTATTGGATAGGAAGTCCTCTGCTCTCTGGGTTGTAGTGATTGTGAAAATTGAGCAAATCTGCCTCTAAATTTGGTCTTCTAACCTGGGAAAGTCAGAAACATACTGCTGAATCTACTTCATGTTTTAAATATCACTAGAATTGACATAGGCAGAGCTCCTCAGGAGTTGATGCTGTACCTATCATCTGAGCATGTAACAAACAGCATTATAGCTAGAAGTGACTGTGGCTAGAAATCTGATATAATAAATATATAACCTTTTCTTAAATGGTCCCTTTATATTCCTCCCCAAATGGATAGTTCTTTGTGCTCTTAATATTTCAGTAAAAAGTTTCTTTTTTCTCTCTATGCCTTTCTTTAGTTTTCTACAGGAAATTTAAAATACATATTATTTTTAATTGTCTTAGGTATTAACCTGGATCATACCTATGCTACTTTAAAAAGAGACCTCAAAGTTCTCTTTAAAAGAGAAGACAAAGTCCTATAGCTTAAAAATTCGGAGGATTATTTCATGGTACAGTACAAATTTTTCCAAGTTTGTGGATCAGCTTTTCATCACACATATCTGAATACTTCCCTACCTGGATTACCATGCATTCAAAAAGAAAATACTATATAAATGAGCCCAGATAGCTTCTGTGTATTGGCCCCTAAGTTGTTTATTTCTTTACTGCAGGCTGAGATCTGTTAGCTCAAAAGCTGACTGGCACCAAACTCAAGTTTTACACATGTAATTGTTTTAATTTAGCCTCCTCCCCCAAGTAGATTTTTAGCCATCTAAAACCTGCTTGCTTTATACACCCCATGAAATTTTGCCCAACATTTGCTGGCAATAGATAAACCCTGGGTCATAAAGACACCAAACCACTGCTGGCCTTCAGAGTTCTCTGACATAGAGACCTCATCACAGTGCTGTTGAACACCTGCTAAGTGACATCTCTATCACCTACACACAGAAACTTCCTGTTTGATTCTCCTCTCCTCCAGTTTTCTGGTGCTCCTCCTCTGCTGAGTAGTGATTCCTATACCTAACTCTCTAGGCAGATTTCTTCTGTGAGGCAATTTTCTTGCTGTAAACCTGTCAAGGCATTGCCCTTATGGAGATGATAGATAGATAGATAGATAGATGATACAGATAGATAGCTCTATCTAGGTAATCTGTCTATCTATCTATCCATCTACAGATGATGCAAGGGGAGGGCATTTAACCCAAGTTGGGTTAATCACAGATCACTCAGCTTTCTTAGAAGAACAGAGACTGATTCAGGAGGAGAAATAAACATATGACCCAAATCAGAGTTATCAGAATTCATCCTCTGATCAGAGAGCCTTCTTTTTTGTCCTCTTTAATCATGAGGATGCAAGCATGTGAATCTTGAAATGAAACAGAAGAAGAAAAAAAATAAATCAAGAAACTTTCTTCCAGCTCCCATGATGTGTCATTGCATGGAATGTAATGTTTTTAAGTACAACATTCAATAAGTCTTATTACAGAAGAGTCCATTGGTAAGAGAAGAGTTACAATCAAAATGTCTTCCTAGACTGACAGCACAAACTCCACAACTAAAGGGAGAGAAGAGGCCACAATGAAGAATGTAGGAAGTGTGGAGACGTGGTTTAGGGGAGAAATGGATTGCAGGTGCTGCAGAAGGGAAGGAGTTGTGATTATGGAGAAGTGCAAGAAAGAGACAGAAGCACACAGGGGAACTCACAATTTCCCCAAAGCCATTGGCCTGGAAAATGAAAAGGGCTGAATTATGTGAGTTCTTGTAACCAGTGGGGATTAAAGTCTACAGTTTTAAAGGTCAGAGAGCATGGCTGGGATGGAGCCCAGAGGGCATTGTGCTGCTCCTGGAGAAAAGACAGGCAAACAACCCAAGGGCAGACAGTATGGAAGTGGCTATTTGGTGAATGCCTTGGGCTCACAGTGGTGAGACTGTTCACTCTTCTCTGAGTATGTCCCTGAAAGGCAGAGTTTGCAGAGATGTGTCTTTAGAACAAAGGAACTGACTGGTATCATTTACCTCCCCCATCTCTCAGCATAAACACAGAAGCAGTGCACTGACACTGGCTGCCTAACTTGCTTACACCAAGCCCCACCCCCATATATTATGGTAGGATGGCCCTTCTCAGTCAAGCTTGCTTCAGTTCCCAATGCGGTCAGGCCCCTCCCCCAGAAGGCCAGCACAAACCCCTGTCCACACCATGTCTTCCAACCAGAGAGTTCTGCAGGGCATCAGTTCTGGTGGAGTTGGTGTTAGGTCTCATTTTCACAAGCAGACCAGAGTACATCTAGTTAAAAATTGGAACATTCAGAAAGGGACCAAACACTGCTCACAGCAGGCAAGGAGAACTTCTGCATGTGACTGGCCTAATCAATACAGCAGCCAAAACGCAACAGCACAGTGCACGTAGCACACACCAGAGATACACCCAGGTCCTGGGCACTACTTGATCTCTTAACTGACATTTCTAACATAGAGAAGAAGTCAGAGACTTAGATAAAATCCCAAGATGAAGGGATTTGTCCCAAATGAAAGAACAAGATAATGCTATGGCCAGATATCTAAGAAAAATAGATACAAGTAACATACCTGAGGGAGAATTTAAAGCAACAATCATAAGGATACTCACTGGGTTTGAGAAAAGAATAGAAGACATCCGTGAGACCTTTACCACAAAGAAAAAAGAATTTATTTTTTTATATTTTTTTTATTATTAACGTTTTTTATTTATTTTTGGGACAGAGAGAGACAGAGCATGAACCGGGGAGGGGCAGAGAGAGAGGGAGACACAGAATCGGAAACAGGCTCCAGGCTCCGAGCCATCAGCCCAGAGCCTGACGCGGGGCTCGAACTCACGGACCGCGAGATCGTGACCTGGCTGAAGTCGGACGCTTAACCGACTGCGCCACCCAGGCGCCCCGTGAAAAAAGAATTTAAAAGAATCAAACAAAGATAAAGAGTGCAATAACGGAGATTGAAAATAGGCTTGATGCAATGAACGGCAGGCTGAAAAAAGCAGAGGAACAAATCAGTGGCCTAGAAGACAAAATAATAGAAAATAATGAAGCTGAACAAAAGAGAGAAAAAAGAATTATTCAATACAAGAATGGACTTGGGGAGCTCAGTGACTCCATCAAAAGTAATAACATTCATATTATAGAGTCCTAGAAGAAGAGAGAAAAAAGGGGGAAGAAAATTTATTTCAAGAAATTATAGCAGGAAGTTTCCCTGATCCGAGGAAGAAAAGAGATATCCAGATCCAGGAGGCACAGAGAACTCCCATCAAAATCAACAAATGCAGGGGTGCCTGGGTGGCTCAGTTGCTTAAGCGTCTGACTTTGGCTCAGGTCATGATCTCACTGCTCAGGAGTTCAAGCCCCACATCAGGCTCTGTGCTGACAGCTGACAGCTTGCAGCTCAGAGCCTGGAGCCTGCTTCAGATTCTGTCTCTGTCTCTCTGCCCCTCCCCCACTAGTGCTCTGTCTCTCTCTGTCCCTCAAATGTGAATAAACATTAAAAAAAATTTTAAAAATCAACAAAAGCAGACCAACAGCAAGACACATTGAAATTAAATTTGCAAAATATAGTGATAAAGAAAAAAAATCTTAAAAGGAGCAAGACAAAAGAAGTCCTGGGAACTTATAAGGGAAAACCCATAAGGCTAGCAGGAGATTTCTCAACAGAAACTTGGCAAGCCAGAAGGGAGAGGCATGATATATTCAAAGTGCTAACTGGGAAAAATCTGTAGCCAAGAGTACTCTATCCAGTAAGGCTATCATTCAGATAGAAGGGGAGATAAAGAGTTTCCCAGACAAACAAAAACTAAAAGAGTTTGTGACCATTAAACCAGCCCTGTAAGAAATATTAAAGGGGATTCTTTGTATGCAAAGGAGAGACCAAAAGTGTCAAAGATAAGAAATGATCAGAGAAAATCTCCAGAAACAATGACAAAACAATTACTTAAATGACAATACATATCTATCAATAATTACTTTGAATTAAATGGACTAAATGTTCCAATCAAAAGACATAGGGTGTTTGAATGGATAAAAAAACAATACCCATCTATGTGTTGCTTACTAGAGACTTATTTTAGACTTAAAGACACCTGCAGGTCAGAAGTGAGGGGGTGGAGAAACATTTATCACACAAATGGATGTCGAAAGAAAGCCACAGTAGCAATACTTATATAAAACAAACTAGACTTTAAAACAAAGTCTGTAACCGGAGACAAAGGTCATTATATAATCATAAAGGGGACAATACAACAAGAAGATATAACAATTGTAAATATTTATGCACCCAACATGAAAGAACCCAAATATATAAAGCAACTAATAACAAACATAAATGAACTAATTGATAATAACACAATAATAACAGGGGACCCCACTTACATCAATGGACAGAGCATCTAAGCAGAAAATCCACAAGGAAACAATGGCTTTGAATGACATACTGGAACAGACTGATTTAACAGATATATACAAAATATTCCATCCTAAAACAGCAGCATACACATTCTTTCTAAGAGCACATGGAACATTCTCTAGAATAGATCACATATTAGGTCAAAAAACAGGCCTCAACAATACAAAAAGATTAAAATCATACCATGTACCTTTTGTGACCACAACGCTATGAAACTAGATGTCAACCACAAGAGGAAATACAGAAAGACCACAAATACATGGAGGTTAAACAATATGCTACTAAAGAATGAATGCATCAACCAGGAAATCAAAGAAGAAATAAAAAAAACACATGGAAACAAATGAAAATGAAAACACAATGGTCCAAAACCCTTGGGATGCAGCAAAAGAGGTCATAAGAAGGAAGTATATAGCAATACAGGCCGACTTCAAGAAGCAAGAAAAATCTAAAACAATCTAACCTTATGCTTAATGGAGCTAGAAAAAGAACAACAAATGAAGCCTAAAGTCAGCAGAAGGAAGGAAATAATAAAGATTAGAGCAGAAATAAATGACAGAGACACTAAAAAAAAAAAAAAAACCCAATAGAACAGATCAATGAAACCAGGAGCTGGATCTTTGAAAAAATTATTAAAATTGATAATTCTCTAGTTAGACTTACCAAGACAGGGAGAGAGAGAGAACCCAAATAAATTCACAAATGTGAGAGGGGAGATAACAAGGTATACCACAGAAATATACACAATTACAAGAGAATATTTTGAAAAACTATATGCCAACCTGGAAGAAATTATTAAATTCCTAGAAACATAAAAGCCACCAAAATTGAAATAGGAAGAAATAGAAACTTTGAACACACTGATAATAGGAAAGAAACTGAATCAGTAATCAAAAAACTCCCAACAAACAAAAGCCCAGGACCAAATGGCTTCATAGGTGAATTCTACCAAACATTTAAAGAAGAGTTAAAGGGCGCCTGGGTGGCTCAGTTGGTTAAGTGGACGGCTTTGGCTCAGGTCATGATCTCGTGGTCCGTGGGTTCGAGCCCTGCGTCGGGCTCTGTGCTGACAGATCAGAGCCTGAAGCCTGTTTCGGATTCTGTGTCTCCCTCTCTCTGACCCTCCCCTGTTCATGCTCTGTCTGTCCCTGTCTCAAAAATAAATAAAACGTTAAAAAAAAAAAAAAAAAAAAAGAAGAGTTAATACGTATTCTTTTCAAACTACTCCAGAAAATTGAAAAGGAAAACTTCCAAACTCATTTTATGAGGTCAGGATTGCCTTCATTCATTCCAAAAGCAGACAAAGCCTCTGCTAAAAAAGAAAACTACAGGCCAATATTCCTGATTAACATGGATGCAAAAATTCTCAATAAAATACTAGCAAACCGAATCCAACAATACATTTAAACAATCATTCACCACAATCAAGTGGGGTTTATTCCTGGGTTGCAAGGGTGGTTCAATATTTGCAAATCAATCAACATGATGCACCATATTAATAAAAGAAGGGATAAGAGCCACTAGATAATTTGAGTAGATGCAGAAGAAGCATTTGACAAAGTTCAACATACATTCATGATAAAAACTCTAACAAAGTAGGTTTAGAGGGAACATACCTCAATGTAATAAAGGCTATATACGAAAAACAGCTAATATCATACCTCAACATAATAAAGGCCATATATGAAAAACAGTGAATATCATCCTCAATGGCCAAAAACTGAGAGCTTTTCCTCTACAGTCAGGGACAAGACAGGGATGTCCACTCTCACCACTGTTATTTAACCTAGTACTGGAAGTCCTAGCCTCAGCAATTAGACAATAAAAAGAAATAAAAGGCACCCAAAATCAGCAAGAAAGAAGTAAGATGTTTGCAGATGACATGATACCTTATATAGAAAACCTGAAAGACTCCATCAAAAATCTGCTAAAACTGACGCCCAAATTCAGGAAAGTAGCAGGATAGAAAATCAATGTACAGAAATCTGTTGCATTTCTATACACCAATAATGAAGCAGCAAAAAGAGAAATTAAGGAATCGATCTCATTTACAACTACACTGAAAACAATAAGATACCTAGGAATAAACCTAACCAAAGAGGTGAAAGACCTATACTGTGAAAACTAAAAAACACTGATGAAAGAAACTGAAGATGACATGATAATATGGAAAGACATTCCATGCTCACAGATTGGAAGAGCATATATTGTTAAAATGTCTATGCTACCCAAAGCAATTTATACATTTTATAAAATCCCTACTGAAATACCAACAGCATTTTTCGCTGAACTAGAACAAAGAATCCTAAAATTTGTATGGAACCACAAAAGACTCAGAATACCAAAGCAACCTTGAAAAGTAAAAGCAAAGTTGGAGGCATCACAATTCTGGACTTCAAGTTACATTACAAACCTGTAGTAATCAAAACTGCCACAAAACAGACACACAGATCAATAGAACAGAATAGAAAATCCAAAAATGAACCTACAACTATATTGTCAGTTAATATTCAACAAAGCAGAAGGAATATCCAATGGGAAAAAGACCATCTCTTCAACAAATGGTGCTGGGAAAACTGGAAACCTACATGCAAAAGAAGGAAACTGGACCACTTTCTTAGGCCAATCAGAAAAATAAGTTCAAAATAGATTAAAGACTTAAATGTGACACTTGAAACCTTAAAAATCCTAGTAGAGAACACAAGCGGCAACCTTTCTGACATCAGTTGTAGCACCTTCTTTCTAGGTATGTATACTAAGGCAAGGAAAACAAACGCAAAAATAAACTATTGGGACTTCATCAAAATAAGAAGCTTCTGCACAGTGAAGGAAACAGTCAACAAAATTAAAAGGTAGCCTATGGAATGGGAGAAGATATTTGCAAAAGACATATCTGATAAAGTATCCAAAATATATAAAGAACTTATCAAACTGAACACCTAAAAAACAAATTATCCAGTTAAGAAGTGGACAGAAGATATGAATAGACATTTTCCAAAGAAGACATCCTGATGACTAACAGACAAATGAAAAGATGCTCAACATCACTCATCAGGGAAATTCAAATAAAAACTAAAATGAGATATCACCTCACACCTGTCAGAATGGCTAAAATCAACAACACATGAAACAAGTGTTGGCAAGGATGTGGAGAAAGGGGAATTCTCTTGCACTGCTGGTATGAATGCAAACTGGTACAGCCACTGTGCAAAACAGTATGGAGTTTCTTTGAAAAGTTAAAAATAGAACAACCCTACAACTGAGCAATTGCACTACTAGGTATTTACCCAAAGGATATAAAAATACTAACTCAAAGAGATACATAGCAGCATTTATACAATATTTATACAGTTTCTATAGCAGCATTACCTACAATAGCCAAACTATGGAAATAGCCCAAGTGTCCATCAACTGATGAATGGATAAAGAAGATATGGGATGTATGTATGTCTACACACACACACACTGGAATATTACTCAGCCATAAAAAAGAATGAAATATTGAGAGAGAGAGAAACCATAAGAGACTCTTTACAACAGAGAACAAACTGAGGGTTGATGGAGGGAAGTGGTTAAATTGGGGACGGGTTAAATGGGTGATGGGTATTAAGAAGGGCACTTGTCATGTTGAGCACTAGGTGATATATATAAGTGACAAATCACTAAATTCTACTCCTGAAAACAAACAAAATACAATGAAATCTTGCCATTTAAAATGATATGGATGGAACTAAGTGAATGCTAAGTGAAATAAGTTAGATAAAGACATATAGTGTATGATTTCACTCATATGTGGAATTTAAGAAACAAATGAGCAAAGGGATTAAAAGAGAAAGAGAAAGAGAGAGAGAGAGAGAGAGAGAGAGAGAGAGAGAGAGAGAGAGAGAAACCAAGAAACAGACCCTTAACTATAGAGAACAAACTGATGGTTACCAGAGAGGAGGTGGGTGTGGGGATGGGTTAAATAGATGACAGGGATTAAGGAGTGCAATTGCTGTGATGAGCACAGGGTGATATATGGAAGTGTTATATTACTATATTTTACACTTGAAACAAATACAATACTGTATGTTAATTAGTTGGAATTAAAATAAAACTTAAAAAATTCCTACCTAATGTAATATAGTGTCAAATTGATTGAATTGAAACTACATTGTTTGTTTTTTAAGATTATGCATTTATTTTGAGAGAGAGAGAGAGAGAGAGAGAGAGAGAGAGAGAGAGAGAGAATGCATGAGCAGGGGAGAAGCAGAGAGGAAGAAAGAGAATCCCAAGCAGGCTCCATGCTGTCAGTGCAGCACCCAACGTGGGGCTGGATCTCACAAACTGTGAGATCATGACCTGAGCCAAGATCAAGGGTTGGATGTTTAACCGATTGAGCCACCCAGATGCCTGAAATTACATTCTTTGATGCCCTATGCATTATGTTAAATTAAGACTTTATTTTGTTTAGATCAGTTTTAGGTTTACATAAATAAAGCAAAAAGTAAGAGTTTCCATATATCCCTTAGCCCACTCCACCCCCCAGTTTTCCCCAGTTATTTCCATCTTACATTAGCATGTACATTTGTTATGAATGCTGAATCAATGTTGAAAGATTAACTAAATTCCATATTAGAGTTCACTTAGTGTGGTACATTTTGTATGTTTTATATGTATGTACATACAGAATAGTTTCATTTCCCAAAAGACCTCCAGCTATTCATACCACGCTTCCTCCCTTTGAGCCTCTAGCAACCACTGGTATTTTTACTGTTTTACCTTTTCAGAATGTCATATAGTTGGATGACAATATGTAGCCTCTCAGATGGGCTTCTGAAATTTTCACTTAGCAAATTGTACTGAAGTCTGCTTACGTCTTTTCGTGCCTTGAGAGCCCATTTCTTTTTAGGATTGAATTAACATTCCATTGACCAGATATATCACAATTTGTTTATTCACCTGCTGAAGCATATGTTGGTTGCTTCTAAGTTTTGGCAATTATATATAAAGCTACTTTCAACATCTGTATGCAGGTTTTTTGTAAATTAAGTTTTCAACTCATTTTGGTAAATACTGGAGCACAATCCCTGGATGGTAAGTGTTAAGCACTGGGAGAAACTACAAAAATGTCTTCCAAAATGGCCAAACCATTTCGCAGTCCCACAGCAATGAATGGGAGTTATTATCACTTCATATCTTCTACTAGTATTTGGTGTCATCAGCATTCTAGGTTTTAGCCATTTTGGTTTGTGTTTAGTGGTATCTTTTGTGGTTTTATTTTTGTAAAATTATTTTTACAATTTTTTCTTTTTTTTGACATATGTAAATATCTATTTTTTTATTTTTTAATTTTTATTTTTTAATATATGAAATTTATTGTCAAATTGGTTTCCATACAACACCCAGTGCACATCCCAAAAGATAGAATTTTTCCTTTTTAATGTTTATTTATTTTTGAAAGAGAGCAGGGGAGGGGCAGAGAGATGGGGGGACATAGAATCCGAAGCAGTCTCCAGGCTCTGAGCTGTCACCACAGAGCCCAAAGCGAGTCTTGAACTCACGAACTGCCAAGATCATGATCTGAGCCAAAGTCAGAAGCTTAACTGACTATGCCACCCAGGTGCCCCTCTTATTGTGGTTTTAATGTAGGGTTCTCTAAAGACATATGATGTGGGGCATCCTTTCAGATGCTTGCTTGACATCTGTGAATCTTTGTGAGGTGTCTGTTCAGATCTTTTGCCCATTTTTAAATTGGGTTGTTTTCTTATTCTTGAGTCTTAAGAGTTGTTTGTGTATTTTGGACATCAGTTCTTTATCAGACATGTTTTCTGTAAATATTTTCTCTTAATGTGTACGTTGTCATTTCACTCTTTGAATACTGTGTTTTGAACATCAAAAGTTTTCAATTTCAATGAAGTACAACTTACCAATTTTCTTTTCATTGATTGTGATTTTTGGTAGTGTATCTAAAAAGTTATCAATAAACCAAAGGTCGCCTAGGTTTTTCCTCTATCTTATCTTCTAGGAGTTTTATGTTTTACATTTAGATCTATGATCCAACTTGAATTCATTTTTATCAAAATTGTAAGATCTGTGTCTAGATTCTTTTTCTTTTCCTTCCTTTTTTTTTTGTATATGAATGTGCAGTTGTTCCAGCAGCATTTATTGAAAAGATTATGCTTTATCCACTGATTTGCTCTTCTTCCTTTGTCAGAGATCAGTTAACTATAGTTGTGTGAGTCTATTCCTGGACCCTCTATTCTGTTCCATTGATCTACTTGTCTATTCTTTTTCCAGTGCCACACAGTCTTGATTACTATAATTTTATAGTAAGTCTTAAAGCTGGGTAGTTTCAGTTTCTGACATTTTCTTCTCCGTCAGTATTTGCTGTATATTCTGGGTCTTTTGCGTCTCCATATGAACTTCAGAATTAGTTTGTCAATATCCACAAAATAACTTGCTGGCATTTTTACTGGGATTATATTGAATCTATAGAACTGACATCTTGACAATACTGAGTGTTCCCATTTATTTAGATTTTTCTTTGTTTTATTTCAACAGAGTTGTTATTTTCTTCATTAGACCTTACACATATTTTTTTTTCAGATGTATAACCTAAGTATTTCTTTCTCAGGAGTGCTAACATAAATGATATTGTGTTATTAATTTCAAATTCCACGTGTTCATTGCCGATGTATAAGCAAGCAATTGATTTTTGTATGTAAACCTTGTATCCTGCAACCTTGCTATAATCACTTATTAGTGCCAGGAATTTTTTGTTGTTGTTGATGATGTTTTGAGACTTTCTACATAAAAAAATCTATATATCTTTCCTTTTCTTTTTTTGTCTTATTTCATTAGGACTTCCATGATGTTCAATAGAAGTGAAAGCAGACATCATTGCCCTGTTCCTAATCTTACGGGAAAGCATCTAGCTTTTCACCATTAAGTATGCTTGTAGGTTTTTTTCAGCTATTCTTTATCAAGTTGAGGAAATACCCCACTATTCCTAATTTGTGAAAGGTTTCATCACGAGTGAGTGTTAGACTTTTGTCAAATGCTTTTTCTTCATTAATTGATATAATCATATTATTTTTCTTCTACTGTCTTGAGTTTAACCTAACTGTAAAAGCTGATGTGGCACCTTGCTTGGGAATTAGTTATTTGGCACCTAGTGTTCTCAGTCCAGGACACTTAGTGGACCCCTAACAGAAGAGTCCCATTTAGCATCCTGAAGCATAAGAAGAAGGAGCCCCAAACTGATGATATCCTAAACCACATCGAGTTCCTGGAAATGCAGACTTTAAGCAGTTTCAGGCCATCAATCTATTTGATGCAATTCTTCAGCTGATAAAAATCTGGGGATAAAAGAATAAATAGTTTTAGAGTCAAGATCTATAGCCTTGCAATATTCTTGAATGAGAGCAAGAGGCACTAGCTACTGTGACAGAAAGCTAAACACCACAAAACAAATACTCTGATATTGGTGGGACTGAGGAAATCTATATATATAAAAAAAAAGAAATAAGAAGAAACTGTTACTGCACAAATCTGAGTCAGTGAATCAGCTTAGTGAGATAGCTGTAATAAATATGTCATCTTGTTCATAATCACAGTGTGGGCTGAGCCAGTGGAAACAAGAGCTGCCCTTAGTTCAGCAGTTAGTATTTTTGAGCGTGGGGAAAAAGAATGTAAAATTTAGGAGGTTTTTATATTTGTCTGATGGATATCAGAAGGAGAAGCTTCCTCTGTGACCTGGGTTCTAGATGCTAGCATTAAATATTTGCGAATGTGGAAAAGACAAAAGGCTTGCTAATGCCACTCTCTGAGAGGTCAGGGTGTCCCTCTGTTCATTTCCCTCAGCCCAGGTTCAGGTGACTGTGACTTTTCCTTCACTCCACCCTGAATTTAGTATAATTTGTTTCATGATACATCTTTGATGGTGACTATAGGTACTATCGGCATCTCCCATCCTAGTTTCTTGGCCACACCTCAGTTTGCTCTGACCCTATTACTCCAGGAACAGATTCGATGTCTTGCAGTGAGGCTAACTGGAAAGACCATATTCACCCTTGACCCAAAGATCCAATCTGTGAAATGAAAATAATAGATAGCCAGTTTGGTCTACCTTTATTGTTTGTGATACCTGGTTCAAGATAGTGAACAAGTAAATTTTTTTAATCTCCACTCTATTTTTATTTTTTAGAGAGAAAGAGAGAGCACAAGCAGGGAAGAGGGGGAGGGGGAGGGAGGGAAGGGGAGAGAAAGAGAGAGAGAGAGAGAGAGAGAGAGAGAGAGAGAGAGAGAGAGAGAGAATTCCAAGCAGGTGTGGAGTCTGATGCGGAGCTCCATCCCATGATCCTGGGATCATGACCTGAGCTGAAATCAAGAATCAGATGCTTAACTGACCGAGCCACGCAGGCGCCCTTTAATCTCCACTTTTAAAGTATCTTTAGACATGTCATCAAACCTTGCCAGGATAGTTTATTTAAAGTTAAGGAATTTTCAAAATTGAGACTTTGTCATCAGCCCAACTAAAGGCTGCTGATAAAAGCTATTACTTTACGTTTTGCCTATTTGTCATCATTATATACCTCTCAGGCCTTCAAAACTAGCATTTCCACGGTTTTTGTGTATTCAAAAACAAAGAAAAGTTCTTTGGCTAACCTGTATCTTGATGAACATGAATATTTTACCATTAAATGAGAAGTAATAACTGCTAACATAATGTTAAAAATAAAGTGCTTGGTTGTCTAAAAAAGCAACAATTAATTATATTCAGGATTTTAGATGGCTACAAGAAGAGGTGCCATTACTGCTGGATCTCAAAAGATAACTCAGATTGCATCAAAGAAAAATGAGAGGAAATGTATTTTAGACCAAAAGAATGAAATGAGCAAATAAACAATGGTAGTGAGCAAATGCTAGGAATCCACTGGAGTTCACCATAGCCACAGGCTCATTAAGGATGAGGCTGAAAGATCAGGTGGGACCTGAGTAATGGGATTTATTCCAAAGGCGTATAGAGTTCCACATTCTGATGGCAGGAGGAGAAAGAGTACAGGGAGGACACTGGAGATAGAGATCCCTTTAGAGGGTGCTGTCACAGCACCTCTGTTTCTACCACTCCAGGCTTGTGTGGAAGCATTCCTCCACAGGGTTCTGCAGGGATTCAGGTTCCTTCCATCTAGTTGTTCTGTACCCACTAAGAAAGCCTATTTATCTGCAAGGTCAAAGCTCCACTGCTGTCAAAGTTGAACCAGTAGGAGGGAAAAGATGGAACTGGTGGAGTACAGGAGCAAATTTCTGTGGCCTAGACTCTCAAGTGACATACACATACTTCTGTTTCTATCTCCTGAGCAAACATAATCACATTGACCACTGCTAGCTTTAAGAGCAGCTAGAAAAATCTAACATCTAGCAAGGTTGTCAGGAGCTCATTTTGATAACAGAACTTTATAATAATTAGAGCTGACATTTCTTTTATTATTGTAAAAAGATACACAACAATATCTGAGACAGATAATTTTAATAGTCCTGAAATTAAACTTGGACATTTTAAGGGATGGACCCAAGCTGCACTAAATACAGAGGTCCTGTACTTTCTGAGACACAGATATTGATGTAGGAGAGGGTGGGCACATGACTATCATCCAAATAAAAAGAGTCCTTCCTCACCAACTGGATCAAGGAATCCCCCTCTGTCTCTCTCATTTTTTGTTGCTATTATTTTTCACTTTATTTATGAAGCTAAAAAGATATGATTCTAGAGATGATGAATCTAAGGCTAGTTATATTTGGATGTATAGCAGGATGTTTTTACTATTTAGCAATGAAAAAAAATAAATTTGGCGTCTCTCTTCCAGATTCCATTATTTGGAAGAAAATTTGCTGGCAAGAAAAATAACTTTTTTAAAGGTTTATTTATTTTGAAAGAGAGTGTGCATGTGTGAGCAGGGGAGGAGCAGAGAGAAAGAGAGAGAGTGAGAGAGAGAGAGAGAGAGGATATCCCAAGTAGGTTCTGTGCTGTCAGCATGGAGCCCAACATTGGGCTTGATCTCACACAACATGAGATCATGACCCAAGCCCAAATCAAGAGTCACATGTTTAACCAACTGGGCCACCCAGGTACCCCAGGAGAAATAACTTTTTATATTTTGCAAGTCTAAGTACCAAGAGTATACTCCTGGTAAAAGAAGAATTGTTAAAATATTCTTAAACTGATGGAAGCTAATGAGATTTGATTTAATAGAAATGACTTTTTTCATGTTTTATCAATTTAACTCCTCCCAAATGCGGTAGCATGTTGTTTTAGAAATTGTGGTTCTTTGGCACCTCGTGCACTCATCTTTAGAGAATGGTGAAATTCTCAGACAGGAAGAGTCTCGTTTAACATCCTGTTACACAAAGTTTGGTGAAAAACCACAAAGCTGCAAATGTACCAGCCCTTCCAGAAAAGCACAGACATGAGACAATTTCAGTTCAGAAATGTGGTGAGTGCAAGTGATCAGTTAAAAAATTAAATGTCTTAAAAAATAATAGCCTTTTAGGGACATAATTCACATGCTTAGGGAATTTTAGAACTGGAGAGTTTAGCAACTGTGATGTAAGAGTAAAAACAATCCAAAACCAAAATCACCTTGCATTTGCTGGATTTTGAAAAACAGACTAAGCGAAGAGAAATCCAGAACTACATAAAATGTAAGGCAATGGAACTTGCCTAGTGGTTTGGCTGTGATAAATATGGCAACTTGCCTACATGTTGGATTGAAAAATGCATCAGTTCGCTTAACTGAACTTAAGTTCAATCTTATTGCACCAAAAATATAGGTCTTAAAGGGAAAACTGAAATCACAGAGGATTTTAATTTGCAGGATGGATATTCAGGAAAGAGTCTCTAATAAGACTTGGACAGTAAAGTGCTAGTATAACATACTTATGAGTTCACAAAAGCGTCTTTCAAGCTACTCTCTGTGTCTTCTTTTAAAAAATTTTTTTAATGTTTATTTTTGAGAGACAGAGACAGAGCACGAGTGGGGAAGGAGCAGAGAGAGGGAGACACAGAATCTGAAGCAGGCTCCAGGCTCCGAGCTGTCAGCACAGAGCCCAACGTGGGGCTCAAACCCACGAACCATGAGATCATGACCTGAGCCGAAGTCAGTGTTTAACCGATGGAGTCACCCAGGCACCCCTCTAAGTGTGTCTTTGTGCCCATTCTCCAAAGAGGTTGAGGCCATGTGCCCCGTTTCTTTCATCCACCCTTACACATGCAAGACAGCTTGTGCCATATCTCCTATGGTGACCATAGGTGGAGTCTTACACTTTGCTCATTCTTTTTTCAGGAGGACCCTTCACAGATGCAGATTGCTCTGATTCCCCTATAAAAGGTTCAACTAAATGTACTAATGTACTAATATGAAAACCCCCCCACCCTTCTTCCAGAAACCGAATCAGAAGAACATCTTAACAAAAGTCAACTGGTGTGACCCCTCTGCAGCCTATGGTTTCTGCTGTGGTATACTGAAGGCATACGTAAGTGCACCCTACCTCAAGTATAGTCCTTTTACACATTTCCAACACTTGTCAGGAATGATCCATTTTAAGTCTAGGAATTGTTAAATCTGTGACTTAAATGTGCGGGCTCATTATTAAGGAGTACACATTCAAAGCCTCTTCAAGTCTGATTTATAAAGGGGAAATCATTATTTTTCTGGCTTAATATTTCCTTTTTACCATTTTTGGGGGGCATCAGAAAGGTCACACAATTAAAGAGGACAGATTTTAATATTTGGGGGCATTAATTATCCATATAAGCTACCCTACAGAAGAAAGGAAGACCTAACATAATATGTGATTTTCTAAGTGTCTCTGCTTTGGTCAGTACACATACACCTTAAACCTATAGCCTTTATATAGTGTTGTGCCCCAAAAGGTTAAAACATAGGTTTTAGGAATAAAAGCTGGAAGGATGAGTGGACTTACTCACCATCACACACAATGATATCCTCAGGGAATCTGTGCTTTTTGTCGCTGGAAACCGGAAGCTTCTAGTATCTATTAAAGAAATTGAAATCAGTGTGAATTCTTTACAATAAACCTCAAGACTCAGATGATTTAACTGTGATTTCTACAAACAAACATTTAACAATATTTTTTATATAAATTCTTGTCAGAGGTCGCCTGGGTGGCTCAGTCGGTTAAGCGTCCAACTTCAGCTCCGGTCCTGATTTAATAGTTCATGGGTTCAAGCCTCGTGACGGGTTCTGTGCTGACAGCTCAGAGCTTGGAGCCTGCTTCAGATTCTGTGTCTCCTTCTCTCTCCCTGCCCCTTTCCTGCTCATGCTCTCTTTCTGCCTCTCCCCTGGTCATACTCTATCTCTGTCTCAAGAATAAACATATATAAAAAATTTTTTTTTAACAAAAAACAAAAAAAAGAAATTCTTGTTGGGCATCAAAAATAAGGCATGTTGGGGTGCCTGGGTGGCTCAATCAGTTAGGTGTGTGACTCTTAGTTTCAAGTCAAGTCATGATCTCATGGTTTGTGAGTTCAAGCTCTACAGTGGGCTCTAGGCTGTCAGTGCAGAGCCTGCTTGGGATTCTCTGTCTCCCTCTCTGTCTGCCCTTCCTGCACTCTCTCTCTCTCAAAAATAATATAAATAAACAAAAAAATAAGGTATGCTATCTCATTATTTAAGAATGTCCTTAATACCAAATATGACCACAGTTGTATAGAAAAAGTTTATGACAACTATAAGGAGGCAAAAATTCTAAATCAGATATTAGCAAACAATACAATCCCCATCAAAATTCCAATGATATTTTTCACAGAAATAGAAAAAAATAATCCTAAAATTTATATGGAATCACAAAAGATCCCAAATAAAAAAAGTCATCCTAAGAAAGCAGAACAAAACTAGAGGTATCACATTTCCTGATTTCAAACTTTATCATGAAACTACAGTAATCAAAACAGTTATCAAAAAATTAATAATAGAATTACCATATGAGCCAGCAATCCCACTGTGGGTATACTTCTGAATGAAATGGAAGCACTATCTCGAAGAGATATATGAACCCCACGTTCACTGCAGCATGATTCACAGTAGCCCAAATGTGGAAACAACCTAATTTTTATCAATGGATTAATAGACAAAGACGATGCGTGCGTGTGTGTGTGTGTGTGTGTGTGTACACTATTGTATAGACAATGGAATGGAATATTACTGAGTCATGAAAAAGAAGGGAATCCTGTCATTTGCAACCACATGGATGAACACTGAGGGCATTTTGTTAAGTGAAATAAGTCAGACAGAGAAAGATGAATAGTGTATGTTCCCACTTACATATGGAATCTTAAAAAGGTAAGGTCATAGAAATAGAGTATAATGGTGGTTGCCAGGGACTAACGGGTAGGGGAAATGGAGAGATGTTGGTCAAAGAGTACAAATTCTCAGATATAAGATAAGTAAGATATGGGATCTAATTAATGCACAACATGATGACTATAATTAAAATGCTGTATTACATACTTTAAGTTGTTAAGAGAATAGATCTTAAGTGTTATCACCACACACACAAAATTAATCACAATTATGTAAAAGGATGGAGGTGTTAACTAATCTTATTGTGGAAATAATTTTACAAAGTATACATGTATCTAGTCATCACATTGCACACATTAAACTTACATATGTTATATGTCAAAAAGATTTCAATAAATCTGGAGAAAAAAAGATAATGTCATCTGCAAAGAGAGATAATTTTACTTCTTCCTTTCTAGTTTGGATGCCTTCTATTTCTTTTTCTTGCTAATTGCTCTGGCTAGGACTTCCAGTACAATGCTGAATAGAATTGGTGAAGGAGTGCATCCTTGTCTTGTTCCCAATCTTAGCAGAAAAGCTTTCAACCTTTCACCATTGAGTGTGAAATTAGCTGTGAGTTTTTATTTATGGCCTTTGTTTCGTGGAGGTAGTTTCCTTCTACTTCTACTTTGTCGAGGGTTGTTAACATGAAAAGGTGTTGAATTTTGTCAGATGTTTCTTCCTTAGAATTGAGACTATCATTTTTCTCCCCTCCATTTGGTTAATGTCATGAATTACATTGGTCGATGATCATCCCTTAATCTAGGGGAGCAGGCAATGTGGCTTTTTCTTGATTGGGGTTCACTTGACTGTTGTGTTTACTTTGTTTTCTAGAGGTCCTATAAGATTATTTTAGTCATATTATTATTATTATTATTATTATTGTTATTATTATTTTAATGTCTCTATGAGGGAACAAGGGCTTGGAGCTTCTAGTCTGCCATTTTGTGGGCATTATCTTCATAGTGAATTCTGTTTTGATCACACATATTATTTGTATTGGGGTCAAGCAAAATGTAATATAATTTTCCTGTGCTGGTATGTTCCCCCCTGCTGTTGGCCATGCAGATACTAGGTAGGCCAAAGGAGACCACTGGCATGGTCATATCAGCTTTCCTAAGCTTCCTTAACCTATTTCCTATATTCCTGGAGAGAGGACTGCTCTATTTTTTCTTTGAATTTCTATACAGCAGCCAACACTGAAGAGTCTTCTTAATAAATACATTTCCAAGGGCTATTCAACTCCAGCTTAAGAGGTGAGAAGGTAGCAACAAATAAGGCAGGCTGTAGACTAAGTTTGAGGAAATAGAGATGGTAATGTAAAAATGGCCAAGCAACTTACATCTTACTCCATCCAAATACCACGTACACAAATGGCTTGAACTTGTCTTCTTACAAGATTGTCCAAGATGTGTTTGAAATCATTCTTTGATTACTTCAATGATTCAACAATTATTTCCTATTCACTATTATGTAAGACACCTTTTACTGGGAGGCTTATCTTTGGGTGTTTACAAAATTTATTACAAAAGGAAGTTTATGACTAAACATGGAAGTGGTGAAGATCCCTTTTACTCTGCCCTATTGTCCTTTACTTCACTCTTAATCTTTTCCAGTTATCATTTCTTGTAAACACTGCTTTGTTGACTGTTCCTCATTCTTTTTCCCTCTATGGTTATCATTCACTGCAGCTAGTATGTTTCCTAAGGCTTAAGGTGTTACTTGATAAAAAGTATGTCCTGAAAAGAGGCAGCTCATTCGGACAGAAGATAATGTATATGATGTGTGTTGGCCATATGCGTTAGGGAGATTTCATGGGGAAGTAGGGCTTATCCCTGCTTCTTTCCTTTACCAAAACATGCATATGGACAGTATGAGATGCAGTCCTCTGAGTGATATCAATGGGTCACTAGGGACTGATTCAGCTACTGGACTTTCACTCCAATGGCTTTGGTTGGGGAAAGTAGAAGGTGGCTAAACTTTGACTCACAACCGTTAAGAAAATAGAACTGTGCCCTAAAGGCTTTAGAGAGAATGAAATCCAGAATCATGATACCTCCAGTTTTGTTTTTCTTTTTCACGACTGCTTTGGCTATCTGGGGTATTTTGTGGTTCCATACAAATTTGAGGGTTGTTTGTTCTAGCTTTGTGAAAAATGTTGGTGGTATTTTGATAGGGATTGCATTAAAATGTGTAGACTGCTTTGGTAGTATAAACATTTTAAGTATGTTTGTTCTTCTAATCCATGAGCATCGAATGCTTTTCCATTAAGAGCCATATTACAAAGCTGAGTCATCAAGATACTATGGTGCTGGCATAAAAACAGACACACTGATCAGTGCAACAGAATAGAAAACCTAGAAATGAACCCCAACTATACGGTCAGCTAATCTTTGATAAAGCAGGAAAGAATATCCAATGAAAAAAGAGTCTCTTCAACAAATGGGGCTGGGAAAACTGGACAGCAACATGCAGAAGAATAAAAGTGGACCACTTTCCTACACCAAACACACACAAATAAATTCAAAATTGATTAAAGACCTAAATGTGAGACAGGAAACCATCAAAATCTTAGAGGAGAACACAAGCAGCAACCTCTTTGACCCTGGAGCAGTTTCTTACTAGACACATCACTGAAGGAAAGGGAAACAAAAGCAAACATGAACTATTGGGAATTCAAGATACAAAGCTTCTGCACAGTGAAGGAAACAATCAACAAAACTAAAATGCAGCCTATGGAATGGGGGAAGATATTTGCAAACGACATATCTGATAAACGGTTAGTATCCAAAATATATAAACAACTTATCTAACTCAACACCCAAAAACCAAATAACCCAGTTAAGAAATGGGCAGAAGACATGACATTTTTCCTAAGAAGACATCCAGATGGCTAACAGACACATAAAAAGATACTCAACATCACTCATCATCAGGGAAATACAAATTAAAACCATAATCAGATACCACCTCACACCTGTCAGAATAGCTAAAATTAACAACTGAGGCAACAACAGGTATTGGTGAGGATGCAAAGAAAGGGGAACCCTCCTGCACTGCTGGTGGGAATGCAACTGGTATAGCCACACTGGAGAACAGTTTGGAGGTTCCTCAAAAAGCTAAAAATAGAACTACCTTTGAAGATCTGGGGTTTATGTGGTGGGAGTTAGATTCACAATGATGAAAAAGTCTGAGCACCTGAGATCAAGAGAGGAGGCGAGGTGCCTATAAACAGGCTATTTCAATGTCACAAGTAGTAAAAAGTGCTCTGACAGGGGTGACGATAAGGAACACAGAGGAGGAACAGATCAACTGCCTCCTGGGGAAGTCAGGACAGATAGGGGCTAGCAAATAATGAGAATGTAGTATGGTGGCAGGATGTCTGTATACAATATACAAAGACACAGAATCCAAAGATAACATGTGCAGCTTGCAGAATCACAAGTAGTTCATTCTAGCTATATCACATTCTACAGCACAAGGCAGCCGGAAAAGGAATTCCGGAAAAATCTAGTTGATACTGAAGAACAATTTTTCTAATTCACTCCCTTTATAAGCATGGCGCTGGAACATAGAAGCATTCTAGCAAACTTCCCACGTGACTATATAGCAAAAGAAATTAGATTTCACGTACAGCATGGTGATTATCATTAATAATAGTGTTGTACGTATTTGAAAGTTGCCAGGACAGTAAATCTTAAAAAGTTCTCACCACAAGAAAAAAAGTGCAACTGTGCATGGTGATGGGCGGCAACTAGACTGGGGGTGACCATTTCCCAGTGTATATAAATGCTGAATCAGTATGTTGTATACCCGAAACTAATATAATGTTATACGCCAATTATACCTCAGTAAAAAAAGAAATTAGAGACTGGAACATCGAAAGGTCATAATTAAAGCAAGATTAGGATGCATATCTTATGGTTTTCAGCTCCCTGTTGTAATCAGCAGACTCTTCCTACTGTTTCAAGGTATGCTTGAGGTATGCTGTTTCAAGGAGCATAACTCCTTCCACCCTATTACTAAATGCTCCCTTTCCATGTATTTTTATTTTAGTTTTAATTTTAGCAGTTTTAAGTCTTTATTTCTGAATATGTAACAGTAATACCATACAAAATGTAAGAGGCATGGGGAAGAATATATGACATAAAGTTAGCTACCCTCTCAAGCCTCACATCAACTACACAGGTCCATCCTCAGTCACAACCATAGTTACTAGTTTATTTCATATTTTTCCTGAGACATGTAAAATACATGTGCATATTCATTATATTTAAATTTACTAGTAGCAACTATGCATACTTTCCGGATGTTTTTTTACTTTATGCTAAATCTAGAGATCTTCTCATATTAGTACAGAGTTTTCCCTTTCATTGTAGTGACCATAGAATACTCTTGTACAAATGCCCCATGATTTCTATTACCAGCACCTGACAGTTGTTTTCTGATTTTGTGCCATACACATGTGCTGTAACATATATCCTAGCACATATGACATTTGGCACACGTACATTAAATCTATAAGGTTCAAATCCTAAATTTGAACCTGCTGGATCAAAGGTGTGCGCATTTAATACCTTGATATAGAATTGTTCCAATTTGTACTTTCTCGAAAATATGGGAAATTTCTGATTTCTCCAAATCCTTGGCAACTTAGTATCCCATCAAATGTGTTTTTCTTTGCTAACCTTAGGGATGAAACAGGAGCCTCAAAACTTTATTTTGTGTATCTCATATTATTAGCAAAGTTGAATATATTTCATTTCTTCTAATATATTTGCCCATTTTGGGGGGACAGGGGTGTTCTTTTTCCCACCGCTTTAAAGGGATCATTATGGCTTAAAGAAATTATATATTTTTTTTCTGATACATATTAAAATGAATTACTCATTTTGCCATCTTTGCTCATGTTTTTCTATGAAGAACTTTTTTTTCTTAGACAAATGAATTCATTAGTATTTTCTTTTATCTACCTCAGTATGACTTATTTCACTTAGCATAATACCCTCTAGTTCCATCCAGGTTGTCCCAAATGACACAATCTCATCCTTTTTTATGGCCATGTAATACTCCAGTGTGTGTGTGTGTGTGTGTGTGTGTGTGTGTGTGTGTGTGTGTGTACATATATATATACATATATATATATATATATATATATATATATATATATATGCACCACATCTTATCTGTTTATCGATGGACACTTAAATTGCTTTCATATCTTGGCTACTGTAAATAATGCTAGAAGAAACATGGGGGAGCACTTTTTGAATTAGTGTTTTTGTTTTCTTTGGGCATATACTCTGTAGTGTAATTACTGGATCATATGGTATTTCTATTCTTAATTTTTTGAGGAACCTCCATACTGTTTTCATAGTGGTTATATCAATTTACATTCCCATCAACAGTGAATGAGAGTTCCTTTTTCTCCACAACCTTGCCAACACTTGTTATTTCTTGTCTTTTTGATTTTAGTCATTCTGGTGTGAGGTGGTATCTCACTGTAGTTTTTTTTTTTAACTTTTTTTTCAACGTTTATTTATTTTTGAGAGAAAAAGACAGAGCATGAGTGGGAAAGGGGCAGAGAGAGAGGGAGACACAGAATCCGAAGCAGACTCCAGGCTCTGAGCTGTCAGCATAGAGCCTGACGTGGGGCTCAAACTCACAAGCTGTGAGATCATGATCTGAAGTCAGATGCTTAAGTGACTGAGCAACCCAGGCACCCCTATCTCACTGTAGTTTTGATTTGATTTCACTCATAAGTGGAATCTAAGAAAAACCACAAATGAATAAACAAAAAAAAAGTAGTACCAGACAGAGAACAAACTGATGGTTTCCAGAGGGGAAGGAGGTGTGGGGAATGGGCAAAATAGATGAAGGGAGTGGGAAAGGCTTCCAGTTATGGAATGAATAAGTCACAGGAATAAAAATCACAGCATAGGGAATACAGTCAATGATACTGCAACAGCAATGTACAGTGCCAGATGCTGGCTAAACTTGTGGTGAGCATAGCATAATGTATAAACTTGTCAAATCACTATGTTGCACACCTGAAACTAATGTAACATTGTGTGTCAACGACATTCAAAAAAATTTTAAATATATCTTTTTTTATCTATTTCCATTATGTCATACTTAGAAAGGTCCTACTGGGGCACCTGGGTGGCTCAGTCGGTTAAGCTTCCAACTTTGGCTCAGGTTATGATCTCACCGTTCGTGAGTTCAAGCCCCGCGTTGGACTCTGTGCTGACAGGTCAGAGCCTGGAGCCTGCTTCAGACTCTGTCTTCCTCTCTCTTGGCCCCTCCCCCACCCACAGTCTGTCTGTCTGCCTCTCTCTCTCTCTCAAAAATAAACATTAAAAATTTTTTTTAAAAAAAGGTCCTACCTACTCCCATATTATTTTTTTAACTCCCCCCTATTATTTAATTTTATGCTGTAATTTTTCATGTTTGTATCTTTGAACCATCCGAAATTTACTTGGACCATCTTGAAATTTACATGTAAAGGAGAACCCAACTTTTCTTTTTCAGATGGCTGCCTATAGTTCAAACACCATTGGCTGAATATCCCATACTCCTTCACACAAGAAAATGCCCAAATTATCATCTGCTGAATTTCTGCATGACTTTGCACAAATTTCTTTTCTTTTTTTTAAATTTTTGAGAGAAAGAGAGAGTGCGAGTAGAGGGGGAGAGACAGAAAGAGAATGAAAGAGAGTCTCAAGCAGGCTCCATGCTCAATGTGGATGGAGTCCCAGATGGGGCTTGATCCCACAACCATGGGATCATGACCTGAGCTGAAATCAAGAGTCAGATGCTCAACCAACTGAACCACCCAGGAGCTTCATGCACCAATTTCTAAACTTCCAAGTCTGTTTTGTCATTGTTTCAATATTCAGATGTTAGTACCACAATGCTAATTCTTGGGATGCTTTAACATGTGGCTAGAGCTAGTTCCCTTTCATTTGTCTTTTTTCAGGATTGCACTGGATATTTTTGTTTGTGGCTTTTCCATAAAACGTTCAGAATTAATTTATCTACTTCTTGAAAAATTATGTTTGACATATTTTTGGATCACATTAAATGTCCATATTAACTTAAATAATATTGAAATTTTAATTTCTGTCCATTTTTATAAATTGTGTCTTACATACCATTTAAAAAATTTTGTTCATGTAAAGTTTATGTACTTCATGATTTTATTCTGTAGTATCATATTGCTTTTGATGTTACTGGAAATTTGATCTTTTTTTCCACTGTATCTTTTAATTTGCTTCTCATTTCTCCAAATTAATTTTGTCAATATGAAGTTTATCTTTTCTGGGTAAGACCTTCATATATTTAGATAATTACTTTTTAAACTTTTGTTAAATGAAACTAACATGACACATATACCTCAAAAATGAGTCACAGCATAACAAGTCTCATTCTATAATTTCCTAACAGGAATTATGAGCTTATTTCATTTGTGATCCCAGAACTTTAAATCCTTCAAAAGCAGTTTTTCTTGGGTTTCTAAAAGGGAGAGTTCACTTTTGAAAGTCCCCAATTATCAAGTTGGGTTTCACTTTTAACACTAGCAGCTAAGCTAAGCATATCCATCTTCATATCTTCTTCTCTATCTTCATAGTGTTCCTTGATGGGGTTTTTCAATATATCCATGTATTTGAAACTGATGGTAAGAGTATCTATGGCATGTAACTTCCTAATTTTCTCAGGATCATCTCACTGAGGGTGGGGAGATGCTGAGTCAAGACTGAGAACTATTACAGAAATGTGTTCCAGTTCTAACGATGCCCTTTGGGAGAGAATGTAGGTTTGGTTCTAACTAATTCTCAGTTCTGCTTGAGGTATGATGGCCAAAACCATCTACAAAAAATGAGAATTGCTAACACTGTGCAGAAAACAGGCTATCAAGCTGCATACTGGAATAAGGAAGACTATTCCCTTGGGCTTTATAGAGTAACACACAGATCTGGAAACAAATACAGCAAGTTATAGGGCTTTCAGAATTCTGTATTTCATATAAGGAATAATCTGATACTTTCAGAACCCAGTAGATCTATTTTAGATGTATCTGATGGTTACACTAATATCCTAAAGACTATAGTACTGAGGTCCTACCCAATCCAAGCATTAAGAGAACATGCTGTAGTCACTACAGACAGCAACCTACCAATCTGCGGATGTTATTTGTTCATTTCAAAGACGAACACTAGAGGGGCACCTGGGTGGCTCAGTCGGTTAAGCATCCACCTTTGGCTCAGGTCATGATCTTGTGGTTCATGAGTTCGAGCCCCGCGTTGCACTCTGGGCTGACAGCTCAGAGACTGGAGCCTGCTTCAGATTCTGTGTGTGTGTGTCTCTCTCTGCCTCCCCTCCCTTCCCCACCCTACTGGAGTTCTGTCTCTCTCTTAAAAATAAATAAATATTTAAAAAAAAAAAAAAGACTACCACTACAGAAATGTTGGAGTTGTGTAGATTTAAGGACCTCAGCAGGATCCAGAAGGATTTGAGGTTCTAATGAATTATATACTTTTTATGATTCTCCCTGGGATCTTGATTTCTATTAGTATTGGCTCTCCCCTTCCTCAGGAACCAGGGCACTGTCCATGGAGCACTGCCCAGCTCTGTGCAAGGCTTACCTTCAGCTTGTGCATCAGCACTTTTTCCTGCTCTCTCAGAAGGCTTTCTAATTCCTTCTCCAACTTCTCTCTCATTTGGGGTATGTTTTCCCTGAAGCCTCTCTCTTGAGCCTCCATTTTTTGCAGCTGCTCCTTGTGTTTCGGAGTTAGCAGCTCCTGCTCCTTCTCAGTTGCCTGCTTCTTAGCCCGCTCAGCTGTTCCACGAATGGTTTAGAGAGAGAAGAAAGCAATGGTCAGGTCTGATGATTTTATTCTGCAGTATCTCATCTGTTTTGCTGCAATTGCAAATTCAGCTTTTCCTTACATTTATCTTTTATTAAAATTATTATTATTTTTTTAATATTTATTTTCAACAGAGAGAGAGAGAGAGAGAGAGAGGGAGGGAGGGAGGGAGGGAGAGAGGAAGGATGAGTGGGGGAGGAGCAGAGAGAGGGAGACACAGAATCCAAAGCGGGCTCCAGTATCCGAGCTGTCAGCACAGAGCCCCATGCGGGGCTCGAATTCACGGACCACAAGTTCATGACCTGAGCCAAAGTCGGACTCTCAACCCACTGAGCCACCCAGGCCCCCTACGTTTATCTTTTAACAATCTTGTTTACCATTTCTTTTATTTGATCAAAATGAAGTATGTCTTTTGTATGTCAGGCCTTAGTAATCATTAATCACTGTTGATCTTTAAACTTTTGTTAAAAGAAACTAATATGACACGTGCTTCCAAAATAAGTCACAGCATCACAAAAACCCTCATTTTATGAATCCCTAAAAGGAATTCTGAGCCTATGTCATTATGAGCTGAGAATCTTCATCCCCAAACCAGGTAACTCACTATGATCTGGCGTTTCTTTACTGAATACTCCATCAGTCACATCAATAATCCATTGATCCAACAAATATTTATCTTTATTTGCCACAATCTCTTTTTTTAGTAGCTGTATCTCTCTACGCAACTTCTCAGATTTCTTTTCAAATCCCTCATTACGAAGTTCTTCTTGGACCTATAAAAAAGAAGGAGTTCACTTCTGAAAATCCTCTATTATCAAAAGCAAGGGTTTTGAGTCTAACAGTTTCAGCACGGAAGAACCATGTCTACTGCACTATCACCCGAGAGTGCTCTTTGATGAGTCGATCCTGGAGAGTGGGAGTATCCATGGTTTACACCTTCCCACAATTCCCTCAGCACCATCTCACCAAGAGTGGGGTGGGGTCAGGCTAGATCAGACCTAAGAACTATCCTCTTAGTTCCAGCAGTGAGGATGTCCTTCAGGGGGATGTAGGATTAATTCTATTTCTCAGTTCCACCAAGGTAGCATGAACACACATGTCTAACAAAAATGGGAAGTACTGATCCCCTCCAGAACACTGGCTGTCAAGCATCAGACTGAGTTGAAGAATTACTTTTCCTCTGTGCTCTGTCGGACGACTCACACAGATCTGGAAACAAATGCAGCAAATTTTAGAGCTTTCAGAATCCTGTATTTCAAGTCTTTCTGATACTTTTAAGATAAGCTGGAGTTCTTTTAGGTCTGTTTGATGGCTGAACCAAGAATCCTAAGGACGAGCAGACTAGGGCCTTATTTAATTTGGGTCCAATGAAACCATCCTAACAATCACCACAAACAGCAGCCCAGCACCCTTAGGGATGTTAATTGCATACTACAAATTCTCTAACTACATAAGCCTTTGGAATTTGTGGATTTAAGAGCCCCAGCAGGGTCCAGAAAGATCTGAGGTTTTAATGAATCGTATGTCTTTTATGATTCTCCCTGGGATCATGATTTTTAATAGTTTGGCTCTCCCCTTCCTCAGAAACCAGGGCACTGTCCATGGAGCACTGCCCAGCTCTGTGCCAAGGCTTACCTTCAGCTTGTGCATCAGCATATTTTCCTGTTCTCTCTGAAGGCTTTCTCTTTCCTTCTCCAACTTCTCTCTCAGTTGGGCTATGTTTTCCCTGAAGCCTCTCTCTTGAGCCTCCATTTTTTGCAGCTGCTCCTTGTGTTTCTGAGTTAGCAGCTCCTGCTCCTTCTCAGCTGCCTCCTTCTTAGCCCGCTCAGCTGTTCCACGAATGTTTTAGAGAAGAAAGCAACAGTCAGGTCTGATTCTACTCTCCTTAGCACAGATACCAAACTGACTTTGAAAAGGAAGCTGAGAAGCCCCCAAATTATGTGGGTCACCAAGAGCACATTTCAGAATATGATGGAGATGGCCCTCCTTGTCTGCCTGATATAAAAAGACAACTCTGACTGTTATATGTGTATTTAGCAGTGTCGTTCCACAGTAGGAGAGGAAGCTCTTTGTTTCATGCAGGTTTTGCCCTCATTTCTGTCTGGTGGTAGTGCAGCAACCCACCCACTCTGCTATGAGCTCAGCCCTGCACCTGTACCTGCGAGTGCCTTCTCTTGACAGGTGAGGGCTTTGTCTCCCTGCAGGATGGATTTCTCTATTGCCACTTGGGACTGTAAGAAGTGCTGGAGAACTTCATTTGCCTGAGGAAACAAGGAGAAGAGACATGACATGCAGCACACATCGTGTCTTTTGGGGGAAATTATTGTTCTACAAAGTCACAAATCTGGCCTTGTAAATTTTTCACTTGCTTAGATATCCCTCACTAACTTTCCTTCTATGCCTCCAATATAAATTCTGAGTTCTTCTGTGATACCTGAAACCTTCCACTGCAGCCTCCTTTGCAGCCCTTCATCCTTCTTTCCAGTGAAGCTTTCCACTATCCACCCCAGGTGCCGCCCAGCAGACTTCAGTGTGTATATAAACAGGGACTCCTGTTTTCTCAAACATTTGCTCAATCTATTTTCTGCCAGGATGCTCATCTACCCTTTCTTAACTAGGATAACATTTATGGATACTTCATCCTGTAACTCCTATTGCTCTTTCAGAGTGCTTTGCTAAGCTACCTTTCCAGTTTGGAGGATGGCCAATTACTCTGAGCGGCCCTACCAGCTCTCCCCTTGCTGGTAGTATGACTCTGGGCAACTTTTTTACTTCTTTGTGTATTGCATTTCTCAACTGCATAACTATAGTATCTAAGTTATAATAATATTCTGAGCATTAAATTGACAATCCAACCAAAATACCTGATTATAAGTTATTTATGCATGGCATAGTAAGGGGGTGCTGAACATGTCTACTAGTTTTTTTTGAGAGAGAGAGAGAGAGAGAGAATGCAAATGAGCAGGGGAGGGACAGATGCACAGGGAGAGAGAGAGAATCTTATGCAGGCTCCACGCCCAGCATGGAGCCCAATTCAGGGCTCAATTTTATGACCATGAGATCATGACCTGAGCTGAAATCAAGAATCGGACACTCACCTACTGAGCCACACAGGGGCCCCATCAGCCAATATCATAATGATTGTTATCATCAATAATCATTACCATTATTTTACTATCTGCTCATCAAAGTATGATAATTATATATTTGCCCAATTTTTTGTCTTCATTTCAGGTAATATCATCATCTTGAGAACAAAGGTTGTGTTTACTCTTTGTATCCTCTATACTTAGCAAAGAAATGGCCACATTGTTTGATAAAGAAAAGTTGTTCTCTTTAACCCAGAATTCCCGAAATATTGCAAATATATTTCCAGTTCCTTCAACAACATATAACTAACTGTGGATAAAAGCTAAAAATGTGGAGATATTGCCCTGCTCTGCTTTCTCCATAAAAATGGTGCTACGACCTTAGATTTTCAGAAAAAGCAACACCCTTTGACTCTACGGCTCTGACAGCTATCCCTCCCTCTTTATTCCTTACCTTAACCCCTTTCCTGGGCACTAGGTTATAGTCCCATTCAACCTTGTTCTTTGCTTCTAAGTAGAGACTGTGTCCTCCAGGAACACAGAAAGTTCCTGTTGAGATGCTTTTCATCAGGGGCTCTGTAAGTTGCTGAAGCTTTGCCTGGGAATATTTAACAGATGTGTATTCATTCTGCAGCAAGAAATCTTTCTTCTTTTTTTCTATCATGTCCTGCCAGAGAAATGGGGGAGAAATCCAATAGAAAGAAGCTGTTAGAAGGGGAAGTCCAACGTCATCCTCTTAGAAAAAGCATTCTGATCACCTACAAGTAGACCGAAACATGGAATGGACCAGAAGTCAAAAGACTTTTAGTCCTAGTTCTTATCAATTCTGTGTTACTTGGGGAAAGCCCCTTAACTCCCTTGGATTCAAGCTTATCATCTACAAAATGATGGTGTTGGAAGACATAAACTCCAATTTTCCTTCTACTGTAGTATGATTAACAGTGACCCAACCATCAATAATAAACAATAGAAAGTTGATTTGTGGCCAGAAGTAGCACTTCCTCAGAGGATTTGGGTTGCTACAAATGGATTTTGTGTACAAAGAAAATCAACCCCCCAGTGCTGACTGAAGAATACTCTGAAGAGAGTTTGGAATCGTTAATGAGTTCTTCCAACAGGATTCTAGTATGTGAAGATATAAAAACAGAACTTTTTTCTTTGAACTTGTAAATTGCAATCCAAGGGATTGGATACACCAACAACCTTAATGAACTGGAGGCTCCTCAGAGGCCTGCAGATGAGAACTCAGTCCTGTTGACACCTTGTTCTTAGCCTGTGATACCATGAACAGAGCACAGGACCATTCCACACCAGACTTCTGACCTACAGATTGGTGAGCTTATTCATATTTGTTGTTTTAAACTGGTGAATTCATGGCAATTTTTAGTGCAGCAATAGAAAATTAATGAACTGCCTACATTACAGTAAAAGGGTGAACTGTAGCCCTGTAAAGCCCTGTCTCACAACAATCCAGGCTCCTTCTATCATTGTAGAGATGAGCTATTTAATAAAAAATATAGGCTCTAAGCATCATTTCAGAAGGGGAGAAATCAGGAGTGATAAATTACCATGAGGTTTTTACTATAAGACAATTACCATGAGATTTTTCTGGAACTCCTGCTTGTCATCCTTAAAGGAATGCTCCATGAAGACTGCAATGGCTTCCCTCTCGCAGTCTGTATGCACATCCAGCAGCTCCTGGAGCGTGTCTGTGGGGAAGCTCACTCGTTGGGCCATCTGCTCGCTGTAGTGGTCGGCTGCCTTCTGCACAGCCACTGAATTCTCACGCTGGGCAAGAGCTGTCACCACGTTCTCCAAGCAAGGAACTTCTCCCGTCTTGATGGCATCCACATAGGCTTTCAACAAAGTCTCCAGCCCTGAATAGGCCAGGAAATTTGAGGATAAATAGTGAGGTCTTAATCACTGGCTTCCAGTTTTTATGGAGCATCATCCTGAGATCACAAAAAAAAAAAACCCCACCTTATTTAGAAGGAAACTTTATTTTCTTCTTTGGGAATCTATTCCTTTCTAACAACATTACTGTTTTCCTGTTCTTTCTTTTATTGTTCTCCATTTCTTCATATTATAATTTAAATTACCAGTTACAACAAATATGCTCATGGGTCACTGGAAAAATAGTTTCCCATTCGATGAGAATAAAAAGGAATAGGTTATATAGGTTAAGTAGTGTATACAAACAAGACCAGATACATAATTTGTGTGGCCCAGTACAAAATAAAAATGTGGGCTCCTAGTTGAAAATGATCAAGAATTCAAAACAGCGATAGACAGATGTCTGGGTGGTATAGCTGGTTAAGCAACTGACTCTTGATTTCCACTCAGATCATGATCTCATGGTTTAAGTTGAAGCCCCACATCAGATTCTGCACTGACAGCCTGGAATACTCTCTCTCAAAATAAATAAATAAACTTAAACAAAACAAAATAAAACAGAGTCAGAGTATGAGCCCATCTCCACATGGGGCTACATAAGTCACATACCCATGAAGCATGCATGCCCTGCATATAAGATTATACATAATCTTCTATCTCAACAGGCTTAAAGGAATTTATAGCTTCCTATTTATGATATGACTCATGTAAGTTTACAAAATATGTACTATATCCTTAAAGACCAGAAGATATCCCATAGGATTTCTCAATCTACAGATGTCCTCTCTTTAACTCCATCTTGCCTTTTTATAACTAGTGAATTAAGGTTCTGAGATATATTAAGTCTCAGCAAACCCTCACATAGGGAGACTAATTAAGGAACATGTATGGATACTTTTCATGGCATGAATATCTGCTTCTCCATAGTCAGTTGACATCTGACAAACAGATGTCAACAAAATTACTGCCAAAGTCAGAGTATACTCAAAGCTCCACCACGCACACTGATACAGAGACATGCTGTAGGACAAAGGTGACTCACGGTTCCCAGTGACAATGATTCCCTCTCGTAGGGTCTTGGTCTTTGTATGAGTGAAAACATAGGTACGGAATTTGTTTGATTGCTCCCGGAAACTACTGTCCAGCTGGTCTTCTGGCACGTTCTCAATATGGGCTAAGAGATTTTTGTCATTTGTAGGCCGGTCAAAGATGAAGCACTTCCGTTTTGGAAAGAACTGTCTGATACACTCTCTGGACATGTTGGAATTTTGGATTTTGGGATTTGTGCCTACAAAGGTGGAAAAAAATTGATCACTGAAAGGCAGTCTCCAGGTAAGGGGGTGAGGACTTCATTTCCAGGAATCTTTGCATCACTGCAGCTCTTATGACTGTAAATCTCTTTTATTCTAATCATGTGTTTTACAAATCAATCTTGGGCTAACATACCAAAGTTAAGGAAAATTCCTTGAACAGAGTTAAGAGTCAAGGAAGTACTTCAGGAGAGGAAAGAGAGGCATTCAGCCCAAGAGAAGAACCTTAGGATAGTTTCCTTAGCATTTTTATGGAGTCCCATGGATTAAATACTGAATACATGTTTAGTGATTAAGAAAAGAAGAGTCCGAGGCCCATAAATATAGAGAACAAACTGGTGGTTGCAGAAAGGATGGGGGTGGGGGAATGAGCAAAATGGGTGAAGGGGAGTAGGAGGTACAGGCTTCATGTTATGGAATGAAGAAGTCATGGGGATGAAAGACGCAGCAGAGGGAATATAATTAATGGCACTGTAATAGTATTGTATGGTGATAGATGGTAGCTACTCTTGTCATGAGCATAGCATAATGTATAGAGTTGTCACATCACTATGTTCTACACCTGTAACAGTATGTGTCAACTATACTTCAATTAAAAAAAAGGAAAAAGAAAAAAAAAGGTCAGTGGTACTTTTCTGATCTTATTATTTCCATGGCAAAAATGAAATAATAGGCCTTGGGACACCTGGGTGGCTCGGTTGGTTGAGCATTTGACTTCAGTTCAGGTCATGATCTCACAGTTCATGAGCTCAAACCCCGCAGGAGGCTCTCTTCTGTCAGTGCGGAGTCCAGTTCAGATTCTCTGTCCTCCTCTCTCTCCGCCCCTCCCCTGCTCGCTCACTCTCAAAAATAAATAAACACCAAAAAAACAAAAACAAAAACAAAAACAAAAAAAACAAAAAAGAAAAAAGAAAAGAAAAGAAAAGAAAAGAAAAGAAAAGAAAAGAAAAGAAAAGAAAAGAAATATGGGCCTTGAAGTGATGCCAGAACAAACGGATAACATTTTGCTGGGGAAATGTGAGGAAGGAAACAGATGATACCCATGTCAGTAAAGAAAACTTTTATAAGCATAAGCCAAAATCAGATCATACCGCAAATATGTTTAGAGAGTCCTGTAACTGAAATCTCTAAAGTATACATTAATCTAAATGTAATTTGAGACCTCATCATTTCCCTATATCAGATTAATTTAGACTTCATAGAACAATTAAGAGCAACTCTATGGCACATATCAGCTGTTTAATAAAGAATAAAGTAATGAAAAAATAAAAATAGATATTCCCTATAGATGCCTTCTATTATCCACTCTGCTAAATATAATGTGACAAATTCATAATATTAAAATAGCATATTGTGTAAGGCTACAGAATGAAAAGGATGATGTTATAAGAAAGGTGACATGAAGGACTCACAGTTTTACTGGAAAGGTACGTCAACATTTTTTTCTGGACCTGTTAGTGTGGAAAATACCCTTTCTGTGAAGAATATAACTCTCTAGGTACTAGTAAAATATATTTTACTATTAAAATATACTTACTATTTTACTATTCCAATTACCATATTACTATTACTATAATAAATTTCAAAAATAAGGTAATTAATTTCATTGTGATTTTGTCTAGCAACTTCCAATCTGATTTTTTTTTTAAAGAAAGAACAGGAAGAACACTTAACAAGCTACAGAAATATGTGGGCCTCAAGAAGTTATAGCACTGATTGCAATCTGGGGATCTTTTTTCCTGGCATTAATTAGCATTAAGTTATCTGATCCAAAATGGGGCCCTAAATTTCTTTAGTGACCTTAAGCTTCAATTGCTGGAGATTTTAAAGTAATAACCCACAAAACCCAATCACCATTAGCACTGGCTTCAATCCAAATTCAAATAAACATATATGTGAAATGCTGATTGACAGGACTCAGCTGATCCCACCCAGTAAAAAAACCTTCTACCATTTAAGCCATACTCTGAGACCTGGAAGCAGCTTCAAGGCATCCTCCAGGTACTCATCTTCAGTTACGGAGTATCCATTTATCTTCATCTCCAATGTGAAATCTCGTAAAGCCCAAATAAAGTCTGGAAAGAAACTCACAAACTTGGCAGAGTCCTCTACCCCAGTGTAGTCTGAGGAGGACTTTGCCCTGACCAGCTGCGTTAGTTCAGTCATATAGCTGTGGGAACTCAGCTAAGGAAAAAGTACTTTACACCACAATTTCCAGATCTCAGATAGAAATACATTCTATAAACACTAATTTTTGTTCTCGGTGTCCCCTCACCCCCTTCTTCAACCATGACAATTAAGTCACAGGAAAGAGGACAGTCTCAGTTGCCATTCCTGTAAACTCAATAAAACGTGGTGGTTTGGTCCCTGGAAGGATACTGCAGCTGCTCCAGGGCCTGGCTGTTGATGGTGCCCATGCTGTTGTAGATCAAGGTGCTGCTCAGAAGCACAGTCAGGGCAAAGATCCATGAGTCATTCTTAGGGTCTTCCTGAAAAGCACATTGGACAAGGGACTTAGAAGGCTGCTCTTTATTCATTAATTCATTTTTCATTCATTCAGCTTTTCATTCATTATTTTGTCACTATATATTGCCGAACAGTATGGCAAAGAATACAAGTTTTGAAGACCATCATAAATTCAACCTCATTTTTAGTATTAATACAATCCCCTCTCAGAGCCTCAGTATCCTAAGCTATTAAAAGAAGTGAATGACATGGTCAATATGTGTAGAATGCTTAATGCAGTGCCTAGAAGATAGTAGGTATACAATGTGAGCAATTATTCCTCTAACAAATTTTTCTTCATGTTGTCTGTATTTGCAACACAAATGTTGTTCAACAACTACTCTTTAGGCACCTACAAATGCCAGACACTGCATTTGGCTGTATGGATGAAAAGATCCACATGAGATTCCCTGAACTCAAGATGACTTTATGAAGGGACAGATAAACATGTCAACATATAAATGTAACCGAGATTATAATCTCTCACATGGAAACAAGTATTGTGCAACTTCAGAGCAAGAAGTGACTATATCTGCCAGGGATATGATGGATATATGATGAAAACTGGTGCACTTCAAAGAGTTGATAGAATGTGGACATGTAGATTTGAAGGGATCATGCAGCTTGCCAAGGCAGAATTATTAGAAAGTGCAGATCCTGAAAAATTGTTACAAAGTTACTTCTGTTTGACTGAAACAATGAGTAGGGGTGCAGATATGGAAGACAAAGCTAAAATTAAGATTCAGGGCAAGACCTGAAGTTCTCTGAAGACCAAGAACACAGGGTCAGATATCTCAAATCACTCCACAATTCTAGCATTAGCCATTGGTTCTGCTGCCATCAGGAATTTACAGTATGGTATACTTTGTTGCCTTGTACAAATGCAGTATCTGCATTCTATGCTTACCAGACTTGATCTTGAAGACTAGAACACTTTTTCATATTTTTGAGAAAAATTATTTCTTCAAGTCCTTATTTTATTATCCCTAAAACTAATCAAATTTACTTATTTATTTTTTTAAAAGCAGGAGTTGAGCCAAAAAACAATCTATTTAAATCTCAGGAAAATCATTTTGGCTTTTTTATTTGTTTGCATTTTCTTTTTTCTTTTTAAAATATATTTTAGTTAGTTAACATACAGTAGAATTTTGGTTTCAGAAGTAAAATTCAGTGATTCATCACTTACATACAACACCCAGTGCTCATCCCAACAAGTGCCCTTCTTAATGCACATCACCCATTTAGCTCATCTCCCATCCACCTCTTTCCATCAACCCTCAATTTGTTCTCTATTATTAAGAGTCTCTTGTGGATTGTGGGGCACCTGGGAGGCTCAGTTGGTTAAGCACCTGACTTTGGTTCAGGTCATGATCTCATAGTTTGTGGGTTGAGCCCAGTGTTGGGATCTGTCTAGATCCTGGACTCTGCTTCAGATTCTGTCTCTTTCTCTTTCTCTCTCTCTCTGTCTCTCCACAGCTCCCACTCTGTTGCTCTCTCTTTCAAAAATAAATAAACATTAAAAAAAAAAGACTTCTGGTTTGTTAACCTTTGTTCTTTTCCCCCACCCTTCCCTTCATCTGTTTTATTTCTTAAATTCCACATGAGTGAAATCATATATTTGTCTTTCTTGGACTGACTTATTTCCCTTAGCATAATACATTCTAGCTCCATTCACATCATTGCAAATGGGAAGATTTCCCTTTTTATGGCCAACTAATATTCTGTTGTATATACACACCACATCTTCTTTATCCATTCATCTTTCGGCAGACATGTGGGCTTTCCCCCTTGTTTGGCTATTGTTGATAATGCTGCAATAAACACTGGGGTGCATGTACCCCTTTGAATCTGTATTTCTTTATCCTTTCAGTAAATATATAATAGTGCAATTGCTAGATTGTGAGGTAGTTCTATTTTTAGTTTTTTGAGGAACCTCCAAACTGTTCTCCAGAATGGCTGCACCACTTTGCATTCCCACTAACAGTGCAAGAGGGTTCCCCTTTGCATCCTCACCAACACCTGGCATTGTTTCTTGTGTTGTTAATTTTAGTCATTCAGTCAGGTGTGAGGTGGCATCTCACTGTGTTTTTGATTTGTATTTCCCTAATGATGAGTGTTGTTGCGTATCTTTTCATGTGTCTGTTAGCCATCTGGATGTTTTCTTTGGAGAAGTGTCTATTCATGTCTTCTGCCCATTTCTTAACTGGGGTGTTTGTTTCTTGGGTGTTGAGTTTGATAAGTTCTTCATATATTTTGGATACTGTTTATCAGATATGTCATGTGCAAATATTTTCTCCCATTCCGTAGGTTGCCTTTTAGTTTGTTTAGTTTAGATTGTTTCCTTTGCTGTGTAGAAGCTTTTGTATTTGATGAAGTCCCAAGAGTTCATGTTTGCTTTTGTTTCCCTTGCCTTCAGTAATGTGTCTAGTAAGAAGTTGCTCCAGCCAAGGTCAAAGAAGTTGCTTCCTGTTTTCTCCTCTAGGATTTTGAAGGTTTCCTGTCTCACATTTAGATCTTTCATCTATTTTGAACTTATTTTTGTGTACGGTGTAGGAAAGTGGTCCAATTTCATTCTTCTGCATGTTGTCATCCAGTTTCCCCAACACCATTTGTTGAAGAGGCTGTCTTTTTTTCCATTGGATATTCTTTTCTGCTTTGTCAAAGATGAGTTGACTATATAGCTGTGGGTCCATTTCTGGATTTTCTATTCTGTTCCATTGATCTATGTGTCTGTTTTTGTGCCAGTATTGTACTGTCTTGCTGACTACAGCTTTGTAATATAGCTTGAAATCCAGAAATGTGATGCCTCCAGTTTTTTAATTTTTCAGGATTACTTTGGCTATTCAGGGTCTTGGTGGTTCCATACAAATTTGAGGATTGTTTGATCTAGCTCTGCAAAGAAAGCTGGTGTTATTTTGATAGGAATTGCATTAAATCTGTAGATTGCTTTGAGAAGTGTAGACTTTTTTTTTTTTTTTGAGTTGTGTAGACATTTTAACAATGTTTTTTCTTCTAATCCATGAGCATGGAATTGTTTTTCCATTTCTTTGTGTCCTCGTCAATATCTTTCATAAGTCTTCTACACTTTTCAAAGTACAGAACTTTTACCTCCTTAGTTAGGTTTATTCCTAGGTTTTTTATTGCTTTTGGTACAATTGTAAATGGGACTGATTCCTTGATTTGTCTGTGTTTCATTATTCGTGCTTCATTATTTTTGTTCTCTGACTGCTGAGGTTAAGACTTACAGAACTATGTTAAATAGTAATGGTGAGAGTGGACATCTTTGTCTTGTTCCTGACTATAGGTAAAAGGCTCTCAATTTTCCCCCATTGATGATCATTCTTTCATATATGGCCTTTATGATGTTGAGGTTCCCTCTAAACCTACTTTATTGAGTTTTTGTTTTATCAAGAATTGATGCTTTATCAAATGCTTCTTATACATTTATTGATAGGTTCATATGGTTCTTATCCTTTATTAATGTGGTGTATCACATTGATTGATTTACAAATATTGAACCAGCCCTTCAACCCAGGAATAAATCCCACTTGACTGTGGTGAATAATTCTTTTAATGTACTGTTAAATTCAATTTGCTAGTATCTTATTGAGAATTTTTGCATCCATATTCATCAGGGATATTGGCCTGTAATTCTTCCAATTCTCTTTGTCTGGTTTTGGAATTAAGGTAATGCTGCTTCACAGAATGAGTCTGGAAGTTTCTGTTCCATTTCTACTTTTAGGAACAGTTTGAGAAGAATAGGTATTAACTCTTCTCCCTCTTTCCCTCCCTTCCTCCCTCCCTTCATTACATCCTTTTATATTAACTCTTCTTTAAATGTCTTATAGAATACCCCTGGGAAGCCATCTGGCCCAGGACTCTTGTTTTTTTGGAGCTTTTTTTAAAAAAAAATTTTTTTTAATGTTTATTTATTTTTGAGACAGAGAGAGACAGAGCATGAACAGGGGAGGGTCAGACAGAGAGGGAGACACAGAATCTGAAACAGGCTCCAGGCTCCGAGCTGTCAGTACAGAGCCCGATGCGGGGCTCGAACCCACGGACCGTGAGATCATGACCTGGGCCGAAGTCAGACGCTCAACCAACTGAGCCATCCAAGAGCCCCTGGAAGCTTTTTGATAACTGATTCAATTTCTTTTCTGGTTATGGGTCTGTTCAAATTTCCTATTCCTTCCTATTTTAGTTTTGGTAATTTGTGAGTTTCTAGGAATGTCCATTCCTTCTAGATTGCCCAGTTTGTTGACATATAATTTTTCAAAGTATTCTCTTATAATTGTATTTCTGTGGTGTTGGTTGTGATCTCTCCTCTTTCATTTGTGATTTTATCTATTTGGATCCTCTCTCTTTTCTTGTTGAGAAATCTGGTTAGAGGTTTATCAATTTTGTTTATTCTTTCAAAGAACCAGCTCTTAGTTTCATTGATCTGTTATACTGCATTCTTTTGTTTCTGTATCATTTATTTCTGTTCTAATCTTTAATATTTCCCTTTTTCTGCTGGATTTAGGCTTTATTTGCTGTTTCTTTTCTAACTTCTTTAGGTTTAAGTTAAAATTGTGTATTTGGTACCTTTCTTGCTTGTTGGGATAGGCCTGAATTGCAGTATACTTTCTTTATAGGACTGCCTTTGCTGCATCCCAAAGGGTTTGGACTGTAATGTTCTCATTCATTCTCTAGTAGGATGTTTTTTACTTTCCATGTATTTAAGGGCTTTCCAAATTTTTACTTGTGGTTGACTTCAAGCTTCCTAGCATTGTGATCTGAAAATATGCATGGTATAATTTTGATCTTTTTGTACCTATTGAGGGCTGATTTGTGACCCAGTATGTGACCTATTTTGGAGAATGTTCCATGTGCACTTGAGAAGAATGTGTATTCTGCTGCTTTAGGATGGAATGTTCTGAATATATCCAGTCATCCAGTCCAATCCAGCGTGTCATTCAAAGCCACTGTTTTCTTGTTGATTTTCTGCTTAGGTATCTGTCCATTGTTTAAGTGGGGTATTAAATTCCCCTACTATTATTGTATTATTATCAACGAGTTTCCTTTATGTTTGTAATTAATTGATTTACATATAATGGGTGCTTAAGTTTGGGGGCATAAATATTTACACTTGTGAGATGTTCTTGATGGATACACTCCTTAATTATGATATAATGCCCTTCATCTCTTGTTATAGTCTCTGTTTTAAAATCTAGTTTGTTTGATATAAGGATGGCTATTCCAGCTTCCTTTTGACACCTAGTAGTATGATAGATGGCTCTCCATCCCCTCACTTTCAATCTGCAGGTGTCTTTAGGTCTAAAAATGAGTCTCTTATTGGCAGCATATAGATGGATCTTGTTTGTTTGTTTTTTAATCTATTCTGATACCGTGTATCTTTTTATTGGAGTATTTAGTCCATTTACATTCAGAGTGATTACTGAAAGATATGAATTTAGTGTCATTGTGTTACACCTATAGAGTTGGTGTTTCTAGTGATGTCCTTTGGTCCTTTGTCTTTATTGCTTTGGTCTTCTTTTCTTTTTTTTTTTTTCTCCCCTCAAAGAGTCCCCCTTAAAATTTCTTGCAGGGTTGGTTTAGTGGTCACAAAATCCTTTTTTAGTTTTTGTTTGTCTGGGAAACCCTTTATCTCTCCTTCTATTCTGAATGACAGCTTTGCTGGATAAAGAATTCTTGGCTGCATATTTCATTTTGGTTTAATACTGAAGTTATCGAGAACTTTAAAGCTGAGCACAAAAACTCTGAATACTTTCTCCCCACAATTATGGAAAACAGGTATTTACCATTGCTACTTGAATACAGACTCAGAATAATGTAAAATAAGATGGAGAAACAATTTGTTTCACTTAATATTTAAAAACAAAATACTAAGATTATCTCAGGGAAAATAATTTCAGTGGGTCAAGGTCATTCTTTTATAGAAGTTAGAGAAGAGGTAATCTCCAAAACCAGAGACTTTAACTAAAACCCTTCATCAATGCTTCTGGTGTAGCTGAAGCTTTGTCTGAAGAGGATTTAAATAAATTATTTTACCAAAACCCTATTTAACAGCTCCTACTTCTAACTCCATCATTCCCACACACTTGAACTGGTAGTTTCCACTGGTCTCACGGGTTACAGTTTAGACATTACTTCTTCTAGGAATCTTTCTCCAAGCCATATGACTGGATTACTGCCTACATCTATGCATAGCACCCTGTACTGGTCACACTGTGTACATGTTGTCTCCCCAGCTAGGCTCTAGCCATTTGCCTTATTTACTGTAGTGTCTGTTGTACTTAGCAGAGTCCTGAAATTCAGCTGTTTGGTTACGTATTTATTAAACTGTATGTTTATCCAACTGTTACAGTAAGAAGATGTTGTTCTAATATACCCAAATATTTGAGCTGACTAATAATTTAGTCTCGTATTCATAATTGGATTTATAGCTTGTAGGAATAGGTAACACAATTTGAATTGAGGTAGCAAATGAATTACAGTCAAGAGCAGATTCCCTCATGACTTTTCCTTACCTTTTCCAAGTTACTTAGACCCTCAGTGTCCAGAAGGACCAGGGTGTGGTTCAGCTTAGAGGGGTGGGGTACACACCACATCCAAATACCCTTGGTTGTAGACCTCACTGTGGAACCCAGGGGGAAGCCTAAAAGAGAAGAGGGGAAAGCAACATGGATGTATGGGGATCCTTAGAGTTTAGTGGACTGAGGCTCAACACCTAGTGAAGCTGAGCAAAAAAGAAGGTAAGATATTTGGAATGTACTGGCTGCATAGAAAGAAATGACTAATGACTAATGGGACCAGAGGAAGATTCTCCTAAAAATCAGTAAGAACTAAAAAAGACAACTCAATTACAATTTTTAAAAAGACTTGAGTAGGCATTTAATAAAATAGGAAATACAAATGGCAAATAATATGCGAAAGGGTGCTCAACCTTATTTATAGTGAGGCACATGCCATACAATCAAATAGTTACCACAACAGTAAAAGTTAAACATTTTTCTTAGGATGTGGGAATTCTTAATTGCTGCTAATAAATATGTAGCTTGAATAGAGAGTTGAAAATGCCATTGATATTATCTGGAAATCCTGAAGAAACACATACTCTTTGATACAGAGATTCCACTTCAGGATATATTATTTAAAAGAAATCTGTGTACATGTGTATCAGGATAAAATTATAAGAAATCTAAGACAACTCTGTTTGTAAAGATAAAAGATACTATAATGCAGTGAGATAAGGAAATACAGCTACATGCTAAAAAATTGATAAATCTTATGAAATTCTTGTTGAGCAAAAGAAGCCATCAAAGAATACATAAAATTTAATTCTATTTATATCAACTTTAAAAGCAAGCCAAGATAAAGTGTGCTTTAGAAATGCAAACATAGACTAGAGCGCCTGGGTGGCTCAGTCAGTTAAGCGTCTGACTTTGGCTCAGATCATCATCTTGTGGTTTGTGAACTCGAGCCCTGTGTCAGGCTCTGTGCTGATAGTTCAGAGCCTGGAGCCTGCCTCGAGTTCTGTGTCTTCCTCTCTGTCTGCCCTTTTCCTACTCATGCTTTGTCTCTCTCTCAAAAATAAATAAAAACGTTAAAAAAATTTTTAAAATGCAAACATAGACTACAAAACCATTTTTTAAAAGTAAAGAAAGAAGTATCATGAAAATAAAAATATTGTTTAGTGCTAGTGAGAATGTGAGAGCGTATAACTTGTGCCTTTGACAATGATTTATTTTTTTACTCAAGTCACTATTACACAGGTGTTCACTTTATTTACTTTATTGTACATTGTATTTTAGGCACTCTTTTGTATGTGTTATAGTTTACATATTTGTAAAAACTAAAAAAAGACAGAGAGAGAAGGGGTTATAACATATGAAAATCTGTTATGACATGGAGCAGAAAAATAAAATGGTAGCTCTATGGAGATACAGAATAAAAAAGATTTTTCCCTTTTTCCCTTCTTTCCTTTCCTCTACTTTAAAAAGCAGGAAATATTAAACTACATTTGAAGCTTCTTGGAATGACATTATAGTTTTGGCAGAAGTGATGCAGGGGAAAGAAATAAAGTAGTAGCAGAGGCTGAACTTCTGAGCAAAAGAGTGGATGGAATCCAGGGGACTAGTGAGGTTGGTCTTTGATAGGGTGTGGAAAATAGTTCTTCATTATTGGAGAAGAGAGGTTTTATGGGCAGATGGGGTCAAGGTTGTTAATTAGATGGTAAATATTACAAATTTTCTTCACTGGGCAGAGTCAGCCTTTTCCTTAAGATGATATCAAAAGAGGCCAACCTGCACTATCACTGGTTCCGAGCAAATGGGCCCCATCCCAAGACAACACTCACCATGGTTCTGTCCTGCCAGGCAGTTCATCAGGTAGGATTTTCCGGTCCGATACAGCCCTACAATGCCCACCACCACCACAGGCTGAGAAATCTTATTAAGAATCTGTAATGCTTCTGGATTCAGGTTCAGCTGCTCTTCCTGGTTTTCCACTAGACAAATGGGTGACATCATGATGGGTTCAGCTGCCATGGTAACCTGCAACCCAGACGAGCCTCTCAGTGGAATGGAAGATTCCAAAGTCATCTTTAGTGGTTATTCAAGGAACATGCATATTTACTTCATACTTTTTGTACATTTCGAAGGGAAAAGTATACAGCCTGGAATTGGCAAATCACAGACCTCTTCCTCCGGCATACCCATAATCCCTAGTGAAATCAATGATGGCACAAACATACTATTTGTCTCCAATGACTCAGTTCTCTAAAAATAATATTCTTGTTCATGAATCCCTCTTCAAGAAAAGCCTTGGTAAAAAAACAAAATCCCTGAAATTTAAAGAATTTTATCTTTTCTTATGAGATGAAGTAATGACACTACAGATACTTAAGCTAAAAGATTGGTAGAGGCTTTATGGTCAGTCAGTAGCAAAAGTAGGAGGTAAATAGTAATCTCACTGTACTACCTACTCCAAAAACTTCCCTGTCAGAATTAACTTCCTCAAATATACATTTAAAAAATATGTAAGTTTCTTGATGGAGAAAGAGTAAGGGTTCTGAACAGATAGCATGATCTAAACAGATGCTGTTTTTCCTGCGTCATCATCAAGCCACTGATCTATTTCCAGACCAACTCATCTATTTACAGGGTGTGTGTCTCATACAAAACTTCAGTTCATCTCATATCCAGTCTAATTTATTACCTAATTCATTACCTAAACATCTAATCCATTATATATTTGATAAACCTGATGCCATGCTCAATGCTGGGGATATAAAAATGAGTAAGATAGAGTCCCAACCTTCAAAGTGTCTTAGAATCTTATCAGCTAGCCTTTCATTCACCTGTGAGCGATAGAAAAGTCCTAGAAAACCATTGCTTAAAAAGCTCAAAGTGTACTACTCTTTCTCACAAGTGTACAAAGATTAAGATTATACTTCACAAAGTCATCAGGGGCACTGGTTCCTTGTATTTCTTGCTTAACCATCTTTACATCTTTCTTTTTTTTTTTTTTAGAGGTGGGGAGGGGCAAAGAGAGAGGAAGAGAAAGAATCTCAAGCAGGCTCCATGCCCATCATGGAACCCAACAGGGGGCTCGATCTCGCAACCAGGAGATCATGACCTGAGCCGAAATCAAGAGTCAGGTGCTCAACCGACTGAGTCACCCAGGCACCCCTGCTTAGCTGCCTTTTAACAATGCCACCTCATGGTATAAGCTGACTCACCATCACATGTGCCTTCTATCCAGCAGAAGAAGAAAAGAGGAAGGACTCTGGGTCACCTTCCTTCAAGGATATCTCCTGGATAATTGATCATGCACACATCACTTTAGCTCAGATTCCAGTTCCTGTAATTATATCTCAAGAGCTTATGGTATTTTGGAAAAGATAGGCAATAATCACTTATTGCAGCATAAGTAGAAAAGTGCCATAATAGACATCTGCACAGGATGGTGTCCAAGTGAAGGAGGAGTGACATGAGAGAACAGTAAAGAATGGAGCTCTCTCTTAAAGCAAAACAGAAATACCTTTATAGTGACTAGAGAAAGATATAGTTCCAGGATTTATTTAACTGGAAGAAAAGGACATTTCTAGGCTTTATAATGTTTTATTTTTGTTTATAGGCTTACAGAGAAATGAGCCAGTAGTGTGGATGTTTGAGGTTGTGTCCAGATCTGACAGAGTCCCACATGTGGGAAAGTTTGAATATTTCCCTCTCAGTGAGTAGAGTGTTTCATGAGACAAAGAGACAGAGATTAGTCATGGAGCTTTGACTGTCCCTTTATTTTTGTTATGACAGTGTTGAACAATAGTGTTCCATACTGTTTCCAGCTCTCTGTCCAAGGTGGGGTTTCTCTGACAGTCATTCAGGCTGTCCTGGAGCGCATGAAGAAGACACTCTCATGCTCAGGAGAGAGGTATGCATACCACTCCTGTACCATCATTGTGAGTACGTGTAATGCTTAAACACAATCCTGTCTCATCTGGGACAGACTAATGCCAACACATAACAACAACTCTTACCTCATTTGAGACACTAAATGAAATATTAAAGAGCAACTAAGCATAATTTCAGGATAAGGAATACTTTTTTGTATACTTCTCAACATTCTATTTTGCCTCTATATTCTGTGAAACTAGACATTGTCCATTTATTTCTTGCAGTAAACAAAAAAATTATTAATTGCACAACAAATAATCATGGACTTTTAGCTTATAAAACAAAGCTGCCTAAAGGCATTGGTGACAGAGAAGTACAACTAATATTAGCTCTAGTACAACTAATATTAGAGCAGGAACAAGAGTGACAACTGAAGAGAGGCACCATGATATATTGTGTTTAGAGCCTGAGTGCCTGGGTTCAAATATTGGATCCATTCTTTATGAGCTGTTGGACCACCAAAAAAATACTTACTCTCTTTGTGCCTATTTCTTTTTTACTAGTATTCTCCTAAGATTGGACTACTAATGGTGACTACATCACAGGCCATTGGGAGTATTAAATAATTCATGACATTTATGGCAACCTAAATCCATAGCTGGTATATTGTAACTCCTATGTAAGTAAACTAAGTATCTGAGAAGACAGGAAAGGTAGAATTCCAAATTCATGTGAAGGACCATTTTGGACAGACACAGTGACACTTCTCTCATCCAGGAGTTAATGTGAATGTGAAGCGGACACCGACAGAAAGCAGGACTGAGATGTCGAAGCTAACATCATTTTAAATCCAAATTAAATAAATAGAACGAGATAGTTCTATCAGAAGGAGTTAGATGGTCAATAGTTCCCGAAAGTTACTGTCTATAAGAATCATCTGAAATAATGATAAAAATGTCCAAAATCTACATTTTCAACAAATACCATAAGATATTCTGATGCAGTTTGTGCATAGAACACACATTTATAAACAGTGCACAATAAACAGTGTTAAACCTTAGAATTATTTTTAACTATTGATTAGCGTAAGTGAGACTGATTTACTCCATACATCTCTGCTGTAGGTATGTATTAAATATGACTAGCACAAACATGCGCAGGAGACAAACTTCTGGGATAGAAGCTGTAGGGGAGATAAGGACCAGCCTGCCTGTTTTCCCCGGCGCCCAGCAGGGGGCAGGCAGGACACAGCGGAGGAGGGAGGGGCTGCCCGGAGGGAGCGACCTCACCCGGCATCCCTGCGAGGAGGGGTCGGGGATCTATCCGCCAGCCAGCCGGAGGAAGGCTACGGCCCCCCCTTCCGCAGCCACGGCGGCCCGCACGGGTCCTTTTCCCGCGCCGGGCTCCCCGGGACGCCCGAGGGGGAGCGGCGCCTCCCGCGACGGCGGCGCGCGCGCGCCGTCGCCCCCCCAGGCGCCCGCGTGGACGCGCACTCGCCGAGTGGCGGGAGCAAAGCGCCCCGCGCCGGCCTCCCGCTGCCTTCCCGCGGGCGGCGCGGAGCCTGCGCGTGGGCCTGTGTTGTTAGCCTGGTAGCCGAAGCGCGCGCGGAAAGCCGGGTTTAGGAGCGAACTTACGTGGCGCTGGCGCTGCGGTCAGGGGACAAGTTCTCAGCAGCTCTCGCTCGCCCCTCGCGCTCTCCGCCAGCGTCTGGTTCCTCAGGAAACTGTTCCCTTTGGAAGCAGGAGAGCCGCCGGATATTACAGCCATGCAGGCATGGGTGGGGATGGGGAGGACAGAAATCGAAAGCATTTTTCCTCCGGTTCTGACTGCGGGGGTCTTCGCTTGTTTTGCCGAGGCGGGAGAGCGCGCGCGTGAGGAGAGGCGCGGCAGGTGCGTGCGGTTCCTGCGCCGGCGTTTGGAAGTCTGTAGGCGCCGCCTGCGCAGTGGGCTCCCCGGCCTCCGCGGGAGGAATGTGGGCGCAGTGGCGGCCCCGCGGCAGCTTTTCTCCGTGCGGAGCCTTGTCAGGGGACAGCTTTGTTGTTTTGTTCTTTAATTTTTACGTGCTCTTTTCTTCCTCCCCCACTTTAAAAGAACTACTCTTGTTAGTATTATAAGTATTCTTAAAAAAAAAAAAGTATTCTTTTCATAACAAAAATACGCGTATGGTGAGCGTGTGTGTGTGTGTGTGTGTGTGTGTGTGTGTGTGTATCCCCCAATACTATCATCCCCAAATAATCACAAGTATTTTGTTCCAATTCTTGCAGTTAGTTTTTTCTCTGTTTTTCTACCATATGGGTAGAGTGGGGGTGGGGGCCTTTTGCTTATATAATCTGGGATTTGTTCTAAATAAAATAGTAGAAAAATACGAAGTCAACAATGAATTCTCATTAAAAGTAAAGCAAAGAAGTCATAACCAACATCACATTTTAAAAATATGGCGAATGAATGCTACAAACATTTTCAGAAATTTCAGGATGGCTTAAAAACACATTAATAGTGTCAGTTCTATCTTCACCGTTGTATTTGTGTGAAATTGGCTCTTTGACAAAAACAGTGGTAAAAGCTAAGTACGGCCCTGATGGTTGTGCATTCACTTTTTATACAATATCAAAAATCTTGTTAAACTAACAAAAGTTAAAATGGTGTTAAATTATCAAAATATAGCACTGATATGGCAATCAAAACTGGTAAATATCAGAAAATAAAATTTCATATTGAAAATTTTAAACCCCCCTTTTTCCTTTCGTGTGTAATGTAATGCTAACATATTCTTTTTAACCAATCATATATTTATGGGAAATTTATCTTTCAGTATAAACTTATATATTGTCCTTCCTATTATTGTACAAAAATTTACCCATATTTATATGACCTTGGTGAAATTGGATGTGCTTTTAAAATTTTCCTTCCTTGATATTATTAAAATTGGATGATAATATTTTTTTTCCTCACTTGAGGTACATTTTACTGGTACGTATAATTCAAATGTAGGACCCATTGCTATTGCATATTTAAAGAGCAAATCAAAGTTCTCACTCTTGGTGGATCTTGGGGGCAAATATAACATAAAGTAAGATGTGGTGGGTGTTAAGTAGTGTTACAAATGAACTGGTTGGTTGTCTACAACAGCAACAAATCATTATATTCAGAAGGATTTTAGATGGGCTTAGGAGGTGGCATTACTTTTAGATCTTGAGGAATGACTCAGATTTCATCAAAGAAAGACTGGACAAAATGCTTTTGTTGTTGTTGTTGAGAGAGAGCATGCATGAGCAGTGGGGAGAGGTAGAGGAAGAGGGAGAAAGAGAGAATCTTAAGCAGGCTCCACACTCAGCGTGAAACCAGTCTTGGGATTTGATCTAATGACCCTGAGACCGTGAACTGAGCCAAAATCAAAAGTTGGACACTTAAACTGACTGAGCCACCCAAGCAACCCAAAATGCATTTGAAAACAAAGGAAGGAAATGAACTAATATACAATGGTTATGAGCAATGCTAGGAATGATCCAAGGTTTATTATAGCCAGAGATTGAAAAGTCACTTGGGATCTGGGTCATGATCTTTAATACAGAGGCAGGTAAAATCTTGAGTGTTATCAGACATGCTTTAGAGTTGTATGTAAATTCCATCATCCATCTCTCTGAGAGAAGGAAAAAGACAATGAAGTGGGAGTACTGGAGATAGAGATCATTTTGGAGGCTGTTGGACTATTTAAAGACATGTTACAGCCCTTCCACTGTAAGTTTGTATGGAAACATTGTTCCACAGGATCATTCAGGGATATAGACTCCTTCCTCTACCACTAAGGCGTTGTAGTCATTTGTAAGGTCAAACATGATGGCTAACATATCTGTGATCCTACAATAGGAGGGAAAAGAGACTGGTGGATTATAAACTCAAAGTTCTCTGGCCCAGACTCTCAAATGACAGACATATACTTCTGCACCTATTTCAGATACAAACATAATGTAATTATAGCTGAAAGAACAGTCAGAAAAGTGTAATCTCTAGCTGTACTGTTATGAGATCATCTTATACCATAGAATCTTACAATATTTAAAGCTGTGAAGTCTGTTATAATGCCAAAAGTATATGCAACAATATCAGAAACAGATTTTTTTTAAGTCCTAAAATTAAAGTTGGCCATTTTGAGAGTGGAACCCAAGCTGAGCTAAGAACATCATTCTTTTTATACCATCCATGTATGGCGTAATTTCCTCAATGGCACACTGAAACATCCCAACATCCTCCCACTCTCAATCTTACAATATTACGTTTTTTACAGCAAAATGTTTTTATTAGTATTTAGCAATGAAAGAAAAAAATAAATTTAGAGTTTTTCTTCCAGTTTTTCTTGCTTATAATTGTTTCAAGGCAAAAAATCTTTTATAATTGTATTTTGGAGCGTAATACTGGCAAAGGAAGAGTTGTTAAAATTTTCCTGAACTGATGGAGTTTAAATGAGGCTTCGTTTAACATAGATGAAGGGTTTTTTTTTTCATTTTGTATTCATTTGTATCCAAAACAATAGCTTATCATGTTATTTTAGCTTTTTTTTGGCACGTACTATACCAGCTTTTGAAGTTACTGGGAGTTCTTAGGAAAAGTTTCATTTTAACATCCTGCTACACATTGTGAAAGAACAAAGAGTTATGGATGTACCAGCCCTTCCGGAGAGCACAGATGTGAAGGCGTTTCAGTTCTGATATCTGCCTAGGGCAATTTTTAGGTGAAAAACACATGTGTGTTGATTGTTCTTACTCTTAAATTTTTATTTAAAAAAAATTTTTTTTAATGTTTATTTGTTTGTGAGACAGAGAGAGAAAGAGCATGAAGGGGAGAGGGTCAGAGAGGGAGACACAGAATCCGAAACAGGCTCCAGGCTCTGAGTTATGAGCACAGAGCCCAACATGGGGTCGAACTCACAAACTGTGAGATCATGACCTGAGCCGAAGTCGGACGCTTAACCAACTGAGCCACCCAGGCGCCCCAACTCTTAAATTTTTTTAATGTTTTTTTTTGAGACAGAGAGAGAGAGAGAGAGAATGTGAGCAGGGGAGGGGCAGAGAGAGAGAGAGACACAGAATCCAAAGCAGGCTCCAAGCTCTTAGGTGTCAGTGCAGAGCCCAACTTGGGGCTCGAACCCGGGAACTGTGAGATCATGACCTGAACCAAAGTCGGATACTTAACCAACTGAGCCACCCAGGCGCCTCGATTTTTCTTATTCTTAATTAACCTAACAGATAACAGTTTGTTCAAAATTACAGTGCCAACAATGTATTTGATTATGTATGCTAATGTATATATCTTGGTATGTATAACATATATATGGGTATAGATATATGCTTATGTATTCTTATATATAAGTGAAATGAGTGACAGCAACAACACAAAGAATGGGAGGGAGGAATTAGGCTTATTTTGTTATTTTAAGGGACTTACACTATCTGTGAGATGGTACACTACAATATTATTTGAAAGGACATTTGGATTAGTTGTAAATATATATTGTAAACTCTAGAGCAACTGCTAAAAAATGAAAAAGAAAACCCAGCCAATATACTAAGAAGGGAGAGAAAAAGAGAAACATATAAAAAGCTCAGTTAAAATCACAAAAAGGCAGAAAAAGACTGGAAGACAAAAATAGGAACAGAAAAACAAGAGCAACAAGTAGAAAACAGTAATAAATATAGTAGATATTTACCCCACTATATCAATAATCACTCTGTCAATTGTCTACATGAGAGCAGAGAAGAAAGCTAATAGAAATATTATAATGTATGTGTCTCTATGTGTGTTGTATAATAGTACAATATAAACGATATATTAAGAAAAAAAGTATGCCTAGAGATGAAAAGTGATGCAGAAAAAGATGTAAATCCCAGTTTTCAGGGGGTGCCTGGGTGGCTCAGTCAGTTAAGCGTTTGACTTTGGCTCAGGTCATGATCTTGAGGTTCATGAGTTCAAGCCCTGTACTGGGCTCTGTGCTGAGAGCTCAGAGGTCCCTCTCTCTCTGCCCTTCTCCTGCTTGCACTCTGTCTCTCTCTCCCTCAAAACAAATAAACATGAAAAAATTTTTTTAAAAATTCCAGTTTTCAGGAGGATTTAATGTTGTTAAATTTTCTGTACCCAAAATATAACTTCAAAATAAGCAAAAATGGGAATGACTACAAGAATAGAAAAGACTACAATTATAAGGAAACATTTATAATACTTTAGTGACAATTTGTTGGATCAAAACTACAAAATCTGTGATAATATTGAAGACTTGAACGTCATAATTAAGAAAGCTGAACAAATGGTGATTTACTCTATAGATAATGGTGCTAAAATATGGTAGAGAAAAATTTTCAGGTTTAAAGATTTTCAATGAAGCCAAGTGTGATTTACTTTGATACAATGTTAAGAAACAATAATGAAAGGATAAATGGAAATCCCTATAAGCATGTAAATTAAAAATTATACTTCTAAAAAAAACCTATGGGTCTAAGAAGACTTCATGATAAAAGCTAAAATATTTTAACCTGAAAAATATTGATAATCCTTATATCTTATTGTGAAATTCATCATGTTAATCCCATGTATTAGGGAAGAATTAGCTAAATACCAGGCCCAAGAAGTTAGAAAGTAGACAAACCATGGAAGGAAGAAAAGCAAAAAATAAAGTAGAACTCAATGAAATAGACAACAAATATAAAATAGGGTCAAAGTATCCAAAATATTGGTCTTTGGCAAAGTTTAATAGGTTGGTAAAGCTGTGGTGACAAATAAAGAGAACAAAAGGTACAAATTCTTTATTTTCTCCCATCTTTACAAAAAGGACATTCTATGAAATCATCATGTTTTAACCCATCTAAGAACGGAAGACAAAAGGCAAGCAGGTAAACTGATTTCCAAAGGTATCAATCTCTTTTGAAGAGACAGGCCCATAAACTTCATTCATTCATTCATCCATTCATTTATAAATTTACATCCAAGTTAGCGTATAGTGCAATAATGATTTCAGGAGTAAAATCCAGTGATTCATCCCCTATGTACAACACACAGTGCTCATCCCAACAAGTGTCTTCCTTAATGTTCCTTATCCATTTAGCCCATCCTCCCACCTACAACGCCCCAGCAACCCTCAGCTTGTTCTCTATATTTAAATCTCTTATGTTTTGTCCCCCTTCCTGTTTTTATATTATTTTTGGTTCTCTTCACTTATGTTCATCTGTTTTCTATCTTAAAGTCCTCATACGAGTGAAGTCATATCATATTTGTCTTTCTTTGACTAATTTCACTTAGCATAATACTGTCTAGTTCCATCCATGTTGTTGCAAATGGCAAGATTTCATTCTTTTCGATTGCCAAGTAATACTCCATTGTGTGTGTGTGTGTGTGTGTGTGTGTGTGTGTGTGTGTGTGTGTGTGTGTGTATATGCACCACATCTTCTTTATCCATTCATCCATCATGGACACTTGGGCTCTTTCCATACTTTGGCTATTGTTGATAGCACTTCTATAAACATTGGGGTGCATGTGTCCCTTCGGAACAGCACATCGGTATCTGTTGGATTAATGCCTAGTAGTGCTATTGCTGGGTCATAGGGTAGTTCTATTTTTTTTTATAAGTTAATTATTTTTTTATTACCCCTAGCCCAGAGTTTATAATGTGACCATGAACATGAATCCTAGCCAATCTTGTCTTTCTTTAGGGAGTCTGCCAAGTACCTATACAGTGATTTGTGTCCACATTAGGTTTGGGGTTTTTCTGTCCTCCTTCTATTGATGTGAATACTCTCAGCATAACCTATTGAGGAGCAATTGAGCACTTGCCATGTCTGTTCCATCTGACTCCACCTCTCTGGCCTTGGCTGTCTGGACATTGAGTAAAGTGTTGGATCCAAGGGAAGTCCAACTATATACGAGTCAATGATCCAAGTGGCCTGATATGATAGCATCAATACAGCCAATCAGATTCCGTTTTGGGAAATGTGGACTTAGCCAAAAAAGACTGAGGTGGACAGTAGAAGGAGGAAAGAAGTGAGAAAATGCTGTCAAGCTGAAAAGGGACCATGACAAGTCCCTGGCAAGGCAGTTAGGAGGGGGAGAAAAGGAGGAGTTAAAGGGGAACAATATAGTGTCATTCACCAACCAGAGCCAGTCTGTTTGATGAAAGTCGTGTGTGTATGTGTGTGTGTCTGTGTGTGTGTGTGAGAGAGAGAGAGAGAGAGAGAGAGAGAGAAAGAGAGAGGGAGGGAGGGAGAAAAAAATATCACAATTGGTAGCCCCACTTCTCCCTCAGTGGCAGACCAAATCAACCAAGTATACTGACTATGCTGAGAGATGTCTTCCAGCCTCTCTGGAGTGGGAAGAAGTCACTCTCTCTTTTGCTCTCCTCTGGCAAGTCAACCAGCACTTTCATGAAAAGAACCCTCCCAAACATATTGGATGTGTTAAGTTTGAGCCATAACAGTATCCTTTTTTTTTCTTTTTAACTTATTTTATTTTTTATTTTTTTAAAAATTTACATCCAAATTAGCATATAGTGCAACAATGATTTCAGGAGTAGATTCCTTAGTGCCCCTTACCCATTTAGCCCATCCCCCCTCCCACAACCCCTCCGGCAACCCTCAGTTTGTTCTCCATATTTATGAGTCTCTTCTGTTTTTCCCCCCTCCCTGTTTTTATATTATTTTTGTTTCCCTTCCCTTATGTTCATCTGTTTTGTCTATTAAAGTCCTCATATGAGTGAAGTCATATGATGTTTGTCTTTCTCTGACTGACTAATTTCACTTAGCATAATAGCCTCCAGTTCCATCCACCTAGTTGCAAATGGCAAGATTTCATTCTTTTTGATTGTCGAGTAATACTCCATTGTATATATATACCACATCTTCTTTATCCATTCATTCATCGATGGACCTTTGGGCTCTTTCCATACTTTGGCTATTGTTGATAGTGCTGCTATAAACACGGGGTTGCATGTGTCCCTTCAAAACAGCACACCTGTATCCCTTGGATAAATACCTAGTAGTGCAATTGCTGGGTCTAGGGTAGTTCTATTTTTAGTTTTTTGGGAAACCTCCATACTGTTTTCCAGAGTGGCTGCACCAGCTTGCATTGCCACCAACAATGCAAAAGAGACCCTCTTTCTCCTCATCTTCGCCAACATCTATTGTTGCCTGAGTTGTTAATTTTAGCCATTCTGACAGATGTCAGGTGGTATCTCATTGTAGTTCTGATTTGTATTTCCCTAATGATGAGCGATATTGAGCATTTTTTCATATGTCTGTTAGCCTTCTGCATGTCTTCTCTGGACAAGTGTCTATGCATGTCTTTTGCCCATTTCTTCACTGGATTATTTGTCCTTTGGGTGTTGAGTTTTACAGGCTCTTTATAGATTTTGGATACTAACCCTTTATCCTATATGTCATTTGCAAATATCTTCTCCCATTCTGTCATTAGCCTTTAGCTTTGCTGATTGTTTCCTTTGCTGTACAGAAGCTTTTTAACTTGATGAAGTCCCAGTAGTTCATTTTTGCTTGTGTTTCCTTTGCCTCCAGAGACGTGTTGAGTAAGAAGTTGCTGTGGCCAAAGTCAAAGAGGTTTTTGCCTACTTCCTCCTCTAGGATTTTATGGCTTCCTGTCTTACATTTAGGTCTTTCATCCATTTTGAGTTTATTTTTGTGTAAGGTGTAAGAAAGTGGTCCAAGTTCATTTTTCTGCATGTCGCTGTCCGGTTTTCCCAGCACCACTTGCTGAAGAGACTCTCTTTATTCCATTGGATATTCTTTCCTGCTTTGTCCAAGATTAGTTGGCCATATGTTTGTGGGTCCATTTCTTGGTTCTCTATTCTGTTCCATTGATCTGAATGTCTGTTTTTGTGCCAGTGCCATACTGTCTTGATTACAACTCTGTAATACAGCTTGAAGTCCGGAATTGTGATGCCTCCAGCTTTGGTTTTCTTTTTCAGGATTGCTTTGGCTATTTGGATCTTTTCTGGTACCTTACCAATTTTATTTCTTTATTTTTATTTTTTAATATAACTTATTGGCACAGTGTGCTCTTGGTTTTGGGGGTAGATTCCTATGGTTCATTGCTCTCATACAACACCCAGTGCTCATCCCAACTAGTGCCCTCCTCAATGCCCATCACCCACTTTCCCCTTTCTCCCCTCCCGCCCATCAATCATCAGCTTGTTCTCTGCATTCAAGAGTCTCTTATAGTTTGCCTCCCTCCCTCTCTGTTTGTAACTATTTTTTTCTCCTTCCCTTCCCCCATGGTCTTCTGTTAAGTTTCTCAAGTTCCACATATGAGTGAAAACATGATATCTGTCTTTCTCTGACTGACTTATTTCATTTAGCGTAATACCTTCCAGTGCCATCCACGTTGCTGCAATGGCATGATTTCATTCTTTCTCATTACCAAGTAGTATTCCATTGTATATATAAACATTCATCAGCTGATGTACATTTAGATTCTTTCCATAATTTGGGTATTATTCAAAGTGCTGCTATAAACAATGGGATACATGTGGCCCTATGAATCAGCACTCCTGTATCCTTTGGGTAAATTCCTGGTGCTGTTGCTGGGTCGTAGGGTAGTTCTATTTTTAATTTTTTTTAGGAACCTCCACACTGTCTTCCAGAGTGGATGCACCAGTTTGCATTCCCACCAGCAGTGCAAGAGGGTTCCTGTTTCTCCACATCCTCACCAGCATCTGTTGTTTCCTGAGTTATTAATTTTAACCACTGTGACTGGTGTGAGGTGGCATCTCAGTGTGGTTTTGATTTGTATTTTCCTGATGATGAGTGATGTTGAGCATCTTTTCATGTGTCTATTGGCCATGTGGATGTCTTCCTTGGAAAAGTGTCTATTCATGTCTTCTGCTCATTTCTTCACCAAATTATTTATTTTTTTGGATGGTGAGTTTGGTAAGTTCTTTATAGATTTTGGATACTAGCCCTTTATCCAATATGTCATTTGTAAATATCTTCTCCCATTCTGTTGGTTGTCTTTTAGTTTTGTTGATTGTTTCCTTTGCAGTGTGGAAGCTTTTTATCATGATGAGGTCCCAATAGTTCATTTTTGCTTTTAATTCCCTTGCCTTTGGAGATGTGTTGAGCAAGGAATTGCTGTGGCTGAGGTCAAAGAGGTTTGTTGCCTGCTTTCTCCTCTAGAGTTCTGATGGCTTCCTGTCTCACATTTAGGTCTTTTATCCATTTTGACTTTATTTTTGTGTATTGAGTAAGAAAGTGGTCCAGGTTCATTCTTCTACATGTTGCTGTCCAGTTCTCCAGCACCATTTGCTAAAGAGACTATCTTTTTTCCATTGGATTCTCTTTCCTGATTTGTCAAAGATTAATTACCCATACATTTGTGGGTCCAATTCTGGGTTCTGTATTCTATTCCATTGGTCTCTGTGTCTGTTTTTGTGCCAGTACCATACTGTTTTGATGATTATAGCTTTGTAGTTGAGGGATTGCGATGCCTCCCGCTTAGGTTTTCTTTTTCAATATTACTTTGGCTATTTGGGGTCTTTTGTAGTTACACACAAATTTTAGGATTATTTGTTCTAGCTTTGAGAAGAACACTGGTGCGATGTTGATTGGGATTGCATTGAAAGCAATTGTAGATTGCTTTGGATAGTATTGACATTTTAATAATATTTGTTCTTCCGATCCATGAGCATGGAATATTTTTCCATTTTTTTTGTGTGTCTTCAATTTCTTTCATAAGCCTTATATAGTTTTCAGTGTATAGATATTTCACTTCTTTGGATAGGTTTGTTCCTAGGTATTTTATGGTTCCTGGTGCAATTGTAAATGGGATCGAGTCCTTGTTTTCTCTTTCTGTTGCTTCATTATTGGTGTATAGAAATGCATCTAATTTCGGTGCATTGATTTTATATTCTGCGACTTTGCTGAATTTTCATGGATCAGTTCTAGCAGTTTTTTTTTTGTGGAATCTTTTGGGTTTTCCATATAAAATATCATGTATTCTATGGAGAGTGAAAGTTTGACTTCCTCCTTGCCGATTTGGCTGCCTTTTATTCCTTTGTGTTGTCTGATTGCTGAGGCTAAAACTTCCAATACTATGTTGAATAATAGTTGTGAAAATGGACATCCCTGTCATGCTCCTGACCATAAGGGGAAAGCTCTCAGTTTTTCCTCATTGAAGATATTAGCAGTGGGTCTTTCATCTTTTTATGATCTTGAGATATTATCCTTTATCCTTACTTTCCTGAAGGCTTTTATTAAGAAAGGATGCTGTATTTTGTCAAATGCTTTCTCCGCAACTATTGAGAGGATCATGTGGTTCGTGTCCTTTCTTTTATTGATATGATGTATCACACTGATTGTTTCATGGATATTGAACCAGCTCTGCATCCCAGGTATAAATCCCACTTGGTTGTGGTGAATAATTCTTTTAATGTACTGTTGGATCCAGTGGGCTAATATCTGGTTGAAAAATTTTGCATCCAGCTCCATCAGGGAAATTGGTTTTTAGTTCTCTTTTTTAGTGGGGTCTTTGGTTTTGGAATCAGGGTAATTATGGCCTCATAGAATGTGTTTGGAAGTTTTCCTTCCATTTCTATTTTTTGTAACAGCTTCAAAGAATAGGTGTTAACTCTTCTTTAAATGTTTGGTAGAATTCCTCTGGAAAGTCAGCCGGCCTACTCTTGTTTTTGGGGAGATTTTTTATTACTAATTCGATATCTTTACTAGTATGGGTCTGTTCAAATTTTCCATTTCTTTTTGTTTCAGTTTTGGTACTTTATATGTTTCTAGAAAATTTTCCATTATTTGCAGATTGACCAATTTATTGGCATATAATTGTTCATAATATTCTCTTATTATTGTTTGTATTATTACAGTGTTGGTTGTGATCTCTCCTCTTTCATTCTTGATTTTTTTTTATTAATTTGAGTACTTTCCTTTTTATTTTTGATCAAACTGGCTAGGGGTTTATCAAGTTTTTAAAATTCTGTCAAAGAACCAGCTCCTGGTTTCTTTGATCTGTTCCACTGTTTTTGTTTGTTTTTTGTTTTTTGATAGTATTGATTTCTGCTCTAATCTTTATGATTTCCTGTCTTCTGCTGGCTTTGGGTTTTAGTGTTGTTATTTTTCCAGCTCTTTAAGGTGTAAGGTTAGGTTGTGTATTTGAGATCATTCTTCCTTTTTTAGGAAGGCCTGGATTGCCATATACTCCCCTCTTATGACCACCTTTGCTGCGTCCTAGAGGTTTGGGGCTGTGGTGTTATCATTTCCATTGACTTCCATGTATTTTTTAATTTCCTCCTTAACTTCTTGGCTAGCGTATTCATTCTTTAGTAGGATGTTTTTTAGTCTCCAAGTATTTGTTGTTCTTGTGGTTGATTTCGAGCTTCATAGTGTTGTGGTCTGAAAATATTCATGGTACGATCTGGATCTCATTGTACTTATTGAGGGCAGATTTGTGTCCCAGTATGTGATCTATTCTGGAGAATGTTCCATGTGAACTTGAGAAGAATTTGTATTCTGTGGCTTTACGATGAAATTTTCTGAATATATCTGTAAGTCCATCTGGTCCAGTGTGTTATTCAAAGCCATTGTTTCCTTGTTGCTTTTCTGCTTAGATGATCTGTCCATTGTTGTAAGTGGGATGTTGAAGTCCCCTACTATTATGGTATTATTATCAATGATTTTCTTTATGTTTGTGATTAATTGATTTATATATTTGGTTGTTTCACGTTGGGGGCATAAATGTTTTCAGTTACTAGGTGTTCTTGTTGGATGGAGCCCTTAATTATGATATAATGCCTTTCTTCATCTTTTGTTACAGTCTTTATTTTAACATCTAGTTTTTCTGATATAAGTATAGCTGCTCCAGCTTTCTTTGGTGACCATTAGCATGATAGATGGTTCTCCATCCCCTTACTTTCAATCTGAAGGTGACTTTAGGTCTAAAATGGGTTTCCTGTAAACAACATATAGATGGATCTTATTTTCTTATCCATTCTGTTACCCTACATCTTTTGATTGGAGCATTTAATCCACTGACATTTAGAGTGAGTACTGAAGGATATGAATTTATTGCCATTGTGTTGTTGCCTATAGAGTTTGAGTTTCTGGTGGTGTTCTCTGGTCCTTTCTAATCTTTGTTGCTTTTGGTCTTTTTTGTTTTGTTTCATCTTTTCTCCCCTCAGAGAGCCCCCCTTAAAATTTCTTCAGGGCTGGTTTAGTGGTCACAAACTTCAGTTTTTGTTTGCCTGGGAAACTTTATTTTTCCTTCTATTTTGAATGACAGCCTTGCTGGATAAAGAATTCTTGGCTGCATATTTTTCCAATTCAGCACTTTGAATATATCCTGCCGCTCCTTTCTGGCCTGCCAAGTTTCTGTCAATAGGTCTGCTGCAAACCTGATCTGTCTTTACTTGTAGGTTAAGGACTTTTTTTTTTCCCTTGCTGCTTTCATAATTCTTTCCTTTCCTGTGTATTTTGTGAATTTGACTATGATATACCTTGTTGATGGTCGGTTTTTGTTGAATCTAATGGGAGTTCTCTGTTTCCTGGATTTTATGTCTGTCTTTCCCCAGGTTAGGAAAAGTTTTCCACTATGATTTGCTCACATAAACCTTCTACCTTTTTTTCTCTCTTTTCATCTTCTGGGACCCTACATTTGGTATAGAGATTACTTAAAAATAAAATCTTTAAAAAAGAAAAAAAGAAAAAAAAAAAAGAAGAGAGGACCCAAATACCAAAAATTCCAAATGAGAGTTACAATTGACATCACAGATATAAGAATGTTATGAACAATTACATGCAAACAAAAACCTAAAAGAAGAAATGGATAAATTCTGAGAAATACACAAATTCCAAGGCTGAATCACAAAGAAATAGGAAATTTGAATAGACCAATCACAAGTAATAAAATTGAATCAGTTATTTTAAAACTCCCCCATGGGGTGCCTGGGTGGCTCAGTCGGTTGGGCTTCTGACTTCGGCTCAGGTCGTGATCTCACGGTTCGTGACTTTGAGCCCCGCGTCGGGCTCTGTGCTGACAGCTCAGAGCCTGGAGCCTGTTTCAGATTCTGTGTCTCCCTCTCTCTCTCTGACCCTCCCCCATTCATGCTCTGTCTCTCTCTGTCTCAAAAGTAAATAAACGTTAAAAAAATTAAAAAAAAAAAAAAAACTCCCCCAAAACAAAAGTCTAGAGCCAGACAGATTCACGGGTGAATTCTACCAAACATTCAAACAAGAGTTAGTATCTATTCCTCTCAAATTATTCCAAAAATCAAAAAGGAGGGAATACTTCCAAACTCATTTTACAAGGATGGCATTACTCTGACACTGAAACAGAAATAGAAAACATCACAAAAAAAGAAAATTAAAGGCCAATATCCCTGATGAACATAGATGCAAAAAACCTTAAAATATTATTAAGCCAAGTTCAACAATACATTTAAAATATCATATACCACAATCAAGTGGGATTTATTCCAGGGAGTAAGGATGATTCAACATCTGCAATTTAATCAATGTGATATGCCATATTAACAAAACAAAAGAAAAAATCATGTTGTCATCTCAATAGACGTACAAAACACATCTTACACAATTAAACATCTATTTATGATTTAAAAATCTCTCAACAAAGTAGGTATAGAAGGAATATACCTCAACATGAAAAGCCATATATGACTATCATATTGTCACCTCTAACATCATACTAACCCATGAAAAACTAAAAGCTTTTTCTCTAAAATTAGGAAAAAGACAAGGATGCCCACTTGCGCACTTTTATTCAAAAAGGATTGGGAGTCTTAACTACAGCAGTTAGGTATGGAAAATGGGGAAAAAGGGCATCGGAATTGGAAAGGAAGAAGGAAACTGTTCTTATTTGTAGATGGCATGATACTATACAGAGAAAACCCTAAAGACTCCACCAAAAAGCTATTAGAATTAATAAATAAATTCAGTAAAATTTCAAAATACAAAATTAACATACACAAATCAGTTCTGTTTCTATACACTAATAATGAACTATCAGAAAGAGAAATTAGGGGGACAAATCCCATTTACAATTGGATTAAAAAGAGTACAATATCTAGGAAGAAATTTAACCAGGGAGGTGAAAGACCTTTATTCTGAAAACTATAGTACAGTGATGAAAGAAATTGAAAATGATGCAAATAAATAGAAAGTTATTCTTTGCTCATGGATTTGAGGAATTAATATTGATAAAATGTCCATACCACCCAAAGCATCTATAGATTATTTGCATTCTCCTCAAAAAACCAATGGCATTTTTCACAAAACTAAAACAAAGAATCCTGAAATTTGTATGGAAGCACAAAAGACCTCAAAAGGTCAAAGCAATCTTGAGAAAGACGGACAAAGCTGGAGGTTTCTCACTCCCCCATTTCAAAGTATACTACAAAGTTATAGTAATTAAAACAGTGTGGTACTGGCATAAAACCAGACACATAGGTCAATGGAACAGAATAGAAAGTCTAGAGGTAAACCCACACATATGCAGTCAATGATAAAGGATGCAAGAGTATAGAATGGGGAAAAATCAGTCTCTTCAATAAGTGGCATTAGGAAAAATGGATGGCTACATGCCAAAGAACGAAACTGGACCATTATCTTACACCATATATGAAGAATAATTTCAGAATGGATTAAAAATTTAAACGTAAGACCTGAAATCATAAAACTCCTGTAAGAAAACACAGGAAGTAAGCTCTTTGACATCAGTCTTAGCAATATTTGTTTTGAACCAGTGTCCTCAGGCAAAGGCAACAAAAGCTGAAATAAACAAATGGGATTACTTCAAACTAAAAAGCTTTTGCACGGTGATAGAAACCATCAGCAAAACAAAAAGGAAGCCTACTGAACGGGAGAAGATATTTGCAAATCATACATCTGATAAATGTTCAATACCACTTGTGAGTATATACCCAAAATAATTGAATGCAGAATCCCAAAGAGGTATTTGTACACCTATGTTCATAGCAGCACTATTCACAATAATCCAAAGGTAGAAGTAACCTGAGTGTCCATCTATAGAAAAGAGGGTAAAGAAAATGTGGTATGTATACACATACAATATATTTTTCAACCTTAGAAAGGAAGGAAATTCTGACACCTGCTCTAACATGAATGAATCTTGAGGAAATGATACCAAGTGAAATAAGTCAGTAAAAAAAGACAAATAATGTATGATTCTTCTTATAAGAGGTATTAAAAGAGGCAGTCAAATTCACAAAGACAGAAAGTAGCCTGGTGGTTGCCAGGAGCTGCGGCATAGGAAAGAATGGAATTGTTGCAAGGTGAAAGTCCAGGCGATTGTTTGCATGATAATGTGAAAGACTTAACACTGCTGATTTGTACACTTTAAAATGGTTAAAATGGTGAATGTTATATTGTGTGTAGTTCACCAAAATTAAAAATTAGAAAAAAAAGTTCAGAAAAATGGGCATCATTGAACAGGAGAGGAGGGTATGATGGGAAAGGGGCACAGGTAAAACTTCTAGGGCTTTGTTAGTGCTCTTTTCCTTTTTTTGACTTGGGTATTAATTACAGGAATGTTTTAATTTTGTGGCGTTTCACTGGTTGTACATCTTTTTTTTTTAATGTTTATTTATTTTTTGAGAGAAAAACAGAGCATGAGCAGGGGAGGGGCAGAGAGAGAGGGAGACACAGAATCCAAAGCAGACTCCTGCTTTGAGCTGTCAGCACAGAGCCCAATGTGGGGCTCAAATCCGTGAACCATTAGATCATCACCAGAGCTGAAGTCGGATGTTTAACTAACTGAGCCACCCAGGCGCTCCTACTGGTTGTACATCTTGAAGCTGAACACTGTTTTGTTCCTATTTTATAGTTTAATTAAAATGCAAAAATAAAATTTCTGGTATAAGTCTTTATCGTAATAAAAAAACACTTGGGTCCTTTTTTTTTTTTAGAAATAACTTTTAAAAAATGTTTATTTATTTATTTTGAGAGAGAGAGAGAGAGAGAGAGAGTATGAGTGGGAGATGGGCAGAGAGAGAGGGAGAGAGAGAAGCAAGCTCCGCACTATCAGCACAGAGCCTGATGTGGGGCTGGATCCCATGAAGTGTAAAATCATGACCTGAGCTGAAATGAAGAGTCGAGCACTTAACCGACTGAGACACCAAGGTGTCCCTTGGGTCCTTTAATTATAAATGCTTTGTGTCAAAACAAACAAACGTGTTCAGAACTTTTGCCTCTTTTATGTCACAGGCAGCTAATAGAATTTGGGCTCTTGCAGAATCACAGCACTGAAAAATAGTTCATGATACTTGTTAAAATGGTCCTAAAGACTTTTTTCAAGGAAGACTAGGTAGAGGGACCACTACAATGGGATTTTTCAGTAGGAAGAGAGATAGGGTTCAACGCCAAATGTAAGGAAAAGTGGGAATTTACAGCCAGGAAGTAGCATAGGGGGTGGTCAGTGGATAGAAAATTACTAAGAGGACTAAGGGAGAATTTTGTTTAAACTGACACTACAGGGTTCTTGGTAAAGGCAGGTCAACGTGATCAAACATCACCTGGGGGATAAAGAACCCAATCAGATATTGAGGGTAATCAGATATCAGGAGTGGGCAATTCTGGCTAACCTGACTTAGCAGGATTCTTGCTAAAATTGGACAATGCAGAGACGAACATGAAGCCCCAAAGTCAAGGCCTACTTGAGAAGAGAATTCAGAGGAGTCTGTCTAAAGTTTGGTCAAAGAGAGAATCTTTGTCACTGGACAGTTTTACGCTTGATCCAGAACTCAGGTTCTTACCCAAACCACCAGCAATATAAGCTTAGAACCTAAAATGACCACTGTATCAGTAGAATTGGGGCTATGTTCAACTCTAGTCTGGGAAAAATAGGGCCAGGGCTCATTGATTGGGCTTGTCTCTCCTGTTGCCTCTCCTATCTTTCTCAGTTTGTGATTAACGAATTGTAATGACTAAGTCTATAGTTTATCTCCATCTTTTTTAAGTTCTGGTGTCCATTTTAGGACAAAATTTGAAACTTTGTTTCTCTTTATAAGTGAGTTTGAAAAGGAAAATAAGGGCAGGGCTACTTGGAAATAGGACTAATGCTAAGAAATCACTTGCTTTTTCTTCTGATAAATGAAGTCTATTTTTTTTTTAATGTTTAGTTATTTATGAGGGGGAGGGGCTTGGGCAGAGAGAGAGAGGGAGACAGAGGATCTGAAGCAAGCTCTGCTTATACAGCAGAGAGCTCGGCGTGGGACTCCAACTCACGAACCATGAGATCATGACCTGAGGTGCAACCAAGAGTCAGACACTTAACCAACTGAGCCACCCAGGTGCCCAAGTCTATTGTTTATAAGGAGCAATCAAACACAGTTATAGGAACAGTTGAATCTTCCTGTGAATTTTGCTTATAAAGGGACTGAATTTCCTGCCTACCCTCCCAAGCCCTTTCTGGGAAAAGGAAATTACTTTCTGTGGAAAATTTTCGAAATATTGGCTGAGTAATTTAATTCCTGGCACATATAGTATATAGTGTGATTCTATTTGGAAAAACACTTATAAATCAATGATGCATAGATAAAACTCTAAAAGCATATATATTCTGAAATTTAGTAGCTCATTGAAGGAATTAGCTTTTTTAAGAGTTTTCTACGTATTATGAATTTCTTTTCAATGAATGTGATGTATTTTTATAATATACATACACACATAATTACAAGGTGTTTTCTATTTTCAAAAGAATGCCAATTTTTTTCAAGAAACATTTTCTGAGTACCTTCCATGTACTGGTTTAGTGCCTTTAGACATTTATTTGTTAGACAATTATTTAATAAGCAATGACTATACATAAAACTTTGTCATATATTAGGGTTCAACTGGACACATTTGAGCTACTTATAGTATGATAGTTCTGATCGCAAAGGTTGCTAGGGATGAAGGGTTGTACCAGTCTCTGGTTTAAACAGATACCAGCAGCTTTTGATATAGTTGCTGGGTAAAAAGGATGCTTTTTCCTGGTGAACAAATAGAGGAGACAAACTATGAGAGCAGTAGATTGGAACTGGGGTAAATTACCTTATTAATGTGATAACTTACTTTTAAATACTCCAGAATAAGCAGTGTGATGTATGTGTTTATATGCTAACTCCAATTTCTGCCCTTGGAGTGATTAGTGAGCATGTGAATTGCCCTGGTCTGTAATGATCATCTTAACAGCTGGTGATTTAACACAGGAAGCACTCTTTTCTGTGGCATAACGTTTGGCTAAATAATGAAGTCTGTAGAGTTTAAACTATGCGATGGATTAGGAGAAGGGAAAGGATCTGATACCCTTGTACGAATACGACATATCATATGGCAGGGCCAGTAGCTCATGTCAGCTGTGCCTTGAAACTGCTACATCTTTTATGTTTAGACCCCAGAGATCAGATAATGTAGTTAGAACATGGTAAATTGGAGTCCTTTTGGATGGCAGCTCATGTAATTATTCAATCAACATTTTTTGAACGCTGGGTGATTATATGGTGGGCCTGTTGGGAACTAAAGATAAGATGATGAAGAAGAGTGAGTACCTGAGATCAAGAGACAGTAGGAGAGACAGCGGTAAATAGGTCAGTTTCATTTTACAATTATATAAAAAGTGCTATGGTAGGAGTGACAAGGCACAATGGCAGCATAGAGAAGGGTCACCTCATCTAGTCTCAGGAAGTCAGGAAATAGGAGACCAGAAGGAGGAACAGAGGCTAACATATAAAGAATATCAAGCAGGGTTATTTAAATAAGTGTATGTATTGTGCAAAAGCCCAGAGTCCAGATAAAACACATGAAGCTTGGAGAATCAGAAGGAATTCATTCTAGCCAGAGCAGAATTTACAGAATCTACAGAGACATGGAAAGGAATTCCATAAAAGTTGAATTGACCTCAAAGAAAAATTTCCTTTTCTTTTACCCATGTTATCAATTTGAATTGGAATTCAGAGGCTACTCCAGAAGACTTCCTAAGTGAATTTTTATCTAAAAAGAAACGAGGGGCTGGATTTTTCAGGCTTTATTGAAAAGTCCTAATGAAAACAAGATTTGGGAGCATCTCTGTGTCTTTCTAGTTCCTTGCTCTACTGAGCAGACTCTTCCTGCTTCTCCATATTTTTACAACCTAGTCTTCTGTCAAATGTGTTCTTCCTTGCAAATCATAGAGGTGAAACGGGTAGCTGACAGTTTTACTTTACATAGCTCTTATTATCAGCAGAATTGACCAACTATATTTTCTACTTACCGTTCTGCACATTTTTAATGGGGTTGTTTATCTTTTTTCACTGATTTATAAGGGCTCCTATAGCTTCATGAAATATACTCGTTGTGATAGAAGTTGTTAATTTATATTCATATTGGTATTTGTCTTCTTGCCTTGCTTTTTCTTTTCTATAAATAATTTCATTATTTTTATGTAGTTGAATATATTAATCTTTTCTTTTTAATCATCATATTCACACTGAAAAAGGACTTTTCTACCACAAAACTACTTTTTAATCTTTTACAATTTAATTTTCATTTAAAAATCTTTGATACATCTGAAATTTGCTTTGGTATGAAGTGAAAGGAAGACTTGAAATTTTTTTTCCAGATGGTTATGTAGAGTCCAAATTACACTTACAGAATATTCCTTACCCCTTCACCAATGTGAAGTGCCAAACTTATTGTATAATAAATTTCTATCTGAATTTTTACTGATGTCCAAACTTTCAACACTATTTTACTGATGTTTAAATATTCAGGTGCCAGCACCATTGTGCCATTCATTCAATATTCATTGTGCTACTTGTTGGGATGTTTTAACACACAGTTAGAGATAACTGCCTCTCATTATTTTTCTCTTTATGGAATTGCATTGGATATTTTTGCTTACAGTTTTTCAATGTATACTGTAAAACAAATTTGTCTACTTTCAAAACATTTCTGACATATTTGTTGGAATCATGTACATATATGTGTACATGTACATACATACATATACACATACGTATACATATATGTATATATGTACAGACACACACATACACCATATACGTCTTATTTACTTTGGTTCATTTTATAAATTTTTGTGTTCTTCAGTAACACTTAAAGTATATCTCTATGTAAATTTTACAAATGTCTTTATAATCTTATTCAGAATTATTTTGTTACAATGGCATTGAAAATTTAGCCTTTTCTTCCATTGTATTTTTCAACTTGGTTCCCATTTCACTAAATTATTTCATTCAGTCAAAATTAAGTTTATCTTGTATATGCCATGAGCTGATGTTTTTTGCAATCGCTTTTTATTTTTAAACTTTTGTTGTATGAAAGTGGCATGACACATGTATTTCAAAAATAAACACAGTATTACACTACTAAAACAAAAGAAGCCTCATTTTATAGTATCCTTAACAAGACATCTAAGCTTATTTAATTGTTTTCATTGAGAATTTTCCTCCCTTGACGGACTAGCCTAAAAATTTCAGGTAGTGCCACAATTAATACATTCCCAGCCACATCAATCGCCTTTGAAATCAATAACGGATCAGTTTTTTTGTTTCTTTCAATCTCTTTTTGTAGTCGATTTATCTCCTTATTCAACTCCTCGGATTTCTTTCCAAATCTTTCATTAAGCAATTCTTCTTGGACCTATAAAATGAAAAGAGTCCACTTGTGAAAATCACCATTATCAGGATTCAGCCAGCAGCAAACGTAGGTGTCTATTTTTCTGCCACTTTAGACTGCTGTTTGGAGGATATCCAATGTGTCCATACATTTTGACCTGGATAATGAGAGTATCCATGGTTTATAACATCCTAAGATGTCCTCAGCATCATCTCTCTGGGGGTGGGTAGGTGTTGGGCCTAGATCAGACATGAGAACTTTCCCCATAACGCATTCTAGCCCAAACAATGCTCTTTGGGTAGGAATACAGTTTTAATTCTAATTAATTCTCAGTTCTATTTGAGGTTGCATGGCCACAATCATCTAATAAAACATGGTAACTACTGACTCTGTACAGAATATTGCTTATCAAGCTGCAGGTTGGACCAAGGAAAGATTTTCCTCTATGTTTTATAATAATCCCAGGATATTCAGACAGATCTGGAAAAAAATGCAGCAAGTTTTGGAGCCTTTTCATTTCATATCAGACCTAATTGGATACTTTCAAGACAAAAAAAAATCTATTTCTGATCTCTCTGATGGTTGTATCAAGAATCCTAAGGACTATAGGACTAGAAGGCAAAGACCCTACTCAATTGGGGTTCACAAGACCATTCCATAACCACTCCAAATAGCAAACCATTCCTCAAGGGGTGTTATTTGTATACTCGAAAGTCTAGCACTATGGAAGGGGCAGATGTATTATGGCTTTAAGGGTTACAGCAGGATCCACATGGACTGAGGCAGTTAGTAAATCACATGCCATTTGTGTTTCACTCTTGGATCATGACTTTGCTTAAAATTTTGTCCTTCTCTTCCTGAGGAGTGAGGATCTGCCCAAATCCAGGCCAGACTTACCTTCAGATAATGTTTCAACATCCTTTCCAGCATTTCCTGAACGTTTTCTTTTTCCTTCTTTATCTTCTCTTCCAGCTGGCTTAGGTTTTCCTTGAGGCTCCTCTCTTGAGCCTCCATTTTTTGCTGTTGTTCATTTTCTTTCTGTTTTAGCTGCTCCTGTTCCTTCTCAGAGGCCTCCCTTTTGGCCTGCTCCACTGCCCCATGAAAGTTTTTAAAGGGAATAAAATAACAGGTCAGGTCTGACCCTCCTGAGCTTAGAGACTAAACTGACTTTGCAAAGGTGACTGGGAAATGTGTAATTTCACCAGATGGCCACACCATTGACAGGTTTCTCACTTTGAAGTTAGAGACTCTGCCTGGCTGGCTGATGTACAACTACCACTTGTCTTGTTATTTTCAGAATTGATTGAACAGAGCATGTTTTCTGTGGTAGAAGAGGAAACTCCTTGTTGCAAGAAGGTCTTTGGTCAGATCTGTCAGTGGGCACTGCAGGAATCTACCCATCCCGCTGTGAGTTGAGCCCTCCCCTGTACCTGCTTTGGCCATGTCCCCAGCAGTGAGGGCTTTGTCTAAATGCATGATGGATTCCTCTACTGCTGCCTGTGACTGTAGGAAGTTCTGGAGGATCTCATTTGCCTGAGGAACCAACCAACAAGGAGCAAATACATGTCAGGCAACAAAGATCTTGTCTCTGGTTGCAGAAATAATTGTTCAACAAAACCTCAAATGTGGCCCAGTAAATTGTGTATCCCTGAGTGATTCCCTTCCTTCTATGTCCACAGCATAAATTCTAATCTATTTATGAGAATGGAAAAACTCCATCATAGTCTTCTTAGTTCTTGAGACCCTTTTTTAACTGATGCCCACCCCCAAGCCCCACCATGGGTTACAGCCAACCAGACTCCTGATTCTACAAACATATTAAAACTTTGTTCATATGTATTTGGACATTCTTTTCTTCTTCCTGGAAGCTCTTCTAGCTTTTCTTAATAAAGCTAACATCTATGAATACTTCATCTTAAACTTCTAGGAGCAACCTTCTGTAATGTTTCCTAAGCTGCCATCTGAGCTTTGAATGGCCACCAAGATACTGATTTGCCCTACCAGCTCTACCACTTACTGTGGCATGGGCTTAGGCAATTTATTAACTTCTCTGTGCATCACATTTCTCAAGTGTATAATGTAGATGGTAGTATACCTAATTCACAATATTACTCTGATGATTAAATTAATAACCCAACAAAAGCACCTAAAGACCATGTGTGGTAGAGAGAGTCAGTGTTCAATGTGTTAACCATTATTATCATCATTACCATTATCATTAGTCTATTAGCATACCAGTATAACCTTTATCATACCCTATCCTGTTCACTATTTGTATCTCTGGTAAAATCAGCATCTTGGGAGCAAAGTTGTGTCTCTAATATTTGTATTCCCCAGGGACTTAGCACAAATATTATCATATGCTCCATAGGGAATTATTGCCTTGCTCTTGTTTTTCCCCATAATTGGTACTAGGGTCTTAGATATTCAGAAGGTGCAACAAAGGCCACCTGACTCCATTCTACTGTTCAACCTCTTTCCCTTTATTCCTTACCTTAACTCCTTTCCTGTGTACCTCTTTATAACCAAGTTCAACATTTCTCTTTGCTTTTAAGTACAGATCATATCCTCCAGAAACAGAGAAAGTTCCTTTTGAAATGCTTTCCTTCAGAGGCTCTGAAAGCTGCTCCATTGCAGCCTGACAATATTTGAAAGATACATCTTCATTTTGCATCAAGAAACCATCCTTCTTTTTCTCTATGGTGTCCTGCCAGGGAAATGTAGAGAAATCCAATGGGAAGAAGCTGTTAGGAGGGAAAGTTCAACTGTCATCCTTTTAGAAAAAGCATCCTGATTACCTAAGAGTACAATGAAACATGGGACAGACCAGGAGTCAAGAGACTTTTAGCCCTAGTTCTGACCAGTTCTCTGTGTGACCTGTGGAAAGTCCCTTTACTTCCCTGGGGTTGGAAGACATGAACTCCATGGTTCCTTCTGCTGTAGTATGATTAACAGTGACCCAATCATCAACAATGAGCAATAGGAAGTTGAATTGTGGCTAGAAGTAGAGTTTCCTCAGAGAGTTTGGGTTGTTATGGATGAAAATGTACATCCCCCTGCCCTCCAAACAATCATCTGGTAATGACTAAAGTGTATTCTGAGCAGACTTTGGAACTCTCCATGAATTCTTTTAACAAGAATTTGAGTGTGTAAAGAGGAAAAAATAAACATTTCCCCTGCTCTTGAAAATTACAATACAGCTGACTTTCTGGCATTTTCTCAATACGAACAAAGAGATTTTTTTCACCGTAGGGTGGTCATAGACTGAAAGACAAACTTCCAGAAAGATGCCAATGGTAATTAATTGTCCCCAGGAATTAAACTCTCCTCCAAGATTTCCTTCTTCTGATGTATACCCCTTGCATGGTCCTGGAGCCTATGAATTTGCTGAATTTTATTCCAGTGGTTAGATATTACATGGTACAAGTTAACTTTAAGAAATGGAGATTACTAGAGGGTAGGATTGGAGAAAGCTTAGATAAGACCATATATTCTTTTAAAGCAGAGAGTTCTCCCAAGCTCTTGGTAGAAGAGGAAGTCAAAAAAACTAAAATATGAAAAGAATTTTATGTGTCATTGTTGTCCTGAAGATGAAAGGAGAACATGGAGATGTACAAAAAATGCTTCTAGGAGCTGGAGGCACCCCCTGTCTGAAAGCCAACAAAAAAGGGAACATGAATCCTACAACCAAAAGGAAGGGGATTCAGTCAGCAGCCTGAAGGAACTTGGAGCCACTCCAGAGCCTGCAGCTGAGAACTCATTTTGGCCAACATCTTGTTTTTAGTCTGTGACACTCTGAGCAGAGGATGGCGCCATCCTATGCCTATGTTCTGACCTACAGAATGGTAAGCTTATGCATGTATATTATATATGTATTATATATATTATATATGAATAATATATATATACAAATATATATTTATTATTACAGTGTGCTAAATTAATGGTAATTTTCAAATGTAGCAATAGAAAATTAATAGAATGCCCATCTTTTAGTAGAAAGGTGACTAGTAACCCTGTAGTGCCCTGTCACTCACAAGAACCCAGGTTCCATCCACCATGAGAGGTAGAAGAGCTGCGGAGTCAAAAAAATGTACTGTAAGCATTCATCCAGAAGGGTAGGAATTAGGAAGGATAAATGCTAAGACACACTACCACAAGCTTTTTCTGGAAAGACCGCTTGTCATCCTTAAAGGAATGCTCCATGAAGACTGCAATGGCTTCCCTCTCGCAGTCTGTATGCACATCCAGCAGCTCCTGGAGCGTGTCTGTGGGGAAGCTCACTCGTTGGGCCATCTGCTCGCTGTAGTGGTCGGCTGCCTTCTGCACGGCCACTGAGTTCTCACGCTGGGCAAGAGCTGTCACCACGTTCTCCAAGCAAGGAACTTCTCCCGTCTTGATGGCATCCACATAGGCTTTCAACAGAGTCCCCAGCCCTGAATAAGGCAGGAAATTTGAGGATAAATAGCGAGGTCTTAATCATTGGCTTCCAGTTTTTATGGAGCATCATCCTGAGATCACAAAAACCCCACCTTATTTAGAAACAAACTTTATTTTCTTCTTTGGGAATCTATTTCTTTCTAACAACATTGTTTTCCTATTCTTTCTTTTATTGTTCTCCATTTCTTCATATTATAATTTAAATGATCAATTACAGGAGCGCCTGTGTGGCTCAGTCATTTGAGCATCCAATTTTGGCTGAGGACATGATCTTGTAGCTCATGGGTTCAAGCTCTGGGCAGGGTTCTGTGCTGACAGCTTGGAGCCTGGAGCCTGCTTCGGATTCTGCATCTCCATCTCTCTCTGCCCCTTCCCCGCTCGCGCTCTGTCTCTCTCTCTCTCTCTCTCTCTCTCTCTCTCTCTCAAAAATAAACATTAAAACAATTTGTTTAATAATTGATTAATTGCAATTAATATGCTCATGGGTCACTGGAAAATAGTTTCCCATTCAATGAGAATAAAAAGGAATAGATTATACAGGTGAAGTAGTATATACAAACAAGACCAGCTACATAATTTGTGTGGCCCAGGACAAAATGAAAATGTGGGCTCCTAGTTGAAAATGATCAAGAATTCAAAACACGGATAGATGGGTGCCTGGGTGGCTCAGCTGGTGAAGCAATCGACTCTTGATTTCCACTCAGATCATGATCTCATGGTTTGAGTTGAAGCCCCAGATCAAACTCTGCGCTGACAGCTTAGAATTCTCTCTCCCAAAATAAATAAGGAAACTTAAAACAAAACACACAGAGAGTATTGGCTCATCTCTGCACAAGGTATTACCGGACTGTATAAGTCACATGACCATGAAGCCGGCCCTGCATATAAGACTATACATAATTTTCTTTGTCAATGGGCTTGCCGGAACTTATATCTTCCTATTCATGATCTGACTCATGTAAGTTTACAAAATATCTACTATATCCTTAAAGACCAGAAGATATCGCATAGGATTTCTCAATCTGCAGATGTCCTCTCTTTAACTCTGTCTTGCCTTTTTATAATTAGTGAATTAGGGTTTTGAGATATATTAAGTCTCAGCAAACCCTCACATAGGGAGACTAATTAAGAAACATGTATGGATACCTTTTCATGGCATGAATATCTGCTTCCCCATCATTACACGCAGATGTCAACAAAATTACTGCCAAACTCAGAGTATACTCAAAGCTCCACCACGCACACTGATACAGAGACATGCTGTGGGACAAAGGTGACTCACGGTTCCCAGTGACAATGATTCCCTCTCGTAGGGTCTTGGTCTTTGTATGAGTGAAAATATAGGTGCAGAATTTGTTTGATTGCTCCCGGAAACTACTGTCCAGCTGGTCTTCTGGCACGTTCTCAATATGGGCTAAGAGATTTTTGTCATTTGTAGGCCGGTCAAAGATGAAGCACTTCCGTTTTGGAAAGAACTGTCTGATACACTCTCTGGGAATGTTGGAATTTTGGATTTTGGGATTTGTGCCTGCAAAGGTGGAAAAAAGGTGATCACTGAATGGCAGCCTTCAGGTAGAGGAGTGAGGACTTCATTTCCAGGAATTTTTCCATCATTGCAGCTCCTGTGTCTGTAAATCTCCTTTCATCCAATCATTTCTAACCAACCTGGGCCATCACCACAGGTATGGAAAATCCATTTCTGCATGGAGCAGAGTCAAGAAAATACTATGGGAGAAGAAAGAAAGGCATGAGGCTCAACTGAACAAACTTATAATTGGTTTCCTTAGCATTGGTATGGAGTTTAGTGGTTTAAGTATTTATAAAATGTTTATCAAATGACTGATGAATGAACAAAAGTAGTGAAAATTCCTAAAATAAAGTAATGCCAGAAAGAAGAGTAAGACATTGTTTGTGAAAATAACAGGAGATGGACAAATAATACCAAGGGAAGAAAAAAATTTCTAAAATTCAGAGTAAAAAAAAATCACACTAAAAAAATATGTTTGGAGCTCTTTTAGTGGAAGTGTCCACGTGGTAAGGTTAACCTGCAGGTAATTTGGAGGTCTTAACACTATATCAGGCTAGATCTGACTTGGAAGTACTTCATAGAATGATTTTGGGGGATATATAAGATGTTCAATAAAATTTTTTTGGAAAAATGAATACATGAATGATTAAATAAAAACTTGTATTATTTCCAGGTGCCATCAATTATTCACTCTGCTAAAATAAAGTAAAAATAAAATGCAAGTAAAATTAACATGTAGTGAATTAATGATATTAAAATGGTAACATAATGTACAAGACCGTAAGAAAGAAGAAAGTGAAATCATGTGACAGATAGATGTGGATCTGAAAGTCTTACTAGAAGGACATCTTTTTTTTTTTTTTTTCTGGACTCTTAATGTGTAAATATCCTTTCTCTGAAATTTGTAACTGTCCAGGCACTAGTAAAGTATTCATAGAATATTTCATAGAAACATGAAATATATTTTTAAAATACGGTCATTTAAATATGGTATATACATAGTAGAATACTATTTAGTCTCAGAGAGGAAGAAATTCTAACACCTGCTACAGCATGAATGAATCTTGAGGACATTATGGTTACTGAAATAAGCCAGTCACAAAAAGATAAGTAGTGTATGATTCCATTTCTATGAGGTACCTAGATGGAGACAGAGAGTAGAATGGTGGTTGCCAAGGGCTGTGGGTAAGGGGTATCAGGGAGTTAGTGTTTAGCAGGTACAACTTTGGATGGGGAATATAAAAAGTTTGCGGAGTTGGTGGGTGGTGATGCTTGTACAACAATGTGAATGCATTTATTGCCACAGAAGTATAAGCTCAAAAATGGTTAAGATGGTAAATTTTATGTTTTGTATATTTTTCCATAACAAACAATTTATGTCCGTTTATTTCTTGTGATTCAATGTTCACCAACTTCTAATCTGATGAGCTATTTTTGTCAGTATGAAACAAGAGGAGCACATAAAAGGAACACGAGTATGTGGGCCTTAGGAAGCTGCAGCACTGTAACCTAGAAAAATGTCTCACAACACCCATTTGGTCTAAAATCATTTGGTTCCACAGTGGTCCTTAAATTTCCTCAGCGAGCTTACTCCAGCAGCTGGAGTTTTGCAGCTAATAACCTATGAAAAACAATCACCACACATCATTCACCAATCACCCCTCACTAATAGACTATATCTCGAACCAAGGGCAAACAAAATTTGATTTCAAGTCCTGAAGGACAGGGCTTAGTTGCTCCCACTCCCTCTGGAACCTCCATCACCCATGCCATGCTCTGAGACCTGGAATTAGCTTCAAGGCATCCTCCAGGTACTCATCTTCAGTGATTGAGGATTCATCTATCTTCAACTCCAGAGTGAAATCCCGGACAGTCCAAACAAAGTCCGGAAAGAAACTCACAAACTCGGTGGAGTCCTCTACTTCATCAGGTGTTGAGGATTTTGCCCTGATGAGCTGCGTTAGTTCAGCCACGTAGCTGAGAATTCAGCTAAGGAAGGAGAAATGATTTATACCACAATTTCCAGGTCTTATAAAAACAAATTTTATAAACATTAACTTATTTCCCATGTCCCTTCTCCTCAACCAGACAATTAAGATGACAGTCTCTGTTGCCATTCCTGTAAACTCAATAAAACGTGGTGGTTTGGTCCCTGGAAGGATACTGCAGCTGCTCCAGGGCCTGGTGGTTGATGGTGCCTATGCTGTTGTAGATCAAGGTGCTGCTCAGAAGCACAGTCAGGGCAAAGATCCATGAGTCATTCTTAGGGTTGACCTGGAAAGCACATTAGAGCAAAAGACTAAAGAGTCTCCCCTTCATTTACTTGTTAACATTTCCATTCATTAACACAGTGACTAGAACACAGTAGATATATGCCAATAAGCAGGAAATTATTCCTACAGCAAACTTTATGCGTCATGGACAACATTAAAAACACAATGTCATTCAGTTAAATTCAACAACTATTCATCGGTTGTCTTCTAAATGTCAGGCAATACATTTGGTTGGGTGGACACAACCACCCATATGATAGTCGTTGCCCTCAAGAAGTTGACTTTCTGGGTTGGTCAACCAATGAGTAAACATACAACCAAGAAACGTTAACCAAGTTAATGATCTCTGCCAGGAGTAGAACCAGAAGCCTAAAATGTAAAAGGAAAAGGGGTAAAAACCAAAAACGTAAAAAAGAAAAGTGCCCCGCAAATTCTGAGCAAGAGATTACATCTGACTGAAATGATGGCAGTGGGTAAAAAAAAATAGGTGGGTTTTAAAGAAATGATGCAGTGTGGATTTGTGGAAATGAAAAGATCATGGGAGGACCAACACAAGCCAAGTCGGAATTAAAAAGCACAATCATATAAATGTATTATAGAATTACTCCATTTGGCTGAAGCAATGTATAAATGTGTGAGAATAGATGACAAGACTGGGAAGGAGATTCAAGACAAGATGGGAGGGGCATTGAAGGCCAGGAAAACAGAATTAGACACTACCTAAATCTAAATTTAGTGAGTTGTTCTCTATTGCCACCAGTTATTAATAATATGGTATGTTTGGGTCCCTTAAACAAGTGTAATTAGATAAAAAGAAACAAGTTTTGGCCAAAATATAATATATTTCACCATCAAGAGTCCCTCTTCATTTTTTGGGTGGGGGGTGGTAATTAGAGTAGATCTAACTCACTAGGAATTAAGTTGCAGGGCCCTTGAATGGTAAGTAACAAGTTGGTACTTTTGTTCTTTTTTCTTAGTTTGAGAAGTTGCTGGTACATTCAAAGAAGGGATAAACTTGTTAAAATCCAAACATATGGTGAGATGAATTCATGAGGCTTGATAGGTTTTGTTTTAGTTTCTCTTCTGTTTTTATTTTACACTTTATTTTATATTGAGGACTTTAAAACTTAAAGTTTTAAAACATTCAGAATTTCTAAGTCTCTACTTTATTTTTTGAGGGGCAGTATCAGAATCAACCCATCTTCTGCTGCTACAATGTAGACTCAGACTTATATGAAGTAAGGAGAAACTACTGATTGTGCCTAATACTGGGAAGACAACACGCCTACAAGTATCCTGTTTACAATATTTTCTATTGGTCAAGATCATGCTTTTTAGAAGTCAGTGAAGAAACTTAGACTAAAATCATTATGGATGTTCTTGGAACAGCCAAAGCTTTTCTGGAGTTTATTTAAATATATTACTTTGTTCAAACCTATTTTTGAGGCTACTATAATCAAACTCACCAATCCATACAATTTAACTGGTAGTCCCATTGACCTGATGGGTTACACTTCAGTCAGTTTTCGTGTTATTTCACCAGGAAAGTTGAAATCTAATCCCTACCCACTACGAGGTTGCATCCATGGCACCTTGTACTGATTGTACTAAGTACTTGAGGTCTCCCCGCTAACCTCTGGGTCTTTACTTTCTTCCCTGCTGTGTCTGTAGTACTTAGCAGAGAGGCCTGGATGTAGCTACTCAAAAGTGTTTATTAAATTGTGTCATTAACCCTGGTGTTAAAAGTAAGATGAATATCTTAACTCAAAATATCAAAATATTTGTGCTCTCAAGGAAAAAAGTTCAAGATAAGAGAATTTAACCTCATTATCTATAATTTGCACTTGCTATTTGTAGGAATAGGTCACAGAAGTGGAATTGAGGTAGTGAATTAATAGGCAAGAGCAAGGAAGTTTACTCAACTTTCTTCCTTACCTTTTTCACATCCCCCAGGCCCTCAGTGTCTAGAAGGACAAGGATGTGGTTCTTCTTGGAGGAGTGGGGCACACACCACATCCAGATGCCCTTGGTTTCAGATCTCACTGTGGCGTTCATGCGGAAACCTGTGAGGGAGGAGTTAACAACATACAGGGACAGTAGATAGTTCAGGTTCCCCAGGAGCTACAGTGGTGAAACTTATAAATGTCTTCCATTTCAGGGTCCAGCAGGGAAAGGAGTTTCTTCCATTTCAGTGACAATCTACTGTTTACAGACATTAAGGATTTTCTGAGGAAACACTTTGGGCCCCCTATTCATCTTGTACCTGTATAGGCTCAAATAGGTCATAGGACAGATTAATGTAAACTCTACTAACCTGTGTAGTTTTAGCTGACCCTTAAAAGGAAAAAAAACTTTATTGCACTGAAAAAAATAAGAAATACAAGCAGCAAATAAATATATGAAAAGGTTCTCAAACTGATTCATAGTGAGACATAGACTATGTGACTATATAGTCACAAGGTTAGCAAAAGCCAAAATGTCTAACATTACGAAATGGTGATAAGGATGTGGGAAAATCTCAGTGACTGCTAACAGTCATGTAAATTGTACATAAAAGTTAAAAAGCTGTTTGATACTGTCCAGAATGGCTGAAAACACAGATAGCCTGTCACCCTGTGAGTCCAATTCTGGGTATAATCAACGGGGGAAGGTTGAGTAAGTGTGTACTGGAATTTAAGTACAAAACCATTTATGATAGTTGAATTCATAAACAAGAAAATCTGGGACCAATCTCAACATTCATTAATAATAAATGGAGAAACAAATTCTGATATCTTCATATGATTGTACACTATGCAGCAGTTAGAAATAAATTACAAATACATACAAGAAAAACAACACACAAAAGAATACACATGGTACAATTTCATTTATATAAACTTTAAAAGCAGACCAAATTAAACTTTTTTGAAATGCATAGACTATAAAACCATTTCTTTCTTTCTTTCTTTCTTTTTTTTTTTTTAGAGAGAGAGCGCGCACGCACACGAACAGGATAGAGGTGCAGAGAGAGAGAGAGAGAGAGAGAGAGGGTTCAGCACACAGCCTGACGCAGTGCTCTATCTCATGACCTTGGTATCACGACCTGAGCCAAAATCAGTAGTTGGACAGTCAACTGACCAAGCCACCCAGGTGCCCCTGAAACCATCTTTAAAAAGCAAAGAAGTGCCATCAAAATTAAAAATACTGGTGAGCACAGATAAGAGTGTGAGAGGGTGTGATTTGGGCTTTGAGTGTTGGTAATATTAAATTTCTTTACCTGATCAGGTGACCATCTTACATTTAATAACTTTATAGTACATGTATGTTTTACAAAATTTTCTGGGCATATTACAGTTTTCACATTAGAAAACACTGAATACAGAAAGAGAGGGAGCACAATTTATCAAACTTTTGTTATGAAATGGAAGAAAAAATTTAATCTTAGCTCCCTTGAGATTTGGGAATAACAGGTTCTTCCTTCCTCCCTCCCTCCTTCATTCCTTCCTTCCTCTTTTTTTCTATCTCTTTTATTTAAAAAAAATTTTTTTTAAAACAATTTAACGTTTTTTTTATTTTTATTTTTGAGACAGGGAGAGACAGAGCATGAACAGGGGAGGGTCAGAGAGAGGGAGACACAGAATCTGAAACAGTCTCCAGGCTGTCAGCACAGAGCCTGATGCGGGGCTTGAACTCATGGACCGTGAGATCATGACCTGAGCCGAAGTCGGCCGCTCAACCGACTGAGCCACCCAGGCGCCCCTTTTTCTATCTCTTTTAAAAAGAAGACACAATAAACTAAAATTTTATGCTGCTGGGAATGGCCCTGTAATTTGGGCAAAAGTGACACAAAAGAAAGAAAGGGAATCACGACAGGAGCTGAGCTGATGAGAGTGGATGGGTTCCAGAGAACAAGCAGGGTTGGAGACTCTTCTTTTTTACTAGATACAAGAGTAAGATTTTGTGGATAGATAGGGTTAGGTTGTAAATTTGATGGTGAGAATTAGAATTTTTCTTCAGTGGGAAGGGTTAGGCTCTTCCTTGAGACGACACTAGAGGAGGCCTGAACAGCCTGTTATATTGATGGTTCCAAGCAAATGGCCCTGGTCCCAGGACAACACTCACCATGGTTCTGTCCTGCCAGGCGGTTCATCAGGTAGGATTTTCCTGTCCGAGACAGCCCTGCAATGCCCACCACCACCACAGGCTGAGATATCTTGTCAAGAATCTCTAGTGCTTCTGGATTCACCACCAGCTCCTCTTCCTTGTTTTTTATCAGGCAAATGGGGGCTTCCATGGTGAGTTCAGATGCCATGGTGACCTGTAATCCAGAAGAACTGTTCAACATAACACAAGATCCTGAAGATCACCTCTAAATCACCTCTATTCAGAGGTGATCTAGATCACCTCTAAAAACACAAGATCACCTCTAAAAAATTTTTTTTGTTTAACGTTTATTTATTTTTGAGACAGAGAGAGACAGAACATGAACGAGGGAGGGTCAGAGAGACAGAGACACACAGATTCTGAAACAGGCTCCAAGCTGTCAGCACAGCGCCCACCATGGGGCTTGAACTCACGGACCACGAGATCATGACCTGAGCCGAAGTGGGATGCTAAACCGACTGAGCCACCCAGGCGCCCCGTGAAGTCACCTCTAATGGTTGTACAAATTACACACATATCAACTTTCTGCTTATGGAATATAGACATCATTCCTAAGGGAAAAGTGTGTACCCTAGTTAGTGCCTTAAGGCTTGGTACAGAAAACCTGTATCTATTATCTTAATTGTTCTTAAAGTGAATCCTAAAATAATCATATCCAAGAGATGCATAAAATGAACAGAATGAAGAAAGCAAAGGACTGATGATAGAGTCCTGAGAAAACCAACATTTTGGGGGTAAGGCAGAATGAGACACGAAGGAAATGAGAAGAGTGGTCATAGAGTTTCTAAGAATTCCAGGACAATACAGTGGCTCATCAATTCTGCAAATATTTATTGAGTATCTACTGTATGCTGCACTGTTCTAGGTGCTCAGTATCCAGAAATGAACAAAATGGATAAGATTCTTGCCTCGTGGAGCTCCAGTCTAGTAGGGGCAGTCAGGTAATTAACAAAACAAATGAGAAAAGATCTACATGTGTTAGATGATGGTAAGTGGTCTGGAGAAGAGTAAGCAGGAGATGAAATACACGGCAATAGATAGGGTTATTGGGGGTTGAATTATACACAAAATATTCTGAGAAAGAGAAAATGAAGGTGAACAGTGCCCATGATAAGGATAGATTTAGTGAAAGGAAGAGGACAGGAGGTAGATTGGTTGGGGGAGTGAGCGTAGAAGAAGGGAAAAGAAATAATGCAGCTTGTCTCAATATCCAAAACCTTTATACACAGTGCTTAAAGAAATATATGGGTCCAGGGGTTCCTGGGTGGCTCTGTTGGTGATAAGCGTCAGACTCTTAGGACTTATGAGATCGAGCCCTATATTGGGCTCTGAGCTGACAGTGAGAAGCCTGCTTGGGATTCTCAATCTCTCTCTCTGTCCCTCTCCTGCTCATTCTCAAAAGAAAGAAAGAAAGAAAGAAAGAAAGAAAGAAAGAAAGAAAGAAAGAAAGAAAGAAAGAAAGAAAGAGAAAGAAAGAAAGAAAGAAAGAAAGAAAGAAAGAAAGAAAGAAAGAAAGAAAGATTAAAAAAGGAAATATATGGGGCCAGGATTCATTCATGTACTGAAAAACACTTCTCGTTTATAAGTTTACAGCAAAGAGAGCCAGTTGTGAGGATGTTTGAGGATCTTCCCGGATCTGACAGAGCTCCACATCTGAGCTAGACTCTGCTTTGATTGTTGTCATCTAAATGAATGGAACATTTCATCATACCAAAAGATAGAGACCATCCAAAGAACATTTACTGTGCCTTTATTCTAAGATAACGCTAAGCAACATTCACATGTCTCCACACTGGTTCCAGTCCTCTGCCTAAGGTGGGGTTACTTGAATAGTCATTTAGGCAGTACGGGACCCAAAGTGGTTGGAGGTCTCATGCAAAAAGGTGCCCCTAAAAGGGCATGCCCTCAAGTAAAGTAAATGCTCATTAGGCACAATTGGACACCTCCTTCAGGAGACAGAAGTGAGCTCACCACTCCTGTATCATTATAGGTGAGTATGGATAATATGATCCAGTATAGTTTGGGACAGGTGGTAACACGCAATTACAAATTTCTTAGCTAATTCGAGATATTAATTGAAATAGCAGTCTGCAACTAAGGATAATTTCTGGATAAAGAATGCATCCTTAAATAACTTTTCAATATTATATTTACTCTCCACATTTGGGGGGAATAGAAAATATTGTCCATTTGTTTCTTATGAGAAACAAAAATGATTAATTACATGGCAAATATCCATGAATTTTTGGGCCCATAAAAGGGATTTGTCAAAGGTGTTGATGACAGAGGGGGAGATGTAGAGTAGAAGTAAAATTAGACCAAGAGCAAGGAGATAAAGATTGAGACAGACAGACAGACAGACAGACAGAGAAAGAGAGATTGTTTGAAGATCCTGGAAAGAAATGGATGACTGATAAGTTAAAGAGAGACAGCATCATACTGTTTGTTTGGGGCTCAACTGCCTGGGCTCAAACACTGGATTCATACTTTCCAAGCTGAGTGATTACTGGAAAGATATCTCTCTGTCTCCTTTTTTTTCATCTGTGAAATGGGAATTCTTATAATAACTAAATTGTAGGGCCACTAGAATAAAAAGTATCCCAGATTGCATACATATGAACCACTTAAAATTATATTTGATACGTAATAATGCTATGTAAGTATTGCTTAAAAAATAAGTATTGAAGGAGGCAGGAAGGGTGAAATTCCAAAAGAAGGCAAAGAATTGGTTTGGGTAGAAATGGTGACAACTCCTTCCCACAAGTTAAAGCTGGTATGAAGGAAGGAAGGATTATCACAAACAAACTATCCCATGAGAAGTATGAGCTGGCAGAATCAGACCCCACAGGAACCACAGCCAAGGAGGGCACTGTGGAGAGTGTTAGGCAGGGGCAACCCAGAGACACCTGGGATGTCACAGTACAGATTCTGGAGGGAGACTGCTATGAATTAACACCTAGAGCTCTAGTCATCTATTGCCTGGACACCTTGAAAAAGGAACTCGCCTCGGTAAATTACAACTTTCTTATCAGTGTTATGGGTAAAACGGTAATTCCTGGTTAATTCATTACTGTCTGGATCAATGACAAAACCTCTCAATACATTAAATTTTCCACAATTAATGTACTGTTTCAATAATGAGCCTGTGAAGCCACAGAATAGTGAGACAAGTTCTGTGTCAATAGGATTCTGTAAACTGGAAATTACCAAGGAGTAAGAGGGTAACTATAATATTTTTTGGTAAAAAATTCAACCTGATTCTCATGAGACTTCTTCTATGGTTGTTCAAGGAGAAATTAGAAGTAAAACATGAGCCTTTGTAATGCCGTGTTAGGAGGAAATGTGGAGTTCTCATGGTTAATGTTATGAAAAGCTTTGGGAAAGAGATGATCTTACAAAGTGATTTTCTTTTAAAAAATGTTTAATGCAAAGCAGGACTGTGGAAGCAAGGCAAGAAGCTTTTCTCTCCAAAATAAAAAGTAGAATGAGATAGCTGTATTATATACTGATAAATGATCATTATTTTCCAAAGTTACTGACTGTAAGAGTTATCTAGAGTGATGGTTAAAAATGCTTCAAACCTGTATTTTTAATAAATACTGCAGGTTATTATTTGTGTGGATGGTGCGTTTAGAAACAGTGCGCGATGAGCAAACCATATAGTTCGGTCATACGGTTATTTTTAACAGTTGATTAACAATCGATCAGGAAGAATGTTGAATTATTTCATGTAATATAGCTTTTTGGCAACTTCAGAATATTTAGTGTAATTAATGAAAGAACAACCAACAGTCCAAAATTTAGATTTACACGGTCCCTAAGGTATGGATCATCTTTTCTCTCTGTTTTCCCAATGCCCAGCAGGGGCGCAGGCAGGACCTGTCTGAAAAAGGGCGTTGGGAAGGGAGTGGGCGAGTCTACGCCGCACCTCTGTGACTGGGTCGGGGTTTGGTCCCTCAGTCTAAGAAAGGACTTCAATCCCCCTTTCTAAAGATGCAGTCGGATGCAGTCCTTCCATGCAGGGCTTTTGGTGCAAACCCGGGTGGGTGCCAGAAGAGGGGCAGCGCATCCCGGGGACACGGTGCAGGCGCTGTCGCTTTTCAGGCAGAGCAAACCATCCCAAGGGCCACACACCGCGGAGCACCCTCGCCGTTCTTATGCTGTCTTTGCCGCCTGCCCGCGTGGGGTCTGCGCTTGGGAATTTGTTGTTGTTAGTTAATGGATTTGTGCATGGAAGACCAGGTTTAGGAGCGAACTTACCTAGGGCGGGCGCTGCGGTCAGGGACAAGTTCTCAGCTGCCCTCGCCTATCCTTTCGCGCTCCTGCAGCGTCTGCCTTCTACGGATCTGGACCGTTCTCTTTAGAAGTGAAAAGCAAACCGGATATTACAGCCATTCTTTGCAGGTTCGGGATGAAGGAGACCTGAAATCGAAACGACATGCTTAGTCGTGTTTCAACTGCGGTGGATTTTCACTTTTAGCTAAGTCAGGACTCTGGAGTGTGTGAATGAGGCGAAGCAGGAAATCCTAGAAGTAGAAGCTTCCACACCGGTCCCTCCTGTACAGTTGGCTTGGGCTTCCCTCGTCCCCCAGTAAATACAGAGCAGTAGGAGCGAATGTGAGCGAAGTAACAGTAGGTTGTGAATATTTCAACAGCCGGTTTTCGCAGCGGTACTTTGTCAGGGAACAAGTTTTTGTTTGTCTGTTTTAAGTTTTTACTTGGTTATTTCTTATCCCACTGCTTTAAAAAAAGTCTTTTTGGTATTAACGTAAGTACTTTAAAAATAATAATAAAATATGTATGTGTACGTATAAAATTGGGGGATATGTACATGTAGTTTAGAAATAATTATAGTTCAGAAATAATCACTATTATTTTAAGTCATGTTTTTCCAATTTTTTTTCCCTAGGTGGATGCAGATTTTGGGAAACTGGAGCTTATATATTTGGGAGGGGGGGGTCACTCAAATATCAGGAAAATTTCAGAAGCAGGTATTTATTTAAAACGAACAAAGAAATAAGAACAAAAAAAAAGTTAAATCTAACAAATGCTGCATTTCCCCCCCCCCCCCCCCCCCCCCCCCCCCGTTTTCAGTGTTTCTTCTATTAGGGTACTCCCTGTCATATTTGAACTTTAGTATGAGCAAGAATTCTGGAACATAACAAAATGTTCCAAATTCTGGAACATAACAAAATGTTATTAACATAACAAAATATGTTAATTTAAGGCATTCCATAGTATGGAGCTACAGGACTGGACTGTGTAACAGATTACTCTGTTTTTACAGTGTGTTGCCTTCTGGATGAATATAGACAGGAGCTGTGCCATGGAATCTGTGCGCTTTGGTTCATTGACGGCTTTCCTCTGCCTAAAACGTTCTGAGTGAATTGAAAAGATGTTAAGAGTATTAATTACGTTTTTGCTAATATGTTTGTGTGAAATCGGCTCTTTGAAAATAACATGGTAAAAACGAAGTACTAAGAGATGTTAGAGATTCATTGTTTATAACGCTATCAAAAATGGCTTCTTAAAATCACAGATTTGAATCAAGAAAGTACATGGAGTATCAGAAAACAAATTTTTAATTGTCAATTTTGAATAGATCCATTTCCTGTGATATTTGATGGAATGCAGCCAATCACATTTCTTTTTAATTGTGGTAAAAATATATATAACATAACTATCTTAACTATTTTTTAAGCGTCAAGTTCAATAGTGTTAAAGATCAGTTTCCAGAACTCTTTTCATCGCGCAAAACTATACCCATTAAACAGTAATTTCGAATTTCCCTCTCCCTCAGTCCCTGGCAACCACCATTCTACATTCTCTTTCTGTGAATTTGATTATTCTAGATACCCCATATAAACCTTGGGATTGGTTTATTTCCCTAGCATAATTTCCACATATTGTAGCATGTGAATTACCTTCCTTTTTTAGTCTGAATAATATTTTATTTCATGTATAATGCCACATTATGTTTGTCTTTTCATCCATTGATGGACATTTGGGTTGTTTACATCTCTTGGCTATTTTGAATAATATTGTGAACATGGGTGTGCAAGTCTCTTTAAAATCCTACTTTACAGAGCCTGCTTAGGATTCTCTCTCTCTCTCTCTCTCTCTCTCTCTGCCCCCTCCTTTCCCTAAATAAATAAATAAATAAATAAATAAATAAACAAACATTGAAAAAAAAGATCCTTCTTTCAAGACTTTTGTATGTATACCCAGAAATGGTATTGCTAGGTCATATAGTAATTCTTTTTTAAGGCAGTACCATACTGTTTCCCATAGTAGCTGCACCATTTTACATTCTCACCAACAGTGCACGAGGGTTCTAATTTTCCTAAATCCTTGCTAACACTTGTTATAGTCTTTTCCCCCCTGATACTAGACATCCTAACGGTGTGAGGTAAAATTGTGGTTTTGATTTGCATTTCTCTAATGATTAGGGATGTTGAGTATCCTTTCATATGCTTGTTGGCAATTTGTGTATCATCTATGGAAAAATGTGTACTCAAGTCCTTTCCCCATTTTAAAAATTGGGTTGTTTTTTGTTGTTGAGTTGTAGGAATTCTTTATATATTCTAAATGTTAACCCCTTACCAAAAATATGGTTTGCAAATATTTTCTCCCATTCTGAAAGTTGTGTTTCACTCTGTTGATTGTGTCCTTTGATGCACAGATGTTTGACTTTTTAATTTTCATATGCTATTTTTTGTCTTTGCTTTTTGTGCATTTTCAAGAAATCTTTGCCAAAGCCAATGTCATGAGGCATTTTGCTTATGTTTTCTTTTAAGAGTGTTACACTTTTAGGTTTTATGTTTATGTTTAGGTCTTTGATTCATTTTAAATTATTTTTTGTATATGGTAAGGGTCTAATTTCATACTTTTACATGTGGAAATGCAGTTTTCACAACATCATTTATTGAAAAGATTGCTCTTTTCCCATTAAATGGTATTGGCACCATTGGTGAAAATCATTTGACCATATAAGCCGGGTTTCTCTCTAGGCTCCCTCTTCTTTTCCATTGGTCTATATGTCATTATGCCAGTATCACACTGTTTTGATTACTGTGGTTTTAAAATAAATTTTGAAATCAGGAACTGTGAGACCTCCAACTTCATTGTTTCTTTTCAAGATTGTTTTGGATATTCTGTGTTCCTTGAGATTCCATGCAAATTTTAGGATGTTTATTATGCTTTGTTGTTTGTGTTTCTAATTTTGCAAAAAGTGACATTGAGATTGTGATGGGAATTGCCCTGAATGTATACATCTCTTTGGATGGTCTTGACAGTTTAACAATCCTAACTCTTGCATCAATCCATGTACACAAGATGTATTTCCATTTATTGTTGTCTTCTTTAATTTCTTTCAGCAATGTTTTGTAGTTTTTGAGTGTATACATCTTCAGTTTTCTTATTTAAGTTTATTCCTAAGAATTTATTGGTTTTGGGTGCTATTGTAAATGGAACTGTTTTCCTAACTCCCTTTACGATTTGTTCGTTATAAACTTATAAAAATGCCACTGGTTTTGAGTGTTAATTTTGTATCCCGAAACTTTGCTGAATGAATTAATTCCAACATCTTTTTTTGTGTGTGTGGAATATTTGGGGTTTTCTACATATAAGATTATATTGTCTTCAAACAGGGATAATTTTGTCTCCTCCTTTTCAATTTTAGCAGCTATTATTTGTTTTGTTTGCCTAAATGTTTGGCTAAGATTTCCAGTACTATGCTGAACAGAAGTGGCAAAAGTGAGGGTCCTTGTCTTTTTCCTGATCTTAGAGGAAAATCAGTTTTTCACCTTTGAGTATGATATTACCTGTGGGCTTTTCATATGTGGGCTTTAGTATGTCGAGGTAGTTTTCTTCTATTCCCAGTTTGTTGTGTGTTTTTATCATGAAAGGCTGTCAAATTTTGGCAAATACTTTTTGCATTAATTGATATTTTTAGGTGGTTTTCTTCCTCTTTTTGTTTATGTGGTATGTTACATTGCTTGATTTTCAAATGTGAACCACCTGTGCATTGCAGGAGTCAATCGCACTTGGCATATATTCCTCCTAATGTGCTTTTGAATTTTGTTTGATGGTATTTTGTTGAAGACCTTTGTATAAATATTCATCAGGGATATTGGTCTTTTTGAGAATAGTTGACACAAAATGTTATGTTACTTTCAGATGTATAACAGAGTGATTCAATTTCTCTGTATGTTTGATGTTTGGTTTTAATATCAGAATAATGTTAGACTTATAGAATGAGCTTGGAGATGTTCCCTCCTAATTTTTTGGAAGAGTTTGAAGAGGTTTGGTTTTACTTCTTTAAAGAATGTAATGGTATTTGGTAGTGGCCACCAGTGAAGCCATCTGGTCCTAGGCTTTTCTTCGTTGGGAGGTTTTTGTTTAATGATTCAATCTCCTTGCAAATTAGAGGTCTGTTCAGATTTTCTATTTCTTCATGATTCAGTCTTGGTGGGCCTTGTGTTTCTAGGAACTTATCCATTTCATGTGGGCTATTTAATTTGTTGGCATACAATTTTTCATTCTTTATAATCCTTATTTCTATAAAATTGGTTGTAATGTCTTTTCCTTCATTTCTGATTTTAATTGAGTCTTCTCTCCTTTTTTCTTATCTGGTTACTTTACCTAAACATTTGTCAAATTTGTTGATATTTTTGAAACCCAACTCTTGACTTTGTTGATTTTCTGTGTTTTCTATTCTCTATCTCATTTGTCTTTGCTCCCATTTTTATTACTTCCTTCTGCTAGTTTGGATTTAGTTTGTTCTTCTTTTTACAGTTTCTCAAAGTGTACAGGTAGGTGGTTAGTTTGAGATCTTCTTTATTTCTTAATGTAAGCATTTAAAGCCATAACTTTCCCTTGTTACACTTATTTTGCTGTATCTATAAGCATTGGTATGTTATGTTTTATTATTTGTTTATTTATTTATTTATTTATTTATTTATTGGTATGTTATGTTTTACTTTTCATTTGTCTCTAATTTCTCTTGTGATTTCATCTTAGGCCATTTGTTGTTTAGGTATGTGTTGTGTAGTTTCCACATGTTTGTGAATTTTCCGATTTTCCCTCAGCTGTTTATTTCTAGTTCCATTCCACTATGATCAGGACGGGTGGTATGATTTCAATAATTTTAAGTGTTTTAAGATTTATTTTGTGTCCTAACATAAGGTCTACCCTGACAATGTTCCATATGCACTTGAGAAAAATGTGCATTCTGTTGTTGGGTGTAGCGTTTATAAATGTTTGTTAGGTGCAATTGGCCTCTAATGTTGCTCAGGTCCTTCTTTCCTTATTGATCTTCTGTCTGATTATTCTATTCATTCTTGAAAGGGAGGTATTGATTCTCCTATTATTATGTAAATGTTTCTTCCTTCAATTCTGTCAGTGTTTGTTTCATATATTTAGGAGCTCGGATGTTGGGTACATACATATTCATAATTGTTATATCTTCTTGGTGAATTGATACTTTCATTATTATTTAATGTCCTTCTTTGTCTCTTGCAGTCTATTAAAGTCTTCTTTGTACATTAGTATTTACCCCTGTTTTCTTGTCTCTGCCCATTACAAAGAAGTATTATGGAATTTCCACAAGTGCCTTAGACATCCTCATCTAGCACAATACATCTAGAGAACCAGGTGTGAATGTGAACAAAATAGTGGCAGGTTGAGAAGATTTCTACAGCGTCTCTCTTGAGAGTATTTTTTGTTAGTGAGAAGGCATTTTTTAAAAAAGATTTTACCTAGTAATTTCTTTTCTCTTCCCCCCGCTTTTCAGAAGTACTCTTATTTTAATACTGCTTTTTTTCCATATGTAACAAAAAAATACATGTGTGTATATATAAGATCCCTAATTTTATACTCCAGAGATATTCATCAATATTTTGTTTCATTGTCTTCCAGTTTTCTTCTCAGCTTATATTAGGATGGATTCAGGTTTTTTGCTGGGGGGCGGGATACTTGGTAAAATAGAAAAATACAAAATTTAGAATTTAATGGTCGGTTATCATTCAAAAGCCTATGCAAAAATATCACAGACAGATGTTTTTAAGTTGTGAAATTGAACATGGCAGCTTCAAAACTTGAACCCTAGCTGGGCTAAGTACAACGACCATGTATATCTTGAGAAACGGAGGTTTGTGTTGGAGGAGGGGTGGGCACATGAGCCAAGTCCCATGAGTACAATCCTTCAGCCAACTTGATTAAAAGCTTCTCTCTGTCTCTTTTGTTTTTGCTCATGAGGCTATAAAAATGCAAATCTAGGGATGAAGAATTTCAAGCTAGTTATTTTTGCCTAAAAGATCTAAGAAGTTATTTTAATTTATTATTTTATATCTTTTAAATTTGATGTTTATATTTTATATATTTAAGTAAAATATATATTTACTTTAAAAATTATAATAATAAGGTAATAATAATTATTATTCAGCAATGGAAGAAAATTAATTTTGAGTCTTTCTTCCAGCTTTCCAGGTTTGTAATTACTGCAAAAAAAAAAAATCTCTGAAGGTTTAAATTTAAAATTATAGTCCAAGTAATAATGAGAGTATAATGTTAGTAATGAAAGAATGGTTGAATAGTTTCCTAAACTTATGGAAGTTAATGAAACAGGTTAGCTAAAGTGAAAATTTTTTCATTTTATACTACTTTAACTCCAAAAATAATGGGGTGTTTTAGGAACTGTTTATTTGATGGAAATTCTCAGACAGGAAGAGTTTCATTGTAACATCCTGCTACACCAAGCTTGGTGATAAATCTACGGATGTCCTAGCCCTTCCGAAGGAACACAAGCTTATAGTAGTTTTTGTTTAGAAATCTGTTTAATGCAATTCTGTTGCTGAGAAAAATGTGTGTGCAAAGGAATGTGGGTCCTTTAGAGACAAGATGCACAGGGCTTAAAGAATTCTAGAATCATAAAGGGTAGGCACTGTGATATTACTATAAAAATCAACTGCAAACTAAGCATGTTGGGTGTTTTTGAGCATTAAAAACCACAGCGTTTAAGCCTTTAATCCATGTTGAGTTTATTTTTGCATCTGATGTAAGGTAAGGGTCCAATTTCATTCTTCTGCATATGAATACCCAGTTTTCACATCATCATTTTATTTTATTATTTTATTTTTTAAAAACATTTATTTTGGGGGAGATCCCAAGTGGGAGAAGAGCAGAGAGATGGGTACAGAGGATCTGAAGTGGGCTCTGTGCTGACAGGCTGACATCAGTGAGCTCAATGTGGGGCTTGAACTCAGGAACCACGAGATCATGACCTAAGCCAAAATCAGATGCTCAACCAACTGAGCCACCCAGGTGCCCCCAAAACGTCATTTTAAAGGAGACTATCCTTTTCATATTGTGTGTTTTTGGTGCCTTCGTAAAAGATTAGTTGGCCTTAAACATGTGTGTTTCTTTCTGGCCTCTATATTCTGTTACATTAGTCTATATGTCTGCTTTTATGCCAGTATATATACTCTTTTTATTACTGTTAGATTTAAAATATATTTTGAAACCAGGAGATGTGATGCTTCTAGCTTAGTTCTTCTTGCTCAAGATTGCTTTGGCTATTCAGAGTCTTTTGTGACTCTACACAAATTTTAGGATAATTTTTCTATTTCTGCACAGAATGCCACTGGGATTTGAATAGGAATTGCTTTGACTATGTAGATCACTTTGGGTAGTACAGACCTTTTAACAATATTAATTCTTCCAACCCATGAATGTAGTATATATTTCCATTTATATGTGTTTTCTTTATTTTCCTTCAGTAATGTTTTATAAGTTTCAGTGTACAAATATTCCCCCTCTTTGGTAAAGTTTATTTCTCAGTATTTTATTATTTTCATTGCTATTATGAATTGGAGGTTCCTCAAAATATTAAAAACAGAACTACTATATTACCCACCAACCCAGCTTCTGGATATATGTCCAAAGGAAATGAAATCAGGATCTCAAAGACATATCTGCACCCCCATGTTCGCTGCAGCATTATTCACAATAGCCAAGATATGAAAACAGTTTAAATGCCCATTACTCAATAAATGGATAAAGAAAATGTGGCATATAAATGAAATGGAATATTATTCATTTAAAAAAAAAGAAGGAGGGGCCCCTGGGTGGCGCAGTCGGTTAAGCGTCCGACTTCAGCTCAGGTCACGATCTCGCGGTCCGTGAGTTCGAGCCCCGCGTCGGGCTCTGGGCTGATGGCTCAGAGCCTGGAGCCTGCTTCCAATTCTGTGTCTCCTTCTCTCTCTGCCCCTCCCCCCTTCATGCTCTGTCTCTCTCTGTCTCAAAAATAAATAAAAACGTTAAAAAACAAAAAAAAAAAAGAAGGAAATCCTGCCATTTGTGACAACATGGAATGAACTAGAGGACAAATCTTAAATAAGCTAGATGCAGAAATACAAATACTGCATGATCTCACTTATATGTATAAAATCGAAAATAATAATATAGAAGCAGAGAGTAGAATGGAGGTTGCTGGGAGCTGGGGGAGGGGAAATGGGGAGATACTGGTCAAGGAGTACAACATTTCAGCCGTGCAAGATAAGTTGTGGAGATCTAATTTACCACAATGTGACTATAGCTAACAATACTGTATCCTATTGTTGAAATTTGCTTAAAGGATAGATGGCATTTTTGCCACACACACACAAAAAGAAAAACACAATAAAAGAAAAGAATTCAGAACTATGCAAAATGTAAGGCAATGGATCTTGCTTGGATGTTGATTATAATAAATATGTCGCCTTGCCAGGAAGCTAGAGCAACGGTTACATCACTAGAGGGAAGGGTACATATTCAATTCAGTGATGATGTTTTTGGAACACATGGCCACTAAAATTACAGAGGATTTTAATTAGTAGGATAGATATTTAGGAGAAAAAAGAGCCATGAGGAATGTCTGGACACTGGAAAGCTATTATTACATATTTATGAGTTTATCAAAGTCCAAAGTACCTCTCGTGTCACTCTCTGAGAGGCCCTGGGAGATCCCCTGTTCCCTTTTTCCACACTAGTTCAGTCCAGTGTGTTCCCTTCATTCATTCACCCTTAAATGATGTGAGACTTAGTCTGGTGCCATATCACTGCACTCCCTGGGCTATAGCTCCAAGTACCTGGTTATTCTTGCTTCAGGGTCACCCTTCAGAGACACTGCCTTGACTCCCCCAGAGAAAAATTCAGTGACTATAAGTGGGCCTGAAGTGAAAAAAACATTTCTTCCTTGTCCCAGAGACCCAATCTGGAAAATACCTTTACAACAGTCAGCTGTGTGGCCCCACCATGGCCCAGCACATCTGTTTTGCTGTGAAGACATATGTAAGTGCACTGTTGTTGGGCCACACCTCAAGAAATACTCCCCCTTACATGCTTGCAACACTTGTCAGGGCTGGTTCACTTTAAGTTGAGAAATTTTGAAATTTTTGACTTTGGTTTCAGGTCTCACTGTTAGGCAGTACTCACTCTAAAGCCTCTTCACGCCCAATTTATAAGGGAGAAAATGTTATCCCTGGATTAATGTTACCATTTCTTGAGTATCAGAGAGTTCACATAATAAAAGTTGATAGACTTTGGAAAGGTTGTATTTAGAGCCACCCCAGAGGAAAAAGCAGGATCTAATAAAAGGAGGTAACAGGGAGTTGCTGCTTAACACACATAAAGTCTCAGTTTTACAAAATGAATCAGTTCTAGAGATCTGATGTGTAACTACATGCCTATGGCTGACAGTAATGTACTGTGCACTTAAAGATTTGTTAAGAGGGTAAGGGTTATTCTGCGTCCACTTTAAAAACTGACTGGTTCCAGTGCCAGAGTGGATCTGGTGTGAGGCCTCCAGTGAGTCTTTGTTGGAAGGCTGAAATAGCAGGTTAACCCCACCAAAGACAATCTTGAGTTACAGCGGCCATGGTGGAGAACTTCTGTCCTAGATAAGCTCATGCATCTATGAGGTGCCCTACAGGAAAAGGTGTCTCAGCCAAGCACTCACCATTAAGGGCAGAGGGAAAATTTTTGTTCCTTTTCTAAAGTATCTGGTCACCAGGATGAAAATGCAGAGTATCCTGCTCCCTCCACAGCCAGCAGAAGGTATTCTGGGAAAACTGGCCGAGGCCACCAAAGGGCTAATCATTCACCTGTGCATCCTTTTTGGAGCACCTGGACCTGGCTCTGTGATTATGACTGGAAATACAAAGGGCTCCCTTCAATGAACAAATCAAAGCACACCTGGTGGAGAGCCCAAAACATCACTACGAGAAGGGAGATAAAGCAACCAGAGTCACAACAACAGAGAGCAAGTAACACACTCCAAAAACCACCTCCTGAAGGGCCAGGCTGTGGACACTGTATGACCCCCTCTTTAATATAGTAGTGCTTGTAAGTGCAGGACACATAACAAGCTTTTAAAACACACAAGGGACATGGGGAGCCTGGGTGGCTCAGTCGGTTGAGCGTCCAACTTTGGCTCAGGTCATGATCTCGTGGTTGATGAGTTCGAGCCCCGCATCAGGCTTTGTGCTGACAGCTCAGAGCCTGAAGCCTGCTTCGGATTCTGTGTCTCCCTCTCTCTCTGCCCCTCCCCTGCTCATGCTCTGTCTCTCTCTGTCTCAAAAATAAATGAACATTAAAAAAAATTGAAAAAAACATATAAGGGACAGAAAACTAGCCAAAATGATGAAATGGAAGAATTCTCCTCAAAAGAAATTCCAGGAAAAAATGACAGCTAAAGAATTGCTCAAATCAGATATAAACAATATATCTGATCAAGAATTTAAAATAATAGTCATAAGATTAATTGTGGGGCTTGAAAAAAGCACAGAAGACAGCAGGGAATCTATTGCTGCAGAGATCAAGGAACTAAAAAATAATCATGACAAATTAAGAAATGCTGTAAATGAGGTGCAAAAAAACTAGATGTGGTGACAGTGAGGATTGAAGAGGCAGAGGGGAGAATAAGTGAAATAGAAGATAAAAGTATGGAAAAGATGAAGCTGAGCAAAAGAAAGATAAAAAAAATTCTAGACCATGAGGGGAGAACTAGAGAACTTAGCGATTCAATGAAACGTAATAATAAACGTATCATAGGAATTCCAGAAGAAGAAGAAGGAGAGAAAGGGGCAGAAGGTGTACTTGAACAAATTATAGCTGAGAGCTTCCCCAATCTGAGGAAGGAAAAAGATATTGAAATCCAGGAGGCACAGAGAACTCCCTTCAGACGTAACAGGAATCGATCTTCTGCACGACATAGCATTGTGAAACTGGCAAAATACAAAGATAAGGAGAGAATTCTGAAAGCAGCATGGGACAAACGGGTCTTAACGTACAAGGGTAGACACATAAGGCTAGTAGTAGACCTATCATCTGAAACTTAGCAGGCCAGAAGGGAGTGGCAGGAAATATTCAATGTGCTGAATAGGAAAAATAGGCAGTCAAGAATCCTTTATCCAGCAAAGCTGTCATTCAGAATAGAAGGAGAAATAAAGGTTTTCCTAGACAAACAAAAACTGAAGGAGTTCATTACCACTAAACCAGTCCTATAAGAGATCCTAAGGGGGACTCTGTGAGTGAAATGTTGCAAAGACTACAAAAGACCAGAAACATCACCACAAGCATGAAACCTACAGATAGCATAAGGACACTAAATCCATATCTTTCATTAATAACTCTGAATGTAAATGGACTAAATGCTGCAATCAAAAGACATAGGGTATCAGAATGGATAAAAAACAAGACCCATCTATATGTTGTCTATAAGAGACTCATTTTAGAAGTGAGGATACCTTCAGATTGAAAGTGAGGGATGGAGAACTATCTTTCATGCTACTGGAAGTCAAAAGAAAGCCGGAGTAGCCATACTTATATAAGACAAATTATTTTAAACTAAAGGCTGTAACAAGAGATGAAGAAAGGCATTATATCATAATTATGGGGTCTACCCATCAAGAAGAACTAACAATTATAAACATTTATGCACCCAATTCGGAAATACCCAAATATATAAAACAATTAATCACAAACATAAGGAATCTTGTTGGTAAGAATATGGTAACTGCAGGGGACTTTAATACTCCACTTACAACAATGGACAGATTATCTGGGCAGAAAATCAATAAAGAGACAATGGCCCTGAATGACACACTGGACTAGATGGACTTAACAGATATATTTATAACATTTCATCCAAAAGCAGCTGAATACACATTCTTCTCAAATGAACATGGAACATTCTCCAAGACAGAATGCATACTGGGTCACAAAAGAGCCCTCAGTAACTATAAAAGAATTGAGATCATACCATGCGCATTTTCAGATCACAATGCTATGAAACTTGAAATCAACAACAGGAAAAAGTTTGGAAAACCTCCAAATGCATGGAGGTTAAAGAACATCTTACTAAATAATGAATGGGTCAACAAGGCAATTAAAGATGAAATTTAAAAATATATGGAAACAAATGAAAATGAAAACACAAAAATCCAAATCCTTTGGGATATAACAAAGGCAGTACTAAGAGGGAAATACATTGCAATACAGGCCTATCTCAAGAAACAAGAAAAATCCCCAATACAAAATCTAACAGCACACCTAAAGGAACTAGAAGCAGAATAACAAAGATACCCCCAACCCAGCAGAAGAAGAGAAATAATAAAGATCAGAGCAGAAATAAACAATATAGATTTCCCAAAAACCAGTATAACAGATCAATGAAACTAAGAGCTAGCTTTTAAAAAAAATAAACAAAATTAATAAACCTCTAGCCAGGCTTCTCAAAAAGAAAAGAGAGAGGACCCAAATAGATAAAATCATTGAATGAAAATGGATTTATCACAACCAAGCCCTCAGAAATACAAGCAATTATCAGAGAATAATATGAAAAATTACATGCCAACAAACTAGACAACCTGGAAGAAATGGACAAATTCCTAGACACCCACACACTACCAAAACTCAAACGGGAAGAAATAGAAAATTTGAACAGACCCACAACTATGAAGAAATTGAATCAGTTATTAAAAATCTCCCAACAAATAACAGTCTTGGGCCAGATGGCTTCCCAGGGGAATTCTACCAGATATTTAAAGCAGAGTTAATACCTATCCTTCTCAAGCTGTTCTAAAAAATAGAACCAGAAGGAAAAATTCTGGACTCATTCTATGAAGCCAGCATTACCTTGATTCCCAAACCAGACAGAGACCCCACAAAAAAAGAGAATTACAGGCCCATATCCCTGATGAACATGGATGCAAAACTTCTCAACAAGATACTAGCAAGTTGAATTCAACAACAAATAAAAAGAATTATTCACCATGATCAGGTGGAATTCATTCCTGGGCTACAGGGCTGGTTCAATATTCACTAATCAATTAATGTGATACATCACATTAATAAAAGCAAGGACAAGAACTATATGATCCTGTCAATAGATGCAGAAAAAGTATTTGACAAAATATAGCACCTTTCTCGATAAAAACCCTCAAGAAAGTAGGAATAGAAGGATCATACCTCAAGATCATAAAAGCCATATAGGAAAGACCCACTGCTAATATCCTCAATGGGGAAAAACTGAGAGTCCCCCCCACCCCAGATCAGGAACATGACAGGGATGTCATCTCTCACCACTATTGTTTAACATAGTTTTGGAAGTCTTAGCATCAGCAATCAGACAACAAAATGAAATAAAAGGCATCCAAATTGGCAAAGAAGAAGTCAAACTTTCACTTTTTGCAGATAACATGATACTCTACATGGAAAACCCAAAAGACTCCACCAAAAAGCTGCTAGAACTGATACATGAATTCAGCAGAGTTGCAGGATACAAAATCAATGTACCAAAATTGGTTGCATTTCTATACACCAATAATGAAGCAACAGAAAGAGAAATCAAGAAATTGATCCCATTTACAATTGCACAAAGAACCATAAAATACCTAGGAATAAACTTAACCAAAGATGTAAAAGATCTGTGTGCTGAAAACTGTAGAAAACTTATGAGGGAAATTGAAGAAGACACAAAGAAATGGAAAAATATTCCATGCTCATGGATTAGAAGGACAAATATTGTTAAAATGCCAATACTACCCAAAGCAATCTATACATTCAATGCAATTTCAATGAAAAGAACACCAGAATTCTTCTCAAAGCTAGAACAAACAGTCCTGAAATTTGTATGGAACCATAAAAGACCCGAATAGCCAAAGTAATGTTGAAAAAGAAAACGAAAAAAGGAGGCATCACAATTCCAGACTTTAGCCTCAACTACAAAGCTGTAATCATCAAGACAGTATGGTATTGGCACAAAAACAGACACATAGACCAATGGAATAGAATACAGAACATGTGCTTGTTGGCCACATGTATATCTTCCAGAATTGGACCACAAATATATGGCCAACTAATCTTTGACAAAGCAGGAAAGAGTATCCAATGGAAAAAAGACAGTCTCTTTAGCAAATGGTGCTGGGAGAACTGGACAGCAACATGCAGAAAAATGAAACTAGACCACTTTCTTACACCATTCACAAAAATAACTCAAAATGGATGAAGGACCTGAATGTGAGATAGGACACCATCAAAACCCTAGAGGAGAAAGCAGGAAAAAACCTCTCTGACCTCAGCCACAGCAATTTCTTACTTGACACATCTCCAAAGGGAATTAAAAGCAAAAATGAACTATTGGGACCTCATCATGATAAAAAGCTTCTGCACTGCAAAGGAAACAATCAACAAAATTAAAAGGCAACTGACGGAATGGGAAAAGATATTTGCAAATGACATTGGATAAAGGGTTAGTATCCAAAATCTCTAAAGAACTCACCAAACTCAACACTGGAAAAACAAATAATCCAGTGAAGAAATGGGCAGAAGACATGCATAGACACTTTTCCAAAGAAGACATCCATATGGCCAACAGACACATGAAAAGATGCTCAACATCACTCATCATCAGGGAAATACAAATCAAAATCACACTGAGATACCACCTCACACCAGTCACAGTGGCTAAAATTAATAACTCGGGAAACAACAGATGCTGGTGAGGATGTGGAGAAACAGAAATCTTTTTGCACTGTTGGTGGGAATGCAAACTGGTGCAGCCTCTCTGGAAAACAGTGTGGAGGTTCCTCAAAAAATTAAAAATAGAACTACCCTATGACCAGCAATAGCACTACTAGGAATTTATCCGAAGGACACAGGAATGCTGATTCATAGGTGCACATGTACCCCAATGTTTATAGCCATGCTTTCAACAATAGCCAAAGTATGGAAAGAGCCTAAATGTCCATTAACTGACGAATGGATAAAGAAGATGTGGCTTATATATACAATGGAATACTACTTGACAATGAGAAGGAAAGAAATCCTGCCATTTGCAGCAACGTGGATGGAACTGGAGGGTATTATTCTAAGTGAAATAAGTCAGTCAGAGAAAGATACCATATGTTTTCACTCATATGTGGAACTTGAGAAACTTAACAGAAGACCATGGGGGAGGGGAAGGGGAAAAAATAGTTACAAACAGAGAGGGAGGGAGGCAAACCATAAGAGGCTTTTAAATACAGAGAACAAACTGAGGGCTCATGGGGGGCGCAGGGGAGAGGGGAAAGTGGGTGATGGGCATTGAGGAAGGCACTTGTTGGGATGAGCACTGGGTGTTATATGTAAGCAATGAGTCATGGGAATCTACCCCCAAAACCCAAGACCACACTGTATACACTGTATGTTAGCCAACTTGACAATTAATTAAAAAAAAAAAAAAAAGATTTGTTAAGAGGGTATATTTCATATTGAGTATTCCTACCACAATAATGATGATAAAACAAATCTAATACAAAACCTGAAGACCTAAGTGTCTGTCCTCTTCACCATAAAGAGCTCATAATGTAATGGAAATTTCACATTCAGTTCCATGGGTTCCATTAAGCCTCCTAGCTCAAGACATACACCAGCAGGAGTGCCTGCTTTCTTACTCATCTCCACTACTCTTTCAAAATACTGTTTCTAACAATCACGTCACAAATATAGAAGTAGAGTGCAGCACTTAGACTACATTTTATCATTTCACACTATTCCTTCAGTGGGAGGAAATTAGAGACATCACTAAACCCAACCTCCTTTGTCTTGGTTGTTACATTTCCTAGAGTATGAAAAAAACAGAAACTGCACTAATGACCTGCCAGAGGTGTACTTTGATTAGGAATCAGATAGTTTTATTTTCAGCACCCCCAACTCTTCAATATTTTCAGCATGTTCAATTCTTCAATATTATCAATATTATCTTCAACTTATATTGACTCTTTATTTTTTCCTCCACACATGTTCTAGCACATCAAAATGATAAGAAAATAAAAGTAGCTCATTCTTAAAAGTCATCTTATTAATTTGCTGTTAAAGCCATAGCTCTTTGGCTAGCTCCTTTTCTACACTGGATACCAGGAGGACAACATAACATCAACGGCTTCCTCTCAAGGTGTGCTTCTCTTCAATTCTTGCAGATGAACTTGGGTACTGATACAATACAGAATGAGTTTAAATTCATGTGACCATGGACTCAATGGATTCTACCATAAAACAGACCATTTAGGTGTTGCTGGCCCAATAAAGCTGTAAACAGATTCTTTAATTTTCCATTGTGGTAAAATACATGTAACATTAAGCTTACCATTTTACCATTTTTAAATATATAGTTCAGTGGCATTGAGTACATTCACATTGTCATGCAACCATCATCACTATCCATCTACAGAACTTTTTCATCATACCAAACTGAAACCAAATTAAATGTATCTCAACCTTAACTTCACATAAATGGAATTATACAATATGAGGTTTTGTGTGCCTGACTTAATTACTCTTAGTATACAGCTAGAATTGGAATTGCTGGGTCATATGAGAATTGTACGTCTCATCTTTTGAGAAGATGCCAGTCTGTTTTCCAAAGTGACCGTCCCCCTTTGCGTTTACTAGGAATGTATGAAGGTCACAATTGCTCTGCATACTTACCAACACATGTTACTGTCTTTTTGGTTATTACCATCCTAGTGAGTGTGAGGTGGTATCGCATTGTGGTTTGGATTTAATCTTCCTAATGGCTAATGATGTTGAGCATTTTTTCATGTGTTTGTTGGCCACATGTATATCTTCTTCTTTGGAGAAATGTTTATGCAGATTTTTTGCCCATGTGTTCTTTGGGTAATTTCTCTTTTTATTATTGAGTTGTAAGAGCTCTTTATACATTCTAGATACAAGTTTCAAGGGTTATTTGGAAGGCAGATGGGGAGCCAACACCATTATTCTAGAGCAATTTTGGCTTCTTCATTCACAGTGCTGGTCAGATGCAACTGTTCAGAAGATCTCTCCAGTGTTATGTTGATAGTCAGATGGGCACAGGTTTTTGGACTTTCTTACAAACTCCACTTTTTATAGCTGCACAAAAGCTTCGGGCAGAAGTGCTTAGTAACTCTTTATCCCACCATGTCTCCCCTATACAGACCTTCACACCCCAGATCTCCTGCATCATTTAGTCCTATATTGACATAATTCCCTAATTCTCTAATGCATGGTGGTAGCCCTTTTTTCCTGACCAAATCCATACTGATGAACCAACATCATAGGAGGATAAACTTCCAATAGAGAAGGATTCCAACATTTTTTATTAAAGATTTTATTTTATTTTTTAAGTAGGTTTCACACCCAGCACAGAGCCCAATGTAGGGCTTGCACTCATGACTCTGAGATCAAGACCTGGGCTGAGATCAAGACTGGGATGCATAACTAACTGAGCCACTCTGGCACGCCTAAAGATTTTATTTTTAAGTAATTTCTCCACCCAGCATGGGACTTGAACTTACAACCCCAAGATCAAGAGTCACATTCTCTATCAGCTTAGCCTGTCAGTGAACATTTTTGAGTGTTCACTGTGCTGTTCCCCTGTGCTGTTTTCACCTATGACCATTGGACAAAAACAGGAAAGTCATTTAATTAGAATATGGTGTCTATAAATCCATGGTTCTAACAACTTGTATTTAGAAGATTATTATTTTACAAAGAAGAAAACTCTGCAATAAGGTCTGCAATAAAGTCGAATAGACTTTACAAATGTGTATTAAATATAAAAAGAGAAATTAAGCAAAGTGCTGATAATATTAATAATTATAATATACTAATATTTTTTGTTACAATTTCTTTATTTTTGAACTCTTGTTGAATGAAAGTCGCAGGACGTACAGACTTCAAAAATGAGCTACAGTATTATGTTATTAAAATAAAAGACACTTCATTTTATAATATCCGTGCCAGGAAATATACACCTGTTTTGTTAGTGAACTGAAAATTTTTATCCCAACACCAAATAGTAAAACAATTATAACACTGCCAGACATATCAATGAGCTTTGAAATCAATAACCACTTATTTTTTTAGTTGTTTCAATTTCTTCTTTTAGTCAATGTATCTCTAAATGCAACTCCTCAGTTTTTATTATTTTTTTAGACTTTTTAAAATGCTTGTTTATTTTTAAGAGAAGGAGCATGCACACATGCAAGCTGGGGACGAGCAGAGAGAGAGGGAGACAGAGGATCTGCAGCAGGCTCTGTGCTGACAGCAGAAAGCCTGATGCGGGGCTTGAACTCACAAACCACAAACTGTGAGATCGTGACCTGAGCTGAAGTCAGAGGCTTAACCAACTGAGCCACCCAGGCACCCCTACTGCTCAGTTTTTTAAATCTTTCATTAAGCAGTTCTTCATTAAGCAGTTCTATAAAAGAGAAAGGGTCCACTTTTGAAAACCCCTAGTTATGAAGAGTCAAGATTTCATATTTAACAATTTCAACAAGTACTATGTCTATTTCTCTACCACTTTAGGGTGCTCTTTGATGAGTTTGTCCAATATTTGCATATGACTGCACATGAAAAGTGGGAGTGTCCAGGGTTTATACCTTCCCATGATACCGTCGGTACCATCCCACTGAGAGTGGGGAGGAGCTGGGTCTGGGTCAGGCCTAAGTACCATCCCCTTAATATGTTATTCCTGTTGGGGAGGGACTGTAAGTTTGATCCTAATTAAGTCTCAATTCCACTGAGGTAGCATAAGCTCATGCATATAACAAATAATAAGAACTGTTGATCCTGTATAGAACACTAGTTATCAACCTCCAGGTTAAGTCAAAGAAAGCATTTGTATCATCCCTGAGAATTTGTTGGATTTTCAACCCACGATTAGGTTACACGATACAAATCGACTTTCAGAAATGGAAGTTACCCAGGTTGCCATTACCTACTCCCATGAGACTATGCCCATCAAGGCATACAGGTGTCTCCTTTTGAAGGTTACTATAGCCAGTCCACTCAACTCCCTGGCAAGACAGTCAAGTAAACTCCTCTTTCACCTTCATAGGTAACATTATCCACTGGGTATGTTAGAGCTTATAAATGGCAGATGCCTTGTTCTCCCAAACACAGTACATATTCCATCCTATGGCCTTGGGAATCCAGGGTCCCTAGGCCTGTGGAGCTCAGGCGCATGATTAACTATCTGTATAGACTCCAGGATGGAGAGCCTGCTAAAAATTATTTTGAGGCAACAGTTTTAAACTGGCAACAGTCAGTCTTTATTTGGACTTGCTGTCTTTTTTTAAAATATTTATTTGGGGAGAGCTCAAGCAGAGGAGGGGCAGAAAGAGGGGAACAGAGGATCTGTAGTGAGCTCTGTGCTGACAGGCTGACAGCAGCAAACCTGATGTGGGGCTTGAACTCAAGAACCACTAGATCATGACCCGAGCCGAAGTCAAATGCTCAACCGACTGAGCCACCCAGGTGCCAATGGACTTGCTGTCTGATTGTGTCCCAGGCTTCTCCCATAATCCCAGGTATTTCTTGTTGGAGGAAACCAGGATGAACCAGCCAAGCACCTCCACGCCAGTAACCTCACATTTTGCCTTCAGGGGGAATATTAACCAGTAGGTAGTTTAGGGCTTATGATTAGGCAGATGCCTTACTTACCCAAGATTGTGCTCCTAGTGATCAACCTCTCCCAACCCTTGCTATATTCCACATCACTGACAATACTGAAATGAACTGCAAGTGTATGTACAGTACACACCCCTTTAGTAAACTGGGCAGCTGGGACTTACTAGAACTGGGAATCTAGGGCCTGGGCCCAAACATTTGTATTGCTTCCCAGGATGTAAGGAGCCCACATCTCAAAAGGTGCTACTCTTGAGGTGGCAGCTGCAAGTGGGCTACAGTCATTTTCCATTTAGACTTGCTGTTGATTGCAGACCAGACTTTCCCCACCAGAGCTCCAAGGTATAATTTATTGGAATAGACTGGAAAGCCAGCCACGTCTTCCCTGGCAAGTCAGCAGCATAGTATCCTCCAGTATTGCCTTCAGGTGGGGGAATATGCTCATTTGTTTAAGTGAGAGGTTGGAATTAGGCCGATGCCCGCAACGCCTAAGACCTGTTCCTGTGACCCAGCCTTTTTCTACACTTGCTTGATCCATGTCCCTGGCTACTCTGACCTTCTGGCCCATGTCCGAACAGTACACACTCTGTCAACCAGCCTTGGGCAGCTGAGAGACTCAGGCCTGTCCCCAATCACCTGCATAACCTCAAATGTGGAAGAAACTGGGTCATTAAAAATCTTTCTGAGGCGGGAGCCTTAAACTGGTGACAGTCAGTCTCTATTTGGATTTTCTGCCTGATGGAGTTCTGGGCTTTTCCACCGGTTAAGAGTCCCAGGTGTCTCTTATTAGAGGATATCATGACAAGTCTGCCTGGCAAGGCAGCCCAGATTCCTCCAGGTCTGCCTTCAGAGAGAACATGCACGTTTGTGTAGTTTAATATTTGGAATGAGGCAGATGCCTAGTATCCCAAAGAGCCCATTTCTGTGACCTGGCCTATCCTGACACTCTTATCCAGACCGCTGACTACCCTGTTCTGCAAGGGCACATGCATGTGAACTATGCAGTCCATAGGCCAGCTTCGGACAGCTTGTCCCTTTCATGCTTGTGTGGCTCAAGCTGATCCCCAAACACTTGCATAGTCTCAGGGTAGAGAAAGTTGACCACAAGAAAATTTTTCTGAGGGAGGAGCTTTCAACTGGCAACAGTCAGTCCCCATATGGCCTTCCCACCTGATGGAGACCCAGGCTTCTCCTGGAACCAGGACTCCCAGGTTTTTCCTAACAGAGGATACCCTATCCTGCCTGCCCGGCCCCTCCCTGGCAAGGCAGCTGTGAAAAATCTCCAGTTTGCCTTCAGAAATATTCCCTATTGGGTACCTAGTGCGTAGGATTAGACAGATGCCTTGCACCTCCAAAAGCCTGTTCTTGAGACCGGACACCTGCCTACACTTGCACTATTCTAAGGCCCAGGGCTATGCTACCCTGCAATGCCTGCGCATGCGCAGTAAGCCTCCCATCAGCCACCCTTAGGTAGCCAGGGTCCTCCGTACCTGTAGAACTTCCGCCAGGCCCCAGCCACCTCCGTAGCTTCCAGGGCAGAGAGAGTCCATATCCTGAAACCTTTCTGAGACACTAGCTTTAAACTGGCCACAGTGAGTTCTCATTTAGACTGGCTGCCTGATACGATCCAAGGATTCTCCAGCAATCAAGGTTTGCAGGAGTCTGTCACGGGAGGAATCTCAGCCAGGCAGTGCTGTCCGAATCTGGGAAGGCAATGGAGATTGCCCCAGCTCTGGCTTCAAAGAAACTATACCCCATTGGGTAGGTAGAGTTTGTGATATGCACATGCTTAGTTGGCCAATTGCCGGCTGCTGGTTCTTGGCTCCTTGCAGACTGCGCACGCGCATAAAGCACCCAATTAGCTGGCCTGGGGCGCCTAGGCTCTCCCGACCTGTAGAGCTCGACTCTCCGTGACTACTGGTATACCCTCCACGGTGGAAGCAGCCCATCTCCTAAAAATCCTGAGGTTTCAGGTGCTACTGGGCGACAGGTTCCGTTTGAACCTGCTGCATAATGGAGTTCTGGCTTCTCCAAGATTCAAGTCTCCCAGGTATATCTTAATGGAAGGTCAGCGCACTAGCCAGTCCATCCAGAACCAGGTAAGGCAATCCAGATTCCTCCAGCTCTGCTTTCAGGGGGAATGTGCACATTTCTGTAATTTAGGGCTTGGAATTAGGCAGATGACTTGTACTTCCAAGAGTGTGCGCTGTGAGTCAGCCTCTGCCCGCACTAACCCTGCTCCAGGTGCCTGGCTACCTGCCCCGCTCAGACCACACATAGGTAGTAGACACTTCATCAGCTGGCTTGGGGCAGCCTAAGCCCTCCTTGTCTGTGGGGCTTGGGCCAGTCTCTAGCCCCCTCAGAGACTCCAGGGTGGAGGAAGTTCACTTGGTGAAAATCATTCTGAGGGGTGGCTTTAAACTGGCAACAGCCAATCCCCATTTGGATTTGTGCACTAGAGAGGTCACAGGCTTCTCCAGCAGCCAGGGCCCCCAGGTGTCACTTATTAGAGGGTCACCTGGCCAGCAGGCCCTGGCACCTCCCTGGCAAGGCCACTGACTCCAATTCTGCCTTCAGGGGCAATATTCCCCACTGGGTAGCCAGGGTTTGTGATCAGTGGGAGGCCTTGTTCCCACTGCCTTGCTCCCAGGGGTCCTTCATGCCTGTGACATTCCAGCATGGCCCCAACCACCAGCATGGATTCAGGGAGGGAGGCCACTCCCCAAAAGTTGTTCTGAAAGGGCTGCTGCAAATGGGTTACAGTTGTCCCCCTTTTGGACCTTTCTGATTAGCTTGTTTTACTGGATAAAACCCCTTGTCAGCTCCCCCTGCCTTATACTGGGATTGAGCTCTGATTCCTTCTGCTTTGCCTTCATGGAGAATATGGGCTTTTCTGTAGGTCATGTCTTGCAATTAGGTTGATACTTTATAGCCCTAAGAGCTTGCTCCTGTGATTAGGCTTTGTTGACACTCATCCTGTTCCTGGTCCCTGGCTCCCCTTACTTTAGAGTCCAATGCATGTGCAGTCCGCACCCATTCAGCTGGCCGTGGTGGCCTAATGTGTGTGTATGTGTTTTTTTTCTCCCCCTCTCTTATAAGAATTGAACATCCCTGGTTCCTTTCATATGCTGCCTTAGCTGTTTAACATGCCACATCATGGTCAAAATTTTCTTATCTTCACATGTATCTTCAACTCAGCAGAAGAATATAGGGAAAAAGAGGCAATGTTTCCTCCCTTTAATACATTTCTTAAATGATTATGTATAATAACATCTCCTTACAATTATTTACTAGAATTACATCTCATGGCAAGATTATCTGCAAAGAAGCCTGGGGAGTTTAATCTCTCTAGTTGTAATTTCTTATTCTACTTAAATTAGAAATTCTAATTTCTCATTGTCATTGCAACCTATGTGTCATGTGCCCAGGTAAAAATTGGGTGTTGTTTTTTATTTTATTAATTTTATTTTTTTTATTATTATTTTAAAAATATAATTTACTGTCAAATTGGTTTCCATACAACACACATTGCTTATCCCAACAAGTGCCCTCCTCCCTGCCCATCACCTACTTTCCCCTCACCATTACCCCCCATCTACCCTTAGCTTGTTCTCAGTCCTTAAGAGTCTCTTATGGTTTGCCTCCCTCCCTCTCTGTAACTTTTTTTTTCCCCTTCCCCTCCTCCATGGTCTTCTGTTAAGTTTCTCAAGATCCACATAAGATCTGCACTGCAAAGGAAACAACAAAACTAAAAGGCAACCGATGGTATGGGAAAAGATATTTGCAAATGACATATTGGACAAAGGGCTAGTATCCAAAATCTATAAAGAACTCACCAAACTCCACACCTGAAAAATTAATTTTATTTTTTAAATTTACTTTTAAATTTACATCCAAGTTAGTTAGCTTATAGTACTATAATTCCTGATTATAATATACTATTTCAGGAATAGATTCCAGTGATTCATCCCTGTATATAACAACCAGTGCTCATCCCAACAAGTGTCCTCCCTAATGCCCCTTACCCATTTAGCCCACCCCCCCACAACCCCTCCAGTAACCCTCAGTTTGTTCTCTGTATTTAAGAGCCTCTTATGTTTTGTCCCCCTTCTTGTTTTTATATTTTTGCTTCCCTTCCCTTATGTTCATCTGTTTTGTATCTTAAATTCCTTATATAAGTGAAGTCATATGGTATTTGTCTTTCTCTGGCTAAGTTCGCTTAGCATAATACCCTCAGTTCCATCCATGTAGTTGCAAATGGCAAGATTTCATTCTTTTTGATTGCCAATACTCCATTATGTGTGTATGTGTGTGTACACACACACACACACATACATATATATGTATATATGTGTATATATATATACATACATACCACATCTTTTTTTATCCATTCATCCATCAATGGACATTTGGGATCTTTCCGTACTTTGGCTATTGTCAATAGCACTGCTATAAACATTGGGGTGTATGTGCCCCTTAGAAACAGCACACCTGTATCCCTTGGATACATACCTAGTGGTGTAATTGCTGCATCATAGGGTAGTTCTATGTTTAATTTTTTGAGGAATCTCCCTCCATACTGTTTTCCAGAATGGCTGCACCAGTTTACATTCTCACCAGCAGTGCAAAAGAGATCCTCTTTCTCTATATCCTCGCTAACATCTGTTATTGCCCAAGTTGTTAATTTTAGCCATTCTGACTGGTGTGAGGTGGTATCTCATTGTAGTTTTGATTTTATTCCCCTGATGATGAGTGATGTTGAGCATTTTTTCATGTGTCTGTTAGCCCTCTGGATGTCTTCTTTGGAAGAGTGTCTATTCATGTCTTCTGCTCATTTCTTCACTGGATTATTTGTTATTTAGGTGTTGAGCTTGATAAATTCTTTATAGATTTTGGATACTAACCCTTTATCTGATATGTCATTTGCAAATACCTTCTCCCATTCTGTCAGTTGCCTTTTAGTTTTGCCGATTGTTTCCTTCCCTGTGTAGAAGCTTTTTATCTTGATGAGGTCCCAATAGTTCATATTTGCTTTTGTCTCCCTTGACTTGAGAGGCGTGTTGAGTAAGAAGTTGCTGTGGCTGAGGTCAAAGAGGTTTTTGCCTGCTTTCTCTTCTAGGATTTTGATGGCTTCCTGTCTTATGTTTAGGTCTTTCATCCATTTTGAGTTTATTTTTGTGTTATGGTGTCAGAAAGTGGTCCACGTTCATTTTTCTGCATGTTGCTGTCCAGTTTTCCCAGCACCATTTGCTGGAGAGACTGTATTCCACTGGATGTTCTTTCCTGCTTTGTCAAAGATTAGTTGGCCATATGTTTGTGGGTCCATTTCTGGGTTCTCTATTCTGTTACATTGATCTATGAGTCTGTTTTTGTGCCAGTACCATACTGTCTTGATGATTACAACTTTGTAATACAGCTTGAAGTCCAGAGTTGTGATGCATCCAGCTTTGGTTTTCTTTTTCAGGATTGCTTTGTCTATTCGGGTCTATTGTGGTTCCATACAAATTTTAGGATTGTTTGTTCTAGCTCTGTGAAGAATTCTGGTGTTATTTTGATAAGGATTGCATTGAATATGTAGATTGCTTTGGGTAGTATCAATATTTTAACGATATTTGTTCTTCTAATCCATGAGCATGGAATGTTTTTCCATTTTTTGTGTGTCTCCTTCAGTTTCTTTCATAGGCTTTCTATAGTTTTCAGTGTATAGATTTTTCACCTCTTTGGTTAGGTTTATTCCTAGGTATTTTATGTTTTTTTGTGTGTGTGTGCAATTGTAAATGGGATCGATTCCTTGATTTCTCTTTCTGTTGCTTCATTATTGATGTATATGAATGCAACCGATTTCTGTGCATTGATTTTATATCCTGAGACTTTGCTCTTTGCTGAATTCATGGATTTGTTCTAGCAGTTTTATGGTGTAATCTTCTGGGTTTTCCATATAGAGTATTATGTCATCTGTGAAGAGTGAAAGTTTGACTTCCTTCTTGCCAATTTGGCTGCCTTTTATTTCTTTGTGTTGTCTGATTGCTGAGGCTAGGACTTCCACTTATGTTGAATAATAGTGGTGAGAATGGACATCCCTGTCGTGTTCCTGACCTTAGGGGGGAAGTTCTCAGTTTTTCCCCATTGAGGATGATATTAGCAGTGGGTGTTTCATACATGGCTTTTATGATCCTGAGGCATGATCCTTCTATCCCTACATTCTACAGGGTTTTTTATCAAGAAAGGATGCTGTATTTTGTCAAATATTTTCTCTGCATCTATTGAGAGGATCATGTGGTTCATATTCTTTCTTTTATTGATGTGATGTATCACACTGATTGTTTTGCAAATATTGAACCAGACTTGCATCCCAGGCATAAATCCCATTTGGTCGTGGTGAATAATTTTTTTAATGTATTTTTGAATCCAGTGGGCTAGTTAGTATCTTGTTGAGGATTTTTGCATCCATGTTCATCAGAGAAATTGGTCTGTAGTTCTCCTTTTTAGTGGGGTCTTTGTCTGGTTTTGGAATCAAGGTAATCCTGGCTTCATAGAATGAGTTTGGAAGTTTTCTTTGCGTATCTATTTTTTGGAACAGCTTCAAAAGAAGCCATCAATGATACTGTAATAGCAATGTAGCAGGACAGATGGTGGCTGCACTTGTGATGAACATAGCAGAACGTATAAACTTGCCAAATCAGTAAGTTGTACCCCCAAAACTAACATTGTGTGACAACTATACTCAAAAAAGAAGGATAATCTAATATCACTGAAGGAAAACTGAGCAAAAAAAAAAAGTTTCTAGAAGGAGCAAGTTAGTAAAGATGAAGAGAGTTAAAATTGAAAAGTAACAGAATATAGAATGATTTAAAGGATTAAGATGATTAGAAGGTATCTAAATGATTCCTAGGTTTTTAGCTTGAATAACTTTGTTAGCGAAAAGTAACAAAAATAAAATTCAGTCGATGTTGAATTTTTTCTAGACATGTTTAATTTCTTGTATATTCATAGAACATTCAAATGGAATTACATAACCCTGAATACAAGTATCTCCTGATAGAAAAGCATTTATTCACAGTTTATCATACTTATCGGTATCTCCTGATAGTTAGTTCAAGGGGGCAGAGGCTATATGTATTGTTCTGTGATGTGAAGCCAATTCTCAGTTCATACAGGATACTAAATAAACATTGCTATCATGAACTAATGTGTGGCTTAGGAGAAAGTTCTCCCAGGGAAGTTAGATACACATGCATTCTATATCTGTAAGACTCTAGTGTATGCATGGAAACAGTAGGAATATCCTTATAACACTTTGCCCAGAGGATGCATAAAGTTGGAATGAGAAAAGCAAAGGAATGGTGATGGAGCCCTGAGAACACTAATATTTTGGGTGTTACTACAGACAGAATAAGACATGAGGGAAACTGAGAAGGAGTGGTCAGAAATGGTCTTATGAGTTCCAGGAGAACATGCCTCAGAAGCCTTGTTGGAGCGGATGTCCGGAAGGAGGCAGTGATCAATAACATTAAATATTATTGGAGGGCTGAGATATCCAAGCAAAGAAGCGTTTAACGCCAAATTATGCAAGTAGAATGAGATAATTCTATTAGATCTGTAGCCAATCAACAGTTCCAAAAGAAACTTTTCATAAGAGTAATCTAGAGTGATGATTAAAAATGTTCCATCCATGAGGCACCTGCGTGGCTGAGTTGGTTAGGCTTTCTGACTTCGGCTCAGGTCGTGATCTCACGGTTCTTGGTTCGAGCCCCCTGTCTGGCTCTGTGCTGACAGCTCGGAGCCTGGAGCCTGGAGCCTGCTTCGGGTTTTGGGTATCCCTCTCTCTCTCTCTCTCTGCCCTCCCCCACTCGTGATCGCGGTCTCTTAAAAATGAATAAATGTTAAAAAATTTTTTTTTAAAGTGTTCCATCCGTATTTGCAACCGCTTAATTCTGATGTAGTTTGTGCGTGGACCATGTATTTAAAAAGTACATGATACATAAACATGAATAAACTTTATCTTTTTAACAGTTGATCAGTGTAAACGAGACTGAATTGTTCCATATAACACAGCTTTGTAGCCTCTATGTAATTCAATATAGTCAATACAAAATAAACCAGAAACCATCTTTTGGGATTGAAGTTGTTGGGGAGCTGAGGACCGTCGTGGCGGCCTGAGGAGGGAGGGGCTGCCGGGAGGGAGTGACCCCACCGGGCGTCCCTGCGAGGAGGGGTCGGGGGTCTGTCCGCCAGCCAGCCGGAGGAAGGCTACGGCCCCCACTTCCGCAGCCACGGCGGCCGGCACAGGTCCTTTTCCCGCGCCGGGCTCCCCGGGACGCCCGAGGGGGAGCAGCACCTCCCGGGACGGTGGCGCGCGCGCGCGCGCCGTCGCCCCCCAGGCGCCCGCGTGGACGCGCACTCGCCGAGTGGCGGGAGCAAAGCGCCCCGCGCCGGCCTCCCGCTGCCTTCCCGCGGGCGGCGCGGAGCCTGCGCGTGGGCCTGTGTTGTTAGCCTGGTAGCCGAAGCGCGCGCGGAAAGCCGGGTTTAGGAGCGAACTTACGTGGCGCTGGCGCTGCGGTCAGGGGACAAGTTCTCAGCAGCTCTCGCTCGCCCCTCGCGCTCTCCGCCAGCGTCTGCCTCCTCCGGAAACCGCTGGTTTCCCGGGATGCCTTGGGGCTGGTTTCCTTGAATGGGCTTGGGGTGGGAGTTGTAATATTTACTTATTTCTTATTTTTTCTCTCTTCTCACGCTTACCTTAAAAAGTACGCTTGTAGTTAACGTGAGTATTGTTTTCATAATAAAATACATATATGCACATGCGTTTATAAAACACCTAGTATTAACAGTCCAGAGGTAATCACTATGATTTTGTTGCATATTTTTCTTGAATTTTACTCTACGTGTTCATATGAGTTTTGGTATCGTGAAGCTTATATAATTTCGGGTTCTGCTTTAAAGAAAATAACGAATAAAAACTCTAAATATTTAAAACGAGCAAAGGAATCATAAGCAACTTTTTTTTTTTTTTTTAAGCTGACAAATGCTACAAACATTTTATCTTCGTTTCCAGTTTTTAGTTCTGTTAGGGTGCTTCCTTCCTGTCATATTTGAATTTCAGTTTGAGCAATAATTCTGGCATATAAAGTTGAGGCATACAGGTGAACTATTTGAATGCATCTTAAAATTGTATTCCCTTATACTGAGCAACAGAACAGGAACTGAAATTAGTCTTTCACGACATTATGTTGTCTTCTGGATGGACATAGGTAGGAGCTGTTTTAATAGACCCATGTGGTCTCTGGTTCGTCTGCTGCTTTTTTATGTCCAGAATGTTCTGAGTGAATTGAGAAGATACTGAGGATTTACCCAATTTCACCAGTATATTTTTGTGAAATTGACTGACAATAATGAGGTAGAAACTAAGTACCAACATTTAGATATTAGAGATTCACTTTCATAGCTTTTTAAAGTTCCTAATGTGACAAACTTGTATCATAACAGTGTACCCCACCATATAAAAGGAATTTCAATATGAAATTTCATATTGTTTTAAAATCTCTTTTTCTTTGATGTATTATGTAATGCTATTAATCACATTCTTATTGGAAAGTTGACCTCAATGAGCCTGTATACCGTACTTCCTCATATTAAATATTAAAGTGTACTCTTCTTAGGTAGTATCATGGTGAAATTAAATTCTTATTTTTTTCAGTTGTCTTTATTTGGGATTATTCAAATTGGGCAATGAGGTGTTTTTTTTGTTTTGTTTTTTTTTTCCTTCTGCAACGCTCCAGGGCACATTTTACTAGTGCGTGTAACCCAATATGGAACTCATTGTTAATGGATATTTAAAAACGACCAAAGCAGAGTTCTTACTCTTGGTAAAACCATACCTTGAAGGGGCAGATACTGTAAATTAAATAAGAAGTGATCAGTGCTAATATGTTACAAATGAAACATTTGAGTCTTTTTCAGAGCAACAATTAATTGTACTTGGAAAAATTGTATGTAGATGGCTTCACAAGAAGGTACCATTTCTGCTGAATCTTGGAGGACCACTCTGATTTCATCAAACAGAGATTGGAAAGCAAAGGAAGGGAATGAGCAAATATGTAAAGGTAGTGAGTAAATGCTAGGAATCAGCTGGAGTCTATTGTAGCCAGCGGGCTCTTTGAGGTTGAGGTTGAAAGATCAATTGCTGGGGTGCCTGGGTGGCTCAGTCAGTTAAATGTTCAACTTTGGCTCAGGTCATGATCTCACGGTTCATGAGTTCCAGCCCCATGTTGGGTTCTGTGCTGACAGAGCCTGGAGCTTGTTTCCGATTCCGTGTCTCCCTCTCTCTCTACTCCTTCCCCGCTTTGCGCGCTCTGTCAAAAATAAATAAACATTAAAAAAATTAAAAAATATATCAATTGCTACCTGGATCATACACTTTATTCCAGGGCAGGTAGTCTTTGAAGATTGTTAGACACGTTCAGAGCTGTGCTTGAGTTCTATCACCCTGATGGGAGGAGAAGAGGGAGGGGGAATAGAGAGGGGACACCGGAGAGAGAGCTTATTCAGGAGGCTTTGGTACAGCTTAGAAAGCATTTTCTGGTCCTTCTACTCAGCAATACCAAGACAAACCTTCCTCTATGACCAAGGATTCCACTTCTGAGTTTATTATGCAAGGGAGTTTTATACCTGTGTTCAACAAATCTTTACTATTTCATAAAAAATAAACCTGAAAATCCAAATACTTATTGATAGTAGAATGAATAAATTATCTTCGTAGAATGAATAAATTATCTTCGTACAGCTCAACGTTTGCAGCTTACAATTCACACGATGAACTAGGAGACTTTTACAAATAGCTTATTGAACAAATGAAGCAAGATACAATACATACAATGTAATTCTAGTTATGTGAAGCCTGAAAGCAGGCCAAAGTAAATAATGTTATTTAGGGCTCAGATGTACATGATCAGATCCTAGAAAGGGATTGTGAAATGTGTGATGTTAGTTGGCCCTTAGCAGGGTTGTCAGAAGTTGAAATGTGTGCCTTTAGAATTTTAGAAATGTTCAATTTCTATACCTAGTGGTAATTTAGGTATTTGTTTTAAAATTATATTTATATTGTATATTTTACATTTATGTTCTGTGCACTCTTACGTATGTGTCATATTTCAAAATCTTCAAAAACGGGGATGCCATTTGTCAAAATATTGCTTTGAAAAGGAGCAAAAGATTGTGTTGTGATTGAAATACGGGTCAAGAGAGGATTTTTTTCCTGCGCCTTTTCCTTTTTATCTTCCCCACTATTTTTACCCTAAGTAAAAAATATTCAGTGTTGAGGAGAAGACTTCTGTTTCCAGAAAGATAAAGGAGAAATGCTTTCCCTATTCCCCCCACTAATTACCACTAACTGTCCTGGATATTGTTGGCATAACAAACCTTAGAAGATTCTGGAAGGGGAGGAGAAGGCAAATTAGCTGTGTACCAGTTTTAGTGCTGGAAAAGCTGACAACCCATAAATATCAGTAGGCTCCCGAACAAAAAAACCTCAGCAAAGCACATTTTCTTTAGCCAGAGGCCTACAAAAGAGGCAACTTGGTAAGACAAGAAAATTCTAGACAAAGCACTTTGTTCCAGCCCAACAGCACAGTAAAATCTGTGGACCAACCTCCAGACTCCCATACAGCAAGGAAAGGCCTAGACTTCTGCCTCACCTAGGAGTAAAGAGGTACCGTTATCCACTGCCTAAATGGTGTCAGAAAATCCACTAGGAATGTAGACTCTCATTCTTTTTTTTTTTTTTTTAAGTTTCTATTTATACTGAAAGAGAGAGAGAGAGAGAGTAGAGGGGGGAGGGAGTCAGAGAGAGAATCCCAAGCTCAAACTTACAAACAGTGAGATCATGACCTGTGGGATGCCTAACCAACCCCGCCACCCAGGCTCCCCTAGGCTCTCATTCTTTTTGTGTGATCATGAGGCACCCTTCCCCCTTCTCACTGGGTGGTGTCAGAGAAGCTATAGTGGACAGGCAAGACTTTCAGGGGTAAGGAGGCCACCAAACTGTGAGTAACAGCAGAGGCCATATTGGAAGCAGTAATGAGAACTCCTGCTGTCCTCAGCCAAGGTTTCATCAGCAGCAGCCTTAAGGGAAATGAATGGCAGACCACTAAGATGAAAATTTAGGAAGATTTCCTGTTTGTAGGATGAATGGTTAGAGAACAAAAATAGCTTCCTTCCAAATATGGTATCACCTATTTGTAAATATGAAAAAGAAAAAGATCTTTTATGTCACCCTCTGAGAAACACTTGGGTTCCTTGTTCCTTGGCACAGGTTCAGCTGACTGTACCTTTTTTCCTCTTTTACACCTAACTCCTTCTATTCATTTCATGCCACATTGTCGATGGTGACCACAGGTACTACCTGCAGGGACTGCCCAGACTCGGTCTTTCCTTCGCTTGCCTTGGCCTCTTTCCCCAAGAACAGATTTAGTGATTTGTAAGTGAGGCCAGTTGGAAAGAACATCTTCACCTTTGGTCTCAAGATCCAAACTGTGAAATTAAAACAGTAACTGTTTGGACTTGACATTGGTTTCCAGGTGGTGAATATTACATGTGGGTAGATTCTTGTAAAATTGCATGTATCTGTTATACATTTTTAAAACTTTTCAAGGATAGTTCATTTAAGGTTAAGGAAGTTTCAAATTTATGAATTTGGTATCATGTCAGTCAAAATCCACTGTTAAAAGCAATTGACTTGCATTTTGCCTATTTGTCATTATTATAGCTCCAAGGATCTCAAAACCAGCATTTGTGTTGATAAAACAGAATTAATAGATACAGCATAATCTAAGAAAAAGGCTCATACTAGGAAGTGTACAAGGCTCTGAATTCCCTGATCTAGATCCCCTGAGTGCTCTTTGAAGGGTTCAAGGTCTAAGGACATCCTGGAGTCTGGTAGTTAGAGAGGCTTCCCAATATTACTTGAGGTGTGCCAGCCAGAACCTAAACACCAGAGTTAGATCATTAATTGGACCAGCTACTTAGGAAAAAATCCTTCTCCAATATGGGAATCCTTCCCACTGTGGGAGTAATGAGCAAACATGAAGGAGAGCATCAACCCCTTGCAACTGAGGAGAGCTGTTATTGTTACAGTGATGCCACTTTTTGCTGAGGTGGTGTGCCCAGCATGTTTCAGAGAGGTTTGGCAGAATCAGCGTCCGTTCCTTCTTTCCCTCCTCTTTTTCTCCTTCTCTGAAGCCAAACAGCTCCTCCTCTTCATAGGGTGTCATGCACAGCCTGTTGAATCAGAAATGTGTATTTATTACAAAGTGTATTCTTCACATTATTTGGCTATTTTGCAGGAGTGTATCATTTGTAAACCGATATATCTACTATGAATAGGCTAATTAAACACACAAATGGGTATGGTAGTAAAAATGCTACTCCTGAAAATCTGTTTCTGTTTTAGAAATCGTTATAATTTTGAGGATGATTTGAAGTCATTTTTTTATTTGAAGTCATTTAAAAAATTTTTTTTAATGTTTATTTTTGAGAGAGAGACAGAAAGAGCATGAGCAGGGGAGGGGCAGAGAGAGGGAGACATAGAATCTGAAGCAGGCTCCAGGTTCTGAGCTGTCAGCACAGAGCCCAGCACAGGGCTTGAATCCACAAACCACGGATCATGACTTGAGTGGAAGTTGGAAACTTAATTGACTGAACCACCCAGGCACCCCTAAAGCCATAAACCCTAAAGTTGAGTGTAAGTAGCCAATTGCCTGCCTATTTCCCTCCTAATTATATAGTCAACAGGCACATATACACATTCCCTCCAAAGAAGAATAATCATAGAAGTGTTTATTTATAATATAGCTACTTTAGTATCTTTTTAAATATTTATTTTTGAAAGAGAAAGACATTAGCAGGGAAGAGGCAGAAGGAGAGGCAGGGGGAAGACACAGAATACCGAAGCAGGCACCAGGCTCCAAGCTGATGCTCAAACCCACAAATTGTGAGATTATGACCTGAGCTGAAGTCGGATGCTTACCCGACTGAGCCACCCAGGCACCCCTAGCTAGTGTCATATCTTAAGTGCTCATCCATACTGGGACAGTGTGATAGGTTTAAAAAAATGACCTATCAAAGGCATATCCATGTCCTAATTCCCATAACCTATGAATGTTACTTTTCTCAGAAAAAAAAAGGTCTTTGTTTTCTTGATCTGGGTAATAATTATAGGGATATGTACATTTTGTGATATTTCACCGACTGTATACTTTTCACCTGAGCATTCTATAGTCCCTATGTTATAGTTTAATTGAAAAGTTAAAAAAATTTCTCTTAGAAGTCCTTATATTAATACAAAGTCTGCTTGAGACCTTTAGTTACCAATATTTGTCTTAATCACAAAGAAAAAAAAAAAAAGAAAGACAAAAAGAAACATGCTCCAAACTTCTACCTCTTCTATGTCAAAGTTATCTAATAAAGTCAGGACACTGGAGGATTACTGGATAATATAAAGTCTGATATAAATTAGGATTCTTACCCAAGCCATAAGAAAATAGTTTCAGATCTTAAAATGGTCATTGCATCAAAAGAGTTTGGAGTTATATTCCACAATAATTTGAGTGATATTAGTCAAGGACTCATTGATTCTGTCTGTCTTTCCTGTTGTCTCCCTAAGTTTCTGTCTGGTAATTTTTTTGCAATTGGTAATTTCCAAAGTTCCTTGTCTCTCCATAAATGTGTGGTTCCAATTTCAAGACAAAGTTTAAAACTTTATTTTCTATTAATATAGTTGAGACTGAAAGTGACAATAGGGCAGGGCTACTTTGAAATTGGTCTAATGCTGAGAAATGAGCTGCTTTTTCCTATTCATTACAATCTACTGTTTATTCCAGAGAACTAAAAAGAATTCCAGGGACAATTGAATGTTTTGTGAATTTTGTGTGTAGAAGAGCTGAATTTCTTGTGCACCCTTCAAACTGCTTTCTGATAAACATATTGTCTGTAGACAAATTTGGAAATGTTGATGAAGAATAATTCATCAACAGGTGGGGGCACCTGGATGGCTCAGTTGGTTAAGTGTCTGACTCTTGATTTTGGCTCAGGTCATGATCTCACAGTTCGCAAGATGGAGCCCTGAGTTGGACTCTGCATGACAGTACGGAACCTGCTTGGGATTCTGTTTGTCTCTCTCTCTGCCCCTCCATAGCTCATGCTCTCTCTTTCTTAAACATTTTTTTTTTAAAGAATAATTCATGGGGTGCCTGGGTGGCTCAGTCTGTTAAGCATCCGACTTCAACTCAGGTCATGATCTCCTGGTTCGTGAGTTGGAGGCCCACATCGGGCTCTGTGCTGACAGCTCAGAGCCTGGAGCCTGCTTCAGATTCTGTGTCTCCCTCTCCTCTGCCCCTGCCCTGCTCATACTCTGTCTCTGTCTGTCAAGAAGTGAATAAACATTATAAAAATAAATAAATGCATAAATAAATACATAAATAATAAAAAGAATAATTCATGGTGTGTATAAGATCATTCTGCCCCTGAAAAAAAAAGCCCTATAAATCAATAATATATAAATATATATTCCTAGAAGAATATATAGTCCAAAATTAACAGTATTTCTAGTTCAGCAATATGTTTTATAACAAAGTATATCCCATGCATTTTTTGCTAGTTTCAAAGGATTAGAGGGTATATTTTGTTTTTATACTTTTCTGTATATTATGAATTTTTCAGTGATTGAATTATTTTTATAATCATAGAAATATATATGTATATATACTTTTTCCACTTTTGTTAAAGTAAAGCACTTCTGGAAAGCTATTTCTGTTTCAAAAATCATTATAGTTTTGAAGATTATCTAATGTATCACCTAATGTATTTCAGCTTGAACCATTGCTACTCAGCATATAGATACATATATGTATGTATATATTGCATGCTTGAAACAGTATGTGTATGTAGCTACACAGTATGTATGTATATGTATATGTGTGTGTATATATATATGTATATATACATATGAATATACATATGTGTGTATATATAGACTTGACACAGTGTTTATGTATAAGTACACAGTGTATATATACCTGCTAATGAGAGGCATTGTGAAACTCTTGAAAACTATATGTATACTTACCCCTCTAATACCATGAAAACCTTTGGTCTGGATTTCTCATTGTGAAGACTTAACCAGTTCAATGATAGTTTAGTCAATGTATAAATGCTTGGATGTAATGAATGTGGGCATAGAGACTTTACCATACCACACAACTGTAAGCAGCCTAAAATTAGAGTTTTTACAAAAGGAACAGAAACCACTTTTCGACACGTAGCAAGTGAGTGAAAATGGGGAAAATTTCAAGGACTATAGATAAGTGGTTAAGTCGAAAGCAAAGTAGTCGTTGTAATGTCAGCCTAATAGCAGTTCTTCTCTCATGTGACCTCTACTTTAGTCGAGTGTAAATAAGTTGAGGCCTATGTCTTTACATAGAATCTCAATTAAAATTCCACGTAAATAAAACAGGACTCAGAACGTCCAGCTGGCATTCTATCTTAGGCAAAATTCTTCAGGTGATGAGAAGGTTATCTGCAGGTTCTCTCTCTGCCTGCACAATCTGAGGCATGCATGTGGCATGCTGAGCACTTGGGAAGCAACTATAGCCAGTGCGCCAATGTGACATACGTAAGGGCAACCTGCCGCAGCCACTGCTGCCTTTTTTTTTTTTTTTAATGTTAATCTATTTTTGAGAGAGAGAGAGAGACAGAGAGAAAGTGTGTGTGAATGAGGGGAGGGGTAGAGAGAGAGAGGGAGACACAGAATCTGAAGCAGGCTCCAGGTTCTGAGCTGTCAGCACAGAGACTGACGTGGGGCTCAAACTCACGAACTGTGAGATTGTGACCTGAGCCAATGTGGGACACTTAACCGACTGAGCCACCCAAGCGCCCCTTGCTGCTGCTGCTGCTTCTTTTCCTTCTTTTCAGTTCAAGCCTTGCTGCTGCTAGGACAGCAGACAAGACTGTCATTATAGCAGTTTGCTATGGATTGGCAGAAGCTAAGGAGTGGCCTTTACTTCATTGGGTCTGTGAACCAGCTTTCCATTGTGAATCTGAGTAGTAAGAAATCCCTCAACAATGCAGTTGTGTCTGTACATAGTCAGTATTCCAAATAGCCCATCAGCTTCAGTCTTAATTTTTGAATTCTGAGATCAATGTACCACCTTTGCTCTGTACATAAATCAGTGATGGATTAAAAATGGCTGCAAATATATTGCCATACTTCACAGAGTGAGGTAGATTTCATTTCTCCTGCCTTGGGCTGTCCCTAGGAACTATCCTGATCAACAGAATGCAACGAAAGGGCTGTTGAGTTCACTGGGTCTTAAGAGATCTTTAATTTCTTATTTTGCTCTTTGGAGCACTCTGTCTTGGAAGCTAGCCACGAGAGAGTGTCCTGCTGTTCAGAGGCCATGTTTGGTGCATGTAGAGAGAGAGAGAGAGAGCAGTGGGTACAAGTGGATAACCTTGTGTCTGAAACATTTAGGACCTTCCAAATTTTTCCAATTTTGTAGAAAATAGAAACAAAGGAGTACAGTTACGTTTTTGAAAAATTTAATCGTTATTTATAGTTAAAAATATATGCGAACAAATGTTTACACAATCCATAATTTTAGAAAAAAATCAGTAGGCTTTTATATGTTATTGCAAAAAATTATAATGATTTAACTTAAGCACTAAGGTAAGCATAAAATTAAATGATCCCCATCAGATTTTTTGACACCTTATCTAGCATTCCATATACCTTTTATTTATAGGCCTTAAAGGATTATAAACATGTGACACACAGTCATTAAGTCTAATATAAATTGCCTCATGATATAAATTGTCCTATTTAAGTTATGCCCTTTGTGAGGATGAACAAAGAAAAGTCTTATTTAGCCCTCAGCTTATGGCATAGTTTCTATACTGGTAGTTCTTTCCATCTTCTGGAGTACCCCTATTTTATTACCATGTGGGTTTTTTTTTTTTCAGCTTAAAATCTAAGCAGACTGTTTACTAACTGTACCTAGGATTCACATCATTGCCCCTAGAGCCTACACGCACTTGAGAACCATACATTATTTCCCTAAGAAGCGAGGTTAGTTGTCCTTACCATTGGTGCCTCCCTCTGATGACATCCAGCATAAGACCACTTGGCAGGGGTGATACTCAACTCAGCCCATGACTTTGGCCAAATTCTACTTGACTTAGCTCATTGTGAGTAACACCCCTTAGGCCACTTCTAATCCCCCCAATGCAAAAATGGAAAATTGGAGGGATGAATTTGAGTTATAAGACAAAGTTTTCCCTGATGGAACCAACCCAGTATCACCCCAAATAGAGACATTGATAAAATTCCCTTATTACACAATTCACAGTCTCTTTAAGGAAGCAATAATCAATTAAACTATGGAATTATTGAAATGTACATTTTACTAATTACAAGCCTTGCAACTATATAACTGTACAAAAGTTTGATACAATAATTATGAAGTTTATTTAAGTGGTGATTGTCCCAAGTTCTATAGTTTCTCATTCTTTTTTCTCTTTAGTGAAAGTGAATGAGGAAAGTTCTGATGTTTAGCTCTTTAAAGTAAGATGCATGTATCATCTTGTGAGACAATATTCCTCTGGAGATCCTGGATTTCGTTGTGAAGTCTTCTGCGTTCATCTTCGATTTCCCTATTGAGATTTACGGTCTGTTCCTAAAGAGTGATAAGTAAAACAATTGAGTTTAGCAGACACTCATGTCCAGATCACTTGAGGGGAAAAAGCCCAAATCATTGATTTTTCTTTGTTTATTTTAATCCATCAGTAAATAACTGAAGACAGTCCCTGAATTCTTTCCCATTCATGTGCATTTCTCATTCTTGGTCTCCTATTGTCTAATCCCTCTCCCATACCTCTCTCTCTAGTTCCAGGAACATCATCTCCCGATCCCTGAAATATTGGTGTCCCAAGAAATATACCCTGAGGCCCCCTCCTCCTTGTCCCCTTATTTTATACATCCTCCTCAGGTGATCTTTGTCACACCTCAACTTTAATTCTCATCTATACAGAGAGGAATGTCAGCTCTAGCTTGCAGAGGAGGGTGTGTAGGTGTGTAGGAGGGTGTGTAGGTGATCTCTACAATCACGCGAGGAGTCTGAGTCTCTGATGAGGCAATTTTTTCTAGGTCTTCACAGTTACGGGGCAGAAGTACAAGGAGAGCGAGGGGACCAAGAGCGTCAGGTTGACTATACCGCCCTTCAGTGCAGAACTGTAATCTCAAGAGGTCTTGGAGCTTGTGCCTGGGAAACTGGGACCTGCTGGTCGACGGGCCACCCTGGGGAAGTGTTGTCTCGGAAGAGTATTCACCTAAGATTTTTCTACCAGGTTTGCAGAAACAAACCATTGCAGATCCTCCTCTCTGGGAAGGCAGTTTAGGTAACTTGCTGAGTCGATATTGACATTGTGTTCTCTCTCTTTGGAACTTCATTTTTCTCATTGCAGAAATAGGGACCTAATACTTGCGCTTCGCAATGAACAGGATAGGTGAGAGCATGAATGCAAAGTGCTTTGTATAGTGCGAAATAAATAGGCGCTACTGCTTTGTGAGCAATGATAATAGTAAAGGACTGAATGAAACAAACTACAAGTAAAGGCCTTCAGAACCAGTGATGATTAAGGCAAGGACATGGCATAGACACAAAAAGATGAATTAATTTAATAAGGTAATCACAACCAAAGAAGACTGTCTAGAGCAATGACCAAGATACCAACAGCAACAAAAACAAACAAGTGCTAATTACCAGGGGTTAGAAAGCTCCTGGGCGTTTCACACATATTAGTGCTTATTCTGGGCCATGCACAGTTCAAAACGCAAATGTTCTCACTTAATTATCAAAATAACCCTATCAAGTGGGTATTATTACTGTCTCTGTTTTCCACAAGAGGAAACCGAGGCACAGAACATATATTTAGGAGGTGGGAGCTGGGATTCATACCTGGGATATTTAACTCCAGAGTCCTTGTCCTGAGCCATAATACTATGCTGCCCCTCCCCTTTGTCACTGCTTCCTGCTCTCATCAATACAGGGAGGGGAGATGTGAGAAAACCCTGAGATGCAATAATTGATGAATACCTGGAATCGAAGTTGCAGGACCCTCTGCTGTTGTCTTAACTGGTACTCTTGGAACATTTCCATTTGTCTCACTTGTTCCAGATGGAGTCGCTGCCTTTGCTCCATCACTTGCTGGTTATACCTTTGAATTGCCTCCAACCTTTGTGCTTCAATCCTTGCAGCCTCTGCTTTCATACGTGCCTCTGAGGAAAAAAGAAAATGACAACCCTCTCTAGGATTAAAGGGCCTCTTCCTTCTGCTTCCCACTCTTGTGATTGCCTGGAACTGTGTTTCCCTTCCAGGAAACCATATTGCAGCTGACTGTATGTGCCCTGTTCACATTTAGGAATCATCTTTGGCATTCTTGCTCCAGTTTTCTGATCGCAGGTGAACCAGGCGAAATTAAGTTAAAATCTGTAGAAATGTCTGTCTTGCATCTCCTTCGTTTTTGTCTCACCTTCTATCACCTTTTGCCTCACTGTGAGAGCCAGGTCTGTCTGTAGGATGGTATCACTTGTAGACTGTTTGGACTGCAAATATTTCTGCAGAGCTTTCTCAGCCTAGGAACCCCAAAAACATGTAGTTAGAAGTAGGAAACCGTGACAAGGAATGTTACAAGCCTTTATTTCTTTTTTGTCCCAGGATCTTTTCCTTCACGTAAGTGCTCAGCCCCATACTTGGTAAAACTGCCAGTCAAGTCTCTTCTGTCACAGGGGTGGGTACAAGCCCTGGGCTGGCCAATCAGAGCATCCAAGGCCACTAGGTGCAAAGAATTTGGGTACAGGTGGGGAAATAACACGCGGATGTGTTAGAGGCGGGTACGGATGCTGGGCAAATATACTCTCTCCTGAGACTGAAGGCACGAAAGACTAGTTATGCTTGGAACTGTTGGTGTCACCCTGCTGCCATGCGGGGTGAGCCTGCCTGAGAATGAAACCAATAGTAAGGAAAACAGAACAAAAAACTGAAGTGGAGATTGAAAAGAAAGAAGGAAGGGGGGAAATCTATGACACTGTTTCAACTCCTGAACATAGCTATACTTGCAACGACATTTAAATGTCTTGCTTTTAGTTTAAGTGAGCCAAGGAATTACCATTTTTTCTCAAGCTAGCTTCGATTATTGGGATTCTGTGCCATGTAACCAAGACAGTCCCTTCATTACAGTGAATGTTCATGGTTGCAATAAAAGTCTGGTGAGTATGGTGACATACTTCAGTTTAATTCCACAGCTATGATTAGAGTGTAAATACTTCCTTCCTGTCCTCATTGATTTTTGAAAGAAGCCCCTTAACACTTTCCTGCAATTGATAGATAAAACTCAGAATACCTGCATTCCTTTCCTGGGCTGCTGATAGTACCTTGCTTTCAGCTCTTCTGTCTTCTGAATGAAGAGAAAATGTCCTCCTGGCTTTGAATAAATCCCCTGCGTCACCTCATTTTCTAGAGGACCAAATATAGCCTGAAGTAAAGCTGAGCAACGGTTCCATGATGCCTCCATGTTCTGGTTACAAAAGTCATCCTTTCTGGCTTCTAGCAGAGTCTTCAAAGGGATAAGCGGCCATGGAAAAACTGTTAGCAGCACTTCAGCATTTCTAGAAATGGTTCTCAAGAAGAATCTTTATATTTTTTCTAGAAACTGGAGGACTACAAGTAAGACTATATCCTTCCCACCAAAACCTAGAAAGGTTCTAAAGATGATACACTGTAGAAAAATTACTTTGCTTTTGTGTATGGAATCCCCTAAAACCTCTTTCTTTTGCTATTTCTGCTTTGGATGTCTTTAGACTACAGATCTCTAGCCTCAAGCCTTAATTTTAAATGCAACCTACTATTTGACAACATTTCTGGGGTTACCAGTGAGTAAGGGGAATGCAATACCTGGCTGGAATGATATAGTATGTGCTATTAAACCTGGAGACATAATCTTTTAGTAGGCCCATTTGGCAATCCTGTATGCTTATTTAATAAAAAAAGGAAAGCTAATGAATACCTTATGCATAAAATGTTTTAAGGGAAAAGATGACTCTACATAGGTGTAACGTGGTAAGGTGGGTTGTGTGTATGTGGAAGCTTCAGAATCTGTAAGGCCCAGAGTAGTCACATGTTTGTTTGTTTTCAGAATAACAGTGATAACTTGATCACAGAAGTGGTAATTATTATTTTTTCAGTCTAGTGAGGATTGCTTTTCATCATTCATCCCCTGTTTGCCTTTCATAGCAATAAAAATCAACTTTGCCTCTTATGGCTCATAAGTCCCATGAACTAGAGGGGGGAAAAAGATAATTACCTCTAATTGCTTCTGGAACTTTTGGTTCACATCCTTGAAAGAGTTCTTCATGAAGATTTCTGTGGCCTCCCTTTCACAGGCCCCGTGTAGGTCCAGGAGCTCAGAGAGAGTTTCTGTGGGCAGCTGCACCTTCTGGTCCATCTGCTGGTCATAGTGGGCAATGGCCTTTTTCACTGCTGCTGAGTTCTTGATCTGGGCCAAGGCCACAACTGAGTTCTCCATGTAGGGCAGATCCCCACGGCTGATGGCATTAACACAGGTCTGCACTAGGCTCTTCAGATCTTCACAGGGAGAAGAGATGCTTATATTATTTGCAAGAAAGAGGGCATGTGGCACACTGGGTAATTCTGTGCATGTTAATTTCCCAACACATTGCCTGCATTTTCTTAGCATTCTGCACACTGTTCGTGTGGCCCAAATAAGTTCCTTTGGGAAATTATGTGACCAAGAAGCAAGATTGTTCTTTTTAAGATTGAAAAGAGGGCGCCTGGGTGGCGCAGTCGGTTAAGTGTCCGACTTCAGCCAGGTCACGATCTCGCGGTCCGTGAGTTCGAGCCCCGCATCAGGCTCTGGGCTGATGGATCGGAGCCTGGAGCCTGTTTCCGATTCTGTGTCTCCCTCTCTCTCTGCCCCTCCCCTGTTCATGCTCTGTCTCTCTCTGTCCCAAAAATAAATAAAAAACGTTGAAAAAAAATTTTAAAAAAACAAAAAAAAAGATTGAAAAGAAAGTATTCAAAGGGGAAGACTTAAGATGTGTGTGATCATCCACATTTCATCTTTTTCCCATTGTGGAATGAGAAAACGGTTATATAAAGTTAGGCATTTTCATTTGATTAGAAGGCTATGGGCCTTTTGCCTCTTTACTCTTCCCTTTATTTCCCTCTTCCTCAGGTTTCTATTCTCTTCAGAATTACCTTCAGTTTTTCACTTCAGTATGTAAAGCTGGCATGAGTGTTATCCTGCTCTAGAAAAGCACAAAGTAAGCACATTAGATTACGTCTCCTCTACCCTTTGTTGGAACTTTCCTGTTTGTCTCCCTTGTCCTTTGCATACTTTTGTTTGCACTCAACTTCCTTCCAGAGTGCAGTAATAATTTACAGACTTCTGAGACGTACAGATTGTAGGAGAAACTGGACCTAAAATTCTGCTTAGATTTCTTTTAGGGTTCTAGACAACCTGGGCCTCTGTTTAATGTTTATGTGAGCTTACTTCATTTCTACAGAGAATATATCCTCATCTTGTGTCTCCCAAAGGCTGTGATATATAATGTGCTCTATTGGTGAAACAAATGATGCCAACCCATGTGGGTTAGTCTAGTTCAATGGTGGACCACTTATGGGGAGAACTTCTTTACCTTGACCTTTTTTTCAGGGTACGTTTCTATTTTGTTCTACTTTGGAGGCATTACTAAAAACGGACTAGAAATATTTTTGGTACCCACTGGAATTTCGTGAAATGCATTTTCAACATTGACAATGGAAGGAGAAACTTTTAACAGTACCCTATTCTATATGTTGAATTGAAGGAAAAACCTAAAAAAGGTACTCACGGGGTCCATTGACCTTGATGCCTCCTGAAAGAGTCTTAGTCTTGGAACGGTTGAAGATGTAGGAACAGAATGCTGCCACTTGTTGCACAAAATCAGGATCCAGCTCATCATTACGCAGTGTCTCAAGCTGGGCAAACTTCTTCCAGTGAGCAGGAGAGTCAAAGATAAAGCATTTCCTTATTGGAAAGAATTCTTTTATACATAGACGGGGCAAATTGAAATTTTGAAGGCTTTTATCGGTGCCTGGGGAAGGAAAAGTAGGATTCATTTAGTATAATATTAACATTTGTGTTAATTTATTCTCTTCAATTAAGTGTGCCTTCCACCTGATTATTTCAATACATGTTCACAGAACCTAGGCAAAAAGCTAAAAGGTAACTAATCAGGGAAAGGAAAAGAAAATTTGCTCCAAGAACAGAGGAGTAATACAGTTTAATATTGATGAGTCTATTAGTTCACTATAAATTAATATTTATTTGGTAGTTTAGCCAGGTGACAATGAATTTAACTGCCTATACATGAGAGGTAATTTCTTGTATTAATTCTCTCTCTCTCTTCCCAAAACTGAAGTCCCTGTTACCTTCCTTTAGCTTCAGTGATTTCTCCAGGTATTCATCTGCTGTGATAAGTTGCCCGTCTATTTCTAGGTCTAGGTAGAAATCTCTCAGAGTCCACACTAAGTCTGGATAGAAGTTAGCAAAGTTAGTTGTATCTTCAACCCCATCAAGATCAGGTGAGGATACTGTCCAGAGCAGATTTGACAGTTCTGTCACATAGCTGGGATGCAGTTAAGGAAAACTCATGGATATAGGACTACTTTAAGCCCATATTTAATTCCATGTCTCCCTATGCTTTTATTTCCCCTTTGGGTCTTAACCAACTCCTCATTTCATTTGTAAATATAAGGACTCTTTTTCTTGTACCTTAACACTTATTATGTTTTCATTTTTGTGTTTGATTCACAAAGACTCACAAACACAACTGGTGAATAGAGTTCTCTCTGGCTTTGGTGCCATCTTGGACCACAAAAGGATACTGCAACAAGTCCATAGCCCTCTGGTCAATTTTGTTCATAGTATTGTATACAAAGGTACTACTCAGTAGTATTGCCAGTGCAAATATCTGGGTATCATTCTTCTTGTCACCCTAGAAGAACAAATTTAAGTCATGTCTCATGGTATTCCCAGATGAGCAATCATTAAAAATAGTCCCTTGACCTACAAATGTTAAACAAGACAAACAAAAATGATTGTGAGAAACATATGAACTTTGAATAGAATAGTTCTATTAACATTGATAATTTTTATACAGAACCATATATTTTTAATTCATCAGTTCCTTTTATAACTAGTTAGGTATTTGAAAAATGGATAGTCAAAGTTTGTGGAGTAACTAGAATACTTAAAATCAAGATTTACATCAAAAACACAAAAACAAGTATTGGTGAGGATGTGGAGAAAAAGGAACCCTTGTACACTGTTGATGGGAATGCAAACTGGTGCAACTATTGTGGAAAAAAGTATGGAGATTCCTTAAAAAGTTAAAAATAGGGGAGCCTGGGTGACTTAGTTGGTTAAGCGTCGGACTTCGGCTCAGGTCATGATCTCACAGTTTGTGAGTTCAAGCCCCGTGTCGGGCTCTGTGCTGACAGCTCAGAGCCTGGAGCCTGCTTCAAATTCTGTGTCTCCCTCTCTCTCTGCTCTTCCCCTGCTCATGCTCTGTCTCTCTGTCTCTCAAAAATAAATAAACATTAAAAAATTTTTTTAAGTTAAAAATAGAGGAATGCCTGGGTGGCTCATTGGTTAAGCATTTGACGTCGGCTCCAGTCATAATCTCATGGTTTGTGAGTCTGAGCCTCACGTTGGGCTCTGTGCTGACAGCTCAGAGCCTGGAGCCAGCTTCAAATTCTGTGTCTCCCTCTCTCTGCCCTTCCCCTGCTCATGCTTCGTCTCTCTGTCTCTATCTCAAAAACAAATAAACATTAAAAAAAAGTTAAAAATAGAATTACCATATGATCTAGTGATTCTATTATTGGGTATTTACCCAAATAATACAAAAGAAACTAATTTGAAAAGATATATGCACCCCATGTTTAGTGTGACATTATTTACAGTAGCCAAAATATGGAAGCTCCTCAAGTGTTGATAGATGAATGGATAAAGAATATGTGGAATTTATATACAACGGAACATTACTCATCTGTAAAAAAAGAATGAATTCTTGCCATTTGCAACAACGTGGATCTAGAGGATATAATGCTAAGTGAAATAAGTCAGTCAGAGAAAGACAAGTAATTTCTTAAATAATTTCATAAAGACATATGATTTCACTCATGTGGAATTTAAGAAATAAAACAAAGAAAAAAGAGACAAAAATAAAAACCAGACTCTTAACTATAGAGAACAAACAGAAGGTTACCAGAGGGGAGGTGGGTGGGTGGGTAGATGGATGAAATAGCTGAAGAGGACTAAGAGTACACTTATAGTGATGAGCACTGAGTAATGTATAGAATTGTTGAATCTCTGATTCAACACCTGAAACTAATATAACAGTATACATTATTGTTGATCACATCATATAGTGATGTGCACTGAGTAATGTATAGAATTGTTGAATCTCTGATTCAACACCTGAAACTAATATAACAGTATACATTAATTATACTGGCATTAAAAAAATCAAGATTTTCAATTGTGTAAAACAAATTTGGCCTGTACACACATGCATGTATCTATTTTATTGACTAGTTATTTATTTTATTGACTAGTTATTACAGTACAATGCACAGTAATTCAGGAATGCCTGGGTGACTCAGTCAGTTAAGTGTCCCAACTCTTGATTTTGGCTCAGATCATGATCTCACAGTTCATGAGTTTGAGCTCCACATCAGGCTTCATGTTGACAGTGTGGCCCCGCTTGGGATTCTGTCTTCGTCTGTCTCTGCTCCTCCCCTGTGTGTGCTATCTCTCTCAGAATGAATAAATATTTTTTAAAAAAGAATTTAAAAACACACACTAATTCATATTACTGATCTTATCCAATACTCAAAACAGTGCCATAAGATAGCTTTATAACTACTATCTCCAATTGTTATAGATGAGAAAAACTAAAGCACAAAATGAGGTGACTGTTTTGATTTTGTGATAAATCAAAAGCAAAATGAAAACATAAAAGACTAGGGAAGTTCAAGGGAAAGATTCAGTTATGTGCTAGAGCCAGTTCTTACTAGGTCACAGGAGCTAACTGTATACATCTATTCTGAACCTGCAGTTTGTTGGAATCAGCCATGATGGGAGTATTTAGAAAACTGGCAGGTGCTACCAGTCAAGGCCCCCCCCCCCCCCCCCCCCCCCCCGCCCACTCAGTGGGCTGGTTGTTAAATACCAGCATAGAACTGGAAAAAAGTCCATGTGTCTACTGTTCAAATGTTAAGTTGGATAAGACCAAAGAGGAAATAAAAGATTTGGGGGAGTTTTGCTTGTCAAAGTCAGAGAGCTACAAGTGCCAGAACCCTGATTTGAATCCAAGATCCTCTGACCCAGAGCTCACTCCTAATCACTCTTCTCTGCAGGATCAGACTTAGGACAGTGGTTTTATTTGTATCATCTTTTCCGTATTTCAGTTAACTTCCTAACTCCATATTTTAGTGTCTTGTCCCAGTCATGATTCTGGCTTATAAATATATTTTTCTCATCTGAGATTTCCAAGTCTTGACTATTAAAAATAATAGAAAAGGAAAAAAAGGTATACTCCGTCAAGTAGAAGTACAAATTTAGAAAAACAAAACAAAACATAAAACCTCCCTGTGTAAAGAATGTTCAGAGGTGGGGAGGAATCAAAAGGGATTCCTGTTCCTTACCTTCTCTACATCTCCTAGACCCTCTGTGTCCAGAAGAACTAGGGTGTGGTCTGGCTTCTTGGGATGAGGCATACACCACATCCAGATTCCTTTGGTGTGAGACTGCACTGTAGATCCAATAGAGAAGCCTGCAAGGGGTAGGGGAGAGGTTGTAATAGAGGAGGGGATCTGCCAGTTGGAGACCTTCTTGACAACTGAACTTGGGTTTAAGAAATTCAAGATGAGGACACGTCAAAAACTATAACCAATATTGATCTGAATTAGAATAGAGGAATGGAAAAATTAAAATATCAAATATCATAGGTTGGAAATTTGATGTTTTTCCTTTTTACAAGAATGTCATGCTGCTAAAATTTTAATAGTTTATAATTGCATATATAGAAATTATTTTATTGGGGCACCTGGATGTCTCAGTTGGTTGAATGTTCAACTCTTGATTTCCACTCAGGTCATGATCCCAGTGTTGTGGGATTGAGCCCCACATTGGGCTCTGTGCTGAGTGTGGAGCCTGCTTAAGATTCTCTCCCTCTCCCTCTCCCTCTCTCCCTCCCCCCTTCCTTTGCCCCTCACCCCTGTTTGTGCTCTCTCTCTCCCTCTCCCAAAAACTAAAATTTTAAAAACAATAAAAAATTATTTTATTGACGTCTTACTCCTTAAGATTGGAAAGTATGTTTTTCCCAAGGCAATACTAAGGGGAAAAAAAGAGGTGATATGTCAGAAAAAGACCTCTGCCTTTGTTTCTCGGGACATAATTAGCCAGCTATGACCCAAACATCAGTTTTCAATATTCCTCCGCGTTCTCTAACTTCCCGTCCTTACATCACCACATTCAATGCAGGCAGTGTAGGTGGACAGAAGGGACTCGGCGGAGCTTTTTGGCGCCACTCACCCTTGTTCTTCCCAGCCAGCTTGTTCATCAGGTAGGATTTGCCTGTGCGGTAGAGGCCCACAATAGCCACCACCACGAGAGGATTCTTGGTGGCCGACAGGATCTCCAAAGCTTCCTGATTAACCACCAGTTGCCCTTCAGTGTTCTCAATGAGGCACACTGGGGCCGGCATGCGGATCTCTGAGGCCATGTTCCCTGGTCTGCAAGGGAAGAGATGAGATGGACTGAAATATCCAGTCTTACCGAAGAGAAGGTCATTTTACTTTTTGAACTTGGTGACGTACTGCTTCCCCAAATGGCCTCAGTTTCTGAAGAAAGTTTTGAAAAAAGGACAGCCAAGAGGGTCAGAGTAAAAAAGCTGTAGGCCCTAAGGAGGACTATATTATAGGCTGCCCCATTGGTTCTTAAATGTTTAATGGGCATAAGGAAATCCATTTCATGAGTTTTACCTACTGACTAGTTTAAATCTGACTCCTTCCCTTTGGTTTCTGGCTTACTTATGTTTCTTAGTTTTTACCTCCGTGAATCCTTAGATTGAATCTTTAGGACCACTATTTGCCATATTACGCTTGCTTGGCCTTTATCAGCTTGCTTCACTCTCATTTAGGGCTATGTCTAGTCAAACCATATTATGTTAAATCTTGCCATGTCATTATGTAGCACTAACAAATCATAATTGTTTACTTGTAGCTGTACTTTCAAGGAATTTTTTTGTATAGCTATAGTAGTGCCTTCAACCAAAACTTCAGTGCATAATTGTTTTATGAATGAGGGAGTAAGTGAAAATACTTCTTAAAGAATACTTGACCATTTATTTTCTAACTTCTAGGCATCAATTCCTCTAACCTGAAGAGTTCCTGCTAAAGCATTTTAGGCTATCTGATACTCAAGCAAATGTTTGCTTTTCTGCTTTGCCTTATAAAGGGCAATTTTCTTCCATTGTAGACATGGTTATTTACTACAGAAGCTAAAAACCCAACATCTGCTTGGCTTTTTCTTTCACTAAAATCATGCAATGAAAAATTATGGATTCCCTTATTAGCCAGTGGTAAAACTGCTTTTTAAAAATTATAAAACCCCCTTCTTCCCTCTTCCTTATAGCTAATGCACTGGAAACTATTCAGGTGACAAATAAAAACAAACTGGTTATGAGCAGATCATAGGTGATCCTTTGCAAATGAGATAGCATCATGGACTTGGAAGCCAGGAAATACCCAGGCCAACCTGAACCCAGAGAGGGATTCCATGATTTTACAGACTCATATGCCAAGTCTCTTTCCATTCTGACATATATCCAATACAGTATTAGTACCTTACATTTGTAGATTTCTGGTTGCCTGATTTGTATAAAGCAGGGATCATAATCATTTTTAGACTACAAAGGTATGGGGAACTGGCAGTGATGATCTACAACAATTATCTAGGAAAACAGAAGATACACAATCAGTCTGTTTGCAGATGTTGGAGGCTTACAAGCTGTTGTGCTTTGGGATGATGTCGCTCATGGGAGAGGGAGTAGATTTGTCTGAATATTGAGAACTCCTGAGGAATAATTTAGTACTGTGTATTTCTATTAATAGAAGTATTTTACACATTGCTCCCAAATGATATCTGGGTGGCATCTTAATACTTTAGGAGAGCCCAGTCTCCAAAATATCTTTGCAAATTCAATGTGTTCACACCGACATATAACTATTGTTTTGCCATCCCTAACCCGAACTGTGATGTGTGCTCTGAGATGCATCCTTCTTAATTTTGTTAGAGCCTCATAAACTTTTGTAAATAAAAACAGTGCAAGAATGGATACGCACACAAACACACACAAATATACATTTTGGCTTTGAAGTAAGGCAGACTTGATTTTCAGTACCAGCCCTACAACTGGCTATCTGTATGATACTGGCATTTCTACTCAACACTCTTAGCCTGTTTGTGAAAAAATGGAAGTAAATAAAATAGTTGTATGTACCAGTATAACTGCTAGCTTAAAAAAAGAGAGCTGCAGGAGATGGGGAAAAAGTATAAAGAAGGAAAATGTGAGGAAATATAGGAGAAAAAGTTCAGAAGTACTAAGTGATGAGGTATCTAGAAGAAACCATCTGTTTTCAGCCAAACAAGTCTAGTTGGTTTTGTTTGTAATTGTTGCTTTTTGCTTTTGTGTTGTTTTTGGTTTGAGTTTGGAGGAGGAGGAAAAGCTCTTAGCAAGGAGACAAGCGGAAATCAAACAAGAAGGAGATGCCTGAAGTATGTGCCATGATAAGAAATTCAAAGGTGTGAGTTCTAAGGAGCGATCAAAATTGCCAGACACTATGGACGGGTCAAGTTGGGCAACTGGACTGAAGTGATTCCATAATAGTAGAGGCAATAGAGTAGTAGAAATAGAACCTAGCACAAAAAGCTTTAAGGAATGAGTGTGAGCCAAGAAGTGAAAATCAATTAATCCAGTACTATTTCTAAAGGAAGAAATCCACCTTCAAAGTACAAGACTATGACTAAAAATGTGCAGCTGTTTTCATTAAACCTCTTAATTGTTCACTCCGAGTTTCAATTTTTTTTTTCCATTTTTAACAATGTAAGCAAGCTGTTTGCATTGCGTCTCATTCATTTCTCTTTCTCACAAAAATAATACAGTCACAATTCTTCAAACATTCAGGCTGCAGCTTGAGGTAACTTAATCAGGTTTTATCAAAAGACAAAGGTAACATAAGTGGCAGTTATGATCTCCATAGATCCTAAGGTGGCAAAGGGAGGAAAACAGTGTTAAGACATTTCAGATTGTCGGTTTAGTCCCCACACATGCACATGTCTAATCCATCAGTAAGCAGACATAGCTGGGGCTTGAGGAACTCTGCCACCTGTCTTACAACACCACAATTTAGTCTTTAATGACATCTAATGGTGCACATCAGGTTTCGGCTGCATATCCTGGATAGAAAGTTTTTAAAACATTCTGACCACTGGCAAATCTTCTCCACCCTTGCCCCAATCTTACCTTAACTGTAAAATTAGTAGCAGAGATACTTTAGAGCAGGTAAGAAATTCTGCTGCTTACATGAAAATGTGCCAGGAGTCCCTTGTTCCTCAGTTTAGCTGTGTTGGTTTCTGATATACTTCTTACCCGGTCCTGGGGATTTCTTACCACCACCCACTCCCCCAGACCTTCAGAGGTCAGGTGATTAGAATATGAAATAAAAACCAAAAGTGGTAAGTCTTCAAAACCTCACTACAGAAACTAAAACCACAAAGCAAGCTCAGTAAGTCGTTTCAACGGTAACTTCCTGAATATTTCTCACTGAACAAGCTGGGTGTATTTGGCCTGAATTCTCAGAAACTGCATGTATTAGTGGAAGAGACTGTTTTGCAACCTTTGAGACTGCAACTTGGAGATTGCGGTTATTTGCAATTTTTTTTAATACTCCAAGTCTTGTCCTTAGGGCTGTGAGAAACCATAAGTCCACAGTTACAGTGAATATAACCCCAAAGTATGTATGAATTTTGTGAATATACTATTTTTGTTTGTTTTTATATATCTGGGGGCTCCGGTATTTGGCGCATAGACATTTATAATTGTTAGCTCTTCCTGATGGATAGACCCTGTAATTATTATATAATGCCCTTCTTCATCTCTTGTTACTGCCTTTAATTTAAAGTCTAGTTTGTCTGATATAAGTATGGCTACTCCAGCTTTCTTTTGGCTTCCAGTAGCATGATAAATAGTTCTCCATCCCCTCACTCTCAATCTAAAGGTGTCCTCAGATCTAAAATGAGTCTCTTGTAGACAGCAAATAGATGGGTCTTGTTTTTTTTATCCATTCTGATACCCTATGTCTTTTGGTTGGCGCATTTAATCCATTTACATTACGTTATTATAGAAAGATACGGGTTTAGAGTCATTGTGATGTCTGTATGTTTTATGCTTGTAGTGATGTCTCTGGTACTTTGTCTCACAGGATCCCCCTTAGGATCTCTTGTAGGGCTGGTTTCGTGGTGACAAATTCCTTCAGTTTTTGTTTGTTTGGGAAGACCTTTATCTCTCCTTCTATTCTAAATGACAGACTTGCTGGATAAAGGATTCTCGGCTGCATATTTTTTCTGTTTAGCACACTGAAGATATCGTGCCAAGCCTTTCTGGCCTGCCAAGTTTCAAAGGAGAGATCAGTCACGAGTCTTATAGGTCTCCCTTTATATGTGAGGGCACGTTTATCCCTTGCTGCTTTCAGAATTTTCTCTTTATCCTTGTATTTTGCCAGTTTCACTATGATATGTCGTGCAGAAGATCGATTCAAGTTACGTCTGAAGGGAGTTCTCTGTGCCTCTTGGGTTTCAATGGCTTTTTCCTTCCCCAGTTCAGGGAAGTTCTCAGCTATAATTTCTTCAAGTACCCCTTCAGCACCTTTCCCTCTCTCTTCCTCCTCTGGGATACCAATTATGCGTATATTATTTCTTTTTAGTGTATCACTTAGTTCTCTAATTTTCCCCTCATACTCCTGGATTTTTTTATCTCTCTTTCTTTCAGCTTCCTCTTTCTCCATAACTTTATCTTCTAGTTCACCTATTCTCTCCTCTGCCTCTTCAAGCCGAGCCATTGTGGTTTCCATTTTGTTTTGCATTTCGTTTAAAGCGTTTTTCAGCTCCTCGTGACTGTTCCTTAGTCCCTTGATCTCTGTGGCAAGAGATTCTCTGCTGTCCTGTATACTGTTTTCAAGCCCAGTGATTAATTTTATGACTATTATTCTAAATTCACTTTCTGTTATATTATTTAAATCCTTTTTGATCAGTTCATTAGCTGTTGTTATTTCCTGGAGATTCTTCTGAGGGGAATTCTTCCGTTTGGTCATTTTGGATAGTCCCTGGAGTGGTGAGGACCTGCAGGGCACTTCCCCCGTGCTGTGGTGTATAACTGGAGTTAGTGGGCGGGGCCGCAGTGCGACCTGATGTCTGCCCCCAGCCCACTGCTGGGGCCACAGTCAGACTGGTGTGTGCCTTCTCTTCCCCTCTCCTAGGGGCGGGATTCACTGTGGGGTGGCGTGGCCCGTCTGGGCTACTTGCACACTGCCAGGCTTGTGGTGCTGGGGATCTGGCGTATTAGCTGGGGTGGGTAGGCAAGGTGCACGGGGGCAGGAGGGGCAGGCTTAGCTCGCTTCTCCTTAGGTGATCCACTTCAGGAGGGGCCCTGTGGCAGCGGGAGGGAGTCAGATCCGCTGCCGGAGGTTTGGCTCCGCGGAAGCACAGAGTTGGGTGTTTGCGCGGAGCGAGCAAGTTCCCTGGCAGGAACTGGTTCTCTTTGGGATTTTGGCTGGGGGATGGGCGGGGGAGATGGCGCTGGCGAGTGCCTTTGTTCCCCGCCTAGCTGAGCTCTGCCGTCCGGGGGCTCAGCAGCTCTCCCTCCCTTTGTCCTCCAGCCTTCCCGCTTTCCGCGCAGAGCTGTTAACTTATGACCTCCCAGACGCTAAGTCGCGCTTGCTGTCGGAACACAGTCCGTCCGGCCCCTCCGCTTTTGCAAGCCACACTCGGGGGCTGTGCTTGGCCGGCGAGCCGCCCCTCCGCCCCGGCTCCCTCCCGCCAGTCCTTGGAGCGCGCACCGCCTCGCCACCCTTCCTACCCTCTTCCGTGGGCCTCTCGTCTGCGCTTGGCTCCGGAGACTCCGTTCTGCTAATCCTCTGGTGGTTTTCTGGGTTCTTTAGGCAGGTGTAGGTGGAATCTAAGTGATCAGCAGGACGCGCGGTGAGCCCAGCGTCCTCCTACGCCGCCATCTTCCGGAACTCTCTCTATTTTTGTTTTTAAGGAAGCAGCCATGCTATGCAACACAGAGAATAAATGGTATACTTTCAATGACAAAAGAAAATTAACCTCCTGAGTTAAGAGATAAATGCTGAAAAAATTTTAAGAACTTAGAAAATGATCAGTCATTAGTGGGTCAGCAGTTTTTTTTATAACTGCATCTTTCATAAGTCAGGCAAATATTCAAACCAAACACTTTGAATATCTACTGCATACTGCAGTGTTGAAAGACAAGCAAGAAACAAACAAGCAAAAACATCATAATCTCTGTGAGGAAATTTCAGCCTAGATAAATACAATCTGCTACTTCCTCCTTCCCTCTAAATCCTATTCTCTGACTGGATGAATTCCAGTGCCCTATCTTTGAGTTTGGTGATTCTTTCTTGCGTTTTGTATTAGTTTTATTTTAATTCTAGTATTGTTAATGGCCAGTGTTATATCAGTTACAGGTGCACAGTATAGTGATACAACAATTGCATACACCACACAGTGCTCATCATGAAAAGTACCTTCCTTAATCCTTTCACCTATTTCACCCACTTGCCACCCACCTCTGCTCAGGTAACCATCAGTTTGTTCTCTGTAGTCAAGAGTTTCTTGGTTTGTCTTTTTTCTTTTTTCCTTTGTTTGTTTTGTTTCTTAAATTCCACATATGAGTGAAATCATATGTCTTTCTCTGACTTATTTCACTTAGCAATATACTTTCTAGATCCATCTATGTTGTTGCAGATGAAAAGATTTCATTCTTTGGTATGGCTGAATAATATTCCATTGTATATATGTACACATCCCCTTTATGCATTCATTTATCTATGGATACTTGGGCTGCTTGCATGGTTTGGCTGCTGTAAATAATGCTGCAATAAACATAGGGGTGCATGTATATCTTTGAATCTGTGTTTTTGTATTTTTTGGGAAAATACCCAGTAGTGCAATTACTGGATCATAGGGTAGTTCTATTTTTAACTTTCTTTTTTTTTCTTTCTGAGAGAGCGTGAGAGGTGGGGAGAGGGGCAGAGGGACGGACGGAGGGAGGGAGGGAGAGAGAGAGAGAAAGAGAAAGAGAGAATCTTTAGCAGGTTCCGTGCTCAGCACAGAGCCTATTGCAGGGCTTGTTCCCATGACCCTAGGATCATGACCTGAGCTGAAATCAAGAGTTGGACTGAGCCACTCAGGCGTAGCTATTTTTAACTTTTTGAGGAACCTCCATACTGTTTTCCACAGTGGTTCCACCTGTTTGCATTCCTACCAACAGTGCACAGGGGTTCCTTTTTCTCCATATCCTTGCCAGTATTTGTTTCTTGTTTTTGATTTTAGCCATTCTGACAGATGTGATATGATATCTCATTGTGGTTTTGATTTGCATTTTCCTGATGATGAGGGATATTGTGCATCTTTTTATGTGCTTATAGGCTATCTGTATGTCTTCTTTGGAAAAAATGTTAGTGTTTTCTGTCCATTTTTAAAAATATGTATTTATTTTTGAGAGAGAGAGAAACAGAGCATAAGCGGTGGAGGGGCAGATAGAGGGGGGAGACACAGAATCCAAAGCAGGCTCCAGCCTCTGCGGTCTGTCAGCACAGATCCTGACATGGGGCTCAAACTCACGAACTGTGAGATCATGACCTGAGCTAAAGTCAGATGTTTAACCAACTGAGTGACCCAGGTGCCCCCTCTGCCCAATTTTTAATTGGATTATTTATTTTTTGGGTGTTGAGTTTATAAGTTCTTTATATATTTTAGATACTAACCCTTGATAGGGTATGTCATTTGCAAATATCTTCTCCCATTCCATAGGTTGTCTTTTAGTTTTGTTGATTGTTTCTTTTGCTGTGCACAATCTTTTTACTTTGATGTTATCCTAATAGTATCTTTTGCTTTTGTTTCCCTTGTTTCAGGGGACCTATCTAGAAAAACCTCACTACAGACGTTGCTACTGCCAATGTCAGAGAAATTATTGCCTGTGCTCTCTTCTAGGAGTTTTTGGTTTCAGGTCTCACATTTAGGTCTTTAATCCATTTTGAGTTTATTTTTGTGTATGGTTTAAGAAAATAGTCCAGTTTCATTCTTTTGCATGTAGCTGTCCAGTTTTCCCAACACCATTTACTGAAGAGACTGTCTTTTACCCATTCTTTATTCATTCTTCCTTTGTCTAAGATTAATTGCCCATATAATTGAAGTGTATTTCTGGATTTTCTATTCTGTTCCATTGATGTATGTATCTTTTTTTGTGCCAATACCATACTGTTTTGATCACTATAGCTTTGTAATATAACTTGAAGTCTGGAGTTGTGAAATCTCCAGTTCTGTTTTTCTTTTTCGAGGTTGCTTTGGCTATTTGGGGTCTTTTGTGGTTCTACACAAATTTTAGAATTGTTGTTCTAGTTTTGGGAAGAAGGCTTTTGGTATTTTGATAGGGATTGCATTACATGTGTAGGTTGCTTTGAGTAGTACAGACATTTTAACAATATTTATTCTTCCATCCGTGAGCATGGAATGGCATTCCATTTGTGACATCTTCAATTTCTTTCATCAATGTTTTATAGTTTCCAGAGTACAGGTTTTTCATCTCTTTGGTTAAGTATATTCCTATATATTTTATTATTTTTAGTGCAGTTGTAAATGGGGTTGTTTTCTTAATTTCACTTTCTACTCCTTCATTATTAGTGCATAGAAATGCAGTGGATTTCTGTATGTTGATTTCGTATCCTACAGTCTTACTGAATTCATTTATCAGTTCTAGTGGTTTTTTGGTGGAGTCTTTAGGGTTTTCAGTAGTATCATGTCATCTGTAAAAAGTGAAAGCTTTACTTCTTCCTCACCAATTTGGATGTCTTTTATTTCTTTTTGTTGTCTGATTGCTGTGGCTAGAACTTCCAGTACTATGTTGATAACAGTGGTGGGCTTGGACACCCTTGTCTTTTTCCTGACCTTAGGGGAAAAGCTCTGTTTTATCCATTGAGTATGATGTTCACTGTGGGTTTCTCATATACGGCCTTTATTCTGTTGAACTATGTTCCTTCAAAATTGCTTTGTTGAGGGCTTTTTATCATGAATGGTGTTGTACTTTGTCAAATGCTTTTTTCTGTATCTATTGAAATTATACAGTTCTTATCCTTTCTCTTATTGATGTGACGTATCACTTTGATTGATTTCCAAATGTTGAAACATCCTTGTGTCCCAGGAATAAATCTCACTTGATTGTGGTGAATGTTGTTTTTTTAATGTATTGCTGGATTTCCTTTGCTAGTATTTTGTTGAGTATTTTTACATCTACATTCTTAAGAGATACTGGCCTGTCCTCTTTTTTTCTACTGTCTTTATCTGGTTTTGTTATAAGGGTGATACTGGCCTCATAGAATGAATTTGAAAGTTTTTATTCTTTTTTTTTATTTTTTGGAATACTTTGTAAAGGATAGGTAATAACTCGTCTTTAAATGTTTGGTAGAATTCACCCATGAAGCCGTCTGGTCATGGACTTTTGTTTCTTGGGAGTTTTTTGATTACTGATTCAATTTTCTAGCTGGTAATTAGTCTGTTCCAATTTGATTTCCGCCTGTTTCAGTTTTGATGGTTTATATGTTTCTAGAAATTTATCCATTCTAGGTTGTCTAATTTGTTGGCAAATAGTTTTTTATAATATCTACTTACAATTGTTTGATTCACTGTGATGTTGATTGTTCTTTCTCTTTAATTTGTGATTTTGTTTATTTGAGTCCTCTTGTTTTTTTTAGTCTAGCTAGAGCTTTATCAGTTTTGTGGGTTTTTTTGATCTTTTCAAAAAATCAGCTCCTGGTTTCATTGATCTTTTGGTTTTTTTAGTTTCTACATCATTTATTTCTGTTCTGATCTTTATTATTTTCTTCCTTCTGATAATTTTGGGTTTTGTTTGTTTTTCTTTTTCTATCCCCTTTACATGTAAGGGTAGGTTGTTCATTTGAGATTTTCCTTGCTTCTTGATGTAGGCCTGTACTGCTATAACCTTTCTTCTTAGAACTGCTTTTGCCACATCAGAAAGGTTTTGGACTGTCGGTCGTGTTTTCATTTTCATTTGTTTCTATATACTTTTTGATTTCTGTGGTTTCTTGTTTGACCCATTCATGGTGCAGTAGCATGTTATTTAACCTCTATGAATTTGTGGTCTTTCCAGATTTTTTCCTATGTTACTTTCTAATTTCATAGCATTGTAGTCAGCAAAGATGCATGGTATGACTTCAATGTTTTTGAACTTGTTGAGACTTGTTTTGTGGCCTAATATGTGATCTAGTCTGAAGAATGTCCCATGTACACTTGAAAAGAATATGTCTTCTGCTGTTTTAGGATGGAATGTTCTGAATATGTCAATTAAATCTATTTTGTCCAGTGTGTCATTCAAAGATACCATTTCCTTGTTGATTTTTTGTTTAGATGATCTGTCCAGTGATGTGAGTGGGGTGTTAAAGTCTTCTACTATTATTTTATCACTATCGATTATTTCCGTTATGTTTGTTTTTAACTCTTATGTATTTGACTACTTCTAAGTTTGGTTCATAAATATTTAGAATTATTATATCCTCTTGTTGGATTGTCCCCTTATTATTGTATAGTGTCCTTCTTTGTCTCTTGTTACAGTCTTTGTTTTAAAGTGTATTTTGACTGATATAAGTATTGTTACTTTAACTTTCTTTTGACATCCATTTGCATGATAAATACTTCTCCATCCTCTCACTTTCCATCTACAGGTGTCTTTTGGTCTGAAATGAGTCTTTTGTAGGCAATATATAGTTGAGTCTTGTTTTTTTGTTTTTGTTTTTTTTTAATCCATTCTATCACCTTATGTCTTTTGATTGGAGTGTTTAGTCCATTTACATTCAAAGTAATTATTGATAGATATGTATTTATTACCATTTTGTTATGTGTTTTGTGGTTGTCTTTGTAATTTTACTCTGGTTCTTGCTTCTCTTGCTCTTTTTCATGGTTTGCTGATTTTCTTTAGTGATACACTTGAATTCCTTTCTCTTTATTCTTTGCGTATCTATTACTGGTTTTTGACTTGTGGTTACCATTAGGTTTGTATATAACATCTTTTGCACAGAGCAGTTGATGGTCACTTAAGTTTGAACCCATTCTTTACTACTCTCCCCCCTTCCTACATTTTAGGTATATGTTATCATATTTTACATCCTTTTATTTTGCAAATCCCTTGACTCTTTTTTTATAGAAATACTTATGTTTATTGCTTTTGTGTTTCCTACTTTTCATACTCTCACTTTTGGTCTTTATATTCTACTCAAAGAGTCCCCTTTAACATTTCTTGTAAAGTTGGTTTAGTGGTCAGGAACTTCTTTAGTTTTTGTTTGTCTGAGAAACGCTTTATCTCACCTTCTATTCTAAATTATATCCTTTCTGGATAGAGTATTCTTGGCTGTAGATTTTTTCTTTTCAGCACTTTCCCTATATCATCACACACACACACACACACCCCTCACCCCGGCCTGTATAGTTTCTGCTGAAAAATCAGCTGATAACTTTTTGAGGTTTCCTCTTTTATGTAACTGTCTTCTTTCTTTTGCTGCTTAAAAAAATGTTTTAAACTAATTTTTCCAGTTTGATTACTATGTATCTTGGTGTGGGCCTCCTTTGGTTTATTTACTTGGGGGAATCTCTATGCCTTCTGGATATGGATATCTGTTTCTTTCCCCAGATTAGAGAAGTTTTCAGCTATTACTTCTTTTAATTTTCTGCCCCCTTTTCTTTCTCTTCTCCTTCTGGGATCCCTATAATGCAAATATGATTATGCTTGATGGAATCACTGAGTTCCCTAAGTCCATTCTTATTTTGCATAATTTTTTTCTTTCATTTGTTCAGATTGATTACTTTTCATTACTCTGTCTTCTAGTTCATTAATTCATTTCTCTACTTCTTGCAACCTATTTAGTCCTTCAAGTGTATTTTTAATTTAATTTATTGTGTTCTTCTTCTCTTATTGATTCTTTTTTATGTTTTCTATTTCTTAAGGGTCTTACTGATGTACTTCACTCTTTTCTCAATTTTAGTGAGTATCTTTATGATCCTTACTTTAAATTCTTTATTGGGCATGTTACTTATCTCTGTTTCGCTTAGGTCTCTTGCTGTGATTTTTTTTCCTGTTCTTTCATTTGTGACATTCTTACATCTCTTTATTTTGCCTAACACTCTGTGTCTGTTTGTCTGTGTTAGGAAAGTCAACTCTGCCTCTTGCTCTTGAAAGTAGTGGGTAGGTCACACACTTATAACTTGGGGGTACTGGTTCTCCTCCACAGGAAACATGCAACTGTGTGGACACTGGGGCTGTCAGGGCTGCTCCACAAAGCATGGGTGCGTGGGTTGAGGGGGCAGGGTGCTCATCCTCCTCCGCAGGGGATGCGTAGCCACTGCAGAAACCAGGGCCTGCTGAGGTTGCTCTACAGAACATGCAAGGATGGGACATACAGTTTTAACAAGGTGCTCGTGTCCTTCCAGGAATGTTGGGAGATGTGGTGTTGGCAAAGTTTGTGTGGGTCTTCTGGGCAGTGGGGAGGGATCCACAACACCAGGACTGAGGCAGGGTGTGGTATAAACAACTCAGGTAGTGAATGCATGTCCCACTTGTTCCCGTGGGTGGCTGTGTGTTTAATGTTGAGGGCAGGAGAGGGAAATGATACCTGCTAGCTCCTTTCTTCCTGGAGAAGTCCCTCAGCAAAGTGGGATTAGTAACTCACTCTCCCTTGCATAAGTAAGTGCCTTTCAAAATGCTGCTTTCAAGTTGTGTCTTAGTGGGCCGTTTGCTGTGCTGTCTCTTTAAGGGCAGGGGCTCATCTGCCCATCACCCACTGGGCTCTCTCAGAGCCCAGCCTGCTGATTTTTAAAGTTCCAGGTTTTACATCCCAATGGTTGTAAGCACTCATGAAATTTTGGCCTCTCCAATTTCCAGACAGAATGCTATGGGGATTCCTCTTCCCCTTGCAGCCTCCCCATTGTGATTGTCTGTTTCTCACCCCTCTCTGCACTTGCAGCCTCCTCCCTCTAGTGGTCAGACCCATGGGGTTTAGGTTCCCATCAAGTCCTCAATCTTCTTAACCTCTTCGATGGGGCCTCTTCTCCATATTTAGTTGTTGAGTTTGTTTGGCCAGTCTTTGGGCCCTTTTCTGGGTTGTTTGCTCTTATGAGAGTGTTATTTATCTATATCCATGGGACCACATGAGTTTAGGGTCCTCGTATTCCACCATCTTACCCAGAAGTCTGATGCTGCTGCTTTATTCTGCTTCACCTACTTTGATGTTGAACCCCTCTAATTGAATTTTTCAGTCCAATTATTGCATTTTTTTTCAGTTCTGTAATTTCCTCTTGGTATCTTCTTATATTTTCTATCTCTTTTTTGACATTCTCATTTTTTTTCATGCATTGTTCTCCTGACCTCAGTGAACATTTTTATAACTATTATTTTTTTTTTTTTTTATTTTTGAGACAGAGACAGACAGAGCATGAACAGGGGAGGGTCAGAGAGAGAGGGAGACACAGAATCCGAAGCAGGCTCCAGGCTCTGAGCGGTCAGCACAGAGCCCGACGTGGAGCTCGAACTCACGAACCATGAGATCATGACCTGAGCCAAAGCCGGACGCTCAACCGACTGAGCCACCCAGGTGCCCCTATAACTATTATTTTGAACTCTTTATCAGGTAAATTGTTTATCTCTGTTTCATTAATTTATTTTTCCAAGATTTTATCATTTCTTTCACTTGGAAACAGTCATTTTCTTCATTTTCCTTGACTCTCTGTGTTGGTTTTTATGCATTAGATAAAACAGTCACCTCTCCCAGTCTTGAAAAAGTTGTCTCATGTGGGAGATAAACCTTATTGTTTAACCTGTACCTAGTTCAAACCTTTGTGATGATCTAAGCAGCCTTCTTTTTTCTTAGTGGCTCTCAGGTGTTGAGGGTGTGCCAATACCTGTCATTGTCCCAAAGGGGAGGATCTCTGTCAGCACCTAGATGCAGCTAATTGGAAGCCAGCCTCTCAAGCAGAAACTTTTAAAATATACAGGTATACCTCTGTTAAGGAAATGCTGGAAGATGGGTGTTTCTGTATGTTCCTTCTGCGCTGAGTCCTGAGGGGATAGCCAGTTAAGAACTGTTTCTTTGTTTATTACCATCCTGTTGATCCCATGAACACAAGCCCCACTGGCCACTAGAGCCAGGCTATTAAGGGATGTGTCCTCTGTCTGGGTGGCAGCCACAAAAGCCAGGGTGCCAGACAGGTGCACAAGCTCTTTCCTCAGAACACTGGTGACTTAGGACAGGGCAGAGGGAGAGGGCAAAGAGGTGCCTGCTTGCCTTCTGGTCTCTAGAGAGGATTGCAGTGGGCCTCATGATGCGTGTTAAATTAGAATCCTGCCCCTCAGGACACAGCTTTTAATATAAGTAAATAGACCTCTTTCATTGAAAGACTGGGCATTTGTGTCTACTGCCTCTGTGCTGCACCATGGTGGTGGTGGGGTGTCCAGTTAAGAACTCTTTCTCTATTTATTACAGTTCTGTGGGACCTATGAATGTAAGCTCTTCTGCCCACCATAGCCAGGTGGTCAACGAGTATTCTATAAGCAGTAGCTGTGAAACTGGGGGATGAGACATATACACAGTCTCCTTTCTAGGAGACACCTGTGACTTAGAGCAAGGCAGAGGGAGAAGGTGAAGATGGCACCCATTGGCTTCTGCAATCTCTGGAGAATATTGAAATTGGCCCCTCGATGTGTTTTAAGTTAGAATCCTGCCCCTCAGGCCAAAGCTTTAGTATAAGCAAATGGTTCTTTCATGGAAAGACTGGTGCATTTCAGTTTGCTGCCTATGCAGTGGGCCTTGGGAGGTTAGCCATGGTGAGTTCACCTGAACCATTTAAGAACTGTCTCTGAGTTTGTTAGAGCCTCGTGGGTCTCATGGATGCAAAGCACTGTTAGCCTTTAAAGGTAGATGTTTTAGAGGTCCATCTCTCAGATGGAAGTCTTGAAAGTTGGGCACTGGATGTGGGGTCCAAATCCTTCACTTCTCCAGGAGAAGCTGGAAGATGTGAGTTTCCTCCCAATTGTGTGTTGTTGCAAGGGGTGGGATTTTTGGAAAGATTGTGTTTTAGCTTCACTTACCTGTTTCCATGTGGGTCTTTTCTCAATTGCCTACAGTGTAAGAGTCACCCAGCTAGTTTTTGGGATTCTTTCAGAGGGAATTTTCCTATATATAGCTGATTAGATGTATCTGTGGGAGTAGGTGAGTTCCAGAGATTCCTATGTCATGATCTCTAAATGGCTCCCAAGTTTTCCAAGTATATGGTATTTTACCCAGCTTGCAGTATAATGATATTAATCTGAAGTTTGGAGGCAGAGCAGGGAGAAACTACACATACTTTCTGAAGTTTAATTTCCCAAAATATTAGATATATATAAGACTAAGTTTATTGCTTTTACAGTGGGTTCAGTAGCTGAGAACTTCATCCCACAGGAAAGGACAAAACTCTTGACACATAAGATATAATAAATGGTAGTAAGAACATTATTAAATATGTGCTATGATCCATACAGAGTGCTCACTATTTTATATAGATTACACTATTTTTATTATTGTAACAAATATTTGCTCCCAATTATACAATAATTGTGGCAACAAGAGATTTAGTAACGTGTCCAAAATCATACAACTGCAAATAAATAGATCTTAAGATTCAAATTCAAGTACCCTGAACCACTTCATTGTACTATTTCTGTATTTGCTGACGGAATCATCATCATAATCATCATCACCATAATCATTTCTTTTTATTAATTGGATTACAAGATCTAGACACTTTAAATATCTCAATTTATCCTGACAACAATTCTATTATATAGCTAATTTTATCTCTATTTTATAAAGAATAAAGGGGCTCTTAGGCTGTACTTCCTTAGAAGCAGTTCCCGAAGCAAGTATTTTAGAGCAAGAGTTTATTTGGAAGGTGATCCTAAGAAGCATGGTAGCAGAGTGATAAATTGAAAAGTGGAAGGGAAGGAAACTAATAAATTGAAACCTATTTTGTGAGTCCCTTTTTTGGGACCAGGGGCTCAAATCTCCTGAGATAACTCTAGGAAACAGTGTAAAACCTGCTTCCAAATACCCTCTAGGATGGGTGAGAAATCTGAGGTACTTCCTTCCATTATTGGATGGGGACCTCTCCTGTGAATATAACCCCCTAACACTTCTGGCCTGCCCCATGTGAAGGTCAAGAAAAGACCCTCAGATGGAGAGTCTTAGGTTATATAGTAAGGCTCCACAGGGAATACAGAAATGGTAAGTGACAAGGAACCATAAGTGGGGCACTCACAGCATCTGTAAGTCCATATTTTGTATTGTTCAGATCCTCTTGTATCTCATATAAAGTTGACTCTTTTCCATCATTGCTTCTTCAGTTTGGTGGTCAGTCTTCTTCAACACACACACACACACACACACACACACGGAAAATCTAAGATACAGTCCTCACTGTTGCAACTGATTTCATGGTCATAATTAATACTTAATATCTCCCCCTATTCTATTAATTCTAGATTTTATTCATATTTGGCCAGCAATTATGCTGATCTAGGTTGCTTTCCTGGAGGCGGAGCATACATTTTTATTCCTAAGGAAATATAAAACCTATTACAGTGCTCAAATTAGGCTGTGGTTGCTGCCAAAGCATTTTAACAGGCCATGGAAACACCAAGAGTATCCCAGTGAATTCTTTGAGTTCCAGATCTGCTCTATTCTGCTTCTATTATGTACTCTCTCAGCATGAAAATCATGATCATTTAAGCATACAGCAGAGCAGTCTGCTTCATTGCCTGCTGGGTGATCTACTAGCATGAAGTTCACAAATGATCGGGTGGCAGCCATAGTTTTAGGTTAGTGGAGCCTTACTGTGATCCCTGGTAGAATTGCTGCTAACCCCTCACCCTGGGATCCAGGTCCTCTAGGCCAGCAGAGACTCAACTAGTGGGACAGTAGAGCACAAGTTGTCAAGTGAGTCATTGGGAGCACCCCTACCTCCGCTCTTTGGTTCTAGACCTTGTTCTAGCTAGTTGTTAAGGACACAACACTATACAATGGCCATTAGTTTGCCAATTACATATTGCATCTTATTTTTTTTCTTTATTGCATTTGAAATGATGGTGCCCAGCATCTCAATGTGTCATAGCTATCTCTTTTTTTAAAAATATTTATTTGAGAAAGAGAGAGGGAGAGAGAGGAGGAGGAGGAGAGGGGCAGAGGGACAGAGAGAGAATCTTAAGCAGGCTCCACACTTAGCATGGAACCTGATGTGGGGCTTGATCCCATGACCCTGGGATCATGACCTAAGCTGAAATGAAGAGTCGGATGTCAATGCACTGAGTCACCCAGGTACCCCAAGAAGTTGTCATAGCTACATCTTTTAAGTGGCCATTCTATTAGGCAGACAGCTTCTCAATGATGTATAAGAAAGGACTAGTGGATTTGTGGTTATATTCACTTTGTTTTACTTCTTTATGGTAAAGTCAGAAACTTGTCTAAGGTGATGTTTAATAGGAATCTTTGACAATAAATCAGATTCTATGAGTCCTTGGCAGGTGGTAGCCAAAGCACTCTAAGCAGGGGCGGCAAATCCATACTCACACCTAATTCCAGTAAGCAAAAACCCTCCCTCCTTCAGGGTATAAAGGGACATGTGATAACCTTGTCATTTAGTGGCCGATTGGTATGCTCAATGGATGGTAACACATTAAAGGTTCAGTATTGATCTCTTTTGCCTTCAGGTCAAACATTTGACATGCAGTGAGATTAGCCTTGGTGAGATGGAGTTCAGGCTAATAGGTTCATATGAATCCTGCATCCCTGCAGCCAAGTCTACTCTGAAGAAATGGGTGGCTGAGGAGAAAGAGTGGCTCAAATCTACTGAACAGGTCATTCTAACCACCCGATTGCTTAGTGTCTTTATGAAATGTATCCTCTTTAGTGAACGTTGACATAAAGATCCACATACTTTATATGACCACTGTCTAGGTTAATTCAGACTTCCTTATCTCTGATTATCTAGTCATGCTCCTTCTAAACTGTGGCCAACTAGATAAACCATTGCCACTGCTCAAAATTCTATGTATATTGTTACTTCAGACCTTTGTACAAAACTGATACCCTGTTGTTTGAAGCTCTATCCATAGGGAAGATTTCTCTACATCAATGTCTTTGGGGGCTATCCCTATGTGCACCAGCAATTAATTTTCCATTTGGTTTTTATAAATAGAAAAACCTGAACACTGAATTAGAATTGCCATATAATGTCATACCTTGAATTGAGGTTCTCAGTTGTATTGAAAATTTCTTGCACAGGAATTCTAAATTATATTGGCCTTATATCTTACTCTAGCCTCTGCCATTGTTACCATTTCTGCAGGTTTGTATAGGTATCATTGAGTGGTTTCTCCCCTGGGCTGGTGCTTCATTTCTTCTATGCTTTTGCAGTGTTGGGCTCTAATGAGAATTTACCTGATGTTCTTTCATGTACAACTACAAAGTGTAAGTGAAGTTAACATTTATAGGAATGGAAGCCAATGAGGAAATGCTTTCCTATTGTTTTTCCTGTATATTCCATTCTGAGATGCTTATCCATTCTGAGATAAAGTATCTCAGAAAGTTCTGGCGAGATCAATTAGCAATTATTCACACTGGTGACCAACCCAATGACTTCTTCTTTCATTGACCTTCCCTCCTTTTCTGTTTTACTCCCCTGATCCTCTATCCTAATCCCTATATCCTTTCCTGGGATCATTTTTCTAAAAACAACTGTTTTCACTCAGGCCTTTGTCTCAGGTTCTGAGGTGAGGAGTATCCAGACTAAGACAGGTGATAATGGAGACCCTAGAAAGCAACCCTAATGGTGGTATTCAGACTGGATAATTTACTCAGCAAAGAGTTATAAGGGCTCCATCAGTGGTGGTAAGTGGTATGATAATCTCTAACATGTAAGTAAATTAAGATAAAGTGCAGGTTGAAAATGAGCATTAGATTATGCTCTGAGATTTTAAACAGTATGGGTCCATGGAAATTATAAGAATTTCAGAATTGTGGACTCTTGTTAGTTGCTTGGAAAATCATGAAAAGAAAAAAATAACAGGCTTACAGTGTTCTTTGGGATCCCTAGCATGCCATGTAAGATGTACAACTAGAGATGAAAATGTACAGACTAGTACAACCAGAGATGAAAACTAATGTAGACACTTCAATTGACATTCCCAGATGGACCCAAGCATGCAAATGAGGCCATCCTGAACCCTCTAAACCATCTGTTAACTGAATACCAGAGTATCTTCAGTTGGAACTCCTTGGAGCTGAAGTGTCACTCAGCCAACTCTGGCCCAAATTTTTGACATAGATGATTGTGAAATCATTGGCTGTAATAAAATGTTTGTTGCTTTAAACCACTAAATTCTAGGGTAAATTTTTAAGCAAAACTATAGGACCAGAGTAATTTACCCAGATTACAATGAGGACTGGAGTTATATAGTGGATGCACAGAAGATTATATCTGGAACATAGAGCATAGCTTGTGGGTTTTTTTGTTTTATTTTTTATTTGTTTTTGTTTGTGATTGATTTTTGTACTGGCAATGGCAGCAGCCACCACTCAACAAAAATCAAGATAACTAAGCGTTCAGATTCCCTAGGGAGAAATAATGCTCACCCCACACCCACAAGCAACTTAAAATATCCAAAGGGCCGGCTGAAGGTTAAGGAAATCTAGAATGGATGGAACAAGAGGGAGGTCAAGAATATCAATTATGGTCTCAAAGCCTGCTGTTTGAAGCAGGAGATAACTTTTCCCACTAAGCCTCCTTTATGAAATCCCTGCAGTTTCCATCTGAGACACCCTGAAGGGGACTGTATGATTGACTGATCCTAATGGAGAGAGCAAGTGGATCAGGTGGTCATGCGCACTGTACTGTACAGGCAGCCCTTTTGCACCACGTCAGATTTCTCATGGCTCTACCTCATAGTCTAGGTCCTGGTGTTGCAACCTATTCCACATGGGCTGGGACAGGCTTTATGCTGGTGAACCCTTTGCCTCAGGCTCGTACCTATACCATTTGTTTCCTGCCCTGAGGCTTTTTTGATGCTGCAGTCTGGATCAACCTTAGAACATGCCTAGCGCTCACTCTTGCAAAACTCAAAGGTAACACGGGTCCGACCTCCTTAATCAGTAAGGGTTGGGTGCTGAAGCGTCCATGCTTTCCTTTTTCAACTTCTTGGGGGAATAGTTTTGAAATACATTTTGTGGGGCACCTGGGTGGCTCAGTCGGTTAAGCGTCCAACTTCGGCTCAGGTCATGATCTCTCAGTTCGGGAGTTCGAGCCCCGCGTCCGGCTCTGTGCTGACAGCTCGGAGCCTGGAGCCTGCTTCGGATTCTGTGTCTCCCTCTCTCTCTGCCCCTTCCCTGCTCATGTGTACTTCTTAGTACTTCTGCCCCTTCCCTTCTTCGTGTGTACTCTCTGTCTCTCAAAAATAAATGAATATTAAAAAAAAAAATGAAATACATTTTGTAACACTCCCCAAATCTCCCAGTGGAATTAAGCAGCTCTGTACCAGAAGTGCCCAACTTGATCACCCCATTCTTTTATTGACTTTCCTCCTTTCCCTATTTCATTCCATTTCTCATTTCTACTCTCTGGGATTGTATTCCCAATTAGAGAACCAATGAGCAAGCCATTATTTCTAGGCTCTGCTTTTAGAGAAACTAAAGCTAAGAAAATGTGAATTTATTATCTTAGATATTGGAGTATACCAATATTAGATAAAATTTACCAAACTGGGCTAAGTGTGTTTTCTTACTTCCTCTCTTCATTCTACTTCCATTTTTTTCACTTCTAAAATTTGATATCTGTATTGGACATCTAGGTGCTTATTTATCTAATGACATGTATATAGGAAATGACAGCTCTACCTTTAAAATAGATCCATAATCTGACCACTTTTCAACACTTTTCCACTTGTCTCCCTGGTATAGGCCTCTAGCATCTCCAGTCGAGATTATTGCAGGAAACTCCAGTAGGTCTCTCTGCCTTCCATTCTTTCTTTCTTGCCCCCTTTCAGCATCCATTGTTGTCCTTTTTACGATGTAAGTCAGATACTGTAATTTCATTGCCCAAAAGTTTTCAGTGACTTCACTACATGTTTAAAAGACCTGTAAACCAGAGGCTTTATATTGGCTCAATAAATCTGGCTTCTGCTCTCTTCCTCAACTCATCTGCACACTGCTGCTTTCTTACTGTTCCTAGAACATGCCAAAGATTCTTTCGTTCAATACACTGCACATGGCTGCTCCTTTTACATAGCAGAGTTCTTCCTTTAGATATCTACATGGCATCTCTGTGATTGAATTTGCAAACCTCCCTCCTTCTCTGACCTAAATTTCTATCTCCCCCCTCTGTTTTTCCCATAACAGTTACCACCATCTGATATATTTTACTACTTCATATGTTTATTTTTTTCGTATCTTCATTTATTAGAACGTTCCATGTGATGGGTTGTTTGTACCTGTTTTGTTGACAGCTGTATCCCTAGCACTTCAAATGCTACATAACATAAAATGGGTACTTAACAAATACTAATTAAATGAACGAATAAATAGACGAATGAACAAGTAACCTGTGGTATCTGCAATATTTGTAAAATGTGATACAAATTTGGGATGGGTAGTTGATTGAATTATAGCCTCTCATAGATCGTTTTTCCACTGGCCACAGTTTACTGGTATAATGGTGGGCACCTAGGCTGAGCTAATTCACTAGTGCTTCCTTCGTTAAGGAACACTGATCTGGATTTTCAATGACATGATGAGAGAATAGATCAACCACATATACAAATATATATTTAGACAGCTGTGGTAAATCAGTAATTCAAAAGAGCTTGACTAAGCTAAACAATCAGGGTAAATATACAGAATTGAAAAAAGGAGAATATGGAGAGCAGAACAGCAATCTAGGAAATTCTAATTTGTATCCTCAGTGAGAATGGATGTGACTTTGCTCTAATTAAATGAGAAGGCTGTCATGGAGAAAGGACTATTTTGTGACACAAAAATAGTCTCAAAATAAAAAGATGAATACTTTGACATATAAAATCAAAAGAAGCACTGAAGAAGAAGAATGGATACTGCTTAAAACTGATTAATAATAAAATCAAATCAAGGAATCTTCGAAAGCAGAACAAAAGGACAAAGAGACAACGTGAAAACAGACACAGAGAGTGGTCCGGGAGGTGCATTATCTACATTTTGGGAGTTCCAGATGGAAGAACAGAAGCAAAAGCAATCTAAATGATTATCAAAAGATACTCTAAGAAAAATTGCTTCATCTGAAGAGACAAATCATCAGATCAATCCTGGAGTAATTTCTGAATTCCAAGGATAAAGAAAATGAAAGTTTTTAATGAAATACTGTTTGCCTACAATGTAAAGAGAATCAAACTTTCCATCCATGATACCATAGAAAACGCTTTATTTTGACCTAGAATTCTATATCGAGAAAAAATATCACTTATGTGTATGTGTAAAATAAGACTTTTTCTAATAGTGAAGAATTCAGAAAGTTTATGATCATTAACTTTTTGGTAAGGCAAATTCAAAAATGTGTGGTCTCCACTGACAGAAGTAAAAGTAGGACAAGATCTAAGCAGCTCTTGATGGTGTGTTTGTGAAATACAGTAAAACCTTGGTTTGCAAGCATAATTTGTTTTGGAAACATGCTTGTAATCCAAAGAACTTGTATATCAAAGTGAATTTCAAAAACCATTGGCTCAGTTGTGATCATGTGATGTTCAACATCATGTACTACTCATATTGGAAGACATCGCTCGTTTATTAAGTTAAAATTTATTAGAAATGTGTTCTCATCTTGCAGAACAGAGTACAGAACAAATTACTCGCAATCCAAGGTTTTTGCTATATTACAAATACTAAAGTTGAGTTTTTAATGGGAAAGGTCTACTTAGTGTCTAAGTTTCCTTGTCTTTGAAAGAGACTACTGGATAAAGTGGTCTCCCTGGGAAGCCCTGCTCTGCTGATTCAGTGTTGCTTTCCACAACCTGGACTTCCTTTAGCTCTATTAGTTGTCCTCCCCAGCCCTCATTCTCAGGCACCCTATTAATTTTCAAAGTACACTCTAACTTGATGTAGAAAATACTTCAGTCTCTGAAGACCAACATATTTTAGTGCTGCCAGATCCAAAAGTTGACTCCTATCTCATGCCTCAACTCCTGTATCCCACTGAGTAGAGTAGTCCAGGATTGGATTTCTTTGCCCTCCACTTCTGAGCCCATATGCTGACAACTGCACAAAATCTCACCACTGCTTTGTATGGCACCCTGACCTGTTTTACAGCTGTCCACCTCTGAGGGACTAGAACCCTGACCATGAATTTTGTTCTGAACTTGAAGCTCTGATTGCTGTAAAATACTTTCCAAATATTATAGGACTGCCTTGATTCTTTGTTACTCTGCACAGATGGTCTGCTTATTTGAACTGGCTATTTGCTTGCCTAGAATACAGATTTCAACGGTTGTAATCCCTTGACTTATTCATCAAGCTAAGCCATCCTTTCTCCTCGACTCATGCCAACTCTTCTGTGTTCTACTCTACTGGTTCTTACAGTGTGTCCTACTTTTAAATAACTGGCCTTTGATACAACAAACACAATTTTGTATATATAGTCACTCTTTAGTAAGTAACTTTCCAATTAAATAAATAATTGAGTTGCAATATCTAAATTATTTAGTATCTCAGTGTGTTTTAAAATGAGATGGATTATTTTTTCAAAATTGGGAATATGTTTATTGATTTTGAATTATAAAATAGTTAATTATAAAATAAACACATGCTCATGGTTAAAAATACAGAAACTATGTAGAAAATAAATGATTCATATCTAATCTCTCCATCCAGAGTAGGATAACAGGTCCATATTTTTGTGCCCATCTTTCTGGCTTTCTTTACATTATTTAAACATTTATTTATACAAATAGAGGAATACATGGTTGATCCTTAGCCACTTTTTACAAGACTAATAGGTATTAGCCAGTTCAGATAAATGGCAACAGAAAAAAATCCAGCTTTCATATACCTAATTAGCAAAAAGCTTAATTGCCTTTGGGAAAACTTTCCAACAGTCTATTATAGAATATTTGTATAAGTGTAAGAAAAGAAAAAAATTATTTCAGTTAAATAGAGCCAACTTTTTATTGACAGTCATTTCTCTTTTTAAGCCAAGTGAACAACCAAGTGCACTGTCAATACATTCTGGCATTAAAAAAAAAAAAAAATTCCATGTGGATTGTAGAGCCAACTAGGAAAGAAAAAAACAAAGTGTATAGAAAATATCAAGGATAATATTTTCACGTCCTCCAGATTGGGGAACAGGACACAGAACACTAAATGTAGACAAAGAATTGGTGAGTTTACATAAAAATTAAGAACTAACACAGCTCAAATTCAGAATATAGAAAACAATCTTTACATCAACAATAAGAAAGTCTGTTAGAAAAATATACTAGTCTTGAATATGCATGACAAAGAGAGGACATCCAAATAATCAATAGATATGAAAAGGTCCTTGACCTCCCTAGTTATCCAAGAAAAACAAATTAAACCTGTAATTAAAATTCCATACTCATCAAGATGATTATGATTTAAAAGTTGGATCTATCTAAGTAATGGTGACTATAGGGAACATTGGAAATTCTTATACATCGATAGTGAAAGTAAAAAATTGGGACAATCACATTGAAAATTTTTCATAGGCTTATAAAGTGAAATGATTTTACTGAACCCAACAGCTTGAGTGAATCTAAAAACATAATGTTTAGCAAAGGAAGTCAAACATAAAACATCCTATGTAATTTAATTTATATAAAGTTAAAAAATAGACCATAGCAGTCTCTGGCATTAGGAGTCTGATGAAAGTTGTCTGAATTAGTTATCTATTGCTGCATAATAAATTTCCTCAAAACTCAGTGGCTTGAAACAACATTTATTATCTCAGAGACTCAGAATGTCAAGAATTCAGGTGTAGTTTAGCTAGATCCTCTGCTTTAGAGCCTCTAATTGGGACCACAGTCATCTTAAGACTTGGAGAGGGGGAGAGAGAGAGAGAGAGAGAGAGAGATAGAATGAGAGAGAGAATGAGAGTGAGAGAGAGAGAGAGAAAGAGAGAGAAATCAGTCGTTTATAACCTAGTTATGGAAGTACAGTCTCATAACTTTTGCTGTATTCTTAGAAGCAGTTCACTAGATTTGGTCCACCCTTGAAGGGGAGAGTATAGAACAAGGGTAACAAGGGTGACAAGGGTGTGGACAGTAGGAAGTGGAATGATACTAGGATCATTGGGGCTACATCAGAAATTGTCTACCATAGTTTTCTTGTGGGAGAAGGGAAGGAGTTGAAATTGCAAGGTGCTATGATTGAGCTTCAGAAAGTATTTGTAAAAATGTATTCCTCAACTTAAGTGATAGTGCAAGTACATATTTACTTTTTGACAGTCACCTGTAAGTGTATGATTTTATTGCAACTCTTTGTGCATATGATTTTCTAGTTAACTTTTTCAAAGTGAATATTGCTAGGCCAGGAATACAGGGGTACAAGAGTGAGCATGATCGTTGAGTTAGAAGTCTAGCATTCCAGGTGGATGGTGATGTGAACTTGGACCTGACTCTAGATGTATTTCAAATTTAGAGCTGATAGGACTTGTTGGTTTGAATTTAAGTCTGGAGAGAAAAATTGGAATCAAGGGTGAATTAAAGGAGTTATTACTTACTGATACAGGGCTCTATGGGACGATCAGGTATTGGATCATGGGGGAAATAAAGACTTTTAGTTTGTATATGTTAAATTTGAAATATTTGTTGAAAACAGGGGTGGACATGTTAAATGGGTAGTTAAATTTAAAAGCTTAAAGTTCAGGAGTAAAGATAGGACTGAAAACATAAATTTTCAGGACTGTATTTATATATGATTACTCCAGCCATGGTCCTTAAGAAAAATTTCTCAAACTGAGAAGTATAATATTTATAGATTAATAAGTCAGAGGATATGGAATTGGAAACTGAAAAAAAAATTACTGGTGAGGTAAAGAAAAACAAGGAGGGTATGACAGAGAAGCAGCCAGAAAAATAAAATACTTTAAGAAGGAAGGGAGGGTTGATTAACTTTGTCAAATGTTGCTGAAACATAAAATAAGAGGAGGGAGGAGAATTGGCCACTTGCTGTGGCAGCATGGGAGGAGGTCTTGAGGACTGATTGTGTGGAATGCTTGCAATTGAGATTATGGGGGAGGTTTAGTTCCCGTTGGAAAAATGTCCAGGCTGAGGTGAGGTGGTTGATAAGACTTTGGATATGAGAAAGTCAACAGACCGAGAGGTCGTGGTATTAGATGGCTGTCTGCTGGATGCTGAAGGCCCCAAGATTAACAAGAGTAGTGGTAAAGTGGGGAAGAATCAGGTGCTAAAATCTTCAGTAAATGAAAGGGCTGTGAGATCTAGGACCCCTGGAATAACAGGGAGTAACGAGTAATAGAGTCTGATGACATGTGCTTCAAAGATACTTTATGCGTTTTGTTGTTCTTTGTCATTTTGTGTGTGTTTTCTTTTTTTTTTTTTTTTTTTTATGGGAGGGCTAGGGGGCTAAAAAAAGGGATAAATGATCTGGAAGTCATAATAAGGAGCAAGAAGGGCATGTAATCTACCTCACAGCTCTGTCAAATTAGGAAAGTGGAAGAAAAACAGAATCACTAGAAGGAGCTGCCCGCATAACACTTGTGTAAATCAACTGCCCCTTGTCTTTCTTTGTCACCTCCTCCATCATCTACCCAATTCTAAAGGATTGTGAAGCTTGAGATAATGCATATAAAAGGCCTATCACATATCAAGCTCATCATGATCATTTAAAATTGGTAACTTTTGGGGCACCTGGGTGACTCACTCGGTTAAGCATCTGACTCTTGATTTCAACTCAGGTCACAATCTCATGGTTCATGGGTTCAAGCCCCACGTCAGGCTCCACACAGTGCAGAGTGTGCTTGGGATTCTCTCTTTCCCTTTCTCTGTCCTTCTCTCACTCAAGCTCTCTCTCAAAATTATGAATAAACTTTGAAAAAAAATTTTTTTAATTGGCAACTTTTAATTAACTCTAAAAAATCAAAACATATTTCTTAATCTTGTTAATTAAATACATCCTGTTTTCCTTCTGGGAAGGTTGTCATATCACAAAATTTGTAATAAAACTATTCTGTAGTAATAAAAGTCAGAATTGCGGTTAACTTTGGGTTAGTCGAATAAGGGAAGCTTATGGGATGTTAATGTTCTCCATTTTAGTCTGGTGGGAGTTACATGTGTATATAAATTGGAAGAGTACAGCTACCTGAAATAAAAGTCTTATGTATATGTGTATGTGTGTATTTTGTCTTTTTATTAAAATATTATTATTTACTGACTCAGAAACATGACTTTAGATAGGTCTGTTTCTAAGAACTCTGGCTCTATTGACATTGAAACCATGCACTTACGTTTTGCAAGGTGCAGACAAATATCTAATCTTCTCAACTCTACTTTCTGATTATTTCCCTGTTTTGCCTCATTTTTTTCTAAATCTGATGATGCTTAGCTTTTGCTATTGCTGTTTAGGTGTTTAAACATACTACATGGCAAGATGAATAATGTATGCTATTCCAGCAAAGAGAATTTTTTAAATTATTGTCATGTAGATGACCACATTGTGTACTTTTTCTTAGAGGAGAGAGTATAGTTATTCTGTCTTTCCATGACCTTGTGAAGTCAGTCATATAAACTGCAGCAAACAGAACTGAGGACTTTGTCTTCATCTGGCAAGAATTCTGATGGTTTCTGTCTTCTGAATTGAATGGTGAGTAGATACAACAAGCAGGAAAAGATTTCAGTGTCTTATTTTTATTTTTTTCAAACAGTACTGTGGTTAACTCTCATTTACCTCACCACATGAAACAAACAGAAGATACTGGCATTCCTAACACATCCCTGGTCCTTTAACCACAGATGCACTAATGTAGCTTAGAGTTTTCTAAAAAAACTAATTTGTTTTCTAAAGGAAAACTGTTCATCTGCACCTAGAACACTTCTGACACTAAATGTGTGGGTTTTTTCCATATTAACTACCACGTCTCCAGCTCTTCATACTCTACATGGGTGTCCTACAATTCAAATCAATTTGACAGTGTCTACGTGGAGTTAGCATCAGACCCCACAGGGTAGTGGCTCGGTACCACTTCAGACATCAATCACGAGTTCCACTGGGATGCCTGGGTAGCTCAATTGGTTTGGCGTCCGACTTCAGCTCAGGTCATGATCTTGCGGTTCATGACTTTGAGCCCCGTGTCAGGCTCTGTGCTGACAGCTCACAGCCTGGAGCCTGTTTCAGATTCTGTGTCTCCCTCTCTCTCTGCACCCCCCTCCCGGGACTTGTGTGTGTGTGCAAGTCTCTCTCTCTCTGTCTCTCAGAAATAAGTTAAAACATAAATTTTTTTTTTTTCAAAATCACAAGTCCCAGGCCTATGGTACTTATGACCAACTTGACTACAGTTTGAAGGTTCCCATGATCCCCTCCTTGGGTTTGATAATTTCCTGGAGTTGTGCAGAGAACTCAGGGAAACACTTGTGTTTACTGTTTTATTATAAAGGATACAGATAAAAAGCTCCAGAAGAAGAACTACAGAGGGCAAGGTATAAAGCAACACAGCTTCCATGCCCTCTCAGGTCACACCACTATCCCGGGATCTCCATGTGTTCACCAACCCAGAAACTCTCCAAACACCATTGTTTAGGGGTTTTATGGGGCTTCATTATACAAGCATGATTGGTGATTAAGTCAGTCTGCAACCCCTCACCTCTTGTTGCCCCTTGGGGAGAAGGGCTGAAAATCCTAACCCTCTAATCACATAATTAGTTACCCTGGTTACCAGCCTTCATCTTCCCAGGTTATTCCATTACCATAAACTCCCTTGTAGTTGAAAGAGGATTATTAAGAATAACAAAAAAGTGCTCTAATCATTCCAATGACTCAGGAAATTCCGAGAGTTTTAAAAACTCTGTGCCTGGAACCTGAGATAAAGACCAAATGTATATTTGTTATATCACATCACAGTGCCCAAGGTGAATACAATGCTTTGTTTTCATATTTGTTTTCTGTGACCTTGAATCTGCAAATATCTGTGCAGTAAAGTATTACTGGCTAACAAATCTATATTATTACGAGTAAGTCCCTTCGTCTCTATAAAGATATCTAGTTAACTAGAAGATGAGAAGGCATGAGGTCACTTCACACTTACTGTTCCACATCTGTTTACAAAAATTCCAAAGTAGTCCTTCATGTCTATTTTAGAGACTGTACAGTTGTGGTACATCTCCTTTAAATGATGAAGACACTACTAGCAATGATCACTAACAAAAAGTCATTTAAATAAAATACCTTATAAGTTGACAACTGCAGGATTTTTTTCTTTTCCTCACCACAAATTGACATAAAAACCAAAGTAATGAAACAGTTCTAATCTGGAATTTCTCCTGGTACCTTTGATACAAGTTATCAATCAGACATGTCTCAGTGTCCTAAATGCTTAATTTCTGGACTTTATATGTAGTACTAATCACTCAATAATTATTATTTCTGTTTTAATTAAAATCGAATCTGCTTCTTGTTGATGTGGTTTGAAGTAGGGTTCAGGAGCCAATGGCCAACAAAGAAATCTTGAGACATTTTCAGTGCAAAAAGGTGTTTTTATTATAGCATGGGGACGGGACTCGTGGGCAGAAAGAGCTGCACTGGGGTTTTGAGGAGTGACTGATTATATAGGATTTTCTATCCTATGGAAGAGGAGGGTGATGTTAGGGCTCTAGGAAGTTGCATCTATAGGTTTCTGGAGATTGCCTTTTTCTTATAAATCATGAAGACAGTTGCCAACTGATGGAGACTCGTGTCCTACACTACTGTGATCTCTATCAGTTGACCATTTGTTTTTCCCTTTCCTTTGTTTTGGGAAGCCAGGAGTACATAAGGAATGTCACACATATCCCACCTGGTGGGGGGGGGGGCGGGTGTTTCAGGGTGTTATCTTGTGTTTTGACCTCAGCTTGCCTTTTGCTTCCTCATTGTCACATTAAATTATCCCTAAGAATAACAGCTCAGTTTGAAAACCCTAGAATATGAATATATTTGATTTTTTTAATAGACAAGCTGATTAAAATCCCTAATGGAAGTTCAGAGTATATGTAGTTAATTGGAGCTTCTTGAAGCCCTCACCAAAACACTACCTAAAATCATACACACAAAAAATGTTACACATCCTTGCAACATGCCTGTGTCAAGTCGTTAGAGAGGACATATGGAGAACTACTAAAATCAGAAAGAAAGAATGTATCCATGTGGGAATGAAGAAAACAACTGCAATTTCAAAACATCAGAAGGGCACATGGGTTTATCAGATAAAAAGGAATATTCATATAGGAAAAATTCCCTGATTGTGAGTAATTCAAGGATGATGGATCATAAACAAGCATAAAGAGATATCAGCAACAACTTCATTGATCTCTTTTTTATTAGATATTGGACAGGTCCAGTGGACAGAAAGAGTCGCACTGGGGTTGAAACCAGTGACTGATTATATACCTTCAGGTTGGGCGGGGGTTAGAGATAGCATAAATCTCCAAGGTATTTTGGAAACAAGGTTTTAAGGACCTGGAGGGGGCTAGCTGCTGTTAGGAAAAGGTCATTTATTACCATTTAGTAAAAACTCAGTCATGAGACCCTTCAGATGTATATCAGTGGGCCACATAAGCTTGGAGTAGGATTGCCCACCTATATCTTGGGGGGTAGAGATCAAAGAAGTTTCCAAAGGAATTTTTATATGTTAAAGTAGACTTACAGGATCCTGGAGGTCAGGATAATGTTAAGCTAAGATTGCCTTTTGCCCTCAGCCAAGTATCATCATTGAGGCAGTGGAGTTCTAGAGGAAGGTCACTCTGCCTGTCTCAAGGACTTGTCAATGGGTTGTAAGTTGTAAGGAAATATAATTTTTTTCTTTTGCCTTTGTTTCCCACATCATATACCACATCTTCTTTATCCCTTCATCTATCAGTGGACACGGGCTGCTTCCATGGTTTGGCTGTTGCGGATAATGCTGCCATAAACATAGGGGTGCATGTATCCCTTTGAATTTGTGTTTTCATGTTTTTTTTGGGTAAATACCCAGTAATGTGATTACTGGATTGTAGGGTAGTTCTATTTTTAATTTTTTGAGGAACCTCCGTACTGTCTTCCACAGTGGTTGCACCAGTGTAGATTCCCATCAGCAGTGCACGAGGGTTCCTTTTTCTCCACATCTTCACCAATACTTGTTTTTTCTTGTGTTGTTGATTTTAGCCATTCTGATAGGTGTGAGGTGATATCTTGTCATTTCGATTTGCATTTCCCTGATGATGAGTGATGTTGAGTATCTTTTCATATTTTCTTTTAAATGTTTTCCTTTGACCTGTGAGTCAAAAGTGAGTGATGTCATTCATGAGTAGTTGTCATAGGAAACTCGAACTGAATACATGATGAATCAGCCTTCTCTCAGGAAGAACACTATAGCAAGTCTCAATTAGCATGCATATCCTCACAGTCCTATTTCCTAGGAATTGTAGTCCTAATTCATTCCACACCCTTTGTATTAGAATCTTAAAACTTATGTGATTTGATGTAGGGTTCAGGAGTGAACAGTCAAGAAAGAATTCTTGAGACATTTTTGGTGCAAAAAGGTGTCTTTAATTGAAGCACAGGGACAGGACTCCTGGAGAGAAAGAGTTGTACTGGGGTTGTGAGGAGTGATTGATTACATACTTTTAAGGTGGGAGGGGTAGAGAAAAAGAAAGTCTCCAAGAGGATTTTCGTATATTAAAGAAGACTTACAAGATCGTGGAAGTCTGACTATTGTCGAGGTAAGGTTGTTTCTGCCACTAGCAAAGCATTAATATTAACACAGTTGGGAGTTCCTGGAGGAATGTCATACTCTCCCTGTCTCAAGTATTTGTCATTGGGCTGCAGGTTATGAGGAAATTTAATTTTATCTACATCTTCTTTTGTCTTTGTTCTCTATGTCAAAAACTATACCCTTTGTTTTAAGGGTCCTTTAAAGCATCTGTCATAATTAGGATATATATAGAAAACAGGAACTGGGCACCTGAGCGGCTCAGTCAGTTAAGCATCTAACTCTTTATCTCAGCTCAGGTCATGATCTCACAGTTCATGAGTTCGAACTCCACGTCAGGCTCTGTGCTGACAGTGCAGAGCCTGCTTGGGATTCTCTCATTCTTCCCCTCTCTCTACCCCTTCCCCACTCATGCTCGCTCTCTCTCTCTCTCTCTCTCAAAAATAAATAAATAAACCTTTTGTTAAAGATGAATCTTTAGAGAGTGGGGAATGTGTTCAACCATCATTTTGCAGTTACTGATCAAGTGTTGGACATGCAAATAGGAACTAAGATTACAATGATAAAGATAAACTTGTCCCTAGCAGTGAGGTATCATCAGCGAAACAGAGTCAATGGATAACTTAAGTTTTCAAAATCATGCCATAGGTACAATGAGATCACAAAGGAGGGCCACCCAACCCGCTTTAGAGGATTCAGGAAATCCAAGACTTCATGGAGAAACCAGTCTGCAACATAAAGGTGAGGATCGTAGAGGTTGTTGGAAGAAGTCTGAATACTGTGCACAGGTATCTAGAATAGAGGTGTTAACATGTCACGCTTGTGCAGTTGGAAGTAGTTCATTATAACAAAAACAAAGCATGCAAACATCAGCTGAAAGGGAAGTCCAAAAACATCAAGATACACCGCAGACACACTATACAACTAACATCTAAAACTGTAATTTGAAGTTGGAAAGCGAAGACACACAAGCTGGGATTTCAGAATTGCATCATATTCTTATTCAGACTTTATTTTTCAAAGAATTTAAGGAAGTAGAATTCAACCCTATAATATAAACAAGATTAGGATATGTGTTTTTCCCCCCAGTATTGGACCTCACTATTACACCTCTCTTTTGAACTGGTTGATGCTTTTCTAAGAATGTAAAATTTCCTAAATACCATCATCATTGTCATCATCACCACCACCATCATCACCATAAACAGCATCGTTGGTTTTTTTTTCTTATACTCCTGAACAAGTATTACATTCTCCTTGTAAAATTTCCAAAGATACAAAGGTTTATACCGAATAAAATAAGTATTCCTCTCATTCCTGATCTCAGAAACCTAGTTTCCCCTAGAATCAACCAACAGTGCTAGTTCCTCATGTGTATACCAATAAGTATTATGAATTCCATTTTTTTTTGCAGAAATAGTGCCCTAGTCTCATTGCTTGGCACCCCAGTTTTTCCACATTGCAATAGATCTAGTAAGTTGTTCTGTGTCATTACAAATCGTGCTATTTCTCAATTTTCTGGCTATATAATTTTCCATTGTAGAAGTGTGCTGAAATTTACATTACCACTCCCATATAGACATATAAGTAGTTCCAATCTTTAGAGTTACAGACAATGCCACAATGGACATGTTATTAATACACAATTTTCATGACTCTGTGTGTGTATGAGAGAGTGTGTGTATACCTTAAAACTGAATATGTGGTGCCAAAATGGACATCTATTAACATTTAATATATATTAGACACAATTTGCAATAGATATTATACAATTTGGGCTTCCATGAAAGGACAGGTTTTCAGAAACATTGGAAACACAGTTTGATAGCATGGGAGGTAAAATATTGCATCTTATAGTTTTGTTTCATTTCTCTTATTTTGAGTTACTTGAATATCTTGCTTTTCTATAAGCTATCTGTTCAAAGCTTGCCCACTTTTATTGATTTGTGGCCCTTTATGATGTATAACTCATATAAATCAGCTCTTTCCTCTGACAGAAATCAAGGCTGTCTCTTCAGAACATTCTTGGCTTCTGAATTTCTTTAGGTTCTTTTTCACTATAATGAATTTATCTTTATTTTAATGTAGTTTTTGTCAGTGTTTATACATCTTTGGGTTTTATGGCATTTAAAAATAAATTTGATGTTCCAACATAATTTTATAATTATCTGACATTTACTGTTTCTGTGGAGCTTTTTGATGTTTCATCTGAAGTCAAGCTGGAACTTACTTTACACAAAATTTACAATAGATCTACTCACCTTCTTATTCTACACAGCTCTACAGTTGTCTGACAACAGCTGTTATGTAGTTCATACTGAACTGTATGTTCCCACTGATTTTACTTTTTTATTTTATTTCTTAAAAACATTTATTTATTTTGGGGTGGGGGAATGAACACACACAGAGAGAGAGACAGGGAGAGAGAGAATCCCAAGCAGACTATGCACTGTCAGCCTGCTGCCTGTGGGGTTCTATCTCACAAATTGTGAGATCATGGCCAGGGCCAAAATCAAGTTTGTTGTTTGACTGAGCCACTCGGGTGCCCCCAAAGTGTTATTTTAAATTACTGGGGGAAGTGCCTGGGTGGCTCAGTCAATTAAGTGACTGACTTGATTTTGACTTAGGTCGTGATCTAATGATTTGTGATATTGAGCCCCACGTGGCGCAGCGGGCTGACAGTGCGCATTCTGCTTGGGATTCTCTCTCTCCCTCTCTGTATGCCCCTCCCCTGCTTGTGTGTGTGTGCATGCACGTGCTTTCTCTTGCTCTAAAAAAAAAATAAATATACTTAAAAAAATAAGTACGTAAATAACACTGTTCACATGCACTTAATTCCTATATGTGGTGGGGTGTCTACTTTTAGACTACACGGTGTGTTCTGTTCTTATGTTTTTATATTTATGTTCGGTGACACACTGTTCTCATTCTTGCAGATCTATACATTTCATTGTACCTCTTCTGAATTGTCTTGGCTTTTGATTTTTTTGATCAGCTCTGTTTAAATTTTACAATTAGCCTTTTTGAAATTTTAACTTGCAATGCATAAAATTTACAGGTAAACCAAGAAAGAATTGCTTTGCATATGGTGCTGTCCCATCCTACTCAAGAACACACTATGGATATCTATTTGAGTAATTATTCAGATGCAACTTTCAGAAGCACTTCTTGATAAATATATTCCAATGTGTTTCTTTCCAGGAGGCTACAAATTTGACCTTCTCTTTGTCTTCTAATCAGTTATTTCCACATCCATTTAAATTAACTGTCCAGCCACATTTACTCTATCTTTTGTCAACCATTGATGCCCTATAGTAGGGCATTTCTATTTTTTCTGTTTTCTACTTTTCTGTTTTTTTTTCTGTTCAAATTTTTTTTTCTGTTCAAATTTTTCTGTTCAAAATTTTTCTGTTAAATTTTGCTGAAAAATAGAAAAGGTACATACGCGTGAAAATAAGCTATATCAAAAAGCTGTTATGAAAACTTGTGAAAATTACCTGAAATTACATACAAGAGAAAAACTTGACCATTAGTAAAATCAACTCTTGTAGCAGCTCACAAATTTGAGGCCACCACGAAGGCTGCGAAGTATCTTCTCTGTCATTGTTCTCCATTATCTTTGGAGTGCAGTCAGTTTCAGTATGTTGCTTGTTACCAGTCATGATTTTTGTTTGGGCCTAAAATTGTGTGATACATTCATAAAAGAAAAACATTTAAAGATCCCAAACTTTCAGGAGTAAGGTTACATATTAATAGTTTATAAAATTATCTGCATTTTCCTTTTTCAAGTATTCTCTCTTATTAGATCATTTACAGCAGGAATATCTCCTGGTTTGGGGCTGAAGAATAAGAAGCACAGTACCACCTTACTTATATTCATCCATCACTAAGGTTTTGCGTGGGTGCTAAACAGGTGTGAGGACAATTGTATGATATTCTATTAATGCTATTTAGGAGGGACTCTTTCATCTGAATGACACAAATGCTCACCCACATCTTAGAAATAATGGGAATGTCTAAGCTGGTTGAGAAATCTGATGCAAACACTTCCAGTCGGGAGAAGAGAGAATTTCCCCTATGTCGCATGCTGACTCAGGCCATCCTCTCCTGGGGACAGCTACAGGTTCGGAGCTATCAGTCCCCCTCACTTCTGAGTCTATACATATCTGATGGTTTTAGGTCAGCAAGGATCTGTCTTAGGGTCTTTGGGTGGGTAGGGTGCCTGAAAACTGGCAATAATCTTGGGAAAGTGAACCAATTGCTGCTTTTATTACATACACCCAGTTAGGACATCTTCGATGATAAATCTGAGGACCCCATTTAATATTGGCTCCGTGAGATCATCCAGGAATCCCTCAGAACAGCAGCACATGTCCTGGGAAGGTGATTTATATTCCGGAAATTCTTGGAGCTACCAAGTTCCTATGGGACTCTCCAGAAACTCAGCGTGAACACAGCCCACGTGCCCTGACACAAGCCATTACAGATTCAGGGCTTGTAGTGAATTGGGTGCAGTAAATGACAGCAGTGCTTCTCTGTCTGGCTTTGCTTTAACTTTCAGTCCTCCCTTGCTAGGGTTCCAGGGCTTTCTTCTGCAGTCACTGCCCAGACCCGAGCCAGGCTTACCTCCAGCCTCTGAATCCTCTCATTCTGCCCTCTCAGAAGGTTTTTTCTCTCTCTCTTTATCTCCTCTCTCATTTGGGCCATGGATTCCTGGAAAATTGTTTCTAGAGTCTCTAACTTTTGCTGCAGCATTTTACACCTTTTCTCAAGAAGCCGCTTTTCCTTCTCAGCTGTCTCTCTTTTGGCTTGCTCCTCTGCTCCAGGCAAGAAAACAATGGTTAAGCCTGAAAGCAAAAACCCTCTGTCCCACAACCACCACTTTCTCAGACACCAAACTGTCTGGGAAGAGCAGACAGAAATGTCCAAATTTAACTCGTGACCACACATCGAGGGCAGGTTTGAGAACAAGGTGGGAAAGGCCCCCTGACTGGCTGGCCAACGAACAACCACACCTTGTCTCATTATTTTCAGATTTAGCAGAGCATGTCTTCCACAGGAGAGGAAACTCCTTGCTTCGAGAAGATCTTCCTGTCAGAGGTCTCAGAGGGCCTGGCAGGAACCTCCCTCCCCATCATGCCCAGAGCCCTCCCCATACCTGCTAAGGCTTCTCGTGCTTCATGGAGAAGCTCATCTTTCTTCATGCAGCTTCCCTCTAGTTCCTTCTTCATCTGCACTAAACTCTGGGAACCACAAAGGGCAGAGACATATCAGGCAGGTCTAACCTGAACTTCCATTGAAATATTCTGAGAAAAAAACTGCTCTGATCAAATTCCCTAGTTGTTCCCCGCCCCCCACCTACAAATGCATGTTCTAAGACCCTGCCTGTCTCACTATTCCTCCAGCCTCGTCTGCCAATGCTGCTTCCCTCCACTCGTGCTAGGTTCCACCAGTCAGAAGAAATTGCAGTTTTCCAGACGTGTAACCTCAGATGCTTTCATATTTTTCACATGCTGGGTTTTTTTTTTTCCTGCTTGTGACTCCTCCAGTAACTTCCACCCTGGATGATACGTACAAATCTTTCAAAATGTATGTCACACTCCTCTTTCAGGAAGATTTCTTAGACCACCTTCCTTGTGTGAAAGAAATCACTGTACATTTACATTTGTACATTTTTGTCAATTGTACATTTTCACTGCATGAAACTTATGGTGTGTGAATTACTGTTCAATGAAACTTGAATTACTACCATCTCAGAAATACTCCTTCAAGACTATTGGTTAAGTTTCTGAACTCCCTGAGCCTTCCTTGTGAAATGTTGAGTTTGTATTATATGATCTCTATGGCTCTGTGCAGCTATGGCATCCTGTAATGCTATCTACAAGGCATGATTCACAGTCATACAACTCAAAGTAAAATAAAGGTAAAGAATGATCTGGTAACAATCTTCCCAGAGAACTTTGGATTGAATGGGTGAGAGTGCACAGAAAAGCAGCCAGCTCAAAATAACTGAAGCATGTTTCAAGCCCACAGGGAAACTAGATGTTCCGTCAAGGAGGCCATCTGAGTGTCTGTACTGACTTTGCTTCAGACATTAGACAGATTTCCAGATAAAGTGCCTGCATTTGGAGGAGAAGGAGATAAAATAGAGTAATAGTGTCCTTTTAACTCTCTTATTCAGAATAATCAGCATCCTTCTGCTGTGAATGTTAGCTAATCTATGGCCAATCAGGTGCCCTTTAGGTAGAGGGGGTAACATGAAGAATCAACTATTAAGACTAAGTACCATGTACTTCTTCCATAACTCCTCGTCATTTTGGGGGGGCTGCTCCGTGGGGGCGGCTCCATAGCCCAGGTCTGGTACTGCCACGACCATTTCTGTGGGAACCTCACTCTGCAGAGCCACTGAGTCCTCACACTAGGACACAGATATCACCGTGTTCTCCAGAGAGGGAACCGCTCCGCTGTTGAAGGCATCCACTAAGGTCACCAGAATCCCCAGCCCTGAATGAGGCAAGAAGTTTAGGGTATCAATGAGATTCAAAATTAGAAACTATAAATTCTAAAATGATTTTTTAAAGACGCTATGAAGTTTGAAACTTTTTATAAATCCCATCTCCTCCTACTAAATAAGTGTTTTCCTCCTGATCACTGCACTTAAAAATTTTCAGTATCTATTCTCAGTTAACATGCTCTTATATCTTTTGGAAAAAGAATTTCCAAATGAGGCATAAAAACATAGTGGACAACCACACAACTTAATAATCAATTACAAAATCAGCAGAAGAACTACACAGGCATATTTCCAAAGAAGACATCCAAATAGCCAACAGTAAATGAAAAGATCACTAATCATCAGGAAAATAAGAGATATCTCAAAAGCAGAATGAGATGTCACCTCACACCTGTTAGAATGGCTAATAGTAAGAAGACAAGAGATAATCATTAGTGAGGATGTGGAAATGAGACAACCTTTGTACACGGATGGTAGAAATGTACATTGTAAATTGGTTCAGCCACTATGGAAAACAGTATGGAGGTTCCATAAAATTAAAAAATAACTACCATGGGGCATCTGGGTGCCTCAGTCAGTTAAGCATCTGACTCTTGATTTCGGTTCAGGTCATGATCTCATGGTTTGTGAGATTGAACCCCTCACCTCCCCCTCCAGGTTCTGTGTGCTGTCAGTGCAGAGCCTGCTTGGGACTCTGTCTCTTCCTCCCTTTCCTCCCCTTGCCTGCTCTCTCTCTCTCTCTCTCTCACACACACACACACTCACTCACTCTTTCTCTCTCTCAAATTAAATAAAATAGAACTACTGTTATTATCCAGCAATCCCACTTAGGGGTATTTATCTAAAAGAATTGAAATCAGGATCTCAAGGAGATATATGCACTCTCATGTTATTGCAGCATAAGTGACAATAGCCAAGATATGGAAACCTAAATATCCATCAATAGATGAATGGATAAAGGAATTCTGTACATATATACAGTGGGATATTGTTCAGGCATGAGAAATAAGGAAATGTTGCTGATTGTGACATGTATGGACCTCAAGGGCATTATAGTAAGTGAGATAAGTCAAATACTCTATGACAGCACTTGTATGTGGAATCTAAAAAACCTGAACTCATAAAGACAGTAGAAGGGTAATTACCAGGGGCTGGGAGGTGGGGGAAGTGGAGGTTTGTGGTTTACAAGGGTATAAACTTGCAACTAGTAAATAAATAAGTCCTAGAGGTGCACAGCATAGTGATTATAGACAACAACACCAGATTATAAACTTCAAAGTTGCTAAGCACACACATACACACACATATGATAATTAAGTGACATGATAGAGATGTTAGTTAAGACTAATATGATTGTAATCATGTTGCAATATATAAATATATCAATTCAACAAGTTTTATACCTTAAACTTATAAAATGTTATATGTCATTTATATCAATAAAAATAAAAATAAAGTAGATATGAGGTGAAGGAGGGTGAATGAGATTGTATATATTCCTACTAAAATTCTACCGACTTTGAGGAATTAATTGTTGGAAATTTAGTTTTCTTGGAATATATATATAATATACTATATATTATATATATTACATATTACATATTACATATTACATATTACATATTATATATTATATATTATATATTATATATTATATATTATATATTATATATTATATATTATATATATTTAATCTCTGAGAAGAGCATTTCTCATACAGGTTGTCTCCTCAGATACAATGGAAAATTGCAAACCCAGAAGAGCTTCACAGTAAAATAAGACCACAAAGTCATTCTCTAGCCTCAGAGTTATCCGAAGCATGAATACATCAGCACTTCTGTACTTTTCCATGGCACAAAATGCAGGCTACCATTGGCCATCTGCAGAGTGCTGCCTGCATTATTCTCCAAATCTCTGATGAAGCTAGAGACAAAATCCTGGGTATCACCAGTCTCTGATGTGTTGCTCTCATTGATTCTAACAAGAACCTGCAAAGTAGGCTTCTTCTACTCACTTTGCAAATGAGATCAGAAAGTCAAAGTAAGGTATTTGCCAAAAGCACATAGTGAATAAATGGTAGACCCATGACTAGAAGCCTGAAGGTCTGTTTTACTATTCTATGTTTGACACCCAATTACCTGGCAAGATAATTTTCTTCAAAAACATTGGTTACCCATATGCCATGATCAGTAACTTCTACGGGATTTCTGTTGACTCTCCTATCTTCACAATACCTGCTCTAATGTATTATTGTGACCCGATGGGCTCCTCTTGTTTCTGCAGAGTCAGGATGACAGCTGCAAACCACTCAGCAGTTTCTAGACCTGGCTCTCTCCTGGCACAGCTCAGTGCTTCACCAAGGGCTCCAGTTCAGCTCAGGTTTATGAAAGATATCTTTTCATATTTTTATTCCTTGATATCTAGTCCCATTCACTGTGCCCCCCCCTTTTTTTTTACTTCAACTCATTGGTTGAACATCTCTTATTTGCCACATGTTGTGCTTGTGTGCTTGGATTAAAAGATAAATAAGCTGCAGCCCCTGCCCTCAGAGTGATACTAAGATAACTATTAGGTTAGAATTAGGCTTAGCTGTGACAGTTAGGAAAGAAATGTGTCATAAGCAGTTTACACTTATTTCTCCCTCATAAATTTCAGGGTTAGTAGTCTGGGGATGGTATGTAGTTGTGTTTCATAAGGACGGAAGCTTCAGATCCTATCATATGCTCAACCATCTATAAGGGGCAGTCCCTGGTGTGCTGTCATTTGTATTCTAAGCAGAGAATACTAACTCTTTACCTTACTATGTAAAGTCTATGTAAACTAAATCGCTTCTTAGGTTATCCATATTCCCGTACACAACCACAAGAGAGGCTGGAATTGCCATCATTATTCTGGGAAACTATGTGCATGGCAAAGAAGCAGGAGTTCTATTAGTAGGGGAGAAAGGAAGAATGGTTACAAGGGGATAGTTAACACTACTTCCCAGTAACCATCTCAAACTAGGAAGATGACGGACAATGCAACAAGGATTATACTTTACTGTTGATCACAACTCTAATCATCTCCACCAAGGTCTAAGCTTGAGGAGAAAGGTGTCCTGACTATTCTGTTCTCTGCCTGGTCCCCATGTTGGGCACATGGTACACCGGTTAAACTGAAATAATCCTGAGGAGAGAGAGAGAGAGAGAGATGTGAGTGATAGGGGTTCATTGAATTACAAGTGGAGACGACTTAATTCAGTTTGGGAATACAAAAGAAGAAAAGCCTCTGGGAACTATAAGGGGTGACAGCACTGGCAGACCATGGGGTTTCAGAGGCAACGCAGACAGAGTGAGCCCTAGAAGAAGGGAGAGGTTAGCTATGTTAAATACCCAGAGAATTCACTGCAAGCATTAGCAGGATGGCCAGGGATGTCCTTACCAGAGTGACGGAATAGTAGCCAGAGGGAGAGGTAGGAATGGCTGTGGGGGAATGAGATGGATCCAAAGAAAGAAAATAGAAGCATGTCTGGATCCCAAGATCTACGTGCCAAAGTATTTAGTGGTGAAGAGTCACAGCCTCTGTTACTTATTGCTCCAAATAATAATCAGAATAAGAATGTTAATAGAAAAACTTACATATCTATTTAGAAAGAGAGCATGCAGATGTCACAAAATATCACCACAGGGGCAAATCCAAGTGAATGGTGTGTAAGAATTCATTGTAGTCTTAAACTTCCTCTGTAATTCAGTTTTTTTTAATGTGTAGATTTTAGAACAAGAATATGTAACAGCATTAAGTGGAAAATCTCAAACACAAGGTTTTATAGCTTACATATTTACATGTATCTATTGCATTCCTCTTCTGAGTTCTCATGTTTATGTCAGAAATTAGGGTTTTAAGCCCAAACCTAAAGTGCATGTAAAAGACAGTTTAGAAATGAACATACCTGAGCCATAGATTGCTGTTCTGTTCAAGAATGAGCATCCAGGTACCTCTTAACTCACCCTTGCTGTTTTCTTCTCCCACAGAAGCTGAAAACAAACTGAGGTTGTTAAGAAAGGAAATGAGCATAAAGCTGAACCTGAAAGTAAAAGCACTTCATGCTATTTTTAATTATTTGGGGAAAACCTGCTGGAACCCAGACGCCAGAGCCAGAGAAGGTATGAGGGTGAAGCAAGTGAGAGCAGCCCGATGACTCTGCAGTTAGGCCCTAGGAAATTGCACCAAACCAGCTTTATTTTCTCCCCAGCTCGCCTGTCCACAAAGGGACTGCTGCCTGAGACCAAGGGCACAGAGCTGCTGGCTCCAGAGGCCGCAAGCAGACTAGGTTTGGCAGCTGGCCATTGACAAAACCCAAAGGCAGAGAGAAGAGTGGTGGCGAGTCAGGAAAGGAATTTGTTTCAGGGAGGCCGACACTGGGAAGACAGTGGGCTTGTGTCCCAAAGGCTGTCCCCAAAGTGCCAAAAAATATTTCCAGGTTCATATAAGGAAAATGTGGGACAAAGTGGTAGGTAGGTGCAATTGGGCAGCAAAGGTCAGGTGGATCATTGTCTTGGGGTCAATCACCCAGGGTCTTGCTGGTCTTAAGAGAACTTAATCAGTTAGAAAGTACAGACTGAAGTCAAAATGTGGGTAGTTTGAGTCCTCCCTAGACTCGATCCTTTTCCAGGACTACGATGTCTGTAGGTGTGCATTCTGTTGTACTTTTATGTCTTGGAATTCATGGAGCTTCTTGAATGAGTCGATTAATGTTTTTCAGAAATTATGCATGTTTCTGGTTATTATTCCTTCATATATTTTTTTCTAACACTTTCTACCTTTTATCTATTGATGAGACTTCCATTCTGCCTATATTTGCATGCCTGGTGATGCCTCACAGTCACTGAGGCTCTATTATTCTTAATTCCTTTTTCTTTTCTGTTCCTCAAAATGGGTTCTCTCTGTTGATTTATCTTCAGTTCACAGATCTTCCCTTTGCCAGATCAAATCTGGTTTTTGAGCCACTTTCTATTTCATTATTTTGGTTAACTTCTTCTTGTTATTAGTATCTTCTATACCATGAGTCATTTTCAACACACTTTGGGTCTTTAAACATAGTTACCTTTAGTTCTTTAAACATACTCATAATAGCTGCTTTGATGTATTTGCCTGTTAAATAAGGTATTTGTCTGCTAAAGCCCCAAGAGATGGTTTCTATTAACTTTTTTTCCTATGATTAGGCCAACTTTTCTGTTTCTTTGCATGTCTCATAATTTGTTTTGAAAACTGGACATTATAAATAATATGATGTGGACTCCAGTGTCCCCTGAAGAGATTGTTGATGGCTTTATACTTTGTTTAGTGACTTGGCTGGACTAATTCTTTGTTTTTTTTTTTTAAGTTGTGTTTATTTTGAGATAGAGACCACATGCATGGGAGAGGGAGAGAGAGAATCCCAACCAGGCTGGGCACTGTCAGCATGGAGCCCTATGTGGGGCTCGAACCCATGAACTGAGTGATCATGACCTGAGTGGAAGTCAACTGAGCCACCCAGGAGCCCCTTACTGAGACTAATTCTGTATGGTCTGATGAGCTTGCCATATGTGGCCACTCATGACTCTGCTTGGTTATGTTTTAAAGTATTTTTCACTTAGGGGCACCTGGTGGCTCAGTCAGTTAAGCATCTGACTTAGGCTCAGGTCATGATCTCACTGTTAGTGGGTTTGAGCCCTGCGTTGGGCTCCGTGCTGACAGCTCAGAGCCTGGAGCTGCTCTGGATTCTGTGTCTTCCTCTCTCTCTGCCCCTTTCTGCTTGCACTCTCTCTCTCTCTCAAAAATAAACATTTTAAAAAAATAAAAATTTTCTTTCATTTAGTTTTTAAGATAGACTTCTTAAAAGTCACCTCTGACCTCTGAGTCATCATAGTTTACTGATGAGCCCATGCTAAGCTAGAATTTATGCTTAAATACCTCGAGCTGATAAAATTATCCTTTGTCCATAGCCTTTCAGAAGGCATTATTTCTGCATATGCAAGGCCTCACACACAACCAGGAGACTGTAGCCAAGAGTGAAGCAAGGAAGGAAAGAAAGTAAACAAATCCACTGATGTGTTATGGTGCCACTCTGAGCTCCTGGGGCTCAGTCCTGCCAGCCTACCCGGAATGAAATTCAGTGAGTCTCAGAGAATTCCTCATTGCACAATGAATCTGGTGGAGGGAGAGTCAGCAGTGTGATAGAGGTTGCTGATATGGGAATTAGGCCACCTGCTCATGTAACTTTGTTTTGTCTGGTAGCCACCCAAATAAACTTGAGATTTGGATGGTCAGACAGTATGTACCTCATGATGGAAAGCTCTGCTCCTGTTCTGACTTGATATACTAGAGTCAGGAGCTCAGCAGCCCCAAAGTAGCTTTTCAAATAGCAAGTGACCTTCTGATGCAGAAGCTTTGACCTTGTGCTGAAACCCTGAAAGCTCTGCTAAGATGGTGACGATTGCAGGAGACCTTTCTCTCCGCCTGCTCCCTCTGTCACCACCGTCTCTCCCTGACCACATCAAGGGAACAACTATTCTGCTTTGTTTGGCACTTGATACAGCTGGATCCCTGAAGTATGTATTCTGTAATGTCTCGTGTCTTATACTCAATATTACGCATGTGAGATTTGCCCATATTTTTGTGTATAGCTACAGACTGTTTATTTTCTATGCTGTATAGTATTCAGCAGTAAGGATCTTCTGTAATTTATTTATCCCCTCATTTATTGACAGACTTTAGAGCAGTTACTGTTTTCTTGGCTGCTATAAACATTCTTGCATGCATCTTGTAGATCACATCATGCCTGCACATTCTCCTTGTGTATATACCTATGAATGGGTTGCTGAAGAGCACATGTTCCGCCCAATAGATCTGACAGACACTGGTCAAACAGTCTCATGGTTGTGCCAATTTATATTTGCACCAGTAGTGTAGAACATTCCAGGTGCTGTGCAAGCTCGCCAAACCTCAGTAAGGTCTGCCTTTTCTTCATTTGGTAGATGAGTAATAGTAATGTGTTGTGTTTTTAATGACTTATGAATGACGTGTCTTGATATGCTTTTTAGAGATCCTCTTTCATGATTTTTTTAACAAAAATATTGCCATTTATATATGTGTCTGTTTTTAATGTGCGTTTTTTTTGCTTGTTTATGTTTCTATTTGGAGATCTTTTGCATGCCTCTGTGTGTGTGTGTGTGTGTGTGTGTGTGTGTGTGTGTGTGTCTGTGTGGTGGTGGTGGTGGTGGTGGTGTTGAATAGCTGCTTAGAGTAGATATAACATTTGTATTTCCCAACTGAAACCCTTTAGGCAGTTTAAATTTTTTTGTTTTTTTCTGAGACTGTTTCTAGTTTTGGTAATATAATTATCTCTGGCTCATCATCCAGGGAATATCTCAGTTTCTTTTTTTTTTTTTTTTCAATATATGAAGTTTATTGTCAAATTGGTTTCCATACAACACCCAGTGCTCATCCCAAAAGGTGCCCTCCTCAATACCCATCACCCACCCTCCCTCCCTCCCACCCCCCATCAACCCTCAGTTTGTTCTCAGTTTTTAACAGTCTCTTATGCTTTGGCTCTTTCCCACTCTAACCTCCTTTTTTTTTTTTTTCCTTCCCCTCCCCCATGGGTTTCTGTTAAGTTTCTCAGGATCCACCTAAGAGTGAACACATATGGTATCTGTCTTTCTCTGTATGGCTTATTTCACTTAGCATCACACTCTCCAGTTCCATCCACGTTGCTACAAAGGGCCATATTTCGTTCTTTCTCATTGCCACGTAGTACTCCATTGTGTATATAAAACACAATTTCTTTATCCATTCATCAGTTGATGGACATTTAGGCTCTTTCCATAATTTGGCTATTGTTGAGAGTGCTGCTATAAACATTGGGGTACAAGTGCCCCTATGCATCAGTACTCCTGTATCCCTTGGGTAAATTCCTAGCAGTGCTATTGCTGGGTCATAGGGTAGGTCTATTTTTAATTTTTTGAGGAACCTCCACCACTGTTTTCCAGAGTGGCTGCACCAATTTGCATTCCCACCAACAGTGCACGAGGGTTCCCATTTCTCCACATCCTCTCCAGCATCTATAGTCTCCTGATTTGTTCATTTTGGCCCCTCTGACTGGCGTGAGGTGATATCTGAGTGTGGTTTTGATTTGTATTTCCCTGATGAGGAGCGAGGTTGAGCGTCTTTTCATGTGCCTGTTGGCCATCTGGATGTCTTCTTTAGAGAAGTGTCTATTCATGTTTTCTGCCCATTTCTTCACTGGGTTATTTGTTTTTCGGGTGTGGAGTTTGGTGAGCTTTATAGATTTTGGATACTAGCCCTTTGTCCGATATGTCATTTGCAAATATCTTTTCCCATTCTGTTGGTTGCCTTTTAGTTTTGTTGGTTGTTTCCTTTGCTGTGTAGAAGCTTTTTATCTTCATAAGGTCCCAGTAGTTCATTTTTGCTTTTAATTCCCTTGCCTTTGGGGATGTGTCGAGTAAGAGATTGCTACGGCTGAGGTCAGAGAGGTCTTTTCCTGCTTTCTCCTCTAAGGTTTTGATGGTTTCCTGTCTCACATTCAGGTCCTTTATCCATTTTGAGTTTATTTTTGTGAATGGTGTGAGAAAGTGGTCTAGTTTCAACCTTCTGCATGTTGCTGTCCAGTTCTCCCAGCACCATTTGTTAAAGAGACTGTTTTTTTCCATTGGATGTTCTTTCCTGCTTTGTCAAAGATGAGTTGGCCATACGTTTGTGGGTCTAGGTCTGGGGTTTCTATTCTATTCCATTGGTCTATGTGTCTGTTTTTGTGCCAATACCATGCTGTCTTGATGATGACAGCTTTGTAGTAGAGGCTAAAGTCTGGGATTGTGATGCCTCCTGCTTTGGTCTTCTTCTTCAAAATTACTTTGGCTATTCGGGGCCTTTTGTGGTTCCATATGAATTTTAGGATTGCTTGTTCTAGTTTTGAGACGAATGCTGGTGCAGTTTTGATTGGGATTGCATTGAATGTGTAGATAGCTTTGGGTAGTATTGACATTTTGACAGTATTTATTCTTCCAATCCATGAGCACGGAATGTTTTTCCATTTCTTTATATCGTCTTCATTTCCTTCATAAGCTTTCTCAGTTTCTTTTTTAAAAAATTTTTTTTTATGTTTTTATTTTATTTTTGAGAGACAGAGTGTGAGTGGGGGAGGGACACAGAGAGAGGGAGACACAGAATCTGAAGCAGGCTACAGGCTCTGAGCTATTGGCACAAAACCTGATGCGGGGTTCGAACTCATGGACTGTGAGATCATGACCTGAGCCGAAGTTGGACACTTACCCAACTGAGCCACCCAGGAGCCCTGGGAATATCTCAGTTTCAATCTTACACAAGGAACTACTGTGCAAGACACTCTCTTGACACATGAGACAAAGGAATGATTTATGTTCTTTGGTCCAAGATTATGGGAAGGACCTCCATTCCTTTTCCTGAGACCTCACTTTCAGAGCTCTCTCTCACAAACTAGGTCACGCTGGACTTACTTACTCTACAATGAACACCTATTACGGCAAAACCTTGTTTCTCACTCAAACATATCATCTCAACCTGTACACCCTCCCAAAAGTAGAAGAAGTGGAAGGACTGATTTTCACTGTGTTAATGTAATATTTGTAATATTTGAGTGGTTTTCCAGGGAAAGCTGAGATCACACTCAATCATTTTCTATTCCCATACAGCATGATTTTTGTAGTCATGGTGATGATGATCTTTCAGCTTTGGGGTGTACCTGAATCAGAGATAGGGCTGGATATAGCTTCTCTTTTCATTTCCACTCAAATGCAAGACTATCTAAAAAGCAGGTGTAAGTGTAACGGATTTTACTGAATATGTGGAAGGGGTTATTGTTTTTTTTTTAAGTTTTAATTTTAATTCCAGTTAGTTAACTTACAGTGTTGTATTGGTTTCAGGTGTACAATGTAGTGATTCAACAATTCCATACATCACTGGAGCTCATCACGCGAATCCCCATCACCTATTTAACCCAACACCCCCTCGCCCTTTCCTCTGGTAAACATCAATTTGTTCTCTATAATTAAGAGTCTGTCTCTTAGTTTCTTTCTCATTCTTTTTCCCTTTGCTTGTTTGTTTTGTTTCTTAAATTACACATATGAGTGAGATTGTATAGTATTTGTCTTTCTCTGTCTGACTTATTTCGCTTAGCATTATACTCTCTAGCTCCATCCATGTCATTGCAAACGGCAAGATTTCATTCTTTTTTATAACTGAATAACATTCCATTGTATATATACATCACATCTTCTTTATCCATTCATCAATCGATGGACAATTGGGTTGTTTCCATAGCTTGGCTTTTGTAATAAATGCTACAACAAACATGGGGGTACATGTATCCCTTTGAATAAGTGTTTTTGTATTTTTGGGGTAAATAGTAGTGCCGTTTCTGAATCATAATGTAGTTCTATTTTTAGTTTTTTGAAGAACCTCCATACTGTTTTTCACAGAGGCTGCACCAATTTGCATTCCCATCAACAGTGCAAGAGGGTTCCCCTTTCTCTGCATCCTTGCCAACATCTGTGTGTGATGATGAACATCTTTTCCTGTGTCTATTGGACATCTGGATGTCTTCTTTAGAAAAATGTCTGTTCATGTCTTCTACTCATTTTTTTTATTGGATTATTAGCTTTTTGGGTGTTGAGTTGTGTAAGTTACATACTTTGGAGTGGCAGTGTCAGCAAAATTTGGTTGGGCCTCTAGTCCTAGGCCAGATCCCCTGAAGCGATACCTCGGCTGGAGGCTGCTCAGCAGGGTCCCTGGCCTAGGCTGGGTGCAGCATACAGCAATGACTGGGGGCCAAGAGGCTGGGTGCAGTGGGGCAGCTGGGTGTGGTGCTCAAATTTGTTGCTGGTTCACCCAGCATATGAGCTCAGTGTGCTACAGTGGATGGGGGTGCCAGGCTGGGTACAGCACTTGGTTTTGGCTTAGGTCATGATCTCATGGTTCCTGGGATCAAGCCCTGCATCTGGCTCTGCGTTGACAGAGCAGAGCCTGTTTGGGATTCTCTCTCTCTCTCTCTCTCTCTCTCTCTCTTCTCTCTCTCCCTCTCTCTCTCCCTCTCTCTCTCTCTCCCTCTCTCTCTCTCTCTCTCTCTCTCTGCCCCTCCCCTGCTTGTGCTCTTTGTTAAAATAAATAAACTTAAAAAAATCTTAAGCCCTCCCCCCAAAAAACTCATGGAATCCATCCCCTTTGGTCTTTAAAGCCAAACATTATGGGGTGCAAGGGCCTGGGCCTTTTCTCCACCCTCTCAGAGCACGCAGCTGGCTCCCTCTTGCCAGCAGCCTCCCTCTGCCTTTCTGACCTTCCTAACCTTTCAGATGCAGCTTCTACTCTGTATTTACTTATGGAGTTCGTTCTGCCAGGCTTACTGTTATTGACTTGGATGTGGATGAGATCTAGTTTTAAATGTGGTCCTCCTGCTCAGCCATCTTCCCAAGCTCCCCTAATTTGGGGATATCATTTCTTCCGCTGTTTTTGACTGTCCGTTTTGTGGAGAGTGACTAGACTTCCAGTCCTCTGAAGCCCTTGGGTCTGCACTTTCTCTCCTCCACCTTTTCTGTTTTCTTTTCTCACCCACCATCTGCTTTAGGAGGAAATAAAATCATTTGGCAAGGCAAGTTCACTGTCACTTTCCATGATTTAGCTTTCTGCAGAGACTTACAACCTGGTATAGTCTCCTATGTTCCAGTAAGCATTTCAAAGTATCTTTATAAACATACACATTTTCCTCTATGTCACGAATTTGGGAGACCTGTTAAAATAGTGACATTTGTTTTACATAATGACCATGTTATCCCAATTGTTACTCTGCTATGAGAGAGAAGGAGGCCATATGTAAATCGTGAGCTTTATAAATGGTGCCCAGACACACTTGCTTTGGAAACAATGGGGAGGGTGTTCCACAGGTGGACAGAGACATGGAGCTGACGTTGAGTAGACATTTTGAGGGCTCTGGAGCTTTGGTGATGGTTTTGAAATAAGCAGTAGCTGCACATGCCATCACATTTTTCTGATTGGTGAAACACAGATAACCCCTGTGGAGGGTGGTATCTAGAGAGAGGCTCCTCAGGGACAGTGGTCTGGTTGTCCTTGAACACTTTTTATGCAGTCTGCTAATAGTTTAGAGACTTTAAAAATCATGTTTGTTTTTTCCCATAACTGAAAAGCAACTGATTTCCTAGAATTGTTTTGAAAATAGCAGGTCATTGCTTTCGGTTTCAAACCTGAAGTACAATTTCAGGAAATACCTTTCCAGTAGACTTGCATGATCTCAGAGATTGTTTTTCTGGCTTGAAACCTTTGCATGAGTTTATTTTAAAACATACTCTCCAGTTTAAAGCTATGAGGGATTGCAGCAAACGGGAAAGTCTGGAGCAGAGAGATTGATAACAAGGGCCGAGTTTTGGTGCAGTTTCTAGGTAACATCTATGAAACAGCAACAAACAGACTCTTTCCATTGGGTCAGCTTTCTGTCTAACCCCTTGGGGGTTTCCTGCTGTTCTTGGTGAAGTAGAGGCAAAGCAGCATGATGTGTCTAGGTTTGAATAAGGGCATATGTAACAGAAGTGTATGGATGAGAAAAGAGAGGGTGGAAAAAGTCCAGTTTGTTTTGTAGGGAGAGGCAGGAAAGGTACAGAACAAAGTTCGCTTAAACTAAAAAGTACCAAGCTAAGAAAAATAAAATTTCAAATGTTTGAATTTGGGAGGAAAAAATATGCTATCAATTGCACTTCAACAGTTAATTAAGAAAAAACATAATGACTAATCAAATTCATAGGAAGAGAAAGTAGGATGGTAGTTACCAGAGGTTTAGGGGAGGGGGAAATGTAAATTATTTAATGGATATAATTTCAACATTGCAGGATAAAAAACGTTCTGGAGATCTGTTACATAACAATGTGTATGGAGAATAAACTGAGGGTTGATGGGGGATGGGGGGGAGGGGAAAGTGGGTGATGGGCATTGAGGAGGGCACCTGCTGGGATGAGCACTGGGTGTTGTATGGAAACCAATTTGACAATAAATTTCATTAAAAAAAATTCAAGAGGTAAAAATAAAAAAACCCAATATGTATGTATTTAATACTACTCAAATGTACACTTACAAATGGTTAAAATGATTATAAAAAAATCTAAAACAAGAAACAATGACTGGAAGTATGTGCAGGTGGGAAGGAAAGAGCCTACTGTTTGTCAGAAAAAAAGTATATAGATAGCCCTTGGCATTTTCATTCTTTGTACAAAAAGCTGATCATTTAAAAAAAATTTTATGTTTGTTTATTTTTGAGACAGAAACAGAGCATGAGTGGGGAAGGGGCAAAGAGAGAGAGAGGGAGACACAGAATCTGAGGCAGGCTCCAGGCTCTGAGCTGTCAGCACAGAGCCTGATATGGGGCTTGAACCCATGAACTATGAGATCATGACCTGAGCCAAAGTTGGAAGCTTAACCATCTGAGCCACCCAGACACCCTCAAAAGGCTGGTCATTTTAAGAAGCTGTAGGTTGAACTTTTTTCAGGGCTGCTGACATGGCCAGGAATCATCAATGGGCCACGTCCAATTCATTCTCCATGCAGCCATCACAGCGATTTTCAAAAAAAAACCCCCACCAATTAAGTCATGTCACTTCTCTGCACAAAATCTTAAAAGCTTCTTACTGCAGTTAGGGTAAAGTCCAGTCTCCACACAAGGCCTGTAAGGTCCTACACAATGAGGCTCCTGCCTGCCCTTCTAAACATGGGCTGTCTCTACTTCACCACGTGGATCATCCTCCCCGGACCAAACACAGCAGTCTCTTCCCCAGTAAGGAATTAGGCACAGTCTTCTGCCTGAAACTCACTTCTCTCGTATCTTTCCTGGTTGTGCTCTTATAAATTCATCTTACTCTCATTTCCTCAGGGGAGGGTCACTGACTGACAAATCTAAATTGGGGCTCCTTTCTGCATTTACTCTTGGTACCTTGTACTGTTCTTTTACAATGCTTATAAGTTCAAAATCCTATTGGTATAACAATTTGGTTAATGTCTTTATTTCTAAATGAAAAACTACATGAGCACAGGGACCAAGTCTGTTTTGCTAACCACAAATCCTTGATCCTTTCCACACTGTCTAGGAAATGGTCAGTGGTGAATACTTATTGAACAACTAGATGAAATCATGTTTAAAAGTACCTGCTTTGGTGTTAGTAAGGACTACATTTGAGTTTGATTCACAGCATCCTGGTATTTTGGTCTCATAAGACAAACTATGGAAAATCCATCCCATAGTGCTCACAAATGACTTCATGAATGTGAGCTTGTGTTACTAACCTATTTGATGTTGACATTTGTCATCCTTAACAGTGCCATCATCATCATCTTATCATGTTACCTTCAGATTTGATGGATCATTAATCCAAGGATTAATTAATGTTATCTGTATGAGGTAAACATGTTGTACCAGAGGCAGCAAGTTTGAAGGCTTTACTTAGATTTGTTATATATTTCTAGTGAAAGTTTTAGATTTCATTCTGAATTCAATTATTTAATATTATCGTGAATAAGACGGTAAAAAGGAAAATTACAAGAACTCTCGGCATTTGGCAATGTTTTGAACTAGATATTTTCAACTTCAAAATATGAAAAATACTTCACATAAAAATATTTAAAAATTTGATAAAATTGGGTAAACATTCTTACCCATTGATAAAGTCACAAAATACAGAGACCAGGAGGATTTTTTTAATTTTGTTTTTTTTTTAATTTGATTTTTTAAATTTTATTTAAATCCAAGCTAATTAACATATAATGTAGTAATGGTTTCAGGAGTAGAATATAGTGATTCATTACTTAAATATAACACCCAGTGCTCATCCCAACGAGTGCCCTCCTTAATGCCTGTCACCCATTTAGCCCATTACCCCACCCAACACCCCTCCAGCAATCCTCAATTTGTTCCCTGTATTTAAGAGTCTCTTATGGTTTGCCTCCCTCTCTCTTTTTATCTTGACCGAGAGGATTTATAACCTGAATCAGTGGGTTGGATAATGTTACTGTTAGCTTCTCCATAGAGAATCAGTAAATTTAAACATATTTTGAAGCAAAGACGACCTCTTCCTTAGACATTGTCAAGTGGCCCTTTCTTCCATGCTTTTGTCTGGCCCTTATGGCTGCTTAGACCCTGGAACACCTATTACGAGACTAGAATGTGATTGAATAGAGATGATTTTATTTATTCCAGCTCAGTACCCAATTGTGGTCATTTTGCCCCAGTGGTGATCTTTGCAATGTCTGGAGCCATATTTGATTGTCACAGCTTGGTTGCTTAGCAGAAAAGGTGCTATTGGCATCAGATGGTTAGAGGCCATCATTGCTGTTTAACATCCTATAATCACAGGGCAGTTCCCACAACAAAAAATTATCCAGCCCCAAATCAAGAGTGCCAAGGCTGAGAAACATTTTGCTGTGCAATGAAAGAGTGAACTCTTGTACACAATAAGAATAACTGTCACAAACAGGTCTTGAGGAAGGGGAACACTTTGCACTGCTGGTGGGGATGCAAACTGGTGCAGCCACTCTGGAAAACAGTATGGAAGTTCCTCAAAAAATTAAAAATAGAGCTACCCTATGACTCAGCAATTACACTACTAGGTATTCATCTAAAGGATACAGGAGTGCCGTTTCAAAGGGGCACATGCACCCCAATGTTTACAGCAGCACTATCAACAATAGCCAAATTATGGAAAGAGCCTAAATGTCCATTGACAAATGGATAAAGAAGATGTGGTACACACACACACACACACATACACAAACACACAGATACCCACACACTAGAATATTACTTGGCCATCAAAAAGAATGAAATCTTGCCATTTGCAACAACGTGGATGGAACTAGAGGGTATTACGCCAAGCGAGATAAGTCAGAGAAAGAGAAATGTCATATGATTTCATTCATATGTGGAATTTAAGAAACACAACAGATGAACATAGAGGAAGAGAAGGAAAAATAAGATAAAAACAGAGAGGGAGACAAACCATAAGAGATTCTTAAATACAGATAACAAACTGAGGATTGCTGGAGGGATACTGCATGGGGGGATGGACTAAATGGATGAGGGGGATTAAGAAGGGCACTTGTTGGGACGAGCACTGGGTGATATATGTAAGTGATGAATCACTAAATTCTACTTCTGAAACCATTATTACACTATATGTTAACTAACTTGGATTTAAGTAAGATTTAAAAAAAAAGAATAACTGTCACAAACATAACATTGAACAAATAAGTCAATCAGGAAAGAGTACATGAAGTTATTTTATATGAAAATCAGAAACAGATTAAACTTTGATTGGTGATAGAAGTCCAAGTAGTGTTTAACACTAGGTAACCAGAAGGAAGGAGGATTGACATAGACTGCATTCCCATATGCACTTGATTCTATTTTCTAACGTATTCTATTACTTTATTTCTAAATTTAGGCCCCAGTGGCACACTCAGAATTCTGACTCTTGTTGCTAGATGTAAGCCTGTCAACTTGGATCTAAAACTAAGGAGATTGGCTAGTAAATGTTGTACTGTTAAAAATCCTCACTCTTTCATGAATACAATTTTATATTAACAATTTATAAAATTGTCTGCATTTTCCTTTTAAAAGTAATTTAAAATCCTTTTACTATAATCTTAATCTAATTTAAAATCCTTTTACTATAATCACAGGGAACTGCCCTGTGATTATAGGATGTTAAACAGCAAATTACTTTAAAAATTTTTAAAGTAATTTAAAAGTAATTTAAAATTTAAAAGTCCTTTCTCTCATTAGATCATAAGAGGATACTTGCAAGATAGTACTTTGTTTAGTCTAGAAAGGAGACAGGAAAGATAGCATATCCTTCCTTATAGTCACCTATTATGAGGGTAATACTGGGGTGCTATGTCAGGTCAGAGGACAACCTCTGTAAGATACTCTGGCCAAAATTACACTACTGGGAGAGAGCTTATGGTCTGAATGGCTTTTTCACCCATATGTTAGAAGAAAAATGGGAACTTCTAAGCTGATATAGAAATCTGATAGAAAAACTTCCAGGTAGGAAAACAAGAGTATTCTCCCTGTGCCGTGTGCTGATTCTAGGCTATCCTCACCTGAAAACAACTGCAGTGTCTCTGTGGCTGTGTGTATCTACTATCTTTAGGTCAGCATGTGTCCATGTCTAGCAGGGTTTCTGCTAATTGGCAGTGACCTTGGTAAAGCGACCCATTTTCTGCTTACATTAGATATAGTTGGTTAGAATTTCTACTTGATACCCTGGGAACCCCATTTAATTTTGGCTCTGTTAGATCATTCTAGAATCTTCCAAAACAGCAGCATATACCAAGAGGATATTATTTAAAAACACGTAATCGCTGGTGTTTTCACATTCTTGCACATGCTGTTTTTTTGCCTGGGACTCTTCTCCGTAGGTAACATGTCAACTGAGAAAACTAATATAAATACAACAAAATTTACTTTACACTCCTTTTTCCAGGTCCCCTAGGTCATCTTCCCGATGTACAATGCTGTTTATAATCTGTGCTGCTGCCATTGCTGGATTAGGAATTTCTTTTTAACCCGCATGACCTCACAGTTCAGATTCCATAATAGAGAATTAAATGAGAAAACCTAGGATAAGTGCTTGACAGTTTATCTGTCCCATTGACAATACCTGTTTAATATAAGATATTTGTAATATTATCATTACTTTTATTACCACCGTTTGTGCAGCCCACCTTCCTAATCCTTTTCACATCATAGGCAATTTTCCATTTATGTGTCTGTTTCCTGAGATGAAAAGACGCATAAAGTATGGTTCCCACCCTCAAAGTGACACTAAGGTAACCATTCGGTTAAGATTAGGCTTAGCTGTTAGAAAGGAAAAAAAAAGGCTCATAAGCATTTTTTTCCCCTTGAGATCTACTTTATTTTTTTTCCAATTTTTTATTTAAATTCTAGTTAGTTAACATATAGGGTAATATTGGTTGCAGGCATAGAAGTAAGTGATTCATCACTTACATGTAATACCCAGGGCTCATCCCAAATGCCTCCTTTATACCCATCTCCCATTTAGCCCAGCACCTCCCCGCCCCCACCTCCCTCCATTAACCCTCAGTTTGTTTTTGTTCTCTATAGTTAAGAGTCTCTTATGGTTTGTTTCCCTCTCTTTTCTTTCCCTTTCCCATTCCCATATGTTGATCTGTTTTGTTTCCTAGATACCACATATGAGTGAAATCACTTTGAGGGTGGGAGCCATACTTCATATCTGTTTGAATATGGGCATGGAAGCACCTTTAAAGATTTTTCTTGAGAACTGTGAGTTTAAACTTACCTCACACATCACCATTCTAGCATATGTATCCAAGGAATGCATTTTAACTGCAGTGAGGTGAGTCATACAGGCTTTTGCATTGGGAGACATTGTGAGAAAGCCCTTCTGGTTTTGTTTAGTGTTTCCTGTAACTGGCTGAACGTTATGGTCACCTGACAGGGGTGTGGGTTGTTTAAAAAATGCTGCTACCTGGGGCACTCTTCAGATTAATTAAATCAGGTGAGGGCAGGAGAGGGAATTAACGGTACTTCCTATGCAGCCAGATTGAGAACCAGTGGTCTATCATACACACAGATAACTTGAGATCATGGATGAAAACTGTCTCTCTCCCCCTTTTTAAAGAACCAGAAGAAGGCCTATATCTATCTATGCAGTGTTCATTCCACTCTACTTGCTGCTGCCCTGGGCTATGTGATGTGGCATGAGACTGTCAGCTCCCAGTGGCCTCTAGTCCAGATGGAGAAGTTGGACTTCCCCAGGAGTGATGGCAGTGACTGGCCCCTGCCAGCTAAACTATCAAGGAAACTTCTTCCTTATCTCTCCATTCTTCCACTGCTGTTTTCAATTAGAGATGGAGCACTTTAAGCTAAGTTGCATGTAGCAGAAAGCTGATGAATGAGCTTTGCTGCTTCCCAGCACTTGCATGGCAGTGAGTTCAAGAACAAGTTCTCATCTGCCTCTCTCAGCCTTGCTCTCCCACCTCTCCTCCCACCCTTCTATGTCCTTTATGGAAGCTGAAAAAAACCTAAGGACATCATCACTGCCACAAAGGAAATGAAACAGAAGATAAAACCTGGAACACCAAGGAAAAGAAAACCAGAGAGGCCAAATTAACACGAGACAAAGTAGATTTCACAGCAGTTAATACCGCAAGGAACGAGAATGTCCTTTCACAATGAAAAGACATCCTATTCATCAGGAGGACATCAAAATCATAAGTGTTTATGCATCAAATAATAGAGCTTCAAGATGCAGGAAGCAAAATCAGATAGAACTGCCAGGAGAAATAGACAAATCCACGGTAACAGTTGGAAATTTCCATACCTCTAAATAATCGATAGAACAAGTAGATGGACAATCAGTACATAGAAGACCTGAACAACTTTATCAACTAACTTGTCCTAATAGAGATTTATGAAAGAGTTCACCCAACAACAGCAAATTGTATATTCCTTCACATGTACATAGAACATTTCCTAAGAAGGACTACACTCTGGGACGTAAGACAAGTTTTAATTTATCTTTTTAATAACTTGGCTGGACTATTTTAGTAAAGTTTACTTCCCCTTTGGTGTGAAGTGTCTGGTGTTGGTTCTCAAAGGGCATATCCTTGAGCAGGCACAGAATCACCCTGGGATGGCAGTGATTTTGTCAGCTTTTTCTTTGTCTCTTTCCGTAAGCTCTCTGTCTTCCACTACCCATATCTCAGCCAGCTGTTAGGCTCCACTAGTTTCCACCTGATTGCTCTGTAGTTTTTGACAGTGCCCTGGGGAATCGCTCCGGTCTGATCCAATTAAATTTGGGGAAGGAAGGGATACAGGAGTGCTGATGCATAGGGGCACTTGTACCTCAATGTTTATAGCAGCACTCTCAACAACAGCCAAATTATGGAAAGAGCCTAAATGTCCATCAACTGATGAATGGATAAAGAAATTGTGGTTTATATACACAATGGAGTACTACGTGGCAATGAGAAAGAATGAAATCTGGCCCTTTGTAGCAACATGGATGGAACTGGAGAGTGTGATGCTAAGTGAAATAAGCCATACAGAGAAACACAGATACCATATGTTTTCACTCCTATGTGGATCCTGAGAAACTTAACAGAAGACCATGGGGGAGGAGAAGGAAAAAAAAAAAAAAAGGTTAGAGAGGGAGGGAGCCAAAACATAAGAGACTCTCAAAAACTGAAAACAAACTGAGGGTTGATGGAGGGTGGGAGGGAGGGGAGGGTGGGTGATGGCTACTGAGGAGGGCACCTGTTGGGATGAGCACTGGGTGTTGTATGGAAACCAATTTGACAATAAATTTCATATTTAAAAAAAATAAGTAAATTTAAAAAAATAAATAAATTTGGGGACGGATAGTTTTGGGGGTTCTAACTGCAGGAGAGCTCTTAACTCTCTTTTTCTGGTTCTGATGAACTAGCTAGCCTATGGTTTAACTTGTTGCTTTTATTTAAGAGAAGTATATAATTTCTCAATTGATTACCACCCAAATCGCTATTGGTTTTGATAGTGTCCTTAGGCTTGGACTCCCCTACAATTAGTTCCAAATAAAGTCAGTTCACTGGGGGAGAGCTTCAGAGTCTTTTTTATTATGGACTGCCCTCCCTCTAGGCAAAATCTCTGAGCTGTGGTCTAGGACGGTAGAAGTGGTGAGACAGTAGCCCACTTCCCTCTGCTTTAAAGCAGGGTGCTGGGCAAGGGTAGTAGCCTCTTATCTTCTCAACATGCCTCCCCTGAAGTGTAATCTCTGCCCTATGGGTGAGCTATGCAAGTGTGATCGGGACGCGATGCGAGTATTCTCTGCCTGCTGCATCTGCCCTAGATCCTTTATCCAATGAATGAGAAAGGAAGCCCCTTGCTTCTTGACTGCACTCACCAGGAAATTAGCCTCTGCAACTCAGAGCCGAGAATGATGAAAAATGCTGGTGGTCTGTCCTTCCCAGTGTGGTATGTTGTCCCTTGACTGGAAGCTGAGGGTAGAGAGATCCTCGTTTTCTTGGCCACGCCTACCAAAAGTGTAGATTCCTGCTGAGCTGGGAGGAGTGGGGGAGGGTGTGGGTGTGGCTCAAGTGCTGTGGACTCTGTTCTTTCCAAAATTGAGTACAATTTCTGGAATAATTATTTATTTGCTATATATCCCTAGGGCAATTTCCAGAGACTTTAAATGGTTGCTTTTTAAACAATTTGTGCCAGCATGATTGATTTGCTGAGGAATGGGTCTGTGAAATTTGATGCCATTCCAGAAGTTGAATTCAACCACTTATTTTATTTTTTTTAAGTTTATTTATTTATTTTTGAGAGAGAGAGGGTAAAGGAGGGGCAGAGAGAAACAGAGAGAGAGAGACAGACAGACAGAATCCCAAGCAGGCTCTGTACTGTTAGGGTGGACGTGGGGCTTGAACCCACGAATCCTGAGATCATGACCTGAGCCAAAATCAAGAGTCAGACGCTTAACAGACTGAGACACGCAGGCGCCCCTGAATTCAAGCATTTAAAAAATAGTTGCGTGTAGTAGCATCAAGGGCAGAGAATGATCTTTTCCTGTTTTGCAGGGAATGGCTTCTTAAGCCTACGGATGAAAACAAAGGTGATAAATGTTTGTCATCTTAGTTGAAGAAACACCCAGTTCTTGCCACCAGTCACCTCCTTCCTGCAAGCACAACTGGGACCACTGCCCTCCCTCTTCCTCCCCTATCATTTTCCAGGAACCACGGCAGTATTGGCAAAGGACTGCCACCAAGTGTCCACTAAAAAGCAGTCACCTAAAAGATGTAGCTAAATGAAGTTTTTCAGGAGTTGCTGTGCAAGCCTTGTCCTTAGGGCCTGTAGGGTCTCAACTCGTTTCTAGGGAGTGCTTGGAGACCAACAGATGGAAAGTAAAAGAAACTTCTAATGTCTCTTTTCTCCCCTTCCCAATCCTTACAAAAAAAAAGAGAAATAAATTCAAGGAGAAGCACCATGAGTGTGCAAAAGTATACCATGTCTTTTGGAGGTATTCAGCGAAATCACAAAGGACACAAAAATACTGTATCTTGGCATGCTTTGGCACATATTCTGGAAAGAGGAACACAGTAGTTATCCTGTTACTTTAAAAGTCTCAATTAGGGGCACCTGCGTGGCTCAGGCAGTTAAGCATTCGTGAAATGGAGCCCCAAGTCAGGATCCACGCTGACAAGGTAGAGCCTGCTTGGGACTCTCTCCCTCTCTCTCTAACCCTCCCCCATCTGCATGCTCTTTCTCTCTTTCTCTCAAAATGAATGAATGACTCAATCAATCAATCAATCAATCAATGCCTGGATTAGAATATCTTGGGCAGGAGGCTATGGAGCAAGAAAACAAAGAGAGTTTATAAATATGGCAATAGAAATTATTAATTTCCCTCTTAAACGCATTCCCCAATATTTCCTTTACAAGAAACCACTTCATACCCTCTGAATATCAATCAGGTAAGAAATAGACATTGTGATATTTGCTCCAAATATATAAGTTTTTGTCTGTTTGATGACCTTGGTTAGAATTGCATTGTTCAGACGGAAGAACAGATATGCGTTTCATGATGATAAATCATCTTTTGGAACAGAAAGCAACACCCAACACATTTCAAAGGATTAAAATCATACAGAATACATTCTCTAACATAAGAAAATTAGATTCAAAATGAATTTCAAAAATCTATAAAGTGCCAAATATTTGGAAATTAAGCAAGCACACCTATATAACTTTAGAGATAAAAATAAAATCACAGGGGTGATTTAGAAAATATTTCAAAAATAAAGTAGATCATTTGAGGATTATAATTAAAGCAGCAATTATAAAAAATTGGTAATTTTAAGACTTAAGATGTAAAAAGGTTAAAATCACCGATCCAACTTATGTCCTAAGAAATAAGAGGAAATTAAATGCAATCCATGTAGAAGAAAGAAAATTATAAAATAGAAAACATGGAGGCAAAAGACAAAATTTAAAAAACTTCAAATTTTCTTATTTGAAAATATTTATAAATTCAGAGTGGTTAAGAATTAGAATTTAGAACTTTAGATGGTCAAGAAAAAGTAGAGAAAACACAAATCATCAATATTAGGGATAAAAGTGAAACATATCATGAGATATCCCACACAAGTGTGAACCTAACAGAGAAATTTTGTGAGCATCTTTATGCCATTACAGTTGAAAACCTAGATAAAATAGACTCCTTGAAAATTCCAGCTTAAAAAATGCCAAAAAGAGAAAGAACAAGGGGCGCCTGGGTAACTCAGTCGGTTGAAGTGTCTGTTGATTTCGGCTCAGGTCACGATCTCACAGTTCATGGATTCAAGCCCCACATTGGGTTGTGTGCTGACAATTGGGAGTCTTGGAATTCTCTCTCTCCCTCTCCCTCTGCCCCTCCCTCACTCATGCTGTCTATCTCTCTAAATAAATAAATAAATAAATAAATAAATAAATAAACATTAAAAAAAAGAGAACGTTTGAAGTTAACATATGTTAACTAATGTTAACTTCATACTTAAAAACCTTCTCAGGAAAACAGCTTAATGAAATTACATTTATTGGTGAATATTATCAAATATTGAAGGAAAAACAAAAACAGTCACATACTGTTTTTTTTTTTTCAGAAAAATTTTGCAAGCACTTCACAAATTATTTTATGGGGCCAGCATAAACCTAATTATGATGACCCGTAATTATGATGAGAACATTATAAGGAAATAAAATTAGACATCAAGCCTCTAAAGAACATACATATAAAAATCCTTAACAAAACATTTGCAAGTGGAAAATAGCAACATAAATTGAGTGTACTATATCATGACCAAGTGGGATTTTCTCAAAACAAGATTGATTTCCCATTTAAAAATCAATAAATGCAATTCACAAAATTAAGAGAATAAGGAAGAAAAAATATTTGACAAAAGTCAACACAATCTTAACTAAGTAAGAATGAAAATGTGTAGGCAAAATTGGAAAAGAATGGTTTCTAAATTGGATAAATGGTATCACTGAAAACCTGAAATGAATATTCTATACCACAGTGAACTATTGAACATTCTTCATCTTTTATCAGAGAAAAAATGAGTTTTTCTCTACCACGTTGATTAAACCTAACACTAGAGATCCTTAGGTCATATTGGAAGTCCTAGTCAGTGCAATAAGGCAAGAGGAAAAGTGGCATGAAGATTTTAAGAAAGAAGCAAAACTCCTTATTCACAAAAGAAATTATTCTTTTGCCCCAAGATAGTCTCTTGACTTTATCAAAAACGTAGCCACTGATAGACTGCATTTCCTGTATTTAAACAGACAATGGGAACAGAGAGTGACTGGGGCCTTTTCTAGTCCAAATATATTAGGGAAGGGATTTATTAATTCATGTTTGATCAAGGACATTTCCCTGGATCAGTCAACAGGGCCAAGAATGGAATAATATTCAGTCCAGCCTGGGATAACTGGGCACACAAAAAAAGTGTCCAGGAGAAAGGATCATATTGTCTGAAGTAAGAAGAATTCAATTCAAATAACAGTTTTGAAACCACACTTCCAAGAACATTCCAGAATTGATATATCAGTCATGGTATAGTCACGAAAACAGAAATCACTTTCATTTGTGGAAACACAGTTCATTTGGACATTTGAAGCAGGAGCAGCTCACGAAGCAAACCAGGGCTAAGTAACCGTGTGGAGGAACAACAAGCTAAGGCTGGAGAGACAAGTGAACAAGGTGGTGGTAGGAGGCCCAGAGGCCTGGGCCTCTGCAGACTGTGACACCACATGGGGCCTGTCTTGCGAGAGAGGGAGCATTGGAGAAGATGAGCCTGCTTCCAGATATTAACTGAGGCAAGCAAGATAATCACTCAGGCTTAAGACAGAAAGCCACTGGGAGTGTTTACTTAAGGTTGGAAACCTTTGGCACTAGCCTGACTCTGGGACTTTGGAACTCAGAGCTATAAAGCCCAAGCCCTGCTCTGTGAGGGGATTTGTACATTGTGTTTGTCCTTCCAGTCATCTAGAGCCTTGCATCAGACTGTTGATTCAATCCTGTTACTTGGGAGCCTGTCAGTGGTTTGTTTCCATCAGATCCAAGAACAACATTCTCAGTAAAAGTCTTTACTCTTTTGGAAATGAATCACAGAAAAGATATTTATTGCCCCTTGAAATGATAAACAAATGTTACCCTTATTCATTCATGCAACCACTCATCTGTTTATTCATTCTTCCAATCACCATTCACCCTGGGCATTACTGTGCCTTAATGTTAATATGTTAGATTCTTAGGACTCAAAAATGAATATCTCTTGAAGAAGCATGTGATTTTATTTCCAGGAAATATAAATTAGGTTAAAGGTAAACGTAAGGAAAAACGCTTGGTTCCTAGTCCAACAGATCTCAATCACTAGCCAGAAAAGGAAAAAAAAAATCACTTATTATTACCTATATAATATCATCTATATTATTTTTATTTTATTTCTTTATTTTTTATTTTCTAGACAGAGAGCATGCACAAGCAGGAGAGAGGGGCAGAGGGGGTGAGAGAGTAAGAGAATCCCAAGCAGGCTCCGTGCTCAGCATGGAGTCCCATGTGGGACTAGATCCCACAACCCTGGGATCATGATCTGAGCTAAAGTCAAGAGTCAGATGCTTAACCGACTGAGCCACCCAGGTACCCCTAGTATATCATCTATTTTAAAGGTCCCTGTATAGTCTAAGCTCCATGAAAAAAAGAAGTTTAGCTGTCTTGTTTCTTCCTTTCATCATAGGGCCTGGACAATAATAGGTATAGAATGCAAACTGAGCAGACAGTCCAAATAAATGAATCTAACAGTTCATGCGTATGAAAATTATATGTATAAAAATTATTTATTAAGAAATTATTCATTAAATACAAAGCATTTTTTTCTTTTTGTTCTTGAAGTCATGGTGTATTGGTTTCCTACTGTTGCTATAACAAATTGCCACAAAAGAAGTGGCTTAAAATAACACATTTATTCTTTTGTAGTTCTGGGAACTAGAAGTCAAAAATGGATGGACAGGGGCGCCTGGGTGGCTTGGTCGGTTAAGTGTCTGACTTCAGCTCAGGTCATGATCTCCCGGTCCGTGAGTTCGAGCCCCGCGTCGGGCTCTGTGCTGACTGATCAGAGCCTGGACCCTGTTTCGGATTCTGTGTCTCCCTCTTTCTCTGCCCCTCCCCTGTTCATGCTCTGTCTCTCTCTGTCTCAAAAATAAATAAATATTAAAAAAAAATTAAAAAAAAATGGATGGACAGGGATGCTTTCTTTTTCGAAACTCTCAGAATTTTTCCTTACCTTTTACAGCTTATGAAGGCACATTCTATTCTTTGGCTCATCCTGCACTTTCAAAGACAATAGTTTAGTACCTCCCAACCCTCTGTCTGGTCCCCTTTTTCCTGACTTTTATCCTCCTTGCCTCCTTCTTAAAGGACCTTCTGATTACACTGGGCCCACTTGAATCATGTACCCATCTCAAAACCCTTAAGTTAATCACATCTGCCAAGTCCTTTCCCCATGGGACCATATTTACAAGCTCTGGAAATTATATGTGAACATCTTTGGAGAGCCATTATTCAGCCTACCACATAGGGTATCTCTAGTCTGAGGAATTAGAACATCTATTTGATTCAGGCTCTCAGTGGGAACAGATAGTTCTATAGAATAGCTTGCTTTTCCATTAAACTCTCCAATTTATTGGCCACATATTCATTACTGTATGATTTCTCTCTTATAAAGATAAAGCCACTCTTCCTTCTAAACACTTGAAGTCACAGCTGGAAAGAGTAGTTTAAAATCTCTAGAGCAGATGTATTAACATCCTAATAGAGGCACAGATACCGTGACACCCAAGGTCACAGGGGAGACTTCACCAGAAAAGTTCCTTTTGTTCCGCTAGCCTTTAAATCACCTTGGAGACCTTAATCTGGTATCTAAAATGCAAAGCATCTATTACCTCCTTCGACATTTGAAAAACTCATGGAATTCTTACAGTTGAAATTTAGTATGCATTATCCTTTGTCTTAATAGTAGAAGCTTATTTAGCACACTGAGCACTTAAACATACTCTGAAAAATGGTCCCTGTACTCAGATGAACTTTACTACCTAATTGGAAACAAATACTGGATGCCACTTAGTTGTATTAAAGAAGGACTCTCTTTATCACCTGGACCCATGTGTTCTACTTTAACAAGCTCTATGAGTCTCCCTAGTATCTTGGTATCAATGCCAAGCTGGATCCTGAGTCACGAGTTTTTAAATGTTTCAGTATTCCCATTTCCCCAATGCATAAATACCTGAGTAAACTGTCAGTGGTCTGCTAAAGGAAGGGCAGGAGGAAGTATTTTCATTATTCTTGATCTGGAGTTTCAGGGCCCTTCTTCCTGAGGACCTGGCTTTTTCCCCACGTGATGAGTTCAGGGTCTGAAACTGGCTCAGAATAAGGTTAGGGATTGTAACACTTTAATGGGGCTCTAAATCAATAGCTTCTTCACAAACCATTCGTGACTTCATTGTTTTCTCCCTATCCCTCTTGATCACGTTCTATTCATCATCTACTGAGTTCTTCATGGTCAAGCCTAGCAGGCTGTCACTCCAACCTTGCTGCTCCACTGTCCCTGCACCAGCTTGGCTTCTGTTGTTCAAGTGCTAACACATGTCCTCCATGCGTCAGCATCTCTCATCCCCAGCAATACCAACAGTCCAGTTCTGTGATAGCAGGTTGTCTCATCCGCGCTGACATATAGCAGAGATGCTGCTACTGAATGTTTTAAGGGTGATGGGATTCCTCTCACCAGCATGTTCTTGTTTTTTGGTAATTCTGCTTTTAATTCCTTAAAGCTGTAATTCAGAGATAGAAAATAGAGGCCACTCCAGCTGAGATTTTAGAGGGTCACCAGAAACTTTATACCTTTGTTTCAAAGTGAATGTAAGAATTTAAAAAGCAAGGCCAAGGTGAAAACAAGATTAGGGTGAAATTGTGGTATTTTCTAGTACTCTGATTCTTAGCCTTAAACCCCTCATTGAGTTGCCTGTTGTCATTTCTAAGAGCAATGAGAAATTTATATCATTAGTGGTCAATTTCACATTCCTGTTAGTTTTTAGTAGCATTATGGTTTACATTTTTTTCTTATTTATGAATAGGTAATACAAGCTTTCCTTACAAAATTCATATTTCCCTCCGATTCCTGATCTCATCCAGTTCTCCCCAGAAGGAACCAATGTTACTAGTTTTCATGAATTTTTCCATATAAACCATACTGCATACACTGTATACAACATACTGTTGCATCTCATTGTTTTCACCTTAAAGTATAACTTGAGTATTTTTCTATATTAGTATATATAAACTTTGTTGTCAAATTATCAGTTACCCACAATTCCACCACATATATGCATTACTTTATATTCTCACTTATATTTATAAAAATTTACATTTATATTACCAATATTTCCATTAAAAGCAATGCCTCAATGGACCTCATTTGTGTTTGTGTGTGTGTAGAACTTTGCATATGTGTTTTTCTAAAAATGAACATGCCGTATCAAGGCACAACGACATTAAAATATAAGAAATAATAGGACACACTCTCAACAGAAATTTTACAATTTACATTGCTATGTGAGAGAGGCTCTTTTTCCCATAACTTTCTAGCACAATTTGCTATCAAATTTATTGATCCTTGTCAATCTGAGAAGTTTTAGTTTCACTTCTATAATTGTAAGGCTGAATATCACTTATTTATTTACTCATTTAATTTTCTGTTAACTACTCACATACTGAGTTGTATCTCTTTTTTAAAAATTTTTTTTAATGTTTATTTATTTTTGAGAGAGAGGGAGAGACAGAGCGTGAGCAGGGGAGGGGCAGAGAGAGAGGGAGACACAGAATCCAAAGCAGGCTCCAGGCTCCGAGCTGTTAGCACAGAGCCCGACGCGGGGCTTGAACTCACAAACGGCGAGATCATGATCTGAGCTGAAGTTGTACTCTCAGCCGACTGAGCCACCCAGGCGCCCTGAGTTGTATCTCTTTTATATTGCTTAGATTAGCTCTTTTTCTATGATAGTTTGAAAATAGGTTTTCAGAGTGTTGTTTATCTTTTGACTTTTTTTGACATAAAGGATTCAGTTTTATGTAGTTTTGTATATGTTTTAGGTCATCTGGGTTTTTTGTCATGCTTAGAACTTCCACATTTCGATTTTTAAAAAAGAATTCAGATTTCTAAATTTTATGGTTTCAATCTTCATCTATAGTACATCTGGAATTTGCTTTGCTATGATAAACACGAGATCTAATCTCTGTTTTCTCTAAGTGGCTATCAAGTTGTCTTAGACAGTTTATTGGACAGTTCATTATTTCCCACAGACTTGAAAACCTTTGAGATAAATAGTTCCTAAAAGTATTCATTTCTACCTCTAGACTGTGGAAACGGTTTTATAGCTTTGTCTGTCTTGTTAGGACCTGTGCTGCACTGGACTAATTACTGTAGCTTTTAGAAGAGGGATTCATATGGAGCAAATGTGGTTCTTCTTTGCTACTCTTCCTCTGTACTACCCAATTTTTAAAGCACCATAAGCATTTCCATTTAAACTTGCAAATAAAGACAATTTGGTATAAACACTTGGGTTGCTTCCATATTTTGGTTATTGTAAATAATGCTACAATAAACATACAGATGCATGCATCTTTTCAAATTAGTGTTTTCATTTTCTTTGGGTAAATACCCAGTAGTGGAATTACTAGGGTAATTTTATTTTTAATTTTTTGAGGAACCGCCATACTGTTTTCCACAGTAGCTGTACCAGTTTGCACTCCCACAAACAGTGCACCAGGGTTCCTTTTTCTTCACATTCTCGTCAATATTTTTTCTTGTGTTTTGACCTTAGCCATTCTGACAGGTGTGAGCTGATATCTTTCAAAGTTTTGATTTTCATTTCCCTGATGATAAGTGATGTTAAGCATCCTGTCTTGTGTCTGCTGGCCATCTGTATGTCTTCTTTGGAAAAATGTCTATTCATGTCTTCTTCCCATTTTTACTTGGACTATTTTTGGTGTTGAGTTGTATAAGTTATTTATATGTTTTAGATATTAACCCTTTATTAGATATGTCATTTGCAAATATCTTCTCCCATTCAGTGGGTTGTCATTTTGTTTTGTTGATGGTTTTATTCACCATGCAAAAGATTTTTATTTTGGTGTAGTTTCCATAGTTTAATTTTGCTTTTGTTTCACTTGCCAAAGGAGACACATCTAGAAAAATGTTTCTATGGCTAATGTCAAAGAGATTGCTGTCTGTTTTTTTCTCCTAGGAATTTTATGGTTTCACATCTCACATTTAGGTCTTTAATCCATTTTGAGTTTATTTTTGTGCATGGGCTGAGAAAGTGGTCCAGTTTCATTCTTTTACACATAGCTGTCCAACTTTCTCAGCACCATTTGTTGAAGAGACTGTCTTTTTCCCATTGCAATAATATTCTTGCCTTCTTTGTTGTAGATTAATTGGCTGCATAAGTGTGGGTTTATTTCTCGGCTCCTATTCTGTTCTATTGATCATACAAAGATCAACAGAACTGTTCTTTGTGCCAGTTCCATACTGTTTTGACGACTACAGCTTTATAGTATATGTTGAAATCTGGGATTGTGACACCTTCAGCTTTGTTTTTCTTTTTCAAGATTGCTTTGGCTATTTGCGGTCTGTTGTGGTTCCATACAATTTCAGGATTATTTGTTCTTGTTCTGTGGAACATGCTGTTGGTATTTTGATATGGATTGAATCTGTAGACTGTTTTGGTTAGTATGGACATTCTAACACTATTTTTTCTCCTGCTTCATGAGTGTGGAATATCCTTTCACTGGGGAGATGTTTTAGGAAACATCTGCTCCAGGTAAAGAAACTGTGTCTGGTTTCCACAAAACCAAATATGGTACCTGGTTTATTGGATGTTTATTGCATGAATGATTTCATGAATAATGGTCAAATAACAATTTCTGGCCTACTTCAGCCCATGTTGGAAGTACATTGTAGTAACAAAATAAAGAGGAGCTTACCAACAAAGATAATGGAGTAATGATTAACATAGGACATATGATACCTTGTTCAGTTAAGGAAAGCTTCACTGATGGATGCAAATTCTTATTCACATTCTACAAATAAGATTAGCTATTTTTAAGTAGAAACTCTAAAGACTACCTGAAACCTAAATCTTACTGAAAGAACTCACCACTACCTCATAAACATGTTGGTTTTGTCACTTAAATGTAATTCATTAAAATAATTTATTAATTTAAAATATTGACAAAGTGAATAAATACGTTAGAATAAAAAGGATGATATGATGGGGAAAGTAACATGAAGATCTAGCTATTATCAGAAATAATGAAAAGTATGGGCTGAAAGCAGATTGTCAGGTCTAATAAGGGTATAAAAGTCACTTTTCATATAAGATACAACTGACTAAGTACTGGAAAGTTATGTCCTTCCTTGAGAAGAGTAAGAACTAGGGGAAATATGTTCTTTATTGTGATTTTAAGCCTAATAATTATATGGTTTATTGTTTTCCTTAACACAAAAAGGAAGAAATGTAATAAGGAACACAATTGTCTGATCTTTGAAAAGTTTTACTACCCATTGCATCTGGATGTTAAGGTACAAATTATCTTAAGTGCGAATTAGTTTTGAATACTTTTGCTCTATATTAAGCCCTATTCTTTTTGGATGTGCTTAATTGTAGTTCCTAGAATTTATCAAGGAATAACAACCTAGTCACCATTTCTGTGGTTTGATCCAGTCTCAAACACAAATGCAAACCCAGAGAAGATGGGCACTGTTTAGGTACTCCCACCCTCCACTGAACATCCACTCTCCAGACCTTACTCCGATTCCTGGAGTCAGCTTCAATGCATTCTCCAGGTACTCATCTTCAGTGATAAGATGATCATTTACTTCAGCTCAAGGGTAAAAATCCCATATGGCCTGTCGCGGCCGGCGCGACGAACACCGAGGTCAGGGTCCTGAGGGTAGGGGAATGCAAGAAAAAAAGAGAGAAGAGAAAGTTTGGGAACAGGAGGGTCCCCTGGGCTGATGGCCCAAGTGACGGCTTTATTGTTGCTGTACACAATCTTTTATAACCAGACTCTTATGGGTTAGGTCATTCTAAGAATAAACAGGTTTCACATAATTGCTGCCCACCAAAACATTTAGTTCTGTGTTTCTTGCATTTTCTAGACGGGTCACAAGACCTTGTTGATAAGATTGCTAGCAAAACACAATTCCCATGTTTGTTTCTATCTGACTCGGGGTAGAAAAAGGGAGGTAGCATTACTGCCAACACCTGCAGACCACAGGCTTCAGGAATTAACTTTCTCAGCCTTGACAAGGCTTTCGTATGCCCTTGAGAGTGGGGGAATGGGAGGGGGAACCACCGGGTTGGCTTGAGTCAACAGGGAACGTTGCTCGACCCGGTCTCAGCCTGGCGCCGGGGCCGGCCTCCCACATGAATGGGAGGGGGGACCACCGGGTTGGCTTGAGTCAACGGGGAACATTGCTCGACCCGGTCTCAGCCTGGCACCGGGGCCTGGCCCCCCACATGTCCCCCTATTGTTTGTAATTGCAACATGTGCATCCTGGCTTGGTATGTGGTAAAGGCAGTAAGACCCCATCTCCAGAAATAACACAGCAAGACAAGTATAACAGATATTACGGAAACAATTCCAATAAAGATCCAAAAGGAATGCTGAAGAATATTAAATGGATTAAACCCATTAAGTTGGTGCAGTGTGGTTTCAGCGAGATCTCCAGGGTCAGAGAAACTGAGTGAGCTACTTGCAACAGCATTTATCTCTTCTTGTAGCTGTAAGAGGTCTAAGCTAGTATTAACATCATGCCAAACCCCTTGTAAATGACGACACACTTGTCCCCATGTCACATTGGTATACTCTAAAGGGGTAACACAGATATGCTTATATGCATCATGACAAATTAAAGAAAGTCTGGTACGCAAAACAGCAAACTGATCACCAAGATACATTAATGCTTCTTGTAGTGCCTCTAATTGGGCTTCCAATTTACAATCTATTGGTTCTTGAGTGACAAACACCTTGGATACATTATGAGCCAATTCATTTACATGGGATGCCATTTGGGCACTTTCATGTAAGGATATTACAGATACAGTTGCAGAGGCAATTACAGTCACTGCTGCTATGAGTCCAGCAATTAAGAGTCCAAGAAACCGTTTGGTCCTGCGCAGCCGGATTTCTAAGGCCAATTGCATCCCATAATTAGGATACCAAGGTCCTGTAACATGTACTGGCAACATCCAATAGGGAGGTTGTAAGACCAGATAAACCTTCATTCCACTTCTAGAGGGTCCATCTACTGGTAGACAATTGGTCAAAGCACAAGCAGGACACGTCAGCCGGTATAACTGATGACCATCTTCTTTCACTGGAGTAATGGTCCCATCTCCAACAATCAGATAGTAGGGTGGAGGAACATAGGCACGCAATTGCAGAACTGGAGAAACATAATATTCTGGAAAACTAAAACTGTCATTAGTATATATTTTATCAAAGGTAGCATATAATTTCCAAAGATCAGAATGAATTCTTCCTTCAGGGGATTGCAAAATGGTTTGTGGGATAATCTTGTGGTGTACCTGTACCTCACTAGGAGGTGGATCCACGACCCTGGGATCAAGAGTCTCATGCTCTACCGACTGAGCTAGCCGGGCCTTTCGGGAATAATCTGTAATGGTATAGTTTATGTCTTTAGGAGTAATCCTCAAAGAAGAGGATTGGGCACATATACCCCAAGGTGAGTCCCCAGTAAGGCCTTGACCAGCTGAGGGACATATAGGAAGATTCTGAGGGGGATCATGTGGTCCAAAAAACATCCATTCTCCTAATAATTCTCTCTTTTGCCAATAAGCGGCAACAGAGCGGGGTACCCATTCAGAAGGACGCTTGCCATGTTGCCACAATGTATAAGTAATAGACCGCCCTACTGGTTTCGTACCCAAACACCCATAAGCAAGTTTGTACGGCGTAGACTCCCTTTGCAGGCAGATGGGTACTCCTGCAGAGAGTGCCGTCCAATTTATAGAGGCCGACACAGTGGGCAAAAACCCTGCATCTTCCCCTCCCATAAAGGTGAGGTTGGTGTATACTTTGGGTGTGGGGTCTCTCCATGTTACAGGTTGTACTGTAGGAGGACCTACCATGTATGTCCAATAGAGAGCAGACTCCCCGGTTGTAGTGAGAATGCACAGGCATGCCAAGAAGACATGTGTGGCCGTTACCTCTCTACCTGAGGCCATCACTACATCAGTGGCCTGGGTCAACAGGTTCTTTATCTGTCCCCAGGTGGGTGTACCCGCCTTATGACTCCGCCGTTGTCGCTTCTGGGGGGGCTCCGTCACTGTCAATTTGGCCAGTTTTTGGCGCAACCGTAATGTCTCTGAGGAGCCGAAGTGGGATCCAGCGTGGCGCTTCCTCATCCTGTGGAAAAACACAAGCATACCCTCGCCCTTTTCGAAGGACTGGGTCTGGGCCTCGCCAAATGCCTTCTGGCATATCTTTCCATCTAGCCATCAAGAGAGGTTCTTGACTCCTTCCCCAGCGACGCTCTGTGGCAGTCATCCCTGCTTCATTGACATTTAAAAAATTTAAAACATACAACACAAGAGTGAGATGCACATGTGGGGAATACTTTATCTTTCCCTTTAATATCTCCCCTTCTTTAAGTTTTTGCAGATACTGTTTTAGAGTCAGATGAGCTCGTTCAACAATAGCCTGTCCTGTGGAATTATAAGCAATGCCAGTTGTATGCTCAATTCGGAATCGGCGGCAAAATTCTGCAAAAGATTTAGAAGTATAAGCACTACCATTGTCAGTTTTTATTTTATGAGGTTTGCCCATTGCTGCAAAGGCAGAAAATAGGTGATTTTGAACATCAACAAATGCTTTTCCTGAGTGGGCTGAAGCATGTATATAGCCTGAGCAAGTATCTACAGACACATGTATATATTGCAATTTCCCAAAAGGTAAATATTGGGTGACGTCCATTTGCCACAAATCATTGGGCTGAAGACCTCGGGGATTAATGGCATAGACCGGCTGTGGGAAGAATTGTGGACAGATGCCGCACTGTTTAACAATTTGTCTGGCCACTTCACGAGATATTTTGAGTTCTCGTCAAAGGGCTGCTGCATTCTGATGAAAATTATCATGACTCCTTTTGGCTGTTTCCAAAGGAGTGGTAATGGGCAGAACTTGCAATAAATGGGTTGTGGCATCGGCTATCCGATTCCCAGCAACTAGGGGACCAGGCAGGTCGGTGTGAGCTTGAATGTGGGAAATATAAATTGGACTGTGCCGTGAATTAAGAAGTTTTTGTATAGCATGAAATAGATGATAAAGTTCTTCATCTGCTGTCAGTATAAAGGCAGTGGGAAGTTGCAACACGGCTTTGACAATGTATTGACTGTCAGAATAGACATTTATAGACTCTGGGTAAGTTTTTAGGGCTACCTGTACAGCATAAAGCTCGGCCCTTTGGACAGATTTAGTCGTATAATTTAAAGTGATCAAATTTTTATGTTGAGAAGTGACATAATACACTGCAATTTTACCCTCTTTACTAGCATCCACAAAAATGGAAGCAGCATCTTCAATCGGCTGACAAACAATAGGATTATAGGGCAAAATATCTATAAGACTGAAACCTTGTATTAAAGAATCAGAAGGTAAATGAAATTTAATTTGACCTGTAAAATTAGCCAAGGCAAGTTGCCATTCGATGGACTGAGCAAAAGCAGCGTCCACCAGCTTCTGTGTCAGAAAGGCACATGCAATAAATTCTGGATCGTGTCCAAAGAGCTGAACAGCTCGGGATCTTCCTCTAATGATGAGAAGACAAACCATAGATAGCAAAGGATTAATGACATGCAGAGAGTATAAGGCTAAATGTAGCCATTCAAGTGGACTATGAGATTGCCACAGAATTGCAAAGGGGATGACCTGAGGTTTTAATATTATTAGATACAAAGGCTGAGAAGGGTCAATTCTAGTGACTTGGGCCTGCTGAATGGCCTGTTCTATATGTCTTATAGCTTCTTTAGCTTCTTGAGTGAGACTTCACGAGGACACTGGAGAACTATCTCCTTTTAGAATATTAAACAAAGGCAGTAATTGTTCTGTGGTGACTCCTAGTGTATTTCTAATCCAGTTTATATCTCCTAATAATTTCTGAAAATCATTTAGAGTAGTCAAATGTCCGGTTCTAATTGATACTTTCTGAGGTCGGACAGTTGATTTGGAGATGAGATACCCTAGGTATTCAAAAGGTGCTTCCCTTTGAACTTTCTCAGGGGCAACAATCAAATTATATGCTTTAAGGCATCTTTGGAGAGAAATAAAAGCCTCCTGTAATAATTCCTCAGTTTCAGCAGCCAAAAGTAAATCATCCATATAATGGATGCAATATACATGGGGAAAACTCTGTCTAAAAGGGGCAATTGCTCTGGCCACAAACTCTTGACATAAAGTCGGACTGTTAGCCATGCCTTGCGGTAAGACCTGCCACTGATACCACTTAGCAGGTTCCTGTAAGTTAGTGGAAGGCAGGGAGAATGCAAAATGTTCTCCGTCGCCAGAGGCCAACGGAATGGTAAAAAAACAATCTTTTAAGTCCAAAACTAGTAATTGATATTGTAAAGGAATGGCCGATGGGGAAGGGAGGCCAGGTTGCAAAGCCCCCATGGGCTTCATGACAGCATTAATTGCTCTCAAATCTTGCAGCAACCTCCATTTATTTGACTTTTTTCTAATCACAAAGATTGGGGTGTTCCAGGGACTGGTGGAGGGAACTAAATGACCTAATTGCAGTTGTTCCTCTATGAGGTGAGCAGCAGCCTCCCTCTTAACAGTAGGTAAGGGCCATTGGTTAACCCACACTGGAGTGGAAGTCATCCACTGGAGAGGCATAGCGTGGGGAGTTTCCAATGGCCCTAGGAAAAACCCAATCCGAAATGGTCTCTTTTAGGTTCGGGGACATATGGCTCAGGATTCCCTTGCAACTCCTTCCCTAAGCCTTTCCCCTCAATATAGCCCATTTCCTTCATAAGGTGCATAGCAAGATTAGTCTGTTTTTGAATCGGGACTGCCTTAGTCTCCAGAGTCAAATTCATTGCAGTTAATATGTCCCTGCCCCAGAGATTAAGATCTATATTCAAAACAAAAGGCTGAAAAGTTCCAGTCATACCATCAGGCAGTCTCCAATGTAAATAATCAGAGCTTTGCAACGGAGCAGAGGCATAACCAACACCTTTAATTGGAATATTAGTCACTTGAGTAGGCCATGTGACAGGCCAATTTTTTTGAGCAATAACTGAGACATCTACACCTGTATCCACTAGTCCCTCAAAAGGGACTCCTTGGATATGCAATGTAAGCATGGGCTTTTCTACAGAGATCACTTTAGCCCAATAAAGATCTGTGGAGCCGAACCCCTGATTTCCCCGATAAGGTTTAACAGCCTTATTATTGGAGGATATCCAGGGTATCAAGATCAATTGTGCTATGGGAGTCTTGGGCTCAAGCACCAAAGTTCCCATAGTTAAGCTGGCCAAAATTTTTATTTCTCCAGTGTAATCTTCATCAATAACTCCAGGATAGATCATCAATCCCTTAAGAGTCCAGCTGGATCTTCCCAATAATAACCCCCAAGTATTCCTGGGTAGAGGCCCCCATATCCCTGTGGGGATGGCTTTAGGGGGCTGTCCTCCTTCGAGGTAAACAGACTGAGCTGGGGCAAGATCTAGTCCTGCACTGGTGGGGTGCCGCGGTGTAGTTGGCTAATACCTGGGAGGTCTCCAGTGTTGGACACAATGGGTGAGAAGGCACCTGTGGGAACATTGTCGCAATTGTTTGAGGGGCCTGTGGCTGGCCCCGCTCCCAGTTTCCCTGAAGAGGTTTGCCATTACAATCAGTTTTAGAGCGGCATTCATTGACCCAGTGATACCCCCGTCTACATCTGGGACAAATAATTGCCGGCTTATTATTGTTAGGGCCACTTGGCAAACCGGGGGTGGTTGGAATTATTTTTGTACTATGACATTGGGCCTTCATATGGCCCTTTTGGCCACATTTGAAACACACTATTCCACCCAACTTCCTTGGATTAGTTCTTACATTTTTACCCTGAAGCTGGGCATGCACCTGTAAGGGGTCTATTCCCTTTAAGGCGGCTGCCAAAGTAATGCCCTGAATATAAGATGGTCCAATCTCAGCACATAGTCTGATATAATCCTCCAAGGTACCCTGATTTTTCCAAGGACGAATGGCTGCCTGACATGCAGAATTAGCATTTTCATAAGCCAGTTGTTTTACAATAATGGTACCTGCCTCCCCATCAGTAATGATACGACTGACTGCAGTCAAAAGGCGCCCAACGAAATCCTGGTACTTCTCATCTGGCCCTTGCCTAATTTTAGACAATTCCTCAGTTCTGCCCCCTGTGGAGGGGAGTTTTTTCCAAGCTGTAATGGCACAGGTATTAATTTGATTATATGCAATTTCAGGATAATTTAGCTGGAGGCCCACATCATAATATTGTCCTGTACCTGTGAGCATGTTAAAATCTACTGGTATGTTAGTTCTTTTATTATACATAGCCTGTTTTTCAGCATTCTCTGCAAATTCTGCTTTCCACAAGAGGTTATCTCCCACACTCAAACAAGCCTGAGCAATGACCTTCCAATCTCCTGGGCATAATGCCTCCCTGCTCAAATTATCAAGCATAGACAGGGTAAAGGGAGCTGTTGGACCATACTGGGCTGCAGAGGATTTCAAATCTTTCAGCAATTTAAAACTTAGGGCGGAGTACACTCTCTGTCCCCCCTGCTGAATAACAGGGTAAGTGTGAAAAGCAGAGGTGTCTTCCCCATACTGTGTTGCTTGATACAGAGTCCGCTGCAAAGGAGTAGCTCCCATAACGGGGTAAGGTTCAGTGGACTGTTGATTCTGAGTAATAGGGAAAGCCATCCGAGGTAAGCCTCTATCTTGTGCCTGAAAAGAAGGTCGTTTTAAAGGTACCTTCTGGACCAGAGGGGCCAAGAAGGCAGGCTTCCTCTGATCTTCCAAATACGGCCCATCATCTCCCTGATCCCCAAAAGGAAAGTAATCATTATTTTCTGGATCTTGCACAGATAACTGTTCTAGGAGGGGGAGAGGAGGTAAAGGTGAAGGCACCCATGACTGTCCCGAAAGGGCATTGAAAGTAGTTTCTGGAGGGACAGGAGCATCTGAAGTCACTAAGGGTTGGGCTGCTTCCGAGCTAAGAGAAACTATTTCAATAGAATCCTGCGGATCAAGGACCTCCTTAATACAGGTCCAAGTAGACCACAAAGTCCCTGGAACCGCAGCTCCACGAATCTTCATTTGATTTTTAAGTTCCTGACCAACTCGCTGCCAATCCTTTAAATCAACTGTACCCCCGTCTGGAAACCACGGGCAATAATCACGCACTATGTCAAAAAATTCCCTAAGGGCTGACTTAGAAACCTTAATTCCCTTCTCCTTCATAAGAGCCTGCAAGGCAGTTATAAAATATCCCTGTTCCATAGACTGTTTCTGTCCCATAGTTTTACTCCCGTCGTCTGTGCTGCTGGCACAGTTCCCCTACCTGAATTAGACGCCACGCGGTCCGCTTTCACTTTCCTCCTTGTTGTCTCAGGTCCCTGTTCAGACGCCACTTGTCGCGGCCGGCGTGACAAACACCGAGGTCAGGGTCCTGAGGGTAGGGGAATGCAAGAAAAAAAGAGAGAAGAGAAAGTTTGGGAACAGGAGGGTCCCCTGGGCTGATGGCCCAAGTGACGGCTTTATTGTTGCTGTACACAATCTTTTATAACCAGACTCTTATGGGTTAGGTCATTCTAAGAATAAACAGGTTTCACATAATTGCTGCCCACCAAAACATTTAGTTCTGTGTTTCTTGCATTTTCTAGACGGGTCACAAGACCTTGTTGATAAGATTGCTAGCAAAACACAATTCCCATGTTTGTTTCTATCTGACTCGGGGTAGAAAAAGGGAGGTAGCATTACTGCCAACACCTGCAGACCACAGGCTTCAGGAATTAACTTTCTCAGCCTTGACAAGGCTTTCGTATGCCCTTGAGAGTGGGGGAATGGGAGGGGGAACCACCGGGTTGGCTTGAGTCAACAGGGAACGTTGCTCGACCCGGTCTCAGCCTGGCGCCGGGGCCGGCCTCCCACATGAATGGGAGGGGGGACCACCGGGTTGGCTTGAGTCAACGGGGAACATTGCTCGACCCGGTCTCAGCCTGGCACCGGGGCCCGGCCCCCCACAATGGCCCAGATGAAGTCTGGGAAGAAATTCACAGACTCTGTGGCATCTTCTACTCCATCCTCTCTTGGGGAGGACTTTGCCCCGATTAGTTCTATGAGCTCTGTCATATAACTAGGACTTGGCTAAGGAAAAGGAATTTCCTATCCAGAATTTCCACATTTCCCTCAGAAACAATTACCATAAACATTCTCTTTTGCCCTGGGTCCCCTCTGCTTTACCAAAGGAAATTCAGCCACAAGAAAGGGGAATCCAATTTGGTCTCCATTCCCATCAATTTCTCAATAAAACTGGGAAGGGTACTCAGTCTCTTCAAGGCATTACTGTTGATGGTATTCATGCTGCTGTAGACTAATATGCTGCTTAGAAGCATGGCCAGTGCAAAGATCCACAGTCATTCTTAGGATCACCCTAGAAAACATATTCGAGCAAGCACTTAGCAGTCTTCTCTTCAGAAACACATTCAGTTATTTATTCATTTATTTTTTACTTATTATTTCAGATAGTACGGTGTTGGTACAAAAAACACCCTTCAAAACAGAATTCAGGGCAAAGTTCAGTTTTGGCAACCATATTGACATCTCTTGTGACCTCAGTTTCTTCATCTATAAAAGATGATACTTTCCTCCAAGTGCCTTTTTTTTCTCAAATAGGATGGAATTAGTTGTTAGATAATAAGTGATACATATGCTCATATAACAAAAAGTACACTACAAAATACATGCTATGCTAGTCACAATTGAATGCTCAAAATAAATCCAATTAAATTAAATATTTATGGATTACTACTAAATATTGCATATCTTTCTTAGTTACAGAAAAGCAAAATTAATATGACAATTGCTACGTTCAAGAGGATTGTCTCATGGCATTTACAAACATGTGCAAAACAAATGCAGCAAAGATGACCAATGACCATATATTCAAAGAGTTTATGTATTAGCGGTGAATCTAAGCAGTGAAACCAATAACCGTCATACTGAATAAAAATAATGAATCTGTCAAAGAGGCACAAAGTCTATTGGAGTCAGAGAAAGAGCATGAGCACTGTATAAAACCTCTAGAACTATTGTGCTGGGTGTTAAAAGTTTTGTAGAATCTGGACTTGAAGAAACGAAAGAAGCATGCAAGCAGAAAGAGCTGCAGAAGAAAAATGAGAGCTAGAATGCAGGAAGCAGAGAATGACTAGGTCTGACTGGCACAGAGTGGAGGGTGGGTGTAGAAGATTTGTCACCAAAGCCAGATCGTACACAGGCTGATGAAGAACCTCGAAGACAGGCAAAATTGTTCTTGTGTTACCTAAATTATTGCAGAAGCCGATATTTAGTTGTAGTGTAAACAGTATATAAAACCTGATATGTTCTTGAAAACCCTTGAAGAAATGCAAATGCTGAAATCTTAAACCTGGAATATGGGAAATTGTAAAAGAAAATATCATTGATATACCCAGTCTCTCAAACTAATTATTTTAAGAGTAACAAATGAAGAATGGAGGAAGCTGAACTTGAGAAAAACAATAATAGGTTTTGACACCAAGACTAGATCTTTGATATGTCACATTACAAGGAAGTACAAAATGTCTACCTTCTCTTGGGCAGAGATGGAGACCTACAAGAATGTAGGCATTGCTTCCAACTTAATCTCCAAGCAAAGAATGAAGGAGACAAGAAAGGAGGGGGAGAGGGAGAGAGAAAAGATGGCAAAGAGACAGAAAGAGAGAGCATTCATTTTACCCATAATATAAAGACAATCCATAGTCCATCTGAATAAAACTCTTGCCTGTCAGGGTCTGTAGCAAAATCTCCTTTCCAGGAAACCCACCTTGCTTACCTACAACAAAGCACTGATTACTTGGCATTACACTGAACTGCGTATACATTGTCTTCTCGATTGGGCTGAAGGCTCTTTAAGGGCAGGACCTAACCTTCATTCAGTAATATCTATAGTACTCAGCCAAGACCATGTGATTCAACTTCTCAATAAAGGTTTATTAAAATGGATGAAATTATTCACTCCAGGGCTCAGAAATAAAAGAAGATCCTGCCTAATATTCCACATTATCTGACTTTAGAAATGAATTTCAAAAGGACCAAAGTATGTCTCATTCCATGCAGCTGGATCTAAATATTTCAGGAATAGATGACAGCAGTTAAATTACAAGGGATCATGAAGAGATAAGAAGAAACCAAGAGGAAAAAAAAAATATGTCTGTGACTTTCTGCTTTACCTTTTTTACATACCCCAGTCCCTCAGTGACCAGAAGGACCAGGGTGTGGTTCATTTGGAGGGGTGAGGCACACACCACATCCAGATGCCCTTGGTTTCAGACTGTACTGTAGAGCCCAGAGGGAAACATGCAAGGGGAGGGGGAAAAGGAACATAACAGTGACAACAGATAGTCCCAGAATCCCATGGGCTATAAAATTAGACTTGTAGAATTGTAAATGCCCTAAGATACAGCATGGTGTTTCCTCTGTTTCAGGGATGTCCAACTTTATTCATCATCTAACCACTCAAACTATTTCACATAAATTTGGTTTATTCATAATTCTAATTCTATCTCCTAGTGTAAGAAAATCTCCATTTGCTTCTATGTTGCCCACCAGTGCAGTAGATAAGAAAAAAGGCATGCTACACAGAATAAAACTTTGATTTCTGACTGTTCAACAGTCATGACTCCCTAAAGAAGTTAAACTAGCTGATGATATTGTAATTGTATCAAGACCTTAAAATAGTCTGAGGAATAGATAATTTATTCAATAATTATTTATTAAGTACATATTACATTCCTGGCTTTAGGGATATGTTTAAGGCTCAGAAGATACAGCAGTGACTAAAACAAACAGAAATACCTTCCCTTTGGAGTTGTATAGCCAGTAAGTGCTAAGACTCTGCTAATTTATAACTAGGTATGGGCCAGGCAGGTGAAATCTGGTCTTAATGAACAGGAGTATGGCGAGAAAGGAATGGGTAAAACAAAACAAAACATACTTTTACAAGCCTTCATGAAAGGTTGTAACTGCATCTCACTTCTTACTTGTTTTGAAGATGTGTAAATCACAGCTAATTCAAGGGATCTCAGCAACGGTTAAAATATTTTCTAAGAGGAACATTAACATCACACACATTCCTGCCTGTTTTTTCTATGCTGAGGGAAACAGAATTTCTGAGATCCCTGGGTAGAATTGTGGCTGGGTGTTTGATACTGCTTCTATGTTGTCATTTTCCACCTGTGAAACTTAGTAAGGTGTCCTCTGTTTTTCTTATGGCGTTTTATACGTGCCAAGCATCAGATGCTCTTTACATTAAACCATGCTCATTGACTTTGTAGGATCTGGATATGCTAGTCTATAAGGTATACTGCAACACCTAGGTACTTTGCTCTCATTAGAATCTCCCTGAAAGTGAGCTAAAGCCAGTGAGCTCGTAGAAAAACCTTCTGATTTGCTTCATTAAAAATTCCAATAAGGAAGCATTTATTGTGTTCCTACTTTGTTCTATACACTGTCCTTGTTGCTGGAAACTTGGTAGCAAAGAATGAGATCAGATTTCTTCCTGTACAGATTTTAATTTTATTTGAAGAATAAGAAGAAGAAATATAAATATATATGTTCTTATTGTGTTAAGTTTACATGGAGGGGCAATATGAGACAGGATGGTCAGGAAAGACCTCTTTTTTTTTTTAACTCAGTTTATGACACAGCAGTTTGGTTAAATATTAGATGAGTCTGAGTTGTTGAGAGAAACAATAAAGTAGAATATTTATCAGAAATATTGCAACCAAGGAAATTCAAAAGAACATTCACAGAAAATACAGTTGTCACTACAGATACATGAGGATTAGAATAAGAAATAATCATTTATTGGTACACTAGAGTATAATAAAGTAGTAAAAGAAACGATGATGAAAAAATTCTTTTTTTTTGCATGGAATGTATTACCATTTATTTATTTTATTTATTTTTTTAATTTTATTTTTTATTTTTTTAAAAAAAGTAATGTTTTATTTATTTTTGAGACAGAGAGAGACAGAGTATGAGCATGGGAGGGCAGAGAGAGAGCGAGACACAGAATCTGAAGCAGGCTCCAGGCTCTGAGCTGTCAGCACAGAGCCTGAGATGGGGCTCGAACTCATGAACCGCGAGATCATAACCCGAGCCAAAGTCGGATGCTCAACCGACTGAGCCACCCAGGTGCCCCATTTTATTTTTTATTTTTTAAAATTTACATCCAAATTTGTTAGCATATAGTGCAACAATGATTTCAGGAGTAGATTCCTTAGTGCTCCTTACCCATTTAGCCTATTCCCCCTCCCACAACCCCTCCAGTAACACTCAGTTTGTTCTCCATATTTATGAGTCTCTTCTGTGTTGTCCCCCTCCCTGTTTTTATATTATTTTTGTTTCCCTTCCCTTATGTTCATCTGTCTTGTCTCTTAAAGTTCTCATATGAGTGAAGTCATATGATTTTTGTCTTTCTCTAATTTCACTTAGCATAATAGCCTCCAGTTCCATCCACGTAGTTGCAAATGGCAAGATTTTATTCTTTTTGATTGCTGAGTAATACTCCATTGTATATATATACCACATCTTCTTTATCCATTCATCCATCGATGGACATTTGGGCTCTTTCCATACTTTGGCTATTGTTGATAGTGCTGCTAAAACCATGGGGGTGCATGTGTCCCTTTGAAACAGCACACCTGTATCCCATGAATAAATGCCTAGTAGTGCGATTGCTGGGCTGTAGGGTAGTTCTATGTTTAATTTTTTGAGGAACCTTCATACTGTTTTCCAGAGTGGCTGCACCAGCTTGCATTGCCACCAACAATGCAAAAGGGATCCTCTTTCTCCAACATCTGTTGTTGCCTGAGTTGTTAATGTTACCCATTCTGACAGGTGTGTGGTTTTGATTTGTATTTCCCTGATGATGAGTGATGTTGAGCATTTTTTCATGTGTCAGTTGGCCATCTGGATGTCTTCCTTGGAGAACTGTCTATTCATGTCTTTTTCCCATTTCTTCCCTGGGTTATTTGTTTTTTGGGTGTTGAGTTTGATAAGTTCTTTATAGATTTTGGATACTAACCCTTTATCTGATATGTCATTTGCAAATATCTTCTCCCATTCTGTCAGTTGGCCTTTAGTTTTGCTGATTGTTTCCTTCACTGTGCAGAAGCTTTTTATTTTGATGAGGTCCCAGTAGTTCATTTCTGCTTTTGTTTCCTTTGCCTCCAGAGACATGTTGAATAAGAAGTTGCTGCGGGCGGCACATGGAAAGATGCTCAACGTCGCTCCTCATCAGGGAAATACAAATCAAAACCACACTCAGATATCACCTCACGCCAGTCAGAGGGGCCAAAATGAAGAAATCAGGAGACTATAGATGCTGGAGAGGATGTGGAGAAACGGGAACCCTCTTGCACTGTTGGTGGGAATGCAAATTGGTGCAGCCACTCTGGAAAACAGTGTGGAGGTTCCTCAAAAAATTAAAATAGATCTACCCTATGACCCAGCAGTAGCACTGCTAGGAATTTACCCAAGGGATACAGGAGTACTGATGCATAGGGGCACTTGTACCCCAATGTTTATAGCAGCACTCTCAACAATAGCCAAATTATGGAAAGAGCCTAAATGTCCATCAACTGATGAATGGATAAAGAAATTGTGGTTTATATACACAATGGAGTACTACGTGGCAATGAGAAAGAATGAGATATGGCCCTCTGTAGCAACATGGATGGAACTGGAGAGTGTGATGCTAAGTGAAATAAGCCATACAGAGAAAGACAGATACCATATGGTTTCACTCTTATGTGGATCCTGAGAAACTTAATAGAAACCCATGGGGGAGGGGAAGGAAAAAAAAAAAAAGGAGGTTAGAGTGGGAAAGAGCCAAAGCATAAGAGACTGTTAAAAACTGAGAACAAACTGAGGGTTGATGGGGGGTGGGAGGGAGGGAGGGTGGGTGATGGGTATTGAGGAGGTCACCTTTTGGGATGAGCACTGGGTATTGTATGGAAACCATTTTGACAATAAATTCCATATATTGGGGGAAAAAAAAGTTGCTGCGGGCAAGATCAAAGAGTTTTTTGCCTCCGTTCTCCTTGATGATTTTGATGGCTTCCTGTCTTACATTGAGGTCTTTCATCCATTTTGAGTTATTTTTGTGTATGGTGTAAGAAAGCAATCCAGGTTCATTCTTCTGCATGTTGCTCTCCAGTTTTCCCAGCACCACTTGCTGAAGAGACCGTCTTTATTCCATTGGATGTTCTTTCCTGATTTGTCAAAGATTAGTTGGCCATAAGTTTGTGGGTCCATTTCTGGGTTCTCTATTCTGTTCCATTGATCCGAGTGTCTGTTCTTGTGCCAGTACCATACTGTCTTGATGATTACAGCTTTGTAGTATAGCTTGAAGTCTGGGATTGTGATGCCTCCTGCTTTGGTTTTCTTTTTCAAGATTGCTTTGGCTATTCGGGGTCTTTTCTGGTTCCATACAAATTTTAAGATTATTTGTTCTAGCTCTGTGAAGAATGGTGGTGTTACTTTGATAGGGATTGCATTGAATATGTAGATTGCTTTCGGTAGTATCGACATTTTAACAATATTTGTTCTTCCTATCCAGGAGCATGGAATATTTTTCCATTTTTTTGTGTCTTATTCAATTTCTTTCATAAGCTTTCTAGGTTGTCAGTGTATAGATTTTTCACCTCTTTGGTGAGATTTATTCCTAGGTATTTTATGGTTTTTTGTGCAACTGTAAATTGAATCGATTCCTTGATTTCTCTTTCTGTTGCTTCATTGTTGGTGTATAGGAATGCAACTGATTTCTGTGCATTGATTTTATGTCCTGCAACCTTGCCGAATTCATGAATCAATTCTAGCAGTTTTTTGGTGGAATCTTTTGAGTTTTCCATATAGAGTATCATGTCATCTGCGAAGAGTGAGTTTGACCTCCTCCTGGCTGATTTGGATGCCTTTTGTTTCTTTGTGTTGTCTGATTGCAGACGCTAAGACTTCCAATACTATGTTGAATATCAGTGGCAAGAGTGGACATCCCTGTCTTGTTCCTGACCTTAGGGGGAAAGCTCTCAGTTTTTCCCCATTGAGGATGATATTAGTGTTGGGTCGTTTATATATGGCTTTTATGATCTCGAGGTATGCTCCTTCTATCCCTACTTTCTTGAGGGTTTTTATCAAGAAAGGATGCTGTATTTTGCCAAATGCTTTCTCTGTATCTATTGAGAGGATCATATGGTTCTTGTCCTTTCTTTTACTGATGTGATGAATCATGTTAATTGTTTTGTGGATATTGAACCAGACATGCATCCCAGGTATAATCCCACTTGGTCGTGGTGAATAATGTTTTTAATGTATTGTTGGATCCAGTTGGCTAATATCTTGTTGAGGATTTTTGCATCCATGTTCATCAGGGAAATTGGTCTATAGTTCTCCTTTTTAGTGGGGTCTCTGTCTGGTTTTGGGATCAAGGTCATGCTGGCTTCATAGAAAGAATTTGGAAGTTTTCCTTCCATTTCTGTTTTTTTTGGAACAGATTCAAGAGAATAGGTATTAACTCTTCCTTAAATGTTTGGTAGAATTCCTCTGGAAAGCCATCTGGCCCTGGACTCTTGTTTTTTGGGAGATTTTGATTACTAATTCTATTTCCTTACTGGTTATGGGTCTGTTCAAATTTTCTATTTCTTCCTGTTTCAGTTTTGGTAGTGTATATGTTTTTAGGAATTTGTGCATTTCTTCCAGATTGCCCATTTTATTGGCATATAATTGCTCATAATATTCTCTTATTATTGTTTTTATTTTTGTTGTGTTGGTTGTGATCTCTCCTTTTTCATTCTTGATTTTATTTATTTGGGTCCTTTCCTTTTTCTTCTTGATCAAACTGGCTAGTGGTTTATCAATTTTGTTAATTCTTTCAAAGAACCAGCTTCTGGTTTCATTGATCTGTTCTGTTTTTTTGGTTTCGATAGCATTAATTTCTGCTCTAATCTTTATTATTTCCTGTATTCTTCTGGTTTTGGGTTTTATTTGTTGTTCTTTTTCCAGCTCCTTAAGGCGTAAAGGTAGGTTATGTATCTGAGATCTTTCTTCCTTTTGTAGGAAGGCCTGGATTGCTATGTACTTTCCTCTTATGACCACCTTCGCTGTGTCCCTGAGGTTTTGGGTTGTGGTGTTATCATTTTCATTGACTTCCATATACTTTTTAATTTCCTCTTTAACTTCTTGGTTAGCCCATTCATTCTTTAGTAGGATATTCTTCAGTCTCCAAGTATTTGTTACCTTTCCAAATTTTTTCTTGTGGTTGATTTTGAGTTTCATAGCATTGTGGTCTGAAAATATGCACAGTATGATATCGATCTTTTTGTACTTACTTAGGGATGATTTGTGTTCCAGTATATGGTCTATTCTGGAGAATGTTCCATGTGCACTGGAGAAGAATGTATGTTCTGCTGCTTTAGGATGAAATATTCTGAATATATTTGTTAAGTCCATCTGGTCCAGTGTGTCATTCAATACCATTGTTTCTTTGTTGATTTTTTGATTAGATGATCTGTCCATTGCTGTGAGTGGGGTGTTGAAGTCTCCTACTATTATGGTATTACTATCGATGATTTTTCTTTATGTTTGTGATTAATTGATGTATATATTTGGGTGCTCACACATTTGGCGCATAAATGTTTACAGTTGTTAGGTCTTTTTGGTGAATAGACCCCTTGATTATGATATAATGCCCTTCTGCATCTCTTGATACAGTCTTTATTTTAAAGTCTAGATTGTCTGATATAAGTATGGCTACTCTGGCTTTCTTTTGTTGACCATTAGCATGGTTCTCCATCCCCTTATTTTCAATCTGAAGGTGTCTTTAGGTCTAAAGTGGGTCTCTTGTAAATAGCATATAGATGGATTTTGTTTTCTTATCCATTCTGTCACCATAGGTCTTTTGATTGGAGCATTGAGTCCATTGACGTTTAGAGTGAGTACTGAAAGATATGAATTTATTGCTATTGTGATGTTTGTAGAGTTGGAGTTTCTGGTGGTATTCTCTTTCCTTTCTAATCTTTGCTGCTTTTGGTATTTATTTATTTTTCTCTCTATATATATATATTTTTTTTTCATCTTTTCTCCCCTCAGAGAGTCCCCCTTAAAATTTCTTGCAGGGCTGGTTTAGTGGTCACAAACTCCTTTAATTTTTATTTGTCTGGGAACTTTTTATCTCTCCTTCTATTTTGAGTGACAGCCTTGCTGGATAAAGAATTCTTGGCTGCATATTTTTCTGGTTCAACACACTGAATATATCCCACCACTCCTTTCTGGCCTGCCAAGTTTCTGTGGATAGGTCTGCTGCAAACCTGATCTGTCATCCCTTGTAGGTTAGGGACTTTTTTCCCTTACTGCTTTCATGATTCTCTCCTTGCCTGAGTATTTTGTGAATTTGACTATGATATGCCTTGTTGATGGTCAGTTTTTGTTGAATCTAATGGGGATCCTCTGTGCTTCCTGAATTTTGATGTCTGTGTCTTTCCCCAGGTTAGGAAAGTTTTCGCTGCGGTTTTCTCACATAACCCTTCTACCCCTATTTCTCTCTCTTCCTCTTCTAGGGCCCCTATGATTTTGATGTTGTTCCTTTTTAATGAGTCACTGATTTCTCTAATTCTTAAATCATGTTCTTTTGCCTTAATCTCCCTCTTTTTTTCTGCTTCATTATTCTCTGTAAGTTTGTCCTCTATATCACTGATTCTCTGTTCTGTCTCATCCATCCTTTCCGCGGCTGCATCCGTCTGTGATTGCAGCTCAGTTATAGCATTTTTAATTTCATTATGACTATTGTTTATTTCTTTTATCTCTGCAGAAAGGGATTCTAATCTATTTTCGACTCCACCTAGTTTTCTTATTATCATGATTCTAAGTTCTGGTTCAGACATCTTGCTTGTACCTGTGTTGGTTAAATCCCTGGCTGTCGTTTCTTTGTGCTCTTTATTTTGGGGTGAATTCCTTCATTTTGTCATTTTTTTAGCATTTTATTTTATTTTATTTTATTTCAATATATGAAGTTTATTGTCAAATTGGTTTCCATACAACACCCAGTGCCCATCACAAAAGGTGCCCTCCTCAATACCCATCACCCACCCTCCCCTCCCTCCCACCCCCCATCAACCCTCAGTTTGTTCTCAGTTTTTAAGAGTCTCTTATGCTTTGGCTCTCTCCCACTCTAACCTCTTTTTTTTTTCTTCCCCTCCCCCATGGGTTTCTGTTAAGTTTCTCAGGATCCACATAAGAGTGAAAACATATGGTATCTGTCTTTCTCTGTATGGCTTATTTCACTTAGCATCACACTCCCCAGTTCCATCCACGTTGCTACAAAGGGCCATATCTCATTCTTTCTCATTGCCACGTAGTACTCCATTGTGTATATAAACCACAATTTCTTTATCCATTCATCAGTTGATGGACATTTAGGCTCTTTCCATAATTTAGCTATTGTTGAGAGTGCTGCTATAAACATTGGGGTACAAGTGCCCCTATGCATCAGTACTCCTGTATCCCTTGGGTAAATTCCTAGCAGTGCTATTGCCGGGTCATAAGGTAGGTCTATTTTTAATTTTTTGAGGAACCTCCACACTGTTTTCCAGAGTGGCTGCACCAATTTGCATTCCCACCAACAGTGCAAGAGGGTTCCCGTTTCTCCACATCCTCTCCAGCATCTATAGTCTCCTGATTTGTTCATTTTGGCCCCTCTGACTGGCGTGGGGTGATATCTGAGTGTGGTTTTGATTTGTATTTCCCTGATGAGGAGCGACGTTGAGCATCTTTTCATGTGCCTGTTGGCCATCTGGATGTCTTCTTTAGAGAAGTGTCTATTCATGTTTTCTGCCCATTTCTTCACTGGGTTATCTGTTTTTCGGGTGTGGAGTTTGGTGAGCTCTTTATAGATTTTGGATACTAGCCCTTTTTCCGATATGTCATTTGCAAATATCTTTTCCCATTCCGTTGGTTGCCTTTTCGTTTTGTTGGTTGTTTCCTTTGCTGTGCAGAAGCTTTTTATCTTCATAAGGTCCCAGTAGTTCATTTTTGCTTTTAATTCCCTTGCCTTCGGGGATGTGTCGAGTAAGAGATTGCTATGGCTGAGGTCAGAGAGGTCTTTTCCTGCTTTCTCTTCTAGGGTTTTGATGGTTTCCTGTCTCACATTCAGGTCCTTTATCCATTTTGAGTTTATTTTTGTGAATGGTGTGAGAAAGTGGTCTAGTTTCAACCTTCTGCATGTTGCTGTCCAGTTCTCCCAGCACCATTTGTTAAAGAGACTGTCTTTTTTTCCATTGGATGTTCTTTCCTGCTTTGTCAAAGATTAGTTGGCCATACTTTTGTGGGTCTAGTTCTGGGGTTTCTATTCTCGTTTTGTCATTTTGAAGAGAGAACAGTAATTAATGAAGTAGAAAAATTAAAATTAAAAAAAATTAAAATGAAAAAATATTAAAATTAAAAAATTAAACACACACACACAAATCGAATAAATGGTGCTAGATCCTAGGTGTGTCTTGGTCTGGGTGTTGAAAGTGGTTTGACAGATTAGGGAAAAAAAGGAGGGGAGGAAGAAAAAAAAGGAAATCGTTTGAGAATTTGAAAAAGAATACATTGAAGTAGACTAAAATAAGATGACGGAAATAAAATAGAATTTGAGAAAATATACACAAAAGTAAAGAATATAGTAGAAAAAAATTAAGGAAAAATATTTTTAATAAAAATTAAAAATAAAAATGAATTTTTTCTCTTTCTGTATTCATGAAAAAGAAAAGGAATGAAAAAGAGACAGAAAAAAAGGAAATCGTTTGAAAATTTGAAAAAGTGAATACACTGTCGTAGACTAAAATAAAATGATGGAAGTAAAATAGAATTTGAAAAAATTTACACGAAAGCAAAAAATATAGTAAAAAAATTGAAGAAAAATATTTCTAATAGAAATTGGAAGTAAAAATGAAGTTTTTCTTTCTGCATTCAAGAGAAAGAAAAGAAACAAAAAACAGAAAAAAAGAAAAAGAAAGGAAATCGTTTGAAAATTTGAAAAGGTGAATACACTGAAGTAGACTAAAGTAAAATGATGGAAGTAAAATAGAATTTGAAAAAATTTACACAAAAGCAAAAAATATAGTAAAAAATTAAAAATATTTTTAATAAAAATTGAAATTAGAAATGAATTTTTTCTCTTTATTCAAGAAAAAGAAAAGAAGTGTAAAAGAGAAAAAAAAAAGAAAGAAAATTCAATAGGTGGACCTGGTAACAGATTGAAGTAGGACTGAAATTACTTTGTTTTCCCCTAGAAGTCAGACTATGTAGCGCTTTATAGTCCATAAACTAAGTAGGAAGTGAGACTTGTGTTCTTGAAGAGCGAGGTTGGCTCAGTTGGGTGGGACTCAGTGTAACGGCTCTGTTTTCCCCTAGATGGCCTACTGGGGTGGAGTGTTGTGGCGCTCATAGGTGCGTATGCACATGCGTGGGAGCAGTGAAAATGGCGCCAACTAGAGACTAGCTACCCAGTCTCTAACATTGGAACTCTGTTCTCCCAGATCAGCAATCATGCACCCGTTCTCTGTCTTCAGCTTTCATCCACTCCCCACTTTTTCACTGTCTGTGACTAGGCCCCAGGCAGTACCTCCCCCCCAAGTTTTGTCTCAGATGCAGCTGTTTTCCCTGGCCCCCTTACTTCTGAAGGACTGTGGCTTTGACCCGTTCTGCCCTTCTGCGTGAGAGTCTCACCAAGGAATGACTGAATGAGCAATGGCCAAATGTCGGCTGAACCCAGGAACACTTGCTGGACCCTGCTGCTGCCAGTGCCCTGAGACTGTGGCCAGGTGCCAGCCCGCCCCAGAAAAAGTTCGCAAGATAGTGTAGCAGCAGCTTTTCAGGGATTATGGAAAATCACAACACACATCTGGCACCAGGCTTCACCCTTAATGACCTTGTTTCCAGCACCAGCGAATGTGGCCATTTTCTGGGGTCTGCTGGAACCAGGTGGCTTCAACAGTCTCTACCAAAAGTCCTTCCAACAGTGGAACCTCTTCCCATGTGGCCCAAGAAACTCCCGGACCCCACTCTGTTCCTGGGGATTCGCCCTTCCCACCAGAGCACCACCAGGTATGGAGCTGCGGAGTGCAGACTTTGCACTCCCCTTGTTTACAGTCTTAATGGAATTTAAACCCTCTCCTTTCTCCTTTATCCCTTTTTAGTTTAGTCCCTGTGGCTGTTTCCAATTTTCCACTTTCTCTCCAGCTGCTTTTGGGGAGGCGTGCTTTTCCCACATCCTCCCCGCCCCCGTCTCCATCTTCTGTCCATCTGTAAAAGCACCTCCGTTCCCGTGGCTTCTCGCTCCCTGAATTCACCTGTCTGCACCATGTACCTTGTGAATTCTGTGGTTCAGGTTGTGGAGATTGTTGTGTTAATCCTCCAATCAGTTTTCTAGGTGTGTAGGATGGTTTAGTGTTGGTCTGGCTGTATTTCATGGACACGAGACACACAAAAAACTTCCATGCTGTTCCACCATCTTGGCTTCTTCCCCCTATTAACATGATTTCTTAAACTGACAGAGGTTAATGAGACTTTATTTAACTGTAATGAAGGTTTTTCATATTTTATTAACTCCAGAAAAAATGATCTAGCTTTTTGTTTTAGAAAGTGTGTTTATTTGGGACCAAGTATACTCTGCTTTGGGATCTAGTGGAAATCCTCAGACAGGAGGAGTCTCATTTTATTATCCTGTACACAAAGCTAGGTATGCCAGCTCTTCCAGAGAAGCACAAACTTGAAGCAGTTTCAGGTTAGAATTCTGTTGATTGAGTGCAATTCTTCAACTGAGAGAAGTGTAGGAACAAATTAATAATGGCCCTTAAGGGATGAGATTTATAGGCTTGGGAAAATCTAGAATTGGAGATAAAAGCCTACTGTGACCAAAACAAACAAACAAACAAGCAAACAAAGCAAAACTAAAAGCACCTGGATATTGCTAGGCATAGAAATAGAGTAAAAGACTAGGCTTTCAGAATTACGCAAAATGTAAGGCGTGGAAATTGCTTGGTGGGTTGGCTGTGTAAATACATGGCTTTGCTCACAACCTGCAGTAAGATTATATCACTGGAAAGAGAGTACACCCCCCCATTTGTTCTTCCTGTACCTGGAAAACAGTGTTTCCTTTTCACCATTTCTTTGGTATTAGAGAGTTCACATAAAGTTGGGAGACTTTAAAATTTGAAGGGGTATGTTCTTGGAGGGAGATTGTCTCTTAGAGATACCAACAGGATATTCCATAGAAAAATATCAAAATATTTAATATACATGTAATTGGAATAACTGAAGTAGAAGATGATAAAAAAAGGATATATAAGTTTTCCAAAATTAATAAAAGACAAGAAACCATATATCCAGAGGTTTACAGAATCAACCCCATACAGAATAAATAACAACCAAAAACACACCTATGCACAACATAGTCAAATTCATGAAATCCAAACCTTAAAAGATTTTCTCTCTAGAAAAAGAAGCACCACCTACAAAAAACCAAAAATAGGAGTGTCAGAAGATTTCTTCCTAAAATCTATGCCAGTAGGAAGAAAGGTGGAATAACATGTCTAAGGTACTGAATGTAAAAGAATTTCCAACCACAGTTCTCTACCTAGTAAAAATGTTTCCAAAAATTATGTAAAATGACATTTTCAAAGTAAAGCTGACTTCGTAGTATGGGATGGTCTGTCCAAGGAAAATGAGGAAATAAGTATAAAAAGTGAAACTAATGAAGGAAAACTGTCATTATTTGTAAGTTATTGTATTGGTGGCAGTGTTGTGTATATTCTCTAAAATTTTTCTGCCATCCAGAGTCATTGTGTTATTTACCTATGTTATTTTCTAAAATATGTATTGTTTTACATTTAACTTTTAGATCTATAATTCACTGATAATTGATATTTTCAGGTGGTATGACATATGAGTCTAAAGTATATTTTTGGAGGTGGGTACAGGTACAATTTCCCAATACAATTTAATCATATGAATGGGGGGAATTCTACCTAATGTATATAAATAACGTTATGACCTTAGATGAGAGAAATAATTCTTAGAGAACACGCACACACCACAACTACCACCTCCTTAAAGGAAAAATTTAAGTTTGACTACATCAAAACTAAGTCCAACTTTCATGGAAAACACCCTTAAAGGTGTTAAAAAGCGGTCACAGAATAGATGGCATTTTTAATCACCTAACCACAAAAAACTCATATCCAAGACCCTTAGAAAAATAATTCTTACAAATCAAGGTGGAAAACCTCAAGAAAGCTCAAGAAAGACATCTCCACAGATTTCACAGGGAAATAAAATAGCAAACAAACATGTAAAAGTACTCAATCTTATTTGTAGTGAAGAAAATGCAAATTAACGTCTCAGAGAGATAGCTGTATCTTGTAGAAATTCTTTAATGCTTCCTAATTCACTGAGCAGTGCTGAATTTTGTTTTTCACCAGACATGTGGGAGCCAGGTTCCAGTAAATCCAAAAAATTCTCTGAAGAAACCACTAGACCGCAAATCATCCCTTGACACAGAGTAATTCTGCATGTTGACCTAGTCCCTGCATGGGACACCCTGTGTCATCTCAGTATGAAGATTGGCCCTGGCAGATAGCACCACTCTTTCTTCATCATGGCCTTACTTGCTAGTGGTGACTCATGGGTATCACCTGTCTCCAAAGATTTACTTCTTTAATAGCATTCTAGTGCTCCTTAACATTTATTGAATCCCTTACTGGGTCCAGCCTTGGTCCAGATGTCTTAATCACATGACCTTGCAAAAACCCTAAAGGTTAAAGATACTGATTTCTCCTTTGTAGATAAATATAGTAGATTAGGGCTACAGACTTGCCAAGAATTGTTATAGTGAGATGCAGAATCCAGAAGTAAACACTGGTCTCTTTGTCTCTTACTACACTTGGTGATGCAAAAACTCACTTGAAATTAACTTTCTTACCAAATTTTTTTTTATCCCTTAAGCCCCTTATAAATGAAGTATTGGTGTACTATATTGATTATCACATAGGAGCTTTACAGTGTGGCAATATAAACTGAGCAGTTACTGTTACTTTTGCAGTTCTGCCATTCATTCCACAACCACTAAATTGTTTCTAGACAGATCTTTATTTTTCAACACCCCATCAAGGAATTCAGTTCATCTCACATTTTGTGACATCAAGCCCTACTTATTATCTTTATCCTACTGCTCATTGGATACTTGATGAGCACCTATTATGGTCAGATATGGAGTTCAGTTCTAGGGTTACAAATATGAGTAATATAGTCATTGCCTTCAAAGTTTCTTAGAAATTATAACAGCTAGAGTTAGGTTCATCTAAAGTTAGATTCACTATTATTCATCTGTGAGTAATAGAAGAGGTCCGGCAAAGTATGGCTTAAAGAAGAGAAAGTTTTGTTATGAATTTTTTTTTAACATTTTACTTGTAAGTCCTGCGATAAACAATCCAGGACTCGTATTGAGGCTCTGCTCAACAAAGTCAGCAGGGGCACAAAGCTCTTCTTGAAACGGGATCAAATCTGAATATAATAGCCACACATTCAGGGAACCTGAGGAGGATACCAGAGTCAAAAGTAGAAGTAATCCTTGCTGTTCTGAGCTACTTAAGACAGTTACGTAGATATTAGTGGACTACAGAATATACATGAGTGAAAGGGGGCTGGAAAGTTCACATCTTCTCCCTGCTGAGGCTTCAGGAATCCCAAGACCATCCGCTTGCCTATCTTCCCTCCAATTCTCACCTTGGAAGAGTTTCACACAAACATTTCTTCATGCACCACTCCCCACTGACTTCAGGGTCCTTACTACACATGATAAAGAATGTATTCAAATTATTTCAGAAGCATATTTCTTAGGAGGGATTTCTTGGATAGTACCTTAGTTGGAGAAGTTTCGGTTGTTTTACTTGTTCTTTCTCAAGTATTCAGTTTGATAAACAATCAGTGTTTTTATAAAACAATCAGAAAACATAGATGAACAAAGGTAACAACCAATACTCTATCTGCAATTTGGGAGAATGGCTCCTCACATTTAAACAATTGTTTCTTCCCCACTGTTCACACACTTACATCTGCACATTGTGGGGTATACATTCATGTCCAAACATGACCTCTTGCCTCTTGAAGACTCAAGAAGAGGTGATTAGACAGAATATCTCTGTGGAGGGTACACATAAGCAAAGAATAGATGGAAACAGCTGGTTGCATAGGTGGAAGTAGGCAGTAGAAAATATAACAGACAATATTTACACAATATCAAGTTTGTGGTTGCAAATGTGGATTTAGTTCTTCATGTCTTTTTGAGGGAATTGCATCATAAAATAGAAGGATATTGAGTTGGAATTCGAAAATGAAGTCCTTTCTCTCTGTCGTAGTAATTATGGGAATAAACCAAAACTGCCCTGAGGGTTGGCCTTGAAGAGAAGGGCCATATGGCTTAATTCACATCAGATAGCAAATGTCATTACTGCTGGCATATATGGAGCTTCTCCTCATGAGTCTGTGTGGTGCCTATAGCCTGAGTGAGTAAAAAAGAGCCTTATTGATAAAAATGAATAGTCACTTGAAATCTTAGATCATAATTATAAATTTTGATGAAGTTGTCCCTTTCTGCTCCCTCCCCCAAATGAAAGCAATTGTTCCTTGTACATTTAAAATTTCAGTTCAGAGTTTCCTTTCTCTTTCTCTCTCACTATCTCTTTTGAGATTTCCTACAGGAAATTTAAAGATCTCTATTCATTTTGCTCATCTTTTATATTAATGAAGGTTAACACCTACATTGCTTTAAAAGAGGGCTCTAAAATACAATGTTTATAAATATTAAAGTGTATTTCATGTTACTATTGAAATTTTCTAGTTTTCTGAGGCACATGTCTGGTCTCTAGACCATGAGACAGGAAAAGAGAATGTCAGAATACTTATTCAGTGTTTCAAGGCTCAGACTGAAATATGAGTCTTTCATATTTTATTTATGAAAACTGAAACATTTGGACATACCTGGCTGAAATATAGGAAATATGGTCTCTAGGTGTGTGGCTATGTGCTAAGTGGAAAGAATAGAACAGAATTTTTTTTTTCCTTTTTGATGGGGGAGGTAACCAGAGTCAGCTGCACCTTTTAAATATAATCATAGAATCACAGACTATTCAGTAGGATATGTTGACCATAGATAAATAGTGTAGTATAGTTCATAATAGCATAATTTTGGAACCAAGATGCATGTTTTCAAATTGCATTTTTACATCCTGTGTTTTGTGACATTCAATAATTTAGCTAACTTCTTAGTTTTCTCATCTATAAAATAGCACTAATAATAGAACCAATTTTTTAGTCTAGTAATGAGAATTAATGAGTTAATATCCTTAAAGCATTGGGCACATCATAATAATTATTTTGCTATTAGTAAGAGTAACAGTGAACTCAAATTGGAATGGCTGGTAATCTCACTAAAGTTTTTATTGGCCATATGTGTTCTCATCCTGCCCTTCACTCAACTCAAAAATTAATCTCTCCCCTCATTAAACCCATGTTTTAAATGGGAGCTGCCAACTTCTTGACCTTGCCTCTATGGCCATGGTGATGATCCAAGTGGTAGATAATCTCAAGCAAGAATAATCACAGTTTCTCCAGTTTACCCTGGAGAGATTATTAATAGGTATTAATTTTAGAGGAGGGATGACCCTATTACACAAGACAGAGTAATCAGAATGCCTCCTATGATCAGAAAGTCCTCTTGGATCATGAGGATGTAAAACATTTAAGTGTTGGGATAAAATAACAAAAGAAAACATAAATTAAGAGTATTTCCTTCAGCTCCCATCCTTTGTAATTGTTACAAGATTTATGCTTTAAAATATGATATTCAGTAAGTCTAATTACAGAGGAGTACATTGATGTATTGGTAAGAGTATATTAGTAAGAGAAGGATTATAATCAGAAAGTTTTCCTAAACTGGTAGAAGTTAGTAAATAACAAGTTTGATTGAATTGGAATAATGTTGTTGGAATTCATGAGATTATGTCCCATGAATTAATAAATTTCCAACTGTGAAAAACTATTTGAGCACCTTACTTAGAAATAAGGTGTTATTTGTCACCTAGTGTTTGCAGTTCAGGGGTCTTAACAGACATTCCCAGACAGGAATCATGCATCATACAGAGAAGGAACACACCCTGATGACATCCAGATTTGCATGGGGTTCCTGAAAACATAGACATTAAGCAGTTTCAGATCAGGAATATGTTTAATGAAGTTCTTCAGCTAGGCAAATCTGAGGATAAAGGGAAAAAATATTTTTTAGAGTCAAGATTTATAGGCTTTAGAATTCATAAACGGGGAAAAGACAGTATCTTCTCTGACATAAAGCTGAAAACAATAGAATGAATGTTTTGGGTATTGCTGGCATGAATAACTATAGAAAAAAGGAACAGGAATTGATACTGTGAGTTACTGAAAGTCCGCTCTCAGTTTAGCAGTTATTATGCCTACGCCCTGGGGATCAGAATGGAAACAAGTTTAGGAGGACTTAATATTTTTAAGATCTACACTTGAAGGATACTGGATGCTAGCATTTTGTATTTACTAACTTAATAAAAGACAAGAGGGTCTCTCCCTGAGAAGCCTTGATGCTCCCTCTATTTTATGTCCTTTATTACAGGTTCAGCCAGTTGTGCCTTATACCTCCTTCTACCCCTAACTAAACATATTTGTTTTAGGCCACATCATTGATGGTTATCATAGGTATCTAAGGTATAGCCCAGACTCTTGCCCTCACCTTACCCTAACACCATTCCCCAAAGAACCACATCATTGATGGTGATCATAGGTATCTAAGGTATAGCTCAGACTCTTGTCCTCACCTTGCCCTAACCCCATTCCCCAAAGAACAGATTTGGTGCCTTGCAAGTGAGACCAATTGGAATGAGCATCTTCACTCTTGATCCCGAGATCCAGTCTGTGAAATCAAAATAGTTTGCTAGTGGGGCACCTGGGTGGCTCAGTCAGTTGAGTGTCTGACTTCAGCTCCGGGCATGATCTCGCAGTTCGTGAGTTCGAGCCCTGCATCGGCCTCTGTGCTGATGGCTCAGAGCCTGGAACCTGCTTCAGATTCTGTGTCTCCCTCTCTCTCTGCCCCTCCCTGACGCAAGCTCTGTCTTTCTCTGTCTTCAAAAATGAATAAATGTTAAAAAAAAATTTTTTTTAATTGTTTGCTAGTTTAGTTTCCTTCCAGTATGTATAATCTCATTGGTGGTGGTAAATATATATGTTAGTAGATTGTTGTTAATCTACACTGCTGGAAATGCCCCTTAATACATGTGTTTAAAACTTTTCAAGGATAGTTCATTTTAGGTGAAAGAATTGTTATAGATTGCTGGGAAGATGGTGGAGTAGGACCCTAAGCTCACTTCCTCTCATGGATAGAGCTAGATGAGATGGATACTCACATCAGTGTAAATAACCCAGAAAACAACCCAAAGGCTACCAGAACAAACTCCACAACGAAATATGGAGAAAAGGCCACATTGAAGATGGTAGGAAGGGTGGAAATGCTGTGGGGAGGTAAATGAATCTGCAGTACTGTCACAAACACAGAGAAGGGAGAGAAATAGACCTTCACACTGGGTAGCTGGCATGCTGAAGATGAATCCCCACAACACTTGCTTTGAAAACCAGAGGGTCCAAATTTTGTGGGTTCTTGCAACCAACAGAATTTTAAAAATCAGTGAACTCAGCTCTGTGAGAGTCAGGAGGGGGAGAGGAAACTGAATCCCCACCCTTAAAGAGACAGCACAATGAACAGCCCACAGAGATATAGCATACAACCAGCAGTTTGAAAAACACCTGGGGCACACAGGAAGGAGACTTATTTACTAATATCAGAGGATGTGTGGGACAGAGATCTGTGGGAGACTTCTCTGAGAAGAAAAGAGTTGACCAGCACCATTTCCCTCTCCCACCCCATAGCATAAACACATGGCCACCTGCATGAACCAGCGTGGCACCAACACTCACTACCTAACTGGCTAATACCATCACCCAGTCCATATTTATGTGATCTGCCTACTTCAGCCAGGCCTGCCTCAGTCCCAGCACTGCAGGTCCCCACCCCAAGGACCAAGGAAGCTTTGATAATTCCACATTTCCCTACCTACACGCATTGCTGATCCATGATTTCTAACCTGCCGTCTTGGTCCTGGCATCAGTGGCATATCTCTCAGAGAACCAGCATGCAAACTTTGCTAAAATTACACATCATCCCCCCTTAAATCTTGTGGATCTGCCTCCTCCAATATTCTCTTGGCCAGAGCCCATCCAAACTGGGGCTACAAGCCTGGCGGTTTGCAAGCAGTTGCAACAGAGGCCAGCATTGCCCTGCAGGACTCCTAACCCAAGAAAAGAGAAAGATAATCACACACACATCAATCAGACTGTAGCCCCAGCAGTGGGCTGGGGGAAGACAGCTGATCTGACTGCAGACTCTACCTACCACAGGAAGCTTCTCAGTGGACAACACAGGGAAAGCTCCTTGCAGTTTGGTACAACTGCATCACTGGCAAACTCCTGGTCTGACTCAACTCAAGCCCAAGGGAGCCTAAGATTGGTCCATTAACACCACAAGGACAAAAAACTGCCCCCAACAGGCAAAGAGAGTCACTGGAGACAACGGGACTGAAGGAAACAGTGGCTCAGCCACAATAGTAGGGCACCCAAAACACACATAGGAGATATCCCTGAAGTGCTAAATTCCAATAAATGAGAGACCTTGCATGGCATGGCACTACAGGACCTCCTCCTCATAAGGGCACTACTTTCAAGAACAGGAGACATAGCCAACTTTCTTAATACACAGAAACACACATAAAGAGTTACATAAAACGAGGAGACAGACTAATGTGTCCCAAATGAAAGAATAGGACAAAATCAGAGCAAGAGACCTAAGTCAAATGGAGATAAACAATATGCCTGATAGGAAATTTAAAGTAATCATCATAAAGATACCCACTGGACTTGAGAAAGTAGTGGAGGACATCAATGAGACCCTTAAAAAAGAGATTAAAAAGAATCAGAGATGAAGAACACAATGAATGAAATTAAAAATATGTTAGATGGAATAAATAACAGACTAGAGGAAGCAGAATAACAAATCAGCAACCTGGAGGACAAAGTAATGGAAAGTAGGCAAGCTGAGTAGGTGAGAGAAAAAAACTATGCAAAATGAGAACAGATTTAGGGAACTCAGCAACACTATTAGCCTAATAACATTTGCATTATAGGGATCCCAGAGGGAGAAGAGTGAGTAAAGGGACAGAATCTTTATTTGAAGAAATAGTAGCTGAAAACTTCCTGCATCTGGGGAAGGAAACAGATATCCATATCCAGGAGGCACAGAGACCCCTCAAAAAAATTAACGAAAGGAAGTCCACACCAAACACAGAGTAATTAAAATGGTAAAAAGTAGTGATAAAGAATTTTAAAAGCAGCAAGAAAAGAAGAAAACAGTTACATACAAGGGACCTTGTAAGGCTATCAGCAGATTTTTCAGTAGAAACTTTTCAGGTAAGGGATGTCATGACATAGTCAAAGTGTTGACAAGAAAAAAATTCTGCATCCAAGAATACTCTATCTAGTAGGGTATCATTTCAGAATATAAGGAGAAATAGAGTTTTCCAGACCAAAAAAAGTCAAAGGAATTCATGACCACTAAACCAGCCCTACAAGAAATGTTAAAGGGACTCTTTGAGTGGAAAGGAAAGATCATAAGTAAGAGTAAGAAAAGTAGGAAGCACAAGAGCAGAAAAAATAAGTATATCTGTAAAAAATAAGTAAATCTGTAAAAAGGGACTCATAAAATAAAAGGATGTAAAGTTTGACACCATATACCTATAACATAGGTGGGGAGGGGAGAGAAGTAGCAAATGGGTCCAAGCTTAAGCAATTATCAACTTAATATAGAGTCTATGTGCAGAAGATGTTATATACAAACCTAATGGTAACCAAAAATGAAAAACCAGTAAAAGATGTGCAAAAATAAAGGGAAAGGAATCCAAATATCTCATTAAAGATAGCCAATCTATGAGAAAAGAAAGCAAGAAAAGAAAGGAACAGAGAAGAACTACAAAAACAACCATAAGACAAGTAACAACATGGCAATAATTATGTACCTATCAACAATTATTTTGACTATAAATGGACTCAGCTCTCCAATCAAAAGATATAGGATGACAGAATGGATAAAAAAACAGGACCCATCTAAATACTGCCAACAAGAGACTCATTTCAGACCTAAAAACACATGCAGATTGAAAGGGAGGGGTTGGAGAAACATTTTTCATGCAAATGAATATAGGAAGAAAGCCAGGGTAGCAACACTGATAGACAAAATAGACTTTAAAATGAAGACTGTAACAAGAGACAGAGAAGGACACTATATAATCATAAAGGGGATACTCCAGTAAGAAGATATAGCAATTATAAGTATTTATGCACCCCAAATGGAAACACCCAAATACATAAAGCAGTTAATAACAAACATAAAAGAACTAATTAATAGTAATATAATAATAGTAGGGGACTTTAACACCCCACTTATATCAATGGACAGATCATCCAAACAGAAAATCAACAAGGAAATGGTAGCTTTGTATAATACATTGGATCAGGTGGGTTTAACAGGTATATTCAGAACATTCCATCCTAAAACAGCAGAATACATATTCTTTTCAAGTGCACATGGAACTTTCTCCAGAATAGATCACATATTAGTCCATAAAATAAATCTCAAAAAATTCAAAAAGATTGAAATCATATGATGCATCTTTTCTGACCACAAAACTAAGAAACTAGAAATTAACCACAAGAAAAAAAAATCTACAAAGAGCACAACTACATGGAGGTTAAATAACAGGCTACTTAACGATGACTGGGTCACCTACAACATACATGAAAGGGGAAATAAAAAATACATGGACAGAAGTGAAAGTGAAAACACAGTCCAAAATCTTTGGGATGCAGCAAAAGTGGTTCTAAAAGAGAAATTTACAGCAATACAGGCCTACCTCAAGAAGCAAGAAAAATCTCAAATAAACAACCTAATCTTATACCTAACAGAACTAGAAGAAGAATAAACAAAACCCAAAACCAATAGAAGGAAGGAAATAATAAAGATTAGAGCAGAGATAAAGAAAATAGAAACAAAGCAAAACAAAAAACAAACAAAAAAACCCAATAGAACATATCAATGAAACTAGGAACTGGTGCTTGAAAAGATCAGCAAAATTGATAAGCCTATAGCCAAAATCATCAAAAAACAAAAGAGGACTCAAACAAAATCAGGAATGAAAGATCAGAAATAATAAATGACACCACAGAAATACAAAGGATTATGAGAAAATATTATGAAAAACTATATGCCAACAAATTGGACAACCTAGACAAAATGGCTACATTTCTGGAAACATGTAACATCCCACAACTAAATCTGAAAAAAATAGAAAATTTGAACAGACCAGTTATCTGCAATGAAATTGAATCTGTAATCAAAAAACTCCTGACAAACAAAGTTTAGGACCACGTGGCTTCACAAGTGAATTCTACCAAACATTCAAAGAAGAGGTAATACCTATTCTTCTCAAACTATTCCAAAAAATAGAAAAGGAAGGAAAAACTTCCAAATTCATTCTATGAGGCCAGCATTATCCTGATACCAAATATATATATATATACATATACACACACATACACATACACGTACATACACACACATATGGAAAGGTAAAGGGGAAAGGAAAGGAAAGGAAAGGAAAAGAAAGGAAAAACTGTTGCCTCCTTTATGTCACAGTTAACAAATATAATTTGAACACTTTTGTGGTAAATATGAATGACTTAATGGCTCATCTAAAATTCAGATTCTTGAGATGATTAGGAAGATGGTGGCGCAGAAGGATGCTGGGCTCACCGCGTCCTACTGATCACTTAGATTCCACCTACACCTGCCTAAATAACCCAGAAAAATGCCAGAAGACAAGCAGAACGGAGTCTCCCGAGCCAAGTGCAGATGAGAGGCCCACAGAAGAGGGTAGGAAGGGTGGCGAGGCGGTGTGCACTCCACAGGACTGGCAGGAGGGAGCCGGGGCGGAGGGGGGGCCTGCCAGCCAAGCAGAGCCCCCGAGTCTGGCTGGCAAAAGCAGAGGGGCTGGACGGAGTGTGTTCTGACAGCAAGCGGGACTTGATATCTGGAAGGTTATAAGCTAACAGCTCTGCTCGGAGAATGGGAGGGCTGGAGGACAACGGGAGGGAGAGTTGTTGAGCCCCGGACGACAGGGCACAGCTTGGCGGGGAACAAAGGGGCTTGCCAGTGCCATCTCCCTCGCCCATCCCCCAGCCAAAATCCCAAAGGGAACCAGTTCCTGCCAGGGAACTTGCTTGCACCGTGCAAACACCCAACGCTGTGCTTCTGCGGATCCATCCCTCCTGCGGGTCTGACTCCCTCCCAGTGCCACAGGGCCCCTCCTGAAGCGGATCTCCGAAGGAAAAGCGAGCTGAGCCTGCCCCTCCCGCCCCCGTGTACCTTGCCGATCCACCCCAGATAATACGCCAGATCCCCAGCACCACAAGTCTGGCAGTGTGCAAGTAGCCCAGATGGGCCATGCCACACCACAGTGATTCCCGCCCCTAGGAGAGGGGAAGAGAAGGCGCACACCAGTCTGCCTGTGGCCCCAGCGGTGGGCTGGGGGCAGGCATCAGGTCTGACTGCGGCCCTGCCCACCAACACAAGTTATTCAAGACAGCACAGGGGAAGTGCCCCGCAGTTCCGCACCACTCCAGGGACTATCCAAAATGACAAAACGGAAGAATTCCCCTCAAAAAAACGTCCAGGAAATAACGACAGCTAACGAACTGATCAAAAATGATTTAAACAATATAACAGAAAGTGAATTTAGAATAATAGTCATAAAATTAATCGCTGGGCTTGAAAACAGTATAAAGGACAGTAGAGAATCTGTTGCTACAGAGATCAAGGGACTAAGGAACAGCCAGGAGGAGCTAAAAAATACCATTAATGAGCTGCAAAATAAAATGGAGATGACCACGGCTCGGATTGAAGAGGCAGAGGAGAGAATAGGTGAACTAGAAGATAAAATTATGGAAAAAGAAGAAGCTGAGAAAAAGAGAGATAAAAAAATCCAGGAGTATGAGGGGAAAATTAGAGAACTAAGTGATGCACTAAAGAGAAATAATCTATGCATAATTCGTATTCCAGAGGAGGAAGAGAGAGGGAAAGGTGCTGAAGGTGTACTTGAAGAAATAATAGCTGAGAACTTCCCTGATCTGGGGAAGGAAAAAGGTATTGAAATCCAAGAGGCACAGAGAACTCCCTTCAGACATAACTTGAATCGATCTTCTGCACGACATATCATAGTGAAACTGGCAAAATACAAGGATAAAGAGAAAATTCTGAAAGCAGCGAGGGATAAATGTGCTCTAACATATAAAGGGAGACCTATAAGACTCATGACCGATCTCTCTACTGAAACTTGGCAGGCCAGAAAGGAATGGCAGGAGATCTTCAATGTGATGAACAGAAAAAAAAAATATGCAGTCGAGAATCCTTTATCCAGCAAGTCTGTCATTTAGAATAGAAGGAGAGATAAAGGTCTTCCCAAACAAACAAAAACTGAAGGAATTTGTCACCACTAACCCAGCCCTACACGAGATCCTAAGGGGGATCCTGTGATATAAACTACCAGAGACATCACTACAAGCATGAAATCTACGGACATCACAATGACTCTAAACGCATATCTTTCTATAATAACACTGAATGTAAATGGATTAAATGTGCCAACCAAAAGACATAGGGTATCAGAATGGATAAAAAAACAAGACCCATCTATTTGCTGTCTACAAGAGACTCATTTTAGACCTGAGGACACCTTCAGATTGAGAGTGAGGGGATGGAGAACTATTTATCATGACTGGAAGTCAAAAGAAAGCTGGAGTAGCCATACTTATATCAGACAAACTAGACTTTAAATTAAAGGCTGTAACAAGAGATGAAGAAGGGCATTATATAATAATCACAGGGTCTATCCATCAGGAAGCGCTAACAATTATAAATGTCTATGTGCCAAATACAAGAGCCCCCAGATATATAAAACAATTACTCACAAACATAAGCAACCTTATTGATAAGAATGTGGTAATTGCAGGGGACTTTAACACTCCACTTACAGAAATGGATAGATCATCTAGGCACATAGTCAATAAAGAAACAAGGGCCCTGAATGATACATTGGATCAGATGGACTTGACAGATATCTTTAGAACTCTGCATCCCAAAGCAACAGAATATACTTTCTTCTCGAGTGCACATGGAACATTCTCCAAGATAGATCACATACTGGGTCACAAAACAGCCCTTCATAAGTATACAAGAATTGAAATCATACCATGCATACTTTCAGACCACAATGCTATGAAGCTTGAAATCAACCACAGGAAAACATCTAGAAAACCTCCAAAAGCATGGAGGTTAAAGAACACCCTACTAACGAATGAGTGGGTCAACCAGGCAATTAGAGAAGAAATTAAAAAATATATGGAAACAAACGAAAATGAAAATACAACAATCCAAATGCTTTGGGATGCAGCAAAGGCAGTCCTGAGAGGAAAATACATTGCAATCCAGTCCTATCTCAAGAAACAAGAAAAATCCCAGATACAAAATCTAACAGCACACCCAAAGGAAATAGAAGCAGAACAGCAAAGGCAGCCTAAACCCAGCAGAAGAAGAGAATAATAAAGATCAGAGCAGAAATAAACAATATAGAATCTAAAAAAACTGTAGAGCAAATCAACGAAACCAAGAGTTGGTTTTTTGAAAAAATAAACAAAATTGACAAACCTCTAGCCAGGCTTCTCAAAAAGAAAAGGGAGATGACCCAAATAGATAAAATCATGAATGAAAATGGAATTATTACAACCAATCCCTCAGAGATACAAACAATTATCAGGGAATACTATGAAAAATTATATGCCAACAAACTGGACAACCTGGAAGTAATGGACAAATTCCTAAACACCCACACTCTTCCAAAACTCAATCAGGAGGAAATAGAAAACTTGAACAGACCCATAACCAGCGAAGAAATTGAATCGGTTATCAAAAATCTCCCAACAAATAAGAGTCCAGGACCAGATGGCTTCCTAGGGGAGTTCTACCAGACATTTAAAGCAGAGATAATACCTATCCTTCTCAAGCTATTCCAAAAAATAGAAAGGGAAGGAAAACTTCCAGACTCATTCTATGAAGCCAGTATTACTTTGATTCCTAAACCAGACAGAGACCCAGTAAAAAAAGAGAACTACAGGCCAATATCCCTGATGAATATGGATGCAAAAATTCTCAATAAGATACTAGCAAATCGAATTCAACAGCATATAAAAAGAATTATTTACCATGGTCAAGTGGGATTCATTTCTGGGATGCAGGGCTGGTTCAACATTCGCAAATCAATCAACGTGATACATCACATTAATAAAAGAAAAGATAAGAACCATATGATCCTGTCAATCGATGCAGAAAAGGCCTTTGACAAAATCCAGCACCCTTTCTTAATAAAAACCCTTGAGAAAGTCGGGATAGAAGGAACATACTTAAAGATCATAAAAGCCTTTTATGAAAAGCCCACAGCTAACATCATCCTCAATGGGGAAAAACTGAGAGCTTTTTCCCTGAGATCAGGAACACGACAGGGATGTCCACTCTCACCACTGTTGTTTAACATCGTGTTGGAAGTTCTAGCATCAGCAATCAGACAACAAAAGGAAATCAAAGGCATCAAAATTGGCAAAGATGAAGTTAAGCTTTCACTTTATGCAGATGACATGATATTATACATGGAAAATCTGATAGACTCCACCAAAAGTCTGCTAGAACTGATACATGAATTCAGCAAAGTTGCAGGATACAAAATCAATGTACAGAAATCAGTTGCATTGTTATACACTAATAATGAAGCAACAGAAAGACAAATAAAGACACTGATCCCATTCACAATTGCACCAAGAAGTATAAAATACCTAGGGATAAATCTAACCAAAGATGTAAAAGATCTGTATGCTGAAAACTATAGAAAGTTTATGAAGGAAATTGAAGAAGATATAAAGAAATGGAAAAACATTCCGTGCTCATGGATTGGAAGAATAAATATTGTCAAAATGTCAATACTACCCAAAGCTATCTACACATTCGATGCAATCCCAATCAAAATTGCACGAGCATTCTTCTTGAAACTAGAAGAAGCAATGCTAAAATTCATATGGAACCACAAAAGGCCCCGAATAGCCAAAGTAATTTTGAAGAAGAAGACCAAAGCAGGAGGCATCACAATCCCAGACTTTAGGCTCTACTACAAAGCTGTCATCATCAAGACAGCATGGTATTGGCACAAAACAGACACATAGACCAATGGAATAGAATAGAAACCCCAGACCTAGACCCACAAACGTATGGCCAACTCATCTTTGACAAAGCAGGAAAGAACATCCAATGGAAAAAAGACAGTCTCTTTAACAAATGGTGCTGGGAGAACTGGACAGCAACATGCAGAAGGTTGAAACTAGACCACTTTCTCACACCATTCACAAAAATAAACTCAAAATGGATAAAGGACCTGAATGTGAGACAGGAAACCATCAAAACCTTAGAGGAGAAAGCAGGAAAAGACCTCTCTGACCTCAGCCGTAGCAATCTCTTACTCGACACATCCCCGAAGGCAAGGGAATTAAAAGCAAAAATGAACTACTGGGACCTTATGAAGATAAAAAGCTTCTACACAGCAAAGGAAACAACCAACAAAACTAAAAGGCAACCAACAGAATGGGAAAAGATATTTGCAAATGACATATCGGACAAAAGGCTAGTATCCAAAATCTATAAAGAGCTCACCAAACTCCACACCCGAAAAACAGATAACCCAGTGAAGAAATGGGCAGAAAACATGAATAGACACTTCTCTAAAGAAGACATCCGGATGGCCAACAGGCACATGAAAAGATGCTCAACGTCGCTCCTCATCAGGGAAATACAAATCAAAACCACACTCAGATATCACCCCACGCCAGTCAGAGTTGCCAAAATGAACAAATCAGGAGACTATAGATGCTGGAGAGGATGTGGAGAAACGGGAACCCTCGTGCACTGTTGGTGGGAATGCAAATTGGTGCAGCCACTCTGGAAAACAGTGTGGAGGTTCCTCAAAAAATTAAAAATAGACCTACCCTATGACCCAGCAATAGCACTGCTAGGAATTTACCCAAGGGATACAGGAGTACTGATGCATAGGGGCACTTGTACCCCAATGTTTATAGCAGCACTCTCAACAATAGCCAAATTATGGAAAGAGCCTAAATGTCCATCAACTGATGAATGGATAAAGAAATTGTGTTTTATATACACAATGGAGTACTACGTGGCAATGAGAAAGAATGAAATATGACCCTTTGTAGCAACGTGGATGGAAATGGACAGTGTTATGCTAAGTGAAATAAGCCATACAGAGAGGGACAGATACCATATGTTTTCACTCTTATGTGAATCCTGAGAAACTTGGCGGAAACCCATGAGGGAGGGGAAGGAAAAAAAAAAGGAGGTTAGAGTGGGAGAGAGCCAAAGCATAAGAGACTCTTAAAAACTGAGAACAAACTGAGGGTTGATGGGGGGTGAGAGGGAGAGGAGGGTTGGTGATGGGTATTGAGGAGGGCACCTTTTCGGATGAGCACTTGGTGTTGTATGGAAACCAATTTGACAATAAATTTGATATATTGAAAAAAATTCAGATTCTTATCCAAACTATCAGGAATACGGGCTAAGAAAATGACCAGCCTGTCAATAGAGTTTGAGGCTCAATGGAACTTTCAGAGAAACTGTGTGAGAACTCACCAATTCCCCCTGTCTCCTGACTTCCTGTTGGCCCGATTCATATTTAGTAAGTGATAAGGTCTAAAGTTTATCCTTCCCTTCTTTATGGATGTAAAATTCTGGTTCTGGTGTCAATTTCAGGACAAAATCTAATAGTTTATTTTCTATTAATATAAGTGACCTAAAAGGCAGTGTAGGGCAGGATTACTTTGAAATCAGACTAATGCAGAGAAATGAGCTGCTTTTTCTGGTGACCAATAAAGTCTATGTTGTCCCGAAACCAAAAGAGTTCTAGGAACAACTGAATGTTTTTGTGAACTTTGCAAACTGAATTTCTTGCCCATCCTGTAAACCCCTTTCCAGATAAATTAAAATTATTCATTGCATGCAGATGAACTTGGAAAAGTTGGTTAGAATAATTTAATTTGTAGTATGTACTTTTTGATTTTATTTTTTAAATATACTTAAAAAGCAATAAAGATAGATAAAACCCTAGAAGAATATGTATGCTAAAATTAACATGATTTCTAGGACATTGAAGAGATTGAAGTTTATTTTCATAGTTTTGTGTGCTTTATAAATTTATCTTGAATGAATGTCAATTATTTTTATCACAGAAGTACCTATGTATAATAATAAAATATCTTCCATTTTGAAAAATTATGTCATTGCAAGTATTATTTTCTGAGTAATTTCCATGTATCATGTATTACAAATCAATCAGTCATATGTTTTTTAGAGAAGTATCTAATAAACACTGACTACATCCCAAATCTCACACATTAGCACTCAACTGGGCACATTGAAGTTATTTATATTAAACTGGGTCAGACAGGAAAAGTCACCTGGAGCAAGAGATTGTAGTGGCCTCCATGGTTTAGATAGAACCTGGGTATTTGATACACTTGCAGAGACAAAAGAAAAGATACTTTATCCTTGCAAGCCAAGAAGGAGGCAAAACTTCATAACAATAGCAGTTCCGGACTGGAACAAATTATTCTTTTATCCATGTGATAAGTGAAATCGCACAGTTTCTGTATCATTCTTTTTTTAACTTTATGATAAATCTTGGATATTATTTCACAATCATTAAATAGTGTTTCTCTTTTTATTTTAGCGACTGAGGAGTGTTCTGTTCTACCCATGTCCCATAATTTACATTACCAGTACCTGATAGACGGATTTCAGAGTTCTTTTAGTCTTCTGCCATTACAATAGTGCTGCCACAAATATCCTAGTACATCTGTCATTTTCCACCAGGGCAGATTGTCTATGAGATAGAGTCCTTAAAAATGAATGGGTAAGAGGCACTAAGGAATCTACTCCTGAAATCAGTGTTGCACTATATGCTAACTAATTTGACTGTAAATTAAAATAAATAAATAAAAAACACTGAATTACACATTTTAAAAAAAGGAACTCTCTGCGTCAGAGGTTTTGTGCATTTAAAATTTTGATATGTGCTTGTACCAGCTTACACCATTGCTAACAAATATGAGAGATTGCCTGTTTCCCCAAACCCTTGACAACCTGATGTCCCAACGAATGTGTTATTTATTGCTGCTTTTAGAAGTAAAACAGATAACTCATAGTTTTAATTTGCACATTTCCTTATGACCCTTACATCTTTATTTTCTTCTACTATTTTTGCCCAGTTTTTCATGGGGTTGTTCTTTTTCTCACTGTTATCTGAAGGGCTCCCTTATAGCATGAAGAAATTATCTCCTTGTCTGATATAAATTGCGATTTTTTTTCCATCTTGCCGTTTGTCTTTTTGTTTGGCTTATATATTTTAATAAATAATTTCATTATTTTTATGTAGGTGGATTTATTAATTTTTTATTTTATGTCTTTCATGTGACATTTTAAAAGGGACTCCTTATTATAGTACTATTTTCTTTTAAGTTCAGATATATTATCTAAGTTTTTAGTTGAATTTTTCATGTTTCACTTTGATCCTTCTGAAATATATTTTGTAAAAGGAATATGGAAAGCTCTAACTTTATATTTTTTCATATTTTTTTCATAGTCCAAATACCATTTACTGAAAAATCCATATTCTTTCACTAATGTAAAACACCAAATTCATCATATACTGAATTTCAGTATGAATTTGAGTCTATTTTTAAGCTTTCAAGTCTGTTCTATTGATGCTTAATGTTTATTTATTTTTGAGAGAGACAGAGAGAGAGACAGAGTGTGAGCAGGGGAGGGACACAGAATCTGAAGCAGGCCCCAGGCTCCAAGCTGTCAGCACAGAGCCCAACACAGGGCTCAGTATCACAAACTGTGAGATCATGAACCTGAGCTTAACTGACTGAGCCACTCAGGCGCCCCTATTGATGTTTAAAATTAAATACCAATGTGGTAATGGTTGGGATGTTTTACTGTATGATTACAGTGAGTGCCCCCCACCCCCATTTTTTCCCCAGAATTTCATTGGATATTCTTGCTTTAAGTTTTTTTTTTCTTTGTGTGTGTGTGTGTGTGTGTGTGTGTGTGTGTGTGTGTGTGTTTAAGTGTGGTTAAGTAGGCTTCACACTCAGCACTAAGCCCAATGTGGGGCTAGAACTCACGACCATGAGATCAAGACCTGAGCTGAGATCAAGAGTCAGACACTTAACCCACTGAGCCGCTCAGGCACACCGCTTGCTTTTAGTTTATATATGTCTGCCTTAAAACAAATTTTTCTGCTTCCCAAAGTATCTTTCTGCCAGATTTATCTGAATCATATTAAATATATACATTGACTGTAAGGATTGACATTTTAATTTCTAACCCTCTTTTACAAATTTTTGTCTCTTTCAGTAACATTTTAATACTTCTTTATATGAACGCCTTATACTTGTTGATTTTATTCTACAGCACTTTGTTTTGATGATATTGCAAACTAGGCCTTTCTTTCATTACATCTTATAACTTGTTTCCCATTTATGTAAGTTAATTTTTTCAAAAAACATGCATTTTGTTTTCTGTATTACAGGTTCTGATATTCTTTAGAAATTACTTTTTATTTTTAAAACTTGTATTGAATGAAAGAGGCATAATATATGGTGTCAAAAGTGAGTCGCAGCATTATGCTGGGAAAGCAAAAAGAAGACTCATTTTATAATTTCCTTAACAGGAATTCCAAGCCTCTTTCGTTTATGGCCTGAGAATTCCCTTCCCTATTCCAAATAGCCTCCTGCTCCCACAGTGCCAGCTGCACCATGAACTGTGTAACTCTGGGCTTCCATTGCCTTGAATTGTTTCAGTGTCTTCTCTTTTAGTTGATTTATTTCCTTATTTACTCCTCAGATTTCATTTTAAATCCTACATTAAGCAGTTCTTCTTGGACTTATCAAAGAAGAAAAAGAATTCACTTCTGAAAACCCCTAATTATCAGGAGCATGGGTTTTGTATTTACCAGAGTCAACAACTAAGTATGTATGTCTATTTCTCTACACCTCAGAGTATTCTTTGATGAGTTTGTCTAATGTTTCCATACATTTGGACCTAGATAGTTAGAGTATCTGTGGTGTGACCCTTCCGAAGTTACCCTCAGCACCATCTCACAGCAGGTAGGGAGAGGTTGACCCAAGGCCAGTCCTGAGAACTAGCCTTATAAAGTGTTCCAGTCCAAATGATGCCCTTTGAGAGGTAATATAGATTCAGTGCTAATTAATTCTCAGTTCCGACTGAGGTACATCTCACATCTGAAAAATAATGGAATGCTGACCCTGTATGAAAAACCGGTTATCAAGCTTCCTGTTGAGCCAAAAAAGGATTTTTCCCTCCGTGCTATAATAGGAGACCCAGGCACAAATCTAGAAACAAATGCAGTAAATTTTAGAGCTGTCAGCATCTCAAATTTCATATCAGGTGAAATTTGATTCTTTCAATATTGGATGGATCTATTTTAGATCTCTTTGATGATTGTTAGCAAGAATGATATTCATGGTTTTCTAAAGATTATAGATAGAGAAAGCTAAGGCTCTATTTAACTGGGACAAAATGAGACCATCTTATAATACACCCCTACTCATTCTTCCTTTTTCCAAACCATGCTTTTTCTATGTTTCAGTGAGTCAGGATCATTCTAGAAAATCCCAGTTTGAAGATCAACTGGGCACAGGAGTCCCCAGTGCCATTCCTTAAGTTCAAAGATTCACTAGAAGGGCAGGGAACTCAGAAAAGTTACATGCTCAAAGTGACAGTTTATTACAGCAAAAGGCTATGAATTGAAACCAGCAAAAGCAAAAAGTGCATAGACTAGAGTCCAAGACAGAAACAGGCACAGATTTCTAATTGTCGTCTCACAGTAGCATTGTATAGACAGTATGCAATTCTCCCAGAAACATGCGAAAACCCAAGCCTTGGTGTTTAGTATTTTTGTTGTTGTGAGGGACAGTCATGTGTAGACGTGGGGAGCTCATGTAGCTGCTCTCAGTTACTCAGACTGAGGCCCCTTCAGAAGTCAAACTGATTCAGTGTAGCCTAGGACCCTTATCATAAATCACATTGTCAGCATAAGTTATCTGGTGGTTTATATGGGAGCCCAACATATGTACAAAACATTTTAATCAGGCAGAATATTCCAAGGGCTTTCATTTATTTTCTTCCAGGAGCCAGATAATGGCTACACCTTTCTTTGGAATGTGAGGGTCTCCCAGACCTACTGAGTTAACCTTCACTAGACAGGCTATAAGAATGAAGGCAATGTCGGGGCACCTGGGTAGCTCAGTCGGTTAGGTGTCCAACTTCAGCTCAGGTCGTGATCTCACAGTTAGTGGGTTTGAGCCCTGCGTTGGGCTCTGTGCAGACATCTCAGAGCCTGGAGTCTGCTTCAGATTCTGTGTCTCCCTCTGTCTCTACCCTATCCCACTCATTCTCTCTCTCTCTCAAAAATAAAGAAACATTAAAAAAAATTTTTTTAATGAAAGCAATGTCATGAGAAAGGTAAAATGAAGAATTTGATCATCTTATTGGAAGGACATGTCAATGTTTTATTATTGGCTTTTTAAAGTATAAATATTATTCTTTCTCTGAAATACCTGACTATCTAGGTATTAGTAAAATATGTAGTATATGTTTTTAAAATTAGGTCATTTGGGGTGCCTGGGTGGCTCAGTCAGTTAGGCGACCGACTTCAGCCCAGGTCATGATCTCACAGTTCATGAGTTCGAGCCCCGCATCCGCCTCTGTGCTGACAGCTTGGACCCTGGAGCCTGCTTCCGGTTCTGTGTCTCCCTCTCTCTGCACCTCCCCTGCTCATGCTCTGTCTCTCTCTGTCTCTCAAAAAATAAATAAATGTTAAAAAAATTTTTAAAAATAAAATAAAATTAGGTCATTTTAGGGGCACCTGGGGTGCTCACTCACTTGAGCATCCAACTCTTGATTTCAGCTCAGGTCATGATCCCAGGGTTGTGGGATCAAGCCCTGTATCACACTCCGTGCTGAGCATGGAGCCTGCTTAAGCTTCTCTCTTTCTCTCCCTCTGCTTCTCCCCTGCTTGTGTGTTCTCTCTCTCTCTCTCTCTCTCTCTCTCTCTCTCTCAAATTAACAAAATTAAAATTAAATTAGGTCATTTTATTTCATTGTGATGTTGTAGTTAATAACTTCCAATCTGATTAGCTATTTTTCTTGACATATAACAGGGGGAACATTTGATAGGGAAAAGAAATAGTAAACCTTGGGAAGTTATAGCACTGATTGTAATCTGGACTTTTTTTTCATGGCATAAATTGGTCCAAAATCATTTGGTCCAATGTTGGGTGTACTGAGATCATTATTAAAAATGTTTAAACTTTTGGATGTAATGGAAGCCAAAAATATACTTTTGCTAATTTCAGTTTATTTAGAGTAATGTAAAATAAGGAGAAATGACTCATCTCACCTAATACTATAAAAACAAAAGACCAAAAATGACCTCATTTACAGTGTTTTCCATGAGTCAATTTCATGCTTTATAGAAGTCAGTGACAGGTTAATCTCAAAAGCCCAGAGATTTGGACTAAAATTTTTGTGAATGTTCCTGGCGTAACTGAAGTTTTTCTGTAGATTATTTAAATAGGTTACTTCACTGAGACCCTATACTTAGGATTCCTACTTCCAACCCTACCACTCTTGTATGCTCCAACAGGCAGTTCTCATTGATCCCAAGGTTACAGTTTAGATGCCTTTTCCTCTAGGATGCTCGTTCTAGCCTGGACCCTAGTGGGACAGGAGTATGGGGAGAAGTGAATAGGTTTTTTTAAATTATAGGTTTTGTTGGTTGGTTTTATTTTAGAGAGAGAGAGAGAGCACACATATGCATGAGCAGGGAAGGGGCAGAAGGAGAGAGAGAGAGAGATTGAGATCTCAGGCAGGCTCCAAGCTCAGCATGGATCCTGACACAAGGCTCGATCCCACAACCCTGGGATCATGACCTGAGCCCAAAATCAAGAGCTGGACACTCAACTGACTGAATCACCCAGGCGCTCCTAAATGATAGTTTTATGAGCCTCATAAAAAGGCCATGGCTCTTGCACCTGACTTCTTATTTCTTCCGAAGATGCTTAAATCACAACTAATTCAAGTAATTTCAACAGCAGTTAAATATGTTCTAAGAGGAACATTAACTTTACAATTTGTCAATCTCATCTATATTGAGGTAAAACCGTTTGAGAACCCTGCCTTAGGATCAACATAGGAAGAGTGTTCTTAGGTGTTGATGCCACTTCTATATTCACATTTTCTGCCCATCAGACCCAGTAAACTGTTTCTATTTTTCTTAATTTTTTAAAAAGTTTATTTATTTATTTTGAGAGAGAGAGAGAGAAAGTTGGGGAGGGGCAGAGAGAGAGAATCCCAAGCAATCTCCACACTGTCAGTGCGAAACCTGTTGCAGGGCTCAAACCCATGAACCATGAGATCATGACCTGAGCCAAAATCAAGAGTTGGACACTGAACCAACTGAGCCACCCAACACACTCCTCTTAATATGTTTTTTTTTAACGTTTATTTATTTTTAAGAGAGAGAGAGAAACAGAGTACAAGTGGGGGAGGGGCAGAGAGAGAGGGAGACACAGAATCCGAAGCAGGCTCCAAGCTCTGAGCTGTTAGCACAGAGCCCAAAGCGAGGTTCCAACTCATGAACCGTGAGATCATGACCTGAGCCGAAGTTGGAAGTTTAACCGACTGAGCCACCCAGGTGCCCCTCTCAATATGTTTTATATGCATGGTGGCACCCTTTTTATCCCAAATTTTACTCATGGGCTTGGTAATATTCAGATATGCCAACCTGCAACACAAGCAGCAACACCAAGGCACAGTGCCCTAATCAGAATTTTCATGAAGGTTAGCTAACACCACATTTTGATAACAGTGGGCCGAGATATAAGCATCATGGTTATTTTTTTTCTGTTAATGAAGTTGAGAAGAATTTATTGAGTGCCTACTATGTTTCACATCTGTTCTTGTTGGTAGAAATCTAGCAGATGAAAAGCCAGATAAGCATTCTTATCCTACAGGTTTATATCTTAATATAAGAAGACAATAAATAAGTAAAGATATAGATGAACAAAATATTTAATATTGTGTTCAGGAATGAAAAAAAAGGTGGGATAAAAAGAGGAGGAACAAGATAAAAAAGTGAGATAAAAAGAGGAATACAGTATTTAATATTGCATTCAGGAATGAAACAAAAAAGGTGAGATTAAAAAGAGATAGGATAGTCAAGGAAGACCTCTTGGAGAACTACATTTGTGCAGAGCCTTGAAGAGAAGAAGCAGCAGGAAGCATTGCAGGCATAGGAGCAGGATTTATCAGTTCTTTTATTGAGAACCTGATAACTCTCAAAAGAAAAATTCAGGTGTTGTATGATTTATGAGCCTGAATTTCAGAAGAGTATTAAGGCAGGAAATATCAATGTTGAGAGGTATCACAATAAAACTGGCATTAAAAGTCCTAGGATTAGGAGCGCCTGGGTGGCTCAGTCAGTTAAGCATCTGACTTTTGATCTGACCTCAGGTCATGATCTCTAGGTTTATGAGTTCAAGCCCCACATCGAGCTCTGTGCTGATGGTGTGGAGCCTGCTTTGGATTCTGTCTCTCCTCCTCTCTAACCCTCCCTAACTTGTGTGTGTATTCCCTCTGTCTCTCAAACTAAATAAATAAACTAAAAAAATGTTTTTTAAAAAGTCCTAGGATTAGATGAGATCACTTCAAAGAGGATATAAACAGAGGAGAATAAAGATCCTGGGGCCAAGTCCCAGAAGAGTTTATAATTTAGATGCCTAGAAGAAAATTTAGAGCCTGGTAAAGAGACTGAAAAGAATATGGGAAGAAACCCTGAAGAATGTGGTACCACAGAAGCCAAGAAAGGAAAAGTAGTTGAGAGTAGCAGGGGTAAGTCACCTATGAAATATGATGCCAAGCAGGGGACCGAGATGGATGCAAAGAAACATCCATTTAATCAAAATGGAGGTCGTCGGTAAATATAACAAGAGCAGTATCATAGAGTGTTGGGGTTTAAAACCAGAGACCAGCCAACTAAAATAACTAGTGGGGGAAAAAAGTGAAAAGAGGAAATTGAGACAATATACTTTTGCCTCAAAGAGGAGTAAAAAGAAAAAAAAAGGATGGTAGTCATTCTATCTGGGGACAGAAGAAGCTAAGGTTGCAATTTTGCTGGTGAGAATTAGAATGAAAAGATTTGTTAAATAAGAAATTTAGAGTCTCTTACCTTAGGATTTCACCATCAAGGATTTTCCAAGAAGTTCATCAAGCAGGATTATCCAATATGATACAGTCTTACAATAAACACAGCCACCACAGGCTGAGAAATCTTGTAAAGAATCTTTTCGGCTTTCTAGTTCACAACAAACAGGTACTCAGTCTTCTTTTCCATCAGACACAGGGAGTCCAAATAGTGGATTTAGATATCACGGTAACCTGCACACTCAGAACAACCTCTCAGGAGAAATAAAATCACACATCCATTTTATGTCTCAAGGTTATATACACCAAAGCATATTTTATGTATTCAAAGCAGATGTACACCAGCTGAGGTCTGGTGGAACTTCTCTACTTTTCTATGGCACAAAACGTAGGCTAGTTGGTAAACAGCAGACCACTTCCCCTATTTTTCACCAATTCTCTGATGATGTCAGTGTTGAAATGCAGGGTATTATCAGTCTCCATTGATTGTTTTCCATAATAAAAATAAAATTGAAGCCATACTTATTATGTATTGAGTATCTACTCTGTGCTAAGGTCTACGATGTATTCCTTCCATACCTGACCTCACTGATATTTACAAGAACTTTGCAACTTAGGACATATTATACTCACTTTGCAAATGTAGATGAAGTTCAGGAAAGGCTGAGTGCCTTCCCCAAAGGTAGAGTGAATAAGTGGTAAACCCAGAATTTGGAAACTGGATTATCTGTTTCACTATGTCATGCTTTGCAGCCATTTCACTGGCAGAATAATCCTTTAAAACATTAATTACCCCATGTACTCTTTGATCCATAAACTACAGGGACTTTCTGTTGATTCTTCTATACCAACAGCATGCTCTCTAGTCAATAGTGTGACTATAAGGGCTCTATTTATTTCTGCAGAGTCAGCTCTCGTCCCACAAATTCAGTAGTTCCAGATTGGGTTCTTGCCTTGCATGGCTAGTCCCTCATCAGGAGCCCCAGTTCACTTCATGTTTTGTAAAAGTATTGTTTTCATTGTTTTATATATGATACTAGACTTTAAACTTGGTAAGTATATTCACTTTTGCCTTCTAAATTTTATTCTAGGTGTAATGATATTCTATTTAAAAAAATTAATTTAGAAATTACATATATAAAGAACAGTAACTGAATTACATTCTTACAGTAGATAGTTTTCAAAAAGTAGGCATGCCCTTCTACCATAACCAAAGTCAAGCAATGGATTATTACCAAAAACTCCAAAAAGCCTAGTCATGGCACCTCCCAAATTTCAACTCCTTCCCTTCTCCCACAAGGAAACTGGTAGGCAGAGTTTGATAATGATCTCTGCCTTCTAGTATTCAGACGCTTGCATAATCCTTTCCTGAGTGTGGGCTTAACTTAGTTACCTTTAATTCTATCCTAACAAACAGAATATAACAAAAGTGATGGAGTGTAACTTCCATGATTAGGTTACAAAGAACTGATTCCCGTATCACTAGTACTCTGTGTCTCGTCTTTTTGACTTGCTCATTTTGATGAAGCAGATTGCCCAGGTGGAGAGGCCCAAATGTCAAGGAATTGAGACTAGTGTCCAAGCATCAGCCAGTGTGGATCTGAGGCCTTCAGTCCAACAACACACGGTGAGATGAGTTTTACCAACAACCACATGAAATGAGCTTGGGATGGTAATCCTTCCCCATTTGAGCCTTGAAATGGCTACAGTTCCAGTCACACCCTGACTGCAGCTTGTTCTCACCTTGAAGCAGAGGACCAGACTAAACCATGCCTAGATTCCTGGCCTATAGAAACTCTGAAATGACAAATGATGTTTTGGGAGTGTGTAATGTGTAGTCATAGATAACTAATACAGAAACTGATCTGACTTCTATCACCATAGATTACTATTGTCCGTTTTTATTTTTACATCAATGGAATTTTACAGGATGATTTGTTTTATGTTGGCTTCTTCACCATTATGATTTATAATTTGTTCAAGTTGTTAGTTTTTTTGCCATAATTTATTCATGTGTTTTGCTGTATAGTATTCCATTTGATGAGTATACTGCAGTTGTGTATCCATTCTATTGATGATGAGAACTTGGGGTGGTGTTTATGGCACTCAGCACATGCATGAGGATTTTAGTTGGGCATATGTCTAAGACTGAAATTAGTTGATCCTGTGGTGTTCATTTCATGGTAGATAAAATCCAACAGTTTTTAAATATGAATGTTCCAATTTATACTCTCACCAGCAATGTATATAATTTCCGGTACTCCATATTCTCACCATTATGTAGAAATGCCAGGGTTTAGGGGCACCTGGGTGGCCTAGTCTGTTAAGCATCCAACTCTTAATTCGGCTCAGGTCATAATCTCATGGTTCATGACATTGAGCACCATGTTCAGCTCCGTGCTGGCAGTGCAGAGCCTGCTTGGGATTCTTTCTCTCACTCTCTTTCTGCCCCTCCTCTGCTTGTGTGCTTTCTGTCTCTCAAAGTAAGTAAATGAACTTAAAAAAAATTTTTTAATTGAATCATAAACTATGTACTTTCTAGTATCTAGTGTATTTTTTCAGTATTATGTTTGTGAGGTTAGTCTATCTTTTGTGTGTAACTGTAGATCATTTGTTCTCATTGCCATATAGTATGACATTCTATGAACCACCATATGTATTGATACACGTGTTCATGGACATTTGAGCATCGTCTAGTTTTTTGACTATTATAAACAAAACTTTGTGAACATTCTTTACATATCTTCTCATTCATTTATGTGCACATCCTCTTGGGTATATACAAAAAGGATTGCTGTAAAGACGTACCTACCGCATTAGCAGATACTGTCAAACATTTTCATAGTTGTGTTAATTCCTGTTTGCACTGGCAGTGAAGAGCATTGTGTGTGCTCTGTAGCCTTATCCATCCTTCTCTTTCATTTGGCAGATGTGTATTGGTAACACACTGTGATTTTAATGCCTCTTATAATTTGAGCATCTTTTCATATGTTTATTGGCTGACTGATATCCTTGTTATTTCATTATAAAAATGATATCATTTAGTATGTACCTGTTTTTAATATTTCTTTTTTCACACAATAATTGTTTTGAGACCTGGTGTGTTAGTAAATGTATTCTTGAACAGTTGCTTAAATAGATATGCATATAACTTTTGGATTTGATTGAAATCCACTTGAAGACTTTTAGGTTGTTTTCATTTTTTTAACATTTCTTTTTTACTTTATTTTTTAAATGTTTATTTATTTGTGAGAGAGAGAACATAGGGGAGGGGCAGAGAGAGAGAGGGATACAGACGATCCAAAGCAGGCTCTGCACAAGAGCCCAGTGCAGGGCTCAAACCCACCAACCATGAGATCATGACCGGAGCCTAAGTCCCATGCTTAAACCAACTGACCCCCCCCCCACCAGGCGCCCCATTTTTTTAACATTTCTTAGAACATCCCTACTTTGGGGCAGCACTCAATCTGTAGCTTATCCTCCAGTGCTAAGAGCCAATCTCATGCATGGTAGCCAGTCTCTAGGTCATTCTGTCTTGACATATGAGACATAGTAAAGAACTTAGAAGAGTCCAATAGTATGTGGCATAGACTTCCATTCCCTTCCCTAGGAATTCACTTTCAGAGCTGTTTTTTTGTTTGCTAGTTCATGGTGGACTTCTTCACTCTACTAAGATCATTTATTGGAATAAAAACCCATTTATGTAATTCAAACATTCTGCCTTTAATTACACAGACTCCCAAAAGGGAAGGCATATCAAAGAGTCATTCCCTTTATTTTCCTGTAATGTTCATGTGGTTTCAAGGGCTAGCTAGCTAAGACCATGCTGGGTCATTGTCTGATTCTTTTCAGTATATTTTTTTGTGATACTGGGGGGAGCCGACTTCTTACCTTTTAGATGGTAATTCAATCAGAGATTAGAGCTGTTTATAGCACATCCTATAACCCCGCTGCTAAATGCAAGACTATCCATAAAGCTCATGTGAATGTAGTAGATGCTACTGAAAATGAGGAAGGACATCTTTTTTCCCTAAGATTGTTTGCTCATCACATCTTGGAAGGGAACCGTGCCATGTGCATTTTACTCACTGAAGCCCAGCCCCTTTCTATCTTGCTGGCTCTGTTTTCCTCTGCCTATTCTATTCTTTTGTTTACTCTCTATCTTGCTTTTAGGAACAATTAAAATTTAACACCATTTTGTATTCCTTAGATTTCACATTCTTGTATTCGCCCCCTTTGCTCCAGTAGGCGTGTCTATGAATTTTTACAAATACGCACATTTGCCTATCAAGGGGGTCGGGTGTTAAAATAATAACTCTTTGTGTTATCTTTTTATGTTACCCCAGGATCTACTCTGCTATAAGAAAGAAGGAGGCTGTGTGTGGAAAACTCAGAGTTCAAACAGTGCCCAGATACCATTGCTTTGGAAACTCTGTAGCAAAATATATCACAGGAACAGAGAGCCGTGCAGCTTCAATTGAATATGCATTTTGAATTGCAGCACTCTGGGGTTTTAGTGGAGTTCTGAGCCAAGCAGCAGTTGCATAGTCCATGATTTTTTTCTGGCCAGTGAAATGCAGGTGGGGCCTAGTGGAAGAATGTGGTGTCTTAAGAGGGTTCAAAAACATATTAGGGATGGTGGTTTAACTGAACATTTCTAATACGTTTTACTGTGGATTTAGATTATCATAAATAGGCTCTTGTTTTGCTCATACAGGAAGGCACCTGATTTCCTGGAAATAAGTCTGTTATAAAAGTAGCTCTTCATTACTTTCGATTGCAATCTAAACTCTGTTTATAGGAAATGCCATTGTACATGAGAAAGAATGAAACCTAGCCATTTGCAGCAACGTGGATGGAACTGGCGGGTATTATGCTAAGTGAAATAAGTCAGGCAGAGAAAGACAGATACCATATGTTTTCACTCATGTGTGGATCCTGAGAAACTTAACAGAAGACCAGGGGGGAGGGGAAGGGGGAAAAAAAACGTTACAGAGAGGGAAGGAGGCAAACCATAAGAGACTCTTAAACACTGAGAACAAACTGAGGGTTGATGGTGGGTGGGGGAGGGGAAAGTGGGTGATGGGCATTGAGGAGGGCACCTGCTGGGATGAGCACTGGCTGTTGTATGGAAACCAATTTGACAATAAATTATATATATGTATATGTATGTGTGTGTATATATATACACACACATACATATACATTTATTTATTTATTTATTTATTTATTTATTTATTTATTTATTTCAATTCCATTGCAAAGGGCCTTGAATGACCAGAGATTATTTTTGCGGGTAGAAAACCTTTATATTAGATCATTTAAAAACCCAATTACTGCACCTTAAACGTACACAATGTTTTATGTCCATTATATCTTACTAAGGCTGAGAAACAAATTAATGATTGGAATTGTGCCCAGTTTGGAGGGAGCAAGGGGGAAAATGTTACATTTTAAGAGTTCCAACACCTCTTGTTGCTTTTAAAGCAAGTGTATGGCACTTAGCTTTTTAAATCTTTTATAAACAGGCTAGCAATTTTACAAAGCCTATTTTTAGGGGTGGTAGCATGGCCAGGAATCACCATTTTGGGCAGTCTCCAGTTCACTCTCACCCAGTCATTACAGTGAGTTTTGTAAAAGAGATAAGTCATGTCACTTTTCTGCACGATCATAAAAGCTTGCGGTCGCCATACTGGGACTACAAGATCCTATAATCTGGCTGCTGCTGTCTCTTCTTCCCATTACATATTATCTGAGCTTCGGCGCGTGGACCTCATTTAGGTACTGAATACACCCAACGCTTCTGCAATTAGGAATTTTGCACACAAACCTTCCTTCTGCCCGGAAATAACTCCCCTCATTTCTTCCCTAATTGCACTCTTATTAAAAATTCATCTTAACTCTCATTTCATCAGGGTAAGATGGCTGACTGACTAATCTAAATTAGCTCTCCTGTCCACACTTACTTGTGGCGCCCTGTATTATTCCTTTACAGTGCTTCTCAGAAATTCGATTATGTTTGTTTGCATAACTTGTTTTAATGTCTTATTTCTGAACTAAAACATGCATGAGCACAGGAACCACCACTATTATGCTAACCACAGAATCCTCAGTGCCTTCCACAGCGCCCAGCACAAGGTCCGCGGTCAGTGCATTTTTGTCAGTGGGGACTATGCAATGAGCTTTGCTGTCTGAATTGTAACCTTGTAAAAAAATATGAGAAATCCACGGGCAATACACAAAACATGAATTGATGAAGGTGAGCTCTAGTTAGTGTTGGATGTGTTGCTCTCATCATCACGATCACTATAATCAGGCTTGCGTTTGATGGTCCTGTGACTCAAAAAACAAACAAACAAAACAAAAAGACACTCTCTCCCAAAGACAAGTGTACAAAACTCAGGCAGTTTAGGGTTTTTGCTTAGCTTTCTTTTGCATTAATACTGTGAGTTCGGCATTTTATTCCGAGTTCAATGATTTGCTTAACATCGTTCTGAATAAAAATAAAAGGACAAAAAACTGAAAAATGTTAATAAAGTAGGGCACACTTCCTTACCCACTGATAAAGCAACAAAAACAAAGACCTGAGGAAGTACAGCAGGAGTCCGGTTGGATCATGTCACTTTTATTTTCTCCATAGAGAGTCAGGCAATTTAAACATATTTTAAGGCAAAGAAGACCTTTCCTCAGACATCGTCAAGTGGCCCCTCCCTCCATGTTTTTCTCCAGCCCTATCGCTGCTTAGACCTTTGAACACCTGTTACGAGATGGGACTGTGATTGAATAGAAATGGTTTTAATTATTCCAATTCAGTAGCTCCCAACAGTGGTGATTTTGTCCCCAGGTGACATTTGGCAATGTCTGGAGAAACATTTCATTGTCACACTGGGTTGAGTTAGCCTCCTTCTCAGGAGAATTTTGCTTGACTAAATGGGAGCTACTCTGCCCACAGTAGATGGCTCACAGATGTCTGACCCTTTGCTTCAGGGAAGGACCAACTCTGGTGCTATTTGTCTGAGATCCTACGGGGCCAGCCTGAAGCCAGCTTCCACCTGACACTGCACCACCCTCTTTTAGTTTTTATTTTCTTGTCCTCTCCTTCCCTAAGGCCACTTCTGAAAGCATTCCTCTCAATAAGTCACCTGTACAAGAATCTGTCGCTGAGGCTCTGCTTCTAGGGAATCTGACCTAAGGCATTAAAATCCTACTTTGTGGTTTATTATATGCAAACTTCGTGGAGGTTCCTAGTGTTCCTCAAAAGAATGAGTATTCTGTTGTTGGATGCAGGTTTCTAAGTTAATTTATTAGGCCAAATTTGTTCACCGTGTTTTAAAAACATTCTCTAACTTTACTGATGTTTTTGGTCTGTTATTTTTTTTTCCCCTGAATTACTCAGATGCATTAACATTGTTTTTGCATTTCCTAGTATGGAAATTTAAAACTTTCTCTGTTCTTTGATTGATTACATTATAAATGACATATTCATACTTAAATTAACGAACTCAAAATTTTCTCCTTTACTTCCCTCCAAAGCAATTCAGAGATTTTAGAACACTTGATTTATATCCCCGCACTTCCGGAGTTATTTTGTTAATTCCATCTTCTCTTTTGTAATCCCAGAGTACGTTATTGTAGATGCTTCATGCAGTCAGTGTTAATTGATTGCTTCATGTATCTACTTCTGTCTTGGATCTTCCTTTGCTGTTGCATTTCAGACTTTCTGTTTGGGATCTCTTCACTTCTGCCTAAAGTAAAATATCTAGAACTTCCTTCAGAATCCATCTGCTAATAGTAAACTCTCCTCCAAATATGAATTTTGCACACAGTTTTGAAAATTATTTTTTCCTCATACATTTATGTTAACAATTATTTTTTCTCTACCTTGCACTTTCTCTCTTGCACTGTTGTTTGGATTCCACTCATGCTACTGAGAAGTAAGCTTTCATTCTGTCTTGCTTTGAAGTAAATATGCATTTCCTCTGTAGATATTTTAAAGACATTCTTATTTGGATACTATAATTTTCCTCTGATTGCCCAGGTCTAGATTTACTACTTTTTTCTATTTTGATTCAATCTTTCATTTCCACATGGATGATTTTTAAAGTTCTGGAAAATTCTCTAACATTGTATCTTCAAATATTTCCTCTATGCCATTTCTCTTTCCTGAGATGCGACTTCTGACTACATGTTGGTTGGACCCCCTTGCTCTATCCTATTACCAGCCGGTCTTTCACCCTAAATTGCTTTTTCTGATATATATTTCAGGTCAATCAATTTCTCTTCATTTGGGTCTAATCTACTTCTAAGCCCATGTTTTGAGTTTTTCAGAAAGAATTATCCTAATTTTTGTTTTGGAATTTCTATAAGCTCATTTTCAAATATGTTATGTAATCTTGTAGTTCATCATTTCCTGCAGATATTTTAAAGTTTGTCTTCTATTTCTTTAAGCATAGGGAACTTAAAGGTTTTTTTTAATACACTTTTGATGATTCTGTGTCTAAAGGCTATGAGGGTGTCTATTTGCTCTCTTTTGTTTTTGCTTCTTCTTATTCATAGTGCATCTTTGTATTGTGTACTTAGTTATGTTAACTCTGAGCTGCTTTCTTTTTTCCCCATATCAATATTTTATGGGATTCTTTGAGTCTTAATGAGGATTTTACCAGGTTCTTCCAGGAACATATTGGTTCTCTTGTCCAGTCCTACTTTAAAACAAGTTATTTCATCATAATTTTTATATGAATGTATGTTTTTATTTCTCTTGAGTAAATATCTATGAATTGAATTGCTGGGTGATAGGGTAAGTATATGTTCAGTTTAATAAAAACTGTCATAAAGTTTTCCAAGTAGTGTAACATATTATACTCCCACCAACAATATATGATAGTCCTATAACTGTCACCAAATACTCACTAACATTTGGTAGTCTTTTCGTTTTAGCCATTTTGATGGGTACATAGTGCTGGCTCATTGCCATTTAACTTACATAAATATGTTAAACATTTTTTCATGTTCTTATTGGCGATTCATTTATCTTCTTTTGTGGAGTATCTGTTCAAGAATTTTGCCCATGATTTTTAATTTTTAAAAAAATTTAGTTGCCCATGATTTTATTTTTTAGAGAAATTTTAGGTTCACAGAAATGTTGAGTGGAAAGTACATATACTTTGTACCCAAGGACAAAGACTCCTTCCTTCACCAATCTTTAGTGAGGGTCCCTCTGAGCTCTTCTCTCTCCTCAACGAGGCCTTGACCTTGGTCCCTGTCTTTGGCTTGCCTAGCCCAACTTTAATAAGAATCCTTCCAGGTTAGTTTATTAAGATTCCCCCCTTCCTTGCTATCTGATCAGATTCTTCATCACCTGTTCTCCTTGGCATAGATTGAATACTTGTGTTCTCCTAAGAAAGAACTGGGTATCAAGAAAGGAGGTGCTGCTTTAAAAAATACCTAAAAATTTGGCAGCAGGTTTGGAACTGGTTAATGGATAGAGGCTGGAAGAATTTTGAAGTATATGCTAGAAGACGCCAATATTGCCATGAAGAGAACTGGAAAGGCGATTCTGATGAGAACCCAGATAGAAATGAGGAGCATGCTATCGGAAGCTGGAGGAAGGATGATCTTTTCCATAAAGTGATAAACTCACTGCGTTAAGTTCATGTTCTGCCATTTTGTAGAAGCTAATTGGATGTTTAACTGAAGAGATTTCTAAGAAAAATATTGAAGGATTGCCTTGGTTCCTTCTGACTGCCTATAGTAAAATATAGAAGAGAAAAAGTAGTTGCAGACATAATTGTTAAGCAAAACGAACCAGAACTTAAAGATTTGGAAAATTCTCAGGCTTTTCTTATTACAAAAAATAAGAAAGTGTGCTCAGAAGAGAACAGAAAGGGTGTGGTAGCAGATGGACCATTTGATAAGGAGATCACTGTGGGTATGAACCACAGATTTAATCAGCCATCTCAACAAAAGGCGAGAATGGAAATGGGATTATACCAGCAGGAACACTGCTAGCTGGAACTAAAGGAAACAGAAAACAGTATGAAATTAAGAAGACCGTCAGACCTCTTAGACCCAACAGAATGACCACAGAGCTCTTCTGCTAATGTGTGCTATTCTTTCAGGTAAGAGAAGAACGACCCTGAATGCAATTCAGAGATTAGCAGTATTGCCACTCTCACCACAGCCCCAGAGCACATGACCCTTGGGGGGGGGGGGATGGGGAGCAGAGCTGCCTCCACCCCGATTTCAAAGGGTGGTAACAATACCTAGTGGAGGATCTGTAGAGGTATCACCCTCTCTCCATAGAAATACAGGCACATGACCCCTGCCAGGCTGAGATGCAGCCATGCAATCCCCACCATGCCGAGTTGTGGAGGCAGGACCACCGTCCCAATGGATCCAGAAGCAGAGTATCAAGAAAGAGCATTATTCTTGAGTCTTAAGATGTCATAGAGTTTCCCATAGACTTGCTTGGGCTCCTCACACCTTTCTACTTTCCTAATTTTCCCTTTTGGAACAGAATGTGTATTTTTACCCTGTCCCACCATTGTATTTTGGAAGCTTATAACTTGTCTGGTCCCACAGGTTCATAGCTGGAGATTTTTTGCCTCAGAATGAATCTCAACTTCAAATTTCACTCATATCTGGCTTAGATGATATTTAGACAAGACTTTGGACTTTAGAGTTTATGCTAGAATGAGTTAAGACTTTTGAGACTATTGGGATGAAATGAATGTATTTTGCACATGAGAAGGACATAAGTTTGGGGTAGCCAGAGGTAAAATGCTATGGACTGGGGGCACCTGGGTGGCTCGGTTGAGTGAGTGGCCAACTCTGGATTTCCGCTCAGGTTATGATCCCAGGGTTGTGAAATCAAGGCCCAAGCTGGGATCTGTCACTGAGCGTGGAGCCTGCTTGGGATTCTCTATCACCCTCTCCTTCTGCCCCTCCCCACTCCAAAAACCCCCAAAATATAAAATAAGGCTATGGACTGAATGTGTTTCCCCAAAATTCATATGTTGAAGCCTAAATCTCCAATGTGATAGTATTTGGAGGCAGGGCCTTTTGGAGGTAATTAGGTCATGAAGGTAGAGCCTTCATGAATGGAATTAATGCACTTACAAAAACTAGATGAAACATAATCTCTCTCTGCTCTCTGCCATGTGAACATAGAATGAAAAAACAGCTATCTGCAAACTAGGCACTGGGCTTTCACCAGACACAGGATCTGCTGGCACCTTGATTGAACTTCCCAGCCTTCACAACTATGAGAAATAAATTTCTGTTGTTTAAGCTTCATCTATGGTATTTTTGTTATAGCAGCCTGAAGTGGCTAAGACTCTTAACATCTAAGTCTTTGCTGTCTTTAGCAAGAATTCTATTAAGCCAGTTTAGCAAGAATCTCCCAACCCTCATCACTTAGTACTTTTTCATTCACAGGACCTGTCACTCTGTCAGCTATATATTCCTAGCTGGCTTTGCTATATTTGGAATTGGGCTCATTATTTCTCCTCTGATCCAACAGCCTTGACCCCTATTGCAATAGTCTTGAATAAAGCCCTCCTTACCATTATAACAAGTGTCAGAATAATGTTTCTTTTACATTCTGTTGCTGCAACTCAGATAAAATCAACTTCATTATAGCCCCAAAACTCTCACCTGAGACTCCAAGTACACACCTGTTAGACCTTTGTCTTCATTCCTGACTGATTGATCAGGGACCCTTTGGTGAGTCTGACTCCTGATCCAGTGCTGTAGATGATAGTCCATTAAAGCACAGTGAGGACAGATTTTGATTCTTAAGAGTCTGAGTGTACTCTTGAACCTGGGTTAGAATCCCAGCCTTCTTTTTTACCATGGATTTTGAAAATGGTAGCTTTGCAGTTGACTGAAAACCCCCCTTCTTGAATCTCTGCTGATTACTAGCATCATAGAGGAGCCCTGGAACAAAAAGTTCCAAGATCACTGATTTGGACCTTGAGACCCCCCTTGGTCCTTCCCAAATACAGTCCCCTAGATCCCATCCTCCAATGTGTCCATATCCTCACTCCCCCTTTTCCTTACCCTCTCAGAATGCTCTCCTGCCCTTCAGTTTCCTTTGACAACTTAATTTGCTGGATCTCCACCTTCTGTACATGATGCTCAAACCACTCTCACAACCTACTCCCAACAAAGACCAAACTGAAGAAATAACTTTTAAACCTTGGTCTTGGTTAAAGATCTTCCTAGTTCCCAAAAACAGAGAGAAATCTATTGAACAATTGAGGGGCTCTTGTGTGCTTACTAAGATTCTCCAACTTTTATCAACTTACCCACTTTTTTATGGGACCTAGAGATGCCACTCCTTGGTTTAAGAAAGCTAAATGAAAGACCTTCAAAGATCTTAAGGGATCTCAAACTACTACTGAGTCCAGACAGAGAGTAAAAAATCAAGGAAAAAGTATTTGAAGCCCATTCTGAGTTTTATCTTATTAAAAATGATTGGTCATGTATTCAAAATTATAAACAACTAAAGAATGAAATTGTGGCAAATTACCACCACCAATTAGAAACTACTTGGAAAAAGCACTCAGGGCTTGAACTTAATTACCAAACAGGCTTTGCTCTACCACGGGCTTTTGGAATGACTTAAGATGTGTGCTTCATAACACTACCAAAAAAAAAAAAAAATTCTCCTGATATAATGCTGAGATATCTGAATTTCAGACATTAGCCCAGCACTGTGAGAATATCATTTTTAAGAAAATATGAAATACACAATCCAAGCTCATGGCTTTACAATGAAAACAGCTAGAAAAAAAGACAAGACCCAAAAATATAGGCCTCTGTTGACCAGGATATTTGCTGGTATTGTAAAGAAAAAGGCCATTGGGTTTGGAAAGGAGGGAAAAGACCCAAATTCTTTTTTTCACAAGAGGAATGCAAACTCAGCTCTGAGAAAGCAGACATTCCATACTCTTAATTGCCGCTAAATCCACGAGATTATGTTTCCATCATGAATTGAAGGGCACCTATCACACTTCTCATTATTACTGGGGTAATGCATTCCCCCCTTAGCACTGCCTCATTTCCCTCCCTCTTCCTGAAAGTCACCAAACATTGCCATCTTTGAAAATTTGCCTCACAATTTGCCCCTTAGTCCCTCACTATCTCTATAGGATCTCTTAAGGCTCAACACAACTTTCTTCTTAGCCTAACTATCCCAATAGCTTCATGAAATTGAATTCATTGTAACCTTGAAAGACCCCCTGTTCATCTCCCTCACACCTGTGTCCCCTGATGGCTTTGTCTGACTCCTCTTTATCCATCTTATTGAAGATTTAAATCAGTTAGTGGGCAGGGTTTCTCCTTTTTTTGGCAAGGAATTCTGATATCAGGCATTCATGGGGTATGGAACCCCACAATAGAACACTATAATAGTTAGATCCATTCGTGCTGCTCCCCAAGATTCCCCTATATAATTTATAACAGAGGGGCTTGAGGGACTTGGCCAATGATTCAGGGATTACTAAATAACAGACTTCTCGTTCCTACTTCTAGACCGTGCAACACTTCCATTTTGGCTGTTAAAAGATCTGGACTCGATTTTTTTTTTAACGTTTTATTTTATTTTTTGAGAGAGCACGAGCACAGTAGGGGCAGAGAAGGAGACACAGCATCTAAAGCAGGCTCCAGGCTCTGAGCTGTCAGCACAGAGCCCGATGTAGGGGCTTGAACCCATGAATGTGAGATCATGACCTGAGCCGAAGTTGGACACTCAACCAACTGAGTCACCCAGGTGCCCCTGAACTCTATTAATATGTCACTCCAAAACTCCTACGTACTCCCTCCTTCAATCCACCCTTGTTAGACTTTTCCCTTCACACTCCAGCCCCTCTGCTCTCTACAGTCACTCAAGATTTAGGCACCCTCTTTCCACTGAGGGCTCTTGAAGGACCCCAAAAACAACTATCTGAGGCTGAGAAAACTAACAGCAAACAATGGATATTTTAACCAATTAGATGAATTCTAGATACACCCAGCTGCTTAGTGTCTCCTTAGTCCCTCTCCTAAAATTTAGTTCACAGTCTCTGTAAGATTACATATCAAGGTAAAGCTTGCAATTCTCCTTCACCAACTTGCACCTCATTTCATAAATTTTGACGTTATATTTTTATTTTCTTTTTTTTAACTTTTTATTTTAATCACCCGGTGCTCATCACCACAACTGCACTCCTTAATCCCATCACCTATTTCACCCAAGCCCCACACACTTCACCTCTGGTAACCATCAGTTCTCTATAGTTAAGAGACTTTTTCTTGGTTTGTCTCTTTTTCTTTTTCCCTTGGCTTATTTTTTTTTCTTGAATTCCACATATGAGTGAAATCATATGGTATTTGTCCTTCTCTGACTGACATATTTCACTTAGTATAATACTCTCTAACTTCATCCATGTTATTGCAAATGGCAAAATTTCATTCTTTTTTATGGCTGAATAATATTTGTGTGTGTGTGTGTGTGTGTGTGTGTGTGTGTCACATCTTTTTTTATCCATTAATCAACTGATGTACATGTGAGCTGCTTTCATATCTTGGCTATTGTAAATAAAGCTCCTGTAAACATAGAAGTGCATGTATCCTTTTGAATTAGTGTTTTTGTTTTTTTGGGGGAGGGGGAGTAAACAACCAGTAGTGTGATTTCTGGATCATAGGCTGGTTTCATTTTTAACTTTTTCAGGAGCCTCCATACTGTTTTCCACAAGGGCTGCACTAGTTTTCATTCCCACCAACAGTGCATAAGTTTGCTTTTTCTCCACATCCTTGCCAACACCTGTTGTTTCTGGTATTGTTGATTTTAGTCATTCTGACTAGGTAGGTATAAGGTGATATCTCCTTATAGTTTTGATTTGCATTTCCTTGATGATAAGTGATGATGAGCATCTTTTCATGTGTCTGTTGGCTATCTGTATGTCTTCTCTGGAGAAATGCCTGTTCATGTCTTCTGCCCATTTTTTAACTGGATTATTTATTTTTTGGGTATTGAGTTTCATAAGTTCTTTATATATTTTGGAGACTAACCCTTTATCAGATATGTCATTTGCAAATATCTACTCCCATTTCATTGGTTGTCTTTCAGTTATATTGATCATTTCCTTTGCTGTGCAGAGGCTTTTTATTTTGATGTAGTGCCAATAGTGTCTGGTTTTGTCTCCTGTGCCTCAGGGGACCCCTCTAGAAAAAAAGTTGCTATGGCCAATATCAGAGAAATTGTTTTATTTCCTGGTTGACCCATTCATTGTTTAGTAGCATGTTATTTAACATTCATGTATTTGTGCTATTTTCATATTTTTTCTTGTGGTTGACTTCTAGTTTCACAATGTTGTGGCCAGAAAAGATACATAACATGACTTTGCTCTTCTTGAATTTGTTGAGGCTTGTGTTGTTGTTTAATATGTGATCCTATTCTGGAGAATGTTCCATGTGCTCTTGCAAAAATGTGTATGCTGCTATTTTAGGATGGGATGTCTTGAATTTATCTGTTAAATACATCTGGACCCGTGTGTCATTCAACGCCATTGTTTCCTTGTTGATTTTCTGTGTAGATGATCTGTCCATTGATGTAAGTGGGGTGTTAAAGTCCCCTACTGTTACGGTATTGTTATCAATTTCTTTATGTTTATTAGTTGGTTTGTTGGGTGCATAAATATTTATAATTGTTATATCCTCTTGTTGGATTGTCCCCTTTACAATTATTTAGCATCCTTCTTTGTCTCTTATTACAATCTTTGTTTTAAAGTCTGTTTTGTCCGATACAAGTATTACTACCCTGGCTTTCTTTTCACATTCATTTGTATGTTAAATGTTTCTCCATCTCTTCACTTTCAATCTGCAGGTGTTTTTAGACCTAAAAGGAATCTCTTGTAGGTAGCATATAGATGAGTCTTGTTTTTTATCCATTCTTTCACCCTATGTCTTTTTATTGGAGCATTTAGTGCATTTATATTCGAAGTAATTATTGATATATATTTATTGCTATTTTATTACTTGCTTTGTACTTGTTTTCTGAAGATTTTCTCTAATCCTTTTTCGTCTTTCCCTCTTCCATGGTTTACTGGTGTTCTTTAGTGATATATTTGGATTTATGTCTCTTTATTCTTTGCATTTTTGTTAGAATTGTGGTTACCATTAGGTTTGTGTATAACATCTACATACAGCAGTATATATTAAGTTGATGGTTGTTTAAGTTTCAACCCATTCTTTACTCCTCTCCTCCCCATGTTTTAGGTATATTGTGTCATATTTTATATTCTTTTATTTTTAGTTTTTTGATTTTTTATAGAAATATTCATTTTTACTGCTTTTGTGTTTCCTACTTTCATACTATCACTTTTGGTCTTTCCTCTCCACTCAAATAGTCTCCTTTAATATTTCTTGCAGGGTTGATTTAATAGTCATATACTCCTTTAGCTTTTGTTTGGGAAATGCTTTATCTCTCCTTCTGTTCCGAATGATAGCCTTGCTGGATAGAATATTCTTGGCTGCAGGTTTTTCCCATTCAGCGCTTTGTATGTATCATGCCACTCCTTTCTGACTTGGAAAGTTTCTGCTGAAAAATTCACTGATAGCCTTATGGGGGAGGGGGAGGGCGTTCCTTTTTATGTAATTGTCTTCTTTTGTCTTGCTGATTTTAATATTTTTTCTTTATCCCCCGTATTTTGCCATTTTAATTATGATATGTTTTGCTATGGATTTGCTTTTGTTGATTTTATTGGGGGTTATCTTTGTCTCGTGTGTGGATATGTTCCCTTCCCCAGATTAGGGAAGTTTTCAGCTATTATTTATTCAAATAAATTCTCTGCCCCCTTTTCTCTCTCTTCTTCTGGGAGTTGTATAATACGAACATTAATACATTGGATGGAATCACTGAGTTTCTTAAGTCTGTACTCATTTTGCATAATTCTCTTTTCTCTCCTTTGTTCAGCTTGGTTACTTTGCATTACTGTCCTCTAGGTCATCAATTCATCCTTTGCTTCTTCCAGGCTGCTGTTCATCCTATGAAGTGTGTTTCTCATTTTGTTTATTAAACCCGTTATCTCTGCTGTATTATTCCTTATCTCTGTGTTAGTAGTCTCGCTGGTGTCCTCTTTTCTCAAGCCCAGTGAGTGTCCTTATGATCATTGCTTTAAATTCTCCATCAGGCATGTTACTTGTATCTATTTTGCTTAGATCTCTGGTTGTGGCCTTGTCCTGTTCTTTCATCTGGGACAAATTACTCTGCCTAAATCTCTGTATCTGTTTCTGTGTAGGAAACTCAGCTACATCCCCTATTCTTGAGGGTGATAGCTCTATAAAGAAGAGGTTCTGTAGTGCCCCACAGTGTAGTGTCTCCTGTTCCTCTGGGCCTGGCAGTCTGGGAGTGTCTCTAATGTGTGCTACGTGCACTCTACTGTTGTGTTCTGGCTGATTTATCCTTCAGGTCAGTCATCTGTAGAGGCTCTCTTTGCCTATTATGGGTAGTGTTTAGTCCCTGGCCTGAATGTGATGCAATTTAACTAGGTGTGCTCTGGTCTGCTTGTGAAACAAGACTTACCATGGCCACTGAGACCAAACGGTGTTGACATGGGTTTCAGCCAGTCTTCTGGGGAAGGGGGCCTGCCTCACTGGGACTGAAGCAAGCATGGCTGGGAAGGACAGCTCTTTTGGAGCATGGGGGGTCGGGACTTGGTGTAAGCAAGTTAGGTAAGAGTGTTGGTGCTATGCTGGTTCCCTCAGGTGGCTCTGTGTCTGTGCTGAGGGGCAGGGGAGGGAAATGGCACCTGCCAGTTCTTTGGTTCCCTGAGGGGTATCTTTGTGAATACTGCCTCTCTGGGATATGCTCTGAGATGAGTAACTAACCTCCCCACCATATGTCCCAGGCTCTCTTCAGATCACTGTTTTCACAATATATGTTTATGGGATGTTTGCCCTGCTTTTTCTCCAAGAGTAGCCCCAATGTCCTCCAAGGTCTCCCAGAGTCAAGCACGCCAACATTTAAAACTCCAGGCTTTGAGCCCCTACTCATTGCAATAATTCATAACATTTGGGCCCTCTTACTTTCCAAGCCAATTGCCTTGGGAATTTGTTTTCTTGTTTACTCCCCTGTGTGCTAGTCTGTCTCTTACCTGTCTCCAAGATCGCAGCTCCCTCCTTACCGCAGTGGCCATGAGCCAGTTCTCTCCCAGGCTCCATCTCCATACTTACTACCTTCTTCACTGTGACCTCTTCTCTACCTTTAGTATGAGACTTTCTTCTGCCAGTCTTTAGGTCTACTTCAGGTTATTTAGGATGATGTGATAGTTATCTAGAATTCATGGAACAAGGCGAGCCCCAGGTCCTCCTACTCTACCACCATCTTCCCCACACTCTCTTTGTTTTCATTTTGTTTAGAACATTTTTAAATTCCTTTTGAGACTTGTTTGACCTATGTATGATATAGAAATGTGTTGTTTAACATCCAGGAATTTTAGGATTTTCCAGCTATCTTTATGTTATTGGTTTCTAGTCTAATTCCATTGTGATCTGAGACATACATGGTAATGTTTCTATTCCTTTAAATTTGTTAAGGTGTGCTTTATGGCCCATCATGTGGTCTACTGTGATGAATGTTGCGTGTGAGCTTGAGAAAAATGTTTATTCTGCTGTTTTTGATGAAATATTCTATTAATGTAGATTACATCACGTTAGCTCAAAATTTTAAAAATTATCATAATATACCCCTGTGAACAGAACAAAGGAGCAAAATGATTGTCCAAATGATGCACAAAAAGCCTTTTACAAGATTAAATACCCAAACTATTTTTAAAAAAACATGTAAATGAGGAATAGAAGAAAAAAGGGGTGCCTGGGTGGCTTTAATTGGTTAGCCGTCTGACTTCAGCTCAGGTCATGATCTCACAGCTCATGAATCTGAGCCCCATATCAGGCTCTGTGCTGACAGGTGGGAGGCATGATCTCACAGCTCAGGAGTTTGAGCCCCAGATTGGGCTCTGTGCTGACAGGTGGGAGGCTGGAGCCTGCTTCAGATTCTGTGTCTCCCTCTCTCTCTCTCTGCCCCTCCCCTGCTCATGCTCCGTCTCTCTCTGTCTCTCAAAAATGAATAAACCTTAAAAAAAAATTATAAAATGGCGATTCAGGATTTCTGTATAAAAGTCAAAAAATAGAGTATATAATGAAAAGCCTCTGTCTCTTCCACCCTGATGCCACTCAGTTCTCCTTAGAAGGAACGAATGACACGGGTTTCTAAAAAATTTCCCAGAGCTATTCTATGTGTACATAGGTATGACTACACATAATACATTTTTTATGGTGAACACATTATATGCATTCTCTCATACCTTACTTCTTTACAATATATTTTCAAGATTTTTCTATGTTTGTACAAATAGAGCTCCACTATCAATTTATTTATTGACTACATAGTATCTAGTATCCCAGGGTATACACATGTTAAGTTTATACTACCACTTTGTATAGATAGATATTTAATCTAATTTAGCAATCTTTTGCCATTTAAGATGATGCCTCAGTGGATTTTGCACATGTAGATTTCCTAAATCTATAAATCCTAAATCTGGTGTCCTCCATTCTTTGCCTAAGTCCAGTGAGTATCCTTATTATCATTGCTTTAAATTCTCCATCAACAATGACCATTGCTTTAATTCTCAATGATATAGCTATATCAAAATGTACATGCATTTATTCTGTCTAATGCAGGCCAGTCATCACCATCCTCTCGTGGGTACTTTTTATATTTGAAACTTTGCTGAATAAAAGTGAAAAGCATATACACTAAAAATAGGCCAGAGTATATAGCCACATTCTTTAATTTCTTTAAGAGGAGAGCTAATTCTTTTTAAAAATTGAGCTCACTGTTCTCACAACAGTATCAAGAACTCTAACAGGAGAAGCAAATATTGAAATAATCTCACTGCCAAATCTGTCTAAGGCTTGTGTAAACCAGGAAGCTTCATTATTTTTAGTCGTGTCAATCGTATGTTTCAACTGCCTTATCTCCTCATCCATCTCTTCAGATTTCTTTCTAAATCCTTCTTTGAGCAGATCTTCTTGGACCTAAATAAAAGGCGAGAAGGAAAACTTTTAAAATTATCATTTTTTTTTAAGATTTGCACTTGGTATTTGAAAATTTGGTCAAACTATGTTTTACTCATAAAGTTCTTTCTTACTCAAGCATGAAAGGAGAATTTTTCAATGAGGAATATCTCCCTGGCTTGGACCTGAGCATTGAGAGGAAGCATAGTTTAAAGCCTTTCTAAAATTCACATACCACTAAGGTTTTGCTAGGATGCTAAACCTGACACAAAGACAAATGTAACATTTTTCAGCCAAAAAATGCCAATTGATAGGTGGCCTTGGTCTGATTGCACTAGTTCTCAGTCCCACTTGGGTTGGTATGGTCACCCAAATAGTAGAAATGAAGGGAACTTACAAGCTGTTCTAGAAATCTGTTATAAATATGTTCTGATGGACAATAAGTGATTTCCTCCCTATGCCATTTGATAAATTGGGTAGACTATCCACACTTGGAGACAATAGAGTAATTTTAGAAGCTGTCACTTCCCTGCATTTTTAAGTCTTTACATTTCTGATAGTTTTATGTCAGCATATATCTACCTCAGGGTCTTTGGGTAGCAGTAGGGTTTCCGATAATTGTCAGTGATCTTGGTAAAGCAGTTGCTACTCATATTAAATCATATGGTTGAATATATGTTTAATCAAGCCTCATGAGATCATTTTAAAACCCCCAAATGCTATTTGTAGAGTTTGGAGGGGCCATACTCATCCTGAACTCTCTAGAGTCTATATATAGAGTGGAATTCAAAGGCTTCTATAGAAAAGGAGGGGGAAAAGGAGGGGAGGAGATGGAAGAGGGGAAGGAGAGGGAGAGGGAGAAGAAGAAGAATTCAAAGGTTTCAGGATTTTAATAAGTCACAAGCAATTAATGGCAATGATGCTTCCTTCCATAAGCTCACTGTAACCTTCACCCATCCTTTCCTGAGGTACCAGGAGGACCATCAAGCAGCACCAAGGCCATGGGCAGACGTACCTTCAGCTTATGCTCCAACATCATGTTCTGTTCTTTTATTATGTTTTCTGTCTCTCTCTCCATCTTCTCTTTCAGTTGAGCTATGTTCTCCTGGAGACTCCTCTGTTGTGCTTCAATCTGCTGTTCCTGCTCCAGTAGTTTCTGTCTTAGCACCTCCTGTTCCTTCTCAGCTGCTTCCTTGCTGGCCCTCTCCGCTGCCCCAGGAAAGTTCCAAGAGGGAAGAAAATTAGGTGAAGACTGATCTCTACCCTCTTGAACTCAGAGACAAAACAAAGTTGGAAGGGAAGACAGAAAATCTCTGCGTTCCTCGTGTCCACACCATCGGGAGCACATTTCAGAATATTAGGGTAAAGGCCCTACTGGCTGACATACAAACACAACTCTCCTTGTTGTTTATAGATTTAGCAGAGTTGTTCCACAGAAGGAGAGGAAGCTCCTTGTTTCATGAAGGCTTTGCACTCACACCTGACAGAGGGACCTACCCAAGCCATTGTGAGCCAAGCCCGGCCCCGTACCTGCTATGGCCTTCTCCCCATCGGTAAGGGCTTTATCTGCCTGCCAGATGGATTTCTCTATCGAAGCCTGTGATTGTAGAAAATTCTGGAGGACCTCATTTGCCTGAGGAACCAAGAAGGAGACAAGAACTTAGATTTCCACTACAGAGATAAGTGCTGCAAAAACAAGTACGTATGTCCATGTCATTTTTGCTTCATGCTTAAAATTCTATGGTGGCTCCCTACAGTGTTCAAGCTCCATAGTGTGACCAGAGACTCTCCATATCTCCTGCTTCCTGTCTCCTTCCAGTGTCTACCCCCCGTGCTGCTCCCTTCTACCCACTCTAGGTTCCAGCCAGTCAGAACTATGTTCAGTTCTGTAAATCCATAATCTCTGCTGCTTTTATAGGTTTGCCTTCTCACTGGGAAATGTTGCCTCTAATTTGTACTGTTGATCTCCTCTGTTGTTTGCTGGCTTTAACTTTAGGCAAGTTATTTTAACCTGCCTGTGCCTCTCAGTTCAGATCTATAGAATATTGACAATAAATGTAGATGTTTCTTTAGGTTGTTTGAAGGATTAAGCTAAAGAGTCTAGGAAAACAGTTTTACATGATTGCTATGAGAAATAATAGTCTAGGAGCACCTGGGTGGCCCAGTCAGTTAAGCATCTGACTTTGGCTCAAGTCATGATTTAATGGTTTGTGGGTTTGAGCTCAACATTGGGCTCTGTGCTGATGGTACAGAGCCTGCTTGGGATTCTCTCTGTCTCCTTCTGTCTCTCTGCCCCTTCCTTTTTCTCTGTCTGTCTGTCTCTCAAAATAAATAAATAAGCTTTAAAAAAAAGAAATAACAGTCTAATATATATTAGTTGCATTATTATTATCATTATTTTTAAATTATTATTGTTTGTTACCACAACCTATGTAGCCCATTTGCACTTATTTATTTGTTTGTTTGTTTATTACTCTTTTTTTTAATTTGAGTGTGGTTGACACACAATGTTACCTTAGTTCCCAGTGTAGAGCATAGTGATTTGACAGGTTTATCCTTATGCTGTGTTCACCAAAAGTGTAGCTACCTTCAGCCTTGCTACATCGTTGTTACAATATCTACAATATCATTGACTGTACTCCTTATTCTGTGCCTTTCATCCTCATGACTGATTCACTCCATAACTGGAAGCCTGGACCTCCCACTCCCCTTTGCCCATTTTGCTTATCCCTTTATCCCCCTCCCATCTGGCAACCATCAGTTTGTTGTATGTGTTTACAGATGTGATTCTGCTTTTTAATAGTTAGCCACCTTTTTTTTTTTAATTTTTTTTTTTTAACGTTTATTTATTTTTGAGACAGAGAGAGACAGAGCATGAACAGGGGAGGGTCAGAGAGAGGGAGACACAGAATCTGAAACAGGCTCCAGGCTCTGAGCTGTCAGCACAGAGCCCGACGCGGGGCTTGAACTCACGGACCGCGAGATCCTGACCTGAGCCGAAGTCGGCCGCTCAACCGACTAAGCCACCCAGGCGCCCCTGATTCTGCTTTTTGTTTGTTTATTCATTTGTGGGCTTTTTTTTTAAGATTCCACTTATGAGCAAAATCATATGGTATTTGTCTTTCTCAGTCTGACTTATTTCACCTAGCATAATATCCCTTAGGTCCATCTATGTTGTCTCAAATGGCATGATCTCATACTTTTTATGGCTGTATAAGATTAAGTTGCATGTAGCCCATTTCCATAGGTTCATATGGGTTATAACTTTGTATGCAATTATCTGTGTATTTGACTTTCTCTCTTACTTTTGATCATACTTAAGTACAAAGAGTCTGACTTTACCTTGTAAATTGTCAGCACTTAGCATATTCAATGTCATGTTGTTAAATGAAGAAATGAGTAATTTCTATCTCGTGTGGATTCCAGAAATCCATACTCATTTCTTGGGAATGGGCATTTCCACTCTCTTCAGGAGTATATAACACATAGTGGACCTTAAAAGCTAAATCTGTCATGATATCCCCATGCTGTCTTATCACCCACAACTGGTGCTATCCTTTCAGATTTTCAGGAGACCCCTGTGACTCTATTCTGTAGGCTCCCCCATGTTCCCCTTATTCCTCACCTTCACTCCTTTCCTGGGAACTTGTGAATAATTCCATTCAATACTTTCCTTTGCTTGCCTGTAGAGCTTGTACCCTCCAGGAACAGAAAAAGTTCCTATGGAAATATTTTCCATTAGGGCCTTTGAAAGCTGATCAAGCATAGACTGGCAGTATTTAACTGATGCTTCTTCATTCTGCTGCAAGAAATGTTGCTTCTTATCCTTTATGATTTCCTACAAGGGAAATGTAGAGAGATGTCACCAGAAGAAAGGAATGGAAAAGATAAGATTCCAAAGAATCTGGTAGAAGGATTGATCTAACTGTGGTCCGTGAGAAAAGCATTCTGTTGGCGAAGGACATGGAATAAAACAGGAATCACAAGACTTGATTTACTGACAACCTTGAATACTCCCTGCAAGACTATGGGAAAGTTTCTTAACCTCCATGGTTCTGAAATGTTGGAGTTGTGTTACCTAATCTCTATGGTTCCTTGCAGCTGTAGCATTTAATGATTTTATCTTCAATGATACAGTGATACAACAAGGAGCAATGTAAGTTGAAAATGGCCTAGAATGAGGATCTGATAAGAGAAAGTTTGCTTCCTGACAAGGGGATTGTGTTCACAGAAAGCATCCATGCCCAGGAATGACTTTTGGGTCTTCTGGGCAGGCTTGGAATCCATAGAAGTATTCAGATCAGGAGGATATGTGTACTGATAATTGCTTCAGAAATCAGAGAGATTTCTAGATGAACTACCTCAGGTTCCAGAGAAAAAAAGAAAGAAGAAAATGTAGTCCTTTGAAACTCTCTTTCTCATGAGAATCCAGATTTTTTTTATCCTTGAGTAAGAGATGAGCCATGGGGTCAGTAAAGGTATTTCTAGACTTCATTCTTCAAAGGGAAAGGACCCACAGAGTAAAAACTAAGACAAATTACCACAAGAGTCTTCTGGAACTCCTGATTTTCATCCTTGAAGGAACGCTCCATGAACACCCTAATGGCTTCCCTCTCACAGTCTGCATGCACATCCAGCAGCTCCTGGAGCGTGTCTGTGGGGAACCTCACTCGCTGGGCCATCTGTTCGCTGTAGTGGTCGGCTGCCTTCTGCACGGCCACTGAGTTCTCAAGCTGGGCTAGAGTTGTCACTGCATTCTCCAAACAAGGCACTGCCCCAGTATTGATGGTATCCACATAGGTCACCACCAGAGTTCTCAACCCTGAATGAGCCAGGATATTGAAGGGATAAATATCAAATTATCACTCCACAGGATCCCAGATTCTGAGACTACATTTCTGAAGTCATGCACATGCACACACATCCCCCCACCTTCCCCCACAGGAGCCCTGCCTCCTTCTATCTTCACCTTTGTTTTCCTATTGACTCTTAATTTTTATGGTTTTCCAGGCCACACAGCCAAAAAAATTTAAAAATATACCTTCATCTAACATATTAAAAGGGTATCTGGAAAACATACTTTACCATTAAAAATTAAAAACAAAATAAATTATATAGGTAGATAGATGAGGCAAGGTAAGTCAGATTATATTTGTTCCTAATTCTGAAGCTTCCAATGGATTTTCACTGATTTGTGGTGATGCTCTAAGTAACAAATAACACTTATCAGATTGGACTTCCCTTGAGGAAAAAAAAAAAACCCATACAGTATATTCTGTTTGTTTTTTGTTTTTGTTTTGTTTTTAACTAGGCTTCATGACCACATGGAGCCCAACGTGGGGCTTGAACTCACAACCCTGAGATCAAGACCTCAGCTGGGATCAAGAGTTAGACATTTAGTTGACTGAGGCACCCAGGTGCCCAATACATTCTGTTTTTATACCTAGTTATTGATTTTTTTTATCAGTGAAGGATTCTTTCAAATAAGTGGATGCCATAGATATCAGTGACCAAGTGTGCAATTTTGGAGAGGGGTTTATAGAGCCCCAAAAGTGAGATAATGATAAGATACACACATCTCTTCATAGAGTGTGAATGTGTGTATATCCAGAATTCCATAAAGAATCAAACAAAAATGCCGAAAAACACATTATATAATATATTCAACATATATTAAGCCCCATAGAAATGGTGGAAAAGGAGACTCACGATTCCCGGTGATCATGACTCCCTCTCTGAGAATCTTGGTCCTTGCCTGGGTGAAGATGTAAGAACAAAAATTGTTTGCTTGTTTCTGGAATTTAGGATCCAGTTGATTCTCAGGTATATTCTCAATATTGGCTAGGAGTTTTGTGTCATTTGTTGGCCGGTCAAAGACAAAACATTTCCGTTTTGGAAAGAAATGCCTGATGCACTCTCTGGGTAGATTGGATGCTTGGATTCTGGGATTCTTGCCTGAGGGATAAGAACAACAGAGATTACTGTGGGAACAGTCTTGATGCAAGGGAGCTAAAGGGTTTTTTTTTGTTGTTTTTTTGGGTTGAGAGAGAGAGAGAGAGAGAGAGAGTACGTGCGTGCAAGTGGAAGAGGGGAAGAGAGAGAGAGAATAATAAGCAGGCCCCAGTTCAGCACGGAGCCTGATGCAGGGCTCAATCCCACAACCCTGGGATCATGATCTGAGCTGAAATCAAGAGTTGGATGCTCAACCAACTGAGCCACCCGGGTGCCTCAAGGGAGCTGAAGGTTTTTATGACAGGGATTTCAATTCTTTGCTTACAACAAAGAATTGTTTATGTCTTCTATGCTTACAACACCTTTAACATAGACATTCAATACTTCCTTGTACAGCAAACTCACACTAATGATATAATGCTGGAGAGAAATTTGGGGAGACATCTGATCCAGGTGAAAGAAGCCCATTGCTGGTAACTCCAGACCTGAAAATGGTAGTGCAGTTGTTTATTAGGTGTTTACTGAATGAGTGGTTAAAAGAATGAAAGGTCAAGTGGAACGTTTTGGTCTAATGTAGAAATTGAGCTGTGGGACCAAGAGCCACGTACAAGGGATAATGGAGCAATGTTAGGAACAAAAGTATTGGGCATATTAGGACACTCTGGTTATTTAAGGAAAACTCATTTGATGCTAAAAATAATTCGTACAATGTTAGCTTTTTTTTTTTTAAAGCAAAAACTTCTGAAGAATACATGTAACTAAAATGCAATTTTAGGATGTCAACACTACTCTACAAACTTCTTGAGGTAAAGGACCACACTCGATTTAACAGCCTGGCTCTTCTGCCTAGGCAATCTCTCATTAAATGTTTTGGGAAAGTATAAGTAGAAAAATGAAAGGGGCGCCTGGGTGGCTCAGTCAGTTGGGAGATCCGACTTCGGCTCAGGTCATGATCTCGTGGTTTGTGAGTTCCAGCCCTACATCGGGCTCTGTGCTGACAGCTCAGAGCCTGGATCTTCCTTCAGATTCTGTCTCCCTCTCTCTGCCCCTCCCCCACTCATGCTCTGTCTGTGTCTCTCAAAAATGAATAAACATTTAAAAAAATTAAAAAGAAAAGAAAAACAAAAGCAAGAATGGATATCAGAATTGATATTTTTCTCAAGATTTAATGAGATATATACATCATTATAAATGTAACCTATTCAAGTAATTTATCATTTCAAAATTATATCATGGATAAATATGTGGGAATTAAGAGAAAACTATGACATAGAAAGTAAGATGAATGTTCTGATAATTATCAGAAATATTGAAAAGGCATAGACTGAAAAGACAAACTTCTTCAGGTTTATTTAGAACACATAGTCATTTTTATATGTGATATATTCATACAGACATTAGAAAATTATATCCTTCTTTGAGAAGATTAATATCTGTGTGAAGTATATTTTTTATGGAAATATGTTGTGTATATGGTGACACATTGATTTTCCTTGTAATTTCACACATAGAAACTATCTAGTCAGTTGTATTCTTCAACACAGAAAAACAGAAGCCAAAATAAGGTACATGTATCTGGTCTTTGGAAAGTTTAAGCACCCGTTGTAATCTGGTAGCTAAATTAGCAATTGATTAAAGAACAAATCAGTGTTGAATAATCTCACCCTAGCCTAGGCTCTGCTTTTCTTAAGTGAACTTAAACTCCAGTCCCTGGAGCTTTTCGACCCATCTTCAAGTCACCATTTCTATAGACTCCATTCTGGTCTTGAACACAAGTGCAACCCCAAAGATAATGGTCTGTGTTTAAGAACTCCCACCCTCTGTTGGACTACCCACTACCCAGGCCATGCTCTGATACCTGGAATCAGCTTCAAGGCATTCTCCAGGTACTCATCTTCTGTGATAGGATCATCATTTAACTTCAGCTCCAGGGTGAAATCCCGCACAGTCCAGATGAAGTCTGGAAAGAAACTCACAAACTCTGTGGAATCTTCTGTTCCATCCTCTTTTGGAGAGGACTTTGTCCTGATTAGTTCTGTAAGCTCTGTCACATAACTAGGGCTCAGTTAAGGAAGAAGAAGTTCGTACCCCAAATTCCCACATTTCTCTAACAAAAAATTATTATGAACACTTCCTTTTGCCCTGGGTCCCCTCGGGTTCACCAGAGGCAACGAAGTGGCAGGGAAGGAGAAACTAACTTGATCTCCTTTCCCATAAACCTAATGAAACATGGCGCTTTGTTTCATTAAAGGATACTGCAGCTGCTCCAGGGCCTGGTGATTGATGGTGCCCAAGCTGTTGTAGACAAAAGTGCTGCACAGAAGCACAGCCAGGGCAAAGATCCAGGAATCATTCTTAGGGTCACCCTGCAAAGCACATTCGAGCAAGAGTTTTAGGACTTTGCTCATTAGAAATTCATTCAGACACTTATTTTGTCAGTCTCTCATTTATTATTTCAGCTAACATACTTGTCATGCAAAGAAATAACTTTGAAAACAGACATAAATACAGATATCAACTTTGACAATTATAGAGACATTCCTTGTGATTGTGACCTTTTTCATATATACAAAGATTCTAATCTTCACAGAGCTTTCTTTTCCCTCAATTGGAGAAAATAAAGGAACATATATAGAAAAACTAGCACGTTACCTGGTATGCAATTAAGTATTCAATTCATTTATTCATTTTATATATAGCTATATAAAATACACCATAATTGCCATAACTGGGGATTCAAATTATATTCGGTTAAATTCAACAAATGTTTATCGGGAGCTACTGAATGTTTCCCATTGTTATTATATTTAAAAGCAAACTTGAAAATGGCAACGGTTACTTTCAAGATGACTATTTCAAAGTGGTGACAAACAGCCGTAACAATGAATGTAACAAAGATGACAATATAAAAAGTTTTAGTAACCTTACATCTTAGTAAGGTATGTAAGTGGTATAACCTATAGCTGCAATATTAAATGAAAATTTAGAATTTTATCAAGGAAGAGCAGAGCTATGAAAGTTGGAGAAAGAGTATACATTATGAAGGCTCACCGGAAGTCTTGAGCTGAGTGTTCAAGAATTGGTAGAATACAGACACGAAGAAACACAGAATCAGTTTGTTCTCAGCAGGTCTGATTCTGCTTTTTGTTTGGTAATTTGTGTGTGTGTGTGTGTGTGTGTGTGTGTGTGTGTGTGTGTGGTTTGGTTTCCATATATGAGTGAAATCATATGGTATTTGTCTTTCTCAGCCTTATTTCACTTAGCATTATTCTCTCTAGGTCGATCCATTTTGTTGCAAATGGCACAATCTTATCCTTTTATGTCTATGTAATATTCCATTGTGTATATATATCACATCTTCCTTATCTCTCTGTCTATTAATGGGTTCTTACATCGTTCTGTATCTTGGCTATTGTAAATAATGCTATAATAAACACTGTTTTCATCTTTTTGGGGGGGTAAATACATGGTAGTAGAATTATTGAAACGTATTTCTACTTTTAACTTTTTGAGAAACCTCCATACTGTTTTCCACAAATAAAATAACTAATAAAAAATAAATAAACACAGAATTTCTAAGTCTACTTTGGGCAGAAATGGAGGGCTACAGAAATTTAGATACCATTTCCAAGTAAGTCTCAAAGTAAGGCACAAAAGGAGAAATTATTCATTTCACCCTTTGGTAGAAAACTAAAATACCAAAAATCCATCTGACAAATGTCTGTTATAGAGCAAACACATGCTTCTATAGAACCAGCATATTCAGAGGTATCTCAAAGAATTCTAGAATGCTCTTTGGGTAGTTCACAACAGGAAATGTAAACCTGACTCTTAACTCCAGACCTCAAATACACATTTCATCTGGAAGATACATCAGAAATATTTCCTGGGGCTCCTGGGTGGCTCAGCAGGTTCAGTGTCCGACTTGGGCTCAGGGCATGATCTCACGGTTCATGAGTTCCAACACTAGGTCAGGTTCTGTGCTGACAGCTCAGAGCCTGGAGCCTGCTTCAGGTTCTGTGTCTCCCTCTCTCTGTGTTATCTCTCTCAAAAATAAATAAACATTAAAAAAAAGAAAGAAAGAAATATTTCATCTCTTGGGAGGGAACTGATGTTTCTCCCTCTTTCCTGCCAAGGCACCCTTATGCTTAATAGTCTGTGGTGCAAACTATGGTGTGCTGCCCGGATCACCTTATAACATCGAAGGACTTGTTCTCCCAGCTAGTGGGAGTGCTGATGGAAGACAGCTCCCAAATGCCACTCCTTTTAATTAGAAAGGCTTCTAAAACACTCTTTTAGTGATTTATCAGCACCCTTGTCATAACTCAAAAGAGCCATCGCAGCCACATAACTCCCATGGAACTGACAGAAGTTAGTAATTGCTAACTAATTAGTAATTAGTTAGTAAACTAGTTAGTAATTGCTAAAATTGCTGTGCAACTTTTTCCTGTCTCCAACTTGCTTCTTTCTCAATCATATTTTATTAAATCTGACGGCATATTTGGGGTCTTCTCAACTGGACTGAAGATGCTTTGAGAGCAGGACCTTTACTGTGGTGACAAATATCTATAGTTCTAAGCCAAGAGGCTGCCATTCAGCTATTCAATAATTATTCCTTAAATGTAATCAAATAATTCACCCAGTGCCAAGAAATAAAATATTTTATCTAATATACCATAATATCTTACCTAGAAGTGAGATTCTAACAAACCAGCATGCCTCATTTACTATACTTGAATTTCTAGATTTTGCAAATAGATCACAGCAGTTAAATTACAAAATATCATGAAGGGGTCAAGAGCAAATCCAGAATAAAAAAGATTTATGTATGACACTCTGCCTTACCTTTTCCACATCACCCAGGCCCTCAGTATCCAGAAGGACCAGGGTGTGGTTTGGCTTGGAGGGGTGAGGCACACACCACATCCAGATGCCCTTGGTTTTAGACTGCACTGTAGAGCCCAGAGGGAAACCTGCAAGGGGAGGGCAGAAGGCAACATACAGTGACAGGAGAGGATCTAAACAGCCAAAGGGTCACAAAGTCAGACTTTCTGTAATGTAAGTGCCCCAGCATATAAGATGGCTCTTTCTCAAGTTCCTCAAGAATGTCCTACTTTGTGTGACATTCTGTTTCAAGGAGGAGGGGATGTTAACTATGAGAATGATGCCAGTCAAGTGCTCACAACAGAGACAGAGGCATTCATGAATCAGCAAAGAGTGGAGATCATTGATAACCATAACAGGAGCATTTTGAAAGAATGGTGAGATGCAAAGCCAGAGAGCAGTGGATTAAAGAGAAACATGGGAGAATAAAAAGTGGAAAAAGGAAATTGAGATCATATTTTTTGCCAAAGTGATTAAAAAAGAGGTGAGGGGAGGAGGTTTGGTAGCTACAATGGGGTGTGAAATCTAGGAAAGATTTTTAAGATGATGGATGTTGCAGTATCATGGAGCACAACAGTCAAGAAAGAATTCTTGAGAAGTTTTATGGTGCATCTTAGTAAGTTCATTCATGTAGCATGGGGACAGGACCCAGGGACAGAAAGAGCCACATTTTTGCGGTGTGAACTTGGTGGTTATATGCTCAGTGTTCACGAGGGAAGGGACATGCAGGAAGTATTAGATCATAAATGTTTCTTTGAATTTCTACTCATAAAACTACTTTCACAAGATTTTCTGGGGCTTGTCATTCAGTTCAATATTAACTATGGGTGAGATGAACAGGCAGGCATGAAACCCTTTAAGAATGTAGCAGCCAGTACATATTTGATACTTATTGAAACTAGGTAGGCTGTAGGTCAGCCTTCTGAGCTAACCATGAACATTTTTCTGATTCCACCTCTCCTCAATAGATATTCAAACATGTTTATATGTTGATGGGAATATCCCATAAAAAAGCAAATATGTTTCAAGAGAGAAAGGAGATACAATTATAAGAGCCCAGTATTTGGTCAGGTAAAAGAAGGTAGGATCCTGAGCATTACCAGGAGAGATTTTCCTTAACAGCAGTAAAACAGTATAATAACAGATTATTATAAGAATAATTATAATAAGAGTAATTTAGTGGTGAGAATTAGAATTGGAAGTTTGGTTTATTGAGAGGAGTTTGCTTCTCCTTTCTTGTGACCGGGGAAGAAAAATAAGGATCTGAGATATAGCTAGAGTTAATCAATTTGCCCCAGACTCAATACAACACTCACCTCTGTTCTGTCCTGCAAGACGATTCATCAAGTAGGATTTGCCTGTACGATACAGTCCTACAATGGCCACCACCACTACTGGTTGAGAAATCTGTTCAAGAATCTGTGTAGCTCTCTGGTTCACTGACAGCTGCATATTGTTGTTTTCTACCAGACAAATGGGGGCCATCATATTGGGTCCAGATGCCATGGCAACCTGCCTACCTGGAAAAGTCTCCTAGTAGAAATAAGATTTCAGAGTCATTTTCTGACTTTGAGTTACCAAAAGCATCCATCAATATAGGAGTAGGTGAAACTTCTGTACTTTCTATGGGACAAAATGTAACCTACAATTAGCATTAGTGATGAAACATAGGGTATACTCCAAAGTTTTGCTTCAATAGTAATAATAGAATTCAAGCCATTGTTACTATGCACTGAAGGCCTACAATATACCAACCCCTGTGACACATACCCAGCCTCATTGATACTTCCGAGAACCTACAAGTTAGCAATTATTGTGCCCACTTTGCAAATAAGATAAATATGTCTCACAAAAGCTGAGTAAGTCATACAGCCAGGATCAAGCCTAGACAATTGAGCAAAATGGCAAGCTAGGAAGCTCTAAGTTCTTATTTCCCTAAGGAGATATCAAAAATAATCAAAATATTGGCTAGAATAACTTTATAGTAGTTCTGTGAAAACAGTGAAAGATCTAAAGCAACCAAGCAAACACCCAATCAAGAAAATGCCACATTAAAAATGGTAGGAAATTCTGTGGTGTTTTTGCTTGCCCTTCGCCCACACTGTCCCCGGTGTGGTATAGTCTTGGTCTGGAAGGGGTGGTAACCCAGTTCCCAATTTTCTCCCTTGACCCAGAGAGAACAGAGCAGACTTTGTTCACAGTGTTCTAATCTGTCTGGGGGCTACCTCCTCAGGTCTCTGGTTCATCTCACATGGATCTCAGGCAGGGGCAGAGGATGGGGATGTAGTGGTATAACTTGGATGTCAGATGGAAAGAAGCATTGGCATTGATTTCATAGGCATTGCTCACGAAAGCTGCAGAGAGATGGATCTGCAGTTGCCTGGGGCAAGAGATCACCCGTGAAGACATAAAACAGACCATTTTAGGCAACAGTTCAGTTCATATCTCCCTCCTTTAGACTGGATGGAACAGAACACACTGAGTTTATAATGTTCTAATCTGTTCCAAGCTGCCTGAAGGACTGGTCTTTGTTTCACCTAATTGGGATCTCTGGCAAGGAGAAGCAATGGGCATTGCTAGGGAAAGCTGCTGGAGATTCACCTGCGGACCCCTCTGGCAAGATATTATGAGTGTGTGATATTGCGATGTATAATAAGAAGTATATATTTGGTCTTTGTCCCTGCTTTTGACACACAACTTCCAAAACACTTTTAATTTCCCAGGTGATGAAGTATCTTTTGTTATAATATTTGGTCTTTTGTCTTTGGTTCCTAAAATAGTCCCAGAGTAAAGAAGGTGAAAGAAGTTGTCTTTTGTCATACATAACGAGCACCTTTCAACCACACCCAAGGTTATGTTAATGAGGTAACTTTGGAGATACCCTGGAAAACCACAAAGGCTGGTTGCTCGGGTAACAAAGCATGTGACTAGAAAGTTAGAAATTTCAGCCTCACCTCCCAGGGGAGGGGAAAGGAGGCCTGAAGGTTGAGCTAATCACGGGAGGCTGATGATTTAATCAATTGTGGCTATTTAGTGAAGACTCCATTAAAAAACCCTAGCTGAAGGTGTTTAAGGGCTTCTAGGTTGGTGAACATGTGCAGATGCTCAGAGAGTGGTGTTCCCAGAGGGAGCATGGATGTTTCACACCCTTGATACCTTGCCCTATGCAGCTTTTTTGTCTTGTTCTTCCTGGGTTGTATCTTTTTTCTTTTTCCTTCTTTCCTTCCTTTCTTCCTTCCGTCTTTTTTTCTTTTCTTTCATTTTTCCTTCCTTCCTTCCTTCCTTCCTTCCTTCCTTCCTTCCTTCCTTCCTCTCTCTCTCTCTCTCTCTCTCTCTCTCTCTCTCTCTCTCTCTCTTTCTAAACCAGTAAACTATTGAGTAAACTCTTTTTCCTGGGCTCTATAAGCTATTTTACCAAATTATTGAGCCTGGGGTAGGGATGGCAAACATAGCCAGTCAGAGCACATGTTACACCCTGGACTTGCGATTGTCATCTGAAGTAGGGCCAGTCTTGAGACCTTAACCTGTAGGGCATGCACTGACCTCAGTTTGTATCACAGTTGCTTGGTGTGGAAAATTGCCCATACATGTGGTGACCAGAAGTGAAGTAGTGAGAATAGTGTTGAGAGGAGAAGTAGAATTGTTTCCTTTTCAGAGTGGAGACAAACAATAGACCATAAAAGGCCCCAAGGGGAGATTCTGAGGGAAACTGAGACATTTAAAAGCAGCATGTATCTGAGAAAATTGAAAAAAGCCACACTAAAGCTCAGGGAAGATGCACGCTCAGAAAAGACCTAAAAAGACTTTAAGATTTCTCCCTAGGTTATTCCTAAGGCTCAAGACCAAGACCCCGCTAATTAGCAAAAGATTTCCTTGGCACAAAACCAATATGCAAAAAATGGAGAAGGTAGCTTCTTCTAGAAATGACCAGTTTTCAACAGCAACAACAAAAATCACAAGGCATATGGAGAAACAGGAAAATATGGCCCATTCGAAGAAAGTGATTTAAATAAATGTGGCAGAAAACATCCCTGAAGAAACACAAGCATTGCATGTGTTCTAGGCAAAGACTAAAGTAATTTTCTTAAATATGCTCAAAAGGCTAAAGGAAACCACAAAGAACTAAGGTAAATCAGGAAAATGAGATGTAAACAAAATTGGTCCAGTCACAGTGGCATAAAGATAGACACACAGACCAATAGAATAGAACAAAGAGACCAGAAGTAAACTCTCCCATATATGGTCAAATGATTTTTGACAGGCATGCTGAGATCATCCAGTGGGGAAAGCACAGTCTTTTCAACAAATGGTGCTGGGTAAATGTGATATTCACACACAAAAGAATGAAGTTGGATCATTTCTTTAACACCACATATAAAATTTAACTCAAAATATATCAAAGACTTAAACATAAGAGCTAAGATTATAAAAACTCTTAGAAGAAAACACAGGAGAAAACCTTCATGACACTGGATTTGACAATGATTTTTTGGATATGACACCAAAGGGATGATCAAAATATGAAAACATGGTAAATAGGACTTTATCAAAATTAATAACTTTTGTGCATCAAAGGACGCCATCAACAGAGTAACAAGGCAACCACAGAGTAAGAGAGAATAACCGCATGTCACATATCTGATAAAGGATTAATATCCAGAAGCTGTAGGAACTCTTACAACTCAATAATAACAACAAAAATAATGCAGTTCAAAAATGGGCAAAGGACTCAGACATTTCTGCAGAGAAGATATACAAATAGCCAATAGATACATGAAAAGATCTCAACATCACTAATCATGGGAATGCAAATCATACCACAATAAAGGACAATTTCACACCCATTAAGGTGGCTGTTATTTAACAAAATGAGAACAAAAACAAACAAACAACCAAAAACCCATCAAACAACAAGTGCTGGCCAGGATACAGAGAAATTGGAACACTTGTGCATTCCTGGTAGGAATGTAAAATGGTTACAACCACTGTGGAAAACCCTTTGGTGGTTCCCCTAAAAGTTGAACATAGAATTACCATCTGAACTGGCAATTCCACTTCAGAGTGTATGGACAAAGGTATTAAAAGCAGGGACTTAAGCAGATATTTGTACACCAATGTTCATAGCAGCAGTATTCACAATAACCAAAAGGTGAAAATGTCCATCAAGGGATGGATGGATGAACAAAATGTGGCATATACATACAATGGAATATTTTTCAGCTGTAAAAAGAATGAAATTCTGATACATGTAGCAACACTGATGAACCTTGAAGACGTTATTCTAGGTGAAATAAGCCAGACACAAAGGACAAGTACTATATGATCCCACTAACAAGAGGTACCTAAAATAGTCAAATGCATAAAGACAGAAAGTAGAATAGTGTTTACCATGAGCCTAAGGGAGAGGGTATGGGGAGTTACTGCTTAAAGGGTACTGAGTTTCCATTTGAGGTGATAAAAATATCTGGAAATGGGTAGTGGTAACAGTTGCACAACAATGAGAATGTATTTATTGTCACTGAACAATACTCTTAAAATGGTAAAATTGGGAAATTTTATGTTAAATATGTTTGTATCACAATTTTAAAGTTTTTAAAAAGCAACACTGGACAGTCTATTTTTCTGTCCATGCTACTGCAGCCACTTACTGGACAGAATATTCTTCCTCAAAGACATTGATTATCCTGTAAAGTCCTTTATCTGTAACCTATGGTAGCTTTCTCATCATCATCACATAACAAAATGTGCTCTCCAATGCTTTCGTGTGACCCATGTGCTCATCTTTTGTCTACAGATTGACAAGTGTTGGGAGTGGAATGAGGTCAGTCTAGAGAGTGTAGCCTCCCTTTCAATAAGGGAAGGCAGGAGAAGGTCCTGAATCTTAAGAGATACAGGCCGAAGTCCTTAGCTGAGAGGGCCAGGTTTTCTGCAAATTACTCCTATGAATAAGCATAAAAATAAAAATGTAAATGTAATTTTATATTATATAGGGAGACATATATGTATATGAGAGATAAAGCAAATCTAGCAAAATGTCACCAGTGGATAAATCTAGGTGAAAGATATATGGGATTCTCTTGTAATTGTTTTTCAAGGTAAAGTTTAATATAAAAAATTAAATATTAAAAGTACAATTTAATCTCCTAGCATATTTTTGATTGCATTATAGTCAATTTTTTTTAATGACATTGTAGAATTGTATAAAATGTCTGGACATAAGAGGCTCCATTTTGAAGCTCCATTTTCTTTTCCAAATAATGAACTCTCTAATTGGGCCAGAGTGGCAATAGTTTTCAAGCAATTGCTCATAAAATTTCAATAGAGCAACTGGCATTTAGATCATATGAGGATAGTAAAGTTAATACATACCAGGGACAGTTTCATGTGATAGCACCAATAACCTTATGAACAAGATAGTAATCAGAAGCAGCTTAACCAGTCAGCCTCAAATTAGGGTTTTTTTTTCCCTCTTCTCTTCTTTATCTAAATCGTATAATTACCCCTTCCTCCTTTCCTGTAAAAACCCCTTGCTTTTCCCACATGAGCAGGACACCTTTCTGGTCAGTTTAGAATCTGTGTTCCCCAAAAATGAACTATTGGGACCTCATCAAGATAAAAAGCTTCTGTGCTACAAAGGAAACAATCAACAAAACTAAGAGGCAACCAATGGAAGGGGAGAAGATAGTTGCAAATGACATGTTGGATAAAGGGTTAGTATCCAAAATCTATAAAGAACTTACCAAACTCAACACTGGAAAAACAAATAATCCAGTGAAGAAATGGGCAGAAGACATGAACAGACACTTTTCCAAAGACATCCAGATGGCTAACAGACACATGAAAAGATGCTCAACATCACTCATCATCAGAGAAATACAAATCAAAACCACATTGAGATACCACCTCACACCTGTCAGAATGGCTAAAATTAACAACTCAGGAAACAACAGATGCTGGTGAGGATGTGGAGAAATGGGAACCCTCTTGCACTGTTGTTGGGAATGCAAACTGGTACAGCTGCTCTGGAAAACAGTGCGGAGGTTCCTCAAAAAATTAAAAATAGAACTACCCTACGACCCAGCAATAGCACTACTAGAAATTTATCCAAAGGATATAGGAGTATTGATTCATAGGGGCGCATGTACCCCAATGTTTATAGCAGTGCTTTCAACAATAGCCAAATCATGGAAAGAGTCTAAATGTCCATCAACTGATGAATGGATAAAGAAGATGTGGTTTATATATACAATGGAATACTACTTGGCAATGAGAAAGAATGAAATCCTGCCATTTGCAGCAACATGGATGGAACTGGAGGGTATTATGCTAAGTGAAATAAGTCAGTCAGAGAAAGAGATATCATAATTTTCACTCATATGTGGAACTTGAGAAACTTAACAGAAGACCATGGGGGAGGGGAACGGGAAAAGTAGTTACAAACAGAGAGAGAAACAAACCATAAGAGACTCTTAAATACAGAGAACAAACTGAGGATTGATGGGGGGGGTGTAGGGCAGGAGAGAGGGGAAAATGGGTGATACGTATTAAGGAGGACACCTGTTGGGGTGAGCACTGGGTGTTGTATGTAAGCAATGAATCACGGGAATCTACTTCCAAAACCAAGAGCACAATCTACTCCCAAAACCAAATACACACTCAATGTTAGCTAACTTGACAATAAATTATATTAAAAAAAAAAAAAGAAAAGAAACTGTGCTCCCTAAATTGCAATTCTGAGACTGCAAATAAAGGCCTTTGTTCTTTTTCAATTTTACCTCCTTTTCTCAGTTGATAATATCTAGATATTTTTCATAATCAGAATGTGTAAGCATGCTATGATGAATATTCAAATGTCTCAAATATTCAGTTTTATATTAATATGTCACATATTCAAAATGCATCTAACACCAACTCTGTCATATACTACTTATGGGCCCTTAAACAAGGAGCCTCACCTAGCTATACCTAAGTTTTTAAAGACAATTATAGGGGTAATGGGAATACAATTATAGGTCCAATCTAGAGGATATTTTGATAATTAAACTAGATGCCATAAGCCTTTATCTTAGCATAGCATGCAGCACAAAATAGGACTTGAGTGTACATTTGCTGAATAAATGGAGATTATAACAATTGCATTGAGCAATTTGGTCCATTGGGCTATGCATTTCGACATGCTCTGTAAACTATAGATTACTAAGAAACAAGGCCACCATATAAATTTTTTGTCGGATCAAAACAGTAAGCAAGTTCAAACTGGCTGCCCTGTACCACTTCCTTTTGTCTGCTTCTTCAGTGTGGGGAGCAGAGAATGTGGAAGTAAAATGCCCGCCTCAAATAGCTCCATTCTAACGACTGAAACTTACAGTCCCCTCTTTCGAGTGAAGATTAGAGGAAGCTGAGGAAGATGTGATGGGAACTATTGAACAACATTATGAAAACAGGTTTGTGGGTTCTTGGCTGTGAATGAGCCACAGAACTTGTAATTTCAAATGAACAGCCATTGGATCCTGTTCAGGACTGGTTTTCAAAATTCGATGTACATGAAGAATCATCCGAAGAAATTGTTAAACCCAGATTCTAGGGGAACCTGAGTGGCTCAATTGGTTAAGCATCTGACTCTTGCTTTCGGCTCAGGTCATGATCTCACAATTCATGGATTGGAGCCCCAAATCAGGCTCTGTGCTGACAGCACAGAGCCTGCTTGAGATTCTCAGTCTCCCTTTCTCTCTACCCTTCTCCCCCCACCCCACCTGCCCCTCAAAATAAATCATTAAAAAAGTACCATTACAACCAGATTCTACACATTTACCAAACGGTACAGGTGACTCTGATGTTCCTGTGAAAAATAAGCCAACAAACATCAGAGGGCAACAGAGACAGACAGACTTGACAGGATAGTTATTTTTAACTAATAAAGACCAGTGATGTAGGAACTGAATTTATTTCTACATGGAGACTAAACAGAACTCTCAATCTCAAGCTTTTTTACGTATGACTAATAGAAAGATTAAAGAGAAACTATCTTTTTTAGATTATCATTGCCTAGAAGCTCCTTGATGGGCACTGTCTTGTCCTATGGATTCTAATGCCTGTTACAGAGCCTGATAAAAGTAAACTAGGGAGGCTCCCATGGGGGCTTGGCCCACTCTACTTGCAGCTGCCCTGGCTGACATTGTTCTGGAAGCAGCACATCCAGGGAGACACGGTGTGCCTGGCTGTCACTTTGCAGCTGCTACTGTTTCAAACGGAGAAGCTAAGCTACCCCAACCCTAAAGCCAGCCACAGACCCCTATGGGCCAGACAAAAGGCAACCTGCCCTTCCTGCTCATTCCTCCCTTATCACTTTGAACCAGAAATCAGATCCTGAGTTCAAGACAACGTTGCACGTGAAAGAAGATGTGCATACCTGCTCTTCAGCACTACGGTCCAAGAAGAGTTCTCAGCTGCTCGTTGCTTGCTCACTTGATCCTTCACCTTTCTGTCCCTCCTTTATAAAAGCTTGAAAAAACTGAGGAAGTTAGACATTGCTACTGTTTTAATCATGTGTTAAAACTGAAATTGAAAGTAAAAGCGATTCAGGCACCCTGAATTAGTAGCCTCGGGCGTGAATATGGATGTTTGGTGCATGATGTGATGGGGTTAGGGAAAACCCCACAGTTACTCAACAGTCAGGCTTTTTAGTAAACACACTCCATCAACTTCCTTTTGTCTTCCCCATCTTGGAGTGTTTTCCTGGCCTCTGTTCTCCATATGTCTCTCTCTTTTGGCTTAAGTTTCCTTAGCACACAGGAAAAACAGAAAATTCATGACACAAATGTCAGCAAAGCTGTATAAAACAAGAATATTTCAACTGTTTTTCTCTTAGTGGGAATTCCTGGGTTCTTTTGTTAGTGGAGAGCTTTTAACATTTTAAATATGTTCCCCAAGATATAGTGTCCATGCAAAATGAACAAACCTTTTAGAATTTCTTTTATTTTCTTGACTAATATATTTTTAATTTTACTTATTTTTTTAAATTTTAGTGCCAGTGTAGTAAACATACAGTGTTATGTTAGTTTTGATGTAGTGATTCGTCAGTTCCATATGTTACTCAGTGGTCGTCCCAATAAGTGTATTCTTTATCCCCATCACCTATTTTACACAATCCCCACCCACCTCCCCTCTGGTAACCATCAGTTCGGTCTCTATAGTTAAGAGTCTGTTTTTTGGTTTGTCTCTTTTTTTCTTTTTTTGTTCCTTTTCTTTCTTAAATTCCACATATGAGTGAAATCATGTGGTATTTGTCATTTTCTGGCTTATTTCACTTAGCATTATAACCTCTAGGTGCTTACATGTTGTTGAAAATGGCAAGGTTTCGGGGCGCCTGGGTGGCTCAGTCGGTTGAGCGACCGACTTCGGCTCAGGTCATGATCTCGCGGTCCGTGAGTTCAAGCCCCGCGTCGGGCTCTGTGCTGACAGCTCAGAGCCTGGAGCCTGTTTCAGATTCTGTGTCTCCCTCTCTCTGTGACCCTCCCCCGTTCATGCTCTGTCTCTCTCTGTCTCCAAAATAAATAAACGTTAAAAAAAAAATTAAAAAAAAAAAAAAAGAAAATGGCAAGGTTTCATTTTTAATGGCCAAAGAATATTCCATTATATATATATCACATCTTCTTTATCCATTCATCTATCCATGGACACTTGGGATGCTTCCATAGTATGGCTACTGCAAATAATACTGCAATAAACATAGGGGTGCGTATATCCTTTTGAATTAGTATTCTCGTATTCTTTGGGTAAATACCCACTGGTGTAATTATTGGATCATATGGTAATTCTAGTTTTAACCTTTTAAAAAAATTTTTTTAAGTTTTTGTAGTGTTTATTTTTGAGAGAGAGACAGAGTGCAAACGGGGAAGGGGCAGAGAGAGAGAGGGAGACACAGAATCTGAAGCAGGCTCCAGGCTCTGAGCTGTCAGCACAGAGCTGGACACAGAGCTCGAACTCACAAACCATGAGATCATGACCTGAGCTGAAGTTAGACACTCAAGTGAACCACCCAGGCACCCCTTTTTCAAAATTTTTTTAATGTTTATTTTTGAGAGAGAAGACAGAGCATGAGTGGGGGAGGAGCAGAGAGAGAGGGAGACACAGAATCCAAACCAGGCTCCAGACTCCAAGCTGTCAGCGCAGAGCCCGAGGTGGGATTCAAACTCACAAACTGTGAGATCATGACCTGAGGCAAAGTTGGACATTTAACCAACTGAGCCACCCAGGCACCCCTCTAGTTTTAACTTTTTAAGGAATGTCCATACTTTTTTCCAGAGTGGACGCACCAGTTTGCATTCCCACCAACAGTGCACGAGGGTTCCTTTTTCTCCATGTCCTTGCTGATAGTTGCTTCTTTTTTTTTTTTTTTTTTTAGCTATTCTGACAGGTGTGAGGTGATAACTCATGTGGTTTGATTTGCATTTCCCTGATGATGAGTGATGTTGAGCATCTTTCCATGTGTCTATTGGCCATCTGTGTATCTTCTTTGGAGAAATGTCTGGCCATGTCATCTGCCTATTTTTTAATTGGATTATGTTTTTGGGGTGTTGAGTTGTATAAGTTATATATTTTGGATACTCTTTAGAGTATTTGCAATATTTTCTCCCATTCAGTAGTTGTCTTTTAGTTATGTTTTTTGTTTCTTTTTTTGTGCAGAAGCTTTTTATTTTGATATACTCCCAATACTGTCTTTTTGCTTTTGTTTCCCTTGCATTAGGAGAGACATATAGAAACTGATACAGCCAATGTCAGAGATATTACTGACTGTGCTCTCTTCTAGGATTTTTATGCTTTCAGGTCTCACATTTAGGTCCTTAAATCCATTTTGAGTTTATTTTTGTGTATGGTATAAGAAAGTAGTCCAGTTTCATTCTTTTGCATGTTGCTGTCCAGTTTTCCCAGCACCATTTGTTGAAGGGACTGCCTTTTTCCCATTGCATTTTCTTACCTCTGTTGAAGATCAATTGACCATATAATAGTGGGTTTATTTCTGGGCTCTCTATTCTGTTCTATTGATGTAAGTGTCTTCCTTTTTTGTGCCAGTACCATACTGTTTTGATTACTACAGTTTTGAAATATAACTTGAAATCTAGAATTGTGATACCTCCAGTTTTTTTTTTTTTTTCAAGGTTGCCTTGGCTATTCAGGGTCTTTTATGGTTCCATAAAAATTTTAGGATCGTTTGTTCTAGGACTGTGAAAAATGCTGTTGGTATTTTGATAGAGATTGCATTAAATATGTAGATTGCTTTGGGTGGTATGACATTTTAACAACAATTTGTTTTCCAATCCATAAGCATGGAATTTTTTCCCATTTTTTTTGGTCTTCAATTTCTTTCATCTATGTTTTATAGTTTTCAGAGCACAGATCTTTCACCTCCTTCGTTAAGTGTATTCCTAGGTATTTTATTCTTTTTGGTGCAATTGTAAGTGGGATTGTTTTTTTTTTTTTTAATTTTTCTTTTTGCTGCTTCATTATTTTTTTTTTAATTTTTTTTTTTTAACGTTTATTTATTTTTGAGACAGATAGAGACAGAGCATGAACGGGGGAGGGTCAGAGAGAAGGAGACACAGAATCTGAAACAGGCTCCAGGCTCTGAGCTGTCAGCACAGAGCCCGATGCGGGGCTCGAACTCACGGACCGTGAAATCATGACCTGAGCCGAAGTCGGCTGCTTAACCGACTGAGCCACCCAGGCGCCCCTTTGCTGCTTCATTATAAGTCTATAGAAATGCAACGGATTACAGATTTATTTCATATCCTGTGATATGACTGAATTTATTTATCAGTTGTAGTAGTTTTTGGGTGAAGTCTTTTGGGTTTTCTATATATAATATCATATCATCTGTAAAAAGTTAAAGCTTTACTTCTTCCTTAGCAGTCTGGATGCCTTTTATTTCTTTCTCTTGTCTGATTGCTGTGGCTAGGACTTCCAGTACTGTGTTAAGTAAGAAGTCAACATCCTTGTCTTGTTCCTGACTTTGGGAAGAAATCTCTCAAGTTTTACCATGGAGTGTGATGGTAGCTGTGGATTTTTCATACAAGGCCCTTATTATGTTGAGGTATGCTCCCTCTAAACCTACTTTGTTGAGAGTTTTATCATGAACAGATGTACTCTATCAAACACTTTTTCTGCATCTACTGAAATGATTATATGATTCTTATCCTTTCTCTTATTGATATGATGTATCACATTGATTGATTTGCAAATATTCAACCATCCTTGAAACCCAGGAACAAATCCCACTTGATCGTGATGAATGATTTTTTTTAAGGTATTATAGGCTGTGGTTTGATAATATTTTATTCAGGATTTTTGCATCTATCTTCATCAGAGATATTGGCCTGTAGTTCTCTTTTTTTGTGGTGTCTTTATCTGGATTTGGTATCAGGGTAATGCTGGCCACATGGAATGAATGTGAAAGTTTTCCTTCCTCTTCTATTTTTTGGAATAGTTTGGGAAGAATTGCTATTAACTCTTCTTTCAGTGTTTGGTAGATTTCACCTGTGAAGCCATTTGGTCCTGGACTTTTGTTTGTTGGGAGTTTTTTGATTATTGATTCAATTTCATTGCGGACAATCTGTTCATATCTTCTATTTCTTCCTAATTTGGTTGTGGGACATTATGTATTGCTAGGAATTTATCCATTTCTTCTAGATTGTCCAATTTTTAGCATATAATTTTTCATAATATTCTGTTGCAATTGTTTGTATTTCTGTGGTTTCAGTTGTTGTTTGTCCTTTTATTTCAGATTTTGCTTATTTGAGTCAAAAATTTGATGAGTCTGGCTATTTATCAATCTTGTTGATCTTTTCAAAGAAAAAGCTCCTGGTTTCATTGATATATTCTCTCTCTCTCTTTTTTGTCTCTATTTCATTTATTTCTGCTCTAATCTTTATCATTTCCTTCCTTCTACTGGTTTTGGATTTCATTTGTTGTTCTTTTTCCATGTCCCTTAGGTGTAAGATTAGATTGTTTATTTGAGATTTTTCTTCCTTCTTGAGGTAGGCCTCTATTGCTATAAATTTCCCTCTTAGAACAAATTTTGCTGCATCCTAAAGATTTTGGACTGTTGTGTTTTTGTTTTCATTTCTCTCCATGCATCCTGTCTCTTCTTTGATTTCTTGGTATAGTAGCATGTTAGTTAACCTCCATGTGTTTGTGCTGTCTCCAGACTTTTTCTTGTCATTGATTTCTAATTTCATATTGTTGTGGTCAGAAAAGATGCATGGTCTGACTTTGATCTTTTTGAGTGTTGAGATTTGCTTTATAGCCTATTATGTGTCCTATTCTGGAGAATATTCTGTGTGCACTGGAAAAGAATGTGTATTATGCTGTTTTAAGATGGAATGTTCTGAATATATCTGTTAAATCCATCTGGTCCAATGTGTTATTAAACTATTTCCTTGTTGATTTTGTTTGGATGATCTGTCCATTGATGTAAGTGGTGTATTAAAGTCCCCTACTATTATTATATTACTATTAATTAGTTCCTTTATGTTTGTTATTAACTGCTTTATGTACTTGGGTGCTGCTCCCATTTAGGGTGCATAAATACTTATAATTGCTATATCTTCTTATTGGAGTGTCCCCTTTATGATTGTATAGTGTCTTTCTCTGTCTCTTGTTACAGTCTTCATTTTAAAGTCTATTTTGTCTGCTATCAGTATTGCTATCCTGACTTTCTTCTTACATTTATTTGCATGAAAAATGTTTCTCCATCCCCTCCCTTTCAATCTGCATGTGTTTTAGGTCTGAAATGAATCTCTTGTTGGCAGCATTTAGATGGGTCTTGTTTTTTGATCCATTCTGTCATCCTGTATCTTTTGATTGGAGAGTCGAGTCCATTTATATTTAAAATAACTATTGATAGGTATGTAATTATTGTCATTTTGTTATTTATCTTATGGTTGTTTTTGTAGTTCCTCTCTGTTTCTTTCTTCCCTTGCTCTCTTTTCTCATGATAAGTTAGCGTTCTTTAATGAGATACTTTATCTTTATTTTTTTCATATCTGGTTTTTCATTTTCAGTTACCATTAGGTTTGCATATAACAACTTCAGCACATAGAGTCTATCTATATTAAGTTGGTAATTGCTTAAGGTTGGACCCATTCACTACTCCTCTCCCCTCCTCACCCATGTTTTAGGTGTATGGTATCATACTTTATATCCTTTTATTTTCTGAGTCCCTTGACTGATTTTTACAGATATACTTATTTTTGCTGCTTTTGTGCTTCCTACTTTTCTTACTCTTACTTATGATCTTTCATCTCCACTCAAAGAGTCCTTTTGACATTCTTGTAGGGTTGGTTTAGTGGTCATGAATTCCTTTAACTTTTGTTTGTCTGGAAAACTCTTTGTTTCTCCTTCTATTCTGAATGATACCTTTCTAGATAGAGTATTCTTGGTTGTAGATTTTTCCCTTTTCACCACATTGAATATATCATACCACTTCCTTCTGGCCTGCAAAGTTTCTACTGAAAAATCTGCTGGTAGCCTTATGAGATTTCTTGTATGTAACTGTTTTCTTCTTTTCTTGCTGCTCTTAAAATTCTTTCTTTATCACTACTTAGTGCCATCTTAATTACTATGCGTCTTGGTGTGGACCTCCTTTGGTTGATTTTGTTGGGGGATCTCTGTGGATCCTGGATCTGGATTTCCGTTTTCTTCCCTAGATTTGGGAAGTTTTCCGCTATTCTCTTTTTAAATAAAGTTTCTGCCCCCCGTTTTGTCTCTTCTGCTTCTGGGATCCCTATAATGTAAATATTATTACATTTGATGGAATTTCTGAGTTCCCTAAGTCTATTCTTATTTTGCATATTTTTTTTTCCCACTCAACTGCTCAGGGATTCAATTACTTTCCATTGCTCTGTCTTCCAGGTCACTGATTGGTCCTTCTGCTTCCTCTAGTCCACTATTTATTCCATCTAGTATATTTTTAATTTCATTTATTGTATTCTTCATCTCTGATTTGTTCTTTTTTATCTCTATGTTAAAGGTCTCACTCATTCTTTTCTTAAGTCCAGTGAGTTTCTTTATGATCATTACTTTAAATTCTCCATCAGGCATATTACTTATCTGTTTCATTTAGGTATCTTGCTGTGATTCTGTCCTGTTCTTTTGTTTGGGACATATTCCTCTGTCTCCCCATCCTGTGTAACTCTCTGTGTCTGTTTCTGTGTGTTAGGAAAGTCAGCTATATCTCCTATTCTTGCAAGTAGTGGTCTTACGAAGAAAGGGCCACTACTGCAGGGCAACATCCCCTGTTTATCAGAGCCTGGCACTTCAGGGGTGTCTCTTATGTGTATTGCATGTGTCATGCTGTTGTGGCTGAGCCACTTTGTTGTGTGGTCCAGTCATCTGCACTGGGTCTCTTTGCCTGTTGTGGGCACTGTTGGTCCCTGTGGTGTTAGTGGGCCAGTCTGAGGACACTCTGGGCTTGAGTTGAGTCAGACCAGGTGTCTGCCAGAGATGCCGTAGCACCAAACTGCAAGGTGCTTTCCTTATGTTATACCCTGAGAAATTTCCATTGGTGGGTGGGGCCTGCAATCAGATCACCTGTTTACCCACAGCCCACCGCTGAGGCCTCAGTCTGACTGCTGTGTGTGATTATCTTTCCCTTTCTCCAGGGCAGAAGTCACTTTGGAGTGGTGCTGGCTCCTATTGGGGCAGCATGCACACTGCCAGGCTATGGCTCTGGTTTGGATGGGCTTTGGCCAAGAGCATATTAGAGGGGCAAGTTCACAAAGTGCGGGGGCTGGGAATACAGTTTTAACAAGATTTGCGTGCTTGTTCTCCACTAGAGGGGATCTGCCACCACTAGGATCAAGACCTAGCACAGCACTTGGGTGGGTAGATGCAGTGTTGTCAAGATTTGCACAGTCTTCTGGGGAAGGGGACCTGCGTCTCCGGGACTGAGGCGGGCCTGTCAGGAAGGGGCAGATCCACCAAAATGCAGGGTGGGGGAAGGGAGGGGAGGACACCTGGGTGCACTGTTACCAAGTTAGGTGGGAGTATGAGCTCTGCCTGGTTCCCACAGGTGGCCATGTTTTATGCTGAGTGGCAGGGGAGGGAAATTGTGCCTGCCTGCTCTTTTGTTCCTGGAGGAGTCTGCCAGTGATCTCTGTCCCTCTAGGACATGCTCTGAGATTAGTAAACACCCCTCCCTCCTGTAGACCTCAAGCACTTTCAAGCTGCTGTTTCTATGCTGTACCTCAGTGGGGTTGTTTAGTGTGCTGTCTCTTCAAGGGCCAGGACTTAGCTCCCTCTGGCCCTCTTGGCTCCCAGAGCTGAGTCTGCTGATTTTTAAAAGTCCTACTGGTTGTTAAGAACTCAGGAAATTCAGCCCCTCTGGTTTTCAAAGCCAAACAGTATGGGGATTTGTCTTCCCCATGTGGGCTTCCCAGTGTGATAATCTGTTTCTCTCTCCTACCCATTGCCTGCCAGCCTTCAGGTCATTTTCAGGGTTATTTACCCATGTAGTGGCTGTTATCTAACTGTATCCATTGGACAAGGTGAGCTTAGGGTCCTCCTACCTGGCTATCTTCCCAGAAATCCCTAGAATTGCTATAAAGAAGGAGGAAAGTTTACTCAACCCCAATTAGGACAGTTGCCTGGGATACACAATCTTTTTTTTTTCCTTTGATTTGTTTAATGTTTATTTATTTTTTTAAAGAGGGCACGAGCTATGGGGGAGGGGCAGAGAGAGAGAGAGAGAGAGGGAGACAGAGAATCCGAAGCAGGCTTTGTGCTCTCAGTGCAAAGCCCGATGTGGGGCTTGAACTCAGGAACCGGTGAGATCATGACCTGAGCCAAAGTCAGATGCTCAGCCGACTAAGCCACCCAGGCGCCCCTGGGATACACAGTCTCCATAAAGAACAAGGTATGCTTGTAGAGGAACATTTGGTGCAGGGTTGTATATACATTTATACATATATATATAAATATTTATACATTTTTTACATAAGATGTTACAAATGTTACAAACTAGTACACATTTCAGGAAGTTGCAGACCTTGAGTTTCTGGTATATGCAGGACCGTATGACTTAATCTAATGGGAACTAGGGAAGTTTTTCTCATCTTTTGTGTTCAGAATGCTCCTTTCTGGTTATTTTCTTTAATGAAGCAAATGTATAATGTGTGCGTGGAGCAGAAATAGAGCCCATGTTTTGAGGTTTTGCTGAGTCATTTGGGCCTTGGTAGATGTTAAAGTATAGCTTCCCTAGGAAGCCAAGGAGCAGGGCCTGTGAACATTGAAAGTTGAAAATTACTTTTTCAGTAGATAAGGAAAGAAATGGAACAAGTGCATAGCAGGAAAGAGAGAGGTGCAGGGGGAAGTTCCTGCGGAAGCCAGGCTGTGTAAGGATAGGGGAGTCTTGTCCTTCTCCTCCACTTAACTCACCATCCTCCTCGTCTATGAAACTTTTCCGTAAGAGACCAGACAGTAAATATTTTAGGATTTGCCAGACATTGGGTCTTTGTCACAAAGATTCAGTGAGAGCATCCATAGACAGTAGGTAAACCAATGGGTGTGGCTATATTCCACTCAGACTTTATTTATCAAGGTAGGCAATGGGACAGTTTTGGCCTGTGGGCCATGGTTTGTTCACCCTTGGTTTAGACAAATGTGGTGTACTACATGCTAGAGGTTGGCATGGAGTGATCACTCCACGTATCATTGTCTTATAAACAAGTTCCAGTTCCAGAATCTCAATCTAAGTGTCTCATCCTATGGATATTTGGGTCAAGTGGTATATAATAATTCTTATTGTTTTGGAGCAGAGATCTAGAAAAGGAGTTTATTAACTCCATCTGTGTGAGCACCATCCAAGTGAGCGCCTGCCTGGATCCTAGGCCATGCATTTACATGTCTACACAACTAATTGCCTAACTCCCAAAAAATAGCATTGCCAGTAGTTCCTAGATAGGCCGAAGAGAAAAAAGTGGTGCTGGAACATAGTCAGTGGTAATAAGGAAGAGGCTGGTTTGGTTGGGGAGGTGGGGACAACCACCCAGGTCTATAGGCTTCTGTGAGTGAGTGAGGAAGCCTAACACTTGGGTATATATCAAGGTAACTTCAGCCATCCCGAGGGGGCTGGGCATTGGTGAAGGTTATGCAGACATTTCAGGGGTTTTTCTGCCCACATTTGCCAGGCATGCCCTTTTCCCAAGCACCGATTAAGAGACAGATTTTCATGGGTACAGTACAAGGTCATACTTAAGATAGAAAGGCTTGTAGGCACTGCCATCATGTGGTTACTCAAAATCGTAATTTATCCAGTAACGCATGAATGAGTGAACTTTCCTGTCAAAAGTGCTTTATGGATATCAATATAGAATTTATAGAAATTTGATTATAACAAAGTAGACATCCACATATACAAACACATCCTACATATGCAGTGATAATATTGCCTGTAAATGCTTCCTAACATAAATATTGGCTATAATGTAGGTTCTTTTAATGTTAATTGAAATGAGCAAAGTAGTAAGGTCTTAAGTGCCTGTGGAAAGAATGTGTTTCTACTTGGGTTCTCCCTTCTGGAAATGCATGTAGTTTATTTGGGAAGTGGTGACACGAAGCCAGAGGAAGGGAGAAGGAGAAAAGGGAGAGTAAGACTGGAATTGGGAAAGTCAGAAAGATAAATTATTGAGCGGATTACCGTTGTGGGAAACTAGAGATCAGTCCCAATGTGGATATTCTGAAGAACCACATAGAATGCATCTCAGAATTGTCCCCTTGAAGGGCACTGTGGGGATTTATCCAACAGCCTATGTATCCCATTTGACTGAGAGCTGCCATAGGGGTCTTAAACACCTGCTAAACTTACAGGCCATGATTATGCAAAATGGGCTGCCTTTCACAGCTTGAAGAAAAAGCCTGAAGAGGAGAAATATGCTTGAGTTGGGACAGAGCAGTGTGCTGACACGAACCATGACTGCACTGCTCCCTGGAGTCTGAGAATAGAGGCAAGAGACAGGAAGAACAGACAATAAACATTAGAAATAACTGAAGCCCAGGAATTGGGAAATATGGTGATCTAGCCTGTATAATGTTTCAGACAAAGCCTAGTGCCAAATGCAATTTAAAATTCTGGACTAAGAGAAAGTTTAATCCTTTTTAAAAGCAATAAAACATTTGGCAAACTGGCAGTGAATGACGTTACTAGGCCAAATTTCCAGGGAAAGTGGGAACTCAAAGAGTTAGGTGGAGCTTTGAAGCTGCTTTTTCCTAGTGTACTTGGCAAAGGAGGAAATGTACCATCAGTCTTGAAAGCATTATGAGATGAGGGGCCAGAGTTCAAAAGCCAGTGCTTGCTTGAAGCAGAGTCTATGAGGAAGTAATATAAGCATGATGACTATACTTAACAATACTGTTTTGTATATTTGTATATTTGAAAGTTGCTAAGATAATAGATCTTAAAGGTTCTCGTTACAAGAAATAACAATTAAAACTGTGTAGTGATAAATATTAACTAGGCTCATTGTGATGATCATTTTGCAATATATATGCATATCAAATCATTATGTTGTACACACACATACATATATATGTTACATTACATATATGTTGTTATATGTTATATATATATATATATATATATATATATATATATATATATATTATTCCTCAATAAAAAAGTAGTTGAAAAGTAGTTTGATAATTTTACTTTATTTCTAATACAATCCTCACAGGAAGTTTTTAAGAAATTAAATAGAAATGAAGAGAAAAATAACCAAGTTTAAAGAATGCAGTGAGCAAGCATGCACACACACATGCACACACACAAATGGAGACTAACAAAGTTGAAATATCGATATATTGAATACAGATTACAGTGGTTACCATAGGCTTTCCCTGTTTAAATAAATAAAAGACAAACTTTAAAATATTTGCAATAGCAAACTATGTAAAGTGCATAGCATTTCAAAAGGAATGGAGATTTCTTTAAATGAAAATGGAATAGCTGGAATTGAAACTGAAAGATGACCGGGTGGCTCAGTCGGTTAAGCTTCTGACTCTTGGTTTTGGCTCAGATCATGATCTCACAGTTTGTGAGTTTGAACCCACATCAGATTATATGCTACCATCATAAAGCCTGTTTGGGATTCTCTTTCTCCCTCTCTCTCTCTCTACCCCTCCCCCACTTGTGCTTTCTCTCTATCTCTCAAGATAAATAAATAAACTTAAAAAAACACCAACATTATTATTAAAAGCAGAATAAAGACATCTGAGGAAAGGATTGAAGAATTGGTATACTGAAAAGATATTGGTATCTGAAAGATAGTTCAGAATAAAATATCATGAGTGTGCAGCACAAAACAAAATAAATAAATAAAAAGGAAGAAGAAGATATGGATGAGAAATGAAGAGTAGTCAGGGAAGATAAAGCAAGAAAACCTAAACTATGTTGAATGGGTATTCCAGAACAAAAGAGAAACGAATGCAGGCTGAAAGAAATATTGGCTGATGTTTTCCAGAGATGTTGAAAGATTCAAGACCAATTATTCAAACAGAATAATTTCCAAATATCCCCACATAGACACACCCCCGTAAAGATGCAGAACCACAAGGACAAAGGGAAATCTCAAAATTAGGTGGTAAGATAGAACAACTAAAAATAAAATCAACAGGGATATAGAGGACTTGACATCACTATCAACCCACTAGACCTCATAGGCTTCCATAGCTCACTGTCCCTGACCACAGTGGAATGAATACACTCTATCCTAAAACACACATAAAACATTCTCCAAAAGGCCATATGCTAGGCCATAAAACCTCAATAAAAAGGACTTGAATCATGTAAAGTATATTCCCCAACCACAGTGGAATTAAATTCAAAATCAATAATATATGGAAATTTGGAGATCTACAAATATGTGGAAATTAAACATACTCCTAAATAATGAATTAGTCAAAGAAGTTGCAAGGGAAAATAGAAAATAGTCTGAGAAGAATAAAAACAAAAACACAACATGACCTCCCAAAATGGATGGATGCAGCAAAAACAGAGTTTAGAGGGAAATTTAGATCACATATGAGGCCATAAAACAAGTCTTAACAAATTTAGGAAGATTAAAATCATACCACGTATCTTTTCCCACCACAGTGGTATGAAACTAAAAATCAGTAACAGGGAGAAACTGTAAAATTCACAATTCTGTAGATATTAAACAACGTACTTCTGAAGAGCTAATAGGTCAAGGAAAAAGTCAAAAGGGATATCAGAAAATATTTTGAGACAAAATGAAAATAAAACATCAAAAATTATCAGATGCATCAAGAGCAGTACCAAGTTGGAAGTTTATAGCCATAAACACTCAGATTAACAAGAAAGAAAGATCTCAAAAATGATCTAATTTTACACCCGAAGGAACTAGAAAAAGAGCAACCTAAGCCTGAAATTAGCAGAAGAAGGAAATAATAAATGTTAGAGCAAAAATAAACAAACAAAATAGAGACTAGAACAAGTCAATGTTTGTGTCCCCCTAAAACACATATATTGAAATCCTAGCCCTCAAAGATGATGGTATTAGGAGGTGGGGTATTTGGGAGGTTCTTAGGGGTTTTTTTAATGTTTATTTCTTTTTGAGAGAGAGAGAGAGAGAGAGAGAGAGAGAGAGAGAGAGAGAGAGCATGAACAGAGGAGGGGAGGGGCAGAGAAAGAGGAAGAGAATCCCAAGCAAGCTCGTGCTGTCAATGTGGAACCAGAGGCAGGGCTTGATCTCAAGAACCATGAGATGATGACCTGAGCTGAAATCAAGAGTCAGACACCTAACTAAAAGCCCACAGGTTTTGAAAAAGACCATAGTCCTACTGATCTAACAATAATTCATTGGGAACTCATGTGTTCTAACGATAAAACTACAACTATATCAGCAACTCACCTGCTTCATGAATTTCAGGTAACCCCTGCCGACTCTTCCCTGTGTCTACTTCCAACATCCTCCCACCCTCCCTAGCACCCACATTGGAGAGTCCCCCATGGTTTCCTGTGGTGTGCATTTCCCTTGCTGCAATAAGCCAAATAAATCTAACTTTTCCCTTGGTGTATTTTGGCTGCTGAGTGTTAAAAATATAAAATAAGTTAAGAAAAACTTTTATAATATAGATTGGAATTGAAAAGTTTTATGTATTCATATTTCATATATATAATTTATACTTTATAATTTTATATAATTTTATAATTATATGTGCTATATAATTATATATAATATATATAATTTTATGTATATCGTATATATAGTTTAGCCCACTAAAAACTTCTTGTAGCAATAGCACTCTTATGATAATGAGCAAATCCAGCACCTGGATTTTTGTTTTCAAGTCATTTTTGTTTACTTAAAAAGAAACAATGCTCCTTGGTGAAATCACAGATCCTAGGTTTAAGGGGAAAACACAAGGTGTGGCTAGGATGTATTTCTGTGCCGGATAGCAAAAGCACACTTAAAGATGAATAGGATCATATAATAAAGGGTAGAGAAACTAGCTTAATGAGCACCCTGTGAACAAATTTGGGCCAATTTTAACATCAAAAAAAAAAATCATGAGTATAAGTGATCATTATAATTGTATAACGAAGCAAGTATCTAGATCTAACTTTCAGTGACAGGAAATATGGGGGAAACAAAAACAAGGTAAATGACACCATGAGGAAGTGAGCAGGTAGATTCTGTGGAATATTCTATAAGAAAACTAATGTAGTTCCTCCAAAAAGGTCAATGGCATTTCAAAGTGAATAATAAAAATACAGAATGATTCTTCTATATCAAGTATAAACAGATACATAAATTAAAAAATGGTTTGATCCTGGATCAAAAATATAAATGAAAAAGACATCTATAGAAGTATTTTTTTTTTTAATTTTTTTTTCAACGTTTTTTATTTATTTTTGGCACAGAGAGAGACAGAGCATGAACGGGGAGGGGCAGAGAGAGAGGGAGACACAGAATCGGAAACAGGCTCCAGGCTCTGAGCCATCAGCCCAGATGCCTGACGCGGGGCTCGAACTCACGGACCGCGAGATCGTGACCTGGCTGAAGTCGGACGCTTAGCCGACTGCGCCACCCAGGCGCCCTCTATAGAAGTATTTTTAAAGGCAATTAAGGAAATTTGATCATAAGCTATCAGGCTATATTTGCAAATTACTAATTAACTTTACAAGATGTGCTAATACCATTGGGCTTATTTAGGAGAATGTACTTATTCTTTTTTTTAATGTTTATTTATTTTTGAAAGAAAGACAGAGTGTGAGCAGGGAAGAGGCAGAGAGAGAGGGAGACAGACAATCTGAAGCAGGCACCAGGCTCCCACCTGTCAGCACAGAGCCCGATGTGGGGCTCAAAGTCACAGACTGTGAGATCATGACCTGAGCCGGTCAGATGTTTAACCAGCTGAGCCACCCAGACACCCTGAATGTACTTATTTGTTCTTAGGAGATGAATGCTGAAACATTTAGGAGTGAAGTACATTGTAGTCTACAACTTATTTTTAAATTGTATCCAAAAAAAAGTGCAAACAAAGTGGAAAAGTATTAACAAATATCTAATCTTGATGAAAGGTTCATTTCACTATCCTTTCTACTTTTTCTGTATGTTTAAAATGTTTCTTTAAAAATTTTTTTTTTAATGTTTATTTTTGGAGAGAGAGAGAGAGAAAGAGAGACAGAGAGAGAGAGAGAGAGAGAGAGAGCAGGGGCAGGGCAGAGAGAGAGGGAGACACAGAATCTGAAGCAGGCTCCAGGCTCTGAGCTCTCAACACAGAACCTGATGCAGGACTTGAATTCACAAACTGTGAGATCATGAACTAAGCTGTAGTCCAAGGCTCAACCGATGGAGCCACCCAGGTGCCCCATAAAATATTTCAGTTTAACATTGGGAGGGAGAAAAGAAACATCCAAGTGAACAAAAACATTCTTAGACTGCTGTTAAAATATTAAAACACTGGGTACACTCTATAATAAGAAATTGCTTAAGCATGATAATCAGTCCAGCCATAGAATGAATTCAGTCAGTCAATAAATATTTTCTCACCAAATTCTAAGCCCTGAGGATAGAGTCATAAAGAAGATAAAGTCTCAGCTCTCCCGGAGTCTACCTTCTCCTAGGGGAGCAGCTACAACAAGCCAACCAATGAGCAAGATCGTCTCAGGAATGACAGGTGGCACGAAGGGAATGCCAAATATCAAAAGAGGCTCCCTAGATTGAGGGGTTAGGGAAGGCCGCATGCTGTGGCAGTATTTGAGCTGAGATTTCAATGACAGTGAGGAGCCCATCAAGGGGATGCCTTCCTAATATTCCTGTCTTCACAAAGGAAAGCCCAGCTCACAGGCACTAATGTGAGTGTGACAAAGTCTTCACAACTTGGAAAGGTTGGTGGAAATTATGTATCAGAGCATAGAAAGGTGTTTGTGGAATGTCATTGTGTGAACAGAGTGATGTAAAACCACTTCTACAGTAGGATATATTGTTTTGGAGATATGTATGCATATACAATGATGTAGTGCAAACTATCAACAGCCTGGCAGTCTATTGACATTTACAGGTGACTTTTTATTGTTTTTCACTATCTGCTTCTCCTAAAGCATATACAAATAAATGTGTTATTTTATTATAATAATAATAAATAAAATGAAGATTTATGCCTCACCCTGGGGGTAAAAGCTAAGAAAACAGCAGCAGAAGTAGCCCCCAGTAACTCTCGGATGCCCAGAATGAAAGTCAGTCGGGACACCAGAGAATGACCATTCTGATCCCACCTGGTGACAGTCCACCAAGTGGCAACTTTTCCTGTTCCAAAGTGAGGCATCTACTCTCCACAAGGAGTGGCTTTATACATTTTTAATGAAGAAATGCTTTTGCTTTCTTCCTGGACTCCAAACCTTGGGACTGAGACAGGAAAAAAGAAACTACTAATATGCTACCAGCAACAGGAAACTAGCTCAGTCTATCAAATTAAATCAAAGAGCTAGTGTAGCTGTGACTTCAGGTCGATGTCCCGACTGCTGCCAGAGAGGGAAGCAACTCCCATTGGTGGGAGCCAGGTAATAATCTCACCAAATTTCCTTAACCACTTTGTCAACTAGTTTGACTCATTTTGAGGAGCATGCCTGCTTGTCAGAAGATAGCCACAAGAGGGCAGCAGAAGGTTTTTTGGTTTTAGCCCCGGACGTTTGTTTTTGTTTTTAAGAGCTGGGGTCATTTGTAGATCTTGAGAGAGGAAGACAGAGGGGAGAGGGAGAGGGAGAGATTTTAAAATAAATTTTGTACACACGCAAGTTTGTAAGAAATTTACAAACTTCTTGTAAGATTTGTAAAAGATTGTAACATAAGAGATTCAGGACAAACAAGCCAAAGATGCTAGAAGAAAGAGGTAAGGAAATCTGATCCACCAGAACCTGCTATTAAGAAAACAAAAAAGAGATAAAAGGAAGTTGAGAATAAAGAAAGATCAACTTTTTGGGAGATGGCAGGAAATACTAGTCAGCAAACCAAATATTCAAGGATATTGTACTCAGGGGTAGTTTTATATTCATATATAGCAGCGTCTGAGGGACATTGTAAGTCCTATCTGTCTATAGATATCTCTCCTTCAAGTGCCCAAAGTTTTATGCCTTTATGTTCTATGATTATTTGGGATTAAAGCACCTACAAATACATAGGTACTTGAAAAAATATATTTTAGACCTTTAATTAGAGTTTTTTCACCCTATTTTTTTCTTTCCTTTCCCACTTTCAAACAAGTAGGCTCTGCTTCATTGGTTTTGGAGAAGTCTGTAGCAGAACCCAAAGCAATAGTCTCTAGGTTTTATTTCACAAAACGTAAGCCCATGGGAAAATTTAGACGTGTGGAGGAGAAAAAATATAAAAGAGAATTTACAAGTAGAGTATCTTGGATGAAGGAAGTAGGATAGGGAGATTGTCCCAGTCCAGGAAAGGATTTCCTGGGAGCGGTGGAGTGACGGGTGAGGGGTAACAAGAAACGATACGGGTCCCTGAAGCCTGGAGGACAGGGGAGAGCCAAGACCCCAGAAAGCAACGACTGTGCCATTTTAGACAAATGAGATCAAGCACCGAGTTGCAAAAGGCCTGTGGTAAAACCCAAAGAGACCCACATAGGTCCATTTGAGGCTCAGGAATGCCATTCCTGGCTGAAATGTGTGAAGGCAAAGTCACACCCTTACAATGCTCAAGTGGAGCTCATCAACAACACGATTCCCCCAGTGGTCATGACCACCCCTTGTCACATAACTACAGAGTGGTCTTACAGACCCTCATCAACTAGAGAATGGGAAGAACGAATGGGGAAAGGGACAGAGAATCCCATCCTTCCTCAATCATGTCTGATTCTGATTTTCTCCCCAGAGGTTTATTATCCAGGTATGAGCCTCCAAGTCCCTTGGCTTTCCACTTAAAACCCCTTCCATCCGTTTCCTTGATCACAGGAGCCGACGTGGCAGAAAAGTAGGGCAGGAACACTCAAGACAAGAGCTTCTGTGTCAACATCTAATGGGAAAAAGGGAGAGGAATTATCATGGTGAAAGTAAATTTGATGTATTGTCTGTAGGTTTCATTTTTTTCCCATACCATTCCTCTTGCTCAATGCTGCATTGTATTAAATGTTTGAATAAAAACAAGACCATTTGCTTTCTGCTCTCTGGACTGTTTTAAGGCTTTGAAGCCTACCTGTTCTCATAGTCTTACAAGCTCAGAAGTCTGAATATCCACTAGGGCAGGTCCATCATCCACTGTGGAACACTGTGGACACTGTAGAACTGTGTCCTCTGACCTCTTAGGCATTCTAATCCCTTTTTCCTTTAAAGTGCCTTCTTCTCTCTTCTCTGCACTTAGGCCCCAGACATTTTCCCCTCGTGCCGATTTCTGCTCTCCACTCCATCCTAAATAATGACATTCCTTAGGATCCAATGCCAGGTGATACCTATAGTCTGTGATAAACTCATATATGGCTTTATGTGGTTTGTGCTGTGGTTTCTAAGCACAGAAGTGATGGCTATAAGTTAGAAGGCTTTTCCTTCCATTGCACTTACATGTGCACATCCTTCTCTGCTGAGGAAGCTCACAGCATAGCCAGATTATGAAGTTGCTCCCCTGCATTAGTCTGTTGAATCCCATCATTTAACAAATATTAATTAAGCACTTACTATGCGCTGGACATTGTGCTGCATGTTAGGGAATCAAAACAAATAAGCCATTGTCTTTACCTTTAAGGGACAGAGTAGAAGTTATTCAGCTCCCTAGTTAATTTTCTGGAACTTTCACCAGAAGCAAGCAGGGCATGTCCAAAATCTGCTATGAAGTGTGATCATTTTCCTCTTGATCCATGGTTGAGAAAGGCATTCTTGTCAGTCAGGGCATTTTTGAAATGGTTGACTGTGTCTCTAATACACACACATACATACACTTCCGTTAATCATTTTGCCCTGCTTAATCCACGGGCAGCATGGAATGGCAGAGTTTGGGAAAGCACACCCCAAATCCTGGGCTGAACTCAGTGTGACCCCTTCCTTTCTTTTTCCCATTGGCTCTTTCCACCCCCAACTTGGCTTTGGAAAATTCGGTCTACACTTGGCAGAAACCAAGGTGCTGACTAATTGTTGACCTAAGCTTTTTGTCAAAGCTTAAGTTGAATCATGTTGAGTGAAATTCAACCAAAACAACCGTCATATTCCTTACAGTTGAACTACTGTAGTAGTGAAGTGATATCTTCCGAATTTACTGATTTAACTGGAAGTAACCTCTTCTGTGACTGGTTACTTTTCAGAAAGGTTAACTGAAGCCAAATTTTCCTTTGAGAATGCCAGATACCTTCCAGATGATGTATTTTTATAGGCAGTTGTAATTACCTAGGACGGATCCAAGGGTATGACCCTCAGAGTTCCCCTCTCTTGGATGGGCTTTGAGCCAGGAAGGCCAGGATGTGCTCAGGTGGGTCCCACAGCCTTCCTGGAACTCTGTGCTCGGACCCCTCCTCACTCTCCTGCAGAAGGGCGGGAGGAGAGGAGTGGGGAGAGGACTGACAACCTCCACACCATTCACTCGCAGTCTCACAGTCTCAGCGCAAAGCTGGCCTGTTGGGCTGGCAGAAAGGCACAACGATGCCCTGAGTTTGTAATCACTACAGGCAACCTGGTTACAGCACACTTTTTTTAATTGATGGCAAGTCTAACCAGCTGAGTGTTTTGTTTTTGCTGTCATCCTTTCCTTTGTTCCAAAACTGAGATGGTGCATAAATGGAATGTGAGTTACAATTTTAGGGGCTTCAGAAGGGATCGCTGCCCAGTTTGCAGAGCCACATCTTCAGTTTGAGACGGGGATTTCTGTTCAAATGCAGATATCGCTGGGAGAGCCAGCTGTTACACCTTGTGGATACTTAACGCCTTGATCTGATGAGTTTTAGGTTACTTCCTGAGACCCAAACGACCAGGGCAGGGGAGACCAAGAATATGAAAAATGGGAGACGGACATGTATCTCTCTAGAAGATTGGTACTCAAGGCAGATGTGGCTGCTCCAAAAGATTATGCCACGCCAACTGTAGTTAGAGCAAAATGCCTTCTGTCTAATACCTCTCCATGGTTGCTTTTTTCAGAATATTTGTTCCTAGAGATAGAGATCTCTCTTTGTGCAATAGTCCTGTCTGGTATACACGGTCATATTTAAGTAACTGTGCCTCCAGAGTGAAATAAATATTTAGATAACTGTAGATACACACCCCCGAAAGTGTATCTTTGATCTCTTGCTCCAGAATTAAGGCTTTGAACACATCAGAATGAACTTGCTAGCCCACAGGGCTCACATTATGTGGAAAGGATCAGTGGCCACAGAATCTCTGAAGTTGGGAGTTTCTGTTTGCGATTGTGTTTGTACGTGAAAAAACCTGCATAAAGTGGTATTCACATACTGTAATTTTATAGTGATAGAGACATGCTCACCATATTGCACCTTATGCTATAATTGTAGGTTAAGCAAAAAGCCTGTTTATGTTCCAAAAATAATTCCCAGTCCCTATGCATAAATGCACTTTTTTTTCCTCAACAATTTGTAGTAAATGCTAGAAATAGTTCTCTAGTACATTAGTTTTCATGTCTTATCCAGTGCCAAGTATCAAAGATTACATCTGTCATTTTAATTAAAAATTACAATAGAAATTTTAGGAGACTTCAACAAACTTAGCATATGGAAGAATAAAAGTTCATGAGTACCAAAAAGTATTTTTTACGTATAGAAAAGAGGATTCTGCCTATTAGAAATTAACATGTACTATGTATTTACATGCTACTCACACAGGGATAGGCATATAGACCTCTTGAGTTCAGAAATAAATCCATGTGCATATGGAAACTTGCCTTATAATGGATATGGTCCCACAGGTAAGTGGAAAAGGGTGTGTGGCTTGTGAGGTGGTATTAAGAAAACTAATCAATAGACAGAAAATAGTTAAGTTGGATCTCTACCTCATGCTGTACACAAAGGTGAGTTTGGAAGGTTTAAGGAACTAAAAAGAGAAAGAGCTATTTACAGATAATAGAAGAAAACATACAAGAGCATCTCTGTTATCTTGGGGTGGGGAGGAAATTTTTAATAAGACCCCAAAGTCATACACCATAAGGAGGAAAATTATTGAGTTTATTTTCATACAAAGAACCTATTAAAATACAGGTGATTGGGCAAAGAATATATCTAGAATATATATTATAGATAAAGTTAATCAAAGGATGAGAATTTGGACAAGAAATTTGATATATCTAGCCCCAACAAATAAATAGCATTTAGAAGATTCAAGGAACACCAGTACATTAACAAAAAGCATTAACAAAAAAGCTAGTTAAGCCAAAAAAGAAATGAGCAAAGAATTTCTATCCATGTAGATTTTATAATTAGTATCTATAGACTGGAGAAACCTGAAAACCAGCAAGAATATAAAGCTATGTTTGACACCACTAGTGCTTAAGGAAAGTAAAAAATAAATGATAGCCCTTTGTACCCATCAGATGGCAAAAACCAGAGTCACAGAACAACAAACATTGGCAAAAAAGGAGTGAACAGGAACACTTGTCCTCTGGTGGAAGAAGAAACGGTGTGGCCTTTCTGGGGAGCAATCTGTCAATACTTATCCCATGACCTTTCTTCCAACTATGGTGTGTACATCCCAGAAAAACTCTTGTACAAGTCTATAAAAACACATGCAAAGGATGTTCCTCTGTCGTAGATGCCCATCACCATGGAGTGGGTAACTAACATAACCTGGGTTAGACAATCTTGAACGATGCAACCGTGAGAGAAAAAAAGGTACTAGACACATTCTATGGTACAATATATAACGTTTAAAGACTTCTACGCGTGCCACACAATAGTGTATGTTTTATTTTATTTTTATTTTTTCATGTTTATTTATTTTGAGAGAGAGAGAAACAGAGTGAGGGCGGGGGAAGGGCAGAGAGAGAGGGAGACACAGAGTCCAAAGCAGGTTCCAGGCTCCGAGCTGTCAGCACAGAGCCCAACATGGGGCTCGAACCTATGAACCATGAGATCATGACCTGAGCTAAAGCCAGACACTTAACCAACTGAGCCCCAGTACATATTTTAGAAGAATAGGTGCAAATCCAAAGACACATACCAAACACATTAGAGAGTGTTTGTTGAGAAATCAATGGAGGAGATAGGAATGAGAACCAGAGGAAAAGAGATAAGAGTATTAAAATTTAACCAAATTAATATTAAAAGTTTAATATTAATATAGACTAATGCTGCAAAGTACAGTAAACTTAACTTTGCACTCAGGAATGTTTAAAAAGGAAAAAAATGGAGGAATTGTCTGAGGTCACACACCAAGTTAGAAGCAAGGCCTGGGCTCCAGTAGTGTCGATAACCTCATTTACTGAGACCTTGACCTATACTAGTTATTGTGCAAATAGCTTAACATACATAATCTCATTTAATCACACACACACACACACACACACACACACACATACACACACACACACAATCATGTTAGTATTCTCATTTTACAGATGAGGAAGCAGAGACTCAGAGAGGTTATATTATTTGCCCAAGGTCACCCAGCTAGTCAGTGGTATGTTTGGGATTTGAATCTAGGTCTATAGGTCTTTGATTCATGTGCTAAATTCCCTGCCATCTGCTCACAATTTGAAGAAATAAGTGAAGTTGCAAAAAACAAGTTCATTCTTTCCTACTCCATCCCCCAGTCCTCGAAGACCACTTCGGTTACTGTGGTAGGCTGAATATTGTCTCTCCAGATATGCCCACATCCTAATCTCTAAAACTTCTAAATGTTTCCTGATTGGCAAAAGGGACTTTAAGAATTTTGAGATAGGAAGATTATCCTGGATTATTCAGGTTGGCCCTTGTGAAATCACAAGGGTACTTCTATGAGGGACATTGAAGGAGGCAGAGGGAGAGGTAAGAGATATGGTGATGGAAGTAGGAGATGGGAGGGATGCCAGGAAGGAGTCATGAGCCGATGGATATAGGCAGAGCCTCTAGAAACAGAATAGGACAAGGAGGTAGGTGCTCCTGTGAGTCTCCAGAGGGAAACGACATCTTGATTTTAGCCCTGTAAGGCCATTTCAGACTTCTGACTTCCAGAACTATAAGAAAATAAATTTGTGTTGTTTAAAGCCACTACGTTTATGGCGATTTGTTACAACAGCGATAGAAAACGAATACCGTTGGTAAGATTTCAGACTCACTTTAAGATCTCCAGAGCTGTCAGAGAGGTGGTAGATACATTTCCAACAAGGTTTAACAACTGGTTAATACCAAACGAATCTAGGTCTCTTGATGCCACGGCGCTAGGCTATTTCTGTTGCATCTTTCAAAGGACATACCTAAGTGTCTGGAGTAATAGCAACATGGAATTCAGAGTGAAATAAAATGTAGACATTAAAAGTGTGTGTCTTGTTTCTAAGAGAGCACAAGTTGAAACATCAAGCACAGAGACAAAATAATCCAGAGACAAAATAATCCCTGTGGTTTTGTTACAGAGAATAGCCCAAGATACAAAAAGAAACGTCTCTATCCTTAAAGTCCTATACTTGTCTATACGTGAAGTAGAATAACTCGGGTTTGATTCAACTGCTCTAGTAATGCTCTCAACACTTACTTATGGGTTCTTTCCTTTTTTTTTTTTTTTGTTATTTCTTTATTTTGAGGGTGAGAAAAAGTGCGAGTTAGGGAGGGGCAGAGAGAGAGGGAGAGAAAGAGAGAATCCCAAGCAGGCTCCGCACTGTCAGCACAGAGCCCAACGAGGGGCTCAAACCCACGAACCATGAAATCAAGACCTGAGCCAAAGTCAGATGCTTAACCGACTGAGCCACCCAGGTGCCCCTACTTATGTGTTCTTAATAAAAATCACTTTCAGGGGCGCCTGGGTGGCTCAGTCGGTTAAGCGTCCGACTTCAGCTCAGGTCACGATCTCGCGGTCCGTGAGTTTGAGCCCCATGTTGGGCTCTGTGCTGACTGCTCAGAGCCTGGAGCCTGTTTCAGATTCTGTGTCTCCCTCTCTCTGACCCTCCCCTGTTCATTCTCTGTCTCTCCCTGTCTCAAAAAAGAAAAAAAAAAAGTTAAAAAAAATAAACATTAAAAAAAAATTTTTTTTAATTCCATGCTCCTTCTACACAACAGGTATACTCTTAAATGTTTTCAAAATTCTATTTAATTTTTTTCCTAGCAATGTAGTCTGGATACACAAATAAATACTTATCTTTAAAATTACCTTTTTAAAATAACTCCTTCTTGGGGCGCCTGGGTGGCTCAGTCACTTAAGCTTCCAACTTCGGCTCAGGTCATGATCTCGCGGTCCGTGAGTTCGAGCCCCGCGTCGGGCTCTGTGCTGACAGCTCAGAGCCTGGAGCCTGTTTCGGATTCTGTGTCTCCCTGTCTCTGACCTTCCCCCGTTCATGCTTTGTCTCTCTCTGTCTCAAAAATAAATAAACGTTAAAAAATTAAAAAAAATCACTTTCACAAGGTGAGGACAGGTATAAATAATGCTATTACTGAGATTACTGTAATACTATCAAAAGAAAAAAAAAAGACTTCTGGACTTGAAATCAGAATTAGGTTCAACTTCCAATTCTGCCATTAGCTCTGTGACCTGGGTAAGTCAGTTCACCTCTCTGGGTCTCAGATTCCTCATCCATGCAGGGACCCACATAGTCCATTAGAGTTCTTCCATGCTAGATGATTCAGTGCTCTGAAGAGACTGTGCTGTCCTGACACTGGCATGAGGCTGGGGGCCGGAGAGAAGCTGGGGTACCTCCTGAGAGTCTGGTCCTCTGCTCCGCGCTTCACGTCAGTCATGCTGATCCATACAGCTCCACAAGGTCATCTTATGATACACATTTCACAACAGAGGAGACAGAGACTCGGAGAGTTCAAGTAACACAAGTTCATGCAGCAATGTTGGTTAAAACCAGTTCTGTTGGACTCGAATGCGGTGGTCTACAACACTGTGCCATCTACCATCTCCTCCCCAAAGATAAATAATGTGACTAACACACATTTTTTCAGGTTATAGACATTTCCACACCTATTTGTTCATTCACTCCTATCTGCAACCCTGCAACAGAGCCAAGGCAGGTGAGGAAACCAGCTCAGATATTTTTAAGAAACCTGCCCAAAGTCACCGAGCGAGGAAATGGCAGACATGACACACAGAACTTGGACATGAATTTCTCTCCCACCTTGGTCCTTTGATGTTGCCCCATTACCCTTCTCTGCCACCACTAAAGGGACCTTACCTGAGTAAGTCACTTAATATCTCTAAACTTCAGTTGCTACTACTGTAAGATCTTAATTATAACACGCGCTTCCCAAGCCATCCTGAGGATTACAGAAGTCTGAGAAAGTGCTTTACAAGCGTTTAAGAATATATAAATGGCAGGAGTTTTTTGGCTTCCCCTGAGCGGTGTCTATTTGTGCCATCTATTTTAGCTTCTTCCTTGAAAGTTTAGAGAGAATGATCATGACACATCAGGAACTAAATGTAATTCTGTAATTCTGTAGCATAGGCTGCAGGCTTAGGAAACATGTGTTTGCTATTGTAGTAAGAGAAGAGCCATTAATCAGAGGCTATCCAAAAAAGACAGGCCTAGCAAATGCTCAGATCATCAGTAACAGCATCTAGGATAATAGCTAGTCCATTAACTGGTAATGAAACCACAATTTCATGTCACTGCATTACAATGCCAGGGAAAAATCCATTTGCCAAGAATGAAGTACCGTATACTACTGACAAAACTGAAACCAAATTAACAGAAAAATTAACAATTTTTCTGTTTCTGTTCATGTCAGCAAGTTCCTACTACATGAATGTACCCATCATATGGATCATATGAGATATAACCTGGATTTTTTTCATGAGATTGACTTGGCTATTGTTAACCATTACATTTTCTTTCAGAGCAATAGTGTAGGTTTTTTGTAAGTAAAGAGGCAATTTCTTTTGCTTTGTCTGAAGTGATGTATGTATTGCCTGCAGAAGAAGCAGGTGAGCTAGAGTAGAGAGAAGATAAAGAGGGGCACCTGGGTGGCTCAGTCGAATGCCTGACTTTTTAAAAAATATTTCTTTAATTTTTATTTATTTTTGAGAGAGAAGGACAGAGTGAGTTGGGGAGGGGCAGAGAGAGACAGGAAGACACAGAATGTGAAGCAGGCTCCAGACTCCGAGTTGCCAGCACAGAGCCCAACGCAGGGCTGGAACTCATAAACTGTGAGATCATGACCGAAACCCAACTTGGAGGCTTAACCAACTGAGCCACCCAGGTGCCCCATTTTCTGTGCCATTTTATTTTTTATTTTTTTTATTTAAAAATTTTTTAAACATTCATTTATTTTTGAGAGAGAGAGAGAGACAGAGAGACAGAGCACAAGCTGGGGAGGGGCAGAGAGAGAGAGGGAGACACAGAATTCCAAGCAGGCTCCAGGCTCTGAGCTGCCAGCACAGAGCCTGAGGCAGGGCTCAAACTCATGAACTGTGAGATCATGACCTGAGCCGAAGTTGGACACTCAACTGACTGAGCCACCCAGGCACCCCCAGTTGAGTGCCTGACTTTTGATTTTGGCTCAGGTCATGATCTCACAGTTTGTGGGTTCGAGCCCTGCATCGGGCTCTGGGCTGACAGTGTGAAGCCTGCTTGGGATTCTCTCTCCCTCTTTCTCTACCCCTCCCCCCCTTCAAAATAAATAAATAAACTTTAAAAACTTAAAAAAAAAAAAAAAGAAAGGAGATAAAGAGGACTCATCACAATAAATGTTTATTTCATGAAAAAAGTTACACTATTTCCATGGTTTTATTAATAACAGAGCCTCAAAATCAATTCTCAAACAAATTTCAAAGGATTGAAATCAGAGACTATACCTTTGGCTGCAATGAATTAAGCTAGTAATAAAAAGTAAAAGGTAAGTAGAAAAATATTCATGTATTTTAAGTAACCCATAGGTCAAAAAGAATTAACAGAATTGAAAATCAGAATTATTTTGAACACTTCTTTGTAATGACAAATGGTGCATACATTCTTCGTCTGAGTGACAGTCGCTGGGGTTATTTTTTGCTATCTAAAATGCAGGACATATTTCTGTACAGTTGGAAAAATTGAGCATGGGACTTTCACACCCTGCTTTGTGAAAACACATTCTGAGACTTAGGATGGAAGCTTTATTTGCCTAATGTTAATAACATCCCATTCTGTCTCAAGTTAATTCTTGTTGGCTAAAAGCTAAGTTTATATTTTTAAGTAACAGTGGAAGAAAAAATAAATCCAATCACTTTATTCTAGTTTTGTATCATGGGTGTCAATTGCTGAAGGGGGAGAAGGTCTCTTTAATGTGATTTTCTGTATGCCTAATTACATGAGTTTATGAGTAAAGACAGTATGCCAGTCAAAATAATTTCTAAACCAGATATATTAAGTATCAGCTTGCTATAATGGGAATAATTTGAATTTAAAAAAATCTTATAATGAATTAGCCAAAAGAACACTTTTAAAAATCCTTTCTTTAATGGAAGACTTACCTGTTGATGAGTTTCTCTGATTACCACTGTAGTCCACTTTGATTATGAATTCAAAACTTATATATTGAAAACAAACCACAGATCTACTATGAAAAGTTGCTGAAGAATCACAGATGGTGCATTTTAAAAGGCTGTTACCAAAATATTTTAATTAGAAATTTTGAAATATGTAGAGTCACTTCAAATTATTTATGGTAACAAGAATCAGGACTAACTTAAATTTATGTACATCCCCAAAGCTGCTGCTTCTATCAAACCTTTTATTATTGTATAGATTCTGGAGGCGGAAGACGTGTCCTGGGGTCTTAACTCTACTGCGAGTAGTTACATGCTTAACTTCTCTGAGCACGGTTCCTTCTCCGTCATATGGGCACAATGATGATAACTCAAGGGTTCATCTTTACCAGATTCTGTAAAGACTATGAAAATGGTTTATAAATTATAAGTGTTAATTAGTATTAAATGTTCATAAGTAACAAAACATATTTGTTTATCCAGATTCTAATAGAAGTTACTGGTCTTAGAGACAAAGAAAATACTCACATTCTAAGTTTTTCCCTGTTCTATTACAGTATTGAAAAAGCAAAGAAAGGTATTTAGAATACTCAGAAAATGAAAGACATGGGCTGACCTGGGTGTAACTGAATCTGTGAAACACCGAGGAGCTCTAAAGATTGTCTCCAGATTACTTCTCAAGCTAACTCTACAGGCAATGTGCTAACACAATTTAGTAAAAAATTATATGAATACTCTATCACATGGAGGTGATAGATAGTGGTGTGTGTTATTGGGACTGGAAAGATAAATAAGGTAAAATCTCCGTCTTTGAGAGCAAAAAGTAATGACTAGTCCTTAGTCATCTGTCATCAGTTGGGATTATTTTGAAAATTATTCCTCCCCCTCACCTCTCTCTCTCTCTCTCTCTCTTTCTCCCTGGGTCTGCATGTCTTGCTATGTAGCTGTATACACCTAAATGTATGCATGTATATATGAATATATGTGTACAATTGAGTATATGTTCATATATCATCTTAATAGCCTCTGGGATCATTTCCTACCTGCAAAATTACTTGTCCCCAAACAAATTCTAATCTCAGTCTTTTCCACCTCAATAAATGGCACCACCATTTGCCTGGTTGTTCAGACTATAGGGAGCCTTGAAAAATAAGAGTGAAAATAAACATTGTTGAATAAATGAACTTGAAATCAGAAGACAGGATAATAGTTAATAATGATTGAATGTTTATATACCAGATATTGCCCATCTCATTTAAACCTCAGAACTATGCTGTAAATAGATATTTCTGTCAATCCAATTTGCAGATGAGGAAAGTGAGAATCATAGTTTAAGTAGCTTGTCCAAGGCCATACAGGTAAGGTGTGATAAAACCTGGAATTAAAATTTAGATCTGTCTTATGGTAGAAATCATTGTGTGTGTGTGTGTGTGTGTGTGTGTGTGTGTGTGTGTGTGTGCGCGCGCGCGCACATGTGCGCATTTGTGGTGTTCGTGAAAGTATGTGTAATTATTACAAAAAATGTATTAAGGAAAGCAAACATCTAATCTGTAATGTAACCTGTGCATATTGATGAGAATCAGATAAAAAGTAAAAGGTCAGATTCATCAAAGGACACATTTTATGGGAATGTGCTAATTCCTTTTTAAGAATAAAGGAATTCAGGGCACGTGGGTGGCTCAGTTGGTTAAGTGTCTGATTGCAGCTCAGATCATGATTCCGGGTTTGTGAGTTAGAGCTCCATGTCGGGCTCTGTGCTGACAACTCAGAGCCTGGAGCCTGCTTCAGGTTCTGTGTCTCCCTCTCTCTCTGCCCCTCCTCTGCTCACACTCACTCTCTCTCTCTCTCTCAAAAATAAATTAAAAAAAAAAAACATTTAAAAAAGAGAATAAAGGAAATCATTGAGACATTCTAGTGGACTATCTCACTGTCTTGATATGGTAATTGTTTCCAAAGATAGCCACCATTTTCTCCTCTCTGCATACCCAGGCCACTTCATCCTGAAGAGATGGAGTCTACTTCTCTTCTCTTTGAATAGGGACTGTCCTTGTGACTTGTTTTGTCAAAAATTATATGAAAGAAGTGACTCTTTGACAGATCAAGGCCTAGGCTCTAAGAAACATGGTAGATCCTGTTACTTTTGGAAGGTAGCAGCCATATAAAGAAGTTCGACTACCATGTTAGAGAAGAGCAGCCACTTGGATGATAGGTGGGTGCAGGGAAGAATGGATGGGTGGATGGATGGATGGAAGGAAGGAAGGAAGGAAGGAAGAATGGGTGGATGGGTAGATAGATAGAGAGATAGAAGACAGGTAATAGATAGGTAGACTGATAAATAGATACATGGACACTATGTGTATGGAGAGAAGCCCTGGGTAACAAGAGATTTTAAAGGAAAAGACAGAAGCCCAAGTCAGCCTCCAGCTGATCCAGCACCCCAGATGAGGTACCAGACTTGCAAATGAAGCTTGTAAATGTTCCGTCTTCAATCGAACCACCCCAGGCAACACCATATGAACAGACAAGCCATCCCCACTGAGCCCTGCCCCAAAAGCAGAATCATGAGAAAATAGTTGTTACTGCCTATTCTTTTAGTTATGAATTGCTATGTAACAAACCACCCCAAATTATAAGCAATACATAACTGAAATGCTTAGAAAATTGGTTCATATTATATTTTACATTGAGCAACACAACCAAAAGTCATGAATGTATAATGACTTGCCCAGGTTTTTAATCAAACTAAAGCTAAATAACGAGTTCCTATTACTTGCAGGTTAGTGGAAAGTATGAATCTTTTGTCAAAATAATGCCTGTTGTGACTTATTTTTGATGTTCAGATTTGGAAATAGCAGGGCTGTGAGCAAACGTCCCATTTACCTCTCTCAAGGGTAATCTACAGATTTTGAAAGGTTAAGATAAAAACAAAAAACAAAAAAAAAACCCCAAAACCTGAGTCTTTTGAGAGGTATGATTAAGAAACTGGGATACCTGGGGGCGCCTGGGTGGCTCAGTTGGTTAAGTGTCCAATTTCAGCTTAGGTCATGATCTCACAGCTTGTGAGTTCAAGCCCCACATCAGGCTCTGTACTAACAGCTCAGAGCCTGGAGCCTGCTTCCAATCCTGTGTCTCTCTCTCTGTGTCTCCCTCTCTCTCTGCCCCTCTCCTGCTTGTGCTCTGTCTCTCCTGTCTCAAAAATAAATAAACATAAAAAAAATTTTAATGAAAATAAATTTTAAAAAAAGAAACTGGGATATCCAAACAAATTAGAAGTAGGAAATATTCCTCCCAAAGTCTTTTTCATCTTATTTAGTTAAAAACAGCATAAATTAACTTTAGCAAAGCTACAGAGTTTGAAAAGGATAATTTAAAAAGATTTTTAGGGGCGTCTGGGTGACTCAGTCAATTGAGCGTCCAGCTCTTGGTTTGGGCTCAGGTCGTGATCTCACAGTTCGTAGATTCAAGTCCCCATGGGGCTCTGCACTGGGATTCTCCCTCTTCCCTCTGCCCCTCCCCCACTCACATTGTCTCTGTCCCTCTCAAAATAAATAAACTTAAAAAATAAAAAAGTAAAATTTTTTTTTAAATGTCAAAAATCATTTGACAGTCGCTGCAGACAAGGTCAAGTTAATTTTTTTTAATTCCTGCCAGCCTGTGGAAGACATATATGAGTGAGCTTGAGCCAACCTCCATCCTCAGACTAGGCAAGTCATGATCCCATAGTTGTGAGACTGAGCCCTATATCAGGGCCCTGTGCTGGGCCTGGAACCTGTTTGAGATTCTCTCTCTCCTTCTCTCTCTGTCTCTGCCCTTCCTTGGCTAGGATGCAAATGTGTGCACATTATCTCTCAAAATAAATAACATATATATATATATATATATATATATATATATATATATATGTATACATATATATATACACACACACATATATACACACACATATATATGTATACACACACACAAACACACACATATATATATATGTATTTTTTAAAGAAATTCTGGGGGCGCCTGGGTGGCTCAGTCGGTTAAGCGTCCCACTTCGGCTCAGGTCAGGATCTCGCGGTTTGTGGGTTCGAGCCCCGCATCGGGCTCTGTGCTGACAGCTCAGAGCCTGGAGCCCGTTTCGGATTCTGTGTTTCCTTCTCTCTCTCTCTGACCCTCCCCCATTCATGCTCTGTCTCCCTCTGTCTCAAAAATAAATAAACATTAAAAAAAATTTAAAAAAAATTCTGAAGGTAAAAGCCATCTGTCTGGCATATGTGTCACTGCATTTATCATCAAATTTGATGGTTGATTAAGAGGCCCCATCCTCTCTCATTAAGTCACATGCATCCCTATAAATGCTACAAGTCTAGCCCAGGAGGAAAACACTCCTCATCAAGGACACATGGGTAGCTGCACTCCCTGCTAGATGCCCTAAAAAAGATCTCTCTACTTGTAGCAGGATATTCAGAAATCCTTTCTAAATTATATTAAGTGACAAAGAAGTTCACATGCCAGAAATCTCTAGCTTTTTGACCCTTCCAAATCTAGTTACACAGTAATCTAACAAACCTAAACTATGTCCTGAAATTTAAGAAATAATCAATATATGCTCCAGGCTCTGAGCTAGAGTACACATATTAAAAGTAAAAACTTTCCACTAAATAAATGAATAAAAGTAGCTAATTCACAAGTTATTTAAACTTCTATCTATAAAACTAGCTGTTTAGATAAGGCTCTCAATCAACTGCAATCAACACAAAAAGTGTTTTTGCTGAGCCAACTACTCTGATATAAAACAGAGTAACAATACATTACATTTTCTTAAATTCTATTTATTTTTATTTCTTTTTATTTTTTTTAATGTTTGTTTATTTTTGAGAGAGAGGGACAGAGCATGAGCAGGGGAGGGACAGAGAGAGAGAGAGAGACACACAGAATCTGAAGCAGGCTCCAGGCCCTGAGCTGTCAGCACAGAGCCTGATGTGGGGCTCAAACTCATGAGCTGCGAGATCTGACTTGAGCTGACGTCAGCTGCTTAACCAACTGAGCCACCCAGGTACCCCAATTCTATTTATTTTTAATAGTTAAAATATTTTTATGGTTCAAAATTCAAATGGGTGTGTAGTATTTTTTAAGCTTATTTATTTATTTTGAGAGAGGGATTGGGACAGAGAGAGGGAGAGAGAGAACCCCAAGCAGGTTCTGCACTCTCAGCATGGAGTCTTATGTGGGGCTCAAACCCATGAACCGTGAGACAAGACCTGAGCCAAAATCAAGAGCCAGACACTCAACCGACTGAGCCACCCGGTGCTCCAAATAGGCTTAGTGTTAAAAGTCAAATTCCTATTCTGTCTACCTACCACCTCATTCCCTTGCCTAGAGTTTCTTGTATAGTATTTATCCTAAGGACATTTTATGCCTTTACAGGCATATATTTTCCCCTTCATGTGTTTAAAACTATAAATGGCCACTTTGTATATTGTTTTGCAACACACATTAAGATAAATTATGTTTTTTTTTTAACTTTTTTAAAGTTTATTTCTGAGAGTGAGAGCAAGCAGGGAGGGGCAGACAGAGAGGGAGAGAGAGAGAATCCCAAGTAGGCTCAGCACTGTCAGCATAGAGCCTGATTGCGAGACTTCAGATCGCAAAGCATGAGATCATGACCTGAGCCAAAATCAAGTGACGCTTAACTGACTGAGCCACCCAGGTACCCCAAGATAAATTATGTTTTTAAGCTTCAAAACTCCCTGAGGTGGGTATTATTCTGATATTATAAGTGAAGATACCGAGAAAACATTTATAACACTTGCCCAAAGCAGGGATGAAACCTGATTCTTCACGTTCCAGTCAACATTCCTTTCACTGTGCTCCAGCATCTTTATTTATTCATTCATCTCTCCATTTATTTAGCAAATACATATATGTACGCACACACACACGGCTGCATACCCAATGTGGAACTTGAACTCATGACCCTGAGATCAAGAGTCACATGCTCTACCCAATGAGCCAGCCAGGCTCCCCCATTTGGCAAACATATATTAAGCTCCCTTCATCTGCAAAATACTATGTTAGATGTTTTAAAGTGTATATATTTTGGTGAGACACAATTTCTTCTTCTGAAGAACTTAAATTGTACAGTGAAAGTAAAAGATAGATGGTTACAGTATAGGTTTGCAGCTGTACAAATTAATATGGAAGTCCTAAAGAGGAAGCAACTATTTTGCCTTGAGATATCAAAAAAGCTTTCATGGTAGAAATGGCATTTGTGTCACACCTTGAACTGTAAGTACAACAGAAATAACAAACATATCTGTACAATTAAAATGCATGTATTTACAGGGGTGCCTGGCTGGCTCAGTTGGTTAAGTGCTGGACTCTTGACTTCAGCTCAGGTCATGATCTCATGGTCTGTAGGATTGAGCTCCACATCGGGCTCTGAGCTGACACCATGGAGCCTGCTTAGGATCCTCTTCCCCCCCCCCCCCCGCCCTTCCCCCATTCATCCTCTCTCTCAAAATAAATAAATAAACATTTTTTTTTAATGGATGTATTTACCAAGTATTATAAGCATGGCAGAGGCATTTAGTTAAGTAAATAAAGAATTTTCCATAAGAATAAAATGTGAAACCTCCCCAAATCATTAATTTGTTCATTTAGTTTTCTTTTACTCAAAATCAGAATTGCATTTTAGTTAAAAAGATGTGCTACTTTATGCAGAATATAGCAAGTTTTGGACATTGCATGAAAGATTAAAGCACACTAGTCTTGTCTTCCATGTCTTGCAACGACAAAGTAATCAGATCAGCCCTCCCACACAGAACGACTGAAAGAAGTGGAAAAAAATATGCAAACATATGTCTCAAGGCATCAGAGCACTAAAAAGGTAAAGAAAAATTAGGTGGCCAAATTCTAGATGAAGAAACCCAGGGAGTTAAACCAAGTAGTGGGGGCTGCTTTTCTCCAGAGGATATCGGCCATATCCAGTAGCTACAAGTGAGAGGCTGAGAAGCCCAACCAAGATATAAAAAATTCACATGGTTAGTAGGACAAAATTAGGGTTCAAGACCTGCCAAGCACTGAGGATCCTGATAGCCCATTAACTTTTTATTGGAATCCCAAAGGACCCATCAGTACAAATAGGGTATTATCCAGGATGGACAGGCCCTTCAGGGACTGATTGATGTTCAGTTTTGAATACATCAATTCCCGACTAGGTATCTGGGTTTGCAAACACAAACCCTCTCTAGAAGAATATGACATCATCTCGAACATCTGTCTCTATAATTTTCTAACACAATTCTCAGTGTCCAATACTCAATCAAAAGTAACAAGCCATATGATGAGGCAAATAAAAAAAAAAAAACACCAAAAAAGAGAAATAGGCCCCACAGGAGATACAAATAATGAATGACCAAATACATACTTTTTAAAAGTTATGATTAAGATGGTTAAAGAAATTGTTTTTAAAAGATTGAGGGGGGCGCCTGGGTGGCTCAGTCGGTTAAGCGTCCGACTTCAGCTCAGGTCATGATCTCACAGTCCGTGAGTTCGAGCCCCGCGTCAGGCTCTGTGCTGACAGCTCAGAGCCTGGAGCCTGTTTCAGATTCTGTGTCTCCCTCTCTCTCTGACCCTCCCCCGTTCATGCTCTGTCTCTCTCTGTCTCAAAAATAAATAAAACATTAAAAAAAAAATTAAAAAAAAATAAATAAAAGCTTGAGAGAGTTTTCGGAGAATTAGAAACTTTTTTTTCCAGGATCTCGAAAGAGGAAGGAAATGCTGCCACATGATGCAATGTGGGTGAACCCTGGAGACATTATACTAAATGAAATAAACCGGTCACAAAAGACAAATATGGTGTGATTCCACTTCTGTGAGGTAACTACGGTAGTCAAAACCAGAGACAGGAAGTGGAATGATGGTTGCCAGGGGCTCGGGGAAGGAGGAATAAGGAGCCATTGTTTAGTGGGTATGAAGTTTCCATTTGGAAACATGAAAAAATTCTGGAGATGGATGGTGGTGGTGAAAGCACGACAGTGTGAATATCCTTCATGCCACTGAACTGTACACATAATGGTTAAAATGTGTGTTATGTATATTTTGCCACAATAAAAAACTATTTTTAAGGGAGTGGAAATTCTAGAATTAGAAAAAATAAAATCACTGGAATTAAGAACTCAGTGGATAAGTTAAGGGCAGATTGGAATCCCTTAGATTACAGCTGAAGAGGGATTTGTGAGAATGACAATAGATCATAAGAAAACAGCTGGAATAAATCACAGAGAGGCAAAGACTGAAAAATATAGTAAATTATATAAGAGAGAGAGGGGATACAGGGACATCTAACGTATACTTGAAGTTCAGAAAAGGAAAAGATGTAAGAGAATAAGGCAGAAGTAATAGTTGAAAAGATAATGAGTGACAAATTCCCACTTGATACGAGTACAATGTACACTTAAGAGTAAGCAAGCTGGTGGGGCGTCTGGCTGGCTCAGTCTGTTAAGCAACTGACTCTTGATTTCGGCTCCGGTCATGATCTCACGGTTTGTGAGGTTGAGCCCTGCATCGGACTCTGTGCAAACAATGCAGAGCCTGCTTGGGATTCTCTTCCTCCCTCTCTATCTCTGTCCCTCCCCTGTTCTGTCTCTACCCCCCTCACTCTCTCTCTCAAAATAAATAAACATTAAAAAAAAAAAAAAGAATAGAAAGAACAATGGACCAAATCAGAGGGCACAGAAAGCAGACTCACATATACATAGACCCTTGGTTTGTTCAAAAGGTAGCACTGCCCATTTGGACAAAATAGGTGAAGGGGATTAAAAGGCAAAACGTTCACTTACAAAATGAATTAAGACTTTGGGATGTCATGTACAGCATAGGAAATATAGTTAATAATACTGTAACAACTTTGGATGCTGACAGATGGTAACTAGACTTATTGTGGTGACCATATTGCGATGTATATAAATATTAAATCATTATGTTGTACACCTGGAACTAATAATAAAAAATTATTAATAAAAAACTAATAATAAAAAAATTTTTTTTTTGAAAGTAGCACTGCAGAGCATATGAGAAAGGCTGGTGCAGGATTAAGTCAATAGTAATGTGGAAAACACTGAACCATTACCTCTGCCTCACACCATAAACAAAAATCAATCAATTTTACAGTCAATTGTAGACTTATATGTGAAAGGTAAAAAAGCTTCCAGAAGAGAGCATGAGAAAATACCAGGATTTGAGAATAGGGAAAAACATCTTCAAGAGGCCCCCAAAAGCAAAACCCAAAAGGGAAAAGATTAATGAATTGGACTCTATTGAAATGATGAATTTAAGTTCATAAAAAGACTCTGTTAAGGTAATAAAAAAGTAGAAGATATTTTCAACCCAGGAAATATGAGTGCACATCCAGAATATATGAAGACCCTAACTGATAAGAAAAGACAGATAAATCAATTAAAAAATGGTTCTCTTGGGGCGCCTGGATGGCTCAGTTGGTTGAGCATCCGATTCTCGATTTCGACTCAGGTCATGATCTCACAGTTTGTGGGTTCAAGCCCTGTATTGGGCTCTGTGCTGACAAAGGGGAGCCTGATGAGGATTCTCGTTCTCTTCCTCTTTCTCTGACCCTTCCCCACTCACTCTGTCTTTCTTTCTCTCTCAGATACATAAACATTAAACAATGGTTTTCTTAAATAGACTCTTCCCAAGAAAAAATATCCAATGGCCAATGAACATAGTAAAAGTTCTCAGTCTCATTGATCATCTGGGAAATGCAACACACACATCAGAATATCTAAAATTAAAAACACTGACAACAGTATCAAGTGCTGACAAGCTTATGACACAACAGGAATTTTATCTCTTTCAAGTGTGATGTAAATTAGTACAACCACTTTGAAAAACCATTTGCTAAAATAGTCATGCATACCCTAATGACCCTATGAAGCAAGGCTGGCTACATAATTTGTGGGTCTAATGCAGAATAAAAAATACAAGGCGTTGCTCAAATAACAGGAGGAAAAAAGTGCTGTTAAAGTTACTAAAACATAAAAATGTTTCCTTTCTTCCACATTCTGTCTGGCATGTCATGGTGTTGTTTATTTTCTTTTTAGTGCCATTTTAAGTGAAGAAAAAATAAAATTTTAAATGATTAGCATGACTTTCATCATTGAACTTATTGTGCGATGCCAGTTTTAAGCACAAGTATAAGACATTTAACCCTGATGTGCAATCACCAAAATTTCCCAACTTGTATCTTATAGCCCATACAAGCACATGCATTTTATTCTACCAAAAACAGTGGATACTGCATAAAACTAACCCTGCCGTTTCTATTCACTTTCTCCATACACTCACATTCTCTACCTTTGGCTTACTGACCACCATGGAAAGACTAAGAGGAAAAGAAACTAGAGTTTGCCCTGTCTTTCCCTTTCCTTCTCTGTCAGCATTTTCAGAGTGAAGTGGCTAATAAAGGGAAGTTGTGTTTCTTAGAAGACATTGCCTTCTTTCTGCATCTGATACAAGTTCTCATTCGAAAGAAAGCACGGCCTCTCAAGGCTGTCAGTGCCCCGCTCGTAGTTTATAGATGTAACATACTTACCTTAGACTCGTTTTGAGTCTTGTTGAACCCCATGAATATCACTCCCCAGAATTCCAGGCTTGTGGGGCGTTGGCCATATGCCAATGAAGGCACCCAGAGCTGGGAGCACCCATATTGTGCCCTTCTCCTCTGCTTATGCCCGTGCTCATTATCTCAACAAACTTCAGTGACAAAACACAAGTTTCAAGGTAAAATTATTAAGAATTTCAAGATAGTAACAAGAGCCTTAAACCAAGTGCAGAGTCCTTAGGAGCAAGCACAGCACGCCATGGGAGTGGACAAGTTGCATGCCCATGAAGCCAGCTCTGCCCAGCAATCTGCCCCCAGATTTGTAGGCAATGGAAATGCATGTGTATGTGTGCCAAAATACATGCTCAAGAGTATTCATAACATCCTTGTTTCTACTAACCCTAAACTGGAAATAATTCAAATATCTACCAGCATTAAGTGAATAACTATAATAAATATAGTCATAAAATGACATACTATATATATATATATATATATATATATATATATAGCAATTAAAATTGAAGAACTGGGGGTGCCTGGGTGGCTCAGTCAGTTGAACGACCGACTTCAGCCCAGGTCATGATCTCACAGTTTGTGAGTTCGAGCCCCGCGTCAGGCTCTGTGCTGACAGCTCAGCTTCTGATTCTGTGTCTCCCTGTCTCTCTGCCTCTCCCCCACTCATGCTCTGTCTCTCTCTGTCTCAGAAAAAAATAAACATTAAAAAAAATTTTAATTGAAGAACTGTAGCTCATCCCAATATAGATGACTCATGCAAATACAATATTGAACAAAAGAAGCCAAACACTAAAGAGTACATGCTGTGTGACTCCTTTCATATAAAGTCATCAAACAGCAAAAATGATGCTAGAAGTCAGGATAATGTATATTCCTGGGAAGGAAGGAAGGAAGCATTGACTGGAGGCAAATGAAGATAATACTCTGTTTTTTTGACCTGGATGGTAATTACACAGCTGAGTTTATTTTGTGGTAGTTTATTGAGGTGAACCTTATAGTTTGTTCACTTTTCTGAATTAAGTCAATACTTAATTCTACCTTCTTTAATTAAAAGCTGGAAATATGGGAAAATATGAGACAAAGTATTCCTTTATTTTTATTTATTATAATTCTTCAGTGGAAAGTATGGCTTGATAAAAAATTTTTATTTGACAAAATGTTAATGACATATAACATTTTCTATGATGATCATAGAAACTTCTTAGTAAATGAGCACATTACAGAATTTTAACTTTGACACTTAGGAAATTCCTCTTTACTATTTCAAATCACCATCAGACATCTTTACTTTTCTAATGACATTATTTACTTCTGATAGCTGTAGGTTGTTCCATATATATCAAAATATCGTGATAATGGAATGATTCGTGACAACTATTGAGATTTTTGTTAATGTTATTATTTCCTATAAGATTATGATTTTGTCAACATACATATATAGTGATTTCTTAAATTTCTGCTTATAAGTATCATCAATTAAGAAAAAAAAAGAGAATAAAGCTTGATTTCTTTTATGAAATCCAGGTACAAGAAAACAATACTAACAATACAACCAGTCAATGATGACAACAATGTCTTGAGTCCTACAACTGTTGACCACATAAAGCATGTGAACCTATAATAACTAGGTTCCCACTTCTAATGAGTTGGTTGTAGGAGTAACAGTGAGAAACAATCTTTTATTTCTGGTGTAACTTGGAAGAAGGATCTGTGAGAAGCAGAGAAATTCTTTAAGATGATTGAACTTTGGCCACAAGAGGGCGTTGTGAGGTGCAGAATAGCTCATTCCCAGGCGTTGAAATCTGTGGCCATAAACTATAAGAGAAATACTAACATCATCTCATCACTAGCTGCAACCATTCCAAATCCTGTACCATTTGCTGTCCTGGACCGAGGAGGGTAAATAAAGGAAAATAGGCAATCGGAGCCCCTGGGTGGCTCACTCAATTAAGCATCCAGCTCTTGATTTCAGCTCAGGTCGTGATCTTGTGGTTTGTGAGATTGAGCCCCACATCAAGTTCTGCACTGACAGCTTGGGATTCTCTCTTCTCCTTTCTGTTTGCCCCTCCCTCTGCTCACTCTCTCTCTCAAAATAAATAAATAAACAAACATGTTTTTAAAAAAGAAAAATAAGCAATCAATGACAGTACTCTTCCTGTTTGTTGACTCTACTTGATAAATAGCCCTCTTCCTTTTTTGGGACCCGATGTTGAGTATGCATTTTAAACAGCCCATGTGAATATCTTAGAGAATACTGGAATACGTTCCTTTCTCCTATCCTCAATTCTAGTGAATTCCAGTTCTTACCAAAACAATGTTTGACAACAGAACTGTTCTAGAACCATTCCAACCTTTTTGGCCATTAAATGTTACCTATTTATTGGATTAACACTACCCTGCTCTGCATCTATGTAAGAGAATAAAAAATGCAAATGAAAATTACAACTGACAAGGTTCTATAACAATTCTGTACCTCTCTAAGGAATGAACAAATATACCATCTCTACACCATATCTGTAATAATATTTAATTATAGTTTTTATATAATTTTTATATCTTTTTCAAATTCATAGAATTTGTCTATAGAAAACGTATTCAGGTTGTAATGCATTGATAGTTCAAAGTTAACTAGAAGTCAACAAAGAGGAAGTACTTATAATGACAAGGCAGGTGATGAAAACCCTTTGACCACATATTATTTAGCCACAAATATGAAAGAAAGAAGCTACCAGATAAAGCTAGCAGTAGGAGTTGTCCATTTTCACTGCTGATGCAAGAATGTACTCAATTCACTGATGTCAATGCTTTCTAAACCTCACACACAAGATTTCTTTTTCCTTTTCTCTTTGCCTAAGCTAGATTGTGACATTTAGTAATCAATTTCTTTAATGCCTTCATATAACTAATATTAAGTCTTTTTTTTTTAGAGGGTGGGGTTAGATGTTTTACATCTTAAATCAGACAACGGGGAAACAAAGAAGTTAAAACTATCTAAAACTGTCTTCTTCAGTCAGCATGTTGCCTGCAGTGGTTTTGAACGTATGCCCGCAAGTTCTTTGAATCTCCTCCCTTCAAGAAGTAAAGCTTAATTCCTTTCCCCTTGAGTGTATGTTAATTTTAAGGACTAATGTCTAATGATTTGGGTAGAACAGATGTGAAGGTATTCACTTCTGAGATTCGAGTGTAAAAAATCTGCAGCTTTCTCATTGGGAATGTGCTTCTTCTGTCCTGGCTCACTGACTTGCGGAGAAACCACGTCATGTACAGCCCTGTGGAGAGGCTCATGTAAGGAGGAACTCAAGCTTCTTGCCAGCATCCAGGGGAGCGAGCTTAGAAATGGAACCCCAACCCAGCCAAGCCTCCATAGCCTGCAGCCCAGCTGACAATTCAGTACAACTATGTGAGAAATCCTGAAAAAGAACCATCAGCTCCAAGTTTCCTGACCCTCAGAAACTGTAAGACAATCAATATTTGTTGTTTTAAAATTTCTTACGTTTATTTATTTATTTTGAAAGAGAGAGCAAGAAGGGGAGGGGCAGAGAGAGAGGGAGAGAGAAAATCCCAAGCAGGCTCCATGCTGTCAGCACAGAACCCGATTCGGGGCCCAAACTCACAAACCATGAGATCATGACCTGAGCCAAAACCAGGAGTCCAACAATCAACTGACTGAACCACCAGGTCCCCCAATATTTGTTGTTTAAAATTGTTATATTGGGGAGTCATTTATTACACAGTAGATAACTACTATAGGTCTTGGTATCTGGAAGTGGGGTGCTGCCAGAACAAAAATCTAAAATGTGAGAGTGGCTTAGGACCTGGACAGTGGGCACTGAGGAGAACAACGAGCCCAAAGTGCCTTGAAGTAGCTATTAATGGATGCCTCAGAGTCTTTGATAAGGCAGGGGTGAGGGCTGACAGGAAGTTGAAGTAGTGTTACTTAAACACCTTTTACAATAGATATGTGATGCCAAAATGAGATGTCAGACCATATATACATTTTCAAATAAAATCAGGAGAACCAGTTACAGCACTTTTAAAACCCCTCACCTAATTGGATGATACAGAATGTTGAGGGTAGACTGGAAGGGTGGAATCATAAACAAATTTCACCTATTGAAAAGAGTTTTGGGGACTCCTGGGTAGCTTAGTCGGTTAAGCATCTGACTCTTGATTTCAGCTGAGGTCATGATCCCACAGTTCCTGAGTTCGAGCCCCATGTCAGGCTCTGCACTGACAGTGCACAGCCTGCTTGTGACTGTCTTTCTCCCTCTCTCTGTCTGCCCCTCCCTGGCTCGTGCTCGCTCACTCTCTCTCTCTCTCCCTCAAAATAAATAAATAAACTTTAAAAAAAAAAAAGAAAAGATTTTTGTCCTTCTTCAAATCAGGTGAGGAAATGTTTATATGGAGCCCCTGAGAGACCTAACCCATGCTCGCCGGGCTGGCATGTGACCCAAGCCTGACACTATGGTGGGATGCAGTGGCCACTGGCCTGACGGTCAGGACAGGGAACACTACTAGATTTGCTGCTGTTGGCTCATCAACAGAGAATGAATGAGAGCCCATCCCGGCAATGTTTTTAGGGGGATATTGCCTGTTCAACCATGACTTTGGCCAGAGGGCAAGAGGTCCTCACAGAGTCTGTGCTTGGGCTGGGCTGCTGGAGATCTAGAAACTAAGAAGGAGTGCCTGTCACCAGCAGAATGAGGAGCATTGCACCCCATCGGAGTTGAGGTCAGATGGGCTCAGCAGGTGACTTTTCCTCTCTGATGAAAACATCAGCCACGCAGAGAGGAAAAAGACAGAACGAACGTACCTGTGAAGTAGGAATTTTCTGGTCCCTTTTGCCTTGTCTCTCCCTCTGTGCTTTATAGTGTAATGTTCAGGGGAGACCTGAGGCTGCCTAGGTGGGAAAAGCAACCTACAGTCCCTCCCTGCCAAGGTGGCTAGGAAGCAGCTAGGGAAAGAAGGGGGAGGGAGAGGGCGAGGAAGTCTTATCTTTAAATGAAAACTAAAATTTGGACCAGACATACTAATTTCTGAATCAAGCTCTGTTTTGAAAGTTAAAGCAACGATGGGACCTTCTGTCATTAAGCCCCCTTGAGCTTTCATCTAGCAGCAGGGAAAACACTTATCTCATTGAATATATTTTGAAGTGACAGCAGGAGACAAAAATAAAATTGCTTTTCTTATTACATTCCTCAAACCATGCTTATTCGATATACCTGTTATATTTACTATAATGGAAATATTATTCAGGCTGAATTATGAAAGAAATTTTAATGGAAAATTGCATTGCTATCATAAAAAAAGTGTGATTATAAATAATGGCCACAATGCCTTACATTTAAAAACCTTTTTTTAAAATGGCTTAAAAATCATCTTCATGTCTATTTTTCATTATCTCTACAACCCTTCATAGTAGTAGCAGAATAAGATATTAATTAAGCACCACATCCAAACACCTACATACGCATAAGTATCTAAACTCTCAGAGTTTATAAATCTAGTATAGACTAATATAATAGACTTATAAAGGATCCAGCTCAGCCTGGTCCCTCACTTCTATATTTCTCCCCACCCAGAATCACTGAATCTGGATCCAGGACTCCCCTGGCTACGTGGGTCCCTAGGCTTTGTCCAGGACAACTCCAGCCCCGCATCCGAGAGCTACATGTTGCTCCTTGTGTTCTGAATCTGACTCTGGTGGTAGGTACCACCTCTGATATCTGAGCCCTCACTGATTTCCCAGGTTCTGGCATCTTCCTCCTGGGCTTACAGTTGACTTCTGCCCATCTTCATTCCTTGCCCATATTCCTTTTCTTTTCCAGGACTTCTTCTAAAGCTCGTGTCTGAAGGATTGGAGGTCTGTCCTAGAAAGCAGCCCAGGGAGGTGAGCCTTTATAGCCCTTGATAAATCTTCCTCAAGTCTTCATTGTTGTATCTTGCTCAAATCCCAGGACTCCCTGCTACTTCGATGTTGGTTCTGTCGCCAACTATTGGCCTAACTGAACCCAGCTGTAGTTTTTGGAAAGTGTACTTCCCCAAAAACCTAAACATGTGGCTAAGCATATTCATCAGGGTCCAGCTCCCCCATGGGTGGGTTTACTGTCAGGTTCTATCTGTTCAAATGAGCCTGTTTCCAATGGAAGTAATTGCCATGCTCTACTGAATCTCGATAAGAATGAGTTAACATCTATTAATATCTTATTAAGTTCTAGTCACTGTGTGACTACTGTATTTTTTATTTGGTTCTTACAACACTCTATGAAGCAGGTACTATTGCCTTTTACAAATGAGGAAACTGAGGCACATACTGGTTAGGTACATTGCCCAATATTAATTGCCCTTAAGCAGAAAAAGCCAGACTGGACTCAACCATGTAGAAGTTTCTAGGAAAATTGATAATTTAATGCATACATATTCAACAGGGAAAGAAGGCATCCAAGTGATCCAGGCAATGACACAGAGAAACTTAAACCTTGAATAGAAGAAGGCTAAGTGCATTTTAGGAAGAGGAAAGACAAGTGAGAACAAATTTTCTCACACAGGTAAAAAAAGCTATAAAGAGAAAAAAAAAAGTTGAGTCTGCTACTGGACAACATTTGTCAGGAGACACAAGAGAAAAAGAAGAACCTCGAGTTCCCAAAACCCTGGAGAGGGAAGGAAGCCCGGCCTTAGCCCTGCTTGGACAAGCGCTGGAATTGTCCAAAGTGCTCCAGGAAGCTGTTGGTCTGGCACGTCAAGCACGTTATAACTCACTGTCCAGGAGGGTTTTCTACCACCTAATGAGAAAGAATGTGTGGCATGGCTGAGTTTGGAGCTGAAGAGAACTAAGGCCCCCAGCAGCCAGGCTCCACCTCAGACTTTGAGAAGACCAACTAGTATTTTCTGAGTTTCTGTTTCCTCAGTTATAAAATGGGAATATTAGCATCGATCATGCAAGATTAAGATGTTGATGAGAGGTATTTATGAAAATAACCACCACAGTGCCTAGCACAACACAAATGCTTGGCAAATACTGAATGATGCCTTGATGATGTGTGGAGAGAGGAGGGGAAAAACCACCATGATGCCGAGAAGAGGATTCTAAGCTATATGCATAGCTCCTGGCACACAACAGGTAAGCGATAAATATTTGTTGAGTGAATGAAGGAGTAAAACGAGGAATAAATAAATCCTAGTGACTCCATGTCAAGACCCAGAATATAGTTGCTTATATAAAAGAAGGCAGCATATGTGGTGATATCTGAAGTGCCCCCAAAGTTGTATCATCCTCTGTGTCTCATTGGGGCTTCTAGATTTTGCAGGATCTGAGGCGGAGTCCAGTGCTGCTGCCACACCGGGATGTCATATAGAATGTTCTGCTTTGCTTTAGCGTATAGGATCCATTCAGAGTAACACGTCACATCTGTTCCATTTCAGAACTTCCAAATGTCTAATGAGTATTTTTCCAAGCTTTTCCCTGGAGGTAGGGTGGGTGAAGAAAAGGATAAACTGGTAATTTCATAGCCTAGGTTCCTCAGTTGCTTGAGTAACCTCATGGTCCATATTCACATAGTGGTAAAAGGGTAGCAAACGGCCTAACTTGAATATGGACACATGGAAGTTCTGAAGTGGCATAGATGTGACATCTGTTACTTCCAAAAGATTTGAAAATTCTGAGAGAAACACCAGAGTGAGTTCCCAGAGTAGGCAGGGTGGATTGAAGGAAAGTCACTATAGAATCAAGTCATACAAGAAAAATGCTTAGTCACACAGCAAACCGTTTTCATCACATTCTGAGAGATTGGCTGTGCTCACTCCATACAAAGAATGAAATAAACTACAACATCATAATAAGCTAAAGATTTTTAATCCTGTGATCTTTTTAATTTTTTTGTTTAACGTTTTATTTATTTTTGAGGCAGAGAGAGACAGAGCATGAACAGGGGAGGGTCAGCGAGAGGGAGACACAGAATCTGAAACAGGCTCCAGGCTCTGAGCAGGCACAGAGCCTGACGCAGGGCTCGAACTCACGGACCGCGAGATCGTGACCTGAGCCGAAGTCGGCCGCCCAACAGACTGAGCCACCCAGGCGCCCCAATCCTGTGATCTTTTTATAAAGAAGGAACAAAGAATTATGTATACTGATGGCATTTAAGAATATCTGAAACTAGTAAACTAGTAAATGACGCCCATTAATAAAATACCCAAGGCCAGTGATATGGAAAAGGGAAACCAGATACTTTCAGGGATGCACCCTTTGTGTGACGGCTGAATCCCCACCCTTTGTGTGAGAGCTGAATCCCCAAAGCAAAAATGAATGCTCGTGAAGAGAACTGACTATCATCATAGATGACTGGAATCATCATATGCTGGTTGGTTCAATTCCAACTCAAACAGCAGACCAATCTGTGATACTCTAAGATCTTTCTACAGGCTGGCACCGTGCAACAAATAGCCCATCTGTATTGCTGGGTATGGCACCAATGAGAGCAGATATCTATTTACATAAAGACAGATTTCAACAGCTAAAATGATCCTATATTTGGCATGGCTTACTCATAAAAACTGAGCATTTAATATGCCAGTAGGCTATAATTGGTCCAATGAATTGTTTTCTTCATGCATGGTAAATTTTCATTGTTTTTTCAAGCAGCTAAACCCATAATTTGCAAGGGCTTAATGCTAGCTAACTAGAAAAGTTGTTTTACATGTAGTTGGAGTGTAACAATCTGGCCCTTGATACTCAAAAAATACTTATTATTTCTTTTCAAAATCAAGGGGGGGGGGGTTCTCAGTTGTATTTTTTATTGTTTACAAAATGGTTTTTTTTGTTTTTTTTTAAAGAGGTATGCACCTTGAAGTCCAGTGGACCTGACTGTAAATTTCTTTCCGGTCCTTACTAGCTGTATAACCATGGTTATTTGTGGGTCTCTTCCTGATCTACACAATAAGGATAGGAACACTCACCTCAACTGTTCTGATGCTAAATGGGACAGAGAGAGAGAGAGAGAGCACTCAGCAACAGCCTGGAAACATTGGAGCACTTGGGCGGCTCAGTTGGTTAAGCTTGGTTTGGGCTCAGGTCATGATCCTGTGGTTAGTGTGTTCCAGACCTACATAGGGCTCTGCATGGTCAGTCTACTTAGGATTCTCTCTCTCCCTCTCTTTCTGCCCTTCCCTGCTCATGCCCTCTCTCTCTCTCTCTCTCTCTTTCAAAAATAAATAAAAAAAATTTTTAATAAAATCTAGAAAAATAGAGTATTAAATAAATATTAGTTACCTCTGCTTTCTTCTTCTCTATGCCCAATATTCCAAGAGAATCAAATACAATGTTTTTAAATTTTAAAAAGTAATTTGAAAAAGTATAATCTGACTCTTGGTTGCATCTCAGGTCGTGATCCCAGGGTCAAGGGATCAAGCCCCGTGGCAGCTCTGCACTCAGCATGAAGCCTGCTTAAGATATTCTCTCTCTCTCATTCTCTCTCTCTGTCTCTCCCCCTCCATCCCCCTCTGCCCCTCTCTCTCACTTTCATGCTCTCTTTCTCTCTCTAAAATAAAAAAAAATTTAAAAGTAATTTGACCTACATTTAGCACTCAGTCCAAATGGATGTATTTTTCAGGAAGTAGCTCAAACATTTAAATCTTTGTAGCTGTAATGCTAACAGGTATATCCCTAAAGTTAGTACACAAATTGAATTTTTCAAATGTAATTATTAAAAATAATGTTTAAGGGGCACCTGGGTGGATCAGTCAGTTAAGCCTCCGACTTCAGCTCAGGTCATGATCTCACGATTCGTGGGTTTGAGCCCCACGTTGGGCTCTGTGTTGACAGCTCAGAGCCTGGAGCCTGCTTTGGATTCTGTGTCTCCCTCTCTCTCTGCCCCTTCCCCACTCATGCTCTGTCTGTCTGTCTGTCTCTCTCTCTCTGAAAAATAAATAAATATTTAAAAAATAAAAATAATGTTTAAATCAGAGTTTACACTTTAAAAGAATGCTGTAAAGTATCCTTGCTTAGAATAAATAACCACCCCTAATCAGTCTGTTTTATAATTCTGGGTTTCTGTCTCCTCTATGAATACCTGGCCTAAAATGGGATACAGCTCTTCTTAGTTCTTTGTAAGCCAATAATTACATATTTATTCATCAATGTCAGTAGACTTTGAAAAAGAGTATAATGTTTATTATATTTCCTAGATAAAAATATAGTGTCATCAGGAAGCTAGTAATATTTGGTTTATTCAGAATCATGAGGTTATTGTTACATTTCAGTCTTCCATGGAGAATTGCCTGGGGTGTGTGTGTGTGTGTGTGTGTGTGTGTGTGTGTGTGTTATAACATGAAATATAAGCACAGACTCCATCTAGGATATAGTAGATGTTTAATGACTTTTTGTGGTTGTTGACTTTAGCGAATATTAAGCTATTATCAACCAGTGACACTTCTTGAATTGATTTAATGGAGCAGAATCCCAAGGGTTAGCAAGAGGAAAAATAAGATTGAAGGCGTGGAGAGGGTCTTATCCCCTCCAGTCACAGTTGACTTTGGAGTTGTGGGCATTAAAGAGCCCCTGAAGATAAAAATTCACTGCCATGGAACACAATTAAGACATAACAGAAATACTGAAAAATGATGTAGGCAAAGTATAGATTATTGTCTTAATATATTGTTATGGTCTTAACGTGCTGCCCATTGTTCTAATTACAGAATAAAATCAAAATGATAACAAAAATAACAGTGAATGATGGATCAGTCTGATTTTGTAAGGAACTAAACATTAGTAATGGTCATTTAGCAACACATATCAATCATTTGTAGCATTGCTTCACAGGTTCTGTTTAATCCAGCTATGAGTTCTGATTTTATTCCAATGGGTAGAGATAAGGAATCATTTCCTAAGGACAATTTAGTTTTAAGTTCTACTAGAAACTGCTGTAAGCAACCTTAAAAAAACATTGAAATGCCATCTGCTAAACAAATATTCTGGCATGACAAATTTAAACAATGTGAAACCCAAGATACTCAAAATATGATTCAATCATATTACCAATCTTGGTAATATGTTAAAGGAAAGTTTAAAAAATATTCCATTTGAATATATCTAAATTTCTCCCAAATGTCTTTGTTATAACTCCCCCAATATTCATATGTCAATGAGGTCTTTGTGATTTTGTTATTGGAGTTATTAACTTGTCAGATTGCACTGGTTTTTCTGGGTCTGAAATCATAACATCTGTTTTAGGAGAATAGGACAGTTGCTGTTTTGTGATTAAAATCACCATTTTTAAATATATCTGTGGTATTCGAATGGCACACTATTTGGAGTCATGAGTGCTATGGAGAGGGTTACTTATCTGCTAATGTATTTTACTTTTTTAATGTTTATTTATTTATTTTTGATATGGGGGAGGGGCAGATAGAGGGAGACAGAGAACCCCAAGCAGGTTTCACGCTGTCAGCACAGAGCCACATGTGGGGCTCAATCTCATGAACCATGAGATAATGCACTGAGGTGAAATCAAGAGTAGGAGGCTTAACCAACTGAGCCACCCAGGTGCCCCTGCTAATGTATTTTAAAATAACAAGACAAGAAAAAGTGATTTCTAACTCCCCACTACATGTTCCCTGACATACATGGGTTTAGTTAGATACCTAACTTACCATTTCATTGGAATTTTATTCTTACTGGATGGTAATTTCTCTTTCACCTAATCTTAAAAAAAAAAAAAAAAAAAGGTTTGAAATGGTTTCTATAATCTACTTCATTAAACATCTTCAGTAGAGGAAGATAGCATTTATCACACCTAACAATGAGTAGGTTTAGTCTGTCAACCCTCCTTCACTTTGTTCTTATTAAGAAATATCACATGGTCACTTACTAAAGAGAGACCAGGTTCATGCATACTGTATTTACAAAACTATAGCAGCTTCTGAAGAGATTGCTGCAGGGTGCTATCTAAATTGATGTTCATACAGCACCTAACTATTTAGCACTTGAACTACAATGGGGCTTGGTGGTGGGGCAAAGCATGTAGTACCTCTTGAAGTCTCTCCACTGCCAATGAACCTGAAGAAAATATTTGCCATGCAGGGCTCTTGCTTTAGAGAAATAGCTCTACTCCTTGCTAAACCAAATGATGTAAGCATATTGAGTGGAAAATGGGTCCATGGGCAAGGTTCCCCAAATTGTCACTCCTTCGATGATATTAACTAAGAGATTACAACATTGTTGGGCTCTGACAAGGCTGGCCTCAGAAGGCTCAGGCCAAAGCCGAGGGCCTTTGTACTCCTGAATGATCACTGGGGAAATTGTGGGTCCTGCCCTGACACTCCCATGCATACCCCTGCTTTTTTGCTTTTTTTTTTATTCTTCTCTCTATTTTCTTTATTTTATTCTGTCATTTTGTTATGGAACCAGGCTGGAATGCTGGTGGAAAAACCAAGTGGCATTCGGAGATCTTGGTGGATCGGAGATTTATTTGATGCTGGCGGGCTCAGAGGAGACTGTTTCTCCAAAGGTCTGAGCCCAGAATGCAAGTGGGAAGGGAAATTTATAGTTGTCAGCTTCCATATCTGTGGGGTTTTCGCATGCACAGCAAACAAAGGAAGAAGAACACAGAGAGGTCTCTAAGCTAGAGACCAGAGTCTGTTTTAGCCCCATCGGCCATCTTTGGCATACTTTATTCTCTTCTCCAACATTCCCCCCTTTGATGCCTTTAAAAAATTTTTTTTGGTAGGCATCACCTTTCAGTTTTACAGGTTGATACTCCCGGACGGCTAAGATACGTGCAGTAGTTTGGCGAGCAACAGTGTTTTCAATAAAAGGTACCACGGCATTCAGTATACAGGGGCTGATGGATACAAGAAAAATTATGGAGAGGAGGGGCCCCCGCCAGGGCAGGAAGCCAGGATGCCCAATCGGAGAGATCCCATCCTTTCCATTGATTGATACTTTCCTGTTGTCTACATTGAATTCTTTCCTTGAGTTCCTTAACCTTAATTGTAACTATTCCTGACTAGTTTACAAAATAGCACCATTCCTCCCCCAGAAAGATGCAAGTCCCCCCTTCTTCTGAAGTGAGGAGGTCGAGGGCTCGCCTATTTTGGAGGGTCACTGCCGCCATAGAGTTTGTTTGGTTTTGTAAGGTTACCAGAGAACCTGCCACCTGTTCCATGTCTTCATTTATCTCTTGAAATAGTCTATGGTATAGTCCTATGGATGAACCTGTGCCCCCTATTCCAGTTCCTATTCCAGTCACAATTCCCGCTCCTATCAGAACAGATAGCAGGACTGCCCGTTTAGCCCAGGACTTGGGGCTAAAGACTGTTAGGAGCTCATCTTCAGTGTATACGGATACCTCTGGGGTTAAGAAGATGGAATAACATATCTGAGTCCAGTTGGCCTACTGATGCTTAGAGGCCAACTGGACCTCTAAGTTCTAAATTAGAACACAGATAGAACACCCCAGGGGTTGAACACAGGGTTGCATTCCTCTTTAAGGTTATATTTCTTCTGCATAGAGAGGCACCGTTCATACCCTCAGGGACTGTACAGATTAGATTGTCGGCATTTGTGAGACAGACCCCAGTGCCCAGGTGTCCAATTAAGACAGAGGTGTTGGTTTTGAGATTTTCAGGAGCTTCCCAGGCCAAAGGGATGGGAGTGGCTAAGTAAGCTCTCTGGCTGAGGGGCAGGCACATCCAGTAGGTTTGGGTGTGATTATCTATTTTATAGAGGACTTGTAGAGTAGTGTGGCCCAACGCCGGAGTGGGGAATTGGTAAGCATCTGATTGAGGGCTGAAAGGTTCAAACCTTGGTAGGCTGCCGGGGGAGTGGTCACCTTTATGGCTTGTATTACCCTATCCTGGGTATCCATTATAACTTTTTGAAGGGCCCTGTCTTGCACCCCTCCCCCGTCCGAGATCCCCCATTGAGGAAGGTAAGTGTAGCAAGCTCGCTTCCCTCTGGAGGCCCTTGTTTTGACATGGGTTCCTGACATTTTGGGTTATCTCTACGGTCCAATACTTAGTCCTTGGGGCACCGAGTGACTGACAGAGAGTGGGTGTTTTTCCCTTGTAGCAATCTTTGTGGAGGGAGGTGAAGGCGCTGAACGCCCTTGACCCCCTTAGTGTCATATAACAATCCTGGGGGCAAAGTGGGTAAGCAGCAGTTGTGAGGGTGAGAGAGGTTATCATAATATATAGGCAATACTTAATAATCCTCCCATCCATGGGAGGTATGTGAGACCCAGCATGCATCTTTTGTCCCATGTCCAGCTTGTTGGTGCAGTGTCTATCAGCCCAACAGTAAGAAGTAAGGTCAGGGCCATGGCACCAGTAAGGGGCAAGGGCTGGCAGAGTTGCATCCAAACCCCTGGGCTAGGCTCACACGTTGATTCCTCAAGCTTCTGCCATGCACAGGCCAGCCAGCTTCCAAGGTGTGGCTGGAGCAGGGCTGGACCTGTTTCCCTGGTCCAGGGACCAGTTTCTCAGGGACCAGTTTCCCTTTTGGGGGTCAGTTTAAGTGGGTTGACTGGATCTGGATCATTTTGCCAGGTTGTGGGTTCTTCAGAGTTGGCCTTCTTAACTCTGGAGTGATGGACCCATGGGGTGATACCTGAAACTTTAGGGGCTGTAGGAGTTGTTAGAATAACAGTATGAGGCCCAGTCCACTGTGGTCTAAGGGGTTCCCTCTTCCAATCTTTGACCCACACAGAGTCTCCTGGCTGAAAGGGTGAATGGAGATCCCTAAAGAAATTGGGGCCCTTTCTATGGTGTATCTCTGTAACTTATTTAGGACTGCCCCAAGGTCTGGAGCTGTTCTCTTATTCCCTTGTCTCCAATCTGGTGTAGGTCTCCTGGGAGTTTTCCTAAACATGGGGCAGGAGGGTTGCCCGTATAATAACTCAAAAGGGGAGAATCCCAGTGCCCCAGGCATGCATCGGACACACAGGAGGGCCAGCAGTAGTAAATCTGGCCATGGGAGATTTGTCTCCTGGTGGAACTTAGCCAGGGTTTCCTTGAGGGTGCGATTCAACCACTCTCCTTTCCCTGAGCTCTGGGTTGGTAAGAAGTGTGCAATTTCCAGGTAATGTTGAGGGACTTTGTCAGGGTTTATATAATGTCTGCCACAAATGCAGGTCTGTTAGCACTGTGTATGGTTAAGAGTAGACCAAACTGAGGCACAATCTCCCATAGAAGAGCTTTGGCCACCTCGAGACTTCGTTCCGTTCTGGTTGGGAATGCTCTGACCCACCCCGAATATGTGCAGATTATTACAAGAAGGCACCTGAATCCTTTATTTGGTTGTATGTCAGTAAAGTCCACCTCTAAGTCTTCGAAAGGGGTGGCCCCCATCCTTTGCATACCAGGTGGGGACCGTGGGGCAGACTAAGCATTATTTTTGGCACACGTTACACTTTGTTCACTGACAGCTTGGCATAATGCCGGCAGCTGGCAAACTAGTGCAGTTTTCCCTAGGTGCGTGAGTTGGTGATATTCCTTCACTAGGTGTTTTCCCATAGACGATGGGACAAAGATGTGCCCATTTGGCATGACCCACCATCCCTCTTTGCTTAGTGTGCCCCCTTCTGTCGAGGCCCAACTTCTTTCTTTGTTTGTGTACAGGGGCGGGGAGGCTTCCCTCTGGGACACAAGAGTCATAGTGTAGGTAGGAGTTTTGCCTGGGTCACCACAGGCGGCCACTCTGGCTGTTTTGTTGGCCAGGTGATTTCCTTGAGTTATGGGGTCGTCTCCTTTCTGATGTCCCTTACAGTGTAGGATAGCTACCTTGTCTGGCAGCCACATGGCCTCAAGAAGCTTTAGTATTTCTTCCTTGTTTTTGATAGTTTTCCCTGCAGCAGTAAGGAGGCGTCTTTCTTTATGGATGGCCCTGTGTACATGCACAGTAGCGAAGGCATACTGGGAATCAGTGTAGATGGTAACTTGTTTACTTTTGCCAAGGATGAGGGCTCGGGTTAAGGCATACAGTTCAGCTCGTTGTGCCGACCATCCTTCCGGCAAAGCCTTGGCTTCTAGAACTTTGGAAGTTGTGGTTAGCATGTATCCTGCTCTTCCACTGTCCTCTTGTAAATAGCTGCTCCCATTGCTGAACAGGGTGATCTCCTGGCTTGTTATAGGCTGGTCTTGGAGGTCCAGGTGGCTGGTGTGGACTTCATCCACTACTTTGGAACAGTCATGGTCGGGTTCTCCCTCCTCCATGGGAAGGAAGGTGGCCGGGTTTAGTGTTCTTACTGTTTCAAGAGTGACCCTTGGGTTTTCATAGATAAGGCCTTAGTATTGTGTCAGCGAAGAATTGGAGAGGAAATGATGTCCTTGGGTGCCCACGAGGGACATGACCGCGTGTGGGACCTTAACATTAAGTGTTTGTCCCGGCGTGAGTTTGTCTGCCTCCTTGATGAGCAGGACTGTGGCTGCCAGCGCTCTGAGGCACAGTGGCCATCCTGAAGCCACAGGATCAAGTTTTTTTTGACAGGTAGGCCACTGGCCATTGCCAAGGCCCCATGCTTTGAGTGAGCATTCCAAGGGCTATTTTGTCCTTTTCATGTACGAAGAGCTTAAAGGGCCTTTCTATGTCAGGCAAACCCAGGGCTGGGGCTCGTCCCAGAGCCAACTTTATTTCTGTGAAAGCGGCCCTTGCCTCCTTAGTCCATGCAAGGGCTCCCGGTCTGGCCCTCCCAACAGGTCATAGAGGGGCATCACTATGGCTGAGAATCTGGGAACCCAAATGCGACAGAACCCTGTGGCCCCTAAAACTTCACACAAGCCTTGTTTTGTTTGGGGCTGTGGCAGTGTGGTGATAACTTTCTTCCTTTCCGGTCCTAGTTCTCTTTTTCCTTTTGTGAGGAGGAAGCCTAAGTATCAGACCTGCTGCTAACAAATCTGTGCCTTTTTCCAAGAGGCCCGGTACCCCGAGTAGGACAGGAGCTGCAGAAGGGCCTTGGTACTTTTCATACAGTCTTCTTGGGTGTCGCTGGCAAGGAGAAGGTCATCTACATATTGGAGGAGGACACACCCTGTGGTTTCCCTCAGAAAGTCGGTGAGGTCTGTAGCTAGTGCTTCCCCAAAAAGAGTGGGCGAGTTCTTGAAACCTTGGGGAAGTCATGTCCAGGTCAGCTGCATCTGGTGCCCTGTAATGGGCTCAGTCCATTCAAAGGCAAACAATGGTTGACTTTGAGGAGCCAGGCGGAGGCAGAAGAAAGCAGCCTTTAGGTCGAGGCATGTAAACCATCTGGCTGACCCCAGAATTTGGCTGAGGAGAGTATATGGGTTTGGAACCACCGGGTGTAAGGAAACAATCACTTTGTTAATGGGCCTCAAATCCTATACTGGTCGGTATCCTCCTCCTGGCTTCTTGACTGGCAAGAGTGGGGTATTCCAAGCCCATTGGCATTCAATTAGAATACCTGCTTCTCTGAGCTTGGTCAGATGCTCTTGTATACCCATTCTAGCCTCGAGTGGAAGGGGTTACTGCCTTGTCTCTGAGGTTGGGCTCCAGGGATCAGGTCAACAATGATGGGGGCCCGACTCCAAGCTAGTCCAGGTGGGTTATCTTCAGCCCATATGGAGGGGAATGTAAGACTGAATGCTGACGGGCTACAGGGTAAGGCCTGGGCACAGAACAGTCTCCATTCTTCTTCCCTTGGCAGGGTAATCACCAAGACCAGGGTTTCCTTCTGCCTTGGGTTTAATTGGAGGCTAGTATGTCCAGTGGGTTCAAAGGTTATCTGGGCCCCAAGTTTGGAGAGCAGATCCAGGCCCAAGAGAGGAATCAGGCAGTCATGTAAGTAGAGGAACTCATGCCAGACCCCCAAGTTCATATTGTGGCCCCTAAGTTCATATTGTCGAGCTTGACAGAAGGGCTGCTGCATTGCCCATGTCCCAGTAGTCCCAAGTATGGTTGCCGTCTTTTGGCTTAAGGGTGCCCACCAGGAAGTAACATGGAGTATTCAGCCCCAATGTCAACCATTAAAGTTATTGTTCAGCTCCCTACCTTCATTTCGACTGTGGGCTCATGGGGGCAAAGAGAGAAAGAGCCCGGTCCCCCTCAGTCCAATTCTACCCCAGCCAGACCAACAAGGTTCTCACCTCGAGGTTCCTCCTGATATCGGCTGGGTTTTGAGGGCCCCTTCCAATTTGGACATTCATTCTTCCAGTGTCCCTTCTCTTTGCAGTATGCACATTGCTCCCTTGCTAAGGGGACTCTGGGCTTTCCCCCCTTTGGGTAGTTGGGGTCTTCCCGTCTTTGCAGCGTCTGTTTCTTTTAGTGCTGCTGCGAGAAGGGTGGCCTTCTTTTTTAGTCTGTGACTTCTCTGTTCATGAAACTATTGGCGACCTCAATCAGCTGAGTGATATTCATCCCAGCAAAGCCCTCCAACTTCTGGAGTTTTCTTCTGATAACTGGGGCAGCCTGTGCCACAAAAGAGGTATTTACCATCTGTTGACTTTCTGGTGCTTCAGGCTCAAACTGGGTATATACATGGTATGCTTCACATAATCTTTCATAGTAATCTCCAAGAGACTCCCCAGGGTGCTGCGTGACTGACGATATTTTAGTCATGTTCATGGGCTTTTTGGCTCCAGCTCAGACTCCCTGAAGGAGGGCTTCCTGGTGTCATCAGATGTGGGCCTGTCCTTCTTCTGTGGTGAAATCCCATGTTGGGCGTTCTTCAGGCATGGCAGCTTGAGCCTAGACAGCAGGGTCATTAATCCCTGGAGGTGAGTGATCTTCTAGGTACTGTCGTGTTTCTCTCATTCTTCTTCTTTTTCTTCTGTATTAAACAGAGTACGGAGTAACTGTTGACAATCTTCCCAAGTCAGTCAGTGGGTCTGGAAGAGGGACTCCATCAGGTTGACCATTGCTTGTGGCTTTTCAGAGTATGATGGAGTGTTGTGTTTCCAACTGAGGAGGTCAGTTGTAGAGAAAGGTTGATAATACATCATGGAATGGCTGGGCTGGACTATTCCATCCTCATTCTGTCTTTCAGGCTCTCTCGTCTCCTTTACAGGCATTTGGAGAGTGTTATGTCTGAGTCTGGGGCTCAGTCTGGCTGCTGGCCCCTGTGGGGAGGGTTCTCCAGTCCGAGAGGGCTGGGGAGATGGGCGGCACCAATTACAGCACCTACTTTGGCCACGCCAGAGACAGATGGGGGAGGAGTTTCAGGAGCAGCGGGGAGGAGTTTCAGGGGCAGTGGGGAGGGAGCTTGGCAAGTCATAAAGAGGTGGAAAGACAATATCTTCCTCCACATCTCCTTTAAATCTTAGAGGAGCAGTGGGTTGCTTCTTTGGCTCCCTGGATGAGCCTCTGGATAAAGTGGCTGAAACCTTTGCCTGGCTCTGTTTGCTAATGATGAATTGCACCCGAGGCAGGGGATTTCGGGCAATTTCAAGCCAGGAGTCGATGTATGGAAATTGATCAGGGTGGCCTGGGTTCCCAGTGACTATTAGCCAAACCTGCTGCACCATTTGACCATCTAATGTCCCTTCTGGGGGCCATCTTACATAGAATATGGGCCATTCTAGTTCCCAAAAGGTCCTTAACTTCCTGGGTGTCATTTTCATCCTGTAATCGCCTGAAAATCCCTTTTTAAAATTTTGAGCATGACTTCTAAAATCGTAAGCTTACTCTGTTTTGATCCCATTATTAATTTCTTTGTCATGTTCAGTGTGGCAAAGACAGACAAAGGGAGGGTATCCTCTCGGATGAAAGGACCAATCAGATACTCCTCTGGTCGCATTCCCGAGGGAAATTTTAGGTGAGGTTTGGCCGTAGTGGACTCAGCTTTGTGACTTGAGATCAGAATCTGATCGGATACCGGCCTAGACCTTATACTCTCATTATGACAGAGGAGAGCCCATTCAGACTCTGTAGACTTTTGGTGACCTTAAAGGTGCCCGTCCATGGAGCCACAAACTCAACTTCGACTGGCAAGCCTGGCTGAGCCACACATTCACACACACACACACACACACACACACACACACACACCAGAGTCTATTACATTCCCTCCTACAAAATTTTCTACCTGTGAGACCTATTAAGGCCTCCAGGGATTGATCAGGTCCCCCTTCCACCCTTTTGGGTGGGCCTGACTTCTTTGGGGCCCCAGCCTTACCGGCTCCAATGTCGGGTCCAGGTCTTCACCTACCAGGTCTCTTTTAGTCCAGTGGGAACACGGAGCAGGGCCAGCCTGAGGCAACCGAGAAGGAGACTGCCAAAATTCAGGCAGGGCGTGCCTTCTCCCTTGCGATCCCTCGCTCAGTCACTGCTTCGCTGTTCTCCCAAACAGGTGGCAACAATGGGCCAGAGTGGTTGGGTTTCCCGGTCAGGGAACCAAGTATGTTATGGAACCAGGCTGGAATGCTGGCGGAAAAACCAAGCAGCACTCACAGATCTTGGTGGATTGGAGATTTATTTTACACCGGAGAGCTCAGAGGAGACTGTTTCTCCAAAGGTCTGAGCCCAGAATGCAAGTGGGGAGGGTAATTTATAGTCATCAGCTTCCATATCTGTGGGGGTTTTTGCGTGCACAGCAAACAAAGGAAGAAGAACCCGGAGGAAGGGTCTCTAAGCTAGAGACCAGAGTCTGTTTTAGCCCCATTGGCCATCTTTGGCATACTTTATTCACTTCTCCAACAATTTCTATTTTGTCCACTTCTTGAACTCTTCTTTACCACTGTTGAACTGCACTCTGAATCTCTTTACTAGGACATCCCTAGATGCAATGCATATTGGCTGGTATAGGGTTACAGCATCTCCCTCAAGAGATGCTTGGGGACTTATGTACCCCCATGTCACCACTTCTTTAAATGTTTTCTTCTAAGAGGACTCCCTCAACAAACCACCTACAGGAATGCCCATCTTAGGCCTTGCTTCTGAAATACTAGCCTAAGCAATTATTATTATTATTATCATTAATGCAAATAGATCTTAGGCCTTTCACTAGCAACCAAAGATATTTCAAGCACTCAGCTAAAGACAATGCTAATCTATACTGGATCAAAGAGGCCCTTTCTTGGTTCCACTTCTGGCATGACAGCATGCAGCTCAGGGTCACTCCTCAGCATAACTAATGAAATTATTTTTAAAATAACAATTTAAAAAATGCTTAACTCCATGGGCATATAAAAATGGAAATGGTCCTATGGGCATACAGCAAATGAGGAAACATTTACTCAAGACTATTTACTGAAACTCCATAAAGCTTCAAGAGCCTGTGGTATTTGAACCAAACTCCATACCCTCCCTCCTTATTTCCAGTTCCTGAGACGAGAACTCCACTCTGGACTAGTACGGACAAGAACACAAGGCTCTGAATTCCCCCAGCTTCTAATTGGAAGGCCATTTCCCTGGGAGGGATAAGACACCAGTATTAACTACTAACTACTGGTTGCTACTTCTAACTAGTTGCTGAGGCAAAGTTCTGGGCAAATGCAGCCAAGAGGAGGAGACTCCATCCTTCCACCCAGCTCCCACTCATGGGATAAAGTCTCTATCTTGGATACAGTAGAACACTGAGGTCCCAGGTGCCCTTGCCTCAACTCATAGGGCAGGGGGTACCATGCCACAGGAGACAAGCCAGGGACACTGGGGTTGTTGCCCCTACATCCACTGAGTTCTCAATTCTTTAAGCTGGGGTTTCCCTTAGGGAGAAGTGAGATATTGTTTCTTCTCTCAGCATCAGAGGTGTGGTTCAAAAATTTTGCTGGGGAGGAAAAGCAGGCCATAGAACCAAAAGCTCAAGATCTCTCCCTAAAGAAACCAATTTCATTTGCAACAGGATATGAAGTTCAAGCCTAAGGGTGCTTTCAAAAACAGTAGAGGTTTTGGTGAAAGACAATTGGGGGGAGATTGAGAGATTCGTGAAAGATACAGGCTACACAGTGAACCAAAGAGTTGCTGGAGAAAAATAAACAAATAGTTGGAAGAGATTTCCTCAAGTCTGAATAAACCTCAAACACTGATGTCAGGAACTATCCCTTCAAAGGAGCCCACATTTGATTACATTAGTGTGTGAGGCAATGTATTCCCCTGAGCATTATTACAAACAATGCAGCAATCAACCAGCAATTAGTGGAGCTACATGGGCAGGTAACCAGACAGAGAGCCTCCCAATACTACTGTCCTCCCAGAGTGACTGTGAGCATATCCAAGGATGGACCCATGTCAAACATCAGAGGCTTCATTGTGTGTGTGTGTGTGTGTGTGTGTGCTCGTGCGTGCGTGCGTGCATGGATGTGTGTGTGTGTGTGTGTGTGTGTAACAGGGTGGAGGGGAGAGGTGGGGAAGAGACTTCATTAAAGTAATCTAACCAGTCTCTAATCAAGTCAACCAGCCAACAACAACAAATCCCAGAGGAGGGGAGAGGTGAAGCCAGTATGCAAAGTTGCTATAATACATGATCTAAAATATTCTGTTTCCAAAAAGTATGAGACATACAAAATAAACAGGAAAACATAGATGAAAAGATGCTCAACATCACCCATCAGCAGGGAAATGCAAATCAAAACCACAAGGAGATACTACCTCACACTTGTCAGAATGGCTAAAGTTAACAACACAAGAAACAACAGGTGTTTGTGAGGATGTAAAGAAAGGAGAATACGTTCTTCTTAATGTTTATTTGCTTTTGAGAGAGAGAGTACAAGCAGAGGAGGGTCAGAAAGAGGTGGGGGGGACAGAGGATCTGAAGCAGGCTCTGTGCTGACAGCAAAGAGCCCAATGTGGGGCTCGAACTCACAAACCATGAGATCATGACCTGAACCAAAGTCCTCAACCAACTAAGGACTGAGGTGCCCCAAAAGGAGAATACTTTTGCACTGCTGGTGGAAATGCAAACTGGTGCAGCCACTCTGGAAAACAGAATGGAATTTCCTCAAAAAGTTAAGAATAGAACTACCCTATGACCCAGCAATTACACTACTAAGTATTTATCCAAAGAATACAAAAATGCTGATTCAAATGGGTACATGCACCCCAATATCTATAGCAGCACTATAAACAATAGCCAAATTATGGAAAGAGTCCAAATTTCCATTGACTGATGAATGAATAAAGAAGATGTGCTATGGGGCACCTGGGTGGCTCAGTTGGTTAAGCGTCCGACTTCGGCTCAGGGCATGGTCTCGCGGTTCATGAGTTCAAGCCCCGCGTCGGGCTCTGTGCTGACAGCTCAGAGCCTGGAGCCTGTTTCAGATTCTGTGTCTCCCTCTCTCTCTCTGACCCTCCCCTGTTCATGCTCTGTCTCTCTCTGTCTCAAAAATAAATAAACGTTAAAAAAAAAAAAAAGAAGAAGATGTGCTACACACACACACACACACACACACACACACTGGAATATTACTCAACAATCACAAAGAATGAAATCTTGCCATTTGCAACAACATGTATGGAACTAGAGTGTATTATGCTAAGTGAAATAAGTCAGTCAGAGAAAGACAAATATATAATTTCACTCATATGTGGAATTTAAGAAACAAAACACACGAATATTGGGGAAGGGAAGAAAAAATAAAATAAAAACAGAGAGAGAGGCAAACCATAAGACATTGTTTATATAGAAACAAACTGAGGGTCACTGGAGGGGAGGTAGGTGAAAGAATGGGCAAAATGGGTGATGGGCATTAGGGAGGGCATGTGGAGATGAGCACTGCATGTCATATGTAAGTGATGAATCACGAAATTCTACTCTTGAAACCAATACTACACTATATGTTAACTAACTTGAATTTTAAATAATAAAAAGAAGAGAGAGACCAGATGTCAGATTTACCACAAAGACCTGAAAGAAGCCATTATAAATATGTTTAAAGAACTAAAGGGAACCATGCTTTTAGAAAGAAAGTATGACGACAATGTAACATCATGTAGAAAACATTAATGAAGAGATAGAAATTATGAAAAGAACCAAATGGAAATTCTGAAGTTGAAAAATGCAATAACTGAAATTTTAAAATTCACTAGACACACTGAATAGAAAATTTGAACTGGCAGAAGAAAGAAGTAGAGAACTCAAAAATAATCAATAGAAATTACACAGTCCAAAGAACAGAGAGAAAAAAAGGATGAATAAAAATGAACAGAGCTTCAGAGAAATGTAGGATAGTATTAAGCACACCAAAATATATGTTATGGCAGTACTGGAAGGAGAACAGAGACAGAATGAAGCAGAAAAAATTGAAAAATTAATGGCTGAAAACTTCCCAAATTTACTGAAAAATACAAATCTACACATCTGGGGAGTACAAAAAGCTGTAAGAAAGATAAACTCAAAGAGATCTATAAATAGATACATCAGAGTAGAAAGGCCAAAGAAAACCTTGAGAACAGCAAGAGAAAAAGGATTACTCACTTATAAGGAAATTCTTAATTAAGAGTCAACTTCTTGTCAGAAACAATGGATGTCTGAAGGCAATGGTATAACATATTCAAAGTCCTCAAATTTAAAAAACTGTCAACCAAGAATCCTATATCTAGCAAAACTGTTATTCAAAAATGAAGGTGAAACGAAAGACATTTGGATGAATGAAAACCAAGAGAACCTATTGCTAGCAGATCTGCCTTACAAGAAGTACTAAAGCAAATTCAACAGGTTGAAAGCAAGTAACACCAGAAAGTAATCTGAATCCACATACAACAGAAGCAAAGAACACTGGTAAAGGTCATTATGCAACTATCAGAGGATAAATGCTTAGTTCTTATCCATTATTCTCTTAACTGATTTAAAGAGCATAAAGCAATATGTCTGTAATTGTATTGTTGGGCCTGTAACTTTCAGAAACGTAATGTATTTGCCCATAACAAGGAGGACAAGGAGGTGGGGGGAACAAAGCTGTATTGGTCTACAAATTGACTCAAAATATTACCTTGAGTACACAGGAACAAATATAGAAAACCTAAAATGATAAATAAGATGGTTAATATAACAGAAGCTATAAATTATATACTTGTTCTTTCTTCTCTCAGCTTCTTTAAAAGCCATAAATGTAATAATTATAACAATTTATTATTGGGTTTATAACATGTATATGTTATATATATGTATATATACATATATATATGTATATATGTATATATACATAAAGTATATTATTATATAATGATACCACAACAACATAGCAAAGAGAACAGAACTATATGGGAATGATGCTTCTACATCTCGCTGGAATTGTTAATATAATTCTGAGCTGTTTTTAATATATTAAGATGTATATGGTAAGCCGTAAAGCAATTACTAAGGAAATAACTATATAGCAATAAAATCGTTAAAGAAATTAAAATGCAACATTAGGAAGCGTTCAGTTAATGCAAAAGTAAGCAGTAAAGGAGAAATAAATAAACAAGACTTGAGGCATATGGAAAACAACATGGCAAGTGTATCCAACTATATTAATAACAAATGTGAATTGACCAAATAATTCCATTGAAGGCAGAGATTGTCAGACTGGGTTTAAATAAAAAACAAAAAACAACAGGACTCAACTACATACTGTCTACAGGAGATACAGTTTGTTGCCAAATTATGAATAGATTGAAAGTAAAAGGATGAAAAAAAGATACATCATGCAAATAACAATAAACCTGGAGGGACATTTTAGAATGGTGAAACTATTAATCCATCAGGAAGATATAACAATTATAAACATATATGCACCTAACAACAATATCAAAGATATGAAATTAAAACTGACAAAAATGAAGGGGCACCTGGATGTCTCAGCTGGTTAAGCGTCCAACTTCAGCTCAAGTCACGATCTCATAGTTTATGAGTTCAAGCCCCGCATCAGGCTCTGTGCTGACAGCTCAGAGCCTGGAGCCTTCTTCAGTTTCTGGGTCTCCCTCTCTCTCTTGTCCCTCCCCCACTTGTGCTCTCTCTCTCTCTCAAAAGTACGCAAATAAACGCTAAAAAAATAATAAAATAAAACTGACAAAAATAAAGAGAGAAATATATATACATAAAACATTCCATATCATTTTTTAAGCCCTATCCAGCATTTATTATAAGTCCAAATGCAAAGTTTGGGGAGTACTTGATACAGAATTCATTCTTTTATACATTTTATTTAAAAAAATGAACACACCGGATAGTTTGCAAACTAGAAGGTAAAAAGTTTAAATTCAATCAAACCAAAATAACTGAATTGCTTTTTTTTTCTTCTTAATCAGTAATTTTGGCATTATACAAACACAACTTCAGTTTATTCTTTAGTTGAAAACAAAACAAAACAAAACAGAAATCACTTGACAGGCTTAGCTCTCTAGGAGATCTTTATATGGCAAAGTACAGGTTTAAAAAAATCCAAGAAAGCCTGAAATTTTATCCTATGGTTATTGCAACTGGATGTATTTAGAGGACATTGATTTTGTTTAATAGCAATTATATTGAGGTTCACCACAAAATTCACCTTTTTAAGGTGTCGTTTAGTATTATGCAGAGTTGTGTAATCATTATCACTATCTAGTATTTGTACATTTCATCACCCCAAAATAAACCCTGTACCCATTAGCAGTTGTTTTCCGACCCTTCTCCCGAACCCCTGACACACTACTTTAGTGTGTATGGATTTGCCTATTCTGGATATTTCATATAAATGGAATCATGTGATATGTGGTCTTTTGTGACTGGCTCCTTTCACTGGGCGTGTTTCTGAGGTTCAACTATGTTGTAGCACATATCAATACTTCATTACTTTTTATGGCTAAGAAATATTCAATTATATGGATACACCATAATTTCTTTATCCATTCATCAGATGATGGATATTTTGGGCTCTTTCTACCTTTTGGTTATTATGAATAATATAGCTATGAACATCCATGTATAGGTTTTTGTGTGGTGATATGTTTTCAATTATCTTGAGGATATTCCTAGGAGTAGAATTGCTAGTTATTCTATGCTCAACATTTTGAGAAGCTTTCAGGCTGTCTTCCAAGGTTTGCATACCATTTTACAATCCCATCAGCAATGTTATAAGGGTTCCAATATCTCCACATCCTCACTGAGACTTGTCACTCTTTTTATTTGAATCATCCTAATGCATTCAAAGTAGTATCTCCTTGTGGTTTTGATTTGCATTTTTCTAATGACTAATGATGTTGAGTATCTTTTCATTTGCTTATTGTCCATTCGTGTATTTTTTTTGAGAAATGTCAGTTCAAATATTTTGCTCATTTTAAAATTGGGTTTCTTGTATTTTTTACAAGTCCCTTATCAGATATATGATTTATAAATATTTTCTACCATTCTCTGGGTTGTCTTTTTGCTTTCTCAACATTGATATTTTAATTACTGCTGTCCCTCTCTTTTTATTTACAATGAATGAGAAAGAATACAAAATTCGTACAAATGTATAGATACAAATGCTCTGAAGAAAGGTCAGAAACAGAAAGCAAAGAAGTTAGAGTGCTAATCATATCATATCATCCTTAGTGCCATAACACCAAATATGTACTTGAAACAGCAAAATATGTCTATCTGCCATATCCTAAGTCTAAAATCCAGGACTTCTGAACTCAAATCAGTATCTGCTTCAAAAACTTATCAACTGAATCCTTGCACTATGAATATATCCAGTGGAGAGCACTCATGGCATTTGAATACTTTGTGTAAGTAGTGTTAAAAAATGCGAAAAGTCTTAGGAAACAGTTACCACCATTTCTGTTTCCCACACATCTGGGAACATAAGACACAAGGGCATTTCTTCCACATTAATTAGCAGTTTATTGAGTGCCCACTATCCCCAGGTACCATGTTAGGCCTCGGGATACCAAAGAAGAAACAATATATTTCCTCTTTCAAGGAATTTAGAGAACAGTGAAGAAGCTTGGCCCAATCTCCCAGTAACCACTTCTTCCATCAATCAAGGAAAGCATTTACTAACTACTCACTTCATCTCTAACCACACAGATATATGTAGAAAAACACATAGACTAGCTGTCTTATTTGAAAACAATAGATTCAGGGCATTAGGGATAATCTACTCAAGACCTCTCATTTTGTGCACGGAAACTCTTAGCTCAAAACGGGTAAGTGACTTGCCAAAGATCATGATAAGAGGTAAATTAATACGTTTCTGGAACTATTCTACCATATTATTCATTTAAACCTTACCACAACCCATTTTTCAAGTAGAAAACTAAGGAACAGAGAAATTAAGTAATAACAAAACTCAAACAGCTCATAAGGGCAAAGCCAACCAACATTTGAATCCAAGTAGCCTTGCTACAGAATCCATGCTTTTAGTCACTATGTTAAATTTAGGTAGCTATTTGTAAAAGTAGTCATGATTTGCTGACTCATGTTTTTACATGAGTCATATATCTTATATGCTGTCTTTTATGCTAATCATCATAGTTTCTGGCATCTCCAAACCCAATCCTCTGGTCAAAAATTATCAAAGAAATCTCAAGATATTATTAAATTTCAACACCGCAAGACACTCAAGTTAGAAAAAAATGGCCCAATGCCAGTGTGGATGTATATGTTATCAAGAAAGAGGAACTGAAGACATCCACAGCCATGAGAATATAAGTGATCTTGTAATAAGCAATTTTTAGCTAACTTCAACAAATGTTGCTACTTGTACAGTATTCACTTGTCTTGTCAAATCATCCCCATGTATTCCTTTGCACTTCTCAATCCCAGTCTTTAAATTTGTTGATTCTTCAGTCTAGTAAGAACATGTTAAACTGTGGGACATGAAGGAAACAGAGCTAGGGGTTAAATCCTGAGATAACCCTGAAATATACAGGACAGACAATATGTGCATTTCAGAAATCTCAGATTGCATATTATTGCATCTCTTCATTTATCATTTGACAAATATTTATTCTGTGCCTACCACGTGCAAAACACTGTACCAGTTTCTGGGGATACACTAGTACATGTGATGGATGGGGCCCTCATCCTCCTGAGGTCCACAGTGTCACAGTCTTCCTTCAGAGGATGTTAGGGATCTGCCTTTAAGCCATTGTCATCTTTCAACCCACTGGGCCTCTGAATGGTGGCTGGGCTGCAGGAAGTTTAGCAGAGTAACTCAGCAAGGCTAGGAACTGTTAATAGATGATAGCACTATTAGGTATACAGAGTATAGAGGTAAAAAGCATATTGTTTAGAAATGACTATAATACATTGGGTGATTTGCATGAACTCTAAAGTAGTTTACGAATAGAAACTATTTGCATTATGATTGTTATTTACTCAGAATGCACACATCTTTTTGTCCTAGAAGACCCTGAAGAGCAAAAGATTATATCTGTTTATCCAATTGATAAATAAGTCCAGGAATTTTGTTCGACAGTCAAGTTCATTCAAAGATAAAGATAAAATTGTAAAATTTCCACCCACCTATATACCTGTTTTCATCCTTCAGGATGCTCCCCTCTCATTTCTACTTGAATTCAAGCTGTGTGTAACTCTTCCACCTACACAGGCCTTTGTCAGCTGCTAGAAGCTATTCTACTCACTAAAACAACAGGTTTCCTTTGAAGCCCTGAGTGCTTTAAGTCACTCATCAGTCTTAATTTCTCTGAGAAGTTTTTCCTACTTTAACCCGCCTTCCCCTCTATCAGTGTAAGCCCTACTACCTTGGCCCCTTGGTTTTGTAATGAAAAAAGAACATCCGGTTTATTATTTTGCTGTCCTTTTTCATAAGGTAGCCAAGTTATATTCGGCTACTATACGGGATAATTGAGTCATAGGTTCTGAGCCAGGTCAAAATCCTGTGTTAGGAGGGTCTACCGGGCCCTGTGGTTTGCTCACATATCTGGCTACATACTCACCTCTATTTTTTTGTTTGTTTTAAAAACTTTACATTTCTAAAGTGTCCTTTTGCTTTTACATGCTCTGAAAACTATTATAGTTTGGTGGAGAGAGTGAATTGGATGCAAAGAGGTTTGCCAAGATATGTCAGCAGAAGACTAAGTAGGTAATTGGAAAGTGTGTTTGCATTTAGATATGCAGGATTCAGGAGACAAAGCCAAAGAGAAGGGTGTTGTGGGGACAGACTGGAGTTTGGTTAGTTAGTCCTCATTGATTTATTACACTCAGCCTAAGATTCTCTGGAGGAAGGCCTAGAGAATGTGGATCTCAGGAAGAAAAAAGTCACATCCATCATATGGACCAGTGTATCCCCAGAAGCAGGTACACTATTTTGCATAGAATAAATGTTTGTTGGATGATAAATGAGTGAGTGAAATGAAGTATGAGACTTCTTTTCTTATATAGTCCAGGATAGATATATTAAACACCTTGTAAAATAGAAACTCCTCCCTAGACTGTTAGGGGTGTGACCTAGGTCACATGGCCATAAGAGCCACCAATAGAACACGAGACTCCAAGTCCTGTGTTCTTTCTGGCACATATTTCTTTCTTCTCCAGCTCTAAAATGTTCTGAATCCTGTTCTTTTATAAGTAATTTTTTTTTATCATTGATAAACCACAGAACTATATTAGTCCCTACCCTTAAAGTTGCAGTACTCAATGTATATTATAATTAACAGATGACCTAATATTAGGCCAAGAAATGCACATGCCTGCATGCATACACACACACGTACACACAGCTGCTGAGGGGTAAATAAGGGGAGAAATCAGGGTGTGGCTGCTGTTAGACTTGGGTTACTCCCCACCAAATAAATGGAAGGGCTTACTATGGGGAACCTTAGAAACCAGCCACTTTAACACTACCAGGATACCTCTTGTTCAGATTCCAACATGGTTCATGGATCACATATTGAATCGTTGTAGGGATCCTAGCAAGCACTGTCTCAGTCACTAGCAGAATTCATCAGAGCTTTTGAAGACCACTTTGCAGGAGCTGAGGAGTACCAGCTCTGCTTTAATTCTAGGCTTCCAGCCTGGCTTCATTTGCAAATATTTTCTTAGAAGTCACCTCCTTTTTATGGATAAGAAAGGGACAAAGTCAATAACTGGCTGGCTGCTCTATGGTGGATTCCAATATGTGACCCAGATGACAGTATATATTCTTTAAATGGGATGCATGAGAAACTTTCAAAGAAATATTTGGACAACTTCCCAGAAGACAGATCAGCTGGGGATGCCGGGCATCCTGCTGCAGGAATTGGTGTTTTTCCTTCAGAGAAGAAGCTAGGAGGTCACCTTCATGGCACCTTTCTCATAAGGAAGGGGTGGCAGAGGGGGCAATCAGCATGGTGGGTGGAAAACAAAGTAACTGGTCATGAATATTCTAGACTGGGACCGTGATAAGGGATCAACTCACACTGAAGTGCACAGCAGCCTTGCACAATTGCAGTTTGGATTTCTAGATCAAGCTACTTTATTCTAAACACAGGTGCAATGTCCTACTCATCCTGTCCTCAGAATCCCTACCACTGAGCTCATCCTCAGGGGTTATTCTCAGAATTTTCCCCAGGCCCAAGGAAAACTCATGTGAAAGCTCTGAAACCAGTAGATTGAAAAGGTCAGGAAAACATGGTGAAGTGTTGGCCAAAAATAAAAATTCTTGATCAATGACAACGTGCTCAACCATATATAGCTGAGCCAGGGGGATTCTGACAAACTTTCTGAGAATGCAAAACTGTGAATGACTTCTAATTTCTGTTCTTTTCTTCTGAACTGACATCTCGGTAGAACTAAAAAACTTGAACTATGATGCTGAGACAATATTTAAAAGTAATAATCCAGTTTAGAATTTTAAAGCTAGCCGAACTTCCTGAGACCCATGTTCAGTGTGATTCTCCCTCAACCCTACATGGCCCACCAACCCTCCTCTTTAAGATGCTGTATACTATCTGGATATACCTTCCACACTTTAGTACATATCTTTAAGAAAATGACTAATTATATTTATCTTGATATCCCTCCTCACCTCTGTCAAATCCCCAGTGCTTTCTTTTTTACACTCTAGACATTCAATGTTTAATTAATTTAGAGAAAGAGGATTTTTCATTATCATAAATAATTTTTAGAATACAGAATTGGAAAAGAACTGTTAATATTGGATAATATTCTTTCTTCCATTAATCATAAAAATTTTCTCAAGACTCAGAGAAATGAAACTCTTATCAAGGCAGCCACATGGAGCATAGCTTACGCTGATGTTACTCAGAGATTTTTTTTTTTTTTTTTTTTCAGAGAATCAGCCGTGAAGTGACCTGCCAATATTTTAGACCTCGATTAATCTGGCTGTGGAAATAGTGACTGTCTTTTAATTTTTTTTTTATCAAAATAACTTAGAGTGTCCCTTAGAGAATTTCAGATACTCCTATAATCCTGTAAGGACTGAACTATTCTAAGACTCCACAGGTCCTGTTTTCAAAGAGATTACAATGTAGTGGTAAAAGTGGGTATAGGCATAAAAAGCCAAACAGTATTTGTGTTTCTCATTATAAAGCCTACCCTGGGATGCCAATAGTTTCCAGTTACTAAATACTTTCTCTTCTTTATGGTCTCATAGAATGTACATAGCATTAAAGTTCTCTGAAAACAGCATTAGAAGTTATTCATCTTTCTTCTAGCTGTAATGCAAGCAGGAGCTTATATGAAGCATCACAGGAGGAAGAAGAAACAAAAGAAACATTCATTGATTGCTACAGTTTCAGAAAAGGATTTCTAGAAGCAATATCACAAATTCGGAAGCCCATTATTCAGTAATAAATGTTGTCATCATGGACGGTGGCTTTGTTCATGAGAATTAGATTAAAATAAACATATTTATAAGCTACATATAAGAGATTAATCCAGGGTTAATGCAGTCTTAATACACTTGATCACTTTAACTTCTTGCTAATGGTACCTTGGGTTACCAAGCATGAGGTCACTTTTTTATTCATCCTATCATTGGAATTGGAATCTTAACACATCATCTAGTTTACAATCTTTTATTTTATACCTGAAGAGACTGACTCCCAAGGATGTTAAGCAATTACTCCCAGTCCACACAGGTAGTGATATTGCTGTAATAGAAGATGGATTATTTGTCCATGGATTTGCACGGGAAGAGAATATTCCTTTCCAAACATTCAAAGAAACACATGGAAAATTAGACATTTTCAATATTTTATTTTGAGAGTGTGCATGGGTGTGCGAACACAAGAGGTTGTGCGTGAGAGTGGGGGAGGGGCAGAGGGAGGAAGAGAGAATCCCAAGCAGGCTCAGTGGTGTTAGTGCAAGAGCCCAACGTGGGGCTCAATCCCACTAACTGTGAGATCACGGCCTGAGCCAAAATCAAGAGACGGATGCTTAACCACCTGAGCCACCCAGGTGCCACAGACATTTTCAATTTTTATCTCATGGTTTTATCATCAGTATCGCTTACAGCACTCACTTTTTTCCTTGTTTCATATTTAATTCTGTATATTTTTTTAATCTTCTTCTGAAGATAGTAAGCTGTTTGAGCAGCAAACCTAAACCTAATTGGCTTAATTGATCTGTACATACACAGTATCTCACCCATAGACTCAATAAAATGAATGACCAAATGCAGGAATGCTCTTTCAACCTTTCCTCCAAGACCCAAGAAGAAACACGGCTGCCAACCCAGAATGGAATGGACAAGGAAAGAATAGCACAGTGCCCGAAAGACAGCCCTCTTAATCCCTTTCAGAGTAATTCGAATTGTAGTCCTAACCTGAACAGTCTGTGGAACACGACGTGCTCTCCTAGAACTCGGTTGTGCCATTTCTTCATTCTTACTTACCCAAACCCATCAGATATGCCCCCAGATGCTGAGTCTTTTACAGTCTTCATTTTATTCCTTTGGGAGGTCCCTCTACAAACATTTTTTTTTTTTTTTAATGGGAATGTGATTGCCATGGCAACTCAGGGATATAAATGCTGCCTAATGTAATTGAATCATTGTGTTGAAGAGGTTAGTTTGTGCAAATGGACTGAGATGAATCTGGGGTGGGGATGAGAGTGGGGGCTGAGTGAAGATGACAACGTTATCACGTCCCTCGGATTCCTGGGTTTGGATTTTTTGTTTGTCCTGTAAGGCACATTGTCACTTTTCAAACGCGGGGCCCCAATGCAGAGGGACCCGAGTAGGGCAGTAGATGGGGTGGTCCTGCGGTTTATTAGCGGCAAGACGCTGGTGATGAGTAAAGTGCGGCCCCTCCACCCAGTTCCCTCTTCGCCCCCAGGATAAGGACCTATGAGAGAGGGGGATGGTATTGGAGTCCCAGAATCCTAATTTAAGCCGCTTGGTTTGGCACAGGGGCTCGGGCCTGTGGCCTAAGCCCTCAGAGTAAAGAAAAGTAAAGGGACTTGTGTGTGTCAGAGATAGGTTCCACGTGGTCCACCTGAGCCTTCCCTCAGGGCCCGACACATTATGTAAATAACAAGTTACTCAGGGTGCCCACGTGAAAAGGCAGGGCGGCGGGGGGGGGGGGGCGCTACATAAATACTGTACTTCCAAAGTCTTGCACGGCTCGCCCCGCAGACGGCCCTAAGCCCCTGTCCCTCGCGTGTCTGGAAAAGAGTCCCCGCTCTGTCCAGCCCCCCGCGAGTCGTGTAGCTGGGGGAGGGGCGGGGTGCTGCTGCCGGCCGGCCGGAGGCAGTGGCCAGCGGCCCGGGGCGGCCACATGGCGCGCTCCGGGCGACGGCAGCCGCGCTTTGTTTCCACCGGCGAGCGGCGAGCCACCGGCCCCCGCGGTCCCGAAGCCCGGCACACGCTCGGGCCAAGGCTGCTGCACATTTCACGGCAGGGGCAGCTCCCGGAGCGGCCGCTGCCTCTTCCCCCTCGCCACCTCTTCCCCCTCCGCCTCGGCCACCACTGCCGCCGCGCAGCGCCGCGGCCGCCGCCTCCGCCTCCCGCCTCCCGCCTCCGCCCAGTCCCCTCCTCCTCCACACGCGAACTTAGTCAGCGGTTCGCGCCGCCGCGCGCCGATTGGCCGGCGGAACGCGCCGCGTCACAATGGAGCCGCTCGGAGGCGGCGAGCCCGGCAGCGCTGGGGCTTCCCGCTGAGCCCGCAGCAGCCGTCAGCCGAGAAAGTGCCGGCGCGGGGCCGCCGCCGGCGCGCCCGGAGCGGCGCGGGGCGCACGCGGCGCGGAGCGCGGGCGCCGGGGGCCGGGGTCGCGCAGGTAGGTCGGAGCGGGGCGCCCCCCGCTCCCGGAGGAGGAGCCGAGCCCACCCCGCTGGTGGAGGCGGAGGACGGGGGCGAGGGGACGCAGCAGGTGGGGTTGTCGAGCAGGTGCGGTTACCTGCCCGCGCCTCACCTGCGAGCCGGGCCTGCAGGCAGGTGGCGCGGCCACACACCAGTGGCCGCTCCGCTGCTCCCATGTTTCCGGGAAAAAGGGAGCGAACCCCCCGAGACAACCTCTCCCGGGTGCCGGGGTCATTCGGGGCAAGAGGAGTGGGCGGCCACGACGAGGCGGTCCCCTCTCCACCGCGGCGGTGTCGGCGCCGCACCTGAGTGTGAGTCCTCGGGGTGGTGCGGGAACAGGGTTCTGGTTTCCCAGGCTGGAGTGAACAGACCTCTCCCGAGGGCGTCCTGAGTGAGCACCCCGCGTCAGGTCGCTCTCCTTTGCCCCCTTGCCCTGGCGCTGTTTTTTGACAAACTCGTTGGATACTCATTGTTCGCCTACAGTTTGATGCTGGTGTTGGTGTCCGTTTGCTTGAAGGGGGCGGGGGTGGGGGTGGGGGCAACCTCTACCCATGTGGAAAAGCCAAGAGTTTCCTTTTTCTAGGCTACAGTGGAGCAGGTGCTGAGAGGTCAGACGCAGGAGGCTCGGTGTTCGCTCATTACTCTGTGTTCCCAGCTGACTTCCCAAAGTCCATAGGTTGCCTTGAGTCAGATGACATTTGTGGAAGACTTTTCTTTGTGATAGCAAGTCTCTCTCTGCAGCTCCCTTTCCCTTCCCAAGAAAAAGACAAACCTAAATTTAAAACAAAAACCTATGCCCGAACTTTCTTGAATACATTTGCCTTGCCTAAAAACTGTTTGTAAAGCTCTGTGAGAAGATAACAGTATGATGATTTTAAATGGCAAATATGTAGCCAGCTTGAAATAGTCAATTTGTTCCCTGCTTTCTAGGAGAAGATTAAATGGCATGTCTCTTAAACCTAAGTGTAGGGTGGAAGCACACGAGAGAAGTCACACTGCAGTAGAATTATTTAACGATTCCAGTACCCTCCATGTGTTCAGGTGTCACCTCCTGAGAACCCAGAATGCTCCTTTGAGTTGTGGGTGCCAAGGTGACTTTCTTTTTCCCCTGGCTTTCCTAGTCAGCAGCTCCACTCTTGAAGAGAATGTAAAATGACAGCTAATCCCCCAAGTAATTGGGCCTATGTGATCTAAGAATGTAAGCCCTAACATGTCTGATATTACTTTCAGTTCAGGTAATAAACGGGGCAAAGTTTGTCACTGATTGTACAGTTGAGTCATGGCACTTTTCTTATACCTACTCTCCCCTTAAAATGTTTTTATTATAGCAGAAAACAAATTAAAATGTACATGTTAGAATTAAATTTACTAAACTTGTCAAAAAATTTACTAAAATTACCAAAACTTGTTTTGTTTTTCTTCAACTGGAAAGGTGTTCCAACATGTCCAGCCTCACATGTATATTTTCACATTTGGAGTGATTTCATTTGACTACTTGTCAAGATTTGTTTTTCTAAGATGGTTCCCCACTGCTTCTAAGGATTCTTAGAGTGAAAGCACCAATATTAATTAAAATGGAAAGGGCCCTAATCAACGTAACTTGGAACAGATACCAGATCCTCCAAGTTTTTTTTTTTTTTTTAATAGACTTTATTTTTTAGAGCAGTTTTAGGTTCATAGCAAAATTGAGAGTAAAGTGCAGAGGTTTCCCTTAAACTCCCTTCCCCCCACTCATGCATAGCCTGCTACATTGTGGACATCCCCCACCAGAGGTACATTTGTTATAATCAGTGAGGCTACACTGACACATCATTATCACCCAAAGTCCATAGTTTACATTAGTGTTCAGTAACATGTATCCACCACTATAATATCAGACTATGATACTGTGTCACAACAGCACTGCCCTAAAAATCCTCTGTGCCCCACCTATTCATCCCTCCCTCCTCTGCTAACAACCACTGACATTTTTACTGTCTCTGGAGGTTTTTTTTGCCTTTTCCAGAATGTCATAATTGGAATCATACAGTCTGTAGCCATTTCAGATTGGCTTCTTGCACTTAGTATTATGGATTTAAGCATCCTCCAGATCTTTTCATGGCTTGACAGCTCATTTCTTTTTAGCACTAAATAGTAGTACACTATCCCTCTAGGGGTTTTTTATTTATTTATTTATTTTAATGTTTATTTTTTGAGGCAGGGGGAGGGGCAGAGAGAGGGAGAGAGAGGATCCAAAGCAGGCTCTGGGCAATCAGCTGTCAGTAGAGCCTGATGCAGGGCCCGAACTAACAAACCACGAAATCGAGACCTGAGCCAAAGTCCGATGTCTAACTGACTGAGCCACCCAGACACCCCCCTCCAAGTTTTTTTAGACTGGGTGGGTATTTTCTTGCCGTGGCCTGAAACTTGTGATACTATGTTTTATCCTCTCAAAGTTGAAAAGGGCAAATATTTTAATATTTAAAAGGTTCTTGGGGTACCTGCCTGGCTCAATTGGTAGAGCATGCAACTCTTGATCTCAGGGTTGCGAGTTCAAGCCCCACATTGGGTGTGGAGCCTATTTAAAACAAAACAAAACAAAACAAAAACATAAAAATATTAAATATTCTTGCTTTAGCCAAAATCTTTATTTGTAAACAACTTTAAAATTTTTTTCAAATTCTTATTAATGGTATCTGAGTATTTTTATGTGCCTTTCTAATTTTTTTTTACCACCCATATCAAAAATAGCCAGTTTAATCTAATCCTTGATTTTCATTTGGTGTCTCTCAAGTTGAATTTCCAAATTTTACTTTTGTTTCTCCTTTCTACCACCCGTCTAGCATACACTGATATTATCAGAAATGAATGCATGCTGAACCTGTCATGTTACTCCAGACTTGGTGGAATGTTTTGCGTTGCCTTCTGCAAAGCATGTCCCTCCCTGTTTCCCCACTTAGAGAATCCCGAATGCTGCGAAGCAATTCAGACCTGTGACCACTCAAAAGGAATTTGGGAGATCAAGTTATATCATAGAATTTTTTCGAGCAGTTGTAAAATGCATTCTAATTTCTGTTGTGTGCGTTTTCCTATTCTTGCCTTTTTTTTAATTGTTATTGGCTACTTTCATTTTATTTCCCATCTATATTTTCTTTTTTTTTCTTTATTTTTTTTAACGTTTATTTATTTTTGAGACAGAGAGAGACAGAGCATGAACAGGGCAGGAGCAGAGAGAGAGGGAGACACAGAATCTGAAACAGGCTCCAGGCTCTGAGCTGTCAGCACAGAGCCCGACGCGGGGCTCAAACTCACGGACCGTGAGATCATGACCTGAGCCGAAGTCGGACGCTCAACCAACTGAGCCACCCAGGCGCCCCTCTTTTTTTTTTTTTTTTTTTTTTTGTTAATGTTTGTTTATTTTTGAGAGAGACAGAGCACAAATGGGGGAGGGGCAGAGAGACAGGGAGACAAAGAATCTGAAGCAGGCTCCAGGCTCTGAGCTGTCAGCACAGACTTGACTTGGGGCTCAAACTCATGAACTGTGAGATCATGACCTGAGCTGAAGTCGGATGCTTAACCGACTGAGCCATCCAGGTGCCACGTCCCATCTATATTCTCTAAACTTCCTACATATCTTTATAACGAGTTAGGGTTTTTTTTTTTTCTTTCTGATGTTTAATATAATGACTTTGGCCGACATAACCACTTATTTTTCTTTTCTAAATCATGAAGATTGATCTTAAATAAAATGAAGCCTAACTCCAATCATTGAATCTATCTGCTGAGTTCTTACCACTGCTCTTCACTTAGAAACTGAGCAAAGAGTAATAGCAAACTCCCTATTCTATGAGGTCCTCACATTTAGGATTCTACTCAATTGCAACACAAGTTAAATTCATTTCTTCAATGCTGTTGTGAACCTGTGTAAAAGAAATGAATAAAAATGAGTTGTCAGAGTTTCATCCTTGACCTTTCCTTTTGCCTTTTTGGCCTTTCTGCTGTCTTTGATATGGGTCATATGATTCTGCTTATCCCTTTCCAGACTGTGTATCTTCGAGCTTCATCTCCTGCTTCTTCAGTTTCAGAGTTGCTTGTATTCTTTCTTCTTGTCTGTCTCATCCTGTGGCCATGTCCAGGGCTCCATTCTACACTGCTTACTCCTTAGCCGACAGCATCTTTCTCAGAAGCTACCAGCTGCACAGCCTCTATTTCTCTTCTATTTCTAGCTCTGTGCAGGTGACTGAGCACTCCCTCCGCCCGTCTCTAAAGGAGACTAAATTCTATATTATTGAGTAGCATATTCCTTTTGATCATTTCTCAGTTGTGTAGATTTGAGAGCGTATTTGAACCTTATTTCTTTTCTTCTGTCAAATTCCCTCTCAGCATTTTTACACTGCCCCCCCCTTCTCAAATCTATTGCAAATTATAAGTAGGAATTCTTCAACTTCTACCTAAGAGCATGGACTTTGCAGACTGAGGGGCCTGATGAACCAGTTGCTGGATTAGATTAACTACCAGTTACAGAGACTGAAAAGAGCAGTTGTTTAAACAAAATGTTTCTCTTTAAAAACATTTTAAACAAACACAGAACTTTATGAAGAGACAATTCAGGGCTGGTATAATGTTTTTACAGTTGCCTGAGACATAGGCTGGTTCCACCTTGTAGATCTAGCATACATCAGGAGAGGCCCTCAACCTCATGGTCCTAGATGAAACCTCAGCCATCATGTGCAGATTCCAAGTAGCAGAAAGGAGGAAAGAAGGAAGGTAGGAAAACAGGGGAAAGGCAAGAGACGATGGTCTCTTACAGAAATTTCCTGGAAGCTGTCATTCACTTCTTGTTACAGCTTACTGGCCAGAACTCAGTGACATGACCTCACCAATCTGGAACAGAGACTGGAGAATATCATCCTTATTCCTGACAACCTTGTGCCCCACTAAAATGGAGGAGGTTCGAGGTGCCTGGGTAGCTCATTCGGTTAAGCATCCGACTTCAACTCAGGTCATGATCTTGTGGTTCATGGGTTAGAGCCCTGTGTCAGGCTCTCAGAACTTGGAGCCTGCTTCGGATTCCATGTTTCCCTCTCTCTCTCTGCCCCTCCCTTGCTTGTGCTCTGTCTCTGTCTCTCAAAAATAAATAAACGTTAAAATTTTTTTTTTTAATGTGGGAGGTTCACATCCTTAGGAAGAAGGAGGGAAGGAACATTACGGTAGCCAAACATCACAGTTATTCTACATCTCTTTTTTTCTTGGCTATTACCCATTTTGTAGGATTCTTAGAATTAAAGGAAATACTAGTGTTAAAGCATCTAATACAGTATCTGGCATAAAACAAGCATTCAGTAAATGATAGTTCATAATTCTCCTTATTCCTTTGGAGTCATGAACTGTCTAGTTTCCCTGTGACCACATCATTGGCATCCAAATCCTATTTTTTTTAAAATATGTAAGTATTTGCCCCAGTTGGTAGTATCAGACCACACTCTCTTACCTTGTCATGGGAGGGTGCAATGCATTATTATTTAGTGTCAGCATTTACTTCTTAGCTTAGCCCATGGCTTAGATTGAAAACATAGCTCTTGTAATCAAATAGACCTGGATGTGAATCCTGTCTCTGCCACTTACTCTGTATGCAACCTTAGCCTCTTGCACCTTCAATTTCCTCATCCGGGGGTAAGAATCAGATAGGAGGATTAGAGTGCCTATGGGGCACCTGGGTGGCTCAGTTGGTTAAGCGTCCGACTTTGGCTCAGGTCATGATCTCGTGGTCTGTGAGTTTGAGCCACGGGTCGGGCTCTGTGCTGACAGCTCAGAGCCTGGAGCTTATTTCAGATTCTGTGTCTTCCTCTCTCTCTGACCCTTCCCTGTTCATGCTCTGTCTCTCTCTGTCTCAAAAATAAATAAACGTTAAAAAAAAAAAATTAGAGTGCCTAAAAAACTGCCTGATAAAGTAAGTCTAACTTTTTAAAAAATTTGACCTAATCTGGGGAACCTTTCTGAAAATGAACTCTTATTCGTTATTTAAAAACATAAACCAGTTTAAAATTGTTCATCTTCCTACATATCCAAATAAGTGTTGTTAAATTGTTACTCAGACTTTTTGAGAACTGTCTCCAAAATCAGTTTAAATCCAAATAGCAAAGTCTTTCCTGTATTTTTTTTATCAAAAACAGAATAGCTCAGCCTTAAGCTTCTTCAACTTTGATTTGAATGATTTTTGGCTGATCTGCTCTCAGAGGCTGAAACGTATCCACCAATGAGTTCATTTCATAGTATTTTTTTTTTCAGCAACTATTTAACAAACAGCTTCTGTGTGCCAGACACTGTGCCGTGTTCTGGGGACAGAAGGTAAGAAAAATGGACATGGCCTCTGCCCCCATAGAGGGGTTACTGGGGGGGGACAGATGAATCTATTGCTACAATTAAATTTTTAAAAATTGCCACTACAGAAGCCATTAAGGAGAAGTACAGGTGCTATACGGAAGCACATGTTCTATGGTCAGAGGTTGAATGGTGACTTTAGGAAGAAAAAAATTGGCCAGGGATCTGAAGTAAAGAGATGGTGTGGGAGTGTGGTTGGAAATGAGTGCAGACATGAGATGATGATCTGTCACCATCCCCTAGGCGTGGGTCATAATGTGTCACAGGTTTCCAACACCACTCCAAAGAAGGCATTTCATAATGCGTGGAGCCATCTTTCAAATAAGCACGTATAATATATAATTTCTCAATGTGATACCCTGAAAGGGGCTACATAATTCAGAAATAATTTAGTTCTTCTATAATTTATTCATGCTATGTTGGCAAACTTTAAATACAGATACTTTTTTGGATACACCAAGCAGATGCATCTGAGAAAGTTGGCTATAAAGGAGGATCTTTTCAGAGAGGGTCAGAGGGTTGATCTGCATCACCCTTAGCAAGTGGAATTTAAAGCCATTTGGCTGAATGGGGGCGATTAGAAAGACTTGGCAGAGGACTAGTTAGCCCATGAAGCAGCAGTGGAAAATGACCACAGGATGGGAGGCATGGGCAGAGTGTTCCAGAGAGCTGGCTAGACTGCTGTACCTAGGGTGGCCTATCTCTGGACCAGTAGGCAACCCCAACATCCAGTACCTCCAAGGCTTTTAGGTTTATGTACACGACAACCCAGCTCAGCACATTGGCAGTGGGGGCACCACTTTTCCTTGCCCTCCAGCTGAGCTAATTGGGGATTCTTTAGGGGAAATGTTGCCTTTCCAATCCCACTGACAACCTTGGAGGGTGAGCAGGGAGGCTCTGCTTCCGTGTAGTGTGTTATGGCATGACCGAGCCTTGGGGGCAGAGCCACCTGCCGTTGTACTGCACATTGTTTCTCACTCTGAGTGGATAAATATAAGATGAATTCTGCTCATCTAAAGATTTTTAAAGCTCATCTCTCTAGGCAAAACTAAATGAGTTTGTTCCTGGCCCCATTTCAATGCCGAAATAGGCAGTCCTCACTGAGGAATGACTTGTCTTCCAAAAGCATTTGAGTCATGATGCAGTTTCTCAGACGCCAGTGTTGTGCACAGTGGTCAGGTTTGCAGGCTTCCCTGAGAGAGGGTATGCTACGCCAGTGCTGCCCTAAGGGGCCACATGCCTTTCACCTTCACCCTCCCAGGAATACCCTTGGAACTGGGACTTCCTCTCACTCCACACTTGCCCTCGTATTTGGAATTCCTCCCTCAGTGGCCCACCAACCACGCTCCTACCTCAGGGACTTCTCAATTGCTGTTCTCTGTCTGGAAATGTTCTTCCCTTATGATTTGTCTGAATACTTATGATTTGTATGAATACTTCTCCTCAATGAAAGGTCAGCTCCAATGGGACTTCAGAGATACTTTCCCTGGCCCCCTCAGATCGAGTACCCATGCCCCCCACACCTACCCCATAATAGTCTTTCAGATCTTGGTTTATTGTTTGCTTGCTTATTTGTCTTCTACTCCCCTCACCCCCAAAAGAATACAAGTTCTGTTGAAAGTATGGGTCTTGTCTCCCTTGTTTACTGGCTCTTGAGCCTAGTATACAGTAAGCTTTCCAAACTGCTGCATGTGATATGGGGCAAAATATTTTACCCCTTTGAGCATAGATTGGGGATAATAGTGCCTGTGCTGCCTGCCTCATAGAACAAATGAGGGACCTGAGTCAGTGTACTGAAGATACTTTCTTTTCCCCCAAAACTTGTTATCTGTCTTTAGAGTCCATATTTTTGTAAATAGCAATACTATTTACCCAATTACATAACCCGCAGAAACCTAGAGGTCATTCTGGGCTTCTCCTTGCCTCATTCCCTTCAACTGCTCTTTGTACCATTTGTAGTCAGTTTGTCCAAGGGACACGTACGTCTTTCAGGTTTTTCCCATTTGTACCTTCTTCCACGGCCCCCTTATTGCCTTGAGTCTTTTCCAGGACAACTGCTAATTGTCTTCCAACTGGTAGTTCAGTTTCTAGTCTTCTGTATCCTCCACCCCGCAAATTTGTTGTCCACTCTGCAGGAAAGTAATCATTCTGAAAGGCAAATCTCACACCATGACTGCCCAATTTAATAACCCTTTAATGACTTGCTTTGCCACAGGATCAAGTCCAAGTGCCTTGGTGAACCATATAATAAAGTCTTCCTTTGTCTGCTTCCATAGCTTTCCAGCTTCACCTCTGGCTACCCTGTCATTTCTAAATCACCAATGCATGCACCATGGACGGTGTGCACAGTCACACTCCCATACCAGCCATCCCAAACTATTTGCAGTGTAGGGAGGAAGGCATGAGGTAGCCAGATGGCTGTACTCCGTGTCTTTGTTCCTTCCCTTTACCTGGGGTGCTGGTATCCTCTTGTCAAACACTTGCCCATCTTTCAAGGATCAGTTCAAGCATACCTGTTCTGAAAGACCATTCCAGACACTCTCCGTCTGCCTGCCACTCATGAGAGCTCCACATTCCCCTCCTCTCTGCTGCCTCTGAGTCTTGTACACCTGTTATGATACTTAAGCCAGAGAATACTTATGTCACCTTCCAGGTGCTCCTTTATAAGGATTATTTTGCTTATTTCCTGGGCTAGACATCACACTTGGCATGTAAATGGATGTCCGGAAAAGAGTTAGGAATAAAACTCCACGTGCTTATTACTTAGTCCTAGGATTTGTTTGGGTAGCATACTTTTGACTAGTATTTGACCCAAATTTGAAAGATCTCCTTGAAGGTATTGTATATATACCTATTGTATATACATATATATACATATATGTATATACATATATACATATTGTATATATGCTGTTAATAGGTATCAGTTTAATGGCCAGAATATTTTGCCAATGAGCTAGTGTTTATTGAATATTTACTATTCAGAGTTAACGGATTTGGTAATTTGCAGTGGATGCTTGAGACAGATTTTGCACTTTCTGAAATAATCCTGGTTTTGTCTTTCTATTAGAAGTCAAAATTTTAGTCAACACAAGCTCTTGGCTTAGAGGCAGTTTAGAGTAGTGTCTCTGAATGTATTTTTTCTGGTACCCCTAAGAGGATTTTGAAAAACTATGTGCTTTCCTCATACACTTTAAAACTTTAAGTTAATATCTAAAATTTTTTTATCACTTTTAAATTTTTTTAATTAAAGAAAAAATTTTTTAATGTTTTACTTATTTTTGAGAGACAGAGAGAGATAGAGCATGAGCAGGGGAGGGGCAGAGAGAGAAGGAGATAGAAATCTGAAGCAGGCTCCAGGCTCTGAGCTGTCAGCACAGAGCCCAGCATGGAACTTGAACTCACAGACCGCGAGATCGTGACTTGAGGTGAAGTCGGATGCTTAACCGACTGAGCCACCCAGGCACCCTATCATAATTTTAAATAGTTGTGAAAGATGACATTTCTGATATTATAAGTATTGATTTCTTTAAAAAAATATTCTTTGTAATGTACCTAATGGAAGCTAAATTAAATGCCAATGTGATTTCATATCTACTATAACATCCATTTAAAAAACATACCAACAAGCTCTTCCAGGTGTCAGGAATTTTACATAGTTGTTTCCCTCATGGAACTCATTTCATTTCTCTTTTCCTATATAACCTAATCACAATTAAAATTCTTATGTTGGAAATCTTCCACTGATTACTTTTCAAACTCTTGTGACGCACACATACACATACTATATATCTTTTGTTGTTGTTGTTCTTTTTTAAATGTTTCTTTATTTTTGAGAGAAGGTTGGGGGAAGGTTGGAAAGAGAGTATCCTAAGCAGGCTCCACACAGCGTAGAGCCCGATGCAGGGCTCCATCTCACGAACCGTGAGATCATGACCTGAGCTGAAATCAAGAGTTGGAAGCTTGGGGTGCCTGCGTGGCTCAGTCAGTTGAGTGTCTGACTCTTAATTTCAGCTCAGGTTATGATCCCAGAGTTGTGGGATCCATGGGAGCATTGGGCTCCATGCTGAGTGTGGAGCCTGCTTGGGATTCTCTCTCTCCCTTTCTCTGCCCCTCTGCCCTGCTTGTACTCACTCACTGTCTCTTAAAATAAACAAACATTTAAAAACAGGATTCAGACACTCAACTGACTTAGCCACCCAGGTGCCTTTATATATCTTTTTTTTTTTTTTTTTAAGTTCTTGTGGCAATAGGCTCTGTTTAATATAATTTGTTTCGGATTGAATTGTTATATTTTTACTAGTACACAATTGATCAGAACAAGTAGAATGTTGATGACTCAGTTTTAGGTATAGGTAAAATTTGGGGAAAATTATCTCTCAATGAGATGCATGGTTTTAAAAATAGTTTATACATAAATATTACTTATTGTCAGAGTAAGATAACCTGTATAATCAAATCAAGTATTTCTTTTTTTGATGTGGTATTTAAGAAATATTACTACATAAATAAGTATATTGGGGTGAAGGCAGTATAATTCTACTCTATTTTTTAAACTCCTGAGTTACATGCCAAAAGTTATCCAGTGATTGGTCACAAAAAAATGATTTTTGGTTTGTCTATTCTATTGCATTCAGTTTCTACTGTCTATTGATTAGGTCTTGGTCTTGCATTTGAAGCAAAGAAATGGGAACTTTCCCTTAACTCCAAAAGGACTTGTTTTTCAGTCATGAAAGTCCTTCACTTTCATAGTATCTGTAATCTTACAGGTAGTTCCACATCTGCTTGGGTCCTACAGATTTTTACATCCCACAGGAATGGACTGTAAGCAGACTCCTGGAAAGTGAAATATTTGCCTTTCTTTTAGAATGTGGGAAAAGATAAATGTGAAAAGGAAAAAAAGGAGATGGCTGGAAAGAATCAAGAGGACATCTGGTGTTTTGAAGCACATACTTTTAGACAAGGATTAATTGATGATCTAGAAATAGAATCTACCAGAGTACCCCTCTCTCCAAAAATAAGGACTCCCAAACCTCATGCCCTCTTTAAAGATCAACTGGGTGCTACAGGAAACTTTTCATTCAAATTAAAGGGTCCCTAATAGGCCAATCTAAAGATTTCCTTGTGGTGGGCAGGAACATTCAATAGGGAAACAGAATGGTTAGAGCACATTACTGCTTTCTATATATCTGATGGAAGCTAATTTGATACCAAAGTGACTTAATCTCCATCATTCATTCTAAGAATACACAAACTCTCCCAGAACATAATTTTTTAGACCCATTGTTAGACTAAAAAGTAGAAATTACAAAAAATCATGAGACACTTGGCTGGTAGTGAGCTGGGTCAGTGGGTGCCTCAATCCTAAGAATAAGTCTCAATCTCTTTGTGGAGAAAAAGTGGTTTTCAGAGTTTTATCAAGCATGTAAATTTCTTCCCAGGAGGAGGTTGTGAATTATAGCATGCAAAAAATATTGGTCCCAGGCTACATTTGGGACATTTTTTTTTTTTCCTTTACAGGGTATCCCCTGCTCTCTTACCCAAAAGCTTATAGCAGATCTCTGCTGAAGCACTTTACAGGAACCCCCACCACATTACTTATTATATATATGTGTGTACCTCACTTTTCACACACTAAAGCATTTATTCTCCTGCTGACTTGCAGTAGGTGGGGCAGATATCATCTGCATATTATAAATGTAGAAACGGAGTTCGTTAGAGAATAGTCACTTGTCTAAACAAATCCCACAAGTTAGTGGCATATCTCGTACCTGATGAGGCAGCTTTTTCCACAAATATAGCGCCTGGCTCCTTTTCCCAGATGTGTTACTTTATAAAAAGCTCTAAGGATTGGAAGACTTGCCTTAACGATGAAGTAAAATAGATATGCTTGCAACATACTTGGTAGAGTGCATGGCTCTTAGCAGGCCCCCAGACTTAAAAAAGAGAAAAAGAATATATTTGAGGTTTTTTTCTGACATACTTTATTTTATGGATTAAAAAAATAATAATTCATTTGGGTTTTTTTTGTTTTTTTTTTTTTTTTTTTCTGAGCACTTAATAGTTGCTAGGCATTGTGCCAGGCACTGGGAATAAATCCAACAGTGAAAAGAGAAAAAACCCTTTTTCATGGAGCATACATCCTAGAGGAGGGAGTATAGATAATAAGCAGATGCAAGATAAAATGTCATGTGCTAAATGCTATGAGAAAAATAAAGCAATTGTAAAGGGCAAAGGGGTGGTTGGTGTGGGGTTTAGATAGGGTGATCCCTGGGTGGGGACTTGAGAAGACCTGAACATTGTGCTCACCTGAGTCTGAGTTCAAAGCCTTGACTTCATTTGGGTGGGTTGACTCAAGTCATGGTATTCTAGAGTCACGTGGAAAAGACCTTACAGAGTATCTATTGGTTTTTAATTTTATGTTATAGATATCCTTGAGGCTCTTTCCCAGAATAATACACACACACTCATGCATAACATTTTAACATGCCTTGAGATCATCCTTAGATTCCCCTCAAGTTCATATCCCTGGTCTACTTTAGTCCTTTCTTTTTTTACTAATAAGACATTTAGACTAAGAAAAGCAAAGTAAAAATTGTCCACAGTGTCACAGTTAGTGGCTGAGTCAAGGACCTAAGATTCCCACAAAGTTGCATGTTGCTTTTTCCACTAAAATCTGTGTTGCTAGAGTGTTAAATTTTCTAAAACAATCATAGTCTATAAAACATCTCCTGCCCTTTTTTTTTGTATATGCACCATTTTTTTTTACATAGAGTAAAACCTATGTACTAAAAAACCTTTGTAGTAAAACAAGTAATTTATGTAGCTAGTGTGGCTTCTTTTCTTATTTCCTGACCAGTAACAACATAAATAACATCTTAAGTATCTCAAATGTGTCCTAGGAAGGACTCAAACTGGCAGCAGGAAAGGAAAAAGATCTTAGAATAGGAAGTTTTCTTACAGATGAAACTTTGGCTCATCATGGCTTTAAAGAGCATATAGGCACAGATAATGCCTTTGAAGGTCTCTGAACCTGCAGAAAGCAGGAGGGCTGCATATGGGAAAGGCCTTGTGCCAATTTCAACAGGGGCAGTGCGTCCCTAAGATGAAACAACAGTCACCCCTACTCCCCACCCAGTGATTTCCTTTTGGGACATTTTATACAAAAACTTGGAAGATACACTTGTCACTTTCAGGAAAGTATTCATTGTATCAACTTATCTTCTCAGCCACACTTCCTTAACAGATGTCTCAACTTTTAGTATTACAAAATAACCAAAAGATTTTAATAGTAATCATCCGCTCTGTGAAATGAGCACATGATTTCCAAAATTGGAGACTGATAAAAACTTTGATTTGCACATAAGATTTTCTAATAAAATGTATCTGATTTTAAAACCTCAGAAGCCTAGCAAGTCTATCTCCTGTAAATATTGGTACTTATTAAATTGTTAGGCTGTTTTCTACTGTGACTCTCTTAAAGACAAAACCTACTTTTTTTCAGTTAGCTTGCCCATTAATATTGTACTGACAGCCCAGATAGAAGAAACTTGAGCCTTTTCTCTCTTAATCAGTGAAAGGCCCTTTCCCCCTTTTTCCCATCCCCACCCCCATTTTTGGGTATGCCTAGCCTACTTTTCCATCTGTGTGCCTTGTTACTATGGTGATAGGCACCATAGAAATAGAGAACAAAGCAGATGTAATAAGCATCTCCTACATGGTTTACAATGCTAAAAAGGGATCTAGGTTTTTTCAGACATGGCTTGTTCTTTATTGGTGGCAGAACTGGACCAGCTCAATTGGGGCGGGGGGGATATCTGGGGTTACAGCTGATTTAGGCTCCCATATTCCTGTTGTTCTGTACTTCACCAGACCTTCCATGAGTCTTCAATACTTCACCAGACCTTCTTTGAGTCTTCAAAGTGCAGGAAGAGAAATGGAAGCCTGCAGAGAAGATGCAGTACAGAAATTAGTGCAGTATAGAAATTAGTGCCACAGACTCAATCCACTGCAAAAGACAAATATTTCTGCCAAAGCGTATTACATGAGAGGGAATCTTGAGCTGGTTTTAAGGTTAACCAGTCATTAATCCTATTGCTTGATTTTTTATTGTTCAACTGAATATTTCAGTAGAGAAGATCTGCCAGTTTAGATTTTCCTCCCTTCAAAGTACTTAGTTTTTGTTTTTTTTTATTTTAAATTACCATCTAGATTACTACCAACAGCTTGCAGTGTTTGATCCCATCCATTGACTTTCTTTAAAATAAGTGGTTAAACTACTAATGTGTGCTTATTGTGTGCTTGCTTTAGAATTACAATTAAATATGTTCTAGATATTGTATAAATGAATGTTTCCCTTAAGATCTTGGAGAAGATGCCCATAGGTATTTTTTACATTTTTTAAAAGTAACCTATGTGCCTCAAACTCACAACCATGAGGATCAAGAGTCACACACTGTACGACTGAGCCAGCCAGGTGCCTCCCCATAGGTATTTTTTAACCTTCTACATGGAAGTTTATTCTTTTACATATTACATCTTAAGTATCATATTCTTAGATGCCTTAATGAATTACCCAAAGATTAAATAAAATATTCCAGTTACTCAATTCCATCTTCTGGACAATTATTTTTATTTTTTATTCTTTTAATGTTTAAGAGAGAGAGCATGAACAGGGGAGGGGCAGAGAGCGGGAGAGAATGAATTCTAAGTAGGCTCTGCACTGTTAGCATGGAGCCTGATGCAGGGCTTGATCCTACGAGCTGTGAGATCATGACCTGAGCCAAAATCAAGAGTCGGATGCTTAACACAGGCCTCCTGGACAATTATTTTTAAGTTTATTGTTATTTTTTAAGTTTTTCTTTTCTAGCATTTTTATATTTAAGGGACATGTACAGGGTAAAATCATTTAGCACAGTGTTTTACATATAGAGTCCCTGGACATGAACACATTTTTGGAGCTAAGGAAGTTCAGTGTTCACCGTACCTACGGCACTGTGGCCTGAAGTTCCTTCTAGCTGCAACTTCTTATTTCTTTGGCTGTGTGACTCCTTTTTTTTTTTTTTTTCTCCCTTATGGACCTGTATTTTTCCTATTTTGTCACCTGCCATAAGGGCTTTTGTGCTGATGTGAAAATATGCTGAGAGGCACCTCAGGCTCTATGAGTTTCTTAAATACCTACACAGTGTACCCCTCCCCACCAAAGCCAGCTTTCCCCCTTTGTGGAATTGAAGACATCCCTGGAGTGGGAGTTGGGACACTCAGTGCTGACTCTGGCTCAGCCTCTGCCTGGGGTCGGCTTGAAGATGCACTTTTAACCCTGTAAAGAGCACACAGCTTAGTCATGACACAGCTTAATCAGGAGGAGACACAAGGGTTTGAAACCAAAGGTGACATCAGATTTGTTTAGAGAAGTAATGCCAGCAGCTGTATGGAGGATGTGTTAGAGAGATCATCTTGGGAGACCAAGTAGAGCAGTAGAATGGAAGAGAGGAGACTAATAGCAAAGAAATTTGAGAAAGAAGTCATAAGATTAAATGGTCCCATTTCCTTTTGTCACAAGGATCCTTTGGCAATTACTTAAGACAAGTTGTGGTTACTGAAGTTTTACTAGTTTGACTTACTACTCCTAATGTTTCAACCATTTTTCATAGAAGGAATGGATTAAGTTCTCTCCTGATTACTTACTGGGTCCCCCAAATCCTCAAATTTCAGATTACTGGTGAACATACATTATATTAGCAGAACTTTAAAAATCATAACCTCTGCTATAGGATCACTTGTGCCCCCCACACCCAAATTCATATGTTGAAATCTAACCCCCACAAGGGGATGGTGTTAGGAAGTGGGGCCTTTGGGAGGTGATGAGGCCATGAGGGTGGAGCCCTCATAAGAGAATCCAGAGAGCTGCCTTGCCACTCCTATCATGAGGACATGGTGGAGAGGTCATGATAGAGAACATATTTGTCTGTGAACCAAGAGTGAGTTCTTACCATGCACCGAATCTTCTGGCATCTTGATATTGGACTTCTCAGCCTCTAGAAGTGTGAGAAATCAATGTTTGTTGACGAAGCCCCTCCCACCCCCATCTATGGTAGTTTGTGATAGCAGCCCCAATGGACTAAGATAGCTTCCAAACATGGATATCCTGTGACTGGAAATGAGACTTGGGAGAAGGAAGTAACATTTGTTCTGTGGGAAGAATCATGACTCTGGGCACAGGAGAGGTCCTCTGACACCAGGCGATCATTCCGCGCGGGACACCTCCTCGTCTTCCAGAGGGCCAGAAAAACCTGGGCACACTAGGTGTGTTTCATGGCCTGGGGAGAACAGAGCTTGTCTTTGTAAGGAGTTTACTCCTTTGTGGGAGACTGTTCTCTGATACCTCTGAGGCAGAGGGAGTTTCCATTGCTTTTGATGGTATCATCAATGTGAAGGTAGAAAGTAGGCCAGGTAGAGTGATTTCTATTTTGGCAATTAAGAAGCTGGCATTCTGACAGATTGTGTAGCTTGGCTACAGTCCAGGCAGATGGTGGGCAGGATTCGAGTTCACTCTGCTCAGTCGTTTTGCTCAGACTCTTACTACTACACTTAGTACCGAATGAAGGAGTGCATGAACGAATGCACGTTTCATCTTTTGTTCGGGCCACTGGGGTAAGCTGCTTTTCCTTTCACAGGTCTCTTGGAAGATTACTCCCATTCATGCTAGTTTTGCTTCTAAGAGTTTACCAGTTGTGCAGACTTAGGTAAATCACAACTGCCTCAGTTGCCTCATCTGTGCAGTAAAGATCATCTCACGGAGTCGTTGGAAGCATTAAATAATTGACATAAAGGGTTTAGAAGAAGATTTAGCATATGATTGTGTTCTGATGAGCACCAGCTTCCGTGACTCTTATAATAAACTGCACACATTCAACTGCTTCAGCCTCACATCGGTTCCTTAGGGCCAATGTATTCCCACACTGGGCTTGCTTTGTCTTACATGCCTCGGAGGAACTAGCAGGGCGAGTTCTGCCTGATTCTTTGGATAATTTATAATTTGTCATTTCAGTTAACTAGGCCTAAATGGACTTTTTCCTGGTCATTTTTAAAGTGCAGTCATATTGCTTAATGCTGACAAATTAGGCTTGTATAATTATGGATTGAAGAGGCACACTGTAGACAAATTAGGAGAAAGTAGAGCTGTCCCAGGACCAGATCAGAAAAGCCTCTGAGTTTTTGTTATAGCCTGAGACTTCTTCAATCTTAACATTCTCCAAAATTCAATCTTGAATTATTCAGCAAATGGACAAGCCAAAAAACAAAAAAAACAAAAAACTATGGTCTCACATTTTTAATGGCTATTTGGAAATAGGTAGACTTTTTAACCTTGAGAAATCTTTCATGCAAATTGATCATCATAGTAAAACAAGTTACTCGAAGTAACACGAGTCTAGATGTTATAAAAATCTTTGTTAGAGGTCCTAAAATTCCTCTGTAGGGTTGTTTTTTTTTTTTTTCCTCTTGTGCATGAAGGTAACGGAATCAGTGATTGGTAGTTTCCTATATGCGAGAAAGTTTATTCTAATAATCTTGTTTTTGGAAAATAGACCATCATTTGAATAATCTCTTGGAGTGTGTGTGTTTATGGAGAGTGAGATGTAAGGATACACAAGGGTTACCTGATATGTGCAGGGGGAGAAGGAGGAGGAGAAGAAAATTCTTGTGTTCTGGTTTCCCCTTTTGATTCTTGTGTTTTTCCTCTCTAGTGAAGTCCTCAGAGATATTACACATGGTGAAGTCTTATAAAAACTTCTCTTTAAATAAAATGTTTCCTTTCCTAATGCGATTCTGCTTTGGTGCCCTTGTCGTCCATGTGCTAGGAATTTTGAAATGCCCGCTGCGTAATTCTGTGATCTTAACCTAATAATTTCATTTGGATTTACCAGGTTTAGCAGCTGTTGTTTTCACTGACTATTGCTAAATTGCATTAATGTCTCAAATTGAAAAACTCTTTTTTTTTCCTACCTTGGCCCAAATTATTTAGTTTTATAAAATCTAAGCCTTTTCCCCAACCATTGTAATTTTCATGTATTTGCAAGAAAACTTACAATATTAAAATTCCAATGGACGGCTCAGCTAGGCTGCACATCTCTCCCAGGACACTAGTGCAGCTTGTAGTGTGGTGTGTAGAACAGTGTTTTCTTGATAAAGCCATCTATCCTCTTTTCTTCTGGGAGAACACAAGACCTCAGTTCCATTGTAATTTAAGTAGTCTTTGGTGTGATATGATAAATGCTTGCAGTTTGATATTAATGGTTATTCTTTGGCAAAGCAGACTACAAAATTGAGAAGCCAGAGGCTTTGAAAATGTCCTCGGAGAGCATAAGCTTAGAATGACAACAACTTTGTTGGATAATTCTGCAGTTTTGTTTGGAGGGAATCAGATGGTGAATTTTGCCTTTCCATTTAATTATTTCATGTAACAGGATTTTTTTTTAATAGTTGACAATATATCTTGCTTCCTTTGCAATCTGTTTCTAGGGCTCCTTCAGTTTTTGTGGTTTAATTGCAAGGCAGTGGTTTCTGAAGTCTCAGAAAGAAAAGATATGCTCTTATATTCCTCCCAGGGTTAATTTTGTTGGTTCTGAATCCCATCTGATCTCTATGCTATCATATTCTCACTTTCCCTGTTTGGAGTGTAAATTTTCCTCCTGCATTCAGGATGTGAAGCAATAGTTTTCCTTGTTGTTGGGTCATATGGCCAAACATTTCTGTATCTACAGGTAATGATATGTATCAACAACATGCTCTATCAATTACAAAGGTATTTTTTACATGTGTAATAGCATCTGATTCTGACAATCTGGTGAGGGAAAAGGGGAGATTGGCTGCAGTTAATTCCTATTGTATGGATGGGCTCTGAAAACTCACTCAAACCCAAAATAACACACAAACAGAAGGGCAAGGACAAGGACTCGGGCCTTTTAACACCATGTCCAGTGTTATTTCTGCCCTGTCATACTGTGCCAACATACCCTGGTCTGTGCATGACACATTTCTCATGTAAGGAATTTGGTCAATATACTATGTAAAATTGTTGGGCCACATTTTCACACCCTTTATAAAACCAAAATATTATTCTTTAGTTCTTTCCCTACTAAGCATTTATTATTGCTCTATATGTGTAGTGAGAGAAGCTTCCTGCTTCCCAGGCTAAGGACATTGTAAGTGGACCATTTAATAAGGAACAACAGGATAGCAGTAAGAGCGATGTCCCAAGGTGACATGACTAAGTGACAAGTTCAGTGGAAGCAATGTAGGAGGTGAGACCTGAGCTGAGCCTTGCAGAATGACATAGAATTTAGAAAGATGGGTGGGGAGGAAATGTCTGAGCAGAGGTGTGCAGGAAAGAATGCATGTAATTCTGAAATAATTGTGGATGAAAGGGTATGTCCAGGATGCCTCAAGATAATCCTGAGCGTGAGTGTGACATGAATTGAGAATTGTTGAAGCTGGGTGAAGGATACGTGGAGCTTCCATATACTATTATTTATACTTTTGTGTGTGTTTGGAATTGTGCTCCTGGAATAAAAGGGTTTGTTCAAAGGCATAGTGTGAAATGTTGTTGGAAAGGAGGTGGGGATGAGATTTGGTTAAGAGAGGGTGTTGGAGACTGTACCCTGTAGAGCCTGGGTGAGTACTGGTAGACACTGGTTCATTGACTGGACTAGAGTCTTACTTACCGTGAGGCTAAGGCAGAGTTGGAGTGCAGTCTGGCATCCTTATCAAAGATGGAAGGATGGCCACAACCGCACTTACATCCGGGTAGGCCCCACCACATCTGATGTGGCATATTGCGTTCTGGGAAGCACATTTAAAGAGGACTTTTTACAAACCCAAGTTTCCATGGTGGGTCGTCTCAGGCGCAGAAAAGCATCTCACATCTTCTTGGGAATCTTCCTGGCAGAACACTTCATTAACTTAAGGTTGTCTACCTGGTTAGGGACTTACTTTCCCTTCTGCCAAGTCCCTCTCCTCCTTCCCAAACTCTGTCTCTTGTGGGCCTAAGAATGGGCAGTTGAAGGGAAATAAAATCGTTACCATGATTCCCAGGTAATATGAAGGGACTTGTGTGTGACAGAAACTAACTTAATCTCCTGGAAACAGACTTTAACAGCCAAGTGGGTTATACACAGTGGCTCTGAACCATTTGGAAATCCAGACACTTTAGTTAGCTTTCTGAAGCAAAGTTCCTCCTTCCTCCTGTTTAAAATATTACTCTACTGCTGAGGAAAAAGAGGAAGGACATATCATAGAAATTTGGATAGTTGGTAGTATTAAGGAATTGTTAATTATTTGGATGTGATTCACTGGCATGCTAGAGTGGACAAGAGCTGATTGTTGTATTTTCAGGAACTTTCCAAGCCAACTGTTAAACACATCCATTAAATAATTAAATTATACAAACTTAAAGTATTAAAATAAAAGTGATACTCAAAACTGATCACTTCCTAATTATTTTACTATAATTTGCTGTTATCCATGCTCCTAAGGTTACTTATGTGTCAGGTGTCTGCATAGTGGAAGTACTATATAACGGTGGCTACACATTTCTTCTCAGTCCCACGTTCAGCGCCATCATGTTAGTAGGTTGAAATTGGCCATGGTGGAAACAGTTTTGCCATGCAAGTTAGCAAAGACTGTAAATCAGGACCTTTTTTCCCTCCTCAGAGAACTGGTTGTTGAATATCTACCTGCACACCATTGGGTATGGTTATAGTATTTTGGTTCTGTGTTTTAAAGATTTTTAAAGACTTTAAACCTTTTAGAGATATGTTCTAAAATAGGTCAGATAAAATATGATATCTAGAATTTATTTTAGGTAATCCAGTGGGGCTGGGTATTTTGATTGTTGTATCAGAGTGATGGGCACATGGGCTTCCTTACACTCCTCTCTTTCTTTTATGTATGTTTAAAATTTCCCATAACAAAAAGTTAACCATTAAGGAATGCTACAATGAATATAAATAAGTTGCCTATACCCAGTAGATAGTCTGGTACCTGTCGGTACTTCAAACTTTGATGCCAACATCTCTTTAATAAAGTATTATACTCTATAGAGCCCTATTTGTAACCGGTTCACATAGACCATTGACTTTTTTTTGTTTAATGTTTATTTATTTTTGAGAGACAGAGAGAGACAGAGCACAAGCGGGAGAAGAGCAGAGAGAGAGGAAGACCCAGAATCCGAAGCAGGCTCCAGGCTCTGAGCTGTCAGCACAGGGCCCAATACAGGGCTCAAACTCACCAACCGTGAGATTATGACCTGAGTTGAAGTCAGAAGCTTAACCCACTGAGCCACCCAAGCACCCTTACACCATTGACTTTAAATGTCTGTTTCTTGTTAAATAAAATCAAGAGATCACTATGTGCAGTTTGCCATACCCATAAGGATGGAGGAATCCAGAAGAACCCTCCCTAGGACACTGAAAAGCTCTCTCTTCAAAGTGGGAGAAAAATGCATTTGTTGGATTGCAATCCTGTTTGCAGAACCAGTTGTACAAATAGGGAAAAAATGAATCAAGTTATTGCTCAGAGGGCTACTTGAGATTACATGACAGCTGTGTACCCTTTAGATTTATTTTCAGTCTAGCTGATTTGAGTCATTGCTCAAGAAAGGAGTGCTGTCAAGTGAATTGTCTTCTGTGCAGATGACAAGAGCCTTTCTAAACATTGCCTTGCTGATACAAGTGATGTGTTTAGAATTGTTGGCCTATGAATTAAATTAGATCCAATCCAGTGGCTTAAGAAGCAGAGTGTAGGTTATGTACTGACTGCATTTCACGAAGAGTACACAAACACGGTATTTTTTCCTAACACATATCTAGACACCAAATGGAAAATGTATAGCACAAATTACATAGAATAGATCTCTCTTTCCCTATGTTTGAAGTCCCTTTCATTTCATTCTTTTTTCATTTTCATTCTTTGTTTATTTTTGAGAGAGAAAGACAGAATGCAAGCAGGGGAGGGGCAGAGAGAGAGGGAGGCACAGAATCTGAAGCAAGCTCCATGCCGTCAGCACAGAGCCCGATGTGGGACTCACACCCATGAACTGCGAAATCATGATCCGGGCTGAAGTTGGGCACATAACTGACTGAGCCACTGAGGCGCCCCCCCCCCCCCATTTCATTCTTAATAGGAACTTAGATTATGGTGATAGTTTCTTCTTGTCTTTGTGTAATAATTCATCCTAACTAAATCCAGTTGCCCAGAAAAAAAAAAAAAAAATTATGTTGAATAAGGGAATGCAAGTAGTCACTTTGTCCCATCATCAGCATGTTGAGGATATTATTTGGCTTTATAATGGGGACAGGAAAGGACAGTAAGAACCTTGAGAATGTAGTCTATAATATCTATTTTGTAATTTTAACTTATGTGAGTCTCTGGTCTGTGTAGAAATACAAACTTAGACTGTTCTGTAGGTTTAACCACAAAAAAAAAAAGAAAATCAAAGTGTCAAGCAATGAAAACAACAGATGTCAAACTCAGGTAACCTGGGTCAGAATACCAGAAGGAAACCTAGACTGAAACAGGAATCGAGAGCAGGAAACCAGAAGTGAGAGTTGCACGGGTAGAACAAGAATCAGGACTCACCCTCCTAAGACGGAGCTAGACAGAGGAATCCCCGGAGAACCTGGGAGAAACTGAGACCTGGCTGCAATTTTCCCCATGTTAATTCCTTTGCAACCATAACGTTCCGTGCCCTGCGTGGTCCCATCACAGTATAGGTCCTGAAAGAATTTCTTCAGAGTCTATAAATGGAAACCATGGTTCAAGATTAAGTTGAAGCATGCAGATGAGACATGATTACTAAGGAAAAACACATGTTAAATTCTTGAAGTATCACGATCACAGGACTATGACTGATTCACTCAGCTATTATTTATTAAGCTCTACTATCTGTGCTAAGTGCTGGGCATACATCGGTGCACCCTACAGGTAAAAGCCCTGTGTTCTCAGAGCTTACTGCCTAGTGGGTAGATCCAGACAATAGACTAAATAATTATATAGCACATCAAACAGAGATAAATTAGAGAAAAACAAACAGGAAATATTCTCCAGAATTAGATTCCCCAAGGATACATTTTCCAACTCTATCAAAGCTAGCAAAGAGAAGATTGAGAGTTATAAAAATACAAAACACAGCACATCTGAAATTCCTTCATGTTACTATTAATTCTGTTGATAAACCAAATGTATTCACTGTTTTACAACCAGTAAGTTTAAAGCACAAATGAGAGTTGAAGTACCATGGGAGAGGTAGCAGCTTTTTTTTTTTTTTAAACTAAAGTAAAATGAAATAGATACACTTACATATTTTGTGAGAGAGTTAGTAGTTCATCATCAGGAAGACAATGGAACGCCTCCAACAATGAGGCTTTGATGGTGCCCAGCCTCTTTATGTCCTTCATCTCACCTTCATCAGCTTTCCTACTGGGTTCACTCTTGAGAGCAATACTGAGTCAAAACTTAGCTATGCCAAACCCTTTATAAAGGTATGAAACCCTAGGTTAACAAATTACCCTTGATTTAAAGCTAAAGAGCAAAATTCGCGAGATTGCTCACTGGTCTTCCAGTGAATGTTGGCATATTAACTAACACTTTATGATAAAGCCTTTTAGCAGTCGAGCTTTATTCTTCTTTCTTTTCCCCATCTCTCCCAACAGCCAGTACTTACCAGGTTTTCCCTCATAATGCTACTTAAATTGCCTCATCCCTGGTCATTTTCACTGACACTCTCCTATTTGGGTCTTTGCTACTTAATTATTAAATTACTACTGTAGGGGGAGCCTGGGTGGCTCAGTCGGTTGAGTGTCCAACTTCAGCTCAGGTCATGATCTCCCGGTCTGTGAGTTCGACGCCGCCTTGGGCTCTGTGCTAACAGCTCAGAGCCTGGAGCCTGCTTCGGATTCTGTGTCTCCCACTCTCTCTGCCCCTCCCCCGCTCATGCTCTGTCTGTCTCTCTCTCTCTCTCTCTCTCTCTCTCTGTCAAAAATAAATAAACATTAAAAAAAATTTTTTTTAATTACTACTGTAGGATCCTACCTGGTTCTCTTGCCTTCATTCCGTCTCTCTTCTCCTGCCCCATTTATCTCCCATGCCCCACCAGGTTAGTCTTCCTGAAACATGGCTGGCATTCTGTTTTAGAATCTCTCATGGTTCTCTTTTGTGAGTCGAGTGAAGCCATCCTCTTCATTCTGGAATCTTAACACTAAAAGTCTCACTAGGTCACTTATTTGTGAAGTCATCTCCCTCTGACTAGGAATAGTCTCTCCTCAGGGGACCTGCTACCTCATTGCTCTTCTTATCTCAAGACCTTTCTGTTCTTGCTCTACTGTGACTAGAGTGCTTTCTGATCCAGCTCCTGCATATCCCTACAGGCCCAGGCTGCTTTCTTTAGTCCCTGAACTATGACTTTGTTGACCTTTGTACGAGGCAAAGCTTTGTACAAGCTTTGGATGGTGAGAAGAACACGATGTTTGGTATCAGTTATGGGATCAAGCTCTTGTTCACAAAATGTGGCTTAGGCTGCTTGTTTTTTCCTCTCTGGGCTGCTATAAAGCCAAGCAAATGATTTGAATGACTTATGGGGAAAAAATGCTCCCTAAACTTTAAAGCATTATGCAGCTGTATCTCATTTCAATCATACAGTTTCAACTGTATTGTTTAATTCTTGATAATATATTTTCTTGTTGCCTGATCACTTAGTGTATATTTCCCATCTTCCTAACTTTTATGCGTGTTTTAAGGGTAGATATAAGATGAAATACAAAATAAAATGAATTCTCATTGACAGAATTATTATTCCTTTTTGTCTTGTTCGTCTCACACCATAGCAAATGTTTAGTAAAATTTCCCGTGTCGGGAGAATCCGCTGAATAAAAGTGTAAAGTTCCAGGTGCTAAAGGAAAGAATAGTATTTGATACAGGGAATGAGAGAGTAACAGGAAGAAAACAAGGTGACCCGAGAGAAAGAGCCCATCTAGGGAACTGGCCTGCCTCAATACTGACTTCTTTCATGGGCCCACTGACAAACTCAGGATTCAACTCCCAGGCAGTCTCTGCAACCTTTTCATACCACAACAGTAGAATTGCCTCACTTTCTTTTTTTCCCACTTTCTAAAGTTTTTATTTAAATTCCAGTTAACATACAGTGTAATATTAGTTTCAAGTGTACAGTATAGTGAGTCATCAATTCTGTACATCACCCAGTGTTCATCACAACAAGTGCACTCCTTAATTTCCATCACCTATTTAACCAATCCCCCCAACCACCTCCCTTCTTGTAACCATCAATTTGTTCTCTATAGTTAAGAGTGGCTTTCTTGGTTTGCCTTTCTCTTTTTTCCCCCTATGACTGTTAGTTTTATTTCTTCAGTTCCACGTACGAGTGAAATCATATGGTATTTGTCTTTCTCAGACTGGCTTATTTCACTTAGCATATAGTCTCTAGCTCTATTCACGGTTCCAAATGGCAAGATTTAATTCTTTTTCATGAATCTGTAAAAAACCTGTCCATCAGTTGATGGACACTTGGGCTGTTTCCATAATTTTGCTATTGTAGATAATGCCGCTCTAAGTATTGAGGTGCATGGATCCCTTTGAATTAGTATTTCTATATTCTTTGGGTAAATACCTAATAGTTAGAGTTGCCTCACTTTCTTAAGAATAACAGTTCTTGCACAGAGTAGGCTGTCAAATGTTTATTGAGTTCACCGTGCACATAATTTTCCTACTGTTATGCATGTATACACACACAGTATGTTTATATGCCCACATATACATGCCAGTGGATTTGTCTGTTACTGCTTGTAATTATCCACATTTTTCTTTCCTTTTAAATTTCATTCTGACATGTAGCAGGAGTGTGTCTGCTTTGTCTGCAGAGTAGCACTGGTACATTTGAAAGGTGTTTGTGTGGTGATGGGGGTGCCTGATCACTTGATAAAGTCATAGGTATTTCCAGGAACTACCTGATGTATTTAAATCGCTAAAAAGTGTCCATAATAATATTGCATTATAATATTATAATTTACTCAAATCCTACTTAAAATTAATAAGAATAAATAATAATCAGCAAACCAGGATTCATTTTTGCATGGCTATCTTCTAACCCATCTCCCACAGGCAATTTCCTAAGAACAAGAGATACGGTAGTGGTGCGAGGAGTTATGATTCTGCTTAGTGTCCACCACTCGAAGAAAAATACAAACTGTGACAACTCTTGTTGGAAAACACTATCCTTGGACAATAAGAAGAACCATTAGATACTTATAACTCTTACTATGTCTGGGTCACTGAGTCTTAGTACTCATTTAAAAAACAAACTGATCAAGGGGTGCCTGGGTGGCTCAGTCTGTTGAACACCTGACTCTTGATTTTGACAGGTTGTGATCCCAGGGTCGTGAGATTGAGTTCCGTGTCAGGCTCCACGCTGAGAATGGAACTTGCCTGAGATTCTCTCTCTCTCCCTACCTCTCTCCCTTCCTCACATGCTCTCTCTCTTTCTAAATTAAAAAATGTTTTAAACTAAAAAGAAAATGAATCAAACAGTAAAATATAGTCCCTATTTTCAGGGAATTCCTAATTTACAGTAGGATAAAGGGAACGATAGTGACCCCAGCAAAACAATTAGAAGTGCGATTTGCTTGTCACATTAGAACCAAATGGCACATTTCTCCAAAGCAAGTCATTAAGGATTTGTGATTGTTTTGTTTCAGAGTAGATTTAGTGACATGGAAAATGCTAGCTTAACTGTGTTCTCCACTCACCAGGCGGGCTGAGTGAGTGCTCACATTTCAGATGATCTAGCCTGGCTACAGGACAAGACATTTGCATAGCAGTTTGGGAAAATTGCCAAACAACAAAATGAAGACTTATGCTTTTGAAATTCCTCTTATTACTGCTTTAATTAAATTGAAGTTTCCAGAGGGATGGACTTTTAAATGAAATTTTAATAGTGCCTCAGCTAATTCCAGTATATTCTTTCATTTTACTCGGCTTTCACAATGTGATCATACTTGGTTTCACTTCCTGGTTTGTCCACACCAGTCTGTTGTTGCTGGGAAATATTTAAATAAAGCGTTTATGGGAGAAGCATATTGTTTTGCAATGGATGAAAGCATTTGGGTTTGATTTTGATTTAGTTCATGTAGTAGTTTTTTAGAACTAAGATTTCTGACGCCTGAACTGGTAAATTGGTTGCCCAAAGAAAACTGTAGAAAAAAAAAAAAAAAAAGAAAAAAGAAAAACCTTTGGTGCTGAAGTTAATTAAGTTACCTTGTGGTGAAGTCGTCTACAGAACTGTTTGATTAGGCACCAGTTGAGAAACAAATGAAATGTTGGCCCATAATTAGAGTAATTGTAACTTGATTTTAAGCAGAGGCTTGATTGCGTGGTGAGTGACATAATGCCTAAGGATTTTTCCAGAAGAAGAGCCTGGTATATTCTTAAACTGATGGCCTGCTTATGGCATGTTAAACATGGCCACTGGTCCATCTGGCACCATTTTGTGTTGTGTTTTTAAAAAGGCTGTGTGTTACAGCATTGCATCAAGTGGTGGGCTATTAATTCTAAAAGTGATATTTTTACCCCAAAACTTCTGATTTCATCAAAGTATTCAGGTACTGTCTAGTGTAAAACAAAACAAAACAAAAAACTAATCAAATCAATTTCTCTTTTGAAAACACCAATTAAGCAGAAAAGGCTGCTCCCTCAAAATCTAATTGTTCTGTCCAGGTGTACCATTTGACTGGCTAATCTGAAAATTTAATTTTTTTAAGCATAACTATTTTTCTGCTTGAGATTTTAGTTTTGCAGCTCATTTATGTTTAATGAGGTGATCTGATATATACCTTAATATAGAATTAGGGCTCCTGCTCTTGTTGTCAAACCCCCTGCAATGAATTCTCCTGATGCTTTCAGATTAATTTCTCTAATATATACTAACATGCCCTTAAATGTATTTTTTCCATCATTCCCCTATTCAGACACCATCAATGGTTCCCTACTGGTTATATGATCAAATGCAAATTACTTTCTGCTCTCATAAAAATATTTTGTTATTAATTCTAAAAGTAAAATTAAACTAATAAAAGTGACCCTAAAACAATAATTTCTCAGGCCTGAGCTGTGTCTTGAAAAGTTCTTAGCCTGACATTGGAGACTTTCTTTACTATTTGACCCTAATCTACTTATGTCTGTTATTTCTGTCTCAAAAATTCTATTCCATCTGTATATGTCTCTTCACTAACTCCTAAAATTCACCTCAGAATCCTCCTACCTTCTTTATTTGTTCCTTCATTCCTCCATATAAAATATGTGCTCTATTATTCTTACCCCTTCTACCTCTTACCCCGAAGGATAAGATTTATGCATACATAAATCCTATGCATCTTTCGTGATCCACTCATAACTCCTCTGCCGTAAGTATTATTCCTTTGGTGTATATTACCCTAAGATGCCACTAAGATGCCCTAAGATGTAATCCAGTTGAGCTTTCTTGTATTCATGCTTTATTTCACTAAAGCATGAGCTCCTCTCAAAGGTCAGGTCTGTGTTCGACACCCTTCTATTCCCTTCAACATTTGGGCTGATGCTTTGCACCTTTGTCGAAAATAGGTCACGATTGTTGAGGACACCTAGTGTAAGAGTGGATGCAGGATAGGGCATCCTATCACACTCTCTGTTAAGGTCCCATCTCTGGCCATGACACAAGTTGGTGGTATATAGGGTCCTCTTTACTTCTACATCTGTTCAGCTAGCAGCAGCTAAGTTGCTGGCTTCCTTGAATGGGTAAGACTTTCCACAATCAAAACAGATGGTGTTGTCAAATATAAACGGAAAAATATTATTTCTTGTGGGTGGTAAGGGGGGAAAAAAAGGACACGGGAAAAAAAACACACCATTAGCTTTCTTGGCACAGTCTTTCTGCCTTTCAAGTTTGGTTGCTAAGAAATGACCGAAGATTCATTTGCTGTGTACAAAGGAGAAACTTAGGTCACTAACCCGGAGATTATGCTTCTTGTGCAGCTGAATTTGTCACTGAGCCAGACAAAGCCCCACCCTGATTTAGAAGTCATGTGTTAAACTTCCAGATGGGGAATGTGACTTCTGTCTCCTGAGAAGCCATCAAAACTCTAAAATTCCCAGGTTCCTCTCCTTTGCTAACATCAAATGAAGCCTCAGAATCCTGCTGGCCTCTGAAGCCCAAAGCCAAACCTGTGTGCAGAAACTCCGCCTGTCACCTTTGCAATGTGGGGCATTCTCCCTGATTCCTAGTAGTTATTTGTGGGTTCCTTTAGAAGCCTGACCTTGCTTTATCACTTCAGTATGCCCTGAGCTGCCTGAAATTATACTTAATGCCATGGCTGAGCTAAACCTCTCTTCTCTGCCAATAGGTCTTGAATCTGCTAAATGTCTCAGGGGCTTCTGCATGTCAAGTGGAATTTGGAGAATTGAAGATGATGCGGTTGTAGGAAGTTGTTGTGGTCTTTGCTCCAAGCAAGGAGGTCTAATTTTAACTCTTTTCTCCGTTCACTTAATGTTTAATAGCAGCTTCTGCCTGTACGAATACAGGGCCATACAGTGATGAGCATGATACATGTAGGCCAGACCTCATAGACCTTATAGTTTAGTGGGAGAGAAATAAACTTTTTATTTTGAACAATTTTATTTGAACAATTGCATGAAGATGTGTGACCAGCACTATGAAAGCAAGGGAGAGAAAACTAAAAGAGCTCGTTGTGACAGGCCTGGTCAGAGTGGGCAGGGAAGGCTTCCCTTAGGAAGAAAGTCTGTAAGTCATTGACTCAGGAAGTCCGTGGCTTAATGACTGCTATTTGGCCTTGAAGGTGAATTTGACCTTCTAAGTGTGCTGCTTTGCACTCTTCCAAATTGCAACTATTTTGAATAGGAATTAGCCCTCCTGTGACACTGTTCTTAGGCAGTGCTGTGCTACCAGTGGTACCATATGTATTTGGTCTTTGCTCCTGGCACAGAGCTAAAACCCTTGAAATTTCCTGATAGGAGCGCCTTTTGTTACTCATAATGAGCCCTTCTTAGCCATACCTGAGTTTATGCTAATGAGGTGACTCTGGGTCCCTGGAGAATTTCAGGTTGGGGGCTGGTCACCAGGGGAACCAGCCTTGTGATTAGAGGGTTGGAACTTTTTTTTTTAACGTTTTGTTTTTTGTTTTTTGTTTTTTTTTTGAGAGGGAGAGGGAGACAGAGCACGAGCAGGGGAGGGGCAGAGAGAGAGGGAGACACAGAATCTGAAGCAGGCTCCAGGCTCTGAGCTGTCAGCACAGAGCCCGATGTGGGGCTCGAACTCCAGAGCGACAAGGTCATGACCTGAGCCAAAGTCGTACACTGACTGAGCCACCCTGGAGCCCCAAGGATTGGAACTTTAAATCCGACCTTGGGGGAGCAGGGAGGGGAGAGGGGTTGGAGATGTTTCATTGCCAGTGACCAGTGATTTACACAGGTCAACCATGTCTATGTAACGAAACGTCCATAAACACCCCTAAATGACAGGGTTTGGGGAGCTTCCCGATTGGTGCTTGGGAGGGTGGCACTTCAGATTGGACATAGAAGCTCCACACCCACCACCTCCCCTTCCCCCACCGAGACTACCACCAAATACCATGCAGTGTGCATCTCTTCCATTTGATGTTCCTGAGTTGTATCCTTTAGTAATAAACCTACTGCTCTGTGTTTTCCTGATTTCTGTGAGTCTTTCAAATGAATTGCCAAACTTAAGGAGCAGGTTACGGGAACCCTTGGATCTATTACAAAGTCAGACAGAAGTGTGGGTTGTCTGGGTCCTGGGACTTGTGACTGGGTCTGACATGGGGGCAGTCTTGTGGGACTGAACCCTTAAACCTGTACAGTCTCACGCTATCTCGAGGTAGTGTCAGAATAGGACCGCACAGTAGGACACCCATACAATGTCAGAAAAAAGACATCTCGCCATGTTTACTCTAAATGTGAACCAGACATTTTTCTGCTCTGGCAGAGGATCAAGTGGAAACCAGTGATTTTGACTACCAGCAGCCATTATCCAAGTTGCACACATGAAGCATTAATTTAACACCAAGGTGAAAGTGGACTTTTTACCTGAAACATAGACGCCAGGAGGGCTTGTTCTTTCAAAACTGACCTCTCTCTCTGTTAATGCCCTTGCTGGATGCTTCAGTCTTCCACACCTTCTTCCAGGGAAGAGATAAGCAGTGTCAGCTGACTGGAATGTTGTAAAAGGCCTTCTCTGGGTTATACGTAGGTAGGCATGGCTGCACTTCATTGGCATTGTGAGCCAGAGGTTGTGGGTGTTAACGTTGTCTTTTCTTCTTTCTCCAACTGACAGAATATAAATGGTCCATTATCAGTCCATTTTTGCAAGGTTGCCTTGGGAAAGAATTTTCTACTTGTTGTCTTCTCACTGTGCAATTCTGTGTTTGGGCCACAAATTTCTACCTGGACCCCTGGGCCTTTCGGAAATATTCCTTTGACTTTGGTAGTGGGACTTCAATGTTAGGAGGTGTCAGTGACCTTGTAACTCTCACTGTTTTGTTTCCTTGGAACCAAAGTGGTATAAGAAAAGTTCACTTCATGGGTTGTTTTGTTTCGATTTAAGATAATATTCCAAGGCCAAAGGCATCCTCTTTTAAAATTATTTTACCGACAAAAAAAACCACTGGCTTTCTTTGTAAGAGTTCACCTTTACATTTATGTACCACTTTAATGACTCCAAAGTACTTCCACAATACTTATTTTAACACCAGCATTGACCCATGGGGCCTGTATGATTGTCCATACTGTACAAGGGAGGCCTGGAAGGCCAGATTGGGTGCGTTGATTTGCTAAGCCCATGTAGATGGTGGTGGAGGCAGGCCAGGGACTCATAGTGCACACTTTCCACACTACAGCCATGCAAAACAGCCCCTGCCTCTCATTCTTGCTTGTGGTGGGAATGGAGAAGTGAGGTTTCACTTGATCAGCAACAAGGTCCCAGGGTTGGGGCAACAAGAGGTATAAAAATAAACAAAAGTTGGACAGTTTGCACTTACGTAAAGCTGCTCCAGAATACGTACAGGGGGAGCAATCACTCTGTATTCCCAGAATTGACTACCATGGCAATGACTGCTGCTGTCCAGGGAGAAGCAAACTTCTGTAGAAATGCTCAGTATCTGGGAGCATAGACACCGGTAACATGTAGATAGGAACAGAGCTAGAAGCTTTAAAAATCCCTTCTCCTCACAGCGCTAGTCCAAAGTGTATCAGAATCCTCGACACAGGCAGCGTGAGCTGGAGTTAGGAGAGCCATAGCTAACTTGTCAGGTTGAGTGAGTGCCCACAGTGAGCCACAGGGTGAAGCACCCTTTCTTCTGAGTCCAGCTATTCTCAAATGAGTGATGATCACCGAATATGTGACCCAGTCTGCCCAGTCTTTTGGAGTCAAGCCCTGGCATTCCTGGGAAGGAAACAGCAAGAGCCAATAAAACACCAAGAGAAGCTGGATAACACTTGTTCCCATCACATTCCATTGTCAGGCCTCCCAACCCCTCCTTGTGATATTATTTTATCTTTATAATAACAAAAAAAAATCAGGAGGTGATATGTTTTAGAAAGAGCTCTCTGGCTGCAATTTGGAAATGGGACCAAGGAGGTCAAGAGAGGAAGACATTCAGTTGTCTTCACCAAAGATTCGATGGGCTTTACCCAAGACAGTGGTAGCAGGAATGCAGAAGGGGCTAGTTTAAGAAAAGAACTTGTAGATTTGAGGGAATAGAGGGAAAGAAGGTTTTGGGGTAGATTCCTGAGCTCTTGATATTACTACCAACCTTCAGCATCATTCACCTGCCAGGCTGGATGTTGCTACCAATATTCAGGGATCCAAGAAGAGCAGGTTTGGTGTGGGTGTGAGCAGAAATGGTGGATTTAGTTTGGGATGTGTTGAGTGCGAGTTGTTCCCACACATCTCAGTGAATAGCCAGGAAGGTGTTAGGGAGATGATTTTTAGGCTCAGAGCTAGGAAGCAGGGTTCACCATATGGTTTTGGGGATCACATATACAGAGGTGGTAGATGACGCTTTCAAGCAGAGGATGTCACCCGAGGAACACATATATGGCACAAGGACCAAATCACGGTGAACTCCGGTGCTTAAGGGAAGGGGTTGTATTAGGACCCTTGCATGGTTTCCAGTTACCTCTCTACCTTCAATTAAAATCAGTGCTTTTATTAATATGCTTGACCCAATGACTTTCTTTTCTTGCTATGAACCACTTTTACTCTCTTTTTAGCAAGACTGATTTATTAGTTGCCAATTGTAGACCATTCATTGCTCTCTTTCTAAGAAAACCTACACTGTTGGTCTTTGAGTTCATGTTTTCTCTGGTGCTGTCACTGTTTTCTTTTAAAGACCTCAGTTTTCACCACTCCAGAGGCGTCTTTTCAGATTAGGTGTCCCCCAACTCTGACTGCAATTAATTAACTCAGAGGACAGTGGAATACTGGAAGTGGAGGGTCTATCATTTGGGTTTTCCTCCAACGTGACAAGTAAGTAAAGTCAGGTCAAATGAGGTAAAGTAACTTACTTAACTTATACTGTCAGATCAATGGAAAGCAGGAAGTAGAAACTGGGTCTCCTGACACCTAGTCAGGGGTTTTCTGATAAGCCATACTGCCTTGTGGTCTTGATTCTTCCCTATGCCACTGTGATGGTTACTTTCCTTTATTTAAATATCCAGTCTCATTCCTGCATTCCCTCATCCTCCTGCAGTATACCCCATACAGAGAGGCAGAGCAATGATTTCTCTTATTAAATTAGCTCTCATTTGATATGGATCATTACCTCTGTCCTCTTGGGCCTTAGATGGTCATTTCCATCCCACATATCCAGAGCCCAAGGAAGTAACAAGGCAACTGTACAAAAATGAGTTCATAATTATGAGAGTCTCAGGAACTGATTGATTGATGAGTGTAAGTGCCCAGTACGTATGTCTGCTATCACTAAAGCAAATTGTTATGATTACTCTTCTTTAACTACTTCCCAACACAGATACAGTCTCTCCACATTACCACCAACCTCTCCCTCCACCCCAACTCCCACCCTGACCCTCCAAACCCCCATCTGCCTCTCTCCCCAGCCCTCCTTCACATTAGGCTATCCTTGCTGACACCTTCTGCTAGATTGACCTCTTAGTAAAAGAAGATTAATAAGAGGCTCAAGTACTTTTCAAACCCATCTAAAGTTATTGGTGATTTTTGTAAACATATGGGTGCTTCAATGATTAGTTTAGGGGGAAAAAAGATCATAGGCATGCTTACCTAGATAGTCACTGGAAGATTTTTGAATGTGTTAGCTTCATATATGGCTATTTATCTAGGATAAAAGAAAATCTATGCCTTTTCTGGACAAATTAGTAGGATCATATTCTCTCACACAGCCAAATCCTAATTCAAGGTAACAAACAAAATTGATAATTAAATAGTATTTATTATAATCTATGGATTATGGCTAAAGCAAATTTGACACAGTAGACACTTTGTATTGGTGTGCCTTCTAGGACATTGGGGCCCACACTATATTTAATTTGCATAATCCATTTTGTTAATTTAAAGCAGTCAGAACAGTTTTTATGTTTTACATGGTTACAGGTTCTTTGTGGTAAAATATACATGACATAAGATGTACATTGTTAACCATTTTTAAGTGTATAGTTCTGTGACAGTAAGTTCATGCACATTGTTGTGCAACTATGGATTTTAAAACATGGCCTTTGCTTGGGTGACATTGGCTCTATCTGACTTGCCTGCAGCATGAATCTTGACTCGAAAGACAGGCACTGCATCAAAAAGTGGGGGTTCCTTGCCCAGGCTAACTTACTTTTGTATCAGCATGTATTGTTTTGTCTTCCCTCTGGGCCATATATTAAATAATTGAGGTAAGTTACATTTATATTTCACAACACTTTCTAATAACTGGAGTCATGTGATATATTGCAAAATCCAACATGCAAATCACTCATTTAGGTGGAGAACGAAACCCCCTAACATCCAGTCTGGTTTCTCTTTACAGGATAAGACTTTAAAGCCAATCTTTAAAAGATTAATTTTGGATAAAGCTGCTACACTGTTAATAAATTACCACTTTTGAGTGCTTACTTTGTACCTGCTGCTGTGCTAAGCATTTGATTTATGGTTATCTCATTTAATTCTTAAAATAACTCCATTGTCCCTATTTTATAGATGAGAAAATTGATACTTAGCTTATCTAAGATCAAGCAGGTGGTAAATGACCAAGTCAAAGATGGATCTGACCTTAACCATTCTGCTGCAGCTCCCTTCCAGGTCTCTCAAACATTCATGAGAGTTTTATAATAAGAATTAGGCCTAACAAAGGCACTAACATACTAGAAAGTAACAAACATACTGAAGGCATGTGATACTTCTTTATTAAGTAAATCAGAAGGAATGTCATCTGTAGGGGATATGGTATTAATTTCTTGGAACTGCATTTTAATAGGAAAGCCAGGAAGAAAAGCCTCGTAAAATATCATTTAAATACAGATTCAACTTCAGTTAGTTATTCCTCTTGTCATAAAATTGATGGGGGAATGTTTCTTTGTAAGAAGCTGTGCCTGCAGGGTGCACCCTTGCTCTGGCTATCTGGCATGTCAGTCTTAATTGATTACATAATAGAGGCAGGCAGGATGGAGGGAGCGTTTGTTGATTCTGTATGGGGATGGAGTACTGAGTAATGAGCTGGGAAACCTGCAGAGATCGGATTTTTAGATTGTGTCTTTTGGTTCCTCTAAAAGATAGATTGTGATTTTTTTTTTTTTTTTTACAGAGAGATGCCACGTTCTATATAAAACTCCTTTTTATATAGTTCATTGGAGAGGCGGTGTAGCAGATGGCTCATAGCGCTGGTTGGTGTGAATTTGGGGTTCGCTGTGTGAGCTTGAGCAAGTTTCTTCATTTCTCCAGTCCTCAACTTTCTCACCTTTAGAGCTAAGATCATAATACCTCCCTCACTGAATACACGGTAATGGTAGCCTCCCCTTTTCCATCTCCTACCTCTTAATTCAACAGCTAGTTATTACTAAGAATCTCTCATGTGTTAGGTCCTGCCCAGGACACTGCACTCTTCAAAAAGCTCAAAGGGAGAGGCTGAAAGGCATCTAACCAGCTCTTTGTGATGCAGTTTAATGGCAGTGTAATAGAACTATCAGTACTCCCTAAATGCTGAAGAAGCCTGAGGAATGTTTTGAGTACTTTTCTGAGTGGGGGGAGAGTGGATAGCAGCATTCATTTTAAACATCTTTTGTGTTTAACGGTCATTTAGTACTTGGTGAACATTAACCCTTTTAGGATTAATTTTAGGGTCAGAAGTGAATTTGATCTAAATACCAGGGTGATTTGCAGTGCATGGCAATTGATATTTATCATTGGGTTAAGAATATGTGGTAATGGATGTAACATTCTTTACAGTGATCCCTATGAGAAGTTACCAATTTTATGAGACTGAAACCATCCAAAAGACATACAGTATTTTGAGCTTGGTCATAGCTCACAGGAATTGTGGAATTACAATACTTACAGAGCATCTAAGATCTGGCAGACCCTGAGGAGATGAGAAATATTCTTGCCTTCCCAGGGCCTATGGTCTTGGGGATGGGTGGGAAGGGCAGGTAGGCACAAAACAGCATGATACACACCATCCTTGTTGGGGTGAAAACTCGATACTTCCACTGGTCTTGGTATTATTCCTGTTGCATTGTACTTTTCATTTGTATAAAAGAATTGTGAAATCATAATTTGATAAGATATTAAAGCCATTTAGGAATGCTGTGGCATTTATCCAGTGACCCATCACTGATTCAAAATGACTCACCATCATTATAATGCAGCCAGTCATGGTAAATTGACAGCGGTTCTCCGTTCAGGTTTGTGAGATGTCATGTTTGGTGGTGAAATTGGCAGGTGTAAATTTTTTTCCTTTCTTCCTGAAGAGTGAAGGCTTAGCCTCTGCTTCTGAATCTCTGGATGTATCATGGGGTGATGGAAATGCCAGAGGTTCTGTCCCCTCCCTCTGCTTTGCTTTCTCACCCTTTGAGACTCATCGTGTGTGCGGTTGGGTTCACGGACCATTCACAGAGCTGGGCCTCTTCCTCTGTACTTGGTTCCTAACTGGGTGGTAAGACCTGGCCTAGTATTATTTGTTCACTCAGTAATTATATACTAAATATTTATGGTGGGAATAGGGGCAAGACTGAAACATGGGGGAACAAGAGATAAGCTAATAATTTGTTACCCTGGGCAGGCTAATGATTTGATGCCATTTCAGACTGTTATTCTGTATATATTTATTCACAACATTTTTTAAGAGGAAAAGCCAAGCCCTGTGTGAGAGGGAAAGGGTAGCCAAAGAACCCCTCAAGTTCCTAGGATCTCAACTGACCAGAAGTAAAATAGCAGACCCCTTCTTTTTCCTTGCAACCACACTCTGTACAATCCCTGAGAAAAGTTCTGGTGGATACTATTCTTATTTAATCTAGTTAAGTTTCCAGAGATGTTTTCAACACCCTGCTGATGAATCTGTACATGCAGGCTGCCATAACATGCAGGCTTTTAATCTAGCACTGAAAAGAGATACCGAGAGCAGTCCTGGAGATGTAGATAATAAGATGCTGTCCCAGCACTCAAGGAACTTGAGGCAATAGCTTATTGTATATGATAAAACAGTGGGAGAGAACTGTTAGTGTCATAGGAACACAGATGGAGGTCAAGGTGGCTCATGGAAGTGATTCATGGAGGTGATCAGGATAGGACAGATGGTGAAAGGAAATGTCCCTCTTTTAAGTACATCTGGTATTCATAGTTTGAACTTTTCAAACTGATGAAATAGGCTATTATATAACCTAAAGCCTTAAACTTACGGAATGGCCCAAGGCAGGATGAATAAGTGTGATATTGCAGTGACTCTTGCCATATCTGACTTACAAAATGAGATCGGGTTACTAATCAGAGATTTTTGACTTCTTGCTAAACCTTAAAGGGAAAGATTTTATTTAGCCATACCTAAAACACAAATGTGCCCAAATGGAAAGCCAATTTTCAGATCCCAAAGTTTTATAACCGTTCTTTGCTTAACTACAAAGGAGTTCGTTTTGTCAGTCTCCCCTATCTCTAGTGACCAGAAGGAAATCAGAGCATCCAGACTTCTCTGCTTTCAAAGTAAAAGGCTGGGGGCCTCCTGTTTTTCTGTCATAGTTGATTGTCCCCTATTGTTCTTTAATCCCCAGTCCTTGGGGGGGAGGGGCGGGTATTCCCTTATATGTCCCTCACTAGGAACCTCCCAGAGGGAGCTCTTATTTGAGAAAGGCAATTCTTAGTGTTGTGTGTCCTCTCCTAATCTTCCAGAATACGTGTTTTGAGATTATTTTGGAATTGCCTTTGTAAGTGAAAGTGAACACGTCTCGTGTCCTGCCACTGGGGAGAGAAAATGTTTTTGAGGGGGTAGGTGATGCCAGTTTTATAACACCCATTAGCCTCGCAAGCGGGAGGAGCCACTGACCCCACAGCCCATGTCAGCACGGGTCGGTCAGCGTTACTCTGGCAATCAGAGTCCTGCCTGTTTTTAAGCTGCCTAATGTGGACTATTTATTCTGTTAGAACAAGCATTGTCATTTAGTATTTTCACATTTCATTTTTCTAACTGGTGCTTTTGTTTGGGGCTGAGGAGGAAGAAAGGCGATAACTTTTGCTGTAGTTTCTAAAATTAGTTTGAGTGATTTGGTTTTAGCCTGGGTACAGAAACGGAGCTACATTCTGTTGTTTTTTTACTTGGCTGCAGTGACTTCACTCGGAGATGACAAGCTGTCATTGTAAGAGCTGTCGTTACATTTCCGTCTTCTCAGCAAAATACTCCTCTGGTGTAGGTAAATAAATGTTAATGAAATTTGTTAATAAAACATGTTGAAAAGCATTCACCTCCACTCCGTCAAGAAATGCAAAATAAAGAAACAATAAAATAACTTAGAATGGAATTAGCACAGTTTTGTGTTTTTGGTTTTTTTGTTTTTGTTTTTTTAATGATGATGACCACATCTGGTGAGGGTGCTACTCATATATTGTTTATAGAAAAGAAAATCAGTGTATTTCTTGAGAAACAATTTGTTGTTATATATCAGAAGCCTTAAAATGTTTATGCCCTCTGGCCCATTACTCTCACTTTTAGAGATCTATGCAAAGGAAATTATATGAACAGAGTACAGGGATATTTGCAGTATTATTAGTAAAGGGGGAAAAAGGGAAAATCCAAGATTCAGTAAGGAAATATTTTTTTTAACTATGACATACATAGGTACTATTACACTCCTAAGAAAAATGATGTTGGGCTCCTTGGGTGGTTCAGTCAGTTAAGTGTCTGACTCTTGATTTTGGCTCAGGTCATGATCTCAAGGTTCGTGAGATTAAGATTGAGTCTCCCTGTCACCACAGACCTCTCTCTCTCTCTGCTTCTCCCCTGAACGCTGTCTGTCTCTCAAAATAAATAGGGGCCACCTGCGTGGCTCAGTCTGTTGGGTGTCTGACTTCAGCTCAGGTCACGAGTGATCTCACGGTTCATGGTTTAAGCCCTGCATCAGGCTCTGTGCAGCCTGCTTGGGATTCTCTCTTCTCTCTCTCTCTCTCTCTCTCTCTCTCTCTCTGCCCTTCCTCCACTCACACTTTCTCAAAATAAATGAATAAGCTTAAAAATTTATAAATAAATAAACTTTATTATAAAAGCAAAAACAAAAATGATGTTCAGGGACATGCCTGGCTGGCTCATTCGGTAAGAGCATGTGACTCTTGATCTTGGGGTTGTGAGATCAAGCCCCACATTGAGAATAGAGATGACTTCAAAATAAAATCTTTTTTTAAAATGCTGTTTAGAGAAACTGTGACAACACTGAGAAAGCCTATGATAAATAATAGGAGGCAAAAATGTTGTGCCATTGAATTTTACAATGGCATGGTTTGTGTAAAACTAGCAGGCCAGCAAACAACAACAAAAAAACAAAAACGGTGGCAACAAAAACTGGAGAAACTATCCCAAATATTGGCTCCCCCCACCCCACCATGTTTCCTCTTTTTTCTATAAGAAACATGGATATTTTCAATGGGTTTTTTCAATGGGATTTTTCTATTATTTATAAAGTGAGTGGTACCTGAGATATAATGCTTATCTCATTCTCAAGTAAACATTTAATGTTCATATTTTATGCCTTGTAAATTGCTGTGGTGATGACATTAAATTGTAACTTGTGCTAGTCCCTGGGTCACTCCCTGGGTATTAGTTGATAACCTTTGCAAGAGATCAGAAGGTGATCTCTTTAACAACGCTCACTTTTTTAGTTACTTTTTGTATGTTTCATAAAGTTATTATAGATGTTGGAAATCTTAGAGCTGCATGAGCGGATAACTTGTCTTGCAGTCTGATGGGTAAAATGTAACAATATGTTTATGATTTCTCTTTAGGAATTTTTCAAATAGAAACTAATTGCAGAGTTTCCAGTTGACCACCATTCATAGGGTAAGACTAACGTTCTGAATTGTGAACACATGGTAAAGATAATTACTCTTAACATTGGTAGCTTGGGGCAAATACTGAATACTTAGTATGTAAAAAGAGATTGTTATTTCGACCGACATTTTGAATAAAATCTTTTTTACGTTTTTCAGCCAGTTAATAAACAATTAAATCTCTGTACATTTTGGTAAAATGTCATCTTGCTATCCTTCATTGGTCTTGTATGTTGCAAAATATATGTGTGTATGTTTGATATTTGTCATTTTTTTAAACCTTAAAGATCTGAGGAATTTAATGTCAATGACAGGCTTAGACTCTGTAACTCCATGTCTATAGTTTTCTGGGTTTTGTTCAAGGTAGTGTTTTTTATGCATGGAATCAATTTGCCATGTTTCCATAAGTAAACGATAGCCATGCTTTCCCAAATTACGTAAGTCAAAAATAAAAAAGTCCTATTCTCTGTTGCTTCCTAGAAACATCACTTATCTTTCATAATTGTGGCAAATTAATCTTAAATTAGTTCTGTGGCAGAGGTTTTGACTTTGACGTAATGACCGATGAATTTGTACACTGTATTAAGTAGCATGACTCTCTAGTATTGTGAATATGACAGATATCTTGAAAAGTGTATCGCCCAGCTCTGAACATATATAATCTAGGTTAAGGAGTGGTGAGGACAGTGCCTCTGTCCTCCAATGTATTGTGAACACCCTTCTTTTTATAGATGAAGGTATAGATCCTTTGATGTCTTCAGTATATCCACATAGCCCTGCTGATCCGCTGAGTTGACTGTGAATTTTTAAAAGCTAACATGAGATCAGCTACTTCTCTACTTAAGGCTCTTCAGTGTCTTTCCCATCACTCCTGGGCTGTTTCTTATCCAAACTCTGTGTATTGTCTGCAGGCCCTCTCACTCTTCTGCTTTCCCCAGGTTCCTGACATTCCAGCCTGGGGCCTACTTTCTGATCACCCATTCATAAGCTTCTTCCTCCTTCTACTTGGAATGATCTTCCCCAATATTATTGCATGGCTGGCTCCATTCAGGTCTAAAGAGGCCTTCCCTGTCTGCCCACTCTAAAGGAGCTCTAGGAGCACCTGGGCAGCTCAGTCAGTTGAGCGTCCAACGTCATGACCCTCAGGTCACAATCTCACGGTTCATGAGTTTGAGCCCCACATCGGGCTCGGGTTCACTGCTGTCAGCGCAGAGCCCCCTTCATATCCTCTGTCTCTCTCTGTCTCTCAAAAATAAACAAACATTTAAAAATGCTTTAAAAATAAATAAAGGAGTTCTATATTCTTCATGGCATTTCTGATTTTATTATGGTTGTCTGTTTGGTTGCCTCTCTTCCCTTTTTCCTCAGTAAGGTCTCTGAGAGCAGGGATCTTTCTGTCTTGCATATCTATATTTCCTGAACCCTCTGAACTCCCCTGGACACATAATAGGCATTCTACAGACTAAAATCCTGACCTCTCTTTGAGAAATGCTGCTGTTAAGATATTTCACCCATTCTCTTTGGGTATTTTCTTTATATAGAATCAGATGTAGTATGTACTAGGTTTAGCCGTCATCCCACCCATTTGATACTGGTGACAGCATGACATGGTGGTGCTGACTTTCAACTATGCGTGTCTTCTGTCCACAATAGGACTGTAAATCCCATGAAAGCAGAAACAAGGTCTCATATTTTCTCGGTATGCTTTTGTAGTCCTAGCCTCCATAATTGAGTGCATATAAATGTTAAATTTAGAGAAAGGGTTAAGACTAGTGGCTTAATCATATTTTTAGCATTTCTAGAGCATACTGGTTTGTCCCAAAGCAAAAAAAAAAAAAAAAAAATCATTTTGATTTATAGTTAAAAATATATATATAACAAAGAAATTCTGGACTCCATTTGCAAATTCATGTTATGAAACCCTGTTTATTTTGTTAGGAAGAGCCTATTATTAATTAGGACAGGTGGCCAGAATCAATGCTCTCAACCTCCCAGCTCTTTTGAAATTAGGAAATGTGACCATAATTCCATGCCCTGGAGAAGCAACTTAAACACCTCTAAACTTTAGGTTTCTTACATGTAAAGAGTTGCACTCTGATCTCCATGGTTTCCTCCTGGATTAAATAGCCCATGTGACTCTGCTCTTGTGAAAGTAAGTAACCAGTAGAGAAGCAATTGTAATGGTGATCTCAGCTATCAGCCAGACATTAGGAAGGAGAGCGTGTAGATTCACAAGAGCCAAATTGCTTGTTTACTGTGGGTGGTGGGAGGGGGAGGCAAGAAGACATTTTTATTAACAATGAAGATGGTGGAGAAAGGTCTGAGGTTGCCTTCTGTTTACACATCCTAAGAATTATGTAGCCACTGGTGGCTTATGTGCTAGTGTTAATATTATAATGTGACTGCAACTTCTTTCATTTTAAATGGATTCTAGAGAATTTGGTAGCTTACTGAACTCATCAAAGAATTGAGATGTCTTTTCCTGAAAGGACAGTCGCCATCTACGTTAAATGAATTGTGTGTTCTGTAACTGTTAGAAACAAGGAAAAGTAAAACCACATTTTACTTTTTTAAGTTCAGAACAACTCAGATTTAATAAGGAGTTCTAGAGTTACTGTTTTTTGTTTATTGTTGTTAGTTATTATTTATTGTTATTGTTACTTGTTTTTTAAGTTCAGAACAACTCAGATTTAATAAGGAGTTCTAGAGTTATTACCATGGTGTTGTCATATTCAGCAAGTGTCTTCTGGGGCTTCAGGTGATAAATTTTCCTAGGATTTAGAATATTATTTACGATTGTTTCAGAGACCCATTGCCACTGTACAGCTTTTGGTAAGAAGCTGCAGAATGCTAGTTACGCAGCACATTTTTCCTTTGGTTTCTCTTTGTTATCAACCATGATGTCAGACTCTTTCCTTGAATTTCTGTGCTCCAGAAACACCGCGTTTCTTTTATCTCACTGACCCAGCTTCTTTCTCCCCCTTTGTTCCTCTTGGTCTGAGAGTTCTTCCTCATGGGATTTATTATCTAGGAAAGAGATTTTGTTCTTCATTCACTCAATTCACTCAAAGAGTTAATTCACTTCTATGGCGTATCTACTACTTAAATATTCTTGAGTCCCTATGGTGAATTAAAGATGTCTGTAAATGCTCCAGTTGGGGTCTGTTACCCTTCCCTTTAAAAATCTGGGCTGGTCCTGTTACCCTTTTTGAGCACTCAAACATAGCAGAGATGGTGTGGAGTTATTTCTAAGGCTGGAATTTAAGGAAGTGTGTAGCTTCTGCTATTGTGTGCTTGCAGTGTTCCTTAGAACTTAGCTGCCTTGCTGTGGGACAGCCTGAACAGCCATATGGAGTAGTGGCCGGGCCTCTGGTCATTAGCCTAAGCTGAGCTGTAGACCAGCAGACAACCCAAATGCCAGTCCTGTGACTGAGGCGTTTTAGAACTTACAGCCCTCCCAGCATTCCAGTCAACACCATGTGAAACAGAACTGCTTCATCATCCCACAGAATCATGAGAAATGATAAATGGTTGTTTTAGCCACGAAGTTTCGGATTTTTTTTTTTTTTTTTGGCATAGCAGTAAAGAACTAAAACAAAAATTTGTACCCAGAAGTGAGGTGCTGCCGTAACAAAACATCTGGCATTGGCTTTGAGACCAGGTGACAGTGAAGGTCTGAAGGGAAGTAAGACAACTATTAATGGTAGCTGGTAGGGCGATGAAGAAATCGCTTTTTGAGGATATAAAACAGTACCCTTGTTTCATACTGACAGGAAAACCGACAAGACTTGTATGTCCAATAACACGGAAGATGGAAAATGAACCCAATGGATTTGTATATCCAGCTTAGGGGATTTTCTAGCAGAATGTTGGAAGCGTCAAATGACTTTTTTAACCACTCATGACCAAAGTATTGCAAAAGAGAGATGAATTAAAGAAGAAACTGTCCAGATTTTAAGTAGACTTTAGAGGATGTGTTTCCAATCCAGAATTTTCTAGGGTTGTAAATAAAACTGTTTCTCATTCCCTGCTTCTCGACTCAATGAAAAGGTACTCAAAGTAAGAAATGGCCTCAGGTGGAAAGAACAGATCCAGAGCAATACTGCCAATAAAACTTAATCTCAAGGTACAAATGAAAGCAAAGGCATAGCAGCAAGACCCTATATTATGACTTCAAAAAGATGTAAGTCTGTGCCTCCTGGGGCTTCTTAACTAGATAACAGGGCTTCCAAGGACCTTAAGAATGTTGTCCCACAGCCTCCTCTACTTAATTTAGACGACAAGATCCTGGACTTCAAGCCTGAACTCGATACCAGAGTTGGACGAAATTTTTAGGGGCTTGGAAGAGGGTGAGTGTGCTTTGCATGTAGGAGGACTTCACAACGTTTGTGGGCAGAGAGACCAGGGAAGGTTAAGCAGAGCTGCCCATCCTTTGCCACCCCTCCCATTGAGAAGTGATGTTTCTCATTCCCTGGAATCTGGGCTGGGTCTATGGCTCCTTTGGCTGATAGAATGGAGTGGATGTGACACCGTAGCTTTGAGAGCCAGGCCATAAAAGAACTGCAATTTTTCACCTTTGTGCTTGGGATGTGCCATCTTGGAACCCAACCACCGTCTATGTGAGGACCCTGAAACAGCCATGAGGAGTCTCACTGGAAGTGCCAGCCAGCAGGCAGCTCCAGCTACCCGCCTGATGAATGAGAACATTCTGGACCTTCCAGCCACTTTGTGCCAGCCAGTACTATGAAGTGAAAGAACCACCCACAGAATCATGAGAAATAAAACACTATTGTTTTTTTAAGCTGTTTGGCTTTAGAATATGCAGAAGAGTTAGCCCAAATCCTTCCTGTCTACATGTGGCTGTGTTCTAGTCTGTCTCAGGAAATGCCCTATTACCTTAGATATACCCTGCCTAACATCTGACCATATTATTTCCTGCCTTCTGATATGTTCAATTTTTTATTGTACAAATATTTGTCGTACACCACATGCTAGAAACTGTGGAGGATACTGTAATACCATAGACTCAAAAAGTGAATCCATTTGACTCCTGCTTCTCCATGGACCCCTCTGTTTGATGTTGCTAAATGGTGTTGAATTTTCATTTACAGTGACTATTTCATTCATTGCTTTCTTTCCAGTGCATTGCAAAATTTTCCCTCATTGCTTCCAGCCTACGCAATTTAAATACCTTTTGGCTGGGTTTTGTTCTTTCTGCTTCCTCTTCAAATCCACCCTGCAAATCTCTATAGCTCAATGACTCTCTGACCTACTGCTTCGCACACCTGGGGTCTCAGGTCTCTGAAGAGTTTGTGGAGTTGCTGGTAGCTGTTACTCGTAGTCTGCAGAGAGGGGGAGGCACTCTAGATACCTAGTGAAACTTCCAGGAAGGGTTAAAAGGACAGTACTTTCCCCAGATATTTCATTGTCAGTCTGTCTTGTGAGCTTTCTCCTCCTGGGGAAATTTGGAGAAAACAAACAAACAAAAAGTACTGGTCTCAGCTAGACCAGTTGAATTGCTTGACCAATCATAGGAGAAGGGCTTGGATTTGAGTTTTTGTTTTTGTTTTACAGAGAGAGTGCACGCAAGTGGGGGAGAAGGGCAGAGGGAGAAAGACAGAGACAGAACCTCAAGCCAGCTTCACACTCAGAATGGACTCCCCCCTACCCCCCCACCTCCCGCCAGGACTCAATCCCACCACCCTGGGATCATGACCTGAGCTGAAATCAGGAGTCAGATGCTCAACCGACTGAGCCACCCAAGTGCCCCTGGATTTGAGGTTTTTTAAACTGCTCCAGGTTGTTCTAATGTGAAGCCCAAACTGAAAACCACTGTCTTAGATTCTCAAAAAATGGTTACTCTACCTACTGGAAGCATCGACATTAACTAGAAATTTGTTAGACACATTCTTGAGGACTACTTCAGACCTAATGAATCAGAATCTCTGAGGGTGTGACCTACCACTCTGCGATTTAATACTCTCTCCAGTGATTTTTATGAGCATTAATGTTGAAGATACACTTTACTATGTAAATCTTAATTCCTTCTAGGAAGTCTCAAAACTACAACTAAATTTGGAAAGGGTGTTTGTCACTTGAAAATTACTCCACTGACAAGATCTGAAGCAACTGGTAAGGGACATAAGCTGGCATATCATGTGTCTTGCTAGTGATCATTTAAGTACTTGAGAAATGCTGAACAATCATCAGATCTCTGAAGAACGGTTCAAGGGGCTATTTAGTCTGAAGAAATGGAACAAATTATCAGGGGTACTGACACACTATTTCCCAGAGAGAGAGCGCCAAGAGGTGAATTTAAACTTCAGTTGGATATACATTAGACCCAAGAAACCTCTTGTTGAGAAGTAGTACTAAACATTTTGAAGGGATATAAGGCAATCTCTAAGTCAATTTGCAGTTAGAGCAGAGAGAAACCCCATTTTGAATTGTTTGGTTATATCCTGCCTGGGGTCAAAGACAGAGATCTTTGAAGTAGTGTCCAGTTCTCTGCATAGAATGACTCTAAATACCATCTGATCATCATTTGTTTATTTTTTCACTGGTTATTTTGGAAAAGCTTTCAAAGTAAAATAAGGACTAGTGGGAAGACAAGATGCCTAACTTGAGTGTTTTTGTTTCAGTCCTAGAGACTTTGGGGTGAGATTGTCAAATGAATTCATGTGCTTTGAAAAGCTTTTATGATTTCTTAATGAGGTTTAAAAGCTAAAGGAATGGGATTAGGACCACAAAATCCTTTACTCTTAACATTGTGTCTTTGAACTGATTTAGTGCATTTGTATATTAGAAATAGAGATCTGATTTAGATTGAATCCTCTTTGTTTGCAAAAATATGGTCTGGAAAAAATTTCCTAGACACACAAACAGTATTAAATTTTGTAATGACAAAGGACAGCTATGCTCTAGCTCTCGAGTTAAAAACTTCCGTTAGAAAAAGTTAACATCATTTAATATATAGGAATGCTTGAGACCTTTCATACATCATTAGATTTGGATGCTATCTATTTATACATTGAATCTTAGTTCAGTGGAAAATGTTTGGTAGAAAAAGTTCAGCTGAGAAAGTAGATTATATATTATGTTATAGGGGACATTGCAGGAAACTGTACATTTATATCTTTTGTTTTTCAAAAGACTAAAATAGAACCAAGTTACAATGCAATTGTTGGGGTAAATTGATGTCTTAGTCTGTTCGGGCTGCTACAACAAATTACCATGGACTGGGTGACCTAAACAGCAGACATATTTATTTCTCAGTTCCTAGAGACTGGGAAGTTCAAGATCAAGGCACTGCTCTGGCAGATGTTTTGGTTTTTTTTTGTTTGTTTGTTTGTTTGTTTTTTTTAATGTTTATTCATTTTTGAGAGAGAGAGAGAGAGAGAGAGAGAGAGACAGAGCATGAGGGAGGGAGGGGCAGAGAGAAAGGGAGACAGAATCCAGAGCAGCTCCAGGCTCTGAGCTGTCAGCACAGAGCCCGATGCAGGGCTTGAACCCACAGACTGTGAGATCATGACCTGAGCTGAAGTTGGCTGTTTAACCAACGGTGCATCCAGGTGCACCTAGGCACTGGCAAATTCTAATGAGATCTTACTTCCTAGTTAATAGGCGCCACCTTCTTGCTGTGTCCTCAAATGGTGGAAGGGGCAAGAGAGCCCTGTGGGGTCCATTTTATAAAGGCACTAATCCCACCCTCATGACCTAAGGCTTCACCTCCTAATACTATCACTTTGGGGGTTAGGATTTCAAAATATGTATTTTAGGGGGACAAAATATTTAGTCTACTGCAATTGGGGAAAAGAGATAAATATTTAGCGATTTCTTTAACCTTTGAGAGAACTGAGTGGCACAGTTAATTGGATTTAATGATAATGTGATCTTGTTTCCAGTGTGGACGAGGCTTGAGATTTGAGTCTGAAGACCTCCATTCTAACTGGAACTATTTCTTGCCAGTTTTGTCGCTTTGGACAGGATAACTCCTCTGGGCCTGCTTTATTTCCATGTTTTAAAATGTGAAGAGTAATAATATATTTAATGGTTTATTATATGAAACAAATTAATGTAAATGAAAGTGCTTTGAAAGTAGAAAGACAGATATTAGATTTTAAACAGTGTATTTTTATTTGCTCTTATTGACAAGGAACCCCTCAGTGAAAATCCAAGTTAGGAGATTAGAGGGAAAATTTATAGTTCTTAAAAAGGCAAACAGGAAAAAATTCTTTACTAATAAATTTAAATTAGTATAAATATAGTAAACCTGTAGTTTGTTGTGGTTCTCTAATGGATTAGTTATAGTAGTTTCTCATATTGATTATTTTAAAATATGTGTTTTAAAATAGTACTATAGTTGGAGGTTTGTGACTCTGTTTCATAGAAATACTGTGTTTAAAGTAGAAAATGTGTTTACAATATTTAAAGGAAACTGTGTTGTATAATAAATATCGGAATGGCTGAGAAGCACTCTGGAATTATGTAATATATTCTTTCCGGATATATTACAGACCCAGTGCAATGGAAGAATATGTAAAATGTTTCACACCTCAAATATTTTATCATGCTTGCTGCACATAAATGCAGGTGTGTATCATATGTTGTAAGCCTTTTAAAAATGAATTGTGAATGAGAGACTCATACTCCATTGGTCGTATCTAAATATGAATTAGTCACAGCTAGATTGTCGTACACACTAACTCTGCTTTCTGGCCTGCAAAATAATTTGATACGGGATGGCAGTTATAAAGTAGGCTTTGCACATGGATTGGTAAATCCAAAGTAAATTTCAGACATGCCCAACTTTTTGATCTTTGAAAATGACGAGATTACAAGAGTATTACTAAAAATATCTTGAATGCAATTTGGGGTTAGTACACTGAGCTGGGTTTCAAGTACTTGATAAACCCAAAAAGGATTATATCTTTGGGGCAACTATATAAACATTCCCAGCAGCTCTTCAGAAGTTCCACAGGCAATTTTCATACCAAATTAAAATTTTTATATGTTTTAGAATATCCTCATATTTCAAACTGATCGATGTATATGTAATTTAAATTATTGCAAGTGATTGTTTGAAGTAGATGCTAAGAATGGCTTTTATTAACCTACAGGTTTAAAAAAAGCTAATATAAAGGGTAGCTACATTTAATAATATCATAACTTCAGAGAATTTCAGCAAATTTCTGAGCCGTGTCTTCAAAAGTTATTAACTTGTGATTATTTCTAATGAAATCAGTAGGCTAAATTTGAAGAGCACCGAGTCTTATTTGGAGAGATGTGTGGTTTTAAATTAGGATGCAGAAACTACATGGTTTGACAGGCCATCTGATAAATGCAAATAAGACCAACTGTGTATGAGGACTGAATGAGAGAAATTAACATATGTAGGCTGCTTGGAAAAGCTAAGTGTTCATCTAAGTGTTGTAAATATGGCATTTTAAAATACATTAACATCTAAGTTTCTGTGGAAACTTCTCTGTAACCTAAAGGAATTCAGGGGCTGAGTATGATCTCATATATGGGTGGGGTCCTGTCTATATATACCTTGCCAAAATGTCCTCTAGTGTGAAAAGTAAACTGATCTATGAAAATCTATTTGCCATATCGTGTCTTATGATGGAGAGTGTCTCTGAAGACAGTGTTTCCAATTTTGTTTGAAATACTGCAGCTATTATAAGATATCTGTGCTTTCTCACAGAATGAAGACAAACACAGAGATGGTGTGTCTAAGAAATTTCAAAAGGTGTCGGCCTCCTGATTGAAGCACAGTCAACTTATTGGATTCATTTTTTTTTTTTCATCCAGTAAGTGTAAATATTTAAAGTACTTTATTTTGATCAATGTTGACTTGTGTTCTTTGTTGAATGAATAACCGCTGTCTGAATACCCTTATCTCTATTTGTGTTTATATTCTTTTGCAATTTCAGTCTCATGTCTTAAATGAATTTAACTTTCAGGACCTTTAAGGGGACAAATTCAGCCATAAACTTTGAGGCTGGCGGTGTCCTTAGAGATGATTTGGTTCATTCTCTTTATCCATTAAAAAACCATGCTGCTGTGATTTTTTTCTTCTTTTTTCTTACTAGATATGTTATTAGACCCAAATGTTTCCTTTTATTTCTCGTACTCTGTGCCATTTTATAGGTTGTCCGGATTTTACTAATTAGCAATTTTTTAAACAATTGATTTATATAAGGTTGAACGTTACATAAATCATTTCTGTAAGGAACACTGCCTGAATACTTTTTAATGTGAAAATGGAAAATCTACCTCTTGTTTTTCTGAGGCAAAAAATAATTTAGTAATAGAGTATACTCTTACTTATTCATCCTATTAGTTATTTGCCATCAAAACTTAACCACGAGTGAGAATCCCCCCATAGTAGCATGTTCTGAGTTTTTCTTCCCTATCCCGTGTTCAGCCACTAGTGTTGCTTCATCAGCTTTTAAATACTCTAAGTTGGACATGAACTTAAGTTACAAAGCAAGAGCTTGGGGTGAAAGGAGATAATGCATTAACTTACAGTTTGTTTTGAATGTAGAACTGGTAGATCCCTCTAATCCTAAGGGATAACTACGTAAAGCAGTGCTTGCTCAAAAGAGCTTCCCCATGGTGGTTGAAACACAACTCTTAGGCTGTAACTGATGCGCCAGGTGTGGGACAGGATGTGGAAAAGAGCTTACTCAGACCATTTGGAAGGCATAAAATATGGCTTCTGGTTTTTAATAGCTTGGGATGGAGTCAAGATCCAGGAGGAAACTAGATAGTTGCTTCACAATCTGCGCTAAATACCTTTATAGATCCAGTCTGGCTATCACTAAATGGTGTCTCATCTGAAGGACTTTATAGTGCACAGTTGGGATGGCCTAAGGTTTCAAATGAAACCAGAAGACATTTATATCCTTTGATCAGCCCTGCCTCCCAGATTTTGTCCCTGAGCTAGATCCTACTTGGGTACCTACAAGCATTAGAGTTAAATGCTTATTTTGGATACTCGCTTCAGTGGTTTTTCTTTTATTTTCCTCTCCCAGTTTCCGTACTCCTACAAGGGAAAGTCATGATTACGCTAACAGAGCTGAAATGTTTAGCAGACGCCCAGTCATCTTATCACATCCTAAAACCATGGTGGGACGTCTTCTGGTATTACATTACTCTGATCATGCTGCTGGTGGCCGTGCTGGCCGGAGCTCTCCAGCTTACACAGAGCAGGGTTCTGTGCTGTCTTCCATGTAAGGTGGAATTTGACAATCACTGTGCCGTGCCTTGGGACCTCCTGAAAGCCAGCGCAAACACATCCTCTGATCCTGGGACGCCGCTCCCGCTTCCCCTGAGAATCCAGAATGACCTCCACCGACAGCAGTACTCCTACATCGATGCTGTCTGTTACGAGAAACAGCTCCATTGGTTCGCCAAGTTTTTCCCTTACCTGGTGCTCTTGCACACACTCATCTTTGCAGCCTGCAGCAACTTTTGGCTTCACTACCCGAGTACCAGTTCCAGGCTCGAGCATTTTGTGGCCATCCTTCACAAGTGCTTCGACTCCCCGTGGACCACGCGTGCCCTGTCCGAAACAGTGGCCGAGCAGTCAGTGAGGCCCCTGACGCTCTCCAAGTCCAAGGTTCTGCTTTCGTCCTCAGGGTGTTCAGCCGACGTCGATTCCAGCAAGCAGTCATTGCCCTACCCACAGCCTGGCTTGGAGTCGGCCAGCATCGAAAGCCCAACTTCTAGCGTCCTGGACAAGAAGGAGGGCGAACAGGCCAAAGCCATCTTTGAAAAAGTGAAAAGGTTCCGCATGCACGTGGAGCAGAAGGACATCATTTATAGAGTGTATCTGAAACAGATCATAGTGAAAGTCATCTTGTTCATCCTCATCATAACTTATGTTCCATATTTCCTAACCTACATCACTCTGGAAATCGACTGTTCCATTGACGTGCAGGCTTTTACAGGATACAAGCGCTACCAGTGTGTCTACTCCTTGGCAGAAATATTTAAGGTCCTGGCTTCATTTTATGTCATTTTGGTTATACTTTACGGTCTCACCTCCTCTTACAGCTTGTGGTGGATGCTGAGGAGTTCTCTGAAGCAATATTCCTTTGAGGCGTTGAGAGAGAAAAGCAACTACAGCGATATCCCTGACGTCAAGAATGACTTCGCCTTCATCCTCCATCTGGCCGATCAATATGATCCTCTTTATTCCAAACGCTTCTCCATATTCCTCTCGGAGGTCAGTGAGAACAAACTAAAACAGATCAACCTCAATAACGAATGGACGGTTGAGAAACTGAAAAGTAAGCTTGTGAAAAATTCCCAGGACAAGGTAGAACTGCACCTTTTTATGCTAAATGGTCTTCCAGACAACGTCTTTGAGCTGACAGAAATCGAAGTGCTCAGCCTGGAGCTTATCCCGGAGGTCAAGCTGCCCTCCACAGTCTCGCAGCTGGTCAACCTCAAGGAGCTTCATGTGTACCATTCGTCCCTGGTGGTAGACCATCCAGCGCTGGGCTTTCTGGAGGAGAATTTAAAAATCCTCCGCCTGAAATTTACTGAAATGGGGAAGATCCCACGCTGGGTATTTCACCTGAAGAATCTCAAAGAACTTTATCTGTCGGGCTGTGTTCTACCTGAGCAGTTGAGTACCATGCAATTGGAGGGCTTTCAGGACTTAAAAAACCTGAGGACCCTCTACTTGAAGAGCAGCCTCTCCCGGATCCCTCAAGTCATTACAGACCTCCTGCCTTCTCTGCAGAAGTTATCCCTTGATAATGAGGGAAGCAAGCTGGTTGTGTTGAACAACTTGAAAAAGATGGTCAATCTGAAAAGCCTAGAGCTTATCAGCTGTGACCTGGAACGCATCCCACACTCCATTTTCAGTCTGAACAATTTGCATGAGTTAGACCTAAAAGAAAACAACCTTAAAACCGTGGAAGAGATCATTAGCTTTCAGCATCTCCAGAACCTTTCCTGCTTAAAGTTGTGGCACAATAACATTGCTTATATTCCTGCCCAGATTGGGGCACTATCTAATCTAGAGCAGCTCTCTTTGAACCATAATAATATTGAGAATCTGCCCCTACAGCTTTTCCTATGCACCAAACTACATTATTTGGATCTAAGCTATAACCATCTGACCTTCATTCCAGAAGAAATCCAGTATCTGAGTAATTTGCAGTACTTTGCTGTGACCAACAACAATGTAAGTATATCTGTTCTTGCCTTCATTTAGCTGGTGTTTTGAGCGTCTGTTGTTGTAGCGTATAATGCGGGTAAAGAAAATGGACTTGTAGTCATACTAAGCATCCTCTGAGCCTGGCCTGTCTGCCACTTACCAGATATGTGACCGTGGGCAAATTACCAAAACACTGAGCATCAGTTTTTAATCTAACTGATAAGTTGTGATGGAAATTTTATAGAAGAAAAAATCATATTTATATTTATATTTATATTTATATTTATATTTATATTTATATTTATATTTATATTTATCTAGTTAAAGCACCAGTTCCTAGCACATAGTAATGCTCAACGAATGTTCTCTTTATTCTCTGTCCCCATTTTTCACATAAACATCACAGCTGAAGTATTTTAAACTAATTGTAACAGAGCTTACTTTTCATTCTGGAAAGATCTTAAGTATTTAGGAAGCTTCATAAAAGTTTTTAGCTTTCCAAATCTGTCACAGGAGAAGAACTTTTTGTTAAAAATACTGGGATCATGAATTATTCATAAATCCTTTTTGTGATGCAGTAAGAAAAACTGGAAATCTACATGCATGTCTAGAAAGACAATTCAAAATGAAAGGCCTGGTTCTATAATGCAACACTAGGGCTTCTTAGAAGCTTTTTCCAGCATCCATACTTTAAAAATGAACCATAATTTGCAACAGTAAAGCCAAGTTAAGGAAAACTTGACTTCACTGAAACAAGAAAAAACAAAATAAATGACTAGTTTCCTAGGTTAAAATGTGAAGGAGGAAGAAAAAGAAAAAAAAAAAAAATCATGCTAGCCAAAAGGGCAAGAGAGTGATGGTAATGCCCCTATGAGAAGAAGAAAAATAATCTTTCAGAAATCAGGTCTGCCAAAAGATGAAAGTGGTCTTCCAGTAGTAGAAAATGGGAACTACTTCCTTCTACCCCACCCAAAATGTACTATCTCTTAGACTTTTTGTAATTCGTATTTCATGCTAAATATAGCTATGAGCATGCTGTTGGCTAATAAACATATTAATCACCAGACATTATTTTCAAAAACCATGGATTGGAAAAACACCAAAAAGTTGAGGAATGAGAGCAAAATTCATGCCAGTTTTTAGAAAATTGATTTGACTCATATATGCAAGAAGCTAGAGCCCATTCTAAAATAAATGAGAAATCTTCAGGTCTTTTTTTTTTTTTTAAGTTTATTTTGAGAGAGAGAGTGAGAAGGAGAGGGGCAGAGAGAGAGGGAGAGAGAGGATTCCAAGCAAGCTCGAACTCACGAACCGTGAGATCATAACCTGAGCTGAAACCAGGAGTCAGACGCTCCATTGACTGAACCACCCAGGCGCCCCTGAGAAATCTTAAGGACTTAAAGGATTAGGAGGCTGTAAAACTCCTTGAGGGTTGATCTAGATTAGCAGTGTTCATCAGAATTACCTGAAGGGCTTGTTAAAACACCGATTACTGGACCCCACTCCCAGAGTTTCTGATTCAGCAGGTTTGGTGTGTAGGGTCCAAGAGTTTGCATTTCTACAAAATCCCAGATGAAGCTGATGCTGCTGGTGTGGTGACCATACTTTGAAAACTACAGGTCTAGAGATTTATCATTAGTGTTGTTTAATTATGCAGTAGATTAATATTAATATTTTGGTTATACTTTTCCATTGTTAAATCAAAAATTAAAAAATTATTAATAATTATTTTGAAAGGCAATGGTTCCACTAGTTGTTGTATAGTTATATCACTACATGAATTTTTGAAAGTTGAAGCTGATTAAATTGTTAGCTGGCCATGAATTACTTAAATGTATAGGCAGGTTAATGTTTTTTCCTAATTTAATGTAATAAAACCTTAAGACCATTGGTACTTTTGACACCAAGTTTATTGACTTCTTGACCATATGTGAAAGAGAAACTAGGTGCGAGTATCAGACACATTTTATTTTGAGTTAGGGAGGATACTTGGTTGACATGTAAAGTCCTATGGTGAAGGCAGTTTATGGCCAAAGTAGAATGATATCTTAGGCTGGGTTGTCTCAGAAGTCTAATAAGCAGGGGCACCTGGGTGGCTCAGTCAGGTAAGCATCCAACTTTAGCTCAGGTCATGATCTCATGAGTTCAAGCCCCGCATCGGGCTCTGTGCTGACAGCTCAGAGCCTGGAGCCTGCTTCAGATTCTGTGTCTCTCTCTCTGACCCTTCCCCACTCACTCACTCTCTCTCTCTCTCTCTTAAAAAAAAATTTTTTTTTTTTAAAGAAGTCTGATAATCAGCAATTGCTAAGCATCCCAGAGCCATAGCAATGACCATGACACCTTTGAATGGTTGAAGGACACTGTCCTCAGAACTCTGAAGAGACTTATTTAATCAGGATATGGAGAAAGTGAAACTCACTCAGAAGACAGCAGCCAGAGAGATGAAAAGTTCTCTGATGGAACAGCCTAATAATAGGAAGTATTGGGGAGGGAAGGGAAAAGAATAGTCCATGCTATTGGTCTTTAAATATTTGGAACACTTAATAGAAAAGAAATCTTCTTGCAAGTAACCATGAGTGTTTGAACCAAGACAAGCAGGAAAAGATTTCTCATGTTTCCCGAAATCTTGTCCAAAAATTGAACCTTTGAGAAGGGAGAAATGATTTTTATTTTCTTCTTTTTTTCTAAGTTTATTTGTTTATTTTAAGAGAGACAGAGAGAGAGAGAGAATGAGCGGGGGAGGAGCAGAAATAGAGAGAGAAGGAATCCCAAGCAGGCTCTGCACTGTCAGCACAGAGTCCAATGGGGGCTCAATCTCATGAACCATAAGGTCATGACCTGACCTGAAACCAAGACTCAGATGCTTAACCAACTGAGCAACCCAGGTGCCCTGGTTTTCTTATGAATAAAACTGTCCAGATATGGGTCGTCAACTATTTGGTAGGAATATTGTTAAAGGGAATCAGGGATTCATGCTTCAGTTTCAAGTTTCCTTCTAACTTTGAAATTCTTAAGATTCTATGAGGTAGACCAAAATATTTATTAAAATTAGAAAATAAAACATCAAATTGGATGCATAAATATTTAGGTATGCATAGTCTCAGAAATGTAGTTGATCTCTCCATTTGGAATAGAAGTTAGTAAAGATTCCTGAAGGAAGAGGTTTTAAAATACTCTTCTAAAAAGTTGGGGAGTATACCAGGTTCATGGATGGAGGCAACAAATACTCTCTGTGGTTTAGTAGAAAAGACATTTATTGAAATGTCATATTATCACTGAAAAGTCTGAATAATTGAGCTTGGAAAGCAATCAAGCATAGAGTCAGATAGCCAAAAGGCCAAAATTATAGCACAAAAGCAAAATGGTGAGGATACCCTGCCGTTGACCATACCAGCACTGGGCACAGCATTGCCCCTGAAAATTAGATGCTGCTGCTAATGCACCCCTTGCCCTCCCACAAAATAGGTTCTTCATGGTTTCTGCTGCTTTGTGACAGTAGCCCCAATTTAAAGTCCAAGTCTGAGAGCTTATGAACGCCCACCCACACTCAAGCTGTAAGGGAGCTGGGAACACTAGAATCTGGTGTTGTCAGTCCCCCCAGTGGGAAGTGGACTCTGCTTCCCACCAAGATAAGGTAGGGAATTCTCCAGACATTGAAGATACTGGGCATCCCCCAAATGACAGACATTCCCAGAGAGGGCACTCTAGAGTTTCTTCCACAAGGTAGTAATCAGTGTTACCACACAGAACACTAAACACTTCTTTTTGTCATATTTTTTGCTGCAGGATTCCTCAGAGCCTTTAGTATTTGAATATGCATTGTGCTTCTCTAAGAGAGACATGACATGCAACGTTTACCAAACGTATTTGAGGAAGATACTCTTAAATATTTTAGGTTTTTTTTTTTATTTTTTAATTTATTTCTTTTGAGAGAGAAGGAGGGAGCACAAGCAGGGGAGAGGCAGAGAGAGAGAGAGAGAGAGAGAGAAAGGAATCCAAAGTAGGCTCCACCCGGCCAGGGCACAGCCTAATGTGCAGCTCAAACCTGTGAACCATGAGATCATGACCTGAGCCGAAATCAGGAGTCAGATACTTAACCATCTGAGACACTCAGGCATCCCAAGATTTTATTTTGAAGTAATCTCTACACCCAGTGTAGGGCTCAAACTTCAACCCCAAGATCAAGAGTGCATGCTCTACTGACTGAATCAGCCAGGCGCCCCAAGATGTTCTTTTTTACAGTAACTCTTGAGAGGAGTGTTCCTGAGGACGAGGGGTTGGGGAAATGTAAAAGGACAGAGGTCATGTGCAGAGGATTACAACAGGCAGGCTCAGATGCAATAAGAGATGAGAGCATTTAGAAGGTGCGTCAGAATGGAGAATGCTTTTAAGTTTGCGAGTCAAGTTCAAGTTTGAGTTCATTGGATAGTAGCTGGGGTCAGACTTGAACTAGTTCCTTCAAAAGAGGCTCTGATTGCAGCATTTAGAAGGGTTGGGAGAGTACAATCAAGAAATAAAACCCCATGAAAAGGCTTAATCAGTTATGATTTAGAAGTAGGAATATAAATTAAACACAAGAAATGAAGATTTATATCTTAGAGGAACACCATGGGCCACCGAGTCGGCAAATTACAGCCTGGGACCAAAACCCACCCACCGCTTGAGCTAAGAATGCTTTTTAATTTTTTTTTAAGTTTATCTATTTATTTTGAGAGAGAAAGAGAGCACAAGCAGGGGGAGAGGCAGAGAGAAGAAGAGACAGAATCCTTAGCAGGCTCCACACTATCAGTGCAAAGGCAGACACAGGGCTCAAACTCACGAACTGTGAGATCATGACCTGAGCCAAGATCAAGAGTCAGACACAGGGTGCCTGGGTGGCTCAGTCAGTTAAGCCGCTGACTTTGGCTCAGGTCATGATCTCATGGTTTGTGGGTTTGAGGCCCGTTTTGGTCTCTGTGCTGACAGCTCAGAGCCTGGAGCCCCTGTTTTGGATTCTGTGTCTCCCTCCTTCTCTGCCCCTCCCCCACTCATGCTCTGTCTCTCTCTCCTTCAAAAATAAACATTAAAAAACAAAAGAGTCAGACGCTTAACCAGCTGTGCCACCCACGCACCCCTGCTTTTTGAATTTTTATATAGCCTTGACCTACGTATGGTTTTTAAAATTTTTGAATGGTTGGGGGAAATTTTTTTTGAATAACATTTTGTCTCACATGAAAATTATATGAAATGCAAATCTCATATAATTTGTCCATATGAATAAGTTCCATTTCTCTCATTCAGGGGCCTATACTACAAAAAATTTATACTCCGTTATTATATTTTGAATTTAATCACTGAAAAATGTATGAAATTTTTTCTGTCTTGTAAAAGTATCTACATTATATTTTCAGTTTTGCCTTTTAACACAAAGCCTAAAATATTTACTGGCCTGCTCATGTAGAGAGAAACTTCTCCAACCTCTGCTCTAGTTACTACCCTCATTTTACCGAAACTGAAACTGACGCTCAGGATGATGTTCCTGAAGTCTGAAGCTCCTAGTGATGGACCTAGGGTGGAAGGCAGGTGTTCCAGCACCCGCTCTGGCGCATCACAGATGCCCGCATCTGGTGCATCAGACCAAATGCTGTTACGTGGGAAGCAGTGCTGTGTGGGCACGGGGGATGGGAGAAGGGGAGGCAGCGTCTACCTCTAACCCAATGCCAAAGTGTGATTGCATTATGATGGTACCGAAGGTGATGGAGAAGCAAGGAAAAGGAGGACTTCATAGTTTCGCTCAAATCTTAAAAAACACTCCAATTTACACCTAGGTCTTCCAATTTCGACATTTGTGAATTTAATGCATGTCTTTTCTTAGTGCAAAGACTTCTGGCTGGCAGTAGAAATTCCTTCAGAAAATCGTTTATGCGGTAGTACTCTTTTTGACATCACTCCTTAGAAATGGAAATATTTCATTTCTGTTTCCTGAAACAATTGGATTTTATGGATTTGGTTAGCATGTTCTGAGATGATGTGTCAATGGCCAGGGAAAAAAACGGGGGGGGGGGGGGGGGGAATCTGACATTGAGATGGATTCTGAAATAAGGTCTCAGCCTCTGGAAACGGGGGAGTACTCATTGTCCGTGTCCACAATAGACACAGGAGGAGGGCCTTCCTTCCCTGGATGTTCTGGGGGCTCTACTACATTGTGTTAAAGATACTTTGTTGCTGGAGAATTCTAGGATGTAGCTATTCATTTCTGTCTTTTTTTCAGTTGATTTCATAGCTGTGTGTGTGTGTGTATTATAGTTCTATAAAAACATTCTGTTTATGAAGTTTATCATCTCCCTGATACCCTAAAAACATTTCTTATGATCTTATAAAAGAAATCAGTAGTCCATTAGGGTAATTTTTTCGTTTTTGGCTTGTGTATATTGTCTAGTAAAGAGCATGTTACATGAATTCAGTATAAAGAAAGGCTATCTAACATTTTATATAAAATGAATTGGCCCAGGAAAAATATTTTTGGTGTTTTTGTAAGTTTCAGGGCAAACTGTTTTTAAAGGTTTGTAAGTAGATTTTTTTTCAGTATAAAATTGCTTAATTGAAAGAAAGTCTTGAGTCTCTAACACAGCTCCCCAGCCTCCTTTAACATAATTCAAGTCAGGCAGGTGAATAAGGGTCTTGTGCCTCAGTTGGACGCTGACTCTGAGAGAAAGTCCCTGAGGTGGACACTTGGCACTCAGGAAGCAGCACCACTAACCACAGCTCTTGACTCACTTTCATGACAGCAGCACAGCTGAGGGGCCTCTGATGAGGGCCCGGCCCAGTAGCTCACTCCCATCGCATTGTGAAATCCTCCTCCAGTCTTTGAGGGCTGAGAAGTCACTAAAAATGACAAATTTAGAGATTTGAATGTGTGTTTCTTTTGAGAGAGAGGGTGAGCGGGGGAGGGACAGAGAGTAAATCCCAAGCAGGCTCCATGCTCAACCCAGAGCCAGCCGCAAGGCTCGATCTCACAACTGTGAGATCACGACAGCAAGATCATGACCTGAGCCAGTCTTGAAGAGTCCAATGCTTAACCGAGCCACCCAGGTGCCCCACAGATTCAGAAATTTGAAAGAAGATTTGGTGAGAACATGGTAGTGTGCTGATAGCCAGGCAGGACAGTGATGGCAATGGCTTCAGGGTATTTATTCAGTGGAAAGGAATCCAACAAAACAAGGTACTTGCTGGGGATCTGGAAGCTGACTGAAGAAGGGAGATGGGGGAGTCCCTGATACAGCGCTGAGCAGGACACTCCTTCCCAGCAGAGACTAATTATTCACAAAGTTGTCTAGTATTTCCTACCTATTAGTCCAGTGCTGCTCAAATGGGGGCACTTTGCCCCACAAGAGACTTTGTCTGAAGACATTTTTTATTATCATGGCTGAGGAGGGGCATAGTCCTGGCATCTAGTAGGCAGAGGCCCGGGATGCTGCTAAACAGTGTATAATACACAGGGCACCCCCCACAAAAGGAATTATCCCACCCAAATTGTCAATGTTGTAGGTTGAAAAACCCTGCATTAGACCAAGGTCCTTAAAGACTCATCTGTCTTCTCAGCACTTTAACCCCAAGACCTAACTGGGAGCCTGGCACAAAAGGAGGATCTCTGCATGCATTTACTGAATACAAATGAGCCAAGCCTACCCTCTATTCAACTGGTTTGCCTAAGTCATTGTTTAGACACCAATGGACACTCTCAACTCTGAGCACATTGCAGAGGACAGATTGTTTCCTCTACTTATCCATCGCTGACCCTACTTCTGAGCTGCAGGTACAAGACCAGAAGAGGTTGCATTAGAAAGGGGCTACATTTCCCCTGTCACTTATCCCTCTGCTACATGTCTACATTGAAATCCACGGATGTGGGGGTTTACATCTGCATTCTTGAAAGGGGAGTGAAATAGGAGGGAAGATATCTTTCCTTTGCTTATACCTAGTATTTTGATATACAATGATGAGTTATATTGAATGCCATTCTTAGCAATGGTGATCATTCGATCTGTTTTCTAGGATATCCAGCATTGAGTGTATGTGTGGGGAATGGAAGAGAGGGTAATTTCCAATATAATGAGCAGGTTTGAATGCAGTTTGACCCTTTTTTAGTTTGTGTAGAGAGTATTTATCCTTCTAAGGAGATAGTTTTGGATGGTCCTGGAAATTCCAGCAGAGGGCTGGCTCGGTGGGGCTATGTTAGCCCAACACAGGAGCAGACTGAGCTCCTGAGTGCCCCTTTCATCCCTTGTCTAACAAAGCCACTTCCTGATCCAAGGAGCCTGCATTACTTCATAGTTGAAAAGATGCCCCATCCACAGGTACATAAATATGTGGAGTATTGTAGATTGCAGCGTGTGCTGTCCAGCGCTGCCTGGTGCAAACTCACATCTCTGTGGCATGCCAAGAATTGAGAATGCTTACTCTCAGCTCTTCTCTGGATGTCTTTTCCAATAAACTATCTTTCACGTATGCAATGGGGCTCCCTTAGAAATTCACGTGCAACCTACCCACCACGAGGGGGAGCAGCTCATTTGAACAGCTGTAGGAGTTGACCTAATTTCGGGCTGTTTATCATATTTTAAATTACTTCTTTGTGTTGCATGATTTAATTGAAACTGCCAGAGAGCAGGAAGAAGGGTAAATATTCACGAGTGTGTATATAGAGGGGAAAGAAATGTGCATGAAATGATATATGATCATATCTTCCTGTTTCTGCTTCTGTTGACTTTTTTCTTTTAACAGAATAAAGTTTTCAGTCTGTAGTCTGAAACCCTGAGAAAGAGCCTTGTGTCTGTACTCACGATGTTTTTGAGGATGTTGCTCATTACATTACACAGTAACTCCGCCCTAAGAATAATTACGATTTTCCTGAAATACTGTTGTTGGGTTTTTTTTCCTTAGGGACAATGAGTATGTGACTAATTAGATTTTATTTGAGACTGCTTGTTAGAATGCTTAGAATCAAGTCTTTTGCCCACCCATGTGTACAGCAAGGGTTTGGAAGTTCATGGTAGGTCTCAGTGCTGACTTCATGGCAGGATGTTCTTACTTTTCCTTTATCTTTTCCATCTACTTCGAATGTATCGTCATTGTTCTATGTATCCCTGTAAATGTCTAGAAGTGTTTTTGGGGAAAGGTAGGGGTATAAATAAATAAATGCATTATCATAGGCCATGGAAAACCAGTTTCACTGGCTTCTTTTTTTCCCTTTCCAGATTGAGATGCTACCAGATGGGCTGTTTCAGTGCAAAAAGCTGCAGTGTTTACTTTTGGGGAAAAATAGCCTGATGAGTTTGTCCCCTCACGTGGGTGAGCTGTCGAACCTTACTCATCTGGAGCTCATTGGTAATTACCTGGAAACACTCCCTCCTGAACTAGAAGGGTGTCAGTCCCTAAAACGGAGCTGTCTGATTGTCGAGGAGAATTTGCTCAACACTCTTCCTCTCCCTGTAACAGAACGCTTGCAGACGTGCTTAGATAAATGTTGACCGAAAAGGGGAAATACCTTTTAAATGTTTGCCCCAGGGCTTTAAACGAGAGCTAAAATTTCCTAAGTTATAACGATGAAAAATGGGTAACAATTATGACTAACTATAACCAGATGTCTTTAAAGCAACTCAGTGTCTAGCCCTACATTAAACAGGTAAAAAGTGTTAACACTGAACTAAAAGTTTTGTGAATCATTGACTTTTAACTTATTAAGATGTGAGAAGTACACTTGGAGGGTGGCATGGGGGACATGAAATTCCTGAGTCTCTCCCTTGCAGTTTTTACCTTGAAGCTTAAGCATTCTTTCATCTCCCTCCCCAATTCCCCATTACTTACTTATTTGCACACTTGTTTTAACTGACTTCCTGTTTTGGTATTTATCACCTCGCCCATAAATTCATCAATATAAATGTCCTTGGTGTACACTCCACACTGTCTTTGATTTATTCTTAAATATTTTTAGGCAGGGTGTGCATTGTGCTTGGCAGAATTCCTTCTTGGCTTGATTTTTACTTCCTGTCCCAGCTTGCTCGAGTCTTACTCCATCCTGTTTTCTCTCAACACCGGTGAGCCCTAAAAAAAACAAAAAACAAAACTGTGGTGAACCCTGAGAAAGTGCTTGCCTTTGGCCCTTGCATAGAAAAGGACAGGGTGCTTAGGGCATGTCCTCCTCAGGGCCTCCTAAAAATTCATGTATTCTCTAAAATTTCTTCTTGTGTATCATCAAAGCCTTTTTTATTTGCTAATAATTTTTATATTAAATGTAAAGCATATAAATATTTTCTATTGTATAATCTTGGATTCAAAATCTGTGAGAATAATTTTTGTAAGGTACAGAGAACACATGCATTTCTTTAAGAATTTACTATTAATGTGCTTGGTTTGGGCTACTTATGCGTCTCCTACTTGTGTGCATTCTGCTCCACAATGTTTTTGTACTCTGCAACTCATTACTTTTGGATAACAAAAGCCTTGTGTTTCATGCCCTAAAATATTTGGGGGTTTCCTTATAAGAGGATGGCCACATCATCTACCTCTCTCTTCCCTAGTTGCTGTGCTATTGTACGGGTACAATTCTTAATTACTTCAAAAACTGTGATGGAGGGGAGAGGTACAGATTTGACTCCTTAAAACTGACTTCAAAACACTTGGAGAAATTAAGACTTAAAGCAAAATACTTTTCTTCTCCAGCTGCATGATCTCTAGATATGATTATAATGTAAAACACTCGGCCTCTATTCAGTATTTAAGAAGAACTCTCAGAGCTCACAAAGTAGATCCATTTAACTGAAATTCATCTCATGCCTTTGTCTGACTTTCCTGGAATACATTTTGCTCTTTTTTTTATAAAGAGCTTTGTGTTTAGCCTTTTATTATCATGCATATTGTAAAATGAATAAAATCAAGTGACTCATTTTTGGGAAAATGTACAGTTTTACTGTGTTTTTCTCCAGCGGGTCTAGGCATGATGATGCCTGTCTCATTTGGGGTGTTAATGATGAAGTAACCTACTAACTGCACCCAGACAAAACTGGAAAACACTATGGATAAAGAGTACTGTAAACATGGAACTGTGATGTATGGTATGTTGTGTCTTGCTTTGCCTGTTCCAGGAAGATGAAGATGAGTCTTGAAATTGTAGCAAAATCTGCAGCCCCCCTCACCCGCCACACAGCCCTGAACTGCAGCTCAGAAAAAAGAATTGTCTGCATCAAATGTAATTTGAATAATATTATATAAATCTATTAACGCCAGAAGCTGCCTAAAAGGTTATTTTTATTCTGAACGAGACAGAGCAGTGTAAAAATGTTAATTCCTACCAAAACTTGCCTTTAGTCAGAACATTCAAGTTCTCAGGGACCCAGGCCTAACTGACGAAACTTTCTTTCATCTAGGACTTTAGAAAACAGATTCTGACTGTATCTAGGGTTTTTTGTTTTCTTTTTTTTAACGTAAGTTAATGGCCATTTTAATGTTTCACACTCAAATTGTCAGGCGTACTAATTCCAAAGTTGGATAGAATTTGTCTTAAGTTTTGGCTGTGAATATGATACACAAAGAGGTATCTAAATGGTTTTGGCCATATAATTAGCCATAATATGAAAAATCCCACCCTCCTCCATAGAGAAGAGTTTTCGAAGCAAATTTCAGATTGGCTATCACTCTCACAAACTACATATAACTTCTCCTGCAAAAGTCATTGACTAAATCTTCCTCATCGCTTCTTTCAATTTCTGGAAGCACATTACTATCAGGGTCAATGATCAATATTGTAAGCTGCTTTCCAAACACTGGGGTACAGTTACTGGTGCACGCTTTGTTGTTTGATGCCATAGTTTTTAGATTTCTGTTTAATCCTACGTACCAGTGTTGAGGTAGCTTTTCAATTCACACAGCACTGATGGAATGAACTGGGAGGCCACCACTTGACACATGAGGACGTGGTGTTTGATGTCACCTTTACTGCACTGTTGGAACAGGTGTTCATTTTGCAAGTGTTCAAATTCATTTCAGAGGCTTTTCAATGAGGAAAATGCAGTTTGTCCCATTATGAGACTTTAGTTGGCATTTGACTTCCAAGAATGCACAGTGCATGTTCCAAAAAGTCAATGTGGATGTTATTCAGAACAAAGTCGATGGCTTATGCTAGCAATGGCATAGGTTCATTTTATTTACAGACCTACCCAGACGCACATAGCTAAGCTTGTGCACACATAGGGACACACACACCAGAGCAGTTTTTAGCACTCCTGGTGAGGTATAGTGTTCTTTTCCTAACCTACATAAGGATATGTTTGTGTGGCACATAGATGGGTGTTTTCATTCTTCATCCTCAGTCTTAATTTTTCTCCCGGGATGTCACCGTATTTCACTGTCCCTTAACAGTGTCCCTGTTTGTGTTAAACAGGGTAAGTAGAGATCCGTAGGCTCTCAGCACTGTGGCGTAGCTCCAGTTTGTGTGGTAAGCTTACCACTGTGCTATGGTAAGCTGCAGTGAGTTATCTGCATAATTTTATTGTTTGAGAGTGACAATAATTTGTTTGTTCTTCATGTGTTTCATGATGTAAATTTTGTATGTTTAAAATATTGCATACTGACGGGTTCAGAAACCATTAAAATAATCAAACAGTTGTTCTGTGGATTTATAGCTTTATTTCCTTGTATTTCCAATAAAACCCTCCTTCCATCTTTACATTTTCTCTTCGTATTGTCCTAACTGCATAAGTATGTTGTTGTCCTTCTCCACTCACTCACCTCCTTAAATTTGGTCAGCACTTGCACATAACAGAATATATTTGTGCTACAGAACTTGGAGTCATACTTGAGCGTGTATTTATTTGGGGGGAAGCCAAGGCCTATAATGATGCCTAATATAGAAGCCCCACTTTACCCATCCCTGCAGTATTTAGAGCTGATTCAATCAATGATCTCTCATGCCTACCAAAAGCATGAGAATATAACTGTAAGTCCACTTGGTTTCCCAGAACTGTATATTGCATCAAAATCTGTGTTTATTTCTTTCTGGAAACAAGAGGAAGGCCAGTGGGAGGGGGAGGAGCTATTTTGTATCCTCACTTGAATTATGAAGACATTATATACATGAAATGGGATAAACTAATGACTGTTGGAAATGCCCTGGATATAATTATATCTTACGTTCAGTCGAATGTGAAAGCAGTGAAAACCTGCGGTCCTATTTAATTGGTTTCCTCTTGTTCCTGATCCATCACTTCTACATCCACTGGGAACTATCTCCTCAGTACCTTTGGTAATGGACTACATTCTCTTCAACGTTATATATATATATATATATATATATATATATATATATATATATATATATATATGAACAATTTCATCAACACTAAAGCATTAATGCAGAATATATGAGTTAACGTACTGAGTTGAGATGGCTTCCAGTTGACCTTCATTCATATTTCAGCTTTGCATTTGACTTGTAGAATACCCCACTGCTGAGAAAAACAATTATGAATGTCTCCTGCATGTTATATATTATCTCTAACAGAGATGGTGCAATTTAAAAAAATACAAAGGGGCATAGAATTCGAATGGATATGTTTGTGCATATGTGTTGTGTATAAGCCTAAATATTTATGTTTGAAATATTTTTAAAGCTCTTCAAATGTTTCACTCTGAGTGAAATAACGGGCCAATCTCGGGTGGAAACATTTGCTTAGGTTAGCTTCACGGTGAAAGCTAGCATTTATTATTTTATCTTTGTCACGTATTTTCTCAAACACGTACATGCTCGGGTTTCGCTTCTGGTAATGAATTATTAGAAAATATAAGATCATGTTGTGAGTTGAATGTTTTTGGCCCTCAGGTTTACCATGTAGTAAATCTGCATTTTGGTGGTGAATCCCTTTGCCTGAGATTCAGTGGTTTTTGGTAAACTTTCCTGTTTTAAAGTAGCTTTTGTGTAAAATAAAGATTCCGTTTTTATAACAAATGGCAAATAAAAACAGATTAAATGTTGGAAGAAGTTCACTGTACTAATTTGTCCCTGTGCAGCTGTACTGTTATATTGTTCACCAGATGATGGATTTTAGATTTATGTGTGAATCTCCTAACAAGAGTAGGAGTTTTCAAAATATGCTACAACGCTCACAAAATAACCAGCCCCTGAAAAGAGCCGGATTGATTCTAGAATATAATATGTTGGGGCAGGAGGCAGGGAGGGGTGAAATCTGTCACAATCCTAAATAGGTCCCTCTTTCCAATGGTGCTCATCCTTGGGGACCCATGCTCACAAAGCAATCCAGGTCTCCCCCTCTCAGCTCTCATCTCTCCATTTACTGTTAGTTTAGTACTAACACTGAACAGTGGACCAGAAAAATAAAAAGTAGAGAACTGCGAGGTGAAATTTTGAGGTTTAGTAAAAGAGGAAAAATGGAATTCTTGGGTAAAATAAGCACATGATAGTTTGACCTTTTGGATACAAGACTTTCTGTCTCTCTTTCTCTCAAACTCCTACCTGCCGCCCCCGGCCCACCCACCCTACGCACACACTTTCAGGAACACATTAGATGCCTGATAAAAGTCTTTCCTCTGCTGGAAGACAGAACTCGACATATACTGAACCAGATTATGAAGGAAAATGACTGCTGAAACCAGATGGCCACATTTTTCCCTGGAAATGAAGTACTTCAAGGGAGGCATTCACCCACCTGGAAGCGCTTGAGGAATGGGAGAGACACGGAGGAGAGGAAGCCAGTGTGTGATGTAAGGCGTCAGCAGGCATTCAGGGACTGCTAGGAGCCCTGGGACGCTGGGGTCCTGTGCTGACAGCCTACTGGGCACTGACCAGGCCCCCCAAGCATGCTTAAGTGTGGCTTCACATTCTCTGGCATTCCCTTCCACACTACAGAGTGGTTTTTCCAGAATGCAGTGAAGGCCTGATGGCACGGGAGAGGCTGCACCCACCCATGCCTTTGTGGGCTCTCTCCCCTTCTCCTGAGAGCTGTAGGCTCAGTCCCTCTCCTCTCTGAGGTCTAGAGAAAAGCGGTTTCTCCAAAGGCACAGCGTTGCACCTTGAATTCAAGCCCCATGTTTACAGAAGAAAACAGATCTGTAAGCCAAAGGAGGATCAGAAAAAAGTCATTTTTAAAAAATACGTAGTCTTTTTTAAATAACAAACCTCTTTTCATCCTGTGTGGTCTCATCATCCTCTAGACTAGAATTATGAGTCTTCCCTCCTAAATACCAATGATTCTAGAGAACTGCCTGTGTGCTACTCAGAAGCTTTTCAAATTCTTTCTCATAATAAATACCTTAAATTTTGTATGCCTTTTTACACATGCCTCTTGTTTGTTTGTGTAGGGCTTGACCCACACCATTTTTTACTCTCTGCCTCCCTCTGCCGCTGAGATGAGAATAAATCAAATAACTTCAAATAGAAGTTGACCAGCATCTACTTCCTCCCCTGTTACTCCATTTCTCCTTGCCTTGCCTTCATCAAATGCAGCTCCCAAGATCTTGAGAATTCCATGGCCCCCATTGAAGCTCAGTAACTCCATTTCAAATGAGATGTTCTCAGAAAGCCTCATGTAGCACCCGGCACCAGGACCAGACATGTGGGTGCCCTGGGCAGGTAAGAATTTGGCACCCGCTTTAAAAATATGCTTTGAGTATTTATTTAATATGCATTTGGTAGAGATAGGGGACTTGGTCTCCTGTTAGTAAAAATCATGAACTTTTGGTTCAACTGTCTAATTATTCGTTTCTCCCAAAACAAAACTCCCAAGAATGAGCTAGAGACAGCTGGGGGCAGGAGCTATCGGGCAAATGAGAGCTCTCTGCTCATAGCATTGCTGCTCTGAGTCTCTTCTCCCGGGACTTGGGAGCAGACCAGCCAGCCACTGGGGCTCACCTCTTTGTTCCCTTGGAAGTACAGAAATATCCCCTCTCCTGGCCCCCGTCCTCTCCCTCCCCACCCCTCTCTGCTTGTGCTATTTAGCATTTTCCTAATTACGTCCTCCCAAGTTCCATATCCTCACCCGTTACTAGATCCCATCTTTGAGAGTATTAAGTCATACTAAGGATGACATTTTAGCTTGTACTCACCAAAATAAATCCCTTTCACTTATCAAGATGCTTCCTTCCTAGAATGGGGTTTCTTGTCACAATTTCAAATTCCAAATAAGAGACTTCTTCAATATACTGAATGGCAGTAGGACCAATTTACATCCCTTAGGCTGGTGAACCTAAAGTATTACAAATAGAAACCTGAGTTGACTGGTCCCCTAATTCTTTCAGTGACATTTGGCGGTCCATGTAAATTAGTGCCCCAGGCAAATATTTAAACCCCAGGAAGACTGAATGCCACCCCTGTGAGGGGAGCCTCCTTCTAGTCTTTGCCTGAACTGGACTGGAATTCCCATCCTTGTCTTAGTGTCTCAGTAGTGCTTCCCAGAGAAACTACTTAGATCATTATGGAGGGAAGAGAACAGTTCTGTAACCCTTGTCATAATAGAGCCAGTATCCAGCAATTGATCTGTGAAAAGGGAAAGGCTGAAGAAGTAGCCAACTGAAGGAGAATTGATTCAGTCTGCTCGAAGAGGCTTGAGGAAAATTTACCGGGTTTGTGATACCTGGGCAGAATGATCCATCAGGAGCCTCATTCATGATTTCAAATTGAGAAAAGATAAAAATCTAATCATTTGTCCCAGATCCTTCAGCTTGGTGCCCATCACTGAAGGGGGAATAGCATAATGGAATGCAACAGTAATGTCACTGAACACCTGCCACACGCCAGGTGCTCTACGAGCTTGTTCATGTGCACCGGCTCAATCCAGCCAACAACCTTTTGGTGTGCTATTCCTATTTTACAGATGAGAAAACCAACTTGAAAAGTGTAACATTTGCCAAGGTCTCATGACTGTTCAGAAGAGGAATCCTATTCAACTCACAGGTCTGCAAAGCCTATTTCTACAGAGGTGGAGGTAAAGAACACTTAACCTCAGCCCTTCCTCCCCTCTCCCCCACCTTGGAGTTTGAAGACTCACAGAGGACTCCGGTTTTCAGAGCTCACTGGTCTCTTCCCATTGCTTTTAGCCCAGTACCTCCTCCTGCTCCATATCTGTCCTAGTTTGTCCTCTCCTGAGCCAGTGAGTCACTTCCTGTCCATTTTATTTGCTCCCTCATTCCCGAATGCAATCCTAGAATTTTAGAACTTTCCAATCGAAGGAACCATGTAGACTTTTCTGTAGAGGAAAGCCTAACTGGCTTTTTCAAGATCACAGACCCACCGTCAGAGGGAGCTGGCACCTATCTGCATGTCCCCCTGTTGAATACTCTCTGCACTCGCGCCGGCTGGCTCTCAGAAGCACAGCTAATCTATATTTAACCCAAGAGTGGAAGTGCCAAGATTAGCATGCAGGCCTCCTCCCTAACCCCAGTCCTGTGCATTCCCTAACGAGCCGCATTCATTTCAGCTGCATCTTACGTCTCAAGAACAATCCCTCCTGTGCACAGTGCATTACTGGACGCAAAGCACTTTAGGCTCCTGTCCCCATTTCACTTATAAGAAAACGAGGCTCTGAAAGAGAGATCCTCAAGCGTTACCATTATTGAGCGTCTGCCGGAGACTTCGTAAACTTTAAGGCTTAAAACATATTAAGGCAGGCATTATCTCCATTTATAGAAAAAGAAATCGGTCCAGGCAAGTCAAACAACTTATTTGTCATACATGAGGCTGTATGGTTGGTGGCAGAGCCAGGTTTTGAACTGGGGACTCTGTGGCACTAAATCTCCACTTCTTGTATCGTGCACACTGTGAAGGTCCTATGGCAAGTAAGTGATGGGGTTGTGAGGACAGCTGAGGAATTCGGCATCTCATACGGTTTTCTGCCCTTTATGATGTGCAGACTCTGAATATTCTGGGAAAAAGATAATCTGCACACAGACACACACATATGCACAAACACAGTTTTAAACACCCTTTGGTGTAAATACAAAATTTCATCCAAAGGGCTAATGTATTTTTAAACTTGATGGGTTTTTTTGAAAATGCAGTTTTTATTTAAATGTCCTAACCTAAACTATGGTACCATTCTGAATTTTGAATCCTGTGGGAGATGTTGGATAAAGACCCTCATCTTGTTAAAAAAAAAAAGAAAAAAAAGAGTTGTTAACATTTTGGTTTTCGTTTTGAGGTACAGATGAGGCTCGAAGCGAGTTTGGGTTTTACTACAGAACTGCAGTTTAGCTCCCTGAGAGTCCTGATTTATGATAGGGAAATGCTGGCAGGCATTTTAGACTTGCAAAAAGACTACAAATCACAGTTCAGGCTAAATTCGTTCTAAATTCATTCTGCTGATTTAGACATTTGGAGGAGCGGGTTCTGCTGCCCTTACTGAATTCGTGCCATGATCCAGATAAAAAGCTGTGTTCCTCACCCCAAGCTGATGGTGTGTCCCTCCCTGGCTTTGCCTTTTGGCTGAATGCGCTGCTAAGCATGGAAAAAGCCTGAACCCAAGCGAAGAACCCACTCCTTGAAGCACAGATTTCCTTGGCACATGCTTCTTCAAAATGCCTGCCTTTTAAGGCAAGTGGCACATCAGGCCCACTGTGAGTCACCCGGATCAGCTGTCTCCATACACACAGTGGGACTGCAGCTCTTGGATGCTGCCTGTGCCCCACCCACCACGGAGCTCTGCTGAGGAAGGGAACATGACTTACCAAATAACTTTGTGCAATCGCATTCGTTGTTTTTCTATTCTTCTAGAAGATGAAAGAAATTGGCCCTCTTCCCTTTTTCTTCTGGTGGTGAGTCTAATTCCTCCAGCTTAGAAAAGAGTGCCCATAGAGAATTTTTTTGCAAGGCTGGAAATGAGCCAGATGGCTTGGGTGCTGCCTTGGATAAGCAGCAAAGGCCCTGACTAAGCCTGTGACTAGAAGGCCTGCAGGAAATTAACATGCATCTCTTGCAGGGGGAGCCGTGACTCAGGGAATTTAGTGGTGCTCAGGATGCTAGAGGCCAGCTCATCAGGGGAGAGAGTATGGGGTCCTTGTGACTTCTGGAATTCAGCATCTACCCTTGCCATGTCATTTCCAGCATGATCTGCATATGTCAGCATGCTCAAGGGCCTGGCCTAACTGAGCCTAATGGGAGGGTGAACTGAGGTGTTCTCTAGGGCGCCTGCAATTCTAATATTCTCATCTACATAAAATGCTCAGTGAGTGGGCTGATGTTAAGTAATTTTCTTAAGAGTTCGAGCACATCATACATTTATTTTTGAGCTTTTGAAACGACTCAGTTTTATGACTTTTTCTCACCAAAGAACCTACAGCATAATAGCAAGTGGAGGAGGATGGGATTATTTTCCAGGGCTGTTCTGCCATGCCTCGACATCAGGAGAGCTGGGTGTATGATGAAGAGGAACTATCTAGGTCAGGGCAGATGGGACATTCCCATGAGGGCCTTCATCGTGCTCAGGTTACAGATCCCAATAATGAGAAATGTCCTGAGGTTGTGCAGGTAAAAAGGTGACCCGTGAGGTTCTTGACCCTCTTGGGCTTTAACACCAAAGCTTGAAATCTGAAGCTGATCCATCACCGCTGACGTTGAGCCCAGAGTTTGACTTGGGGCTGATGGATGCCTCCAAGTTTTCAGTTCTCAGGTTTCTGTTGCTTGGGGCTCTGGGTCTAAGTGTCTGAGCGGCAAACAGGCTTCCAGTGGGAGAGACACACATCCCAGTCTTAGGTGGACTGAGACATGTCCGCTTCTCCCTGCACTTAGGGTACAAATCCAACTGGGTGCCAGCTGCCATGGCAGACTGTATGCCCTTCAGGCTCACCTGACACATGGTGAGCTGCCCTGGAGCTGTGTGCTGTGCACCTCCTCTGTGCCCTGGTGCCCAGCCCTACACTCGGGCTCTCTTGTGTCTAGAAGAAGAGAAAGCAAGATCTTTGCCCTACACAGAGCCAGACTGTGTGCCAGCCGCTGGGAAGGCACTCAGCTCCACCCTTCAGGTGGGATTGGAGTCTCATCTCTACCGTAACACTTGAATAGCCTTATCTCTCTGAGCCTCAGTTTCCTCTTCTATAAAATTTACACTCTATCCTACAGATATTAAGTGTTTGCTTCTAACCAGCTGCTGCCTTAGGTATTGAGGGTACAGTGAGATGACGGGGATGAGACAAACAGGGCCCCACCCTCGTGGCAATACGGTTTTAGGAGGATTCCATGAGGTTGTATAAAATGCTTAGCATCTTGTCTGACCCTGGTGGTGCTCACTACTGGTTAGCTCTAATGACTTTTCCTCCAAATGTGGTAGAAAATCTTTTAAAACTTGCCCTTTCCCACCTCAGTCTTGCATATGTATTTCTCTTTGCCTAGAAGTTTCTTCCTTTCTCCCTTTGCCTAGTTAACTCCTGTTCATCCAGTTCTTGGGGTAAACGGTCACTTCCTCAGTGTAGTACCTCCCTGACCAGGTCCCCGTTCAGGGTCCCCTGTCGTGCGTTCTCATGGCAACTGGCACTCTACTTTGAAGTATCCGTCACTTTGGTAACTATTATTTGTTTAATGTCCGTGTGCCTGACTCGATTGTAAAACTGGTGTGGACAGCATCCACATTCACTGGAAGTCTCAGCTCCCAGCTTTGAGATTTTCCATTAGTATCTTCCCATCCAACTGGCTGCCATGTGAAGGCGATGTTCTCTTCCAAATGAGAAAAGTATGCTGGACCAGAAAAAGGAGAACCAGGCCCACCAGGAGCACTGGGGCCCTTTATTTCCTCCCTCTTTTTTCTGGCCTCATATGAAGAGGAGGGACAGCCAAGAGATGGCTGAAAAAACAGGCCAGGCCCTTGGGCAGCACCTACATCTCCCTGGAGGCAATCAGGTAGCCAAGTCACAGTGCAAAGGATGGCATGCAGGGTCGTCCATTGGTAACAAGACTTACCCATCACCACTCAGGGCGCTGCCGAGAGCAGGGCAGTCTCCTTCGTACCACAGTCACATCCTTACCTGCCCTCCCATAGCCAGGCAGTGTGATTTAAAGGAAAAGGCCTATCTCTTGTAACTAAATAGAAGAATCTTGAAAAAATGAAATCCAATGCCACATGGCCAGAATGTCAGTCACAGAAATGTAACCGTGTTGACTTTTCACTCTCACGCAGCATAGAAGGGTGCTCCCAGCCTCAGTACAGCAAACACTGTCATTTACATGTGACTCAGTGCAAATGTTAATGTTCTTGCCCTTTTGGGCCCTGTGGGACTTAACAAAGCAGTGATGTGACCTGACCCCAATGTTTTTTTGTGGCTTTTTGGCCAGCATCCAAATCCTCTGGGCAGTGCTGGACTTCCCACATGCATTCCAGCAAGCCCACCATATGGAACTGCATGGCAGTCCTCTTTGCCAGGCCTTTCTAAACTTCCATGTCTTTGTCCATGCTGTTCTTTCAATCGGAAGTTCCTTCCTTCCATAGAAATATGGAATATTATGTATCATCTCTCTACCTATCATCTATCTGTGTATTGGTCAAACCTCCATTCATGCTTTAAGACTAAGATGAAGTATCATTTTGTCTCCAACACCTTCCCTGACCACCTTCCTTCTCCAAAGTTGGAGTTAGGTGTTTTTATTCTTAATAACTATGTAGTGAAGCTTATTTATAGATTTCCTCCTCACTGAACTGATGACCAAAACCACATCTTGTTCATTTTTTTATGCCCTTTCAACCAGCAGAGTGCCCGGCATGTTGCAGAGGGAGAATGAGTAAAAGGCAGAAAGCCAGACATTGGCAGACTATGTCATGGGGCCACTGGGTCAGCCAGAATGCCTAACAGCAAGTGTATGTGCCAGAAACTACAAGGGGGAACCTTTGTGGACAGACCATGAAAATGAAGAGGAATCATTCAAGGCTTGAGGGCAAAGAAATAGCAGGAGGGAGTAGAACTGTGGGTACATTACCTGAAGGTATAATAGGTATGGTGAAATTAAAGCATGAACATCTTGTGCCCATTCTACAGATGGGAAAACTAAGGCTCAAGGAAGTTAGATGTCTTACCAAAGCACACAGAGCTAGTAAGCAAAGGAATCGGCTTCAGCACATCTGACTTCACAGAGTTTGTGCTCTTAGATGCTATGCAAAAACACAACCAAATCTGCAACCACTACCTTGAACTTTTGTCCATCAGGACTTTGGGGAATGCTCTCTCAGCTGTGTTAAGTTAGACTCCAGAATGTAACTAACCCTCTCTGGGTCCACTTTGGTTTCCTCCTCAATAAAATGAAAGACATTGAGCTAGGTGATTGTAAGGCCAATTTCAGTCTGCTATGATTCTCCATAGAATCCAACGGACTTTCTCGCCTGGAAATCAGCTTGGCCAAAATGCAAGCGTATTGGTGTATTGGCCCTAAAAACCTTCTTGTGGGCTGCAATCATGATCCCATAATACAACAAGCCTGTGAAATATTATCTTAGTGGTCTAACTATTCTTCCCAAATAGGCCTTTAAAATATACCCAGGTAACAACGTAACTGACAGAGAGTATCTTTATCTGAATAGTCATACCTAAGTCCAAGTTTCCACTCCCTCTCCACGGCCTTAGGGACTTCATTCTACCTGTAATTCTGTATCATACTGAAATCAAGTCCAGCAGCAGTCCCCATACCTGTGACCCTCCCCCCGACACACACACACATCAATCTCAACCAGACATATGTGTAGTGCTCGGACTTCAGGCTGAATCTGAGGGTAGAACACATCTCAAAATGTGTGTGTGGTTCAGAATGACCTCTGACATGAAAAGTTCCCACCCACACCACTGAATAACATCCTGTTATTTTCCTCAAATCTATGCAGTAACTCCTTTGATTGGGCTTTCATTTGGAATAATCTGTCCAATGCCATTTTTTGGAAACATGCAGAACAAGATACAATCTCATTATGGTCAGCTACATAGAGTGGACCTTTCAGAGCATAAAGAAACATCTGTCCTCCATCTGCAGTGCCTAGAAAATAGGGCTTTCAATAGAGTACATTGTAGGATGCTAGTGCTTCTAAAAGGGCAAGAAATCCATTTCTACTAAGATCTCAATAAGTATGTCTGACAGAAGATTTTCATCTTACATACCAAAGAGCATTTTCCAAAGAGCATTTCTCATCTGCAAAATGGGAAAGAGTTTTTCTAGAGAGCATTTCAAAGAGCAGAAGGTTTAAGAACATAATCTCTAGATTCAGCCAGACGCAGTTCAAATACTTGTTCTGCCACATAGTAGCTGTATGATCTGGAAAAGTGGCTTAAACCTGACAATTGTAAGTTTTTTCAGGGATGTAAAATAGAGAAAGTAATAATACCTACCCTAGGAGATAATGTTTTCAAAGAGACTGGCTCGAAATAAACATCAGTTCTTGTTTCTGCTTTGTTACCACTGTTGTTCATACCAGGGGCGGAATGGCCTGGTTCCTGCTGCAGCTGAAAGAACACGGGATTTGAAATGAGAAGCCCTGAATTTGCACTCCACTGCTGCCACTTACTAGGTGTGTGACCTTGGGGAAATCACTGAATCTTTCTCAACTCAGCTTCCTCATCTGTAAAACAGGGAGACTAGGTAACTCACCTGTAACAATCATGAGGTGCAGATGAAGTGATTTATGTGCATGTACTTGGCCAGCTGCTGAACTCTGTGTGTATGGGCTTATTTGTTATTGTTAGTATCATGAACTGAATGTTTGTGCCCCCACCCCCAGTTCAAATGTGGAAACTCTAACCTCCAATGTGATGGTATTAGGAAGTGGGGACCTGCAAGGTCATTAGGTGAGGTCTCGAGGGTGGAGCCCCCATGATGGGATCAGTGTCCTTATAGGAAGAGGAAGAGGGGCGCCTGACTGACTCAGTTGGAGGAGTCTGTGACCCTTGATGTCGGGGTTGTGAGTTCAAGTCCTACGTTGGATGTAGAGATTACTTAAATAAATAAAAACTTGAAACAGAATGAGAGGAAGAGTCCAGAGTGCTCTCTCTGTGTGTCTTGTGATGGCAAGAAGTCGGCTGTCTATAAGCCAGGAAGAGAGCCCTCACCAAGAACCAAATCGGTGATACCTTGATCTTGGGCTGCCAGCCTCTCGAACTGTGAGAAATGTGTATTGTTTAAGCCACTCAGTCTATGGTATTCTGTTAAAGCAGCCCAAACTGATTGTGACAATAACACTACCAGAACCGAAGAACATATCTAGTTTTGTTTTGTTTTGTTTTGTTTTGTTTTGTCTTGTTTTCTCAGGAATTTTGATTTACAAAAATCTTAGTTGTATGCTCAAGTGATTACAACTGACTTCCACTTAGCCACAAAAGTGAGGATTCTGGGGATGGACTAAGGCGTAAAAGTAGAAGGTCTACTTTCCCAACAAAATGTCACCATCTCTGTATGTTTGTCTTAGACCTCACCCCTGTGAACATTTAAAATGTGGCCTGGTAAAGAGCCCACATGTCTGAAGAGGTGCTGAGACAGAGAAGGGTTGTCGTCTGTGGTTTCTGCTATTGGGTTTGGTTTTGAGGTTGTAATTGTTCATTTTTTGTGGGGTTTTGTTTGTTTGTTTGTTTGTTTCAGATTTCACCTCCCACCCTTCCTAGAGCATTTAAAACAACTGGCAGTTCAGCCACTCTCCACCCTCCTGGGTACCCGCTCGCCTTTGTCTTTCCAGTAGGGTGGAAGTCATTGGGCTTGGGACTTTGAAATCAGCCAGACTTGAGTTTGAATCTTGCCTCCAAAACTTTCTAGCTGTTTTACTTTGGACAAGTCACTCAGTTTTCTACATCTCAGTTTTCTCATCTGCAAAATGGGAAAGAATAATAATCATCTCCCCAGGTGGTTGGGAAAATTAAATAAAACAGTACCCTGAAAATTCTTAGAGTCATATCTGACACTGGATAGGTCATCAGTTTCCCCTTCCTTTCTCTGAACTCTCTTCTCACCCACTTCTCATTCCTTAATTGACATTTCCCTGGGACCTTTGGTAAGGCAATTGCTAATAGCGCCAATAGCTATGGTGAGCCTGCAAGAAAGTGTCCTGGGGGAACACTTCTAACTTCTAAATTAAAACTCCTGCCCCAAGTCTTTATAAATGCTATGACTTTGGAGTATCTCAGTTAAAACGATATACTCCTATTGAATATATGTGCTAACTGAGTATTTGAAAGCGTGTGTGTGTGTGTGTGTGTGTGTGTATAAGTCTGGATATTCACAGAAGATCACATGAATCATGTGAACGATGAAATGAAATGGGGTCAGTTATGTCAAGTGGTTTTTAAATTAAGCCAGAAGGTCATTAAGGAGATGGGCCATATGCATGTTTTCACCTGGTAAAACCCTGAATTTTTGAACTGGGCCAAAGTGCAAATATTCCAAAGACTTAGCCTGAACACCTGCAACTTCCTACGTAAGAGACTTTGCTTGGTGATAGCCTTAGTGACTAGGTATATTCAGCCAAGATTGGTTTTATGCCACCAACACCAATCAAAAAAAATTTTTTTTATTTTGTCAATCAAAAATTTTTCTAAACAATATATGCAGGCATTCCTTTTTGTCTTTTAAATCTTTGGCGGAGGTGGGGAGGGGGGTGAGGGAGGCACTATTTGGGTTGCTGCCCAAATCTGTGTTCCCCTGAATTGTAATTCTGAACCCCAAATAAATGCTTTTGTTTTTATTGTAGCTCAGCCTCTTTTCTTGGTTGGCATTTCTGGTGTCTGAAGAAGTGGGATCTGAGGTAATAGCATCTCACCTCCTGTGCTGATCTTGGACCAGCAAGGTACCTGCTTGAACCCTCTGTGCTCTGTTGTCTCCCCACAGCCCGAGTGCCTGTGGTGGTTCCCCCGCCCCGCGCTCCCCCCACCCCCCCGCGCTCCCCACCACCCCCCACCCCCCCCCCCACCCCGCCCCGGCTCTGAATCTCCCTCGTTGGTTGAGGTTCTAGCCTTTCTTTGGGTGTCTTTTTCGTGCTGGCTCTTACAGAGGACTAACACTTCTCTGACCCAATTCTATTGCGTAGAATTTCTCAGAGGGGAGTCACACATCCCTGTCTGATGCTGGCCAGTACTTATAGGGGATTAACACTTTCCTGTGAGGATTCTGTTTGGTAAGGCTTCTACAAGGTATTAACGCTCTCCTATCCAGACTTATCTGGTGAGTACTCTACATTTAACGTTTATTTATTTTTGAGACAGAGAGAGACAGAGCATGAACGGGGGAGGGGCAGAGAGAGAGGGAGACACAGAATCGGAAGCAGTCTCCAGGCTCCGAGCCATCAGCCCAGGGCCCGAGGCGAGGCTCGAACTCACGGACCGCGAGATCCTAACCTGAGCCGAAGTCGGACACTTAACCGACTGAGCCACCCAGGCGTCCCGAGTACTCTACATTTAAAATCACAACGCTCACAGGGTGTCTGGGTGGCTCAGTGAGTTAGGCGTCCTACTCTGGACGTGATCTCAGATCATGATCTCACAGTTGGGTTCCTGAGTGAGAGGCTCCTTGGGCTCTGCTCTGACAGCACAGAGCCTGCTTCAGATTCTCTTTCTTTCTTTCTGCCCCTCCCCTGCTCCTGCTGTCTCTCAAAATAAATATATAAACTTAAAATAAAATAAAATCACAGTGGTCACTTTGGGGATCCTTTGAAATTCTAAAATTAATTTATTTGAGTGTACAACTGGAAAGGGGGTATAAAATCGAGCAAAATAAATGAGAAGCATATTTCAGTTGGTATTTGGAGGGCTCCAAGTAGCCAATCAAATGATTCAAAACTCTCTTCCTTTATGAGAAATGAATCCTGGCTCTCCAAAGACAACTTTGACCTTTCTCAGAGGCTATCCAAACTAGAAAAGCTCTCTGGAGCTCCTGAACCAACCTCTGTCACTACTACTTCTCTGCCTTCTTTCCCCCACCCCCCACCCATATACCCCAATTTAGCTGAGCTTCTCGCCTATAACAACAAGCTTGAAGCCCGCCCCTGAATCCTCCAGTCATTCAAGAACCCTTTGAGATAAAACCTAATGAAGGGGGGTCAGGAACTCCCTCTGTTTCTTATCACCCTTGGACTATAGCTAAATTGTGAGCTATTACTAAAGAATTGCCTAATACCCTTGAAGACCCTCTAGAGTTGGCTAAAAAAATAAATAATAACAATTTGGTCATTCAGATTTATAATCCTGGTTATTCTGATTTCTACCAACGTATTCATATGCTTGTAAGTGAAAGCCATGCTGGGGAAACTTTAACTTAGATAAATTCACCTTAAAGGGACCCTTAGAAGAGAGGAATCCAAACTTCTGAGAGACAATAGAATGTGCTCCTTGATTGACGTACAGAAGCTTCTAAAAGACACAAATGGCTTCAAAAACAGTTCTATAAGGATCCTTATAACATACAAATAATACAAAAGTCTTTAGTAAAAGACTTGGGCCATCTATGCCAATAACTCTAAAGTTTTTTGTCCATCTGCCAAAACCATAATTTGGATCCAACTATTCTTTTTGAGTTTCATACCTGAGACATGGCTAAAATTCAAAACAAAACAAAAAAATAAGAAGCATAAGGTCTTTGCCTCTGTTTGTTTATATGTATATGTTAGAGATGTGTGATATTGTTCTACCTCTGGTTGGTATTGCCAGAATTAGTTTGTAAAAGATCTCTATTTAATTGGCTTGAGAAAAGTCAAGTGCTTATAAATTAAGTATTCTTAAATTTCTCAGAAGTATAAAAAAAACTAATGCAATTTTTTTTCAAGTTCATATAATCTAAAATAACCTTTGATAAACAAAAGCTAATTCAAGTTTCTTGGTTTAATCCTGTCTTCAGAATTATCGGTGTTAAATATAATGAGATAAACAACTTTTTTTTTACCTGGATTTACTAATCAAATAAGCTCATTTATCTCTATCATGCACAATTTGTCAACAGCGAAAAAAACAAATAACTTAAAATGATGATTAGCTGTGTAATAGCTAATCCAAGTATAATGACTAAAGACAAGTAATTTAAATAATTATAAATAAGATCAAAGTTTATATTAAGTTAAACTAAATAATGGATATTCATTGGCTTTCTAAATCATCTTTCCAAATAAGATAAACATCAAATGCTAAACATGAGTTGATCTGCTTTTGGCTTTTTAATTTAAATTTTAAAATATTATGAGAAAGAATAATTTCATAAAATGAAAAAATGCATGCATGGGGTAGACTGAAAATAGAAAATATGTGTCTATTTATTAAACTCTTTTTTTTTTTTTAATTTTTTTTTCAACATTTTTTATTTATTTTTGGGACAGAGAGAGACAGAGCATGAACGGGGGAGGGGCAGAGAGAGAGGGAGACACAGAATCGGAAACAGGCTCCAGGCTCCGAGCCATCAGCCCAGAGCCTGACGCGGGGCTCGAACTCACGGACCGCGAGATCGTGACCTGGCTGAAGTCGGACGCTTAACCGACTGCACCACCCAGGCGCCCCTTAAACTCTTATTTTAGTCACTTTCGTGGTGTTATAAGTGTATGTCCTGGGACCTAATATACACTATATTTCCTACTGTGAAATGATCCAACATGTTTAAAAGCCACTGCTCTTAATATCCCGGTAAATTGAGCAACAGAAGGTCTATGTGGCCAGGTGAAAAGGCCAATATCAAAACAACCACCTTTCTATCCTATAGATATAGTGGTAACTCCTCAAGACCAAGCTGTAATCACTCTTTGATGGGTTTATACTTTGTTGCCTTGTCTTTTCAAATTTTCAGCCAGGCAGCAATCTGTTTAAAAGAACTTCCCCCAGGGTGCCTGGGTGGCTCAGTGGGTTAAGCATCCGACTTCAGCTCAGGTCATGATCTCACAGTCTGAGAGTTTGAGCCCCGTGTCAGGCTATGTGCTTACAGCTTGGAGCCTGGGGCCTGCTTCAGATTCTGTGTCTCCCTCTCTGCCCCTCTCCTGCTCATGCTCTGTCTCTCTCTGTCTCAAAAATAAAAACATTTAAAAAAATTAATAAACTTCCCCCATTTCTTACAACTACTTGCAAGGCTGGGAATTCTGGTGGTGGTTTCCCTTATAAATACAGCTCTGCCATCAGTTTAGGGAGTTGTCCTACCTTCTGCCTAATTCAGAACAACCCTCCTCAGCAATGATATGGGGCTCCTATTGTCCTTGCCTGTTTTATCATTCCCATTCTAGCGGAGCAAAGGCAGGATGAGTCTGCTGACAAATAACTCTCACACTGTAATTTCCCTAGAAGTGTATGGTTTACTGAAACGCCCAGAGTCTAAGAGACCCCCAAAAACGAACCACCAGAGTCCAGAGTCAAAGCTAAGCAGCAAGGGTCATTTATTGCAGGTTTGAACCTGGACCTCTGCGCCCTCGTTGCCGGTGACGCCGAGAGGTCCTGAGAGAGGTTTTTACACCCCTTTTATAGACAGGTACAAACAAGTCATGGGGAAATCAGGAATTTTCCACAGTTACAGAGCTGCGATTGGTTGGTGTTTAAAGTTGGACACTTAACAGTATTCGATTGGTTCCTGCCTTTAGGTCAGACCACAACCAGGGGTACGGGTATCACAATGATTGATCAGGAATACACGGATGTGCCAGGCAACAATGATTGATCAGGAGTACACGGATGTGCCAAGTAACAATGGTTGATCAGGAATATACGGATGTGTCAGACAACAATGATTGATCAGGAATACATGGGCGCGCCAAGCAATTGTACAGAAGCGGAACAAGCTGGTTAAGCTTGGTTAGGTTTCAGTTTCCCGTAACTTAAGCTTTTAAGTTTCAATTTTCTCAGGCCTCTCATTACTTTCATGATACTGTATAGAAGGAATTTATATTCATTTAACGCAATGCATAAGGAATTACACCATCCTCTAAGAGTAAGTCTGCAATTACTCTGTTAACAACTGCCTTATATCATTTCTTTTCTAGATAAACTTTATAAGTTTTGGAAATAAAAAAAAAAAAAAAACCACTTGAGGGGCGCCTGGGTGGCTCAGTCGGTTGACAGTCTGACTTAATTTCAGCTCAGGTCAAGGGATCAAGCCCCACCTCAGGCTCCACCTCAGCATGGAAGATTAGGATTAAGATTAGGATTCTCTCTTTCTCTTTCTCTCCCTCTGTCCCTCTCTCCCATCACACACACTCTAGATCACTCTCTCAAAACAAAACAAAAACAAACAAAAAACCACTTAAACAAAGTTGAAACTGCCAAAAAGATTTTAAAAAAGAAAGTAACTGTGTCCTAAAGTAAAATGATTGTTTCAAAATAAAAAAGGAAAACAATAAGACAAAACCTAAATACATCTAAAAAGTTGTAGAAGGCTTATAGAAAGGAATATTCAAAAGGAAATTTTATAGTCAAGCTAAGATTTGAATGGATTTATTTAAATTTTAAAAAGGGAAAATGTTAATATCAAAAATACACTGCTACATTAGAATTCAATTTTTCTCTGTAAAAAGGATAACATTTCCTTAAATTATGGGAATAATAACTGCCCTTAATAAAAAATTATGAACAAAGACCTTTCTTTACCTTTCGTGTAATATATCTACAAAACAAAGATTCTATGTTTTGTCTTCACCAGATCTTTGATTATTCAAGTAAACCAAGTTTTCTGGTATTAAGAGAGTCAAGTTTTGCTTCCAACTATGCAATCCTTTGTATTTGCCTTTGAAATCTTTTATTGTCACTTTGGTCAAAAAAATACTTAAAGATTGCTTTACAATAGGGGTGCCCCGGTGGCTCAGTTGGTTAAGCATCCGACTTTGGCTCAGGTCATGATCTCACAGTTTGTAAGTTTGAGCCCTGTGTTGGGTTCTGTGCTGACATGACAGCTCAGGGCCTGGAGCCTGCTTCGGATTCTGTGTCTCCCTCTCTCTCTGCCTCTCCCCTGCTCATGCTCTGTTTCTCTCTGTCTCAAAAATAAATAAAACATTAAAAAATTAAAAAATATATATTGCTTTACAATAATCTTATGATCCTATTTGGTCAAATGTTCAAAACCTTTCTGACAAACTTCCCCAAATCGCATTCTAAATAAAGTCTTTTTGACCTAAAAGTAACTGACAATTTCTAGAGGGTCTGAAATTTTTCAAAAGATCTGTTCCCTCTCCTTATAAAAAGAAAAATATTACATTAATTAGGATTATTTGATATGCCCAATTACATGTCAAATAAAAAGAAATACAAAGCCTTCTTTATGTTGTATTTGTATAAATAGATATTATAAATGTTGTAGAAAGTATATAAAATTCCTAAAACTCTAATAAAAACTGATTTCTTGATGTTTTGTTTTCCAGGTTTAAAGGACCCCCCTTTCCCCTCTCCTTTCAGCTATCTGTAACTTACCACAATTTGGTACATTGTCTTTACAACAAAGGTTAAAACATTTATCTTTTTCTCCCAGAGAAAAAGAGTTCAAAAACTCTTGTTAAATATTCTTATTTGTCATGACAAGGTATGTATTTGCATAAGCTCAATAGGAATCTGTTCTTGTAACAGGACACCCAATACTCATAGCCTCTGTTTCTTTGATCCACAGTTGACAAAAGACAATATACTTCACCGTGGTAAGGGCCTAATTGCTTCTATTAAAAATAACAACACTTTAGTTGAGCAACCTTTTCACAGTGTGCTCTTGGGGAATGAAAACATTAAACATCACGAACCTTACAACCTGTAGATTTCGTCTATTAGAAAAGACATCTCCAAAAAGACTCCATTCGGTCTCATTGGCAAGACTCCCAACAAGTACAATTTAACCAATCCTTGTGCCAGAAAATTCCAAGAAATAGACTCCTAGATTCACATGTCACATTTAAAAAACAAAACAAAACACCAAATCCTGAACAGACCTATACATACCAACTGATGACCTAAAAATAAAAATTCCAGGAATTGAAGCACATGAAAGCCGAAAGAGACAGCTTTCCCAGGATGAGCCCACCAGGCCTGTATACCATTTTTTCACTGTTGCTTCTACCTTATTTGTTTGTTTCCCCCCTCCTCTTTCTCTTAGAGAAACGATATTCTTATCCACATTTCTCAGTCTACTGTAAAAAGAAGAAACCTCTCTGACTGTTAGACCTGTCACCAAAAAACTCTGGTATGTTCACCGTGTCAGAGACCCCTGGGTCTTGCCTATAACTAATTTCTCTTTCATCCCAAATGCTACTATTGATTATACCCACAAGCCTATAAATGTTACCTATTGGGTTATTACAACCAGGTGTTCCCATACCTGCTTCAACCTTTCCCCAGTCATATCTGTACTAGCTCAACTGAACACGTTATAAAAAGAGTTGCCTACAATGACTCCATTTTTGTACTTCGTAATCAATCTTGTTAAAAAATGAAACTGTACTGTCGCTTCTGTTTTGCCAAAATTAATGTAAGGTTTTACTTCCTTAGATCTGCTCTATCACTTTGAAAATTACTGAACCTTTAGTTAATGAATATTCCATCATTCTTCACAATTTCTTAGATTAATGCCTTATGTCCATGATGTTTACAAAATATTACTTTTCCTAATTGCTCTTTTTATGCTTATCATCTTGCTAAGGTCACTCTAAAACCTCTACAAGCATCTAATTATGCACTCCACAAATTGATTCATCTGAAACTCCAGGTGGCTTCATAAAGCCCCAGATGAATAAACTGCCTGAGAACCATTTCCTGACTACCCGCTTGTTGCTCAAATGTGGCCAGATCCTAATGACAGTGACACCTTAAAACAACCATCAATGATTAAAAATTCTCCCCAACATCAGACATGACTTCCTGGGACAGGTCCATCCCAGCAATGAGGGACTAAGTTATCTATGGTTGAAAAAGTTAACGTCCCATTTATTCTGTGACTAAGAGCTCCACGTTTGTCAAGACAGTTTTTCCTTTGGTTTTATTTCCTGTGAGTGCCTTTTCTCTGTGTATCTTTTTGCATTTTCTTTTAAGTTTGCATCATGTCCATATGTCAGCTATTCAAAAATCACTTTAAAAATTGTTAGTGATGTTGGGGAGCACCTGGCTGGCCCAGTCGGTGGAACATGCAACTCTTGATCTAGGGGTTGTGAGTTCAAACCCCACATGAGGTAATAGAGAAATTACTTAGAAATAAAACCTTTTAAAAAATATTTGTGATGTTGGAATACATTCTTGATTTATATACCCTACAAACAATTTTGGAGTATACCCTCCAAAACTTTCTAGTATATGAACAAGGGAAATTGTGGCTCTTAAAACTGAAAGCCACTGTTAATAGCCTTAATAGCCAGAAGAAGAGATTCTAACCCTGTGGACTCCTTGCCATAGAATATTTGCAAGTTCCTTAAGTTCCTTAAGATTTGTAAAGTAACCATTTGTCACCAATAACGGTAACAATGTTTATGGAGATCTTACCAAGTGTCAAGCACCGTGCTATGTACATTTCACACATTTCGAGTTAATTTTCACGAAAACCTAATTACATAATAGAAAACTAAATCTCAGAAAGTTTCCTAGCTAGCAAGTGACAGAGCTGAGATTCAAATCTGTTACAGGTTTATTATAAGGGGCATATGACTTAGAAGGATTGAGCACATCAGTGCATTTAAAGTGCTTAGAACAGTATTGCTTGCAGTAACTCTCTCCACTCAGTACGAACACTAAGATTCTGGCATCAGGGAGGAATTTTGTAAGTTAGAGATACGACTGAGTCTGCAAAACTACACGAAGTTATTTAGATGAACTGAAATGTGTCCCAGTTATTCTGTGACTAAGAGTTCTACGTTTAGCAAGACAGTTTTCCCTTTGTTTTTATTTCCTATGAGTGTCGTTTCTCAGAAGATCTCCTGCCACCAGTTCGAAGTGATTTGTGACCCCCTCTACCACCACCATTTTTATGCTTTTTCTATCATAAAGATTCTTAGCATAAAATCAGAGGAAGGTAACATTTTAAAGTGCAGCCATCAGGATGACCACCCACACAAGCACAAGTTTTGCTATTGGATCTTTCCTTTGTGGGTTTTCTTCTGTTTTGTTTCTACCTAAGGGAGATAAGAACAGGTGAAGTGGAGATGCCATTTTCCATTCCTAGTGCATAAAGACAGTCTGAGATCCTCTGTTTCCATTGTGTATAAAAATAGCGACCACATAACTGCCTGCTATATAAAACAAAGGAACAAGTAATATCTGAGCCTGACTGACTGAAAACACACCATGTTTCTGTAGTTGAATGTCAGGCACATAAAAACATAAAGCAAGAGAAAAAAGTACCTCCCTTTTGCCGCCAGAACCACACTGTCCAGTATGATAGTCACTAGCCATGTGTGGCTATTAAGCTCTTGGATTGCAGCTAGTTTTAATTGAGATGTTAATTGAGTTATTTAGTTGAGGTATAAGATGCACACTGGATTTCTAAGAATTAGTTAAAAACAGAATAAAATACGTCAATATTTTTATGTGGATTACTTGTGGAAAGGATAATACTTTGGGTTAAATAATACCATTAAAATCCATTTTATTGCTTTTCATTTTTTAAAATGTATACTAGAAAACATAAAATTAACTATGTAGCTTGCATTATATTTGTACTTGGGAGCACTGCTCTCGATTGAAGTCTTAACTTTGCCTTAAGTCTCTAGTACCTTAGAAATATTAATATACATTATTAGTAATATATAACATAAACATATTAATATCGAAGGTGGCTACATTCGAATCTAGAAATAAGTACATTTATTATGTACCTGCTAAGAGTACAAAGATTCATAGTACAGAATTCTCGTCCTTAAAAGCAAGTGAACTAAGATTCATTGAGTCCTACTATGAGCCAGGCCCTGGGCAACCTTGCAAGCTAGATATTATCATTTCCACTATACAGCTCAACTCCAGCTTCACAGCCTTCTCTATCTGGGAGCCAGAAAGCTTCTTGCCACCAAAATGAGCATAGGCACTGAGTTCTTCTCTGCACCCTTAGTCATAAATACCCTTCTTCTAACTCTGGCCTGTATGTCTCAGTCTTTTGGGGCTACTGTAACCAAACACCATAGACGCGGTGGTTTCTACGCACCAAACAATTTTTTCTTACAGTTGTGGGGACTGGAAAACCCAAGATCTGGTGCCAGCATGATTAGGTTCTAGTGAGGGCCCTCTTCTGGGTTGCAGATTCCTGACTTCTTGCTATGTTCCCACCTGGTGGAAGGAGCAGGAAGCTCTTGGGATCTCTTTTACAAGGGCATTAATCCCATGTGAGAGGGCTCCACCCTCATGACCTAATCACCTTCCAAAGGCCCCACCTCCTAATACCATCACATTGATGATTAAGATTTCAACCTATCAATTTGGGGAGGGGTGTGGATACAAACATTCAGACTATAGCGCTATGTAACTTTCCCCCAAATGGGTGGGTGGATGTGTGCTTTCTGTATTGTATGTTCCAGTGACCAGACCTTTCTTTACCTTTAAATTTGTGAAATTTGCAATCCCGCATTAGGTAATTAACTGCAAGGAGATAATAATGATAATAGTGTCCAGGCTAGGAAAGCACAGAACCTTTACTTCTCAAAATGATTTACTTCTCAGTCATCTTGGTTTCTCACCACATGGCATCACCAGAGGTTACTCTGATTTTTCTTGAAGACAAAAGCTATCATTCTTTTAGATCGAGTTCATCTGATAAGTTCTACTGTTTGCTGAGTCACATGTTTTCATTGTGTCTGTTTGGATTTCCAACTAGTGTCTCAAACTTCACGTGCCCCAAACTGAGTTCCCGAGGTGCCATCCCTCCCCACCTGTTTCCCCTTACGCTATTCTCAGTCTCAGAAGATCAATACTCCACTCTTTCCGGCAGCCAGGCTAAAAAACTGGGGAGTTGGCCTTCGCTCTCTTATTTCACACCCACATGTAATCTGCCAGCCTTGGCAGCTCTCCCTTCAAAGTAACGTATAGCTACGCTTCAAGCACTTCTCACCACCAAATGCCAATTGCCCTGGTCCAATCCATCATGGGGCCTCCCTTCAGTTACAGCAACGGCGGCCCGACTTTGTCCCCGCTCAGTGTGCTCTCCACATAGCAGCCAGAGTTACCATAACACATCTTAGATCGTTTCTCCTCTGCTCAAAACCCTCTGAGAGCACCCGCTGGCGAATCCTCTTTGGTGGCTTTCAAAGCCCCCACACGCACATTTGAGCCATTTTGGACTTCTTGCTATTTCTCAAAAACAGAGGCAGTCTCCAGTTTCAGGGCCCCCCCACAAAATACTCTTCCTCTGCCATCCACCCAGAACACCTTCATAACGTCCTTCAGACCTCTCCTCCACTGCCTCCTCTCTACTGAGGACTTCCTTGACCAGCGTGTTTCACACCTGCAATTGTTCTGCACAAATACTCCCTTCCCTGTTCTGTTTTTTCCCATGACCCTACTGCCGACTACCATACTGTGTCCTCTACTCATTTATCTCCCCCCACAAAGAATTTAAACTCCACAAAAGTGGGGATCCTATTTTATTTATCACTATCTTCCCAGTTCTTTGAACAGTGCCTGCCACAAAATAGATGCTCAACAAGTACTTGCCAGGTGACTGAATGACATTTTCAGATGAGGAAAACGAGGCCCAGAGAAGCTCAGTTGTAGCCCAAGGTCACAGGATTAGTGAGGGCAAGGTCAGGCCTGGGATTTTCCACCTGCGCTCAGTCTACTCTCTCCGTCTGGGTCAGGAGGTAAGAGGGGCAGCCGTGCCTTGGAAGAAGCACACACTGAGGTTCAAATGTGGATTTTGCTGGAAGCGCTGAGCTGAAACAGAAACAACTATTTTGGCAGCATTTTTGACAATCTGTGAGATTAAGGAAAGTAATGTGAAGGTATATGCTGAAGCTTTCCAGCTTTAAGACTGGCTTTAACTATTTTTCTTTCAGCTGTAGCTTTCTGGGGTAATGAATGTACCATATGTCTGTATCTCCAGGTTCTCATACAAATGAGGAAACTAAAAATGCCAGATGATTAAAACAGATTTCTGCTTGTTTCCATGGGAAATCAACTGCTGTGAAACCTTCAGAGATGAGAGAGAGAGTGTGTGTTCAGCTCAAGGCGTTCCCTGGTGAGTGGCTGCACTCTGTCTTCAGCCCAGGCCCCAGCCCACAGGTGAGACACTGTCCCAGGCTGCCCGCTGTGCCGGTGGCTGCGTGAGACTGCCAAGGTCAGCACGTCTTGTCCAAGTGTCCTTTGAGCGTCCACCACCACGGCCTGGCACTGTATTTCCAGGCCCTGCAGTGTCAGGGCCTGGCCAACCGTGCAAGAAAAGGCACCTACTAATGACAAACAGATGCTTAATAATGCAGGTCCCCCAGCCTCAACCTCCCAGTGTGGTCTCAGCGCATGGTAAACCCTCTAGGGAATCTTCTCGTGGTCAGAAGGACGCACCATCAAGGATTCTTGCTGGAAGAGTCACTGTTTCCTACTTGCAACTAGATGGAGCTAATTCAGGGGAGTGGAAGGGGCTCTCTGTAAACACAGCCACGTATGCCCTGGGTGGCGGCACCAAAGAAGTCTCCAGGAGGCCGTGATGGTTACTTGTTCCCGTCTGCCCCAGAATTAGCACCAATTTGCCTAAATGAGACACTGCTGAGAAAAAAAGGCTGCAAAAGAGTCCCATGTTGTCTTGCCACTGGCAATCTCTGGCTTGTCTGGGGAAAATTGGTTCAGGAGCTTACTCTATACTAAGTTGAGAGGGAAAAGATAACCTTTCTCGGCTTTCCTAACCCAGAGTGTAACTCGGGCATGCCAGGGTGAGGCCCAAAGCTGGCTCGTCAGCAGTGATGGAGAATGTAGAGTTTAAATTTGGATTCAGACAGCCCTGAATGCTCACGCCTCTTCTCCAACTTACTAGCTGTGAGAGCTCACAGCACTTGTAGCCAGTTTGAGTCTCTGTAAAGTGGGATGATAATACCTCCACCCCCTCCACGGGGGAGGACAAAATCAGCTAAGTCAAGTAAAAGCACTCACACGGGGTCTGATAGGCAGGGGCTGTGCAGCGCCTGGAGACTTCTCTTTTCTTACCCTCTGTTGCTGGGTTTTACTGCCAACATTGGAAACAGACAGCTTGGTGAGCAACAAGCAGACGGTGACCTCTCTCTTGCCATAACCACCGTCACCAGCACCAGCAGCTTGATTCTTCTCAGAAGTGCTACCAAGGATGTCGACAGTGCAGGGGTCTCCAACTCTTCACATACTCATTTACTTATAACTGCTCAGCCAGGCTTGGCTGTCTTGCTTAGGTAGAATGTTTCTCGGAGAGGCTACGTGGAGGACACTTAGGTTGTCTTCTGCCCAAATAAACCACCAGTAGGACCCCATGGAATTAAGACCACAGGTCATAATGCATTTCAAATGTCTTGCCCTAAGCTCATCAAAATATTTTGACTCCTCTGTCTTCAAATGACTCACAGGCATGATTTCTTAGCACGGGGCCAACCTAACAGGTTCTGTGTAAGCCAGACCATAGGAAGCAGTAGTACCATTTTGTGATCCTGGGGAAGCTTTTAAATCAATCTTTCCATTACAGCCACGATATCCCAAATCATACTCTGGTAACATGCTCTATTTCTGTAGATTCCAGTAATAGCTACTGAATGCCGTCTCTATTCTGTTTCCACCCAACACAGTCCTGATACTGATACTATCTAGACTTGGCACAGGCTCCACAAGTTGAGTGCAAAGTTCTCCACAGGACCGCCCTCCCTTCAGATGCTAGTCACAAGCCCCCCAGGGATTCCCAAGGCCAACCACTCATCGGTCCAGCTGGCTACAAATCTGGAGGTTCCATGACTCCCTCAGGTTTGATAATTCACAAGAATGACTCACAGAACTCAAGAAAGTGCAAAATTATGATTACAGTTGTTTTTGAAGAGAGCTTAGGACAGAACTCAGCTTCTGTGCCCTCTCTCCATGGGGCGAGACTGTGTCTACCCTCTGGGCACTTCTATGAGTTCACCAACTGGGAAGCTCCAATGAGCCTTGATGTCACTGTTTTTACTGGAGTTTCATTATGAAGACAAGATTGATCTTAATTTCTCTCCTCCCCAGTTCCTAGTTCCCCCAACCTGCCCTCCCCTCCAGGTCAATTTGGGCCAAAATCCAACACTCTAATAGCAGGGCTGGCCTTTCTGATGTCCAGCCCGCATTCTGAAGCTTTCTAAAGGCCCACATGAGTCATCTCATTAGCTTAACAAAGACACTTCTATCACTTGGGAAATTCCAAGGGCTCTGTGTACCAGGAACCAGGGACAAAGACCAAATATATTCTTTATTATATAATAATCTCTCATGATTATTTACAAAACATAAGGGCTTCGAGTTGAAGTTTTTTCCTTTGGGCAGTGGGAAATCAAGTGATTTCTTGAGCAGCTACTATGGGCCATAAATAATATACATGCTAAGAGCTGTACTTTTGGAAGATAATTTAGACAATTGCATGGAAGGTGGTCTGGCTGAAGTGAAGACAGGAAATGGGAGACTAGGAAGGAGGCAGTCACCCTTGTGTAGCCATAAAGCGATGAGAGCTAACGTGGGGGAGAACAAGTGGAAATGGAAAATCTGGGGGACATTTGAGAGAGGTTTTGAAGGAAGATTTCAACTTGTCACGTAACTTTTTTTGTTTTCATTTTTATAGAACATCTATTAATCTTTATGTGATTTGACAAAATCTGCATTATTAAAAGATGGGTAATAAAATTTAGGCTTATATCAAATCTGACATATTAAGTTCTATAGTATCTAGAATATTATGTAAGAAATGAGGGGAAAACTGAGGTGGAAACAGGATAAAAGCATCACTATATCTGCAGGTGTGGTCCATAGTGTGCAGCACATAAAAATAATCCTAGAGAAAACGTAATTGACTTACTTGGATGAAGTGTTTTTCCTTTTGGGGAAAGGAAGAGGGGGCAAAGAGGGGCAGGAATTCAAAGGCATAAGCAGAATGGTTTCTCCATTTCAAAATGGTAATTTAGATCATTGCTCTAGGGCACCTTTGAGAAAAAGAACACCTTGACCAGAGCAGGTTCATTGCATAATTCTTTAGTAATATGTACAATTTTCAAGTATTGGAGAGGACCTAAAGAATAATTTTACTTTAACTGTGGCTATCTATTTCTCTTCTCGTCCTCTGGGGGTTGATCTGTTTCAGCATCACATGGACTCTTCTCTACACAGTTTCTAGAAAACCAGATTCTTACTCTTGGAACACCTTCGATAAAGGAATCATCAAGAATTTTATCTCCATACAATCAGGGCTAAAATGAACTCCCCTTTCTGTAGCCTTATTTAAGGCTCTTCAGTGCAGGTGGCTCATGAAGGTTTCAATTCCTTTATTCAGAAGACAGCAGGTACCACTATAATCTTCTATTGCTTTACACTGAACCCTTCTGATTCCTTTATTTGCTTTTTGTTTTAATTGTTCTATTGTACTGGTGACAGCCTCCTCTTATTGGCCACTCTAGCCCATCTCCTTCAGGGACCCCTGACCATGTAAATACCTGTTTAAAGTTCTTCCATCTACTTCCTATTTCATATGGTAAAACAGAGACCTCATCTAGTCAGTAATATTGAATTCGATGTTTAGCCTTTTCTTCAGTCCGTGATTCAATAGAAGTTTTGTTTCTGAGAATTATTTTCATCTGGCTACAAAACGACATCCCAACAGCTATGGTTGTTCCCAAAGCTAATCCCAAGGCAAACAAGCTGCCTACAAGTGCCACTAATTCAAAGGGAATAATTGGAAGGGGGTCTCTCCGGGCTGCCTTCCTCAGTCTTTACCGTGTTCCACCCAAAGGAGAGCCAATTGTAAAGCCATGTAAACACAGTCATAACAAAAATGAAGGCAGCATGAATGCAACCCAGCGGTGTTAAAAGGAGATGCAGGGTGAACAAGGCATGACTTTGGTAACCAAACAGTTGTTGACCCAAGGACAGTGATGGTCCAATTTCATCACACATCTGTTACACCTTCTGTGGCGATGCAACTGTGGTGACTTGTGTGCGTGGCAACACTTTACTATCTTGAGCATTTTCAAGTTTCCACCCCAAAGGGGCAAAGCCAGGACCAATAAACTAGCATGGAGGTCATTATAAAGAATTTTATAATTTATAATTTATCAACATGATAAAATGAAGTCATGCTTCCTCCCATTGTGTGTGAAGACCAAAACCGTGACAGAGTCAATCCTGGCCATGATAGAACGTGCTGCTATGTCACCAGGGCTATGATGGAAACTCAGTGACATAGTCTCTTTCATTCTTGGAGATTTTCAACCTCGATAACTGCTTAGAATGTACCTGGTTTGGTGAGAAAGAATGAATGCGTTCCTACTTTTAGAAAATCACACATCTCCTTGTTCTGTGCCACTTTTCCATGTGCCACAAATTCATGTGTGTTCTGAATTGTCATGCCTTCAAGTCATGGGACGTTAATGCAGTGTATGCCATTTTCACTGTTACACATGCAGAGTTCTGTATCTTAACCAGGAGAATCCAGTATCTTGGTTTGAAACCCAATCTCGGTCTGGTCCCTGGTGCCCACCCCTCGGCCATGTAATTCCAGGGCAACGTGGGCTCACCCAGAACAGGTCTTCTCCTCAGATAACTCTGTCATGGGTACCTCCGTCCAGCGCAAGCAGAAAGCAAATCCTGGTTGTGAGAGGCTAGAAGGCAGGCCAAGCTGCGAGCAGTCTGTCTTTTCACCAGTGCTCTCCATTTTGTCTTCATTACAAAATACAACATGATGACCAGAGAAAACTATGGGAAGAGTTAAACTACTTGCTAAAGAAATCCAAGTAATCTTGATAAACAAACTGGCTTCTTTGCGATGAACAGAGCTTTGTGTTCTGAACATTAAAAACTGACAGAAAGATCTTAATATTTTACCTCCTGAGCAAGCTTCAGCACCTCTGTCCTGATTTTTAATGCCATATTTCTATTATTCTTCTGAACAAAAATGTTGCCTTCTCTTGTCTTCGAATGGCTGACCTATTTCTGCTTTAAAATGAACATTGTCAGTTTTTACTCTTCAAACAGACTTTTGAAATGTGTTCTCTTTTGAGTACAAGGCCCTCCCTCCCCTTGTAGATCACAAATTCATGAAGCAGCTGGGGGACTGTTGGGATGATCCCCTGTATAAATCATGGGGCAGAGAGAACCTGTAACACTGATGTGTTAAAACTGGTTATTTCTTCAGTCATGCAGATTTCGGTAAACAATAAAAGCACTATTTCATAATCTGTGTGTACTCTTTTTTCCATAATGTTAATTAAGACACTGAATCAGTCACATCAGCAGAAGTTCTGCAACAGGCTGGATATTTTACATAAGATTCTCAAGAAAATAATTTCATGGGTTTCAATTGGGGGAAGAAATGATTATTTCATGTATCATGGGTGATATGTTAAATTGAAATAGAAAGGAAAGAGTAAAAAAAAAACATATATACCTTATTCCTGCAAGAAGCACTTAGTAGGCTTACTTTTTAAAAGAAATTATATATCAAGCTGCAAGATGTTGACTTTTAAGAAAACTGGCAACTGGCACTTCCTCATGTTTATCTATTTTTTTTAATTTGAAGGAAACACTCCTCCTTTAACTTAATATTAAAATAATTAAGTTAAAAAATAATTTTTGAACCTCAACCATGTGGGAAACAAAAAAATTCCAAGTGTCAAAAAAAGAGAAGATGTCATTATCTGTTTAATATTAATAAAAATTGACACAATGCACATTTATGATATGTCAGGCAGTTCTAAGACATGTATTAAATCACCTAATCCTCGGAAAGAGGAACCGTTTTGCACTGCTGGTGGAAATGCAAACTGGTGCAGCCCCTCTGGAAAACAGTCTGGAGGTTCCTCAAAAAATTAAAAAAAGAACTACCCTATGACCCAGCAATTGCACTACTAAGTATTTATCCGAAGGATACAGGAGTGCTGTTTTGAAGGGGAACGTGCACCCCAGTGTTGATAGCAGTGCTATGGACAATCACCAAACTATGGAGAGCACCCAAATGTCCATCGAAAGATGAATGGATAAAGAAGATGTGTCATATATATATATGTATATATATATATATATATGAGTATTACTTGGTGATCAAAAAAATGAAATATTGCCATTTGCAACAACGTGGATGGAACTAGAGTGTATAATGCTAAGTGAAATTAGTCAGGGAAAGACAAATAATATAAGTTCACTCACATGTGGAATTTAAGATACAAAATGGATGAGCATAATGGAAGGGAAGCAAAAATAATATAAAAACGGAGCTGGACAAACCATCAGAGACTCTTAAATAAAGAAAAACTGAGGGTTGCTGGAAGGTTTTTAGCGGGGGGATAGGATAATTAGACAAGAGGCATTAAGAAGGACCCTTGTTGGGATGAGCACTGGGTGTTATATGTAAGGGGTGAATCACTGGATTCTACTCCTGAAATAATTGCACTACATGCTAACTAACTTGGATGTAAATTTAAAACAATTAATGAAAAAAAAAAAAAAAAAAAAAAGAGGCGCAGGCTGCTTCCTGTAGGCTCCTCACCAGGCAGCAGCATGCAGTGGTATCTCCTCCAGATCTAGGCTGGGGGACTGAGGTAGGCTCCCCTCCCTGCCTCAGGTAAGGCCTGTAAATCCAGCCTGGAACTGGAGGGACAGAGGAGGAAATTAGGCTGGGAGTAGAAGTGAGGGAAGGAAATGCATGGTTTTCAGATCCTGTGTCCCCTCGTGTGAGAAAAGGCAGCCTCTGGGAAGGAGGTGCTGTTCTGTTTTGGGTGACAGATGAAGGCCTTGGGGTTGGGGTGCCTGACTGGCCGACCCAAGAAAGGAAACGGGGAGAGAAAGGAAACAAGGAGGAGGAATGATCAGTTTGCTGTAGAAGTTCACTCCTGCTCCATCGTTCTTTCTTCTGTCCTTGAGGAAACTTCTAGAAAGACATTGTATGTTTTCTGTGGATCAAAAATGTCTTCTTCACAGATTCCAGAGAGTCTGCCATTATAGACTGAATTTACATTAGATCTGTTCCCTTCTATATTAAAAATCATAGACAAATGTTTCTAAGGGGGAGGCACAGATATTTAGAAACTATAGTATAATTTAATTTCTATGTTGTTTTTTTTAGCCATTTGAGGATGGAGCTGTACCCAAAGTGGTTGGGGGTGGTCAGTGCTGAGGAGGGTGAAACAAGTTTCTCTCCAGTCTTCCTTAACTTTGGGTTTTGTGGCTTTCCTGAAGGTTCTTCTAGGTACCCCAAACAGCAGTCAAACAAACAGAAAGATTTTATTTCAAGGACTAATGTGCCCAGCGCAGAACTGGCTACTGGAAGATTAAAAAAAAAAAAAAAAAAAGAAAGAAAAAAAAATGCCTAATCCTCACAACACATATCAAGTACTATAGTTATGCTCACTTATTTATGAAGCAATTGAAGCTCAGAGAGGCTAAGCAACTTATCCAAGTTTTCACAGCTATGGCAGGAAAAACATGGTTAATTACTATAAGAGTTTTCAGAAAAGAAAGTGTTAGAGAAGCTTAAGGAAAAAGGGTTCGGACAGGACATTTAAAGACTGATGTAATTTGGAGGGAAGTGAGAGAGAAATGAGAAGGTGCTGGAAAGATATGTACAAAACAGAGGAGGTGGTAAAGAGCTGTAAAGCCACTGAAGGCATGTGCAAATTTGCGGGTCCCCTCAGCGTCAACAAGTGCAACATTTAGGAAAGTGATTTTGCCTGAAAAGTTGGGTCTGTAAGAATTCCACCATATACGTTTTTAAAGAGCAGTGCCAGTTAAAATGAAGGTAAATCCAAATCCTTTTAGTTAAGGAGTTAAAACAATTCCGTGCAGCCATGTGGGATCCCAGAAAGATCAGAAGATGGATTTGTGTTGACTTCTCTGGAACCTCTAGATTCACTCTAGATGTGAGGAGCAGACAGGCAGGAATCTCCACTCACCTCTTGGCTCTTCAAGGCCTTAACAGGACGAGAGAAAAGTACTCACCAATCTGCACAAAAGTTGTTCGGCCAAGACCATGCTGACTCCCTCATTTGCCTGTGGAAATGGTGACGGGGCACGAAGAGGTGTGTTTTGCTCTTGCGTCTGAAATTTGTACCATATCACTCGTCTTCAGAACACTGAACAGATGTAACCTTGCAGAGACTTTTATGTGAACTTTGCTGTCGCTGGTTTTCAGAAATCTTTTGGGGTGTCAGAGCCTGGGCAGCGATCAACAAATGCTCTATAGTAAATTATTTCCTCACCATTCTGAGAAAGATAGTCCTTTCCCCTTCAAGCATTCAGAAATTCCCTTGTCTTCCTACCTCCCATGCTCCCTGGGAGACTGGAGAGGATGAGGGACCAGTCTGAAAAGCATTGTGATGTGACTGTTGGTCTAGACAGGGTCACAATGTGCCCCTCTGGGGACTGTGGCAACTGTGGGTGACTTGAGGGCTGATCATGAAAGATCATGAAAGACTCCCGATCATGAAAGACTTAAGTTTGTCCCAGCAAAGAACTGATAACATCACTTCAAAATATTGTTGCTTTTACCTCCTTCTCTGGATACAAACATAAAGAGAAACACTCGACATCTATTGTGGATTTGTTTTAGATTATTAGAAGATTTTTCAAATGCATCTTATGTTAGGAGTTCAAGACAAATCAAAACCTTACACAGAAGATCTTATGGTGGCTTAACTGCAACATCTCCCTTCTCAAAACGGGCTACATTGTATCTCCCTTCTCTGTCGACATGGGCTGATGATGGACGTAATTCACCCTTAATGGTCCTGAGATATATTCTTCACAGAAAAATGATGAAGAGCATTATATGTAGGAAGATAACAATCTAGAGATAAAAATCCAAAGAAGTAAGAAAAGTGATGTTGATTTCTTTTAAGCATTCTAGAAAAAAATCACATTTTCTAGCAGTTAAAAAAAAAACAAAACTGCTATTATAAAGCAGAAAGGGAGCATAGGTTTTAGAGTCAGGTTCCCTGAATTCTGTTCTTGGCTCTACTTATTGCTGCTTACCAGCAGCATGACCTTAGGCAAGTGACATTACCTATCTGTGGCTCAGCCTCCCCATCTGTGAAATGGGGACATTGAGAGTACCTACTTCATAGTGTCGTCACATGGATTAGTGAAATAATACATGTGATATTCTTAAACCATGCCTGGCATGGAGTGCTCAGCAAAGCTTAATTTACTGCCCTATTTGTGGCTTTCAAATCACTGTAGCAAGTTATCAGGTTACCACGTAGGATTTCCAGATTGGGTTCCCAAAGTCCCTAAAAACACTTTCAGTCAGAAATTATGTGTTTCAAAGCAGTTTATCAGAAGCATTGTTACAGAAAGCATAATTTTGAGTCATGGTTTAGCCAGTGAAATCAACAGTTCATGTGGCATGACATCAGATCAGACTGTTGTCAGAAGCATTTTAGAAGCTGAAGAATATTGGGGACGTTCAAGAAATCTGGATGTTTTCGGTCTCCTACATAAGGCCACAGTGGTTTTCATGTTGTGGTTAAAACGATCCTCCCCTTGGTCACATGAAGAAATTTATCTTATCTGAACTCAAGCCTCTTTCCACATTGCTTTTGGGAGCAATCAGTGCGATTACCTCAGAAGTTTCCCCGACCTCACCTCACCCCCAGATACATGTCCATTGTTTACTATAAGATGGCATTTCCTTTTCATAGAGGATTAACTTTTAAATTTCTTTTAAAAAACAAGCTAGACTGCAAAATATCTTCTAATCATTTTAATGAAATGTTCTCATGCTGGACAGAATTCATGGTGCCTTTCTTTGAAATTCCATAATCACAGCGCATCACTTCTAATAGCCCTCTGCCGAACGTTCCTCAGAAACAAGGATGGATAACTGTAAATGCTACAACAGGCTTAGAGAAGCATTCAGAGGAGAGAATAGTCACAAGACCAGGGATGATTCAGGGAGGGAGAACACCTAAGGATATAAAGTTATTCTGCCAATGTCCAATTCACAGGGAGGAAAAAGCCAGTTATTGTCAGAATTGTGAAGGATCTGAGACTTGATCCCTTGTAAGCTCAAAGAAATTAGCCTGCCATGGTTTCTTGGAGGGCGGTAGAAGACAGGAAACCCCTGGATCAGATAAAAGTTTATTACTCAGCAAAAGCAGCAGCCAGAGTATTCACATTTTTGTGTCAGTTCCTGGAGTTCCTAACATAGTAATGACAGGTTGTGTTATAGGAGAGGAACCATGAGCTTAGGGGATGTGCACGTTTTCTAATGAGTGTAAGCATGCCTGCCTCTTGCTCTGAAGAGAAAGTGTCTTTATTATACTGGACAATAGGTATGCTTGCCTTTTGCTCCAGATGGTGACATTTCCTCTATCTTCAAAGGCTGTTCACTCTACAAGTACCCTTGAACTTGAGTCTGGAAGAAAAAGCAGTCAGTGCCTTGCTTACAAGATGTGCAGAATTACTAGAGACCCATAGAGAATTGTCTTGCAACAGTTCTTAATAAACAAATTATTTTATGCTAGCACTTTGAGTACTCAGAATGTATGTTTGTCTTACACCAGTTTCACATTTCTGAAAGGTTGCCAAAGAACCCAGAAGCTAATAGGAATATGTAAAGGTAGAGCATCTGACTCAGTTTTGGCTCAGGTCATGATCCCAGGGTCGTGGGATTGAACCCCACATAGAGATCCAAGTTGAGCATCAAGCCAGCTTAAGATTCTCTCTCTCTCTCTCTCTCTCTCTCTGTCTCTCTGTCCTCATCTTCCTCCTTTGCCCCTCTCCCCTGATCACACTCTCTGAAAGAAAGAAAGAAAGAAAGAAAGAAAGAAAGAAAGAAAGAAAAGCAAGGAAATATTCCTCAGTGTAAAGGAGTAAGGCTACACTATTACCAGTGAGAATGGGTGCTCTTTGTTCTATTAAAGATGACAGATACTCTATTCCAGCTGATGTTTGCAAGGGAAATAGCTACAGAAAATGTCTACCAAGAGGGTTTATCTTGGTAGGCATTAAGTGAATTAATAGGGCTGATGATTTCCTGCTCTTTCCAAAGAAAAAAGGGCATATGAAGGCTCTGCAGTCTTTAACTCTAAAATAGCAATTCAAATATTCTGTTATGAGAGGTTACAGTCTTCCTGGAATGTTGGTAGTTGTGACAAAGGAAAACAGTTCCATTGTCAAATAAAGTTAGAGAAATGCTAGGCTCAGCAAAGTTCAACAAGTCTTTTTAACTTGGGACTTCTCAGATTTCTAAACATGTTAACATGTGTTGTGAATCTCCAAAAGAGATATAGTATTCTTCAAGGGATTTGATCACAGACCCCTATTTCTCAGGATACTCCAAGGGGAGAGTTCCAAGGAAAGCTGCTTGCAAATGCCTCTGTGGAGGAATGACCCTAGCTCACTGGCCACGGACACTGAAAGACAAAGGTGCTTTGGGAAGATGTTCCCTGATGGGTCAGACATGCTCTAGGCAGATTTCCTATGGATAGCAGCAATGGGTACCTTCCTGCTTCTTTTATTAGATGTTGGCGATTATATTCATCACTGACTAAAATCTAGGGAGGATAAATATGTATCGTTTTAAGATCAATGTGAAAAGTTTTAGCACTGAGTAAGTCCTAAGAAATCATCTATTCCAATCCCTTCTTGCAGATGAGACAGATGATGCAAAGATATTAAGAGACTTGTCCCAAATCACAAAGTTAGTCAGTGGCAGAACCACACCTGGAATCCAGGTGTCATTAATCCCAGTTTATGCTCTTTTCACTAATAGCAATAAAATTGTCCATTGATGACTGCTATCATTGATACTGAGAAGGATACCAGGATTTCTTGGTGTTTTGTTTTGTTTTGTTTTGTTTTGTTTTGTTTTGTTTTGTTAAACAACAAATAAACAACATGAGTAAAATCAGAGAATTAATAAATGAATTCAAGAAAATGCATCATGCATCAATATGGGTGGTAGCTTTAAGAAGAGATCATCTGGGCGTGGTTATAGCATTTTCTGAGTAAACAAAGCATCTTCCATGACAGTTTTCCAAAGAGAGTCATGTTCATGTCAGTAACAAGAGAATCTTCAATTTCACCTCCCTGGTAGGGTTTCTTGAGCCATCAGATATCCATGCCTCAGAGAGACAGCGGCTTCAGCTTCATAGTCAAAGGGAAGAAGCAATTCCTTAGGCTTGAAATTAAGGGCTTTGTCAAGGCTGATGTCACCGAAATTGGAAACAAATCAATGTTTAAACTGTGATCTGAAACGTTTTATGGTACATTCCATATGCATAATAAGATACAATGTTAACAAACTGGAAATTTTGAGTCCTGGGAAAATTGAGTTACCTTCCTTAGGAGGTATATCTTAATGTTTTGTTTTGTTTTAATAAATTTAATAAATAAATAAATAATAATAAATAAATAAATAAAGCCCCTTAAGAATGTTTCATTATCTTTAGAATAATTCACTTCATAGCTACAGCTAGTCATTTCCAGATTTAATTAATGACTTAACACATATAAAGTTCTTAGAGCAGTGGCTGTACGTGCTTAATAGTGACAGGAAAATATTACTTAGTAATATTATTATAACAGTGATATTTAGGTACAAAAAATAAAAGCCACTCTTGAGAATGTCAAAGTCATTTTTTGCTTTAAGTTATATATGTAGCATGTGAAAGTTACTTATCATTGGCCCATATGAACAATAATTCTTTTTTTTAAATTTTTTGACATTTATTTATTTCTGAGAGACAGAGAGAGACAGAGCATGAGTGGGGGAGGGGCAGAGAGAGAGGGAGACACAGAATCCAAAGCAGGCTCCAGGCTCTGAGCTGTCAGCACAGAGCCCGACGCAGGACTTGAACTCACAAACCGTAAGACCATGACCTGAGCCAAAGTCGGACACTCAACCAACTGAGCTACCCGGGCACCCTGAACAATAATTCTAAGAATGAGTTTGTCTGGTATATTTCATATTGTGTAAACTCAGAGCTACAGACACTTTATGAGCTTTCATTAAGAAGTTTGCTTTCAGTCATAAAATGCTTTTCAATTAAAGAGGAAGCTATAAAATCGCCTCATGAAGACACATTTGGGATGTGAGCATGTTATTGGGAAAAGCACAAACTAATGCAATTGCAAAAACTACTGAAAAAGGACCTTACTGAATATACTTGATGGATTCAACTTAAAAATAAATATTCATTTTCCATATGACTGAGTAGTGCTTAAGCAAGAGAACTCTGAAATTAGACTTGCCTGGGTCTAAATCCTAATTCTTCCACTCAATGGTCATATGACCTTTGATTAGTTACTTGTTTAAAATGTGCCTCAGGGGGCGCCTGGGTGGCTCAGTCGGTTGAGCGGCCCACTTCGGCTCAGGTCACGATCTCGCGGTCCGTGAGTTCGAGCCCCGCGTCGGGCTCTGTGCTGACAGCTCAGAGCCTGGAGCCTGTTTCAGATTCTGTGTCTCCCTCTCTCTGACCCTCCCCCGTTCATGCTCTGTCTCTCTCTGTCTCAAAAATAAATAAACGTTAAAAAAATAAATAAATAAAATAAAATAAAATAAAATGTGCCTCAGTTGTCTTCTCTTCACAGGAGAAAATAATACTGCCTGGATAGCGAGGGTAAAAAAAATCAGACAATGAATAGAAAGCTAGTACTTAACACACCATATGTACCTAGTAAGTGCTTATTTATTATTACCATTTCCAAAGTATATCACAGATTAGTGGGGCTAACCGCTTCAATCTTATGCGTCTGTGTGTGTTGGGGAGGGCTGCAGGGGGGTAAATAAACAAGACTGATTTTATAAAAATTCTGCCCAAAGTTGTGTAGTATCCTATTTTTAGGTCTTCAGCACCACCACACTCTCCCCTGGCACAATTTCAACTGCCATTTTAGGGTTAAGACCACATTTGACCACATTACCTCTTGGGCAACTTCCTGCTCACACGACATTTTCTAGGGGAGGTTTTATTCTCCTGTCTTAGCATTTTTAATGGCATAGAGACAAGGATTTCAAAACTGTTGCTAAAGGTGATTTTATCTGGCAGCTATTAATTCAGAAAGTGCTAATGGTTGCAACAGTGTTGAGAGCTGAAACTTAAAGTATTCTGTTAGCTCAGGACCTTCCCACAACAGCTCAGAAAGGATCTGGGGAGCAGATGTGTATAGGGTGGGTAGAGAATGCTGGGTAAAACGCTGCTGGTGGTTTTGGTTTAGAATTTAGATTTTACTTTCACTATTACTAGGCAGAATCAACTAACATCAAATATAAAATAAAGTAAGCATAGCAGGTTGGTTTTCAAGAACAAACCCAGCATTGAAAAATCAAGGTTTAAGCAGATACATATGTATAATACATAATTTCAATATAAACTCTATGTGCTAAAGGATTCACATTAAAAAAATTTTTTTTTAATGTGTATTTATTTTTGAGAGAGAGAAACAGAGTGTGTGGGGGGAGGGGCAGAGAGAGAGGGAGACAACAGAAACCGAAGCAGGCTCCAGGCTCTGAGCTGTCAGCACAGAGCCCAGCGTGGGCCTTGAACTCACGGACCGTGAGATCATAACCTGAGCCGAAGTCAGACGCTTATCCGAATGAGCCACCCAGGAGTCCCAAGGATTCACATTTTAGAAGCTGAAGTTTTGGAGTTTTTTTAAATAAAACAAAAATTTTAATGTTTATTTTTGAGAGAGACAGAGCACAAGGTGGGGAGGGGTAGAGAGAGAGAGAAGGAGACACAGAATCCGAAGCAGGCTCCAGACCCTGAGCTCTCAGCACAGAGCCAGATGCAGGGCTTGAACCCACGAACTGCGAGATCATGACCTGAGCCAAAGTCGGATGCCTTACCGACTGAGCCACCCAGGCACCCCTAGGGCCTGAAGTTTAATACAAATTACTGTATACTGAAAGTCAGAACCAGTACAAAAAATAGAAACTTTAGAAAACACATTCAACATTTAATGGGAAGCTCTGTGCTAGGTGTTGACGTAGGGATGAATAAAGACAAGGTGGTGAAACAAAGCTGTAAAGAGATAAACGGCAGCACACCATGGTAAGTGCTGTGTGAGCGCAGGGAAGGGAGCATTACCCTTGCCCGGAGCCTGCAGAGGTTTCACAGAGAAAATGACTTTTGAAATAAGCTTTCAAGGAATGCGATAGCCCAGCTTGCATTTTCTTGTAGCTAACAACAAAACAATATAAACCACTTCCATACAACCCACTAGAGGGGTTGCAGATATTCTGTCACTAGAACCTTAAGAGAAGTAGGTATTGCTGTCCTAATAGATGGATGGAGAAACTGGGTTCAAAGATTAAGAAGTTCAGGATCAGAGATGGTAAAGAGTAGACCCAGGACGTGAACCCAGGTCTGTATCATTCTAACTCCCTTACCATGGTTCTGCACTGCCCAGAAAGATCTACTTCAGCTCCCTATTGCCAACCAGTACAGGATCAAGTTGTAACTCTCTGGAGTCCAAGTGTGGGAACTCACCCTGAAAGCCCATTGAGAATGTCAAATTTTGGTCTATAAAGAATCGGGTAAATGAAAGGTCAAGGTGGTGGCTCTGTATATATGGTTCACCCGGGCCGCAGTGCCCTCTCTTTTCTCTGAGATTCAATCACATTTAGTTCAAAATGGTTTATTCGGATTCGTGTGCTGCCAGATTCCCTCTCTCAAGCTCTGTCAACACCTTGAAGTCAGGGAATGAGCCTTATACAGTAGTCTCCCCTTAAGGGAGGTTTTGCTTTCTATGGTTTCAGATACCCATACTGTGGTCCAGAAGGATATGACCCTCCTGACAATTTGTCAGAAGTTAATAGCAGCCTAACATTACGTCCATGATGCCTACATCACTCACCTCACTTCATCTCATCACGTAGGTATTTTATTAACTCACATCATCACAAGACGAAGAAGGGGGAGTTCAATACAATGTGATATTTTGAGAGAGAGAGAGAGAGAGACCATATTTATATAACGTTATTACAGTATATTGTTGTAAGTGTTCTATTTTATTAATTTTTGTTGATTTCTTACTGTGCCTAATTTATAAATAAAACTTTATTATAGGTATGTATGTTTAGGAAAAAAACATACTATATAGAGGGTTTGGCACTATCTGCAGTTTCAGCCACCCACTGGGTGTATGGGAGCATATTCCCCACAGATCATGGGGTCTACTGTACTTCTTTGAGACCCTCAAGGTCCAGCACTCACAGGAGTTGGCTGATTATGGGTTCACCTGGTGTTTTTCCTAGGGCTTGGTGAGTGTGGATGTTGATTTGAGTTAGGCTGACTGAGGCAAGTGACCAGACTTAGAGTTTGTGTTCTAAAATAAGAAAAGGTGACCTAAGCAGGATAACATAGTGGTTTGCAGACTAGTGCCTCTCAGACTTCAGAGTGCATGTGAATCACATCACTGCATGTAGACCTACCCAATGCACCCTATTAAAAAGCAGGTAGCAGACAAAAGTATTGTAGTTAAGCATCTGGGGGAGGCAGGAGCCTCAACTTGCAGGGTTCGTGTCCCATCTCCAAATCTTGTTGCTCTTCCTCATCCTTCTGATTTCAGGTCTATGAAGAGTACAGTAAGCACATATTTATTGTAAGCTACCATTGATAGCAGCTACCGTTTATTGCATATTTATAAAGTGCTTGGCACTGTTCTTGCTGCTTTAAGCATGTTATCTAATTCACACAGCACCCATACCCATATTGCCGATGATGGAAAAATATAAAATTAGCAATAACTCCCACAGGAAGAGTAGGGATTTATTCCTGGTGCACCCCAGTCCAAAGTCTAGAGTGGAGTAGTTCCTTGCCACTTGGTAATGAGGGAGCGTTTCAGGGATTCCTAAGCTTGAGGTCAGGGTGACAATGGTACAGGAGGACAGAGATGCTCAGAAAGCACTTGCAGAATGAAGCCCTGGATGGGAGGTTTGTGCCCTTAGAGTACTCGCCTCATTGAGTATTTAAATCCAGGTAAGCTATTTAAGAGGCGGAACTACCTCAGATAATATCTGGTAGTTTGCAAGGTGCTCACAATTTTAGCAATTTGCCACAGTCAACTCTGCCTTTTCCAGAGGAACTTTTCAGGAATTTTTCCACCTGCTATCTAGGAGAAAGGCCCCACCCTTTCTCCTAGACTTTTGTGTTGATTTAGGTGAATTAAGACTGTTGTTAGAGTCATCTAAAGCCTACAAGGGTTTAAGGTTGACTTCCACAACAGTACAAGAGCTGGAAAAAGTGTGATAATTCTCCAAGCAAGTAGGGGGAAAATAGTTAAAAGCTAAGAGAACAGCTTCTGGACAAATTTTCTTTTCATTTTGACTTGGAAATAGAAATGGGGTAAAAGGAAATACCTGCTCTCTTAAGCCTTCCTGTGTAAGAACAAATCAACTACTGAAAGACAATTAGAAACATCAGCCTTTTCCTGACTGCCAGGACAGAGCAATGGGTTAATTTTAGGTACTCTTAGAATAACTGATATTACTAACGCATCCCTGGAGACTTTATATAACTTAGTAATCTTGTCTGTACATTTTTCACTGGGCAGAAGATTTTCCATACAGATAGTTGTCAACTTCTAAGAAGACAGACTTTGCTTTTCAATCCTGAAATTGGGTGGGAGGAGAACGAGAAGAAAAACATGCTTCAGATCAATCAGTAAGGGAGAACCCCTCCCCTATACTCTTTAAACAACAGGTGGTTTTGACGAGCACCGTCAACACTTCTATACACAGCTCACAATTGTAGGCGGAGCGCTCAATTTCAGCGTCCCTAGAACCTACTGCTGAGAGACAGGGGAGCCCAGCTGTCAGTGTCCAGGAACATGGGGGTTCCTGCTGGAGAGGAGCCGGGTGTCCTGGGGCTCGTGGGCTTCACGGTGCACGGATACGGGCTTTAACCTTTCTCCTCCGTCTCCCTCAGTGCGCCCCTTCCCATTCTTGTGTTCTTATGGGGTCCTTCTGTTGTCACGAGGGGCGGGAGACGAGGAGGAGGCATTATCCCTACCCAGACCCCAGTCTAGTAGGGGAGTTGCCAGAAGGGCTATTTTTAGTGGTAGCTGCTCCCCTCTAACACCCAGGGGAGGAGCTGCGGCAGTGGAGTGGCCACAGAGCGCAGAAGAGCCTCGGTTTCCCGCGCCCAGTTAGCGATGGGGGAGGTATTAGACGCAGCCCGCTCCCCAGGCAGAGGCCGCCAGGTGGCCGCCTCGGAGGCCGGAGCGGCCCCGCGGGAGAGCGCGGGAGGGTTCGTTTCCCACTTGGAGAAGAAAGCCTCCGGCGGCCGGCGGCAGCCTTGCCGACCAGTCCCGGCGCGGGGTGGTCTCCGCAGGGGAGGAAGTTCCCGGGCACGGCGGCCTGCGTCACAGCGGGGCTGGGACCGCGGGGCGGGCGGCGGCGACCCCGGGGCCGGGCGCTGGGCGGCGCTGGCTGCCGCTGGCCCGGCTGCGCGCGGGGCGGCGCTGGAGGCGGCTCCGTCCGCGGCCGGGGAGGCGGAGGGGAGGAGGGCTGCGGGGCTGGGGCGGTAGCTGCGTCCCGGCTCGGAGCCCGCGAACAGGACGAGGAGGAAGACGCCGCCGTGGCCGCGGCCGCAGTGCTCCGGGAGCCACTCGCCCCGAGCAGCGGCCCCGCCGACGACCCCGCTGCCGCTGGCCGCCGCTGAGTCCCACCGGGAGACCGCTCGCCGCTCCCCAGCGCCCTCCCCGCCGGCACCCTCGCGCCCAGAGGTAAGGGCGGGGACCGCGGAGGGATGGAGAGGGGCGGCCCGCCGAGGACCGCGGGGCTCGGTCCGCTAGGTGCGCGGGAGCCACCGCTCGCCCCGCCTCGCTCGCGTCCCTGACTGCTCCCGCTCTCGGGCGCGCAGAATATGTGGTCGCCTGCCCACTGTGTGGTCCTTGGAGCCACCCGCTGCCAGGGCTCGGGGACCCGCCAGCCCCTACCCCACCCATCCCACGCCAGCCCCAGCGGCGGGGCCGGGGACCCCAGCCTGGCGCCGAGCACAGAGCGGCCGCCGCAGGTCCTGCGGACTTGGTGGGGGGTGGGGGCACCGGGGGTGGAGGACGAGGAGGAAAGGCGGCCACCACCGGGGCGGTCGTCCTTCTTCCCTACCTGAAAACCTCCGGAGACCCCACAGCCTGGCCCTTCTGGTCTGCTCTCCCCAAGCCCCTGAAGTTAGCACTTTCAGGGAGAGCAACGCGATGGTGTCCAACGCGAACGAGAGCGCGGCGCCTGCCCCTTTGCGGGACCGGAGGGGAGAGAGGGTTTAGCCGGATCCGGAGGGCCAGGTGTCTAGGCCGGCGGTTGAGACCCAAGCCAGGGTCGCCGGTCCTTCCCCTCCCAGCAGAGAGGTGGTTAGGGATGGAGTTAGCAACACCGGAACCTTAGGATGTGCTCTGTAGACTCCAATTCCTTTCTTTGCTGCTCAGACAGTTCTTTCCTCCCCCACCTTACGCCTGCCGGTGTGCATCAGATTATAGTTCCTTCAAAAGCTCACACCTTACCTAGCTCTGAATAACCACAGACACCCAGCCCACGTCCCAGGACGGATATTTCAAAGTGTGAAGACCAAACTTCACTTGGTTTCAGATTCTTTTTAAGCATTTGAAACTCGGCAAACCAGTTAGAAAAACACCTGCAAGTCCCCATCCTCCTTAAAGTAAAAAAAATAAGAATCTTTGTGGGAGTGCAAATGCTGGACAAGGGGAGGCTTGAGTGACCTTATTTGTCGCAGCTTTATGGAGGAGGAATTAGTCACATACCTCTTATAATGTAAGAAATGGAGCCTCAACCAATGGGCACATTTCCAGACAGGTATGGAGTGGTGTCCTAAGGCATCCATGAGGCTACTTCATGGACAAGTCAGGAAAATGGCATCTAGATGGGACAGGAGGCAAAGTGATGGTAACCCTCTTGTTTAGCACAACACTGCAAAATCACCCTTATGTGTGTATACATTTTTTTCTTCATTTTTTAATTATTTTTGTAAACCCAAAATGTAAGTTGAACTTCCCCAAATTTGCTCAGATCGATAAACCATGTGCTGGATGTGTGGACACAGATGTATACAACTCTAATCTAGTATTTGCATTTCTTCTGACTTGCTCAAATAATGAAGACCAAGAGTGTAACCCCGATTTACTTTGGAGTGATTCATTTAAATCCTGTCTTGAGGTCAGTTTGTTTTTGAGGGGTGGGACCAGCTTTGCAAGAATGGATATTTTTTGATGGTTCGCATGATGGATTGACCACAGATCAGTCCTACCATTTAACAATGGTATCAAAGATAGCAAGCACGTTTAACGATTTCTTAGTAACAAAATTATCAAAGTCTTTGTTAACAGTACTATTCTCTTATTTCCCAGATTGACTAAGTACTTTGTTTAATGGCATGTTTTAGAAGGGAATGCTTTTGGGGGGGGAGGGCTTATTAGAGAGTGTAAGGGAAAAGACTGAATGATTTTCCACTTATGTGAAGTTTCTCTTTTTAAAACAATACGAAGTTAGCAATTTTTAAAAATTCCTGAGGTGCCCAATTTTTACCGAGTTGTTTTTATGATTTTCCAATAGTCTGTAGCATTTTTAAGTTACAGTCACCAATAACATTATAATATAGCCCAAGTTTAGAAGCAAATAGGGCGGAAAGTTATACATATTTTTCCACGCATTGTGTTAATGATTTAATATGGTACATTGCTATAGTGTAGCTGCTCTAGGTACCTAACATACACTATACTCAGATTCTTACAACAAATGTTTAGGGAGATGGTGACTGTCTACATTTTACAGAAGAGAGTTTGTGACTTGCCCAAGACCAGAGAGCTAACTTAATGCCTGAATGAGGCCAACTCTCCTTAGCCTTAATGATGTACTTTTTTATTATCCAAAGCGGCCTTTCTTATTTCTACATAAATTTACTGTTAATTTGCCGTAATGACTATATGAGGAAACTGAGATTAAAGAAGTAAAATCACCTGTCTATGGTTTTCCATGTAACTAGTATAGAGTAGACTTCAAATTTGGAATCCAGGGCCTTCTGTTTCTCAAACCTGTGTTCTTGCCATTGATCTCTATTGCATGACTGATTAAGAACTTAAGGAAACATTTTACTCTTTTTCATCAGCTGTTCTCATCCACTTGACAATGATGTTCTCAGATAGGCTGCAATACACTCTCAAGTTTTTATATTCCATCCCTGAAGTGCAGGCTGTATCTCCAGCCCTAGATCGCTATATGAAATGTACCCATAACCAATGAGGGTGACATTACTATGGAAGTATCCTTGAATCCACTTAATTTTTCTTAAAATATAAATCAGTCTAGATTGGCATGGGGGAAAGAGCATGGCCTCAAGATGGGAAAAGCTGGCCAAAAATTTGGCTCTGCTGTCAAGGAGGAGTGTAAACTAATTCATGCCGTGGAACTTTTCTGAGCCCCAGTTTCCTTATGTATAATGAGGTTAATAAAACCTGCTTAGTTGGATTATTTTGTGGACTAAGTGTAACAATCCATATAAAGGACAGCTCCTGTCACCTGGTAGGTGTTCAGTAAGTGGTAAGGATTAACACCCCTGTATCCTAGCACTGATTGAAATTTCTGCTGTATTTAACTCCATGTATATTTTACATGCACCTAGTGATTAGTCATTGCTATCAGTGATTCATTCTTCAACTATACAAATATCTAATCAAGTGTTTAGCATCTTTAACTTTTGAATCACATCCTTTTTTTGTAGTCCTGACTTAAAAACATTTGCTCACCTAACACAGTTTTTTCTTTGCTCCATTCTGCATTTTTTTTTTTTAGAACTTCACTAGCCATATTTCAGTGAGTTGGAATTTGTAATTTTTGGCAAACACACTTTCCTGTTTTCTGCCTCTCCTGATTTCTCAGCCTTGCTTATCACTCAAGGCACCATGACAATCCCAGTATCTTCCTACCACATACCTCACCCTTGACCAGATCTCTACTAGCTGTATTTTCTTCAAGGCCCAGCCTAAATGCTGCCTCCTTCCTGAGCCCATATACCTCCCATTGCAAATCCTTTCTCAGTTGAGGGCACCTGGGTGATTCAGTCGGTTAAGCGTCCGACTCTTGATTTCAGCTCAGGTCATGATCTCATGGGAGAGTGGGGCTCTGAAGTCATTCTTGGCTTTCTCGTGTTCTGCTCCTTGCTCCAGTTCCCTGGGGATCATAGACTGGGCTTCTGGTGTTCAGTCTCAGAAGCCACGAGCATTAGAGGAGCTTGGCTTCTTTGTATATTGACTTCTTTCAGCATCTGGAGCTCATCGGCTCTGTACGCTCCCTTCCCCTCAAACAACTCATCCTCATCACCTGTAGCTTTTGCTTTGACTATAGTGTTCTTTTTCCTTTCCTTCACCCTCAAACCTCCAGTAATATATTTATTTTTCAGCATCTTTTCTCTTGATTTTTGGAGCTGCACTGAAGCCTCCCTCAGGGCAGAGGCCATATCTGCCTTGTGCATGTCTGTATCCACAGCACCTGCACAGTGCCTGAGACATAGCTGCTCAAGATACAGTCACGGGATAAGTATATGGTATATGTGACAGGAACATTTCTAACCTACCAGCTGGGGATGTATCTTTTCCACTTTCTATTGCTTTAAATTCTGATTATGAAATTTGATAGTGTAACTAGAAGTTATCCTTCTTAGGGTCATGAAATATGTATATGGAAATAATTCTATGTGTGATTGGAAATTAGGAGCAAAATATGAAGTCAGGACTCCAAAATAAATCCTGGACAAATGTCACTAAATAAGCTAAATATATGAAAGGTCATGAGTCCTATGAGTTCATTCTGTGTATTTGAAGACCTTGTCGCATCAATACAAATTAAGTAGTCTTTCTTAAATATTGTTGAGGCTTAGATAATTGAAGCCACTTTAAATATGGTTTGAGTTTTTTTTTGAAACGGGAAAAATATAATCCAACTTCTGGAAAAAAATATTATAGAGGATTAATCTAATAACACCTTGATTTTTTCAAAATAACTGTGAGAATAGCTTCATTAGGAAAACACCATCAGGCTAATTTGTATTATTTCCCTTGACCTTAGGCCCAGGATAATGTTATTATCAGCAAAGTTAGGAAATACTGTCCACCATACACAACTTTGTAGTTAATGCAAAGCTATGTGGATCTGTGTAATCAGAGAGTGGTTAAAGTTGAGGAGCTAGCCGGAGGTATGTCTAGGCTTTGGATTGGAGTTGAGGGCTTAGGCATTTTATCTACGAATCTGGATGGCATAACAGAAAACATGTATCTGATATTTCTTTAAATGGCTCCATGGTGAATAGAGTAGCTTGGTGTTGAAGCAAGGATTGGAAATGAGCTTGGCAAAATTAAAATAAAATAAAAGGAAATAGTCAAAAATAAGCAATAAAATATACTTAAGGAAAGCATACGATTATATCTTGAAGAACAATAAACGAGCCTACCATACGAATATGCCAGAGTTTTGTTTGGGTATGTTCATTTCTGTATCACCAGTATTTAGAATAGTGTATTTGTTAACGTTTTATTTTAGTCTGACATATAAGAAAAAAGGTTTCTGGTATGTCAGCTTGAAAATTCATTCTTATTTCATTTTATAAAAGTAATGGATGGTCAGATACAATTGTGAGACCAAATACAAAATGTGCGTTAAAGGTTACTAGACTCTTGACTTACAGTCAGCAATTAACTGGGTCACTGGGTAGCTGGTTTCCAAGCATAAGTCTTATCCCCACTCCACATTATACAGGAGGCTAGCAAATGCAATAGTGATGAAAAAATTAAAGACATAAAAGATTAGAAAGGATGTAGCAAAAATATCTCTCCCTATAAGCTTTGTGATTAGAAATTAGGATTCCAGAGGCACCTGGGTGGCTCAGTTGGTTGTGTCTGACACTTGACGTCAGCTCAGGTCATGATCTCATGGTTCATGAGTTCAAGCCCAGCGTCAGGCTCTGCATGACAGTGCAGAGCCTGCTTGGGATTCTCTCCGTCTCCCTCTCCCCCACCCCTGCTCATGCTCTCTTTCTCTCAAAAAAATAAAAAAAGAAGAGAAGATTCCATAATCTAAGGAATCTACAAAGCAGCAACTAACAATAAGTGCCCCACTAATCTCTAACTGAATTGCAGGTATTCAAAATTTACCAAAAAAGCTTAGAAGTAAATATGTTGTCAGTCACTATTTCAGTCAACCCTTGTACGTAAACATGTAGATGATTTTACTTGTCCTGAGAGTGTACCTAACATTATACTCACATTAATAACATTTTACCTATCAGGACGCCTGGGTGGTTTAGTCGGTTGAGCTTCTGACTCTTGATTTGTGCTCAGGTCATGATCCTAGAGTTGTGGGATCAAGTCCTGTGTTGAGCTTCATGCTAAGCGTGGAGCCTGCTTGAGATTCTTTCTCTCTCCCTCTCCCTGACTCATGCTCTCTCTGTCTCTAAAATAATTTTTTTTTTAAATAACATCTTACCTATTGACTTTTTTTTCTGCTTGATAGCTTTCCCCATAATGTGATTGCAATAAACAGAGCAGCCTACTGTTGACCTAATTAAGGATTTAGGGAGCAAATCAATTAAAGCTAATGATTGCTAGCATCTCTATTACTTATGAATGCCATAATCTGGCTTGTAGGAGAGGGAGCAAACCGTTGATGCCACCTGGGTACTGTCTAGTGTGTATCACATATGTCCTGAGTATAAAAAATCTTTATTGCTTCAAATTTGGAACATAATCTTAAAAGAACAATTATAAAATGTCATATAAGAATACAGATGCTCAGTGACAAGAGAAGCCATATTGTTGGTAGTCGTATTTACTAACAACTAAATCGGAAAGTTATACAACATGTCAGAATTTTAATATCTCTAGAGGCCAGGAATCTCTTATTACTCCGCTTGTTTGCTTTCAGTTATTTATAATTTAGGAATACCAAAAAGCAGTACAAAAGCAAAAAAGCTAATTGCCGCTTTTGAAATAATACATGGGGCTGGGTGAAGAAAAAAATAACTTGCTATCCGGGTAGGATATGTAAGCAAATGATTTTACAGCCTCATAGTGAGAAAAGGTCATCTCAAAACTAATTTTTCTTTCGGGGCACCTGGGTGGCTCAGTCAGTTAAGCGTTCAACTCTTGATTTCGGCTCAAGTCATGATCTCATGATTGAGCATGGAGCTTGCTTGCAATTCTTTCTCTCTCACTCTGTCTCCCCTCCCCCCATAAATAAAGAAACTTTAAATAATAATAATTATTTTTCTTTCTCAGTTATCAGTTATCTATTAAGCTCTTTGAAAAAGTAATTGTATCTCAGTATATGTTATTTATCATATAAATCGCATAAGCTAAGCGCTGGGGATGACAGTATTTAAAATGGGAAACTTTACTTTTTGAGATAAAATTAACTTTATAAAACGTGTTATAAAACAGTGTTTATAATCATTATTTGAATGTTATGAAGAATAAATTATGTTTGTATATATGATATGTAAATTTAAATTATCACATGATAGTACTTTGTCAAAGATTATTCATTATCTAATTGGTTTAATGTTCGTTTATTTTGAGAGAGAGCACATGTATGCACATGTGTGTGCACAGGGAAGGGGCAGAGAGAGACAATCCCAGGTAGGCTTCGTGCTCGATCTCATGCAGCTCAGAGCCTGCAGCCTGCAGCCTGCTTCAGATTCTGTTTCTCCCTCTCTATGCCCCTCCCCTACTCGCACTCTGCCTCTCTCGCACAAAAATAAATAAACATTAAAAAAAAATTTTAAAAATATATATATATCAAAGAAATACAACATCCATTGTTTCACATTATTGTAGCATTGCCTAAAATTTACAACCATCATTAGAGAAATAGTTATAATGGTTGTATGAATGGTTATACCATTGAATGGTTATAATTCAATTTTGAACATATCTACAAGCACTTAAACTTTTAGTGTAAATAATGATCTGATCTGTGAGATAAATACAAGGAATTTAGTAACTTCCAATTAAATATACATCTTATCAGAGAACATATCAATCATGCGTAAGCTAAAATACATTTTAACAACTTTATTGAGATATGTTGTATACTATAATACTTGCTTAAAGTATACAATTCAGTGGTTTTTAAGTACAGTTACGGAATTCTTCAGTATAATCTAATTTTACAACATTTTCATCACTCCCAAAAGAAACCTGTACCTATTGGCTATCACTCCCCACTGTACCCTCCCACTTCTCTTCCTCCTGAGCTGTCGAAAGACACCAATCTGTTTTCTATATCTATAGATTTGCCTATTGTGCACACATTTCATGTAAATGGTATCCTACAATATGTGATCTTTTGTGAGTGTCTTCTTTCATTTAGCATACATTTGAGGTTTATCCATGTTGTAATATCTATCAGTAGTCCTTGCCTTTGTACTGCCAAACAATATTGTATAGATATACCATATTTTCTTTATCCATTTATCAGTTGCTAGACATTTAGGTTGTTCTGAGAAATACTCCTATGAATGTTCGTATACAAGTTTCTGTGTGGACATAGGTTTTCATTTCTCTGTTGGATAGATGCATGTAGAAATAGAATTGTTGGGTTGTATGCAACTGTGTGTTTAAAATTTTGATGTAAATGAGTTTGATGTAAATGAGTATAATTTTTGCATCATATCCCAAATTAGAATAAAATCAGGGCTGAGGCATTTAACTGGCTCTTTAATGAAAATTAACAAGATAGTTTAATTTGTCTAAGTATTCATCATCAGAAGTATCCACTGAATTTTGAATTTTAATATAATTCAGCCACAGTTTGCAAAGCACTAGTAAAGTGCAACTAAAATCTCTTTAAATTTTGGAATAACAGTTCTGGTTAAGAAATATGAAAAGGCTGCTGAAGACTGACTACATAATTATTTGTATATTTTCTGGTTCCTTATCCTTAGTGACCGGGACACCACCCATTAACGCCAAACTTCCCTTTTGTGCATTTTTTTCCTCTTTTTATTGTAGGGTGGAGGGGGATATTTTTCATATTCCCTTAGTCTAGAAGTATGTAAGTGTTTATTAGCTTCTGCCTAAAAAATGTGAACTCCGTTCATTTGAAAGTCTACAGTCTTGTTAGTTTCTCTCTGGAAAGAGGGAAAGTCACCTATGAAAGTAAAATACCTCTCATTGGTTAACATTTTTTTCAGGCACTGCTCTTTTGCATGGGATGGTGATGGAGAGACTATCTTGGTAAATTGGACCCGTTCAGTCTATTCAGTACTATTCTTTTAATTCACTATCAGACCAAGACCTGGCAGAAATTTCCCCTAACCTTTTCTCTTCACACCCTTGTGAAATCACCCAGACAGATTTCCCTTTTCCCTTCCTTTCAAAGTGAATCTATTTGTTTAAACAGGTATTCTCCTAACACACAAAAGACGAACTCCTGCAACCACTGAACCTTCATTCTTAGAGATGTTCTGAGCAAGTGGGAAGCTAATGCCTCATAGGGGCCTAAAGGACTCACTCACCATAAAAGCAGAACACTATAAATAACCACTTCCAGATACAGGCAAATGAACAGAAAACCCCTGAATAAATTCCTACATGCAATTTTAACTTTTAGACAAATGTAAATATATGCACAAACCCACTGCAACCAAGACACAAAATAACTTAAGGCTTCTGTGAATGTTGTCAAAGGATAATTTTCAAAAAGTTGAACATGACTCTTAATATAGAATGAACATGTCGAGGAATTATTCAGGTTCTTAATAAAGAAGCCAGCTGGTTCAAAGAGCGTTCAAGGAACTATCTGAAAAAAGAATGTTAGAATAACATTTCTCAGTTAGATACAAAAATTAGGTAGAGTCCTTCAGGGCTATTAAAACACACACACACACACACACACACACACACCCACACACACACACACCCACACACACACCAGTGTTTGTTTGTTTGTTTCCTACTGGACAAAAATCTACAAGTCTGGAATTGAATCAGCAATAATTAGCAAGTCAAAGAAAGCTATATTCCCTAAATAACCTTTGGGTGAGCCAGTTAAACGGTTCTTTAATATTACCTTGAAAGAGTGTACTGCCTTCCCTTTGTCTCATTTCTAAGTTTTGGATACTTTGTTTCTTAACGATGCATACGTTTGCTCATCCTCAACTTTCTTTCTAAGGGCTTTGATTGTTCTTAGTAAAACAACAGACATTCAGCCATGGAGTGTGTCAAACACAAAACACTGGCCATAGAAATCCTTAAACTTCAAACATGAAACAGAAACTTTGGGTTCTACCCTTGACTTCTCTTCTAGGGAATCCTTTGTGTCAGTATACCTCTCTAACCTCATTCTGGGGAGGAGTTCTATTTTAACTTCAGCCCCAAGTGCAGCCAATTCTTAGGGCCCAAACTGCTCTCCAGGCTCTCAACTTGGATGACAAGTTATCTAAGTCTCGGAGGGTGAGATTCCTTTCCGATGGCCTTTAGACTTTCACATTGAAGTGCTTAAATTGCAGCAAAAACTCCAAGGCTCAGGAAGAGAAACATACAGGATCTCATTGGCAAACATGACTTGAGGGTCCTTGATCCAGAGGCTGCCCACAGCTCTGCTTCTTTTGAGTCTCCATTGAAACTTCAAGAACCATTCCACTAGGAATTGGCAAACTGTGACCCATGTAGTTTGAGGTCTGCAACCTGTTTTTATCTGGCTCACTTGCTGAAATTAGTTTCTACGTTTTGGAAGGTTGTTTAAAATTTTTTAAAAAGAATATGCAACACAGATTATATGTGACCTGAAAAGCCTAAATATTTATTGTCTCTCCCTTTATAGAACAAGATTACTTATCTCTTCATTTACTAAAAACAAAAACAAAACAAAACAAAAAAACCCCCGACTTCATTGTTAGTATGTAACAAACTTCTTGAAAGGGAAAAGCTCCCTTGTAGGCTAATTTAAAGATTTGCTCTTGGTAGGGACATTTTATGGGAGAAAAGAATGGTTAGAAAAGCATTAGATTCAACATCAGAAGAAAATAATATTGGTTAAAGGCTACTAAACGTGGTTGACAGCCGGTCAACTGTGTGGGTGGTAACTGATTTCCCAGAACAAGTCTTAATGTCATTAAAGTTCATGAGACTCAACTACTTAAGCATTGTATCGAGAGCACATTTCTTTCTGGGAGGAGGTTGCAAGTTATATCAGACAAACAGATTAGGAACAATTTTTCTTTTACAAGGCAATGTATTGTATATTTTAAAAGCATACCCAGGATGCAGTAAAAGAAAAGCAGACTCTAGGAACCTCTGACGCCACACTAGCTCTTACGGTTTAATTTAGGACTACACAAATAAGCAGGAAGATGAAAAATTTGGAAGGAAGTCAGAAGACCATCACAAAGAGGATTAAATTAAAACATTGAAAAACTGAATCTATGTGGAAAAAATGAAAAGAATTGGGATGTTTCAGCTCAGATTAAGAGGATGAGGAGAAATGTTACAATTATTTCCAAGGGTATAAAGGGGTCTCCAAGTGAGTGTGAAGAGTGATTATACATCTCTTCTCAAAAGAGGTAAAAATTTAATCTGCGGAATGAGGATGACATCAAGACATCAGCCTTTACATGAATTTTCATAAAGGTTGGGTCTTTAAGATACTTTAAAAATAGAGTAGCATTGGGGCTCTCTGTCATGGGTTGAATATGGTCTTGCCTGAAGGGTTAGCCAGATAATCCCTTGAGATCATGTATTTTTCATTTAAGACTATATTGGGTGCAAACCACCAGACCTGCTATCCTTTGAGGAGATTAAAAACCAGCCATTATCCCTGAAGACTTACTCTGTGGCAGAGGAGGTAAGATAAACAAATACGTGCATGGCAAAGGTAGGGACAGTACTACCACAGGGGACAAGGAATATTTGCATGTATTGAATTATCCAGAAAGGGAAACAATTAAAAATATGGCTCGGAAGGCGAAGACCTGGACTCGGGGACGGAGCCATCCACATCTGAGGAAAGAGCAATCTAGGCAGAGGGAACAGCAGGTACAAAGGTGTATCCTTGGCATGATGGAGGAACAGTGAGAAGGCCAAAGTGAGAGGAGGGCACTGAGCAAGGGGGAGAGTAGTAGTTGTTAAACGAGGATGTTGTAGGCTCGTGGAGTATCTTGTCCACTTCTTCTAAAAAAAAAAAAAAAAAAAAATTTATTTTTAAGTAATCTCTACACCCAGTGTAGGGCTTGAACTCACAACCCAGAGATCAAGAGTCACATGCTCCACCGACTGAGCCAGCGAAGAACCCTCCCCTTTTTAAAATATTTATTTTTGGGAGAATGCAAGAAGGGGAGGGAAAGGGTGAGGGGGACAGAGGATCCAAAGTGGGCTTTGCGCAGACAAACAGCAGCCAGCCCGATGTGGGGCTCAAACTCAGGAACCATGTGATCCCAACCTGAGCCAAAGTCATGACACTCAACCCACTGAGCCACCTAGATGCCCCAGCAGCCGCCCCCCGCTTTTTTTAAAAGATTTTATTTTTGTCCACTTCTACTCAGGTGAAATGAGGAGCCATTAGAGGATTGTGAGGAAATGAGGGTCAAAATCCGACTTGACTTTTAAAAGGATCACTCTGGTGGCAGTGTAGAGAAGCCCTTAGCTAATTTTTTGGCCTCAGGGCCTTTCACTCTTAAAATATTATTTGGGAATGCAAGCTGGTGCAGCCACTCTGGAAAACAGTATGGGGGTTCCTCAAAAAAACTAAAAATAGAACTACCCTACGACCCAGCAATTGCACTACTAGGTATTTATCCAAGGGATACAGGTGTACTCTTTCGAAGGGACACATGCACCCCCATGTTTATAGCAGCACTATCAACAATAGCCAAAGTATGGAAAGAGCCCAAATGTCCATCGGTGGATGGATGAATGGATAAAGAAAATGTGGTATGTGTATACACACACACACACACACACACACACACACACACACACACACACTGGAGTATTACTCTGCAATCAAAAAGAATGAAATCTTGCCATTTGCAACTACGTGGATGGAACTAGAGGGTATTAAGCTAAGTGAAATTAGAGAAAGACAAATATCATATGACTTCACTCATATGAGGACTCTAAGAGACAAAACAGATGAACATAAGGGAAGGGAAACTAATATAAAAACAGGGAGGGGGACAACACAGTAGAGACTCATAAATATGGAGAACAAACAGGGTTTCTGGAGGGGGTGTGGGAGGGAGGATGGGCTAAATGGGTAAGGGGCACTAAGGAATCTACCCCTGAAATCATTGTTGCACTATATGCTGACTAATTTGGATGTAAATTTTAAAAAATAAAATGAAGTTATGAAGCAAATCATGGAGACCCTGATAGGAATCCAGGACTCCAAGCTCATAGGCCAGGGTTCTGTCCTCTTCATCAGTAGCTACCAAACATATGAAGGGTATGGATTGTTAAAAGCACAGATTTCTCTTAACTCTTAACTCTAGAGAACAAACTGATGGTTACCAGAGGGGAAGTGGATGGGGGGATGGGTGAAATAGGTGATGGGGATTAAAGACTACACTTTTCATGATGAGCACTGAATAATGTATAGAATTGTTGAATTGCTATATTGTACACCTTAAATTAATATAACACTGTATGTTAACTATATTGGAATTTAAAAGCTTAATTAAAAAGTGGAAAAAAATTTTAAAAATTATTGAAATTTTTATATAGTTAAAAAATTATATAAAGACAAAGAGCTTTGTGTGGTTTATATCTGTAGATATTTACCATATTAGGAATTTAAAACTAAGTTTTTATTTTAAAATAACATTAATAAAGCCACTACATGTTAACACAGAGAACATTTTCTAATGAAAATAACTATATTTTCACCCAAAAAAGAGAAAATGACAGTGTTTACATTTTTACAATTTCCTCAGTGTCTGACATTCAGTCTGTTCACTATCACATATCATGTAGCTTCTAGAAAACTCCCTTGTATACTCATGAGAAAATGAGAATTAAAAAAGCAGGTAATGTGTAGTATTCTTTGAACTTACTGATTTCCTGAAAAGGCACACTTTGAGAAACAGAGGCAGAGAAGAGACTAGGTTATAGGAGGCAAGCAGGTAAGCACGGAGACTATTAGGAAGCTGTTGCAGTAAACCACACGAGATCTGCTGGTGGCCCAGGTCCTAGCAATAAGTGTAATGAGAAATGTTCCTATTCTGGAGATACTGTAAAGGTGGGACCGGTAGGTTTGCAGACACAATAGACCTGGATTTGAGAGAATAAAGTCAGAATTCAAGGTTTTGGACAGAGGAACTGAAATGTAGAAGATGTGGGAAGAGCAGATTTGGGGGTGAAATGAAGGATTGTTGGACTGATTGATTTTGAAATGCCTATTAAACACTCAATGGTAAATGTCAAGTCTGCAGCTGAATATCTAAAGCTGGGATTTAAGAGAGGGATTTTTTAATTGCCTTTACATCCCTCTGTACTTTTTTTGTTTCAAGTTATTATTTAAATTCTAGTTAGTTAACATATAGGGTAATATTGGTTTCAGGAGTAAAATTTAGTGACTTACATACAACACCCAGTGCTTTTCACAAGTGCCTCCTTAAAACCCACCCGTCACCCATCTAGCCCATCCCACCCCCACCTCCCTCCATCAACCCTGCATTTGTTCTTTATAATTAAGAGTCTTATGGTTTGCTTCTCTCTTTTCCCCTTCTCCCCCTATGTACATGTTTTATTTCTTAAATTGCACATGTGAGTGTAAGTTTTCTGAACATTTCAGAGTCTAAAATCTATTATTTATTCTCTCAGAATTGAAAGTTAGTTTCGCTGGATACTGAATTCTAAATTAACAATTACTTTTGAGGGCACCAGGTAGCTCAGTCAGTTAAGCATCGGACTCTTGATCTCAGCTCAGGTCTTGATCTCAGGGTCATGAGTTCGAGCCCTGCATTCAAAACAACAACAAAAAACTATTTCACTAAGAATTCTAAAGTTTTTTTTTTTCTTAACCATTATCTTCTGGTGTTCAGTGTTGTTACTGAAAATTCTTATGCTGATTTGAATTTTGTTTCTTTGTATGTACCCTCTAACCTCCTCTCTCACAGAAGCTTTTAGGATCTTCTCTTTATGCCTAAAGTTCTGAAATCTCTTGATGGCACAGGTATTTATATGCATTCATTGTGCTGGACACTTTAGTCAGCCTTTTTAAATATTGAGTCTCATATCCTGCAGTTTGGGGAAATTTTCTTGCAATAATTCCCTGCTCATTTATCTTTTTACTCTTTACAAATAAGATTTCCATTTTCAGCTATCAGACTCTTTACAAATAAGATTTCTGTTTTCAGCTATCAGATCTGGAATCTATATTTCTGTTTTTTCTTCCCTTTGCCTTTTTGAATTTACAGTGAATTTCCTCCAGTTGCAATCTAACCCTTAGATTGACTTTTTTATTATCTTATTTTTAATTTCCAAGTTTCTTCTGATGTGATTATGGACACAGTATCTTCTGCTAGTGCTCTGAGAATATTAAATATAGGTTGGAGTCTTTTAAATGTGATCTGTTACAATCTGCTTTGTGTGTTTCTCCTGCTTTTGGTTTTTCTGTGTGTTCGTTCACTCTTGATTATGTGTTTAGATCTGTCTTTCAGGTTGGAGGCATTCCCCAGAGATGGCTGGTAATCTGTAATGGTGTGTTCATATTTAATAATGAAGCATAGAAAGCTGTTTAGGAGTACTGCGTAAGTTGTAGAATTTTTCTACCAAAGAGCTTCATAATAGGTGTTAAGATGTAAGCAGCCCTTTTCTGGAAGGCTTCCAGTTAGACGTCATTGTGCCAGGATTACAATACCTCACATCTCACTGCCTCTCAAGATCATGTCTACATCATCTTTATCCCTCATGCAACCCATTAGTCTGTGTGTGTGTGTGTGTGTGTGTGTGTGTGTGTGTGTGTGTGTTTAATAGTGTGTATTGGCTTAACATATAGGCATGTGGTTCTGTTTTATTATTGTAACAAGCACCAGGGCACTAGGACTGGTCTAATACAGTATAGTCAGGAGTAGAGTTTGGTCTAGAACCTTGAATGTCCAGTCTAATGTTCTTTCTACAAGTAATGCTCTTCATACTGTCCATCAGAGCCTCCCTCGGGATAGAAGAGATTTTTCAGAAATCAGACTTTCAGACTTTCAGCTCGTTTCATAAATCTGGAGTAGAGCCAGAAGCGTTGTTTGAAGCACCAAATTTCATTTATTATCTTGTATTTTAACTCTAAAAAGCACATTAAACCACACCCTTGTTGGTTTCAATGTGACATTTTCTTTTCATCCAAAATCTTTGAGTAGAGGGGCACCTGGGTGGCTCAGTCGGTTAAGCGTCCGACTTCAGTTCAGGTCACGGTTTGTGAGTTTGAGCCCCATGTCGGGCTCTGTGCTGACACCTTGGAGCCTGGAACCTGCTTCCAATTCTGTGTCTCCTTCTCTCTCTCTGCCCCTCCCCCACTTTTGCTCTGTCTCTCTCTGTTTATCAAAAATAAATAAATGTAAAAAAAATTTTTAATCTTTTGAGTGAAGCCTGTGTGCCTGGAAAATATGCCATGTGGAACCTATGACTTCTCACACCCCCTAGCTGGCATGCGTTCACCTCCTCCAGTGTGAGCAGTGTCACATGCAACTAAAGAGTTAAGTTATGAATGCAAGTACTGTCAAAATCTCTGCCTCCTCCATCCCTAATAGTGACAAACAAGAAAGGACATTCTCTCTCATAGTAGGAACACAGTCATGTGGATCTATGATGTCAAGAGTTCATCCTCCACATGTCTTGATGTTCCACTCCTGCTATCGTGTATCCCTCACTGGCATGGTTGAAGATCCTGAATACTAAACCTTCATCCCAGCTTAGAAGAGGGGAGGGGGATATGTTAAGGGTAAACTCCTTGCTTTTAAGGACACAACTCAGAATTGACTATTTTTTCTCTTTATATTTCACTGGCTAGAACTAAGACACATGGTCACCCCTGCCTGCAAGGAGGTTGGAACAGGTATTCTCTATTTATGTAAAAAGGAGAGACTAGATATTGGAAGGCAATAAGTGATCTCTCCCACAATGGTACTGCTATCTTATAGCCGAAGGCACAAGGAACATAGAAGCACAGCTGCTGACCATGCTGTAGACCTCAGAAAGGCAGCTGTGTTCGTAGATGAGAGCACTCAGACAAACAGCCTTTCCAAAGTGCTGTGTTCTTCACACTAGCAGGTGTAACTACCTGAAGGTGTGGGGTAGGGATGGGCCTTTGTTCTTAAGTTCAGTTACTCAGTTGACCTTATCATTATCATTAAGATCTTCTTAAACTCAAGAGTTTCCTAAAACTCTGTGTCATACTCCAGAGATGCTAGGTGCTAAGGTCTAGAAGCCACATAGTCTATGGAGGATCTAGCAGATTTGTACACCTGAGACCTCTGCGTTTGCAGATAATCTACTTCAAGAACTGGGGCAGGTTGGCATTTTCATGGGGTTTTGTTTCACTATATCATACAACAAGGACAGATAACAAATGGAATTAGAGATGGTTGATTTGAAAAAACTGGCCTTTTTTTTTTTAACATTTATTTTTGAGAGACAGAGAGAGACAGAGCATGAGCAGGGGAGGAGCAGAAAGAGGGAGATACAGAATCCAAAGCAGGCCCCAGGCTCTGAGCCATCAGCACAGAGCCGGATGTGGGGCTAGAACCCACAAACTGAGATCATGACCTGAGCCGAAGTCGGACGCCCAACTGACTGAGCCACCCAGGTGCCACAGAAACCGGCCAATCTCGAGGCAAGGGAAAAAATTAGCAAATGTTTTAAAGAGGTCACCACAATTTGGGAGTACTTTTTAGGCACATTCTATGAACATTAGATATAAAGAAACAGAGTAAATAGGATTTTTGAGGATCCAGAATCTTCCCAAGAGAGAAGCCTAGCTAATATTTTCTTAATTAAATAATGAGGTTGATAATTGTCATATTTACTGCCAGGCACTTTTCTAAGTGCACATAATTTAAAGAGGTTGGCACAGAGCTAGATTTCAAACCCACTATGAATTTCTAGCTGTAAAATGTGCATTGTAACCAGTACATCACGTTGAACAAAATGAAAGTAGAGATGACTTTTATTTTTTAGATTAACGTGGTTGTTTATTACTAAACTTAGAGTTCTGGGAATGTGGATGTTCAAAGAGGTAATATATACATATAAGGTAATAACAGGAATATTTTTATTAGTTTTATTGTGGGCATATATTGTTTTGGAATAAGAACTTTATATCACCCTAGATGTGCACAGCAACTGTAATCACTTCACTGAGAAGGAAATTTATAGAAACTACCTTTAAACTTTATATTAAAATACTATTAAAATCATGCCGGTGTCCTGAGTAGGAGCATATCATATCTTTATATGTCCACCTGAGGATGCTAGTGGGCTCAGTAAGCAGTGGCCATTGTGGTTTAGAAGGAAGATGCTTAATATGACCGCATGCCTCTGCAGAAAATTTTAGGGGGTCTAGTCTGCTATAGAAGAGAAGAAAATTTGACACCCAAACTGGAGCCATGCACAAAGGACCATATCACATTAGAATTTTTTTTAATTTTTATTTTTTAATTAGAGAGTGCTTGCACGCGCATAAGCAGGAGGTGTGGGCAAAGGGAAAGAGAATCTCAAGCAGGCTCCATGTTCCGTGGGGAGCCTGACTCAAGGCTTGATCTCACTACCCTGGGATCCTGACCTGAGTCGAAATCAAGAGTCGGACACTCAAACAACTGAGCCACCCAGGCACCCCTAGAATATTTTATACACAAAACCAGAAATGTAGGTGAGACAGTAAGGCGTGTTATCAGTGTGAAGGTCAAATATATTTATGGTGAATCTCAGGAATGTAAGCATATGCCTGAGAGCATGTTTACGTTTACCCAGCTGCGTTGAGAGGGTTTTTTTAATCGAAATATGCTATGCTTTTCCGAAAGCCCCCTTGTGCCACATCCAAATACAAGCAGAATAGATCCCTTATATGAGGGAACCACAAATCTTGAGAACAGTGGTGTTCCTTGATGTTCTTTGGCCACACTACTGTTTGGTTTAACTAACATTTCTGGTAATGGAATTGCCCAAGTCTCCGAATTAGTTTGCTTAGAATTTTTATGTTTCTGCCAGACCTCTTCCTGTTGACATATTCAAACTGAATCAAAATTATTTGTGTGACATCATAAGCAGTGTATAGCATTGGAAAACAGTCTAAGGGTCTGATATATTAATCTATTTGGGAGTGTTTGGAAACCTGGAATGAAGCCTATTGTAAAATATATTTGTTTTTAGAATATAATCTAAAAAGTTAGAAAATTTGTAACCTCCATGATGTATTAAAACAGCCATCCACCATCTCACAGCAAGAATTTATTTAGTGGAAGTGAGGAAGGTGGAGGAACACAGTGTTTTAAAAATAGACAGCTATGTCCTCACCTTTAAAAAGATTCTACCTAGGGGTTCCTGGGTGTCTCAGTCAGTTAAGTGTCGGACTCTTGATTTCAGCTCAGGTCATGATCTCAGGGCCGTGAGGTTGAGCCCTGGATTGAGCTTTGCACTGGGCATGAAGCCTGCTTAAGGTTCTCTCCCTCTCTCTCTCTCTCTCTCTCTCTCTCTCTCTCTCTCTCTCCCCCTCTGCCCCTCCTCTGATCTCTCACTCTCTTTAAAAAAAAAAAAAAAAAAAAAAAGATTATACCTAAGCACCATCACTGTTTTTATATTAGAGTCACCTATGAACAGGATTAAAGAAATCCCCATTGTCTTTCTAAAACCAAGCTGTGGATATAAAAATTGAACCTGTATATTATTCATTATCAAGATGAACGATGTTTATTAAAAATACAGATATGCAGTATGCTGAAAATGGGCACTTTTCTAACAGGAAAATGGACTATCCATACTCTGACTTAGCTGTTGGATGAAGTAGATTTTACCCTTTAAATTCTTTAAAGTTAAGTGTTTGACCAAGAGACAGAAGAGCTAAGAGTTTTAAAGGCAGGGAGTTAGGAGCCACTGCCAATGGAAAAGCAAAGAGAAATTAAAAGAAAACACACACTAATATAATACACAGAGGAGATATTACACCTTGAGTATATTATAAATTTTAAAAAATCTCTGACATTATAATGTAAGTTAATAGGAAATTTTAAGTGATATCACTACCATTTTTAAAGAAATCTTTCTATAGAGGAAAACACCCTTTCTTGCTAACATTTCCAAAATTAAATCTAGAAGGAATTCAACTTTCAATTCTATTGTTTCTGTTGTCCATGGAATGTTAGGTTTAGTGACTTTGAAAAACTGGCTCTAAAAACAGATTCCCTAGGTTGTATTGAGGCTTCTCTGCTTACCACTGTGTGACGCCAGGCAGGATATTTAACCTTCCAAAGACTCAGTTTCATCTGTAAGAGCAAGCTAATGGTACCTAGAGCTTCGGAATGTTTGGGGATTAAATAATATGTCACATGTGAAGTGCCAGACACTGTCTAGGTGCAGAGTAAACCTTAGCTCATATTATGTTGGAAGTGGAGTTTTCCTTTATACATACAGAGATCTTTGCCAGGTAAGATCAGTACTCACCGTTATTCTAAAGTAAAACACCTATAAAATAAAAATAGATTGCAGTTCTATTTACAGTTTAAAAGTATCGTCTACATTCAGAGAATGTTCTGGAGAGGAAAATCATTGCCTTCTTGTCATGTAAAACCATTACTGCTCAGACAACCAGGTCAGAGGCAAGGCGTGCCAAGATGAGCTACACTCTGCCCATGCAGGATTTATAGTTGGGAGGGGAGATAGATGGGTGTATAAATAACCCAGGAAGGGGAGTGAAGGAGTGAGCAGAGCAGGTAGGGAAGGTGTTGATCTTGGACTGCGTATGAAAATACTCAGCCACAGGCTTCCAAAATAGGACACTGCCCTTATGGTCTAAGACCCTTGCAAATCCAGTAGCATGTATTTCTCATGGGAAGGGGGCTGCAGGGAAAGCCTGTCTGTCTTGATGTGGTGATCCGGGAAGAGAGAGGGTCTGAGGTATGTAGTAACTAAGGACGTGATTAACTTATTCCTTACAGCTATAAAATATAAATTCATAGAGTACTGGAGTCATTTTAAGTTAAGTGAATTCTGCCTTGATAGGCCCAGAGAAAGTTCTGATTTTTCTTTAAGATTTCATCTGATGCTTGGGTTTACGTTTTATCCCAAGAAGAGGAATCAAGATGTTTTCTAGGGGCACCTGGTGGCTCAGTCAGTTAAGTGTTTGACTTCAGCTCATGTCATGATCTCATGGGTTCATGAGTTCGAACCCCACGTCAGGCTCTGGGCTGACATCTCAGAGCCTGGAGCCTGCTTCGGAGTCTGTGTCTTCCTCTCTCTCTGTCCCTCCCCTGCTCGCTCTCTCTCTCTCTCTCTCAAAACTAAATAAACATTTAAAAAATTAAATTAAAAAAAAAAGACGTTTCTAGAGAGATAGGTCTCAGCCTCAGCTACTCAGCTATTAGAATCACCTGAGAAACTTCGTGCCTGGATCTCACTCCAGATATACTGACTTACTTGGACCCAAGTGTTAGTATTTTTAATGCTTTCTAGCTGATTCCAATGTGCAGCCAACATTGAGAGCCACTACTCTACCTACCCAGGGTTTTGTTTTCCCCAAGATGTTCTAATACAATAAGTTTCACAAGACTGGCTCAGCCCGGATTCTGTGAACAGAGTTTCCTATTGGCAGTTTCCAATTTCATATCAGTCCATGTGTTTTCCTTTTGGAAACACATAACGTTTTCTGCTGTTTCAGTAAGTGACATTGGCTCAGACCTTAGGCTCTATCTAAGTGGAGCAACAGAGGGCTTTCTCCACTAGCATTCTGCTTCCAGAGAGTCTTACCTATTTTCACATCTCCATGGCATGACCAACTGACAAGTTTTGTTCTAGAGCCTTCTGTTCAATCATTTAATAACAGGTTCTTCTGGTCTGCCCTAAACGTCTCATATAAGCAGTGTGAAGTCTGTTTTTATACACAGAGGTGAAGCATTGTTGTATTTGGTACCTCAGTCTGTCCATATGCTTCCAGGTTCTTGACTCATCTGTTAGACTCATTAATTCCTTTGTTTATCTCTGTTCATGTAATATTTCTGTATAGGTTCTGTTTCCACTATTTTTTCATTCAGCAAATATCTCTTGAGTGACAAATATGGGCCAGACACTCTCCTAGACGTTACAGACAAAATAGTGTCCAAATCAGGCAAAAATTCCTGCCCTCGTGGGACTTATGTTCAAGTGGGGGGAAACAGAAGAGAAACACATAATTAACAAAAATATGTAGTATGTTCAGAGGGGCTAAATGCTATAAAGAAAAATAAGGCAGGACAGGAGGCACGGAGTGCTGGGGTTGGGCCTGGGTTGTGATACTAAATTGGCTTTGCTGTGTTATCCAAGCAAGAGCTGGTGAAGGCTTGGACCAGAGTGGTAGTGACAAAGATGATGAAAACTGGTTGGAATCTAGGTAAGTTTCAGCAGGGCCTAAAGAAGGCCAGGGACTGAGCCAGGCAGATATCACCAAGAGGAGAATTCCAGGTAGAGAGTACTACAAATGCAAAGTCCCTGAGGCAGGAGTTAACCTGGGACGTTCAAGAAGCTGCAAGAAGGACCAGTGCTGCTGGAGCAAAGCGAGAGTCAAGGAGAGAGGGCTCTGATACTGGTATTGGAAGTGGGAGGGGTGCAGATGGCAGGGGACCTTATAGGCTTTTTGTAAAGATATTGACTTCTTTGTTCTCTAAGCGAAATGGAATTCTTAGAGGGTTTTAAGCAGAGGAGAAACCCGACATTCTAATAGGATCATCTGGCTGCTCCATTGAGACTAATCTGTATGGCTCAGTGGTAGAAGCAGGGAGACCAGTTATGAGACTATTGGGATAATCTAGTTGAGAGATCATGATGGCTCGGACCAGGATAATGGCAGTAGAGTTGAGTCAGAAACAATTGAATCTGGATGTACTTTTGAAGGTAGAATTTGTGGCTCTCAAATAAGTGTCTAATGTTTTTCCACATTCCTCTTAAAAGAGTCTTAAACCCCAGGAAGAGACCCGAGTAATTCTAGTTACAGAAAAGTTTAGGGGTGTCTGGGTGGCTCTTTCGGTTGAGGGTCCGACTCTTGATTTTGGCTCAGGTCATGATCCCACATTGACTCTGTGCTGAGCATGGAGTCTGCTTAAGATTCTCTCGCTCCCTCTGCCCCTCCCCCACTTGTGTATGAGCATGCTCTCTCTTTCTCTAAAAAAGTTTAAAAAACAAAAATAAAAATAAATAATAATTTTTTTTTTTTTTTTTTTAAAGTTTAACTTTCAGGGCACTTGGGTGGCTCAGTTGGTTGAGTGTCTGACTTTGGCTCAGATCATGATCTCGCAGTCAGCGAGTTAGAGCCCTGCGTTGAGCTCTGTACTGACAGTGCAGAGCCTGGGGCCTGCTTTGAATTCTGTCTCCCTCTCTCTCTGCCCCTCCCCTGCTCATGTTCTATTCTCTCTGTCTCTCAAAAATGAATACGCACTAAAAAAATTTTTTTTATAATATTTAAAAAGTTTAACTTTCTGGCTCCTGAATATACCAAATTCAGTATCCTGTTGGTTTTTTAAAGGACACCAGCATTGCTGATTTTTTCTACTTCTGATCTACCATAACTTCCTACATTTTCCTTTGCTTGTGCATTGCTGTCATTTGCCACTGAGTATTTTGACCCAAATTATCAATGATCACTATTGTACGGCTGGTACTTTTCTTCCCTTCTTCGTGGCCTTTACCTGAGTCCCTGGAAGGTAGCTTAGGCAGGAAATAGGAGTAGAGGAAAGAACATAATACTAATTTTTTTTTAATTTTTTTAAATGTTTTTATTTATTTTTGAGACAGAGAGAGAGCATGAGCAGGGGAGGGGCAGAGACAGAGGGAGACACAGAATCTGAAGCAGGCTCCAGGCTCCAAGCTGTCAGCACAGAGCCCGATGTGGGGCTCAAACTCACAGACTGTGAGATCATGACCTGAGCTGAAGTCAGATGCTCAACCGACTGAGCCACCCAGGCGCCCCAAACATAATACTAATATTTTTATAAAGGAACCCAAGGTTCAAAATAAATCAGGCCAAGAACACCTCTTTTTCCACTCCTGTCTTCTCCCAACTCCCTCAACAAAGCAGAAAAAGAAGATTTTGCTCTTTAGCCTACTAATCAATCTCTCAGTGGGCCTTTGATGCCTTCTACGCTTCCCCTGTGCCCCTAAGCAGAGAGCAGATAGCATGAGAAAATGCAGAGTGCTGCAAAAGAAATCTGGTGGTTCTCTTCCCCAAAACGAAGTGCACTTAACTCTAAATTCTGGTATTCACGGAACTATTTCTGTTACCCATTTTTAACAACTGGAAGAATTTCAGAATAAGCATACACTCGTCTTTATTTATTGAGTACTTTTTATGTTCCAGGCACTGTTTTGCACACTGGGAGACAGGAATGAACAAGACAAAGCTCCTGTTTATTATGGAACTGAGCTTATAAATGGGGAGACAGACAATAACACAAGGAAACAAGTGAATACAGTGTAGTGCATCTGACAAAGATAATGCTGTTGAGAAAAGTAACTTAGAATGAAAACGGGAGTGCTGGGCTGCTGTGCTACTGGCAGTAGCCAGTTAGGATTAGTATTTTAAATAGGGTGACCAGAGAAGGCATCTGATAATAGGACATTTGCACAGAAACCTAAGGAAGTGAGTGACTCAGTCCCACATCTGGTGGGAAAATGCTCCTTGCTACCGGAAGTCTTTAGGTAGTTTTCTTCTCTCCATGCACTTCCTAAGTGACTTCATCCTGCCCTGTGGCTTTACCCACTTCCTGTCATGTGATAACTACCACATTTGTATCACCAGCCCAGATCTTCCTAACTTGAGCCTCATGTATCCAGCTGTTAATGGAGCCCCATTGGATGTCCGATAGTGGGCTCAGATTTAACACATCTCTAACCAAGCTCATCACCCCCTCCCCAGACCCGCTCTTGCTGTGGCTTCCCTCTCCCCTAGCAAATGGCAGTTCCATTCTTTCTCAAGTCAAAAACCTTGGTGTCATCTCCCTCTCACTGAAACCCCATATCCGACCAATCAGATTGATCAGGATTACTTATACTGGAGAAAACTAGAAAACGAGGAGACTTGGAAAGTTGGGACAAAGGAATTGGGGTAACGTAGAAAGCAGAGCAGTAATAGCAGTGTCCACAGGACAGTGTTTGGTGTTTATGGAGAAAATTGAAGCTAAGGGAATGTGAGCCCTGGAGGGCAGGTTGATATGAAAGCGCATCATAAGCCAGATGAGACCCTAGGAGAGCTGGAACTTCAGAGTGGTCCACTATGTATGCATGTGTCTCAACATCGAACATTAGCTGGACTTTAGGTACCCACGACAATGTTCACGTGAAGTTCACCTGAGGTAGTTTCTGTCCCCTGCCTCTGGAAACTTTGTGAACCTGAATGGGGAAGCCAGAAATCCAGAGTCATAATTTTTAAAAGACAGTGAATATTGGAACCATTTTGTTTTAGAAAAACCAATTCTCAGGGCACCTGGGTGAGTTAGTCCGTTAAGCATCCGACTCTCGATTTTTGGCTCAGGTCATGACCTCACAGTTCATGAGTTCACGCTCTGCATCAGGCTGCATGCTGACAGTGCAGGGCCTGCTTGGGATTCTCTCTCTCCCTCTCTCTCAGTGCCTCTCTCTCTCAAAATAAATAAATAAACTTAAAAAAATTAAAAAAAAAAAAAAAAAGAGGGGCACCTGAGTGGCTCAGTCGGTTAAGCATCTGACTTCAGCTCGTAGTTGATCTCATAGTTTGTGGATTTGAGCCCTGTGGTCGGGCTCTGAGCTGACAGCCCAGAGCCTGGAATCTGCTTCAGATCCTGTGTGTCTGTCTCTCTGCTTCTCCCCTCCTTATGCTTTGTCTCTCTCTGTCTCTCAAAAATGACTAAATGTTAAAAAGAAAAAAATTAAAAAGAAAAAAGAAAAGCCAATTCTCTTTGTGGGCTTACTGCAGTAGAGCAAATACACTTTGCTGGAACATCAGGGAAGGGAAATCCTGATAATTTTATAGGGGCAAGTGATGGTTAATATCTAAGAGTAGTTAAGTGTGTTGACCAAATTAATTTGAAAAAGAACAATGAAAAGGAAGTAAGTAGCCGCTGTCCTTCTATTTTCATTTGGTATACATTTCCCAGTATTCAAGTTTTCAGTACAGAAGGTTCTTGCTATTTTGCTGCTCTGAGTTCCTGGAAATAACATGGAGATTCCCCCTGAAAGAGTTTGGAACAGTATAAAGTTGAGGACTGCATTTTCAAACCAAGGGGTTAGTGTCAAATGAAAAGTAGGTATAGTCAAAAGTAAAACATTAAAAGCTTTCTGTGGCTCTGGTAAAATTATGTCTTTCCTAGCTGTTTATGATAGACTGGTAAGTCTCTTACCAGTTACACCTTTTTGGAGAGAAGCTGAGTCCTTTCTAACGTCTAAGGAGATCTGACTTCAGAGTGGATTTCTCTCTCAGTGCCAGATTTTAGGCCAGAGTGTGCACATCACAAATATGATTGTCCTGAATTCAGTCCTCAGATACCTAATGCCTCAAATAGGTGTTGTTGCCAGTGGATGACAAGACGAATTTCCCATAAAGGAAGTTGTTAGAGACTGAAATAATTTCTCTCATGAAGTGGAATGAGCTTGGGCACTGGAATTTGACCTGAATGGGAAGTTTTGCTATGCCATTCACAGCCTGTGTAACTTTTGAGAAATTATTTGATGTCTCTTTGCACACTTCCTCATCTGTAGAGCAAAGATAATACTACCTCATGGGTATAATGTGGAAGGTCCACAGATAACACAGTTAATGTCTGGTGGTTAATAGACACAATAATATTAAGTGTTCAATGTTATTGTACTTTTACTTTGAAAGTACTTTACTTTTACTTGAAATGATTCAAAGTTCTGTTTCTTCTGTTTTTATAAAGAATTATTTTTTAGTGTGATACCTTGAGTTAGAACCAAGGCGCCAAACACCAAGGAGTTCTTATTTTGAGTAGTAAAACTCCCGATCGCACTTACCAATTTGGTTGTTCGCTTTATTGCTCGAATTAGTAGCAGTGCTATAGCTCTGCAGTTACTGTTTGCTACAATTACCTCTTACACACTCCTCCCCGCCATCCTATGAAGGAAGATACTATCCTATTCTCCATTTTAAAGAAGAAACGGGCACGTGGGTGGCTCAGTCAGTTAAGTGTTCAACTTCAGCTCAGGTCAGGATCTCTTGATCCGTGAGTTCAAGCCCCGCATCAGGCTCTGTGCTGACAGCTCGGAGCCTGGAGCCTGCTTTGGATTCTGTGTCTCCCGCTCTCTGCCCCCTCCCTCACTCACACTCTGTCTCTCAAAAATGAATAAAGGTTAAAAAAAAAATTTTTTTTTAAAGAAAAAACAAAGATTAAGCACCCTGACCGTCGTTATCCTGATCCCAAGTGGCCGAACCAAGATTCACACTCAGGCACTTGGACTTGAGTGCTGTGCCCCTAATCACTGTAATTCTAAAGGAATACTTTAAAACTCTAGTACTACATTAATATGACTATCTGTTCTTGGCTTAATCACCAGGGATGGATCACCTCCAAAAAAGTAGAGGTTGGGCATGCAGAATGTAACCTATTTTATGTTTGTCTTTTCCTATAATAAAACCAGAGCTCCAGAATGTGTGGAGGTTCCATATCGTTTGCAGAAAAGTAAGTGGGTTGGAGATCATACATATAGCTGAACTTCTAAAGTCATTTAAGATCACAGGTCACTGAAGAAAGTCTCATTTGATCCCTGTAGACCCTTTGAGAGTTAATTCTGGGAGTTAAAGAAAAGAAAGGTACAGAATGTTTATTAGATTAGCTTAGTCCTGATTACTATGGTTCTACTCCCTTGGATATTCTCTTTCTTTAATCTGTTTACATGTTTTTTGCCTGTTGCCATGGTAAAGCTCATTCCATGAGTGAGAGACCTCAGTGCTGAAGGAGGTTTTCTTAATGTTAAATCTTGCATTTTCACTTCCACGTTTTATCTTGGTGTTACTAGGGCAACCCAAATAATTTCATTTTCTCTTTGAAGTTGATGCCTTTAAAGCTGTTATACCCTCATGCTGACTCATTCATGTTCTTACTTTTTTTCTAGTTTAATTCCCGCAGCTACTTTCTTTACACAGATGTTTTCTGCTTTTTTGTAGCCATGATAGATGAGGTCCTGTTGGTATAGTAGTTAAGTATTTGGGGGAATTACAAATCCCACTGAGGATTAGAAAGGAGCTATGGACCTTCTCACCAGAGGACCAAAAAAAAGCCAGTTTAAGCAATAATGGATGAATGTACAATGGGAAAAGACAGTTTCTTCAATAAATAGTGTTGGGAAAACTGGACAGTGACATACAAAAGAATGAAACTGGACCACCATCTTATACCACACACAAAAATAAACTCAAAATGAGTTAAAGGCTTGAATGTAAGACCTGAAACCATACACTCCTAGAAGAAGGGAGATAAGCTCCTTGACATCAGTCTTGGCAAGGGTTTTTTGAATTTGACACCAAAAGCATAAACAAGTGGAGACTACCTCATACTAAAAACTTCTATATAAGAAAGGAAACCATCAACAAAATTAAAAGACAACCTATGGAATAGAAGAAAATATTTGTAAATCATATATCTGATAAGGGGTTAATATCCAAAATATGTAAAGAACTCATATAATTCAATAGGAAAATAAAGCAGTTCTATTAAAAATGGGCAGATGGTCTGAATAGTTCTTTTTTCCAAAGAAAAGGTACAAATGGCCAACAAGTACATGAAAAGATGCTCAGCATCACTAATCATCAGAGAAATGCAAACCAAAACCACAGTGAGATATCACCACTTGTTATAATAATTATTATCAAAACACTTGTTATAACAGTTATTATTAAAACAAGAAATAACAAGTGGAGAGAATATAGAGAAAGGGGAACCTTTGTGCACTATTGGTAGGAACGTAAATTGATATAGGCACTGTGGAAAACTGTGAGGTTCGTGAAAAAATTAAAAATAGAACTACCATATGATCCAGCAATTCCACTTCTGGGTATTTATCTGAAGGAAACAAAAATACTAACTCGAAAAGATACCTACACCCCCATGTACATTGCAGCATTGTTACAATAGCCAAAACGTTGAAACAACCTAAATGTCTGTGGCTGGATCAGTGGATAAAGCAAATGTGGTGCATATATGCATACAATGGAATATTATTTTTCCATAAAAAGAAGGAAATCCTGCTATTTGCAACAACGTGCATGGACCTTGGGGCATTATGCTAGTGAACTAAGTGAGACAGAGCAACACAAATACTGTGTGATCTCACTTACATGTGGAATCTAAAACAAAACAAAACTTGTAGATACAGAGAAGAGATGGGTGGTTATCAGAGGCAGGGGTGGGCAAAATGTGTGAAGGGAGTCAAACTTCCAGTTATAAAATAATTAAGTCCTGGAGATGTAATGTACAGCATGGGAACTATAACAATACTGTTAACAATACTGTATTGTATATTTTAAACTTGCTAAAAGAATAGATCTTAAAAGTCCTCACCACAAGAAAAAAAGTGTAACTCCATGTGGTTAGTGGATATTAACTAAACTTCCTTGGACAATCATTTCACAATATAGACACATATATCAAATCATGTTATACACCTAAAACTAATACAATGTTATATGTCAATTATATCTCAATTTTAAAAAGACATGGTGGATGAAAATATTGAACAAATAGTATCTCTTATCCAAATTTATTTGGGTCTTAGGTTTTGAGTGGCAAGTTGTAAGAGTTGGTATAGCAAGGGATTCATCAAAAAAATCTGTCCCAATGTATTCTGTTTCTAACTTCAGATTGTGAAAGTTAAGGCACCTGTTTATTTCTGTTTTCATTTTTACCTCATCCCAGGGCAATCTCCTGTTTGGTTTTATATCTGTCGTCTGGAAAGCCTCTTGGCAAAGTACATGCCCGAGTTAAATGGCTAGTTGGCATGCATCATTCCCAGTGGTGGTCTGGCTCACAAGCCATTTGGGTTTGAAATCATACAAAAAGCTGAGGAGCAAAGAGGAAAGATACCGTATTTTGAATCTCCTTGTTTAACAGATCTGTTGCCCACACATTTGACTGTAGCTTCTTTTTGTATTTTATCCCTAGTTCTTGACACATAATAGTTGGATAGCAAATGTTGAAAGAGGGAGGGAAGGAAGAGAGATCAAGGGGAGGGGGAAGAAAGAAAAGGAAAGGAGGAGGATATATTCAAGGGAAAGAAGAAAAGGAGGAAATAAGTAGACCATAGGAGACTATCCTCTGACCAAAGACTGAATTTCTTGTGTGTAACTTGGAAGTCAGCTCCTGAGGGGGAATTCTAGATGGATTTTGAAGGGAGGGGGTGTAGCCCAGTGGTAGAGTGCACGCTTAGCTTAGATGGATTTTGAGTGAGGTGACTACACTGCAGGCTGGCACATGTTTGGACAGGTGCAGGAGACAAGAGCAGCCCTAGGCTTTCATGCTTGCCACCTGTGCTCAGTTCCAGGAAGTTACTCAGCAGCCCCCTCACTGGTCATGACTGGCCTACTGAGATTCTAGAAGAATGTTTGCTATTTGTGGTGAGAATTTGGTGAATTCAATACCGAACATAGCCTACCCAGCCAGAACTTTGGGGCATCGTTAGACAGTTAACAAGAGAGTGAAGGCATTGTGTGGGGGATGATTCAAGAGATCCAGTGGTGGGTTGGTTCATGTGTTTAGAAGGCAGTTCAGCAGCAAGGTACAAGGTGAAGCTGAGAAGGTCTACCTTCCTCTACAAAAAGGTTGCTTTGGGTGAATTTTTATGTACACTTTAGAAAAAGACTTGGTGAGTCTTGGTGCCTTTTGGCATTTCAGTTGCCCACTTGGCCTCAGAATCTGGACCAGCTCAGGCTACCCTTACCCTGTGTCTTCAGACACGGAAAATATCAGCTCTAACCTGGTTCAAAATAAACAGAAACAAATAATTTCTGGTGAGTGATGGAAGGCAAAATGATACACCTTAAAGTGGGAACAGAGAGCCGTCATATTATAGACCTTATGTTGTGCCTGAAATGTTCTGGCCCTGGCCTCCAACTTTACCTAGATGACTGTCCCTACCTGCACTTCATCTTTCTGTGCAGGCACCACTTCCCAAGCCCCCAGTAGCTCAGGTACCTCAGTAAATATCAGTGTCCTAAACGTCCACTTCATCAGACTATCACAACTGCGATGAAGCGGTTGTATGTCATTACTTCTGTCTGTCTCTCCACCATAATGTAAGATTCATAAGGACAGGGGTTGTATCTGGCTTACTCACTGGTATGTCCACATCAGTGAGCTCAATACCTTGCAGTTTACTTATTTTTGAGAGGGAGAGAGAGAGCATGAGCTGGGGAGAAGCAGAGAGAAGGAAACACAGAATCCAAAGCAGACTCTAGGCTGTGAGCTGTCAGCACAGAGCCCGACGTGAGGCTCAAGCCATGAGATCATGACCTGAGCTGAAGTTGGATGCTTAACTGACCGAGCCACCCAGGCGCCCCAGTACTTCGCAGTTTAAAGCTACTCTAGGACTTGCAGAAAGAATGAATAAAGCTGCCAGGCACTGTGATAGGTGCTAAGGATTTAAAGCTTTCAAAGACACTACATCCAGCCTTGAGAAACTGTGCTTCTGAAGTAGGTATCTCCAATGATAATTCATCCCTCTCTCAGTTTCTAGAGGGGAAAGACCAAGGGCGAATCACAATGGTATGGCTTTTTCCACCTCACTTCCCCAAATTCTACCTCTTTGACTACAAGTGTCCCAACACAGACTCTGTTTGTATCTAAGGACTGGCATAGAAATGAACCAACCTATCTTTCTACCAATTTCTGTTTCTTTGTTGAAATGGATATTTATTTTGTTTTTGCCCAAACAATTTAAATTTATGTCTATGTAGCCATTTATTAGGTTCCTAAAACATTAGTCTGTTAAGTTTTTAACAGGGGTCATCTGAAAATAGGATCAAACATTACAGAAGGAACGAAAACAAACAAATCCCCACAGTTGTTGTTCCATAAACCTTGATTTTCCCCTGGACCTGAGCCACCTAAAAGATCATCCACCCATTTCTAAGTCCCACTTTACTTCAGAACTTTTTTTTTTTTTTTTTTTTTTTTTTTTTTTTTTGTGAGAGAGACAGCAAGCGAGCAGGGTAGGGGCAGAGAGAGAGAGGGAAACACAGAACCTGAAGCAGGCTCCAGGCTCTGAGCTGTCAGCACACAGCCCAACGCAGAGCTCAAACTCATGGACTGTGAGACCACAACCTGAGCCAAAGTTGGACACTCAACCAACTGACCCACCCAGGCGCCCCTACTTCAGAACTTCTGACGGTCTGTCAGCTTTGAAATGTTTGACTTTTAAATGTAAGTTTTTTCTTGTTTCTTCCTTGCTCTTTCCAACTAAATCTAAGGTTTTAGGTAAATTTCTGTGACCTTTCTATACAGCTTCTCATTTTTTTAATGTTGGTGATCACTACATAAAACCTCCCAATTCAACAACCACTGAACTAATTTTATTCCTTCCAAGCATCCCTAGTCCACCTTTTCATCCTGCTGATAAAACTGCCAAGCAACTTTAGGTAACTAAATGGCACCCTGCAAGTTGACAGATTGTGGGGCTTCAGGGTCTTGTTTTCTAGGTCTTTCTGCCATTTTTGAAAACGCATTTGGCAGGGCTCTCAATGTCTTTGAGATAGTTTTCTCAGGAAGACTTCCTTGGCCCCAAGCCATCTTTCTTTCTAAAATTAGCAACTGCAAGCAAACGATTTTCAAAATACTATAGTTTGTCTACAAAGAGGGCACTGCTTTGGGTCTTATTCCAAGTTGGCTAATGGGTTCTATTCCTCCCACCCCCCTGCCCCCACACCACCATTTTCTTTTTGCTGACAAAGTATTCAAATGAATAAGTCTAGGTCTCACACTTAGACTGGTATTATAACTTTCTTTTTAATTATTCATTTATTTGATGACTCTATACTGAGCACCTATGACATGCCGAAGACTGTTAGGTGATGGGAAAACAATAGAGACCAACATTAATCCAAGAACCATGCAAATGAGTGGCAAATGGAGTCTATGACAGAAGTCCAGAGTGCTCCAAGAGCCTGCGGGCTGGATTTGACCCAGTCAGGGAGATCAGGGTTGGCTCATGGTGCTAGAGCCGAGGTCTGCAGGATGCATAGGAATCTGCAAAGCAAGGGGGGTTGGAAGAACATTCCAGCTTTAGGATTAACACCACAAGGCCCTGCTATTGCTTGAATCTCCTTCATAGTGACTTTTCAAGAGCCACACAGATCACTTGACCTTTGTAATCATGCAATGTATACCACCTCATTTCACTATTTCTTTCTGGTAGTGTGTTGGGGGGGGTAGTTTTTTGTTTTCATTTTTTAACTAAAGACTATTATATTCAGAAACAGATGTACTTCAACAAGTTGATTCATATTTTCCAAGCATTTCTTTCATTTAAATTTTTGGCACATTCTAGGTCCGAGAGGCAAGTAGCCTTTGACCATGTTCTCCTAGAGCCTTCATATAAAGAAACTTTTATTCCCTCCTTCAGTTTCTAAAATGTGAGCCTCTAGTGTTGAATATCATCATGTTAGATTTTATTTAGCTTTGCTATGAGAAAATAAGAGTTGAAAGAGGGAAGTCCTGTAATGTCTAACTTGGAAAAGATAGGCCATTAAATCAATATGTTAAATTTGGAGCCAAACCCAACAAATATTTTTCCTATAGGCAAAAAGCCTTGCATTAAATATTTATTGGTTGGATGAACAAAAACCTAATATTCAAATTTTAGGTGTATTCACATCCATTTTAATATTCTGACAAAAGTATGGTGGTTGTTAATTTCTTTATGTAGAATTGTTTCTTCCTGGGGGCTGGAGGGCCTGGATTTCATTCCATCGTGGATTTTACTGAGCACATCCAACAGGAAAGACAAACCAAGAGCTGACTTTTTCAAAACAACCTTTTTGAAAAGCCCCTAAGAGGATTAACAGTTAATGTTTTTTTTACTGTTGTAAAATCTTCTCTTAAAAGAGAAATTTTAGGGGTGCGTAGGTGGCTCATTCAGTTAAGTGTCCAACTCTTGATTTCAGCTCAGGTCATGATCTCATGGTTCATGAGTTTGAGCCCCACATTAGCATGGAGTCTGCTTGGGATTCTCTCTCTTTCTCTCCCTCCCTTTCTGCTGCTCCCTTATGCTGTCTCTCTAAATAAATAAACATTTTTTAAAAAGAGAGATTTTAAATGGTAGATTCTTGCAAAGATGAGCTTAATAAAAAAGGCCATAAAAATATTCATACTACAAATCTATTAGTCTTTCAGTCTCTCACTTTAAGTCCCAATCTTTTGTTTCCTGAGCAGTGTGAGCAGTGTTACTTTGTTTCCTAGTTGTTAGATTTAACATAGCTGGAACTTTTAAATCTTACAAAGAAAGAAAGAAAGAAAGAAAGAAAGAAAGAAAGAAAGAAAGAAAGAAAGAAAGAAAGAAAGAAAGAAAGAAAGAAAGAAAGAAAGAAAGAAAGAAAGAAAGAAAGAAAGGAAGGAAGGAAGGAAGGAAGGAAGGAAGGAAGGAAGGAAGGAAGGAAGGAAGGAAGGAAGGAAGAAAGAAAGAAAGACGGAGGGAGGGAGGGAGGGAGGGAGGGAGGGAGGGAGGGAGGAAGGAAGGAAGGAAGGAAGGAAGAAAGAAAGAAGAAAAAGAAAGAAAGGAAAGAGAGAGGGAGGGAGGGAGGAAGGAAGGAAGGAAGGAAGGAAGAAAGAAAGAAGAAAAAGAAAGAAAGGAAAGAGAGAGAGAGAGAGGGAGGGAGGGAGGGAGGGAGGGAGGAAGGAAGGAAGGAAAGGAAGGAAAGGAAGGAAGGAAGAGAAAGAAAGAAAAGAGAGAGAGAGAGAAAGAAAGAAAGAAAGAAAGAAAGAAAGAAAGAAAGAAAGAAAGAAAAGAGAGGAAGGAAGGAAGGGAGGAAGAAAAGAAAAGAAAAGAAAAAAGAAAAGAAAAAGCAAGCAAGCTTAGTGGGAAAGTTTTCATAATAAGTTTTTCAGCTGCCTGTTGCACTTTTGCTGACTGTTTTTAAAAGTATCAATCTCTCTAAAGAAGACATCCGAATGGCCAACAGGCACGTGAAAAGATGCTCAACGTCGCTCCTCATCAGGGAAATACAAATCAAAACCACACTCAGATATCACCTCACGCCAGTCAGAGTGGCCAAAATGAACAAATCAGGAGACTATAGATGCTGGAGAGGATGTGGAGAAACGGGAACCCTCTGGCACTGTTGGTGGGAATGCAAATTGGTGCAGCCACTCTGCAAAACAGTGTGGAGGTTCCTCAAAAAATTAAAAATAGACCTACCCTATGACCCAGCAATAGCACTGCTAGGAATTTACCCAAGGGATACAGGAGTACTGATGCATAGGGGCACTTGTACCCCAATATTTATAGCAGCACTTTCAACAATAGCCAAATTATGGAAAGAGCCTAAATGTCCATCAACTGATGAATGGATAAAGAAATTGTGGTTTATATACACAATGGAGTACTACGTGGCAATGAGAAAGAATGAAATATGGCCCTTTGTAGCAACGTGGACGGAACTGGAGAGTGTTCTGCTAAGTGAAATAAGCCATACACAGAAAGACAGATACCATATGTTTTCACTCTTATGTGGATCCTGAGAAACTTAACAGAAACCCATGGGGGAGGGGAAGAAAAAAAAAAAAAAAGAGGTTAGAGTGGGAGAGAGCCAAAGCATAAGAGACTGTTAAAAACTGAGAACAAACTGAGGGTTGATGGGGGGTGGGAGGGAGGAGAGGGTGGGTGATGAGTATTGAGGAGGGCACCTTTTGGGATGAGCACTGGGTGTTGTATGGAAACCAATTTGACAATAAATTTCATATATTGAAAAAATAAAATAAAAAAAATAAAAGTATCAATCTATGTTTATGAAAAGTAAAACAGCCAAACTGCCTATTGGAACAGACAAGGCAACTTTCCCCCATAGGATTGCTAAGAATTTAACTCAAAACTATGGAGCATTTTGGGGCCTGGAGCTAACAATACGAAATGGAAGATGGCCTCTGCCTTTTCAGACTACTTTAAACTCCAAAAAGTGAAAACTAAGTAGGAACCTTCAGCTTTAATGTTCTGAAGGGCAGGAGCCATCCTGTCTTCTTCACCATCCTCTCCTTGCTTTTCTTTTGTTAGAAAGAAAGTTGCCTTCCAGGTAGACCTACCACTGATCCTACATGCATTTTGTCTGGACTCTCTGACCTGCACCGTATGTTCATGGTGCTTCTGCTGCTTAGAACTATTGCGCTTTCTTGGCTCAGGGGGTAAAACTGGACTGGAGATAAATTTGTTTTTGTCCATTGAAGGAAGAAGATAGTCTTCAAAACAGTCATTATGGATTTGCTCAGTTGAATCCTAGACTTAGTTTTTGGATGTCAGGACTGATAAGATGAACTGAAATCTTTTCTCCATCACATATAAATGATATCAAGAGTTGGAGGGGAAACACGCAGTCTTCTCAAGGGTTTAGAATCCTGTCAGGGAAGGGGTGGAGGCTGACATGTACAGTGTGCCTCCTGCAAGACTGTTTCTGGTTTAAGGGAGAGAGAAACGACATGAAACAGAGGTGACCAAGAATGCCAGTGGGATGCAGGGAGCTGGAGCCATGTTTCTCGGAGAGACTTTTAGTAAATTCTGAATGACAGAGATGAGTAAGGCCTTGATATCCTTTATGATCGCTTTTTGAGACTGTTAGATCACAAGTTAGTCTCATTTTAGAAAATGTTTCTGAATCCAAATTTACTTGAAATGCACATAATAAACCTTAAATTATTATTAGTGTCATATAGATGAAGCTGAAGCTCTTGGACAGAAAATCCCAAAGAAAGCAAAGCCTTCTTTTGAGATCTCACTAAGATTTAGGAGGGCACTATTCCAAACCATTATATCATAAACAAGACTATTATGTTTGGATCTGTTTTCTGTCTCTTGTTTCTTAATAGAGCAATGTTCTGATAAGGGAGTCACAAAAGTTGGCCATTGGATACAAGCTAAACCTAAGAAATCATTATCGATCGACACATCCTCTTTAGCACCAGTGACAGAACATTGTGCATTAAAATTTCAATGATCCTTAACTTTGAAATTATAAATTATTCCTGACTCTTTTCTTCTTCTCACTCTCTTCATAGTGCATGTTCTTTGAATAATCACTATTTATAATGTGAATAGTTAATGGAAATAGTCATTTATTGCAATGTCAAACTTTATAACAGGATAATAATAGAAGAAAGAATTTGGTCTTTACTACAAAATGCTTGAATGGGTGTGTGTATCTTTGAGTATGCTGGTATATGGGGACCTGGTTTGATTTACCAAATAGGAATTGAGGGTCCACTCTAAGGCATTGTGTTGTTTTCTAGAAGACACAGAGATAAACAAGATATACACTCCAGCTTCAGTGAAATAGAAATAACCTCTTTAAATGCACCACTGGCACAGGGAACACTAATCAGTCACATTTACAAAGCAGATCAATTACAATTCATGCTTTTATAGGAATTTCTTTAATACACATTCTCCCATGAGAGTCCATGTGGGTGAAGGCAGGTACCTTGTCCTCTGTTTTGTTCACTTGCATTCCCCTAGCACAGGACCTGACATATTTTACACTTTCATTATTCTACAGCAAGTGCATAAGTAAATGAAGGTAATCTGTGCTTGTGAGAGAAAAAAAATGCGCTGTTGATCATCATATATACTAAATTTTTAGTGGATTCAAAAGCTTCTGGCTACAGTATAGGTAACTGTGGAAACTATCATGTGAAGCAAAGTCCTTGAGATGTATGGCCTGAAGTACAATGATTAAAGGGATTTTTCTTTAATATGTGAAAGGTATAATGAGGAAGAGAAGATATGATATCTTCTCTTTAAGAATGAGAATTGCTAGGTAGGAGTAATTTTTGCTTCCCACCACCACTACCACCCTTAGAAAAAAGGGCAAGCTCAATTTGAATATTTTTGAAATAATGTGATTGGGCCATTAATTTAATGTATGACATTGTGGAAATATGCAAGGAGTTAATAATACGGAAGTATCCACTGGGTTCCAAGTTTCACTTGCCTCTTTCGATTCCTTCTGACTGCAAAGTTCTTGCTTTATGGGGCTGTAAGGGCAGTAGAGTTCAAGAATCATTTAAATGTATTAATAATAGGTTTTTAGAAATTTCCTGCTATCAAATAGGGATATGAAAAGAGAAGTTGAATATAGAGAACTTCTCCTTAAACTGTTTGTTTCCTAGTATATTTTAATTGTTTTGCATTTGAGTCATCATGATGTAGTTTTAACTAGGAGCTGTATGGGGTAAGGTTTGGTTAGAAGTCATGGCTCACCCTTGGCCATGTTCCTTGGGCATGAGTCACCTAATCTGTCAACTCAAGTTTTTCACTCTTAAAATGAGAGTTATGGATGAGATGACCTCTGAAGTGCCATTCAGGTTCTAAAATTTTATAACTCATTTCTTACTTCCTTTTAATTAGATATATTTCTATAGAACCATGTAATTATGATCTTGTTTGGTGGACTTTTCTAGAGATATTTTGTCATGTGTGCCACAACTACAGAATAAAATACAATCTAGAGTCACGTTCTCCCAAGAGAGAAGGGTATCATTTTTAGGAATTGGAAAATTTGGCATTTTCTCGTTTTTTATTTCCATCTTTGCACTGCTAGAAGAAAAGCAGTTTGTTTTATTTTGATGATTGTTGTTTTGAGCATATCTTGAGGACTTTATTTTGATTTATGGAACCTTTGGGTACAGCTGAGAAGAATCCCTAAATAAATCAAAGTATTTCTGTGCTCTTCCTCACTTGCACTCCTTTTCCACAGTAGCCTCAGGACACCAGCTGATGTCCTGGCCTTGCACCATGGGATCTTCCTCCCATAGCATTATCCAGAGACACCCTTTGCCTTTACAGTGATTATTTCTAAAGCTAAAGGCAATTGTACTTCCCTTTCTTCATTAAAATTACCATGTATCCACTATTTACTCAGCAAATACTGAGTGCCTACTATATGTCAAGCATTATTTTCTAAATAGTTGAGATACGTCAATGTATAGAGTAGAACTGAAAAGAAAGTACCTGCCCTCATGAAACATATTCTGGTAGGAGACAGACCATAAAGGAGCACAATATGTTTTGGTAGATTGGATGTAGGATATAAGAGACAAAGAAGAATCAAGGATGACTCCAAGGTTTTTGGCCTAAGCAACTGGAAAGATGGAGTTGCCATATTTCCTAGAGATAGGAAAGTTACAAGAAAAATAGGGCTGTGTGGGGTTGGGGGAAATAGGAATAAGGGAAGGGACCTGGAGCTGGTTTGGGACATACCGCATTTAATGTGTCTGGTGAATATCCAGATGGAGATGTCAAGTAGACAGTTGGGTCCATGAGTCTGGATTCAGGTTTGAATTTGTGTTTAGTTTGGATGCTGTTTAAAGCAGTGTGACTAGGGGCACCTTGTGTGGCTCCATCAGTTAAGTGTCCAACTTTGGCTCAGGTCATGATCTCACAGTTCGTGGGTTCGAGCCCCACATTGGGCTCTGTGCTGACAGCTCAGAGCCTGGAGCCTGCTTCGGATTCTGTGTCTCCTGCTCTCTCTCTGCCCCTTCCCCACTCATGTTCTGTCTCTCTCTCTCAAAAATAAAGTAAACATTTAAAAAATTTAAAAAAACTAAAGCACTGTGACTAGATGTGATCGCCAGAGGATGAATGACTTTGGGAAAAGAAGAGGTCCAAAGACTAAGCCCTGAGCACTCCAAAGTCAGAGGTCAAGGAGAAGAGGAAGAAACAGCAAAAGGGTTAAAGAAGGAACAGCCAGGGAAGGAGGAGGAAAACCTAACAGCTATAGCATCTTGAAAGTCAAGTAAAGGATGGTCAGATTATGCCCATGCTGCTTATATGCTCATAGAGCAAATAGGTGAGGCCTGAGCATTGGCCATTAGATAGGTTTAGCAACATAGATGAAGCATATATGTGGATTTCTTCTCTGTAGAATCCATATTGCATGTGCTCAGAAGTTATTGAACTTTTATTTTTTTTAACTTTTTTTTTAACATTTATTCATTTTTGAGAGACAGAGACAGAGCATGAGTGGGGAAGGGAAAGAGAGAGGAAACACAGAATCTGAAGCAGGCTCCAGGCTCTGAGCTGTCAGCACAGAGCCCGATGCAGGGCTTGAACTCATGAACTATGAGATCATGACCTGAGCTGAAGTCAGACACTCAACCGACTGAGCCACCCAGGTGCCCCAGGAATTATTGAACTTTTAAATTCATTTTTGTAATGGTTCACCCCCACATTACTGTAATTTGGAATTGGCTCTTGTTCCCTTGAATGATGTCTGTCTAAAGGTAATGCCATTTTCCAACTGCCAAAAAACTGTGGAACAAAGCAAATGTTGGCTGTATCCAACTGATAGGCATTGGAGAGCAGTGTTAGCAATCAGGTTTGAATCAAATAGAGTAGGTTTCATATTCTTAGAGCCAAGGGTTAATAGAGCAGAATTTGTTCTGTGTAATTAATTCTGGAGAAAATAATAAAACTCTCCTGAGAGGGAGGAGGACAGATTGTTCAGGAAGAGCCAAATAAATGAAAGAAAGAAACTCTGGGTTTGCAACTAACTTTACCAATATTCTTTACCAGAGGATTATATCATATGATGTTCTGAGAAGTAAATTTTATAAAGCCATTAAAATGACTTTCGGAAATAAATATTTCTAATAAAGGAAATGCACATGGATTTCTGCAAAAGGGCAGAGAGGCAGCTCTATAACATAATGTAGAATTTATATAATTTTAACTAGGACTCCAGAATCTCATGATTGAAATGCAATGCCATATTTCCAAAGGCATTTTTTAATTAGGTAAACTAAGCTCTTACATAATAAGTTGGAAATCAAAGTTGGACAAAATTCCAAAATAGAAAAAAGTTAAATAGAAATAAAATTATGCTGATTGATCTCTAGGGGAAAAGACTATATTTAAACCCAAGCAGTTGATTCAGTGGTGACTCCCTGAGCTTGAAACAGTAACTCTTGAAATGGTAACAAATCCATTGGAAGCTACAATAGTAATGAAAGAGAAATCCAGGGTAGCCACTGATAATGCAGGTCTTCAGAGCTGCTGAAATTTTTGAAAGAAGAATACAAAATAAATTTTTGTTTTCAATCAGCAAGCACAAGGTCCATCTGCTCTCTCTTTAGTTTTTGGAGTTGTTTAATCAACTTCTTTATCCCCACCCTTTTGTTGCGTCAAAAATAATTACAAGGATGAGCCCTGTGATATGTTAAAATAATAAAGTCTCTGTGTGTGTAGGGTAGATCTGTGTATGTACATTCATGTGGAGTATGTGTGTACACGCATATATGGCCTGGCCATAAACATGGACACATACATACACTTACCCAAAAGCGGTGAAGTGTGTTAAGAGCTCTAACAAAAGGGCTGTGTCATCTTGGCCGGCAGCTTCTCTAAAAACCCATCTTAGTTAGGTTGTGCCAGTATGGGGAGGCAGTACATACTATTTAAGTTTCTTAGATTCCTTAGTTTGTCTTTATTTTCCACATTAAAAAGACTAATGCCTATGAAGGCAATGTAGCCAAGGACTCAGAGAACATGGCCTTTTCTGAGTGCCTATGCTTTGCTTTCTCAACAAGAGCTGTCGATGAAAGAACAGTGAGCCTCTACCTCAGTGCTTCTCAAAGTGTGGTTGATGGAACCCTGGTGGCCTAAACCGGGAGTCCACAAGGTCAAAACTATTTTGTCATGCTCAGATTTATTTTTATTTTTTTTATTTTTTATTTTTGCCTTTTTCGCTTATGGTGCCAAAGCAGTGGTGGGTAATGCACCTTAGCACGAACCAAGATAGAGGTATCAGACTGTGCTGTGGTGATTACATTCTTCATTAGCATACACTTACAACTTAAATGCCAGTTTTATTTAGTCTCCTCATTGATGCATTAAAATTATTTAAATAACTCATAAGCCTTAGCTACACACTGTATTAATGTGCTGTATGATGAAGGAGAAGAATACATAAAGCATTTCTGGTACATTCCACAGTACAGCAGTTGTCTCAAGGAAAAGTCCTCATTTGAGTTGAAAGTTGAGTTAGCTCCTTTATCGTATTATGTCACTTTTACTTGAATAAAACAACTGATTACTCAGACTTTAGCCTGTGGAAGATATTTTCTTGAAATGAATGAAGTGAGCCTAATGCTTTAAGGAAAACATCTGATACCATTTGCTACCACAAACTTCAAACTTTCAGGTGGTGATTAGAATTTTGGAAAAAATCCCATTCCTTAAAACTTTTCTCATGAAAGCAGTAATGATATTAATGAATGTGATTTTTTTTTACATAATTTGTCAACATTTGGAAGATCTGCATAACTCAGCAATCCAATATTTTCCAGATAACCAAATACCAACATATCATGAAGTTTGAAAAGTTTGTTGATATAGTTTTCAGATTCCATATTGCAACTAACTAGGTCAGTTTGATATCAAAAGTTAATATCCACAATTATATGAAAAGGCTGTTAAGATACTCTATTTTCCAACTGCCTATCTATTGGATTCATAAATTTCGATCAAAATAACATTGCAACAGACAGAATGCAGAAGCAGATGCGATAATCTAGCTATCTTCCATTAAGCCAAATGTTAAAGAGATTTACAAAAGTGGAAAGCCATGCTTCTCTCTCTCTCTCTCTCTCTCTCTTTCTTTTTTTTTTTTTTTTTTTGTTACTGTTTTGGAGACTAGTTATAATCAACATGTAATGGGTTTATTTTTAACTTAGTATATGTATTTAAACTTTCTTGGTTTAAATTTCTAATACAGTAAATATTAAGTGGTGTGATCCACATAAAAAAATGCTCCCTGGGGCGCCTGGGTGGCTCAGTCGGTTGAGCGTCCGACTTCGGCTCAGGTCATGATCTCACGGTTCGTGGGTTCGAGCCCCGTGTCGGGCTCTGTGCTGATAGCTCAGAGCCCGGAGCCTGTTTCAGATTCTGTGTCTCCCTCTCTCTATGCCCCTCCCCAACTCATGTTCTGTCTCCCTCTGTCTCAAAAATAAATAAGCATTAAAAAAATAAAAAATAAATTTAAAAAAATGCTCTTTGAGGTCCTTCTACATTTTAGAGGGTGAAAGTGACCTGAGATCAAAACATTTGAAAGCCACTGCTTTACATTGGTGCATTTTATTCCTGAGATTGGTCCTCACTTCAAAGAATAAGCCCAGTTCCTTCAAAGGTGTACAGGAACTCACCATGAAGGAAACAACCACCAAATCTGTCAAAGAATGTGGACTAGCACACAGGTATACTGCCCTCGTTAGCACTGTCACTGCAGCTGGCTGGGGTCACCTCCAATCTCATTTGGGTGAGCAGAGCTCCATGAACAAGCATCTGAATTCAGTCATTCACTTACTCAACAGCAGTTGTTCAGGCCCAGCTCCTGTTTGCCAGGTGCTGTGGTCAGTGATGGGAATGCAAAATGGAATGAGACAATGTGGCTCAGCCGGTTGAGCGTCTGACTCTTGATTTTGGCTCAGGTCATGATCTTGTGTGTTTGTGAGATCAAGCCCCACATAGGGCTCTGTGCTAACATCGCAGAGCCTGCTTTGGAAGCAGAACTCGGAAGTTAAGATGAGTTAGAGCCTCTGTGACTGTCACTGGCCCAACCGTGAGTAGGAAACACTTGGGGCAGTGAGGTTGTAATGACTCACTGGGAAGCAAAGCGGTCATGAAGTGTTAGGAAATATGAACTAGTCTGAAATGTCAAGGACACTAGGAATCTGCAAAGTTCTTAATTTAGCTTGTATGGCTTGCCTGCAACATATGTTTTGAGAACACACGTGCATAGCATATAGGTTCTTCCTTCAAGAAGCTTGCAGCCTAGTGGTAGTAACAGAATGAAGTTACGGAAGTCGTGTTTTGATAAAATGAGAAAATCGTGTCAAATGCTGCACGGATGTCAAGTAGGCAGGTCACAGATGAGAGTGGCAGCAGGCAGTTGAAATTTTCAACACTGTGTTAAGGAATAAGCCTAGAAGGAAGACAGATTGCCGCTTTAGGAAGTCAGCTAAAGCAACAAGACAGAATGGATAATTAAAATCGTTTCCAAAGATAACCACCTGTGAACTCAAAGAGGCTTGGCTTGGCTTTGGGCTGTTTATTGTACAGCCCTCAATTCAGTATGAGGGAAGGGAAGATCCACAAAATAAACAAGACTTGGGAGAATAAGCAGCAAAACGCAGCCTTGCTCTTGCTCTGTAATTAGGACTGAGTAATAAGGACAGGTGCAGAGAGCTAGATTCTTGGATCCAAAGGTGGCAAAAGGGAGAGAAATTTTCTTTTTGTCCCACACTGGCTGCCCTTATTGCCATAAGAACAGAACATTCCTTCTCACATAGCAGGCTGATGAACTTCAAGTCCCGGACCATAGGAAAGGCAGTGGGACTGAGCCATGAGAAAGGACAACACAGTCTAAGAAGGATGTGTCTCTTTCTCCTTTTTCCTGGAGCCTCAGTTGCATCCTACTCATTTATCTTCTGTCGTTGAGATAGAGATAGGCGTTTCCAAGGACAACTCATTTCTCAGAGCAGAAAATCAGGATAAATGTGAGGTTCATGGTGAAATATGCAGAATACAGAAAATAGAGAAAAAGAAATCAAGTCAAAAGCACAGGCACAGGATGCCTGGGTGGCTCAGTTGGTTGAACGTCTGACTCTTGATTTCGGCTCAGGTCATGATCTTGTGGGTTCATGAGATCAAGCCCCACATGGGGCTCTGTGCTAACATCGCAGAGCCTGCTTGGGATTCTCTCTCTCCCTCTCTCTGTCCCTCCCTACTCGTGCTCTCTCTCTCTCAGAAATAAATAAACAGTAAAAAAAAAAAAAAAGAAAGAAAGAAAAGAAAGGAATGTTTTACAAAGCACGGGGACAAAAAATGGGAAGCAAGAAAGAGTGAAGTCCTTTGCAAACCATCCCCTCCCCCTACCACAACCACAACCACAGCCAATGAGGTCCTTCCATCTTACAAGACCAGGGCCAGGTGGCAAAGCAGTCTACCTTCCCAGGGGGCAAGTAAATGCTTTACAAATAGAGACTAGTAAATAATTAACACAAACCAATGCTGAGATTACATTTAAAATAGTTTAAAGCAGCAACCCAGGATGCGAAGATAAATAACAGAAGCGTTTCAAAGGCTGGGCTCTGTTCTTTCTGGCATCTTCATGTTTTGTTTAGGGGAAGGGAGGGTCCAGGAAATAATGGTCTGCTCTGGCCATGGTCTTTCTGGTCATGCGGAGCCAAAGGCAACCCACTTATGGGATAATAGTCAAGTATTTGCCATTTCCGTGTGGGGCTTATTTCCTCTACCAGTGGCGTTATTCAATGGCTTCATAAAACACCAAGGTGCCTTGACAACTCCTGGACTAATTCAGGTCACTGCTTCTCATGGGTTGAAGCAGCACGTCAAATGCTGTTAATGTGGTGTGTTGTACGTGAAGAGAAATTAATTCACAGCCTTTCCTTTCTCAGAAACATGATTCCGGTGACAGAATTCCGGCAGTTCTCTGAGCAGCAGCCTGCCTTCCGTGTGCTGAAACCATGGTGGGATGTGTTTACCGACTACCTTTCGGTAGCTATGCTGATGATCGGTGTGTTCGGATGTACTCTGCAGGTAGGTGCCTAGACTCACATCAAAATGGGAGCCAGAGCAAGACACTAAGCTGTTGAAACCTTTAAAAAGAGCTGGTGGTATGATTTTCAGCCATGTAAATACTAGTTGTCCTGCTCTACTTGTGTATGGTGTTTGTAGTCATGGAAGGGAGCCCAAAACATACTCACTGCACTTTCATATATGTATATATATTTGTATAAAACTAAATAAACTGGCCATCAAGTGTTCTACTATGATAGGGGCATCCATAAAGCACTAAGAGAGTGCAGAGGAGGGGCCCGTGGCTTGGGAATGAGAGAAAAGGTGATGGTTGTATTAAAACTTGGAGAACCAACTGTATTAAGGGAGACGGAGCCAGGGGTAGAAAAAGATGCCAGGAAGGAGACAGAAAGCTTGAAGTCATGGGTGTGAGGAAGAACATGACACCTTTGGGAAACTGTCAGTAGGGCTGGCACTCACTGGGTGTCATCAGCGTGAGAGTTGAAGCCATGCCTGTGAATGGAGTCACCAGGGAGAATGTGGAGAGAGAGATGACGTCAGGAATACCAAAGTGTGAGCAAAGGAAAAAGGGGTGCCTTTGAGGGAGACTGAGAAGGGGCAGCCGTATGGAGAGGTGGAACCCAGGAGGGAGTGGCAAGACACGTGTGGTCAACGATGGCAGGCATACAACTCACTCACGGACTAAGGAGAAACAAGTAGCACCCGGGTCGTTCGAAATCATAGTTCGAGTGGTTGGAAAAGTGAATGGAAATTAAAGACTGGCGTCAGTCGATCAGCTGAGAGGAAGAAAAGCTTGGAAGAAAGGGAAATATCTAGAAGTGGTGCAGAGTGGAAACAAAGGCCTTTTAAAATTTGATTTTAATAATGGTTAACACATAATGCTTCCTAAGTGACAGGTACTCTTCTGAATACTTGACACATATTTTAACTCATTTCATCCTCATGGCAACAGTGAGATATCGGTACTATTATTATCCCCACTTACAGAGAGACAACAAAGGCACTGAGAGATTAGGGAAACCTCCAAGGTGAGTGGCAAAACCTTTACTGAGACCCAGGCAGTTTGGCCTGCGTGTTAATCTCTAACACCATGCCCCTTTGTATTTGTAGGCTGAAAACATTTGGCCTCTCTCTACCCCCCAAAAAAGGATACCAGTGAAAATTCAGAATTTGAAAGACAGAAAAGACATACATTCATTTATAAATAAAACAAGTAGTTGTTGAAGAACCTACTGTGTTCCAGGCACTGTCCTAGGTGCTAAGAATTATCAGTGCAGGAGAAAAAAGACAAATACCCCAGCCATATAGACTTTAAATTCTATGGGAAAACAAAATAAGCAAAACCAGCTCATAAATTATATATATTAGAAGGTAATAAGGACAATGAAAAAGAAAATACAGCATACGTGGACGGTGTCAGCAGGTGATATTAGGAGTTGCAATTCTCACGTAGGAAGCCTTCACTGGGAAGGTGACTTCTGATGAAGGAAGTGTGGGAGCAGACCGTGCAGATGTCCAGGGAGGAGCCTCCCCGGCAGAGGGAACAGCAAAAGCAAAAGACACATGGGCAGAGTGTTCACAGACTCCTTGCCCTTCTCCAGGAGAACTTGACATTTGACTTCTTCAGCTTTCTAGCTCTGTTTCCCTGGAGACCTGATAAAAGTAGAATGTTAGCTGTGTTACTAGGCAACGTTGCTTGTGATATAAATGACTACTGTTTGGTCAACTGCATCTGGACTGAAAGAATGATAAATGCCTGGTAGGAAACCACACCACCGGACTTCTGTGATTGTGGTGACACCTATAATAGGGCATGTCCCTTGACACACAGAAAGTGTATCTATTGAGTTACACCAGAGATTAGTCTCTTTGGAGCATAATAAGCCTTTTAAGCCAGGGTAAATGCAGACCCCCATGTCCAGTGGATCTCTTTTCCTTGTGCCTGAGATGATCTGGAGAGGAGGGGCCTGGGGAAAGACGAAGTCCTGTGCAGGGTGTGGATCCCACACAGACAGTTAAGAAGGTTCCTCCAAAGGTAGAAAGCCTGATGCCACATTGCTGGCAAGCTGTGATTTTAATCCTGGATCTTTCTAAGTGATTCTGGTACCAGATGAGTGTTAGGATAATCTTAAAGTCCGAATGTTGAGATACACCTAGAAGGACCCCTGGTGATGTTATAAGCCTGAAGCAGGGATGTCCCTGGCATGCTGAAGAAAGCCAGGCCAGTGGGCTAGAGCAGAGTGAGCTAGGCACAGAGTAGAAGAATAAGGCCTGAGAGGCAATAGTTGCAGATCACACAGGGCTTTGTAGGTCCCTGTAAAGGTTTGGGCCTTGCTCTGAGTGAGATGGAACATGTTTTGAGGTTCAGGCACAGGAGTGTCATTATCTAACTTGTATTTCAACAAGACCACTCTAGTTGTTAAGAATACAGTAGAGGGGGCAAGGATAGAAGCAGGGAGGTTTAGAAGGCTAATTTCAGAAGGCTAGTGCAGGGGCACCTGGGTGGCTCAGTTAGTTGAACCTCCAACTCTTGATTTCGGCTCTGGTCATGAGCCAAGGGTCATTGGATTGAGCCCCATGTCAGGCTCTGCACTGTGTGTGGAACCTGCTTAGGATTCTGTCTCTCGGGCACGTGGTGGCTCAGTCGGTTGAGCCTTGGACTGCAGCTCAGGTCGTGATCTCACTGTTCATGAGTTCGAGCTTCACATCAGGCTCCATGCTGACAGCTCAGAGCCTGGAGCTTGCTTTGGATTCTGTGTCTCCATCTCTCTCTGCCCATCCCTCTCTACCTCTCTCTCTCTCACAAAAATAAACATTGAAAAACAATTCTCTCTCTCCCTCTGCCCCTCTCCCTCACTCACATGCTCTCTCTCTAAAAAATAAAAAAATAAAAAAATAAATAATAAAAATTTTAAAAATCATTAAAAAGAAGAAGAAGAAGGCTAGTGCAATAAAATCCAGGCAAGACATGAATCAGATGGCTTGCACCGGGATTGAAGCAGTGGTTCTGGATATATTTTTAAGGAAAAGCTGTAAGATTGGCTGAAAGATTGAATGTGATGTATGAGGGAAAAAAAATCATGACTAAAATTTTTAGGCCTGAACAACTGGAAAAAGTTTGTTTTTGAGCATAAGTTTGAGTTATATGTTAGATATCCAAGTAGACCTGTTAAGTCAGAAGTTGGATAGAAGACTCAGGAAGGAGCTCAGGGTAAGTGAAGGATGGTCATCTTCACAGAGGAGGAGGTGATGGATCCAGGATCCAGTGGCAGGACAACCCTTGATTTGGGGGGAGGGGGCATCTTCCACCACAATGGGAATGATGGCTACAGATGCATTTGGTTGGAGGGGCAGGGGCGAGGCACAGAAAGATGAGAGTTTGCACCTAATAGCTTCTGTGAGGTAGAAAGCAACACATCTGGAGAGAGCTTGTGAGGGTGCGGGAGGCCATAGGATGTGGCAAGAAAGGAGGCCTGGAGTAGGGTCCTTGAGGAGAAGGGCAAATATTTAGAATGGCCAGTTTGGGAAGTCACAGAGGGAGGTGACATAGATCAGCAGGAGGACTCTGTGTCTGTTTTACTTTATTACCATGGCAGGGCCTGGAATCGTTTCTCTTGTTGGCATATCCCATGGCAGGATGAAATGCAGAAAAGAGAAACCACACAGACTATCCATAAAAACTAGTAGTTAACCTGGAACAAAATGAAAACAAGAGCAAGAACCGATGAAAATATCTACAGTGAACATCCTTTAAGAAGTGCACCCATAGCAAGTTCAGAAGGGACAAGTGAGTTCAAGCACAACTGGAGCACCTGTTCCTGTGTCATGGTCAGAATCCTGTTCCTGGAGCACAGCCCTGTTGCATCTTTCTGCTGTGCTGTAGCTCTTGGAACTCCCCACCTAGCACCCCACCCAGCATCACTGCATATCAGATACTGACCTAACCTGGTCCCTTCACACACAGGCCTGTTTCATTCTCATAGTCTTTAGAAGAAAATGGACCCCAGTTATCTAGATATGGGAAGTATAGTCTGAGAAGTCAAGGCTCTAAACAATGTGAAATGCCTCAAAGGAAGATTGTGTCAGAATATGAAGGTTACCAGTCTCAGAATTCGTAGGAGGTGGACCATTTGATTCAACAACATCCCCAAGTACCCACAATATGTCAGGCATTGTGTAGAGTGCTAGACACTGAAAGAGAAATATAATACAGCCCCTGACCTCAGATTGCTAGTAGTCAAAAGACCATAGAAATCTATAAGCAATGCCACTCAGCATGTAAGCACCTCAATGGTGATAGACTTCAAGAGCATTAAACATGGTGTCATATCAGCTGCTGGAAATTAGGAACTTGAGGAAATGAAAATTGAACTCAGTCTCAATGAATAAATATACAAAACTAATATATATATGTATATATACACACATATGTACATATGTGTGTATATGTGTATTAATATATATACACATATATGTGTGTGTGTATGTGTGTGTGTGCGTGTGTGTGTGTATATATACATATACATATACATATACATATACATATACATATACATATACATATACATATATATATATATATTTAAAGGAGTGGAAGGAAAAATCAGCACAAACAAAAGATTTAGTATGATCATTTCACAAAGCCCTCATTGATGAGTATCAATGGCGTTATAGAGGGCGTCTCATGGTGGGTGGGACATTCCTGCATAGCAGAGGAATTGTCGTATCTCCAATGCTAATCGCATCTGCATTGAGTAACCGTGATAAGGGAACCTGTTCTAGAATCTGCATGTATTTTAGCTCCCAGAATGAAACTGTAAAAGTAAATTAGTCCCATTTTTCAGATGAGAATTTTTATCTGAAAGGTTAGGTGACTTGTCCCAAAGCCAAGAGGGATACAGTGGATTTTCCAAACTGCTGTTGATTCTCCAGAATGGGTCTTTCACGAACGCTGTGCACACTGCTCTGGAATGGTATGGAAGCATTACAACTGCACAGATCATATGGCCAAATTTTGGCTTGTGAAACAGGATCTTAAGTATAAAAACAAAGGCAAAATGACCAAAAGGGAAAATAGAAAGTTAGAAAAAGAAGGAATTTCCTGAATTACATTTTAGATTTTCTAAAAGATGATTCACTGTACACGTACTATAAGAAAGAATAACTTTTAACCTATAGTAAACATTAAAGAAACAAGAAATAAAATATGGTATAAATTAAAGTAAAACCATCTCATATATCCATATTACACATGAAAGTAATATTCTTTAGGGGGAGAATTTGCACTCTTATTTTAGTTCTGATATCATAATCCTCTGAAATTGACTTGATGACTGATAACTTCATAAACAAAAGGTTCTCTGTGAAGCTCAAATTTCCCATTCCCAAGGCAATAATTTAAATAATCATAAAATCTTATCATAAAATGTGTTTTTATGCCTTGGGTTTCCCTTTGTAAAATGAAAGTGTGATAATTCTTTCCGATCTTATTTACAAAACAAGTTACTCTTATGGTTCAAAAACATGACAAAGCAAAAAATCAAAGGTAGGGTTACAAGAGTGCTCAGTGGTGGTAAGAGTCTCTTTGACTCTTCAAATGGCTTTGTCCAGTGGCAAGTTGATTATCTGTTTATTCCTATAATATTGTGTTCATATAGGTTTAACACTGCATTTTGAAACTATTGGGGAAAGGAAGAAGTTGTTATCTATCAATAAGTTGTTATCAGTGTTCATTCTTTTTTGCCCTGATGTAAAAGGATTGTCGTCAACACTCTGGTCTTACTCTTCTGACAAATATTTGTCCATTTCCAAGCAAGTAGCTATTTTCAAGGCTGCCATGGAATAAGAGAATGTATAAAGAGCATTCCTTAGATTACATCCGTCCACATAAGAAGCAAATGTAAACTCATTGTGAACCGGGAGACTGTGCATATCCTATTCCTGTATAGTCATACACCCTTAAGGACCAGTAGTGTAAACACCCAACTTTTTGCTATAAACAACGCTATTCAAAAACTCAACACACTCAATAAAATGGAACAAATCCTGAAAGGTCAACACATTGCTTCCTGGAAAAATAAGATTGCTTTAGATCTCTGCTCAGTGACTCCAGGTTATCTTATTATGACCAAATCCAAAACAGCCCCCAGGCAGGCTGTTCCAAATATAGAGTTAGTAGTTAGAAACCAGAAACAGGAACTGGAAGAAACAAGCCCCCTGGAAGCCCAAGGGGACTGCTTTGTGACTGTTACACAAGAAAGACATTTCCTGCTTTCTGAATTAGGAAAGAAAAAAAAGCCAAGAGAATGATTTCAATGACTTGAAAGCACCTACAAAAAAATCCTCGGGGACTTAACCCAATCCCCAAGAGCAGTCCGGCCAGCAGAGTTACACTGGAGAAGAGTTTGGGACATCTGGCTTATTGGTGGGAATTGAGTCCCACCTTGATTTTTTGGTACATATTGAAGGTAAGTTCCACCTCTCTGAGTTACAGCCGTCCATGTCATTTGCACGACAATGGCCTTCAGGTGAAAATGCTCACAGGCAGTTCCCAGGAAAGTACAAGTGGTAAAAATTGTAGACTCCAGAATGATTTCAAAAGAGTTCACTTTAATAATGTGCCCTGAGTTCTGGCTTCTGTCTCCTTCCCCCATTCTCTGTCCCATACTGTCTGGATTTCTAGTTGATCTTTTTCTTTTGTCAAATTTGAATTTAAAAATGGAGACTCAGAAATTCTTACTTAGCCTGTTGTGTTTGGTGAAATTCAGAGTCCTGGTGAAAGAGCAGATGGCACTAATGGGTAGGCTCGAAATGAAACCCTCATCTAAGATCATGTTTTATGAAGTTTCTTTGTACCCTCATGTCATCATTCTGCTCTGAGTCTTTGGGGAATATAAACAGAAATCATTAGGTGGCAAAAATAATTTTAAAGAGCACCCTTTCCCATCTCTGTAAGATGGTGGTGGGTCCTGTAAGAGAAGCACTATTTCAAAGTCCCTGTTACATCTAAGTAACAAAAATATGCCTTAGTTAGGACTTCCTTGTTATGGTGGTTTATTCAGACTGATACTTTTGATCTTCCCTAGAACATGACTCTTGTCATCTTTCACCTTGACAACTGAATATGCAGTGAATCCCTGGCCACCAGAATAATATATGAGTGCCTTTCACCTCATCCTCTTGGGTTTAACATGGGGTATGAATCTAAATGCTTTTCTTAGATCGTCTAATGCCGTCCAATGCTAGTCAGTGAAGGAGGAACATTTCCCTTTATCTCACTATTATTGATTGTTATGATCGTGTTGCCTATTGATTGTTTAATAATACACCTTTTCCCTCAATAGCACAGCACTGATAGGCTTTAGGATTTTTTGTGGGTTTTTTTTCTTCCTATAAGAAGCAAAGGAGATTTAGTCTCTGTTGTTGAGCCTGGATTGTAATGCACCAAGACCTATGTTTAAAGGTCTCTGTTGAGTAGGTTTGCTCTGATATGGAGGGCATGATCTTGTATTTCTAATCAGGGTCCTGAACTTGGAGACCCTCCTCAGTCCTCTAATCCTCCCAGCCAAACACTGACTAGCCCTCCCCTGCCCTCACTTGGTTCCTCTTCAAGTCCCCTTCTTCCATTTCACTGAGGACACCACACTGATGACATGTGGGTCATCTCAGCCACACAAGGGCCCTGAGATCAAAAGATTTGACTACCACTGGGACGGCATTTTAATTGTAAGGCTAGGAAATTTCTAGTTTATATCTGGAGTCCTCTGTTTAAAGAGTGCTTGCTGTGCCTTCTCCCTCTGTGGTAATGTTTTCTTTATAAACTCTTACATTTTTGTTATATTTAAAATTTCTGTTTGGGAACATTTAGCCTTTGTATAGTTAAAAAAAATTACCCAGTATTATTGTTTTGTGCTCACTTTTTAAAATATGTAATAAAACACTCCCAACTAGAAGATTTAACAAAAAAATAAGATACCATTCAAAATAGCACCAAACCTATCATGTATGTAGGAATTAAGCTAACAAAGGATACACGGTAACTTCACAGAAAACTTTAAAATGTCTAGTAAATGACATAAGAGACAATTTTAATTAAGGGGAAGATATTATGTGCCCTTAGCACAGAATTGATATTACAAAGAGGTCCAGTCCCCATGAATTATTTTATGAAATAAAAGCAATATTAATAAAATTCCAGCTTGATTTTTTGAGAAATTTGATAAACTTATACCAAAATTTATATGACAAGTGCTCACATGGGGGGGGGGGGACTAGAATGGCACAGAGGAATAAAGAAAGAGATGGAGGGGGAAGAGGAGGGGAGAAAGGAGGGAGGAAGAAAGGGGCTTTGCGTGAACTGATAATATACTGTGCACTGAAGAATATGGGTAATTCAAGCCTCTGCCCTTGAGGTTCCCCTCTCCCTAACACACACACACACACACACACACGCATACACGTGCGCGTGCACACACACATTCAGCCCACCCCAACTATATAAACTAATTTATTCAAATGTTCTTTATAGAATATGAGTCAGGTGCTCCATTTAAATCTCATCCTTTTTCTTTCTTTCAGTTATAAACTTCTAAGTCTCGTACAAATATTTCTATTGGATTTCATAAGCTGGAAATTTCTTAACTCCAAGTTTTACAAATAGAAGAATCACTAACTCTAAGATTTATCATCCTTTTGTTTCAAAAGCAAAAATCTAGTTGGAAGAACTGCCTAGTAACATAAATTCCATAGGACCATGCCTCATCTGTCAGATTTATCCTATATCCCCATGACCGAGAGCAGTAACAGGCAGGTGTGAGTGCTCACCAGAACCCATCCTGCGGAATGAAGGGGTGAGTGAGCAAGGAAGAGTAGATGAGACATGTTTTGCCATGTGCTAAGTTACAGTGAGCATCCAACAGCCGTGGGAAGGAGCTGAGACCTTTGAATCACAGAGATAACTATACTCATTTGTGGGTGTTTCACACCGTAACTTCAGAGACTGTGACCAGTACAAGAGAGGAACCCACGGCCCCTGTCTGAGGCCTGATGGAAGTACACTGAGCCTAAAGTTGAGAAGATTGAAGGGAACATGAGAATAGACAGCAGACACCTGAAGGGCTGCCTTGTGGAAAGTTGAAATGGCTTAAACCATTCCGTGTGTCCTAGAACACCAAATAGAACCAATAGCAGAAGTTTTAGGAAAGACGATTTGGGCTGAGTACAAACTCAGACTCTCAAAAAGTCAAGAACTTTCTGAAAATGTCATGCAAAGTAGTGAGTTTTCTCTTCTTAGAGATGCCCTTCCAGAAAGTGAATGGCTCAAGAATCCATGTGTCATGCAAACAATGTTCCTTTGTTCTCTACATATAATAAATAGTGCCAAGCAGTGAGGTTAGGTGGTGATAAAACATGACAAGTCCCTGGCAAAAAAAATGGAAAATTTAAAGTGCAACATTAGATATAAGTGAATTGTGAAAAGTAAAGCCATGTTAGGAGAGTGACAAGTGTCCTACTCTAAATAGGGTGGTCAAGGAAGTCCTCTCTGAAAAGGTGCCATTTGAGCAGAATTAAAGGAACTGAAAGAAGGAGGTGTGTAGGTATCTATAGGTAGAAAATGCCAGACAGGAAACAGAGGAGGACAGTGTTCCAGGTACAGAGAGAGAACAGGGAGTATGGTCTCTTGCAGTTTTTCTTGCTTGGATCCTCTTTATAAGGCTTGACATCACTATTAACCTAAAGTGAGCATTACCACTAATGCCTTGGAGCACCGTGCTCCTGCGAAGAGCATGTCTTAGGTTGACGCTTCCAGATTTAAGTCGACTCCGACATCAGACGTAAGACAAAGAATTTAATCCTACAGCATTTGGAAGCTAGGACCTTATGAACTGCTAAAGCAATTAGCATGACCCTTTGTTGACACTTCAGCCACAGTGTGTGGCAGAAAATGTCAAGAGCATATCTCATCACGCCTACTTCAAGTTACTAAAAGACTTCAAGTTGCTAAAAGGCAGGGTGCGTGTCTAATTCATCTTTGTGCTGCCCACCTGCATGTCTTAGACTTGACATGCACTCAAGAAATGTGTTGAGTGGATGCATTAATATGCTTCAGCAGCTCTAAGGACTCAGTGACTGTCATAATAATAAAAACAATTATATGAACTTGCAATTTAAAACTGAACCAAAAACTGACAGAGGAAAGTTTTGTGTGGGGTAATTAATAAGGAGGTGATAAAAATCAGATCTTCCCCCCAAAAGTAGAAAAAGAAGCCAGTAGCAAATAATTTTCCTTTAGTAATATCAGAGAGTAACCACAGCCTTCTAGAACTGGGTAAGACTGGGGAGCACAATCCTTAGAATAATTAGCATAAACCCAGTGACAAAGAAGTAAGACTGGCTCTGTGTCTGAGCAACAAACTTGGGGGGAAAAAGTCCTTTGAGGATGTTTTGCAATAATGGGCTAGAAAGAGATCAACACACCCTGACTTATAGGTGGTTATGTGGCTTCATGTGTTAGAAAACTAGAGTCAAAATTTGTATAGAAAAAAATAGCATGCTGTTAGAGCAAAGAAATTTATAGAAATTGAGGCACCTCAGCAGAGCAAGTTATAGAGTCAATCCAGTGAGACCAATGGAGTATATTTTACAGACTGAAAATTTGTTATGTTTGGCATGTGTGGTGGTTTTTTAATACAATTGTAGTTGACTGTCATGGTGAAAACCAGGTTTTTCTTATCTAGACAATTGCCCATTTATTCAGATGTTGTACAGAGAAGTATACTGCCAGCATCCCAAAGTAAACCATATTATGAGCAGTGATTAAGTTCCAAAAAATATTAATACTTGACCTTCTACCCAGGGATTGGATTTTATGAGCTTCCCTAAGAGTCTAAAAACCTCCATGTTGTTTTGTGGGAAAATGGTTTCTTCATTCTAAACAACCAGTTTTCAAATGGACTTTTGAGGGGTTTTTTATATTCATTAACTCTTTAGTATACGTTAGTCTTTCAGGGGGTTTTAAAAATTAACATTTACTGGTTCTTGAGTAACGGTGATACTTCCATGATATCGGTTTATTCTGTTCTTTGAAGTTTGTAGTCCCACACTAAGTTTCTCTAAAAAATAAAAATAGAATTTCAGAATTAGAGGAGAATTTAGAGGTGAGTTAATATAAGTTCCCATCCAATATAGAAATCTCTTCTATAACATCCTTGACAGATTAATACCTAGTTCCTATTTGAGTATATGTGGTGATAGGGAGAAGTGTTTTGTTCAGTGAAATTTTTGCCATGAAACTGCAAGTAAATCAGTACTGGCTGTTGACTAGGTGCCCGGGACTGTGTTAGGTACTATGGGGGATACAAAATAATTAAGGCTCCGTCTCCTTAAGGAATAGTTGAAGAAGCAAAATAACAGACTTTCATTCTACCGTTTTGTTTGCTGTGCTGTGTTACATGCTAAGTTCTGACAACACAAAACTTGCTCTTGACTCTGAAGGTGTTTAAACTTTTGCAAAGATAAACATTCACGTACATCCTTCTAAAACGCAAGATAATTGCTGCAGTGTGTGTGCATGTGCGTGTGTGTGTATGCGTGCATGCTATATGGTCATATTTCAACGACCAGTTATTACAATGACTACAAAGCAGGAAAAACAGTTAAGTCTACCTGGGGAAATCAAGTTTGTCTACATTCTATATAGGATGATTTAAATTATATTCCTGGGGGAAGAAAGTATTATGCTGTGTTACAGAAAATAAGACTTGTGAGGCAAAGTAAAATTTAATTATATGTTTCCTTCGAAGATTATAGCAAATAAAGACTCTTAGATTTTTTATTTAACAGCACTTCTTCTTCCTAAAGAATAAAGGAGTAAAGGCTTTTCAATATGCATAGTGAGTTTTCATCAGGTAATAATAGCAAGTTCTAAACATTAGCTTTCTCTAAGAAGTAAACTTTGCTAACTGGCAAATTAGGGTCAGCTATTTTTAAATTGAGCTGTGTCTCCCTACTCAAAATATATTAGTCTGTAAGAGCTGGTGAGATTCTTTGCACTGATACCTTAAGCTAAAGCTGTGTAACTTTAAGTTCAAATATGTTAGCTTATGTTTTGCGATATTGATGTTAACTTTTTAAAGTTTTTTTTTTGGTTTTTTTTTTTTCGTTTTTTGGGGGGGAGAGAGAGAGGTAGAGAGAGAGAGAGAGACAGAGAGACAGAGAGAGAGAATTCCAAGCAGGCCCCACGCTGTCAGAGCAGAACCTGATCTGGGGCTCAGTCCCACGAACCATAATCAAGAGTCGGACACTTAACCGACTGAGCCACCCAGGTGCCCCTATGTTAACTTTTAAAATGTAGTTACTGTGGGTGATGTATGGAATTGTTGAAACACTATATTGTATGCCTGAAACTAATATAACACTGTATATTAACAGGAATTAAAATTAAAACCTAATTTTAAAAAAAGAGGGAAAAAAATTAAAATGTGGGTGTGAGATGTTGGGCTCAGAAATGCCTACGGCAAAATGAGGAAATATGGTAGAAACATATCCTTCTAGTTCACTTTTGTGCATGATCATACTGGTTAGTCATTTAGTTTTATATTTTTATAAATTCTGCACTATCAGGGCACCTGTGTGGCTCAGTGGGTTGAGCGTCCAACTCTTGACTTCGGCTCAGTTCATTATCTCACGGTGTGTGAGATCGAGCCCTGAACCGGGCTCTGCACTGAGAGCAAGGGACCTGCTTGGGATTCTCTCTCTCCCTTTCTGCCTCTCCCCTGCTCACTCTCTCTCTCTCCCTCTCTCTCTCAAAATAAATAAGTAAACACTAAAACAAAACAAAAAATTCTGCACCATTAACCACAAATCTTCTGTTTAATAAACAGGCCATCAATTACATCACCATTTTAACGGAAAACATGAACTCTCCCATAGGTTTTTAGGTGAAACACATGGTTTTTCTGAGCCTCAGTTTTATTCAATGAGCCTCAGTTTTATTCAATTGGCATCATTTCCATTTCACAGTTTATTGTGAAAAAAATGGTGGTAAAATAGAAATGTATTCTTTTTAGTCTCTTTAACTGTAGACTTCAAATGCCTTCATCTGGTGCATTTCCTTCAGCCCTAGGTGTGATTAGTTGGGTCTCTGGCAAACAGATTGAGAAAGGTCTAAGAGAAAGGACCAAATTCTCAATTCTTCCCTCTCCCAGAGGACCCTACAGGAGCTATATGGACAGAAGACAAGACCAGGCAAAAGAACATTTGATAAAAGAAAAAAAAAGAACATGTAATAAAAGAACATTTGATAAAAGCCCCACTCTGTCCCCAAACTCACTATATCAATCTCCTGGTGAGCTAAGCCAGACCTCAGATAAGTCACAAGGCCTTCCTTTGCCTAACCACTGAAGGCTATGTGATCTGGGGTAGGAGGAGGGGGAGGGCAGCTCAAGAAGCTGCCTTATCCTCTTTCCCTGCACTTTAATCCCTGCCTGTCCAGAGTTGGAAAGGGCAAGGAAGACACTGAGATCGGGACAGTGGAGGTAGGAGATTGATTGTCGATTCTCCCTAAAGCCAGGGGGAGAACTTGTCTGAGCTATCCTCCCCAGGCCCTCCGAGGAGATGGTCCGCTTCCAACAGAGGCAGTTCCAGAGCCATCATATCACATCAGCTTCAAGAAAGAAGAGAGACTTCAAAGTGGTGACCCCCAAGGGAAGCTCTAAAGAGAGTCCAGAAGAACTCATCTTGAGAGCTCATGCCACTTGAACTCAGAGCCTTCACCCCTTATGAGCACCAAGATTCACTACTTTTCCTTGAATGCAGCTATCTCTACTAACCCCATTTCTCCTAGAAAGAAGGAAGGAGGAACAAAGGAGAATCTTGAGTTCTACGCCGAGGTCAACCACCTAGATAAGTCAGAAAAAGACCCATCACTGAGATTCATCCTATATGGTAAAAGATCCATTTGCCTGGAATGTATGGAACCTTTCTTATCCAAATTAATGATATTTCTGGAGTCCAGATAGGTTAGCTTCCAAAAAGCATGATGATTAAAAAAAAATTTTTTCCTTACTATCCAACACACCTAAATGAGTAACACTTGCCTTGACTTTTGCCTTTCCGGCAAGCCTTCCAGGATGTCACAACAAGGCACAGGCATTCTCTCGTAAACTATACCATCAGTTCCCTCCCATAGATTGACCACAGCCTTGACATCGTTCATTTGATGAGCAATTTATTCTTTGATTATTAGAGTAAATTAGTTTTTGTTTAGTAAAACAGTTTTTTGTTTGTGTGTGGATGCTTCCATTGTTTAGAATTCTGCATCTTTATACTGGTTGTACATTGTGTGGACCATCCAGAGGATTTGTTTCTCTTTGGACCCCCCCCCCCCAGTTTCTCTCCTCTTCCTTCAGCTCACAGTTTATCAGAGAACTGCAGTGTGTCCAGGGATAAGTCATGTTGAGTACAGAACTAGGATTTCAGTCCCTGGAGATTGCTTTAAAAAGAGCTTTCCCTTCATTATTTCAAGAGCATAATTATAAATATTTTAAATTTCTCAAGCAACTGAAACAGTCTCCATTATGAATCATTAACTGTAAGTTCCTAATGTTTATCCACAGTTTTTTTATATTCACTAAATCTTCTCACATGGTTTTGGCTTTAAAATGAATACTTTCCACTTAAATCTTGAATTGCAGTGGATCAAATAATGCACTAGTCCACTTGGCTTATGGGAAAATGCCATGAAGCAAAATGAAAGCAGTTTTGAATCGGACCCACTCCTTCATTTTTGAATTTTCTTTTCTAATTCCTTTTGTATCCTAGAGCAGCTGACCTCAAAGAGGGAAAAGAAAACACAAGGTAAATACAACTAGGATACAGAAATTGAGAGCATCCTTGATGGCTGGAAAGTCTCAGGCTAATCAATGGTTTAAAAATATATAACATTGATAGTATATAGTCATCCTTCCCTCAAAAAGTCAGTATGTCTGTATTTACAGTGGTAAGAGAATCACCTTTGTTAAGTGAAGTGTCGAATGTATACATGATCCTAATGGAGGCGTGATGGTTTCTTTTTCATTTGGGAATAAAGGGATAGTGCCTCGCAAATCTTGGCCCCTTCTTTGTGTATCTTAAATGAGTAAGCACTTAGCTCCAGCTTTATGAATCACTAGGCAGACATCACCTGGCAATTTGGAAGATGTGTGAAATGAATTGTTTCATCTCAGAGGAAAGTAGCTAGAAGCCAAGTATTTCCTGATGCTCACTGGCATCTGATCTTATAAATGCGTGTGCTTGCCATTGTAGTTTGTTTTCCTTAGGTGAGAACATGTGTTTGTCTACTTGCCTCATATTTATTACGTACCTAATTTGTGCCAGGCAGTGTTAATAAGGATGGAGCCCACTTTTAAAGAGCTTCTTGGTCTAGGAGGTAAAATGATAATAAACAATTATGCCAGGTTTCCTTAGGTGCTATGATGGGGGAAAACCAGGGCTTGAAAGACTTCCAGTTCTGTTTAACTGTATACCCTTGTTCTGTATAGTAATGACTCAAGAAATGAGGCTTTAACTTTTTCAGTGGTTAATTCTTCCACCAGACTAGTGGCACTTAATTCCCTCAAGCTTAGACATTTCTGATAATGCTTAACTTGAGAAGATGTACTTGCTGTCAGGGATTTACTCGTGTACAGATGAACCCTTTAGCAAGTGTACTATTGCTGTACCTTACCACCGAGAGAATTCATAAACTCAGATATCCAAATTTTAATCACTCATCCCTCTGATCCCTTGGAGTTATTCTCAAATAAAATAAATTCAACTATGCCTCAGAGGTGCCAGAGGATGACCTTTTTTTCCCTTTTCCTTTTCCTGTGGTTATTGAGAAAATGAGCAACCGATAAAAACAGGCATTTCACTCGACCCTTTTGTGTTTTTAATAAACACCTTAAAACTGGGCAATTTGCTTAAGGCTGGTGTTGTTGGGATTTTTTTTTTTCCCCTCTTTTTCCTCTTACTATCTGGGTGTATACTTCCTCCATACACAGGGTATTATTTCCTGTCCACGATAGAAGTCTTAAACGCCATCCTTGAAGAGAAGGCCGGTGCCCTGCGCACAGGCAGGGAACCTCACACCCTTGCAGCAGCCACACGTCCCCAACTCCTCTGGAGACCGGGACCTGGTTTGTGCTGGTTGAGAGCGTTGCTGCCTGTGGCGCTCAGGGGTGCCTGTGTCTGTGCTGCCGCGGTCACCGCCCCACATACACACGTTCTGGGCTTGTGAACAAGGCATTTGCTGAGAAAGAAAGCATTTAGATGTTCCCCCCTTGAGAACCATCTTTTCCACCTTTTCAGTTCCTTTTCTTTCTCACCAAGATTTGTGTGTACCGAAAATATTTTCAGTAGTTAGCCCTGAAACAAAATCTACATTTTCAGAGTGAATCCTGTCACTGACAGAGGCAAATATTGCATCTCTTGAGAATAGGTGTTTTCTTTATTTTCTAGCACCTTGTTTCTGGGGGAGTAAGTGTGTGCGCTCACTGATGACTTAGAGACGTGAAAATTCATTTCCTTCCCTTGGTTCTCCATCCCTTCTCCAAGGAGGAGGTAGTGTGCCTCAGAGAGGAAGAGCTGCACTCGACCTTTGTCATCTTTTCTCTTTCCCTTCCGAAGTGCAATCCTTTATTCCTGCCTCTGCAACCACGAGGTTCTGACTTGACCCTCCCGTAACCACCACGTCCAGTAGCTTTGAGGGGCAGATGGAGGTGCTCCAACCCCATGAAGCCTTCCCCGCTGACGCCAAGCCTGAGTATTCATTGTACTTACCACACCGTTCATTTGCTGTAGATCCTGCCTTATTTGCACCCCTGCTTGACTTTTTATATGACTCTTTATGTCACTCCCGTTGGATTATAACTACTTTTAGAAGAGCAAACCTTGGTTATGTCTCCTTGATTTCCCTGTGATACTTAGCATAGAGTAGATATTCAAGAAGTTTTAGTTGATAAAACTAAAACTGTTCTATCCTAGTATCTCTGAACAAGTCTGAGGAATAGGTCTTTAGGATCTGTTTCTTGCAAGGTCATTCTTGGGTTACCAGAGATTGTTTTGATCTGTCAGAATGGGAGGAATTTGGATGATTAGCTGCAGGGTAGAACCCTTTGGAATCAACTGTATTTGAACCTACGGAGCGGAGAGAGGATAAAGTTAATCACTTTTATATTGGCTCATCTGCCTTTCTGTGGCTGCCGTCTAACTAACTAGAGCATAACCCAGTTAAAGCACTATCTCTTTAAAGAGTCAACCACAGGGGTGCCTGGGTGGCTCAGTCGGTTAAGCCTCTGACTTCAGCTCAGATCATGATCTCATGGTTAATGAGTTGGAGCCCCATCAGGCTCTGGGCTGTCATAGTGGAGTCTGCTTTGGATCCTCTGTCTCACTCTCTCTGCCCCTCCCCCCCTCTTTAAATAAACATTTAAAAACAAAGAGAAAGGGAAAAAGAAAAGAGAAATAAAGAAGAAAGAAAAGAAAGAAGAGAGAGAAAGGAAAGAGAAAGAAAGGAAGGAAGAAAGAAAGGAAGGAAGAAAGAAAGAAAGAAAAGGAAAGGAAAGAAAAGAAAAAAGATGGAGGAAAAGCAAATGAAGGAAGGAAGAATCAACCACAATCTAAAGAATATGTCTGGATCATAAGTTAGCATATTGGAATGACACCTGCCTTTTTATCACATGCATCAAATGTTCTCACTTCTTTCAGTGATAACATAGTCATAACTACGACTTAAAGTCTAAACCAGAGAAATAATTTTTGGGTTATAGTACAAAGAAAAAGAGTAATGTACTTAATTGTTGAGGTTGTAGGAAAATAAGTACTCTCGTATGCTGTGACAGTGGGAGATGTATAAAGTAAGTCAGCCTTTTTTTTTTTTTGGTGGGGAGAGGAATTTGGCATCATAGATGTGCCTTGTTTGGCACTACCCGAGCAATGTGGTTCTTCATAATGTTAGTCTTAAGACTAAATTTTTATATTAGAATGCACATACACTCTTTTCCTTCTGGAAAAGATACTAAAGCAAGTGTTATACTTCAAAACATTCCCTCTGTTGAGTGTGTATAGCCATGATAAAGTGTAAAAAGAGATAACAAAAATGCATACATGGACTCAAAAACAAGACCAACATTTGTGTGGAGCAGGAACAGAGTACTGAGTGAGGCTGAAGCAGCTGCCAGGCTGTTAGCCAAAAGCAGGCAGTAGCAGCCAGGGGCTCAGCTCCTGCCAGCAAGGGGAGCTAAAAATGCACCGAGCAAGATAAGAGACTGGAGCCTGGTCACTGTTTGAAGCCAAAGGCCCCCACTCCCAAAAGGAAGCTGAAAAGAATGGCGAGTAACGGGATGGCGGACCAACACTTCTGAGGAAACTGTGCCTCCAGCTGGGAGCTGAGCCAGCCTGCCTGCTGTATCCTGACCGGATCCATAGGATCCTGACATTACAGCGGAACGTCAAAATACCGTGATAAGACCTAATGGCGGGTTGGGGGGCTGGGGGTTGGGTGCAGGGAACCGCAAAAGAGCGCACAAGAGATGGTGGGAAACAGTTTCATCTCCCAACCAGCCTACCACCCAGAGCACAGGAAGAAAACTATGCTAAGAAAAGGCTCTCAGCAAAATTAGCCTTTGGAATACTGGTTCACCTGAGATGAAACTAAATTTTGAAACAAACAGTGAAGTTCAAATAAATATACTTACAGTGGTCAAAGAGATAAAGACATAACAATTAAAAAATGGGTACATATGACATAAGAGCAAATGGCTATAAAACATTTAGAAATTTTGAGCCTGGGTGACTCAGTTGGTCAAGCATCCAACTGCTGGGCTCAGGTCATGACCTCATGGTTCTCGGGATGCAGCCCCACATTGGGCCCTGCACTGGCAGCATAGCCTGCTTAGGATTCTCTCTCTCCCCCTCCCCCACTCACTCTCACACTCTCTCTCTCAAAATAATTTTTTTTAAATGCTTATTTATTTTTGAGAAAGAGAGGGCACAAGCAGGGGAGGTGTGGAGAGAAAGAGACAGACACAGAATCTGAAGTAGACTCCGGGCTGTGAGCTGTCAGCACAGAGCCTGACATGGGGCTCAAACTCATGAACAGGGAGATCATAACCTGAACCAAGTCAGATGCTTAATCGACTGAGCCACCCAGGTGCCCCATCAAAATAAATATATATTTTTTTAATTTAGAAGTTTTGGGAGGAAAAAAGTCACTGAGCTTAAAAATATGAAAAATAAGACTGTACTCAGCTGCAGAAAGAAGTAATGAATTAGATAAGCATTCTGAGTTTACCCAGATCCCAGCAGAGAGAGGCAGAGATTAAAAAGCACACACACACACCCATGGGTGATCGATTGAGAGACTCTAACATACCTCTAATAGGAATTACAGGAAAAAATGGAAGAAATGATGGAGCAAGTGTGGAAGTCATATTTAAAGAGATTTTGCTGAAATTTTCCAAAATTGAAGAAAGTTGAGTCCTTAGCTATAGATATTGAGCAGGATTAATCCACACACGTTCAAAATGAAAGTGAAATTGTAGAAGGCCTGGTATTAAAGGTAAAATCTTAAAAGTTATCATAGAGAAGGAGATTGCCCACTAAAGGACAAATGCAGAGTGACAGCAGACTTCACAGCAGTGAAAATACAGGCCAGAAGAAGATGGAATAGTATTTTAATGTGCTGAAGGGGAATTACTGCCAACAGAGAATTTTATAACTTACGAAACTATTCAAGAATGAAAGCAATAGAGTCACCTGGGTGGCTCAGTCAGTTAAGCATCTAACTTCGGCTCAGGTCATGATCTCACAGTTTGTGAGTTTGAGACCCACATGAGGCTCTCTGCTGACAGTGCAGAGCCTACTTTGGATCCTCTGACTCCCTCTCTCTCTGCCACTCCCCTGCTAGCTCATGCACACTGTCTCTCAAAAATAAACAAACATTAAAAAAAAAGAATGAAAGCAATAGGGACATGTTCTGACATACAAGTATATGAGTTTTCTATCCACAGACCTTTATTAAAACAATTATTAAGGGATATACTTCAACTAAAAGGAAAATGAACCCAGAGAGAAGATACAGGATCTAAGAAAACTGGTGAGCACATGACTTAATAAATATGTAAATAAACACAATCACCTCTAGGTCATTTTTTAAAATGTGTGTTTCAGAAGAAAAGTAAAACCCCAACAATAACAAAATGCGATAGTTCAGTGGGTAGTTAAAACGTGCTTGGAGTGGGATTGCAATAGTGAAAAATTTAAAAGTGTATATTCTAAGAAATTATAGGTAGTATCTTTCTAGAAATACAGTCTACACCTTACTAACCCAGCTGAGGCAGGATGGCAAATAAGAGATGTGGAAAATGTTAACAGTGCAAGGGAAGGCAGAAATAAATCCAAAGACCAGTAAATATACAAATATGAGTGAGAAAAATAATTAATGGATTTAATTCACTTGTAAAAAGAGAGAAATGATTTGTTTGGATTTTTTTTTTAATCCATAAAAGACATACCCAAAAAATAAAATCACAGACAGGGGTGCAAAGTAGATTAAAGAATAATATTAAAAAAGAAAAGCTGGTGGGACACTGTCAATATTAGACACATTTAGCATTGCCATCTTCAAGAATGCACTCTTTATCAGAACAAGATACATATGTGAGTTTTAAAAGGTGTGTAAATTCTTGTAGTCACCACCACAGGCAGGATACAGAGGAATCCCAACACCCTAAGGAATTCCCCTGTGCTGAAACTCTGCAGGGAACCCCCAGCAACTGCCCACAACTTCTCTGTCCTGTTTTACAGAATGCCGTGTAAAGTCAGATGGCACATAATTTTTTAACGCTGGCATTGGTTTCAATAGAAAAATTGCCTAAGTGCAATGTGGTCATTGGAATGTTTTTAAATTATAGCATATCCACACTATGAATTCTGGTGGTCCTTAAAATGAGGTAGAGCCCTATGTGCCAATGTGTTAAGGTCTTCAGGACGTATAATGAAAGTGAAAAGCTCGAGGTGCATGAACAGTCTGTATAGTAAGATCCCATGTGTTTATATGTCATATATATGCAAATACACAGATATAGATCTGGAAGAGTGTACACCAGACTTAGCAGGGCTTACTAAGGAATGGCACAAGGGTAGAAAGGGAGAAAGGAGGACTCTACCTTCTGTGTTAAACATAAGTATTCATGGGGCGCCTGTGTATCTCAGTTTGTAAGCATCCATCCAACTCTTGATTTCGGCTGAGGTCATGATCTCGCAGTTCATGGGATTGAGCCCAGCGTAGAGCTCCATGCTGAGCATAGAGCCTGATTAAGAGTCTCTCTCTTTCTCTCCCTCTCCCTTTGCCCCTGTCCCACTTACTCACATGCTCTCTCATGTTCTCTCTCCCAGAAAAAAAGTGTTAAAAAAATGATTAGAAAGATTTATGATAGTGAATAATAAAACTATTTAGGCATAACTTGACATTAAGTATCCAACATCTATGTGAAGAAAGCTGTAAAACACTCCTGAAAGGCATAAAATTGGATGAAAACAAATGAAAACACACCATGAAGGAGGAGAATCAATGCCATGAAGATGTCAGTTCTTCTTAAATTAATTTATAAATGTAATTTAGTCCCAACAAAAATGCCACCAAGGTGTTGTTGTTTTCTGGATCTAGACAAGTTGATTTTAAAGTTCATCGTGAAAGACAAGCATGAGATTGAGCACTTACCACACCAATTACTGATTAGTTGTCTTTCTGCTGTGCTTGATCTTGAAGGGGTTCTTTTTTTTTTTTAATGTTTATTTATTTTTAAGAGAGAGCCACTGAGTGTGAGCAGGGGAGAGGTAGAGAGAGAGGGGGACACAGAATCCAAAGCTGTCAGCACAGAGCCTGATGCAGGGCTCAAACTCGTGAACTGTGAGATCATGACCCGAGCTGAAGTCGGATGCTTAACCAACTGAGCCACCCGGGCGCCCCAACCTTGAAGGACTTCTTGTTCTTATATTCCTCACATAATATCTGGCATAAGTAGATACTCCAAGATGGCTGACCTCTCCTGAGGGCACGCATGCAACACTCCACTTTCATGTTCTGTCTGCCCTACCCCACTGCCATCAATGCCATTTATATCTGTGGCATGTAATAGATAAGCTGGCCCTTCGTCATGTTGCTCTTTGTTATTTCAAGCAGCTTCTCTGAAGCTAAGTGGTTTTGTTTTGTTCTGTTTTGCTTTTACCCTCAGCTCTTTTGGTGTCTCATTCATGCCAATATGATACTTTTTCAACTTGTTACCACAGGTGGGTTCTGCTTTGTACTGCATTGCTTTTCTAGAAATTGTGTAAGTTAAGTAGATCTTATTTTTACATTATACAGTAGATGCTATAATCCTAACAAAGTACTGGGAATCAAATTGCTATTATCAAAGGTATATCATACAATCAAAGATGGAGGAATGAACAGTAATGATTTAAAATAGTGAAAATTACTATTAAAAGGCCCCAATTTCCATTGACCATGCAGGGCATTTCAATAGATGATAAAGTATTTCAACATATTCCACTTAATATTCCACTTAATTCCACTCTTTGTGGATATAAATTTGACAATTACAATGTTAAATATTTGATTCTTTTCTTAGATATGAGCAGCATGTCAGGCATGGTTTAGATGGGTTGTTTCCTTTCCTAAGGCGGCCTGAATGTTTACTTTATTTCTCTTGAAAACACACTGAGTTCCTTCCCCCTACCAAAAACAGCTGTTGTGTTATCTCAAAATAATTTACCAGTGGGAATGTATGAATCCAAATTTCACTGAGCCCACTTCTGAAACCTTTAGGTTTCTTTTCCAGAACTATTTCCTAGATATCACAGTGATGGAAGACTTTTGCATGAATAGTTTTATTCCTCCAGGTTCTTTAATTGCAAGACCTTGAGGGTCATAGTATACATTTTTATCACCTAGATATCAGCTGCTCCTTGGGATCCAGAGCCTAATGGATCAAATTGCAGTCCATAGCCCCATGACCCTCTCCAAGTTCTACAGACTCCTGGAAGGATTTGGTTCTTATGGTTCTCATTCCTACTTCCGTGGAAACAGTTTAGATGACAGACTATTACCATCCCTGGCAAATTCTCCCCATCTATACAGTTTGGATCCAGGCATGAAATCTTCCTTTTTGTTGTGATTTTTACAAAATTTACTCACAAAAGCTGTGTGTGTGTATGTGTGTGTGTGTGTGTGTGTGTGTCTATAGCAGATTATACCAAAGTTTCAGGGAAGATTGAAAGGTATTTATATCTCAAAATAGAAATATGGGGCACCTGGGTGGCTCAGTCAGTTAAGCTCCTGACTTCGGCTCAGGTCAGGATCTCGTGGTCTGTGAGTTTGAGCCCCGTTTCAGGCTCCGTACTGACAGCTCAGAGCCTGGAGCCTGCTTCAGATTCTCTGTCTCCCTCTCTCTCTGCCCCTCCCCTGCTCACACTCTGTCTGTCTCTCTCAGAAATAAACATTTTTTTTTAAATGTAAAAAGAAAGAAAAGAAATAATGAGCATATACTCCAGCCTCCTGCCATGTTGCCTGACCTATTTTGTTTGATTCTAGCCCCTCTCTGCTTTGCTGACTCACCACTTCCCACCTCCAAACCTGTTCATCCCCAGATAAAGTAGGGTTGGCCATTGTTGTTGCCATGGCTTCACCTGACCTTTGCTCTCAGTGATCACATTCTGTGTCCCTCTCCTCCTTGTTTCCAAGCTAACTTAGATATTTTCCTTAATATAGATGATTTTATTCAAGAATTATTCTCATATCCACCTTTAGCATAGTAACTTTGTCACCTTGCTATATTTTGAGTTGGATTCTCTTGCTCATCCTGCTTTTTCAATCTTTTTCTCTTCCCCTACCCCATTTCTTCCCCCTCCAGTCTCTCTTTCCCTTCACAAACACACATTGTAGCTCCTGGTCTCAAGCCATTTTCCTCCAAAGGCATTCTGAGGGTTGCTCCTAAATAAAAATGGTAGCCTTCCTCTGCATTGTGATGTGTGTGTACAAGCTGGTGGTGATGGTCTGAGCCTTAGTGTTTCGTGGAGGGCTTTCTCCCTACCCACCCCCCAGGTGCTCTCCCTTAGTCCTGCACCAGCAGCCTGAGACCCTGATATTCCTTTGAAATTTGTGTTCTAGCCTCTCGGTAAGGCTTGTTTGGTGCTCTAACCTTTAAATTACTGGATAAAGGTAAAGAGAAGAGAGGTATGTAGATTTAAATAGCAAATTTCTCAAAAGAGCAAGAAAGGTGAAACAAAAAATTTTAAGTTCTTATAAGCTGCTGTGTTTTTACAAAAGATACCACAAAAACACCCTTTACCATTTGTTGTTTTTGCTGCTGCCTTATTTTTGTCTGTCTTTCCCTTTTTTACTGTACCTTTGAAAATATAGATTCTTCTCCGGTTCTTCTCAATGCTGTAATGTTCACAAATACTATGTCTATTAAACACGGCGGGGGTAACTTCCTCTCGCCTGTGGCCGTTTTACTATTCCAGTCTTCATGCTCTTACTGTTGGACTCCTTTACCTGCCCTGTTCCTTTTCATCCTTTTCAGTCCAGGTTCCTGGATTAGGCAACCTGCCATCACATTCTTTGGGAATTCTCCTCTAAGTTGCGTCTCTGCTGGAGTCTTCTTTTGAAATGTTCTCTCAGCAGCTCCAGCAGCTATTGTTCTTAGCAAGTGAACACCAGTATTTTTTTGACTCTCTGCTCACTTCTGAATAGTTAACAGCTGCTGAAAAATAGAACACCATCCTTACCCTCCTGGGATTTAATAAGTAGGCACATTTTCAAAATTCTGTCTTTGTGAAGATTGAAAGAGAAATAGGGCATCAGAAGGCTGAAAGGAACTTGGGGAGATCAACTGGGCTGTTTTCTGTGACGCCCTCAAAGAAGAAGCTGGGTGAGATGGGAAGATGTGTGGAATTAGAAGAACACAAGTCTGTAAACAAAAGACAGGTTTAAATTCCTGCACTACCATTTCCTAGCTATGTGAACTTGGGCGAGTCACTTCTGTTCAGTTGGGTTTCTTCTTCTGTAGAAGGGAGAGAATATGACCTGCCTCCCTGGCATGGCAGATGTTAGCCAGTCAGGGACCTTTGTGCAGAATCTAAAACGGTATCCCTGCTGTGTGACCATAGGTAGCCCCAGGAGGATGGAGCTCCCATCCTGCTGAGGGAAACACAGCAGGATTTCACCCCACCCTTGCCCCCTTAGCTCCGCACCCTCTCGTGCCCTGCATATCCTAAAACCCTACACAAGCTCCAGAGGTCTGTCATCTTCCACCATTAGGAACAAGCCTGGGGAAGCACTGGGCAGTGGGACAGTAATGGGGTCTGCTGGTTGCTTGGCAGGGAGTTAGCACTGAAGAAGGTGTCCACCTTTTTACCTTCTAACTGGTCTTGCTTTCACAAATGGATTCTCCCGTGTTTTCATCACAACACTGACAATGCCTTATTAACATACCGGCTCAAATGTGTCCCTCTTGGGGAAGGTCCTCGGGGAAGCGCTCCCTTTCCCTGCTCAGCTCTGGCCCCCACCTACTGCTTACTACACAGACCGTTACAGCGTCCAGTGAGACCACTAATGGGAAAACATCCAGAACATGACCCCAAACTGAACTGCTTACTTGTCTCTCTTCTGTATTCCTTAAGGATAGTCTGGCATTCTAGGCTTCCTCCTATTTTCGAACCCAGGGTTTTCCAAGGTGGAGTGCTTGACCCCCCAGAAGTGCAAAAGATGCTCCACTGAAAAGTGAGATAAAAACAAAAACTTTTAGACAGGCATACCTCATTTTATTGCACTTCCCTTGATTGTCCTCTGCAAATACTGTGTTTTTCACAAATGGAAGATTTGTGGCAATCCTGTGTTGGGCAAGTCTGTTGGCGCCACTTTTCCAACATTTACTTGCTTTGGGTCTCGGTGTCACATTGTAATTCGTGCAAGGTTTCAAACTTCTCCGTTATTATTATTATTTGCTGTGGCGATCTGTGATCGGTGATTATGACTTGCTGAAAGCTCAAATGATGGTTTGTATTTTTTTGACATAACACTTTCGCACTCTTCATAGACTATAGTATAGTGTAAATATGCACTGGGAAACCAAAAATGTCATTTGACTCACTGTGTTGCAGTATTTGCTTTATTGTGGTGGTCTGGAACTGAACCTGCAATATCTTCAAGGTATGCCTGTATTTATTTTAGGCTTAAAGGGAAGGGAATTAAGCTTTTCTAATATTTCACATATGAATTGACAGGACTTTATGGTTATAATTTTGAATAGAAATAAATATACCGGGTGGGCACACTCAAAATTTTTTCCCTGACCTGGGTAAGTGATAAAAATGTTCGAAGACCACCACTCCATTCCCACACCTCTGTAGCCACCAAATTCTGGTAAAATGCAGACCCATTTATTATTCTTCCCTGCTGCTTTTTTGGTTTTTTTGGGTATAATTTATTGTCAAATTGGCTTCCATACAACACCCACTGTTCATCCCAGCAGTGCCCTCCTCAATGCCCATTACCCATTTTCCCTCTTCCCTGCTTCTTTTGATTGACATAATATGTAATTGCTCCCTGCTTTATCTCCCAGGACATAACTTATAAATTTTTTTTAATGTTTATTTATTTTTCCGAGAGAGAGAGAGACAAAGCGTGAGCAGGGGAAGGACAGAGAGAGAGAGGGAGGCACAGAATCGGAAGCAGGCTCCAGGCACCTGGAACCTGATGTCAGCACAGAGCCTGATGCAGGGCTCCAACTCACAAACTCATGAGATCATGACCTGAGCCAGAGTTGGACGCTTAACCGATTGAGCCACCCAGGTGTCCCAGGACAGAACTTTTATAACTCTTGTAGAGAGACTTCCTCTCTCTCCCTAGCCTCATTCTTTCACTGTTACCTGCACAGGGTATTGAAGAAGTAACCTTTTTTTTCCCAAAACATAATTTGCATAAGGTAATTTGTTACTTACAATAAAGTCAGATTGGTATCTTTTTTGTTTAATTCTAGAAATTCAGTAAAATAAAATAAGAATGTGGGCTCTGGGTGCAGGTGGCCTGAGTGACTTAGCCTTTCTGTGCCTTTCTCCTCATCTGTGAAACAGGAATAATAAGAGTACCTGCCTCATCAGATTAAGGTGACAATGAAAACAATGATTACCTGTGACATTCTTAGAATAGGGTCAGTTGCTTATTAAACACAGCAGAAGTTTTCTGCTGTCACCCACTATAATCACCATCCATATCTTCATCCCTCGGAGAGAGATGGGCCACACCCAGACATATGGAACTCTGAACTGGAACTACCAGTGGCAGTTCTGGATTCACCCACTTTCTCAGCAAATACATACTGGTGTTCTCCTTTGTACTGGGCGCTCTGCGAAGTGCTGGATGCTCCACTCCATTGTCAGACCTCGTACTTCTCTCCGGTGGCCTGTATCTCCCATGCCATCAATACGTGGTCACATCCCCATGCCACAGCAGCTCACTGGCAACGGATTCAGTTTCTGCTTCTATAATCCATAGAAAAGGCTTTGCTGTTTATGACCAAAATCACTAAGTATTTTGCTGTTGCAGAATCACTGAATGCTATGGTTTTCCAGCCATTTGACATCTTACAGTACAAATAGATCTTCCCTGCATTATTAATCCCACATGTTATTGCTGTCGATTCCTTGGGTGGTTATTCTCCCTCTACACCGTTTGCTTGTTGTTCAAAGAGTTCCACCTACATAGACTTCTTCATAGGGACAATTCCTCCTGGTTGATTCAAAGAGTACGCTGCCTTACATTCCCTCCTATTCAGAAAGTATGCGCGCACTATCTCTTACCCAAATTTCAATGTCTGGGGCTACTGGACATTTTTAGGGCTTACTATTTTTTTCGATGAATTGAAGTATTGGTACAGGAATAAAAGTTGTTGAGGTAATATTTTGTATAAAAAGCCAGCAAGTTTAAACCTAATTATTTTACTGTGGAACACTTCTGTATTGTTCCATATCTTTCTGCAGAGAGATGAAATGGCTTTCATAAAAGCTTAGTAAATTCCCATTGTAATAAGACCATTTGCACTCCTGTGCATGCAGTCCAGGATATGGGTAGAAAGTAAAGGGGAAATGATAAAGACAAATTCTTCCACGTTCCCTCCTTCCAATCCTTTTAATTCTCATACACAAGTTTATGTCATCTCAGAAGCCATCCGATTCAAGATTGAGCCTGATAAGGGGTGACTAGTTGGCTCAGTCAGGAGAACATGTGACTCCTCATGTTGGGGTCATGAGTTCAAGCCCCATGTTGGGCATAAATCGTACTTAAGAAAAGATTGAGTCTGATAAGGGCATGTACTTCCCAGTGATTGATTCTCCCAGGCTCCAGTGAGGGAAGAAATGCAAAATTTTAAAACACACGAATATTCTTTAGATACTTATTTTGTTGTGAGTTGTTCTGAGTCCTAGCAGAACCGCTGTGTTTTATGTCATGACTTACACATGCTGAACAAAGTCAGATATTTCAGTTTCCCACCATGTGGGCTGAGGATAAAATCCTGGTGCCGGAATCGAACGTTGTATTCTCCAGGCAAAGGAAATGGACATTTATTGGATGTTATTGCTGCCCTCTCCACACTAATGACATTATCAAAGCTCTTTGAATAATATAATTTGAAAATATTACTTCTGTGTTTCAGGTCATGCAAGACAAGATAATCTGCCTTCCAAAAAGGGTTCAGCCTTCTCAGAACCACTCTTCCATTTCAAATGTCTCTCAGGCAGTTGCCAGCACCACCCCACTGCCTCCCCCTAAACCATCTCCTACTAACCCTGCCACTGTGGAAATGAAAGGACTAAAGACAGATTTGGACCTTCAGCAGTACAGTTTCATAAACCAGATGTGTTATGAGCGAGCCCTCCACTGGTATGCCAAGTATTTCCCTTACCTTGTGCTCATCCATACCCTGGTCTTCATGCTCTGCAGCAACTTCTGGTTCAAATTCCCTGGCTCCAGCTCCAAAATAGAACATTTCATCTCGATCCTGGGTAAGTGTTTTGACTCTCCGTGGACCACCCGGGCTTTATCTGAAGTGTCTGGGGAGGATTCCGAAGAAAAGGACAACAGGAAGAACAACATGAGCAGGTCCAACACCATCCAGTCTGGTCCGGAAGGCAGCCTGGTCAACGCTCAGTCACTAAAGTCGATTCCCGAGAAGTTTGTGGTCGACAAGTCCACGGCGGGAGCACTGGATAAGAAGGAAGGTGAGCAGGCAAAGGCCTTATTTGAGAAGGTGAAGAAGTTCAGGCTGCATGTAGAAGAAGGTGATATCCTATATGCTATGTATGTTCGCCAGACTGTACTTAAGGTTATAAAGTTCCTGATCATCATTGCCTATAATAGCGCCCTGGTTTCCAAAGTTCAATTTACAGTGGACTGTAACGTTGACATTCAGGACATGACTGGATATAAAAACTTTTCTTGTAATCATACCATGGCCCATCTGTTCTCAAAACTGTCCTTTTGCTATCTGTGTTTTGTGAGTATCTATGGACTGACGTGCCTTTACACCTTATACTGGCTGTTCTATCGTTCTCTCCGGGAATACTCTTTCGAGTATGTCCGGCAGGAGACTGGAATCGATGATATTCCCGATGTGAAAAATGACTTTGCTTTTATGCTTCATATGATAGATCAGTATGACCCTCTGTATTCCAAGAGATTTGCGGTGTTCCTATCTGAAGTGAGCGAGAACAAATTAAAGCAGCTGAACTTAAATAACGAGTGGACTCCTGACAAACTGAGGCAGAAGCTCCAGACGAATGCCCATAACCGACTAGAATTGCCTCTCATCATGCTCTCTGGCCTTCCAGACACGGTTTTTGAAATCACAGAGTTGCAGTCTTTAAAGCTTGAAATCATTAAGAACGTAATGATACCAGCCACCATCGCGCAGCTAGACAATCTCCAAGAGCTCTCGCTGCACCAGTGCTCAGTCAAAATCCACAGTGCAGCGCTCTCTTTCCTGAAGGAAAACCTCAAGGTCTTGAGCGTCAAGTTTGATGACATGAGAGAGCTGCCGCCCTGGATGTATGGGCTCCGGAATCTGGAAGAGCTCTACCTGGTTGGGTCTCTAAGTCACGATATTTCCAAAAATGTCACTCTTGAGTCTCTGCGGGATCTCAAAAGCCTTAAAATTCTCTCTATCAAAAGCAACGTTTCCAAAATCCCTCAGGCCGTGGTGGACGTGTCCAGCCATCTGCAGAAGATGTGCATACACAACGACGGCACCAAGCTGGTGATGCTCAACAATTTAAAGAAGATGACCAATCTGACGGAGCTAGAGCTGGTCCACTGCGACCTGGAGCGCATTCCCCATGCCGTGTTTAGTCTGCTCAGCCTCCAGGAATTGGACCTCAAAGAAAACAATCTGAAATCTATAGAAGAAATCGTTAGCTTCCAGCACTTGAGAAAGTTGACAGTGCTCAAACTGTGGCACAACAGCATCACCTACATCCCGGAGCATATCAAGAAACTCACCAGCCTGGAGCGCCTGGCCTTCAGTCACAACAAAATAGAGGTGCTCCCTTCCCACCTCTTCCTATGCAACAAAATCCGATACTTGGACTTATCCTACAATGACATTCGGTTTATCCCACCTGAAATCGGAGTTCTACAAAGTTTACAGTACTTTTCCATCACCTGTAACAAAGTGGAGAGCCTTCCGGATGAACTCTACTTCTGCAAGAAACTTAAAACTCTGAAGATTGGGAAAAACAGCCTATCTGTACTTTCCCCGAAAATTGGAAATTTGTTATTTCTTTCCTACTTAGACGTTAAAGGCAATCACTTTGAAATTCTCCCACCTGAACTGGGCGACTGCCGGGCTCTGAAGCGAGCTGGGTTAGTTGTCGAAGATGCTCTGTTTGAAACTCTGCCTTCTGATGTCCGGGAACAAATGAAAGCAGAATAACTTATTTTTCTTTAGAGCTTGACTGACACATGCTTCTACCAAATACAGTATCAATAATTAGGTAGTCTTAATGCCTTTCCTATTTTATTTTATTTTTTTTCTCTTTCACACAAAACAAAATGTACACAGAGATTGAGCAAGGAGTATGTATTTTTTAATAAAAATTTAATTGTATTTTCTCAACATTAATATTTTAAAGTTTTATTTGTCCTGGAACCTAATGTATCTATTATTGTTTTCTACTGACAGGAACAGGTGGTTCCATCTGTTTTTTGTTTTGTTTTTGTTTTTTTTGTTTTTTTGTTTGTTTGTTTTTTTCCTTTTTTTTTCCATTCTTGTGAAAGGGAGGGAATTTTGAGTTGCATGCTTTTGGTATTTTTTAAATAGTCATTTTGCCAAGGTCATTTTTAGCTTGTTTACACCTGTACAGAGTCCTTGTTTTGTTTTCATTGTGTATGTACCAAGGAATTTCAGCTAGTTTATTGTAATACCAGCTGCCTTCTCCATTGGCCAAGTCCTTCATCCTACAGAAAATTTTTCTCTGGAGTGTAAATTCACATAAGTGCATTGTCACAGACGAGTGTTTTTAAAATTTCTCCTCCTCTCCAAAAGAACCCTAAATTATGTTATTTCATATACCTGACAGTGAAAGTTATCCTTAGGCTAGGATTTTGTGAGTGAAGACAATAATCTTCCATGGTTGGCTTACTCGAATTGGTCATTTGTAATCTAACTGATCCGCGTTTTCAACGATGTTTCAAAAATATCATTTAAAAGCAAAACACAGAGGCCCTCCCCGCCCCTCACCTTTTAATCTTAATATTGCTATGTAGTACTGGTGAGCAACCTTAGAGAAGCTAGATTTATTTTAATTAAAATAGATAATTAAATTTAAAAATCAGAATCAGAAGCCTGGTTTTTAAGTAATTTAATAATCTCTGATATCTTGATATGTGGGTACATCAGATGGAAAAAAAAAAAATCGCTGCGAAAGCACTCTGTTAAAGGGCTGGCGCACTGTAGTCAGGCGCCCTGATTGCCCTGGGCGGTGTGGGGTGGTCATCTATTCAGATTCTGCCTGTTACACAAAATACCCATATATACAGAAATGGAGCTCCCTTAATCCTGCCCTTGCTGCAGATGCCAGTGATGCAAGCACAGGAACTTTCTGCTCTCTTTTGGCTTAAAATAAGCATCTCATCTAAAATGGTTCTTTTACTTTTGTTTTAAAGGGGCGAATAAATAGCTAAGCGGATGTCACTCAAATAATTTTTGCTTGATGGTCAGCAGAGCTTTTATTTATCTTTGTATTTAAACCAACATAGTATGCATCTTGGGCAAAATCCATCACTGATTCTTACTCTGTTAGAACAGGAAAATGAAAAGACTATTTGTGCCCTCAATCCAGGAACAGTATTACCAATCACGGGATTTTTGTTTTACGTAGTAAATTCATACGGACTGTTTCTGGAACTCTAGTCTGATCTAAGAAAGTTTTGTGACTTAACAGCGCAAGAAAATAGGAAGATGATTTGGGGTTTCAGAACACTGCTTTTAGAATTTGCTCGTTGGTCCTGGTGATTTTGCTCAGTGCTGTTTCGAGTCGTATACAGAACATAACTACAGAAACTCCTCAACGGATACATGTACCTCAATCGTGTTTTAAATGTTATGAGATGTCATGGAGTGAAGGATTTGGGAAAGAGATGCTTTTCATTTGTTTAATAATGAAATCACATAGTCCACAGTGCTTTACTGTTTCTGCTCTGTGTTAAAGTGTTCAAATGGTGATTTTGTATAACTGATTTATTTCCCACTGGAACTGAAATGATATGTTTAAAATAGTAACATGGTTATATTTCTTGTATGATAAAATATTCAATTCCAGAATATGGTTAGGATCCTGATTATGAACAATGTGTTGTATTTAGAAACATAGCCCTATTTTGTTTTAAGCAAACAAAAGACCTGGAAGATTCTCCATGGCCGAGCATGACAAAAATACCCTGTTGAAAGGTAAGCTTAAATAACTACTGGTAAAACACTGGGTGCACTATATTTCTGGACAAAATTTATAGTTATTTTCTATGTCACCCTTCAAAAGGGATCTATTCAGGTTAAAAATCATATTTATGCTGAAGTGTTTATCTGGTGTTAATTCATAATCTCATATGGGTTCATAACTGAAGTAAGGCACTAATAAGTAGTTTTCTCACTTGTAATAATTTGTTCACAATTCCAAGAGACTTTGACCTGCTTTCTTAGTGATGTCACAGGCTGACCCCAAACATAAATTCTAAATAACATCCAGTAAATCGGTATTGCTCTATGACTTTATGTTTTAACTAAGAAGGAAAATTCATAGATGTTTCTATTAGATTTTATAAAAATTCAAAAGTCTCAAATGTCATCTTGAGTCTCAATTTTCTGACTCTGGCCCTCCTTAATATTGTAAGTTTTTGTTCACATTTATAAGCAAAAAGTATTCAATTACGTTTAGCCTTTAAATGGGAAACTCAGGTAAACGAACTGCTGACTTTTCTAAAGTCCTTTAATGGATCAACTCAGTGTAAAAGGGGTATTTACCTAATCCCTTTCTGTATTTTACAAGTGCTCTTGCTAACAAGGAACAAACTAGCTCTATTTCTCCAACCTCTATAGGATTCATGAGAAACTGCTTATGTAAATATAAAAGCACCATATGTAATCATAACTCCTATGGCTGCTTGACGCCCATGATGGGTATGCTTTTTGGTCAGTTTTAATGGTTAAGTATCGAACAGGTTATTTGTCTGGTGATGGTCTGGTTGAAACAGAGCATATAAGTATATCCCAATGGAACTCACACCTAAGGAGACCACACCTCAGAAACTACTCATGTGTTAGGTTTTTGTTTTGTTTTGTTCTTAACACAACATTTTTAATATAAATGTTCTTGATACAGTGAAACCTGTTACTTACAATTGTAAATTTTTTCTTACTGTTCACACACCTCTTCCCTGCTGTTACATTTCCTATGTAGCTACTGTAAAGAGTTCGAACAATTCACATGGCATCCTGTTCAGCAGGCACTGCGTTTTCGGAAAGCCTTGGAAAATATGCCTGCTATGAGTATTTTGTTCATTCAGAGGTTCCACTTTATTTGCCTCTCAAGCCGTCTTCATGAAAGAGCATCTTAAACCTCCTGGATTCTTTCTTGGGCTACTTGGTATGAGGAAAGCCCAAGTTCTTGCAATATGCTATCTTATGATTTCTGATATTAAGAAAGAGAAGACAAATTCTTTACATCTCTTCTTACCATTTCCCCCAAGAAGAGTTTTGCTGTTGTTTATTTTTCTAATTCTTTTTTTTAAAAGTCCATTTATAAGTAGTTTATTTTACTTTCTAATTTCATGCCAAATACCTGATCCATAGTAATGATGTATTTACTTAAACAGTGAACATTCATGATCCATCTTTATGAAAATGGTCAGCAGTACTTAGTAGTGAATACATAAGATACATTTTAATATAATTTCAACTCGTGTTCTATTAATTCTGAAAGTGACCACGCTGGTCAAGCAGTTCACATTTTTGGTAGGATCTCAATAATTCACAGTAGGGTCCAATAGCAGCCTTAAGTTAGTAAAACAAAGGAAAAAAACAGAGCAGTGAGCAGTGAGGGGAATGCCTCGAGAGTCCGTAAGGTATTCTCATCTTTTCTTGTCTATTCAGACACGTTGTAGGAAAATTTGGACAGTCTCAGCCAGACCTGCCATTGATTTTTCAGATTTAGGCCTCACTGACATGCTTCTAATACAATTTCATACTAGCTTTCAAACTAGGTGTCCACTCTTACTCCATTCTCCCAGAGCCACACACTGACAAAAGTTAACATCCTGAAGTTCATTCTGGGGAAAGGAAAGAGTGTCCTCCCGCCCCCAAGGAATTTTTTTTTTTTTTTTAAATCAGAAGACCTTGAAAAAGGGTACTTTGAAGAGCTTAATTTGTTGGCCGTGTTAAGTAACAGTTCCTCGCATGGTTTTTAACGTGGTATAAATTGGCTTTCTGCTGAATACTAGTCTCTCTCCCACCTGATCCTGCCTCTTCAATGAATATCTTTACTGGGGTTGAAACTCATAATGCCTTATGTGCTCACTCAGTTGTTGTTTGTTTGTTTGTTCTTCCTACGACTTGTTTTCTCTCACTGTCTCTATGTGTTCAGATTGTGTCAAATGCTGGTAAACCTCTAAGATTGTCAAGGAAATGCTTGAAAGTTGATTTGTCACAGTGCAAATTCACGATAAAATGTCTTAGTGTTATTTGGCTATGTAGTACATAGGAACGGAAAATAACTTAAATAAAGACATTTTTGTAATTTAAAATTGAGATTTGTCCCTTAATCGATTGTAGAAATCATATTTATCTTTTGCATTTCTCTGGTGTTTTGCATGTTGTGTTGCCAAGGCTCTCTGTACTCTGCAGGAAGTAGGCTGCCTGGATCCTTCCACTGCGTGTCCAGCCTGTTTCTGCAATTGTGACTAATTATTTCCTTCCTTAATTCACTGCACTGCATCTACCTAAGGTGCCCCTGGAGTTTCATTTGGGCAATTAGCACATTAATATGTAATCTGGGGTGCAATTTCTGTGCATTTGCCAGATCAGATTGTACAATTGCTGTCCAGCCCAGCTTTCAGTAAATACTTTTATGGTCATGATCGTGGTTACTTAAAGGAATCAGAATGGTTCTCGGTTAGGATGCCTCCCCTTGTTAACCACGTACACACCAGGCTTATGGAAGCCCTTTTTAGGAAAAGTGAATACACCACTTATACATAAAAAAAACGTGATTGGTAACTTTTGAAGCTAATTTGTCACTTAACGTATTTTTCTATAGTCATCTATGACTCGTTATTTTACTGATGATCAACTGATAGTCCTTTGGAGAAAGACTATTGAGACTAGGAAGGATTCTGAGTTGGGGAGAGGCCCTGTGAATGTGGGCATCAGATTGTGTGTGAGCTCGAGAAATTTTGGACACAAGAGCAGAGAAATACAATAGAATAGATACAGCTGGTGATTTCAGTGCAATTTGTACATACGAAAAAGACTATCCACTGGTACCTTCTAATGTCCCATCTTCTGGTCCTTTCATTTATACAGAATAGTGAGATAAACACTGGAATTAAATAAATTCATTCACTGTTGGTCAGGCTAGTAAGATATAAGCATATTTGTTTGGGTGCAGAAGTATGTAAGAGGAAAGTCACTGAAGGCAATTTTTGACTCAGTGGGGGTACTTACATGGCCATAGGCCTCCATATTTCTAAATCTAAGTTTGAATGTTATCCTAAATATCCAAGTAGTAAAAAAAGTGAAAGGCTGAATTATTTTTGTGTGTAAATCTTTGAATGCAGGCTATACTTTACATTTCATATTTGAACAAAGCAACATACAACCACATATAAGATTGGGCCCACAATAGATGACAGTTTTTTCAAAGTTAAAATATTTTGCATAAAAGACACAGCCTGAAGCAAAGGTAATATTACCAAATGTAAACCAAATTGGCCATTCTGATTATTTTGATTTAGGGATTCCTGTTAGAAAGTTTGGGAACAAGTAGAAAATGGGCTCTCTCTTTAATTTTTTAATCTTTCAAGGAATTTATTTTATTTCAACTCAAGCTACATCTAGACATCACCATTAAAAACAAAGTGTCTTAGTAGCAGTTATCAGGTAATAATACATCTTGGGAAAAGCGACACAAAAGGGGTAGCATGTAAATTTTATGTTTTATATCTCCTCCATAGTCTATGAAAAAAATAAGAAACTTCTAGCAGTGATTTTGCTATAAAAAAATTTTTTTTGTAACGTTTCTTCAATCTTCATTGCACAGGTTCTTGGGATTCCTTTCTGATTTCATATGGTCTTTGCGGAGTAATTTTGTTAAATCATACTCTAGGGGGCGCCTGGGTGGCTCAGTCGGTTAATTGTCCAACTCTTGGTTTCAGCTCAGGTAATGACCTCATGGTTTATGAGTTCAAGCCTCCTGTGGAGCTCCATGCTGACAGCGCAGAGCCTGCTTTGGAATCTCTCTCTCCCTCTCTCTCTGCGCCTCCCGTGTTTGCTCTCTCTCTCTCTCTCTCTCTCTCAAAATAAATAAACATTTTTAAAAAATCATACTCTAACATTTGGACAGGGCTATTAACTGACAGCCTTGGGGCTGTGAAGGGACATCATCCCTGTCCAAACTGGTTCTGGGACGCACACTTTCCTTAGGGCTGCCATAACAAACTACCACACACAGGTGGCTTCCACAGACAAATATATCGCCTTACAGTTCTAGATCAAGATGTTAGCCGGGTTGGTGGCTGCTAAGGGCTGTAAGGGAAAATCTGCTCCACGCCTCTCTCCTGTCTCTTGGTGGTGTGTTGGCAATCTTTGGCAATCCTTGACTTGTAGATGGATCCCTGAATGTCTGCCTTCATCTTCATTTCGCGTCCTCCCTGTGTGTGTCTACCTCTGTGTTCAAACTTCCCCTTCTTATAAGGATTCCATCATACTGATTAGGGCCCATCCTAATAATTTCGTCTTGATAATCTGCAAAGACCCTATTTCCAAATGCTTAGGACTTTATCATTCTGAGGATGTTGAAGAGCAAGAATTCCTGTTCTCTTCCAGGTCCCTGGCCTAAGAATCAAATTGATACGAGAAAAAAAAATTTTAGAAGAAAAAAAAATGTTGATAGCGTATGTATAGGGAATACACAGACTGGAAACTCCAAAGACAGTCAGGAAAAATGAGATCTGTATGTCATCATGAACTAAGGAGAAGAGGATAGAGGTCTGGGACTTTGAAGGGAAGGAATGCCATTCACAGGGCAATAAGACAAGCAGATGTTTAGTAATTAGATGTTTGCTCTGCCATATAGATAGGTCACTCAGATAAAATTTATCTGTTAATAACCCTTACTCTGGGAAAGACCGCAATTTATATTCTTCTATTTAGTTAAAGGAGGGGCAAAAATTTTCTCTTGAGCCTGCAGGGTCTCAACTCCCTTCAACTGAAAATAATCTTCATGCCAAAGTGGCCCATCTTGGGACAGCCTGTCCTTGGCCACTGCAGGGGACACCATTCAATCCATTACTCTAGACAAGATACTTCACTTTCTTGATAAAGCTATTATATTCCAGCTTTATTAGAAACAGAATTTGGAGCCCTTAAAGATTGGTTAGTTAAGAGGTTTTCAAATAGTGTTCCAAGAAACTCTATGCTCCAACAAAGTATCTCAGGAGGATTCGGGGACTAGTTAGAGCTCCTGGTTTCATACGTGTTCCAATTACTATTGCCCTGTAACAAGCCATCCCAAAACTTGGTAGGTTAAAACAACTCTTTCATGGTACTCCCAGATTCCATGGGTATGGAATTTGGAGGGCATAGCAAAAACATATCAAACATAGCAGAGCATATCTCTGCTCCACAGTGTCTGGAATCTCATTTGGGAAGACTCAATGGCTGGGAGCTAGAATCATCTGGAGTCATCTTCACTCCTACCTCTGGCATTTGCTTCTGGCTGTTGGCTATAACCTCAGCTGGTCCTCTCCACATAGCCTGAGCCTTCACACAGCTTGTCAGCTTCAAGGGAGTCAGAGGCACTATGTGATACCCTAGGGCTCCGAAGAGACTATTCTAGTAGGCAGAAAGGATACTGTATCACCTTACTCTTGTGACATCACTACTGCCATATTCTATTGGTTGAGACAGTTGTAAATCTTGCCCAGTTTAGGAGTAGGGGAGAGGGACTACACACCCCACCTTTCAATAAGAGGTGTGTCAGGATTGTAAGAATATGTGGAACAAAAAATATTGTTGTGGCATCTGTGAAGATCACAATCTGTGACACTATCCACACCAGTTTCTTCAACCATTAAGCACCACCTCTCGCTGACACTCTAACGTTCACTAGCAACTGTATATAATAAATACAGTATCCACAGAAGCCAAATAACACATAAATTTTACACAATCCTTTAGCAGATCCAATGATTATTAAAGAAAACCCGAAAACTGAGCCAGCTAATATTTCCTTCACCCCTTTCCTCTGTTTCTTCTTTTTTTGGACAAGCTGGGAGAGCCTGGCAGAGTTGGTTATGAATTTACTGCAAGGAAGTCATCATTTCATTTTATGGAATTGCATCTTAAGAAATCATCAACTTTTGGGGCACCTGGCTGCCTCTGTCGATAGAGTATGCGACTCTTGATCTTGGGGTCCTGAGTTTGAGCCCCACGTTGTGAGTAGAGTTCACAAAAATAAATAAATTGCACAGCTCTTAAAAATATTCTTTTTAACCGTCGACTTTTTGACGATTAAAGCAAGGTGCTTTCACAAAACTTTCCTGACTATCCTAGGTCTCTCCCAATGTCAGCCAAAATTTCGTATGGTGCTGGGAGATGCACGTGTACACGCACACACCCCTGGTCTGTGACTTAAAGCAATCGGAGGAAAAGTCTCATCAGAGTCCGTGTGGAAAAGTGGAGAGACCTGGGGCGACCCGCTAGCCACGTCCCTCTCTGCCGCCCCAGCCCTGCTCCCTGCCCTCCCCTCCCGACCCACCCGCCCAGGGAGCCGCCCACCCCTTGCTTGGCAACAGCCTTGTCTTGTTACCTCGCATCCTTTCAGCTCAGGAGGGACGTTTAGGGTTGGGGAAAGTTTTCTAGGAAACAATTACTCACGAGCAAAGGGACCAGAAAAGTCCCAGAGATGTGCTCCAGCAGACAGTGTAAACTAATGACTCGCAGCTGGGCAGCCTGCCCCGTCGGGCCGATGTGAACCGAGGGTGTGGAAGGCTGCCTCGGGTCGGTGCCCTCCCTCCAGCCTACTCATCGTCAAACCACGCACCGCGGGCTCCCCTCGCTCGTGTTCGACTCGTAAAATCGTAAAATCCACCAGCGTGCTCAGTTCATCCGGAAAAAATAACTCTTCAATGGCATGCCTTCCTTCCGTCATAAGCTTGTACCGCGGAGGTCAGCTGCAGTCGGAATGGGTCTTAAGACTTGGGTGAAATTGGTTATACCCTCCACTCCACGCCCTTTGCAGCCCCTTGCCCTCCCCCAAAACCTTGACAAATTTCCGGTATGTTTATGGTTTCAGGCCACCGGCTCTGAGCCTCTGTTTCTGTGGAATGTCTTGCGCGCATCACCTCACCGTTCCAAGTGTTGGATCCCCCTTCCAGACCTGAAAGAGGAGTCGGCCCTGGTCCTTGACTTCCCCCAACACATACACCAGGGGTGGGTGCGTTTTGGAGAGTCTAGTGGAGGTTTGGGGAGAGAGCAGAGCATTCAGGAGAGCCATGCAAGCCACTTTCCAGCCTCATAGTTGTAAAAGCCCTCAGCCTGTCCACGGAATTCTTCGACCACCCCCACCCCTCCCCCGCTCTTCTCTGCCCCACCCCAAGCTCAAAGTCCTCGTCCAGAGCTGGGCAGTGTAACTTTCTCAATTCTTCCGCCGCCTTCCTCTATCCACCTCCTCGCTCATCTCTTCCACCCTGGCAGCTTGTCCAAGATTTTCTCAGCACAATTCCGTTAAAAGGAATGCTGGTGTCTGCTGTTAAATTCTTTCATCAGCCAGTTTGCTACAAGCCCTTGCTCTGGGCTGCACCTGACTATGCCTCCTGTCTTCAACATTACCTGGCCTTTCTCCAACCCTCTGAATGTGCCAAATCTCCAAGTTTCATCCTCAGTCCTTTGTCCCCCTTGGTCCTCCCAGGAACCCTTAGTGACCTCATGACTTTCAGGGCGACGTCGGCTGCCTTCCTATAGCAGCTCCCAGATCTGTGCCCCTGGTTACCACTGCTCTCTGCATCCCACTTCAGCAGCCTTCTGGGCATTTCCTCCTGTCCTGTCATCTCAGGTTGCATGTATATGAGAACAGCAACCTTATCTAAGCACAACTATTGGCAACAGCCTCCACAGGGTGCTGTCCCTCCATCCTTGCTTTCTCCTCTTCTCCATCGCTGGACTGGTTTTCCAGAATGTAATTCTGATCTTACTGCTTCCTCTGCTCAAAACCTTCTGCTTTCTTCTTAATACAGTCTGTAGACCTTAGCCTGTGTTTCAAGGTTTACCATAATCCAGGTCTGACCTACGTTTCCAACACAAGCCCCGGAATCCAGCGTGAATTCAAATCCTCTCTGTCCATTTACCTGATGCATAACCTTGGGACAGTGAATATAAACTCTTTGGTCTCTGTGTATGTTAAAAACATGCATATTTGGCCCCTCTCAGGAAATACTAAAATGTTATGTATCCCAATGCTGATAATACCTCAAATTCTGTCCTTGCTAAATTGTAAATCTATTTTCACAGTTTATCACCAGTCCTGGTCTCAATCAAGGTAAAGACAATCTGTGCTTGGAGCGCCTGGCTAGTTCAGTAGGTAGAGCATGAGACTTGATCTCAGGGTGGTGAGTTCCAGCCCCACATGGGGTGTAGAGATTACTTAAAAATAAAAACAATCTTAAAAAAAAAAGAAAAGAAAAGATGGGGCACCTGGGTGGCTCGGTTGGTTAAGCGACTGACTTCGGCTCATGTCATGATCTCAGTGCTTGTGGGTTCGAGCCCCGCGTCAGGCTCTGTGCTGACAGCTTGGAGCCTGGAGCCTGCTTCAGATTCTGTGTCCCTCTCTCTCTGCCCCTCTCCCACTCGTGCTCTCTCTCTCTCTCTCATAAGTAAATAAACATAAAAAAATAAATAAAAGACAATCTGTGCTCTTGAAATTCTACCAGTATTCTCAGCCGTAAGTCATAGCTATTTGCAGGGCCTCTATGATATGACCTAAGGTTTAATAGCAAGAGAATACAATAGGTGACTATGTAATCATATGTATAGTCAGCCAAGAGGATGGTTAGCTATATCCTGCAGCAGTTACTGGACTGTGAGGAGACATGGATGGAGTTAGGGAGCAATGACTTATTCCCTTTTCTCCAGGAGTTCAAATGCTGACAGGTAGTTGGAAATACAGGGGGTAAGGGCTAGAGCCAAAAGTCTTGCTGCCTCGTAGCATCCGAATTCAAACCAGAATTGACCTGTCACCTGTGTCACTGTCCGGATGTGTGTATTGGAGCAAATCACTTAGCTCCTTGAGTCACAGTCTCCTCCTCTGTAAAATGGGCAGCAGGTAGGGGGTATCCCCCTTAAGCGCTGTGGTGATGCTTAGGGTGTGATGCATACAATGTGCCCAGCTCAGTGCTTGCACTCAGGAGTTTTGCCAGTATCATGATGACTGTGGACTGAGCTCTGGGGAATGGAAGAAATACCATACAGTATTGTACATTTTCCAAAAGCCAACTCGTATTTGGACATGCTAGGCATTGTCTTGAAGGCAGTAAGCTTGTAGCTTTGGCCTCAAGGAGCCGGTGCATCCCAGGAGAGTCACAGGTGAGCAGTGCCAGGGGGCCACGTGACGAGTGGTGTAGCAAGTGTGAAAGTGCAGTACTCTGGAAACACACGCTCTTTTTCCACTAACCACATTTACCGAGCACACTGCAGGTAGCAGACTCTCTTCTAGGTGCTGAGGGATCAAAAATGAAGATGATCCCTGCTTTGAAGCACTTTCTAATCCAATAGGAAAAGACAACCAAGTATTCAATAGCAATAATGTGTCACAAGAGCTCATGTTACACGTGAGGGCAAGGGTGCAGTCACATTCACCTGGTGACTGGAAAGCTTTCTGGGAGTGAACCTGAGCTGAGTCTTGACGCATGTGACCCCCCAAGCAAAAATGAGAAGACTGTGGGGAAAGAGCTTTTTGCACGGGCACAGAAACCTGCAAGACCACCCAATGTCATTGGAGGGCTTAGGGCCAGGGAAGAATCATGAATCATGGCACTGATGAAAGGTGAAGATAAAGAGACATGGTGGAGCCACTGGCATGCACCCTGCCCGTGTCACCCAAGCCCGGGAGCTCTTGGGCTTATCCTTCAGGCAATGGGAAAGGGCAAAGAATTTCAACCCATCCTCCTTTACGTTCAAAGCCCAGATAATCCTACCACATCTATCTGAGAATTTCCTCCCTGTTTTCAAATCCTAGTAAAAAGAAAACACTACCATCTGGTCTTGCAGAAAACCAAAAGCTGCAAGGAGAAGCCAAGCATCGGCAGACTGACAATGCCCAGAGCAAACTTGGCTGTGCATAATGAGACTCACGAACAATGTGTTGCTTGAACTTGTCCTTGGCATTAGGACACCTCAGGGAAACCACCCAGAGGACTCATTCTCTGTCCCTGCCTCTTCCTCTTCTTTCACACCCTAGTTTCTTCCTTTGCTTTGCTGCCATTTTTTTTTAATAGCCCAGCTAATTGCAGGAAATTTGCCCTGTTGAGAGTTTGGAAAGTCATAAAGGAAACCACTCAATTCAATTGAACTCTGAGTGTAATTCTCACGACATAACTCGCCTCCTTCCTCTGCCCCTGCCCCTTAGGTTTTGGTCATTTGGAGGTAGCATTGGTTGATCTCAGGGCACACGAGGATGTACACACTTTGTATCTGCCACCCTCTTTGAAGCCCACTCCTGGGCGAGCCCAGGCTGCCTGCTTGAGTCATGTGGGCTGGATGGTCCAGACCAGGAGAAGTGGAAGAGGACGTGGCTCGGCTTAGCCAAGTGTCCCCGTCTGACCTCTTGCTCTTTTTCTGTCCCCAGAGGAAAGGTGGAGCTTTCCTGCCCACAGAACTTAATTTCCTTTTCCCGTTCTTTGCAACATTGCATTCCTGTCCTACCTCCTGGGGAGAATGGGACTTGGTGTATCCTGCGGACAGCACTCAATAGAATCCTTTTTTTCTCAAAACTGAGGCCTTTGATGGGCCTTCAGGGAAAACTACAGGTTGAAAAGCTAGAGGTCGTCCCCCCTCCTCTGCTGGTACCATTTCTTAGTGTATTTCTCACTCCCTTGCCTCCCCCCAGGGTGAGGCTTAGAATCTGGCTGGACCCCAGTGAGCCTGCCACAGTGGGAGCATCTCTGGTCACCTGCCTTCTCCCCGACCAGAGCCTGGGAGCCCCTCCCTCCTCCAGTCGCTTTCAGACACAGAGGAAGCATGGCACCTCTGAGCATCACATCGTGCTGGCAGCTGCTGTCCAGAGGGACCAGGTGATTCAACCTGGAAGTGGGGGGAGTTCATGCCCCGTGGGGTTTACTTGAACCAAAGACAGAAAGGAGACCCCAGGGTGCTAGCAATATATTCTGCTCCCTTTGTTCCTCCTATGGATCATCCCTATGCTCAGCTGTTTGGTATGCCCTGCTAGAGCATCACATGCTAGCGAGGGACTGGCTGTGTTGTATCATGAAGCTGTGACCAACCCATTAACCAGTATTCACTTTCCTCTTTCCCGGCCTTGATTGTCCTTTTCTCTCATTTTTGTAACCCTGCCATTGCACCTCCCAAAGAAGTATGAGCAGGTAAGTTTTGCCTCAGTCTGTTTTCTAGGGAACCCACTACCAGTGGCTCACTGACCTCAAAATAACACTCTGGACCCATTAATTTGGTTGCTTTACTCCTAGGTCATCCTGGGCAGGTTTATATTCACCTCTGCCCATCATACTCTAAAACCCCAAAGGAAGGGCATTCTTTATTTCTGCACTGGAGAAATTCAGATCTACAGATCTCTAGAAAACATTTAGTCAGAAGGAGAACCATCCATCACAGCACTATTAACAAGGGGGGTTGGGGGGAGACAGAAATAATCCAAGCTTCCAAAAAACAGAGTGATTTTTTTGAAATGGTACCTTTATAGAATAAAACACTAGATAGACATTAAAAATTATGTTACAGGCATGTTTATTGCCACATTAACATTCATGATGTGTTAATCGAAAAAAATCAAAGTACAGTATGATCTCACTTTTGCAAGAAATAAAAATATATATATCTGTGATTTTAAAAATTGGGGGAAGTTACATGCCAAATGCAAACAGAATATGTCATTTGGTAGTAGGATATGAATGAGTTCTCCTTAAGTCCTTATATGTATCAGTATTTTTAATTTTTTTCCTCTAAGAAATACATATTAATTGTGTTTTTGGTTTTTGGTTTGTTTTTTTTTTTTAGTTAAAAGGAAAAATGTATCCTGGGCCTGCTGTTCAAAAATGCACACTCTGCCAGCAACATGCTGTAACTTTAGAAGGAAAATGAGATGAAGACTCCAGAGAGACTCTGGAAGGCTAATAATAACAGTTAAGTTTTTATAGTATTTTATTTTGGGGTGAAAATTCTCAAGAGGATATGACTTGAAATTGTTCCAATGATACACATGTGTTCAAGTATAAAGGTCCTATGTCTATAGCTCTAACAAGAGAAAGGATCCATATTGCCATTGTAACTATCTTTTGTGAGGCAGCTCATAAAGAACACCCATGTATTTCATTATTATAGTTAATCATTGTACTATTCTTTAAAACATGGGCTGCTCCTTGAATACTTTTTTGTGTGTGTGTTTTAATTCTTGAGAATTTTAAAGAATAACCCATTGCATTTGCACAGGTTGGGGCAAATGGTGGGCAGTCCATATGGTCCACTAAGCTTTGTCTGTTTCCCAGACACTATGCTGGGTCCTGGGGAATATGGAACTGAAGACATGTATTCTTCCCTCGACGTGTTGGTAGGGGACGTGGACCGGTGAACTGACGTCTATGGCTGATAATAGTGGGCATGCTGTGGCCGGAGTTCTGTGGGCCACAGAAGGGCATGCCATCCAGACTCTAGACATGAGTGGTCAGGAGACACTTCCCCAGAGCAGGTGACATCTGAGCTGTATGTTGAAGGATGTGTGGAAATTAGCCAAAGAAAAGGAGAAGGGCCTTCTAAGCATCAGCTCAGAGAAGTAGAAGGGAGCACACCCAGGGACTGGAAAAAGTGAAATCTGTTGATCAGTGCTATCCAGATGGAAAAGTTCCATACCTCTGCTGTCCAACAGGAGCCACAAGATAACATGTGGCTATTGAACAAGAGAACTGAATTTTAATTTTCTTTCTTTTTTTTAATTTAAATTTAAATAGCCGCATGTGGCTACTGTATTTTTTACATGACTTTATTGAGGCATGCTTCGATGTGATTTAATGTGGGGTCCTGGAGCAAATGGTCAAGAAAGAACTCTTGAGATATTTTCGGTACAAAAAAGGTGGTTTTATTAAGGCACAGGAATAGGAACCAAGGGCAGAAATAGCTGCTATTTTTCTGTTGGGGTAGAGACAAATAAGTTCCCAAAAGATTTTCATGGGCTAGAGAGGCCTTACAGGATCCTGGAGACCTGACTATCATCAAGCTAAGCTTGCTTTTTGCCTTTAGAAAAGCATTAAGACAGTTGGGAGTTCCTGGAGGAATGTCCTACTCTGCCTGTCCCAAGTATTTGTCGATGGGCTGCAAGTTTTAAGGAAATTTAATTTTACTACATTTCCTTTTGCCTTTGTTCTCCACATCATGATTAACATACCAAAAAATTGTACAGAATCAATACAACTTGATAAGTTTGGAGGTAAGTATATACCTGTGAAATCATCACCACCATCTATGCCCTAAACACCTCCATCGCCTCCAAGGGTTTGCTCCTGCCATCTTATTTATTATTGTTCTATGTGTGTGATAAGAACACTTCATGGAAGATCTACCCTGGCTACAGTATTGAACAGCACAACAGTGGTGAGATCTGCTGCTAGATCTTTTACATCATTTTTTTCTGGTAAGTTTCATTTTCATTCTAAAGGTGAAAAGGAGCCACTGCAAAACTTCAAAACAGAGTAATGACATGAGTAGACTCAGAAGAAGAAAGATTTCTTGCAAATTTGGAAGCAAAGTAATTTGGCCAGTTTTTAGTATGTGTTCATTTTCCATGACCGTCGTAGAAAAGGTGACAGAAAGGAAGCATGTAAAACAAACATTGCCATAAAATTCAACTTTAGAAATGGCCTGACAGTGGAAAAGAACAAACAATTAGCTACCCACAGACCAATCAGTAAATGATAACCATCACAGTAGGAAATTGAGTACATGGCATGATGGACCATTCCCCAGAGCCCACAAACAAATGGCCAATTAAATGCATAAAACAGTGCTCAACCTCACTGGTATTCAAAGACATTTCAATGAAAATGAGATTCCCATTTTCAACAACCAAATTAGTAAAGCTTTATTTTGAAGATGGTATGTTGTTGAAGATGTAGATAAAAGTCTCAAAAGTCTTTAAGAGAATAAATGTATGCATCCATTTTTCAGTCTTTTAGTAAAAGACGTGAAAATGTTTAAGCCCTGTCAGTGAGCTATTCCATATCTGGGAATTTGCCATAAAGAAGTAATTAGGGATTCTTGAAAAGATTTATGCACAAGGCTGTCCATGTCTGTGTTATATACAACAGTGAAAAAAAAATGACAACAATCTAATTGGAATTCCCAATAGATTTATTAAATAAATTATAACACATCTACACAACTGAGAACCACATAGACATTAAATGTCCTATTCCATATGAATACTTAACTGCATGGGCAAAATGTGTGTGATATATTTTTAGTGGCCAAAAAAAAAGCATCCCTATTAGAATGTAAGCTTTCAGTTGAATATTAAAAAAATCATATGGATTGAAAAAATACTTGAAGGATGTTCACCAAAATATTATGAAATTGATCACTTAGTAGTGTGATTATAGGTGATCTTTCTTCTCTACTTTGTTTCTCTGTATTTTATAATTTTCTACAGTGAATATCTGTGACATTTAAAAAAGAAAAGGATTTTTTCAGGTTGAGGTTCTTAATTATGTAGGTAGTATTCAGTTATAACAGAAGTAATTTGAAGTATGTAACTGCCACACTTCTGTTCCATGAGATAAAAAAATTATAAAGCGGTGGTAAGCATTTGCCAGTCTAGACTTGTGGACAGCAGAGCTGTTAAAGAAGGCCAAGTGACTTTGGAGTCCTTTCCAGAAACTCTTTCCTGCTGCTGGGAGCAGCTGAAGTGCCTTAATTAATCAAGATAAAATGTTTCAACCAGAGATAATTATGTATATGAAGATGATTTTGCAGCCAGATATGTGGATGGTTTATATAAATAGGAGGGGGATTTTCCCCTCTTTAATTCTTCCTAGTATTTTAACCCTATGTATCTAGAAAAGAAGAAAGGACAAGAGCAAGGAAAGCTTCCACCAGAGACTAAACAACCAGAAACTTTAGCTAATCAGAAATTCTTCTGCCTTTGACTTTTAAGAGAGAATGCAAACTCTCAAGAAAGTGACTGTAAATTGAGAATTTCTCATAACCAACTTTCAGGATATTTCTTAAGGCTTTGCCAATTCAGACTAGTCTCCAGACTTTCTACGTCAATATTTGTCATATCTGATGAAAATAATTCCTAATGGTGAATCGGAAATTCCAGAAAGATTTTTATTATCAACTAAAACAGATTAAATGATGTTCTATATACTCTGTATATACGACTTCCTACACAGAAGGAAGGGAAGGAAGGAAGGAAAGGAGGAAGGAAGGGAGAAAGAAGGGAGGGAGGGAGGGAGGGGAGGGAGGGAGGGAGGGAGGGAAGGAGAGAAAGAGAGAGGGAGAGAGGGAGAGAGGGAGGGTGACTACATATACAAACTAGGAAGAGTGACTCCATCCAAGCCTCACATGTCGGCATCAGCGATGTGGCTTCCAAGGGCTTGGTACATCTCTGTGTAGCCTGGACAAATGTCTAGTATCCTACTCTGCCTGATAATTCCCTGGAGGGGTGAGAGTCCTGCCCCCTTACATCCTCCCTTCTCCTCTCGCTGGTCTTGGAGGCTCATAGATTTCTCCCATAGAGAGCACAGCCTCCATCAGTAAGGGTCAGGGGTGAACTTCATCACTCAGGCCAGGTGGAAGGTCCAGAAATGGCAGGGTGACCTGGTGGTTCCGTCCTTGGGAAGGGGATTGGGTTTTGCGGTTTGTGTATTTAAGCCATATCATAGGTACCACACTTTTCCTTATTGTCTGTGTATGTATTAACTTTTTTTGTTTAGGATATTTCCCCATGCCAAGGTTTGTTTACATTTTTTTTCAATGTTGAAATGATTCAGGTAATTTTTCTTCCAAAAAAAGCCATTTCCTGGCTGTGCGATTCCTCCCCCGCTGCCAGTCACTTCTCATACCTTAGTGTCACAGCAGGAACCTTCCTCTGCTCCTGAATCTCCCAGCTCTTCTGGGATTAGCTGATGAACTGTCTAGGCAATTCTGCTCACACATTTCACTTCTAGTTGTGTTTAGTGACAGGAATGATTTCTGTTTTGACATTTGGCAACTTCATTAATTAGCAATGACTTCTTCATCTCCTCTGGTTCTGGCAGATACTTAGAGGGAAAAGAAGAAAAAGCCATCTTCTATTTTCAAAGTGACTTGGGTGGATATTGGGGTTTGGGCCTAGAAGTGGAGGTAGAGGTTAGTCAATGACAGAAATGGCAACTATGGGTCTCAGCAGATTATTCTGACAGAGTTACTATTATGTGACCCAGCCTGTGTGGGGTGGGACCGGAGATTTTTTGGGTCTCAGTATGAAAGGAAAAACAAGGACAGATCTACTTACACTATTTTTAAGTGTATTTTAAACATCTACGTTTACTAGATGCTAGGACAGAGGCAGTGCAAAATGAATGAGCAATTTCACATTTTTGAGAACTCAATTTAGTAAATCTAATCCTGCCTCAGGGGGCAGCAGGACTCATAAGTACCCCCTGCCGGTTTTCCTGTGGTTATAAATAGATACATGGGAGAATTCAAATGTACGGTGTATAGTATTAATTTAAACTCCACGGAAGCCAGAACTTGTCAGTATTCCCAAGGCCTAGAGCTTAGCACATAGATGATGTTCAATAAATATTTGTTGAATGAGATGAGTGAATGAATGTGGATAATTTATGTGATCACTCCTACCTTAAATGGTTTCCCCTGCACTGGTTGATCACCTATGACATTGTTTCCAAATCATGCCTCTGATCTCTGCCTTTGCCTGAGGAAATGACTAGTTTCTCCTCTTGGATGAATAACTCAGCTCTTACAACTACCTGAAAGTTTTGTGTTTTGTTTTTTTTTTAATGTTTATTTTTGAGAGAGACGGAGACAGAATCCGAGTGGGTTAGGGGCAGAGAGAGAGGAAGACACAGAATCCAAAGCAGGCTCCAGGCTTCGAGCTGTCAGCACCAAGCCCAACGCGGGGCTTGAACTCACAGGCTGTGAGATCATGACCTGATCTGAAGTCGGACGCTCAACCGACTGAGCCACCCAGGCGCCCCTGAAAGTAGTCCTTTTAAGCAAGCCTGCATCCTGATGGACCACCCAGCTTCTTCACTGCGCCTTCTGTCTGTTCTGTCTGTACGTGGAGGCTGGTGCGGTTCTGTGGGCTTCTGTGAGTCCACTCCCCGCTGGGGCATCTCCTATCGGCAAAGTGAGGGCATTGGTGGGGGAGGGGGGCAGATTCCTTTCTGAAGGTGAGGAGAGCCCTGACCCTAGGGCCAATTTATCTACTTAAATAGAGGCCCACAAAAATATTTTAATCTTAATTTCTTTTAAAATTCTAAGGAAAACGAATATCATAATGCTTATATAATAATGGTTCTAGCCTGGATTATATTCATCTTTATACCAACACAGTTATAAATTATAATTTTTAGGGGCACCTGGGTGGTTCAGTCGGTTAAGCATCCAACTTTGGCTCAGGTCATGATCTCACAGTTTGTGGGTTCAAGACCCACATGGGGCTCTGTGCTGACAGCTCAGAGCCTAGAGCCTGCTTCAGATTCTGTGTCTCCCTCTCTCTGTGCCCTCCCCTGCTCACTCTCTCTCTCCCTCTCTCCAATATAAATATTTTAAAAATATATAATATAATATAATATAATATAATATAATATAATACAATATAATATAATATAATATAATATATAATATATATAATTTTTAATTCTTTCTTTAATGAAGGAAAGTGCCCATGATGGAAAAAAGGGAACAGGGCCCTCGAAAGTCCTAGCGTGGCCCTGGGTGTCCTGAGCAGAGCAGCAGAATTAGCCAAGCTTTGTGCTGCCCAGGAGGGTGTCCTCCCCTCAGACTCTTTCCCAGAGATAAGCAAGCTCTTCAAGGAGGAAGGCAAACTGCCACATGGAGGCTAGGACGCTCTGTAACTTCCCCAGCCTCTAATTAGCTGTACCCTCTCCCCTCACTCCTGGACCCCAAGTAAGGGACACGCAGCACGATCCCATTGTTTCTTCTCTCAAGTAAGGTAAACCCCAGTGTGACCTCCTCCCCGGACTCTCAAGTAAAGAAAGCTGGTCAATGACTTCAACTCCTTTTCCCTCAAAAGTCAAGCTCAAGCATGACCTCCCCTCAAATCCAGCAGGAGCAGGCATGATGTCACTCCCACCCTCATGCCTCTCTCCCACCCGCCTGGCGGATGACACATTTCCACCCCGACTGCTTCTCAGAAGTGGCTCTGCCCGAAGGTGTGGGTGTCTGGCTGGCCGCTGCTTCCTGCCAGCCACGGGGCAAGCCCACCAGGCTGGAAGTCTGTGACATCACTGTGACTCAGCACTCTGTGGCAGATGAGAATTTATTCAAGGCTCAACATTAAATAAGGAGTTTTCAGGCAAGTCTGGAGGACAAGCTGAGCCAACTTAGGATGAGAAACTAAAAAGCAAAAGGGGAAATCCAGGGCTGAGAAATTCCTAGAAACGAAATCATAACCTTGGACAGGAGGAGAAGGTGACTTGAGCTACTAAGCAGGCATGACCTCAGACCTGCAGCGGCTCATGGGCCTGCAAACACACAGGAACCCGACCACCTGTCTGTGTCCCCTGTGTGCCTTCTGACCTCCTCTACAGGCTCTGGTACGTCCATCTATGAGGGACAGCGGCAAGCCCCCAACAGATATGGCCGTCCAGGTATGCATGGGGGACTCAGCATCTGGGGAGTGATATGATTTGAATCTGCAGCCCAGATTTAATTCACAAGAAAGAAGCAAGACATGGAAGGAGTTAACCTTGTAAATAAAAAGTCTGGTGGGATGTGGACAGTCAGGGAGGCTGTACATGTGTGGGGGCAGGGGGTATATGGGAACTCTCTGTACTTTCTGCTCAGTTTAGCTGTGAACCTAAAACTGCTCTAAACAATCCAATAACTTTTAAAAATTGGCCAAGGGCACCTGGGTGGATTCTTCAGTTAAACGTCTGAGTTCGGCTCAAGTCGTGATCTCACGGTTTGTGGGTTCAAGCCCTGCATCAGGCTCTGAGCTGTCAGCACAGAGCCTGGAGCCTGCTTCAGCTTCTGTGTCTCCCTCTCTCTCTGCCCCTCCCTTGCTCACATTCTGTCTCTCTCTGTCTCTCAAAAATGAATAAATGTTAAAACAAATTTTTTAATTGGCTGAAATTTCTTTTTAAAACCTATTCTATGGCCACAGAACCCTGCCTAGCATCATGCAGAGGTTGATCCTAGCTCAAGAAGAAGACTGGGCAGAGAAAGACAAATATCATATGACTTCACTCCTATGAGGACTTTAAGAGACAAAACAGATGAACATAAGGGAAGGGAAACAAAAATAATATAAAAACAGGGAAGGGACAAACCATAAGAGACTCTTAAATATGGAGAACAGAAGGTTGCTGGAGGGGCTATGGGAGCAGGGATGGGGTAAATGGGTAAGGGGAATTAAGGAATCTACTCCTGAAATCATTGTTGCACTAAATGCTAACTAATTTGGATGTAAATTTTAAAAAATAAAATTAAAAAAAAAAAAAAGAGGAAGAGTGGGTAAGCAGGTCGGCTAAGCCATTGTGATGAGAGGAGCCATAGGAAATGTAACCTTTTCTCTATTTCATGCCTTTGGCTGATCCCTCATGTTACAATTTCTTAACTGTGTACAACTGCTTTGCATTCTACAGCTAGGAAGAAGTCCATAGCAAATACTTCTGGGAGAGACAGACTCCACCATATGAATAGCTAATAGATCAATTTTTGCAAGATAGTTTTTATATCCTAAGCCTCAGTTTCTTAACCTGTAAAATGAAGATAACAATATTACGTGACCCAAGAGATGTCATATGGATCAGTCTTCAGGAAATCTTCATCTAGAAGAGTCACACCCTCCCTTCCTGGACCCTCACCAGTACAACCTAAAACCCTTCCTCATTTTACTTTTCTACAAAGCATTTACCATCTTCTCCATATCATACATTTTACCTTTAAATTTCTCGTTATCTTTTTATGCCATGAGCCGAAGTAGGACGCTTAACCAACTGAGCCACCCAGGCACCCCTTCATATTTCCTTTTAAGCATCAAGTGAAATACTGGAAGTTTTTAATGCCTGTATAACTATACAGATAATGCCTATAGAAGTATAGTTGGCCCACACCAGATTCTGCTCTAAGAGTCAAGAAGAGGTGCACCAGCTGGCTAACGTGCACATGTACATTATTTTAAAGACTCTCTGGTGTAGACACAATGAACCATCCTTATACAGTGGCCCTTCGATTTATTTAACTCCTTGTTGGTTCTGCACTGACAGCTTGGAGCCTGGAGCCCGCTTCGGATTCTGTGTCTTCCTCTCTGTCCCTCCTCTGCTCATGCTCTATGTCTCTGTCTCTCTCTCTCTCTCTCTCAAAATCAATAACGTTTTAAAAAAGAAAACATGAAGAATTGTCCAAAAACCAACTCCAGTTAGCCACCCCACAACACCATTACCAGGAGGGTACCAGGCTATGAAGATCAAAGCAGAAGCTCAGAGGGGCATCAGAGCAAAAGTTTGGAAGTACTAAAGCAGGCAGAACTGAGCTGCAACAGGCAGCAGGAAAGAATCATCTTAAGTAGATATTAAGTAGATATCAGGGCATCCTGATAAGGCATGTTCCCCTTATACAAGCTCATGGAGTATGTAAAGCCAAAATCAATCAACAATCTGCCTTCCATCTTGATGGGAAGTTGGTTCTTTCAAAATACACTTGCATTGGGGCAACTGACTCTCTCTCTTTCAAAAATAAATAAACATTAAAAAAATTAAACAAAACAAAATGCACTTGCATTGCCTCAGTTCCTATAACACACACACACACACACACACACACACACACCAAATCCTTCTATAGCAAGCTCAGTTTTTTTTTTCTTTTTCTTTTTTAATGTTTATTTCTTTTTGAGAGAGAGAGAGACAGAGTGTGAGCAGGCGAGGGGTAGAGAGAGAGGGAGACACAGAATCCGAAGCAGGCTCCAGGCTCCTAGCTGTCAGCACAGAACCTGATGCGGGGCTCGAACTCAGGAAACATGAGATCATGACCTGAGCCAAAGTCAGACGCTTAACTGACAGAGCCACCCAGGCGTCCCTCAAGCTCAGTTTTCTTATTGAAATGCTCTGCTGACCCTCAAAAGGGAAAGCAGAAATTCTTCAAAGTCATGATGAAGGTCCCGTTGTCTTGATGCCTTGAAATGACCAGTGTGCAAGTATTTGTTTGGTTTCTTCATCTCAGCTCCTTCCCTCAAATGGAGATCCACCCAAGCTCCAGAAAGGGAGGACAGGAGCTGAACTAGTTGTGGGAAGTCTGCGAAGTCCAGGAGACTGTCCTGGCTTGGCTCTCCCAAAGGTAAAAAAGAAAAGTCTTGTGATCTGTAGGCAACTGATTCAAGGGGCACAACTATACGTCCAGTGCCTTTGTGCAAACCATAAAAGTTGCCTCCTCCAGGCCCATGCATTGGAAAACTTTTCATTCCTCAAGGCTGAAGCGTCTCTGAGCCTGGTGAGAGAAGCAGGGCTTATTTCAGCCATTTCCTTTCCCTCTCCTTGTTTGGACCTCTCTGTGCAGGACAGAAACTGCCTAACTGCCCCTGGGGGGGTGGCTGTGTGAGAGGGGGTATTGCAGGGCTAGAGGTACATGAAGAGCAAAATGCCTGACTCCTACTGCGTACGCCCCCACAGATGAGACCCTTTTCCTTTGCAGCTGGAGTTTAGTCTATTGTTGGATCTGTTCTAGGAGATGCTAACCTCCTAGTCTTTCTCATGCATGTTGCCCCCTAACCACTAGCTAGCCCTCCTCTAGGCCTGTGGTATCAATACTCAGACTAGGTGGAACTAGGAAAAATGTCTTTCATGGGTTTAAAGGTTGAACAAGTAACTTAAAAGTCCATTTGGAAAGGGACAACATGGTGTTATGGAAAGGCCACAGGATATGGAATCAGCTGACCTGGAATGGTGGCTTGATAGGTGTCAACTTGGAGAAGCCGAACTACATTTCCCAGAATTCCCTTCCCTGCATGGTTCCCATTAGACTGCACACAAGAGATGATCTTGTGTGAGATTTGAAGGGAAGCAGTGAGCAATATTTCATAGTTCGCACATGTTGCCACTATTCTGTGGCTCACCTCACTTGTTCCCCCAAACCAGTGTCTTTTATTGCTGGTCTTGCCTTCCCAGAGCTCTCCACTGTGAGAGCAGTTGCTGGTGCTGACCTACCTCTCCCACCCCTTTCCAAACTTCCTACATTGCATTTGTCTCTGACTAAATAAACCATCCCTGATCCTGTTAACTGACCTGCCCCTTGCAGATGAGATAGCATTTTCTCAAGGACTTTGAGAGATAGGACTTTCACACAAAGAAAGGATGTGAGTGGAGCTTATAAACACTCAACCAGCTGGTGGAGGAGGTATTTTGGGGTGGTTTCCTCCAAATCACACAGTGACTGGCACCATATACTCTATTTGGATTCACAATAAAGGTGATTACTTATGACCTTACTAGCAGAGAATATAACTACCTCAAGCCCTCCAGTGTTTAAATTCTTTTCCAGCTTTGGGGGCTTGCTGGAATATGGACTATTCAGACAAAGACGACTTTTACCACTCCTTCAGCTGTCTGCACCCTCCCCTCCCAATGCATACACCCTTCATCTGCCCACTTTCTCCCTTTCATCCTGCCATGTTATAACCCTGGCTTCCACGTATCTTGTCAAAAGTGAACAAAGGGGTATGAGCTATCCTAGGACAGCTTGACACAGAAAAGATGTCCTATCGAAATCCCAGAATGTCATGATGAACTAGTTTAGAAACAGTATGATACACTGCATTGCTTTGCCAAAGGCAGTCTCTGGGGAAAAAAATATTGAACATTTGACTCATTCACTGACAATGTGGGACAATTAAATGGGGGAAGAAAAACAGAGAAAAAAGAAAGGAATGAATAAATGGTTTCCTTTCTGCCCATAGGTATCTGATTCAGAGCACTCATGAATCTTGGACTACATTCAGCTATAATCATGGGTGATTCTCCAAGCGAAGGGGCTAAACACTGGCAAACGAAAAGCAGATTTGTCCACTGCATTCCTACCCTAATGGATGCTGAGATAATGGATGCTCTACAATCACCCACAAATTTCCTGGTACTGCTGCTGTTACTGCAAAATGATGGCTCCTTCAAAGTATCATCTCTTGCCCCTGCCAGAGAAAGCCAGCCTTTAAAAGAAACTAAATCCAAGGTCACTCACTTCCACATAAAGAGAATATTTTGTCAGCTGCCAAAATTCATTTATCTAATGTACTCTTACCCAATAACTTAAGCCTGGTGTTCTGGGCAGAGTCCAACTTGGGTAATTCCATTCTCCCAACCAAATTCCCCCAAGGAGTTTGAACGAGAGAGGACATTATTCTTCACTTCTTCAACTCTCCTATTATTAATCAAAAGAATGTTTTTCATCCCCAAAGCATGATGGGGATATGAGGATAGAATTTTTAAAAAAGGATTATTCTTAAGAATTTAGTAATGAGAGATTCCATTATATAAACTTAGTAAAGTTCTTTGGAAGTAGAGTCTAGATCCATTTGTGAAACAAATAGTTATTAAAGTATATGCCAAGTACTGTTCTCAACACTGCAGATGGAGCAGGACACAGAAGTAAAAGAGGTAGCAATTAGAATAAGTTGATGAGTTTGGAGACAGGGCCAGAAATCAGACCATTTAAGTACTGATATGGAGTTTGGATATTATTGTAGGCGCAGCTGGAGAGTATTGGTGGAGCGATATGATTGATCAGATTTGAGGTCTTTTTAATAAGACCATCCCTTCATGGATATCTATGGGCCAGGGTCCTAGCCTTCTGCTACTTTCCACGGAATTGAATCATTTCAGGATCAACACAACTGTGGCTGTAATTTCCTCCCCACAAGCCTTCAAACAGCATTGAATCTTGGTTAGCTCAGAGCGCCAAGGAGGCCAAAGCCATGGTTTGGCCATACGGCCATCAGCATGGCACTGCTCCATGACAAACCGTACCCCTTCTTCCTCTGTAGCTGGCTGTACTTGCTAGGCTCCCTTTGGTCTCATAGGACACCAGACAAGAAGGTAAATGAGGAAGAATTAGTTCATCTCCACTGCTCCAAGAGCTGCCTATGACCTGCTGAAGGTAGTTCGGTGGCAATATCAAAGAGCAGAAGCATCTCTACATATATGTGACCTATTGAATGGTGGTGTTCTTGGAAAGAGCATTACCACTGACAAAGAACCACTGAAAACTTTCTATTTATTGCCCATCCTGTGAGCAGTGACAAATATAAATAAGAAAATCATAACATCTGAAAATAAAAGGGGACATTAGTGGTCACGAAGTCCAACCTCTCTCCTAATGTAAGATTCTTCTATGCAGACCTGACAAGGAGTCTTCCAGTGTTCTATACCCTTCCTATATCAGATGGGGTCAGATGAATAGCAATTTAATTGCGTGTTGTTTTGTTGGTGAGGAAAGATCATTAACTGTGGTACCTTTTGCCCAAAGTTGTGGTCTGAAGGGTCAAAGGACAGATAGAGAAAGTCACATCTGAATGAGAAGTTAAGGTTAAGACCTGGAAAAAGAAGACCAAATAAGTTTTCCAGTCTCAAGTGCAAGAGGGAGAATAAAGAATATGGAACCAAACAAGAAGATACCCAGGATGCTGATGAATGAGAAATGTGGAGCAGGTGGATTAGAGGTGAGTAACTCTGGAGAAAGTCCTATGGGTGTGCACAAGTTTTCATGATGGAATTGTTAACATAATTCTCACACAAATTTGTATGATTGTGCCAAGTACTCTGGCAGGAGCTAGAAGACAACTTATATCCGTCTTCCCCTAAATGGTCACTGCCTCACATGGAAGCCCATTGCATCATTAGGAAATATCAGTGACCAGAATATTCTCTGTATTGAGGCACTGGGTGGCTCAGTCTGTTGAGCATCTGATTCTTGGTTTCAGCTCAGGTCATGATATCATGGTTCGTGAGTTTGAGCACCACATAGGGCTCTGCGCTAACAGCCAGAAGTCTGCTTGGGATTTTGTGTACGTCTCTCTCTGCCCCTCCCCTGCTCATGCTCTATCTCTCTCTCAAAAATAAGTCAATAAACATTAAAAAAACAACAACAACAAAGAATATTCTCTGTATCCTTTTCCCTCTGGCCATAAGTCTGTTCTTCAATGACATACAGAGCAAATCTAATTCCTTCCCCTCATGACAACCATTCCAATGTAACATGGCAGAAGAGAGAGGGGCAGGCGGAAAGGGGAGGGAGAGAGAGTCTTAAGCAGGCTTCATGTTTAGTGTGGAACCCGATGTGGGGCTCAGTCTCAATCGTGAGATCATGACCTGAGCCAAAATCAAGAGTCTGACACTTAAATGACTGAGCCATGCAAGCGCCCGTCGCTTAGCATTTTTATTAGATGTGTTTCATTCTTAGCTTCCTTTTACAGGTTATCTTCTTTGTTGACTGTACTCCTTCCACCAACACTTCTTTAACCACCAGTGACCATTTATGACGAAAACTCATCAAAAAGCTCTCTTTGCAGGCACAATAATTCCTTCAGGATCACTTTCACTTATGTCATCAGAATTTTACTTTTGAGAATTATTTATCTCTCATGGTTGGATCTTTTGATTATACCTGTGAGTTTTTCTTTTTCTTTTACAGAAACTTTCTGAATGGTATCTTAAGAGTTTTGAGACCATATCAGAAGCAACCAAGAGGTCCTTCGTCAAAAATTTTGGACTCTCTGATGAGAATCTACTCCCTTTCTACTATTCCTCAATGAATTCTCCCACTTAGTGTTATGTGTTGAATTATGTCCCCCCAAAAAAGATATGTTGAAGCCCTAGTCCCCAGTACCTCAGGATGTAACCTTTTTTGGAAATAGGGTGTTTATAGAGGTAATCAAGTTAAAAGGAGATCATAATCCAATAATAATGATATCTTCATCTCCAATAAAGAGGAGAAATTTAGACACAGAAATAGACACCCCATGGGAATAATGCCATATGAACATGAAAGCAGAGATGGGGTGATGCATCTGCAAACCAATGAACACCAAAGATTGGGAGCAAACTCCCAGAAGCTAAGAGAGAGGCATGGAACAAATTCTTCCTCCCAGACTTCAGAGGGAACCTATCCTGCTGACATCTTGACCTTGGACCTCTAGACTCTGGAACTCTGCTGTGTAAGTCACCCAATTTTGTGATACTTTGTTACAGCTGCCCTAGCAAACTAATACAGTCAGAATTAGTACAAAGATGTGAGAGTTTGCCCACTGATTCTAATGTGAATGCTGCCTTGTTTCCCTTGGTTCTGCCTGCTCTAGTTCACTCCATCAGAGCCCATTGTTATTCCACTCAAGATTCTCAGACTTGAGACCTAACCTCCAGATATTTTCATTTCAGTAACTGTAAGGTGAAGCATAGGAATCTGATTTTTATTAAGCCTTATAGACAATTCTGGAATGAGAAGTAGGAAGGACTTAACTGACTTTGTGTAGTTTAGTCCCCTCCCTGGCCCCAGGGCCTTAGCACATCTGAAAACTGATGGATCCACTTCTGCTGCTAAGCTCAGCCAGGATCCAATGCCCCCAGTGGTAGCCAGAGGGCTCTCGTGCTGCCTGGTGTTCCTCTGGTGCCTATTCTCAGGACCAGGTCTAGGCCGGGGGCCTGCTATTCCCTCATGCCCTTGTTAGTCCTCTCCTTGAGAAGCGCCCTGACCCTAGACCCCAGCCTGGTGGCTAGGCCACTAAACTCTGAAGACAGATCCTCCCAATAACTGACTGATCACTCTCTTGCTTCTTGAGCACCCCCTACCATCAATTTCCAACCACACTCTGGTCTTTTAAGGGACCAGCATGGGAAATATTTGTGCCCAGCATGGGAAATATTCTTAGTGACTGGTACCTGACTTATGAAGGGCCCTTCCCTGCCCTCTAGACACAAGATGTACCAACCTGGCTGCTTCTCCATAACCAAACTCAGCAACTATTTGGATGACACAATGTGCTAGACCTTGTACTATACACATCCCTTCTGGCTTTCATGTTAGGCTCACTATCTAATGAGGAATACAAAAAGGTACATGGATGCACATTACCTATGAGTACAGGGTCCTAGGGGCACAGAGGTGGAGCACCTGACCTGGGTCTGGAGGGTTCACAGGTAGAGAAAGCAACTTGAAGAAGCTTCCATTTAAAACCAAGACCAAAAAATATATATATACACTAATATATTATTATTAATAACATGTTAATATAATGTGAAGAATATGATAATATTTTATTAATATATTACCAATATATTATTTATTATAGTTAATAATTATTAATGTTAACAGGGCTGGGAAGAGGAAGAGATCTTCAGGCTCAAGAGGCAGAAAGGGCATGATGGTTTCAAGAGCAAGAAGCTGGAGGGGTGGGTAAGAAGTGAAGGTTTTCCAGCCCCATCCTGTCCCACAGGAGAATCTTCCCTAGAAGAGAGGTAAGACAGATTACCCACTCAGCCATATTTGAGAACATGCCCCCATCCAGGAAAGCATCCCAACACACGTATGAGGGGAAAGTGGGTGGGTGGACCTCAACTGACCCTCAGCCCATCTGTCCTTCATTCAGTCTCTGACTGTACCCTCATCTGTTCTCTTCATCTTCCCGATTTAATTTCTCTTCCACGCGACTCAACCAGCCTCACAAGCCACACAAATAATCTGTTATTATTCTTGGCCTGCAGTTTTTCAAACTTTAGCAGGCAGCCTCTTCAACCTCATGTAGCTAAAATCTAAGAGATAGGACTTCGGCCACAGCCCGGCACCGCCCTTCCCCCATCCCTAACCATTCTGGATGGTCCTGACAGGCAGCCTACCAGAAAATTAATTCCCAGCTGGGATTAAATGACAAGAAGTTTCTGCCAAACCACACTTGCCACTAACAACTCAAGAACTTGAGACACTGACCATAAGACTGGCCGTGAAAGACTCTCCCCCAGTCCCACGTATTTGAATTTACCTGTGATGTAAGTCTTAACCTGGACAGCTTTGGACAGATGCACTCTTGAAATGTCGGATTATCCCTTCCTATCGAAGGGACTACTCATCAGCACAACATGGCAGCTGATATGTAAAGCGAATGGTAAAAAGGAAAGGCAATCATTTCCTCACTAAACGAAAGAAGAGATATGAATCTGAGGAACACAATCTGGCACTGATTGAAAGTAAATTACCAGCTGATTAGATGGCTGTAAATACAGGGAGAGAAGCCTCAACAGGCAGCTGGATTGCGTGAGGAAGAGGGAAATTAGAGAGGGCACAGGAGGTGTTGAGCACAGACAGGGCTCGGCAAAGAGGAATAGTGGCCGCTTTGTTCTGCCAAGATTATAGAAGCAGGAAGGGATCTTCGGGAAACGTTCTGTAGATGGAGCCAGCGCGAAAGGGTGGCCCCCACCTCCCACTGCACTCTCCCAGCCCCACATCCCTAATGAGCCCAAGGGGATTCAACACTCAAACCCATACCCAGCAGCAGCTAGGACGGGTCGTGGTTGTTGTTACTGCAACACGGGAAGCATCAATGACTTCTGTTCAGAGAGGAAAACCTGTTTTAGGTTAGATGCAGTCTGGAAGCTTCTCCCTGCCTATCAGAAAAGCCACTCTTCTAAAAACCTCATCCCTCACATCCCTGCAGCCTACAAAGACAGAGTCCATGCAGATGTCAGTGGAGGATACCATCCCCCAAACAGCAGCTAGGCATGCTCCTTCAGGGAGCAAGCACTGAAAGCAGCAGCCCCTGTGAACTGAGAGCTCTCTGCAGTTAGTAGAAGGAGCTTGGGACAAGGAAGGACAGAATAGTGTAACTAGGAAACCAGGGCTCTCCTGTGCATACCAAAAAATATCCCTCTTCCTCCGGCAAATGGCAGAAGCATCTGGCCAGCCTAGGAAGAGGTGATGGGGTGGGGGGGGGGGTGATCGGCAGAAGTGATGGGGGAAAAAGAGGATGACCGTAATGTTTGCATTGGTGATGGAAGTGAGTTTAGCAAAGAACAGACAATGGATGCCTTAGTCCCATGGGTATTACTGTTTCCATAGCCCTGAGCCCAGCCTTACAAGCTTCTGTAATCCTTAAGCAAGGCAGCTGTGTGCTCTCATTGACCGAGGAAAAAATACAGAAAGAATATATAGCTCTTGGATTAGTTCAGCTACACTCCACCCTCATTTTCTTTGTGTTCCAGCCCTCAGGCCCTGGGTATGCTCTCACATAGTTCCTGGAGGGAACTACTGAGGGACATGGAACCCAATGACCACATCAGTTACCATTTGCATGTAGAAGGAACCATCCCAATGTAACATGGCAGAAGACATAAGAGGGTAGGGAAGGCATAAAGAATAAAGAAAACTGGGGGCGGGGGGAGAACTTGGCAAAGAGGTTTTAAGGCTTCAGTAAAGTCATTTCTCTAGCCAGATCCGACTAAGGGTATTGCTAGTTCTCTAAGATAGGGGCATTTTAGGTTACGACACACTGGATGCTTCTTGAAGCTTATTGTGTGGATACCACATTTAGATGCTATCGGTACAATTAACTGTTTCACTGCTACAGTTCTCATTCCACATGGGGAGTTAGTGATTCTCAAGAAATCTTTTGATTGCCTGTGTACAACTCAGAATTATAAGAACCCCTCAAAGCACTGGAGGTGCACAAAACTGTCATTGTCAAGATTATGGTGTTCTGAGGGTAAATTCCAGGTAAGTAGTCCCTTTTATCAAGTGTGTCCTTGCAGCTCTCTGGATGTGACATCCACCACAAAGGCCAGTATCAATCAGATCACTAAAGGGACACACGTAGCTTACACCAGCCAAGGAAAACTGCAGAGATTCTGTGAACTAGTCTGGGGCCAACTTTTAGATGAGGACAGAAATGAAACTGGGTTCACTTCGTCTGCTGTTAACTGAAATGAACGTTAACGTGCCAAACATCTGAGTCACTGGCTACAAATAGCCGATTGGAGAACTGAAGGGTGTGACTGGGCGGGGGGTGGGGGTGGGGGGCGGTGGGAAGAGCGATGTGAGGAAAAGGGTGCGAGAACATTAGGATCGCATGTTGACAGCTGCTTCCCGGGAGGATAAGAAATGGGAAGAGCGCACGAGCAGGCACTGCAGAGTGTGAGGTTAAGTTTAAAGACCTTCCACAAGGGGCACCTGGGTGGCTTGGTCGGTTGAGTGTCCGACTTCAGCTCAGGTCATGATCTCACAGTCCGTGAGTTCGAGCCCCGCGTCGGGCTCTGTGCTGACAGCTCAGAGCCTGGAGCCTGTTTCACATTCTGTGTCTCCCTCTCTCTCTGCCCCTCCCCCGTTCATGCTCTGTCTCTCTCTGTCTCAAAAATAAATAAAAACGTTAAAAAAAAAAAAAAAAGACCTTCCACAAAACCATCCTCTTTTTGAGTCACCACATCTTCTCGCACCCTTGGAACAGTGCTTGGTGGTGCTGGTGAGATGCGTGTTCCCAGTAACCCAAGTCCATTCAATCTTCCTTCTCTGGCAAAGCAGAGGTGAGGATCAAGTGAATGAAGTAAACATTTGGACCTCACAGACTCAAGAAGTACAACCTACTTCTCTCTCTTTCTTTGAAGTTTACTTCTTTATTTTGAGAGAGAGTAGGTGGGGAGGGGCAGAGAGAGGGAGAGAGAAGCCCAAGCAGGCTCCATGCTGTTAGTGTGGAACCCAACTCAGGGCTCAATCCCATGAACCACGAGATCATGACCTGAGCAGAAATCAAGAGTTGGAAGCTTAACAAACTGAGCCACCCAGGCATCCCACAACCTACTTCTCTTAAGATATCTCTATTCCATTTTCCTAAAGACAGCAGATGAATCCCAAGAAGCTACAATGTGCCCTTAAAGAGACAATTTAGAGCACTGAGTATGCTTAATTTCTAGGATTCTAGGTTGGACCAAAGCTTATTGGTGAACCTTGCACCAACTGTAGCTGCCCAGTTTTTCCACATGGTTTCTTCTCTGCAGCCAGACAAGAGATTGTAGTGACTGGAAGTAAAAGTATATCCCAGACAAGAAACATTTAAAAGGTAAGACTTCAGAACTGCTTTGGTTAAACCCTGCTCTCCCAAAATTCTAGTGCAAGAAAAAAAAAAAAAACAGTCCTTTTCTAAAACTGATCAGTATTAATGTAATTCCCATCAAAATCTGAGCAAGTTAATTTGTAGGCCTTGACAAGTTTATTCCAAAATTTATTTGGAAAGGAAAAGGCCCCAGAATAGCCAAAACAGGGATACCTGGGTGGTTCAGTCGGTTAAGCATCCAACTCTTGATTTCGGGTCAGTTCATGATCTCACAGTTCGTGGGATCGAGCCCCCCATCAGACTCTGTGCTGAAAACATGGCATCTGCTTGGGATTCTCTCTCTCTCTCTCTCTCTCTCTCCCTCTTCCCCGCTCACACACATGCTCTCTCTCTCTCTATCAAAATAAATTAAATAAACTTAAAAAAAGAATAGCCAAAACAATGTTGAAAAACTAGAATGAAGTGAGAGAAACCACTCTTCTCAACATTAAGGCCTAATGCATAACTCCGGTATCAAGACAGCATGGTGCTGGTGGAGGGAATAGGCACATGGATCAGTGGAATAAAATAAAGAACCCAGATCTAGAGCCACACAAATATGTCCCTGACTAACTCTGATAAAGAAATGAAAGCAATCCAATGGAGGAGAAACAGCCTTTTCAATAATTAGTGCTGGAAAAATTGGACATAAACCTCACACCTAATATAAAAACTAACTCACAGGGCGCCTGGGTGGCTCAGTCAGTTATGTGTCCAACTTTGGCTCAGGTCATGGTCTCACGGTTTGTGAGTTAGAGCCCCACATCAGACTCTGTGCTGACAGCTCGGAGCCTGGAGCCTGCTTTGGATGCTGTGTCCCTCTCTTTGTCAACTCTTCCCCTGCTCGTGTCTGTCTCTCTCTCTCAAAAATAAATAAACATTAAAAAAAAATTAACTCATAATGGATTATGGACTTACATGTAAACATAAAACTACAAAACTTCTAGAAAAGAATACAGGAAGGTATCTTTGGGACCTAGGGCTCAGCAGAGTTGACCTCATCAAATTGGACCTTATCAAAATTTAATACTTTTCCTCTGTGAAAGTCCCTGTAAAAAGATGAAAAAACAAATTACAGTCTAGGAGGAAAGATTTACAAATCACACAACCAACAAGGGCCTTGTGTCTAGAATATATAAAGAACTCTGGAAACTCAACATTAAAAAAAAATGGATCCAAGCATCCTTCCACACCATGGTTCACAGCATGTGTTCTGTGGATCACCTAACTTAGGATCTTGGGTGTGGGGGAGGGATTGGTAAAATGCAAATTCCTGTGTCTCATTCCAGAAATTCTGATTCCATAGATTTAAACGGGGCCTGAGAAATCTGCCTTTAAACCAAGCTACTCAGGATGTCTGGCTAGTTCAGTTGGTAGAGCATGCTACTCTTGATCTCAAAGCTCAGGGTTGTGAGTTCAAGCCCCACTTTGGGGGTAGAATTTACTTTTTTTTTTTAAGTTTATTTATTTATTTTGAAAGGGACAGAGACAGCGTGAGTGGGACAGGGGTAGAGAGAGAGGAGAAAGAAAATCCCAAGCAGGCTCACGCTGCCAGCATGAAGCCTGATGTGGGACTTCAACTTACAAAACAGTGAAATCATGACCTGAGCCAAAACCAAGAGTTGGTCACTTAACCAACTGAGCCACCCAAGTGCCCCTAGAATTTATTAAAAAAAAAAAAAAAAAAAAAAATCTGTTAAAAATTAACAGTGAAAAAAAATAACACAAGCTCCTCAGGAGATTTTTTTTTTTTTTTTAATATTAAAGCTTGAGAACTCCCACAGCTATTCAATCTAGTGAACTATAAAACAAGAACTGCATTAGAAAGAAAATCAGGACTGGGCCACTTGTGCCCTGAGGGGGCAAATGAGAACAGGAACTATTTAAAGACTAAAAACAAACTGGAAGTGTTATGAACAATTTCTTTTTTAATGTTTATTTATTTTTGAGAGAGAAAGAGAGAGAGACAGAATGTGAGCAGGAGAGAGGCAGAGAGGGAGACACAGAATCTGAAGTAGGCTCCAGGCTCCAAGCTGTCAGCACAGAGCCCATTGCGGGGCTGGAACCTGCGAACCATTGAGTTCACAACCTGAGCCGAAGTCAGACACTTAACCAATGGAGCCACCCAGGCACCCAATAAGTGATTTCTACGAAGCAACTACTCTAGATTTATTAGGATGTGAATGAATGATGAAGTACCCTCCCCACACACCCAAGTATACAAGCATAAGGAGAACCTGCTGGGTATGCAGAGCTTTTTTTAAATTCTCATAGCCATGCTGCTTGAGGGGCCTGGCGTCCTCTGAGACGTGCTCACGAGGGATTGTGAGAGCCCAGGAAAGACCCTGTTGTGTGAGGACAGGGCATGCACTTTAGCAGGTTGGCAGACACTCATGTCCCCAGCTAAACCAGTGTCTCTGGGCCTCGGGGAACCCACAGCCAGGGACCCCAGCTCTGAGGGCTGAAGGCCTGCCCCAGGGTCCTCTAATGCCCTCCCTACCACCACCTTTCCCACTCGCTCACACATAAATATGTGCACAGGTCTAGAGATAAGGAACAACTCCTTCTCACCAATCCACCAGACAGTCTGTGTTTCTGCCTTCACTATTCTGCTTCCAACCTCTGACAGGTGGCAAGAGGGGAGCCTGAGGACAAGGCAACATGACTTAAGTGCGAACACAGCACGAAGCCGGGCTCCTCTGAGCAGCTGGAAAGAGGGCTCTCACCTCATCTCTGGGAAGAGACAGAGGCCAGCCTGACAAAGAGAACGAGAAAACTGCCAGGGGAAGGTGAGGTAGGTAGCTGTCCACCCATCAGAAAGTAAAGTGATGTTTAGTAAGACCAAGGCCAGACCGAAGAGCCACTGGCCAGGATGGAATAGCACACAGATCTGTGTCTGAGGGCAGGAATGACCCGTCTCCCGCTCCAGGCTCCAGAGGCGAGCTTTGCTGTCCAAGGACACTGCCGAGTGGCTTTGCAGACCCCTGCACAACCCAGGTCTCTGAGTTTCCCAGTGTTTGCTCCTTGGTGCCTGTTGTATCTCCTCTTGGTCAGAATTGATGGGAGCTAATCACTGCTGAAGCAGAGACTCCAGTTCATTTCCATTCACCTCATTGTTTGTCTTTTGGGCTGCAGCCAAGCAACAAACATGAACATTCCCCCCTGCGGAGCAGACACACACAGACACTTGGAAGCCTGCCCGCATGTGCCACGCTCTCCCAGGCATGCACACGTTTACACATACACGTATACACCCGCACACATGCACACGCATACTCACCCATCCACACTCTCACGCATGCACGTATATGCATCCATACATACATTCACCCGTGCACAGGTACCGCCCATATGCATCCCCACACTCACACACATGGGCACACACAGCCACTCCAGCTGCGGTTCAACTGTGCAAGTTCTCTGTCTTCCGCGACCAGGATATCTTCAAACCTGAGATTTCCTCCTCCTGCCCTCCTGTTCCCCTGGCGGCCTGGGCACCCACACCAGCACTCCGTAACTTATCACCACCTCTTAGGCCACTTCCAGCCATCGTCAGTGCGTGGGAGACCTTCCAACCTTCTGTCTCAATGAAAATCAACCGTTGTAAACCCAGGCTCTCATGAAGTTCCAGGGACCAGCAGGACTTGGATTTTAAACAGTCCCACTGTCTTCCCTGCGTATGAATCAGTCTGGGCTCCAGACGAGATGGGGCAGCCCTCTAGTGGCCATGGCCGATATGACAATAGACTTTGAGAGCTCAGGGATGCTGTAGGGACCAGTCTGGTCTTCTTGAAGGCACAGGAAAGAAATTACAGTTATACAATCTTTATTGACTAACTCCTCCACTCCATTGCCCCTAGATCCTTCTAGTAACCAGGTCCTATCAATCTTCCCTTCCCAACAGCCGTTCCCATTGCCCCACCTTAGCTCTCCCTTATCTGCATGGTTGGGCTGCAGTGGTCCATTGCCTGGACCTCTGTGTCCAGTCCATTATGGACCTTGCTGCCAAATTCATTTACACTCATTGTTGGGTCTTCTACATTCTCTTTTTAAGACTTCCAGGCTTCCCCCATCATCTATAGTGGTGACTCTCAAAAGGGAGACAAAAGGGAGAGTGAGAAGCACCTCACTCTCTCAGGACAGAATGAGCAGCATTTCCACACACAGGCTGGAGATGTCGATGCTCTTCCCCAGCCCATGCTCATGTTGAACCATTTTTATCAAGGGGCTGTTCCTCAAGATATCCTATCAGTCAAATGTAGAGGGCTGGGGAAAAGATGGAGAACCCCTAGTCCTCTGGGCTAAAGTTCAAACATCTCAGCTCCCTACAATGTGTCCTCAAATTTCCTTTCTAGCCTTAGTGTTACAGTATAATGTTGAGGTTAAGGACTAGAATCAGACCGTCTGGGTTGGAACCCCAGGTCTACAACTTATTAGCTGTGTGCCTGTATGGAAGATTCCGAATCCTCAGTTTATTTCCAGTGTTGTTGAGATTTAGTGAGGTAGCCCATGTATCAGACTTAGCCCAGTGCTTGCCACACTCAGTGCTCAATTAATGACTGCTGTTACCATTACTCATCTGTTAACAAGCCAACGGGTTTGCTCACAGGTCAGGCACATGCTTGCACTTTCCATCTCTGCACTTTGGTTCTTAACACTTTATTTGCTTGGAATGTCGTCTCCCTCCTCTCTAATGTTCTGCTGAGCCCAGCTCAAATTTCTTCACCTGCTCAGGGAACAGAGATAAGAATAGTGGGCTTATGACTTCACACATTATCTGCTGTGAGACGAAACCAATACTTTGTGAGAGTGCACCATTTGAACTTATATATGTATGTAATAGACCAATGTGTGGGATATTTTACCGTTTGTGCAATTACTCTGAAAAATTAGATAAAGCCTTGTAACATGTATTCATGTGTTACTGGAATCCTTAAAAAATTTTTTTAATTTTGTTTTAATGTTTGTTTATTTATTTATTTATTTGAGAGAGAGAGAGACAGACAGAGAGACAGAGACAATGTGACTGGGTTGGGGCAGAGAGAGAGAGAAGCACAGAATCCAAAGCAGGCTCCAGGCTCTGAGCTGTCAGCACCAAGCCCAACGCGGGGCTTGAACTCACAAGCTGTGAGACCATGACCTGAGCTGAAGTCGGATGCTCAACCAACTGAGCCACCCAGGCACCCCTAAATTTTTTTAAACATTTTACTTCTCTGCCAACTAGATTATAAATACATGAGGGTAAGAGCTCTGTTTTATACTTATATTCTCCATGAACATATCTTACGTGATACTTTCACTATTTTAGATACTTAGTACTCATTTAATTAAGAAGTGACTTATCTTTTATAATAATAGTAACATGTTTTTGTCCCTTAAAGCAAATTTTCATTCACTACCTTATGACCTTTGATTATCTAACTTCTACAACATCCCTGAAAGAAAAGAAAAGCTTAGGCCTGTTTCATAGGGACTTCCTTATTGGAAGTCGTGCAAGCACATTGTGTTATTTATATGTGTTAATTACATCACAATAACAGTCTCCAAATGGAAAGGTATCTGGATCAAAAAGGGCAGGTGGTAAATTTTGTAAAGTATGCCTATATCATGTTTATTTAGAAATCTTGGAAATCAAGCTGAGCACTTGGCTGGACCCATACCTCAGGTTTTTAAAATTAGAGAGATCTGTAATTGCCCACCCCTTTCTGAACCCTCAATTCCTATTCAAACGCAACATGCAGCATTTTCTGGAAGAATCAGAAAAATAAGACCTAAGTATCACTCCTAAGGAACAGAAAATGGATACTCTTACCATTCAAAAACAGAAGCAAATACCATTAACATATATGGTTGGGAAAAGAACTAGCAGTTGAATTCAAATTTATGAGACATGGGATATATGAAGAATACAGCAATCCTTATCATTTTGATGTTACTTTTTAAAAACTGATGCTTAAAATTAAAAAAATGTATAGCCAGGGTGAAATTTCATATATCGTAGGTATTATCTAAATTCTTCTACTAGGTTTTTTCATGAAATATTGATGTATTTTAATGTATTGTAAAATATCTTCAATGAGGAAAATGTCACAGACTATATTTATGTGACACATTAAAAAATATGGAATATGGAATTTAGCCTATAAATATATTCTGGAGTCCAAAATACTTTCAACTGTAAATTTCAAAAAGCATTGACAAAGACACAGAGCAATTGTTACTTTCATATGGTGCTGGTTGACTTGCACAATGGTGTAATCACTTTAGAAAACAATTTGGTAGTTTCTTATAGAGTTAAACAAATATTAACCACATGGACTGGCAAACACATGCCTGGGCTTTTATCCCAGAAAACTGCACACTTAACGCTCCCACAAAAACCTGTACACTCATGTTTATAATCACTAAAGAACAGATTAGGGGTTTCCAGGAATTATTGGGTGGGGGAGGGTTTGGCTGCACAGGTGCAGCATGAGAGAATTTGGGGCAGGCAGAAGCAATGGAAATAGTCTATATCCTGATTGTGGTAGTGCTCACGTAAATCTATGCATGTTAGAAGTCATGGAGCTATATACCCAAAAAGTAAAGTTTACAGTATGTAAATATAACAGTAAAGGCCTATTTTTTAAGAAAATCCAGAAACAAAGTTCAGGGAAAAGTGAATGGTGTCAATGAATTCAATGTAAATATATCGATCACCTGTTATGTATAAGGCGCTGCCTGGGGTAGAGGCAAAACGGAAACCAGAACCTAGTGATGAGGCAGTTTTAGGAGCATTAACTTTGAAATCTGCTAGAGCTAAGATAGAATGCCTGGTCTATCTCTTATGAAACCTGTGTTTTTAGGGAGGTTGCCTAACATCTTTGAGCTTCAGTTTACGAGAATAATAAAACATACAGTACGGACATAGTAAGAGATTGAAAATGATAACTATTATTATTACCATAGCATTGCTAATATTAAAGCTAGTGATGCCAATAAAAATGATTGCTCTACCTTCAAAATACACCCAGCATCTAATCAGTCTCAGCATGTCCACTGCCACCGCCCTGGCCCAAAAGCCACCGTCACCTCCTGCAGTAGCTTACTAACTGCTCTCCCTGCTCCCACCCTACAACCTGTCCTCAACCCAGACACCAGAATGATCTCTCTAAAATGGAAGTCAGATTATGTCACTCATCTGCTCAAAACACTGTTGTGACTCCCCCTGGCACTCGGGGTGAAAGGCCAAGTCCTCCCTGTGTCCTCAAAGATCCTGCGTGATCTGGTGCCATTTGCCTCTTATAATATCTTCTGTTGCTTTCCCCCTCACTCGCTCTTCTTCCACACTGACCTGTTACCCTGACTCCAGCACACAGGGCCTCGATTTACAGCCTTTGTACTGGCCCTGGCCCCTGCCTCCAACATTTTCCACATGCCTGCATTGCTCATGCCCTTACCTTCTTTGTGACTTTGCTGGAATGTCACCTTCTAAAAAAAAAAAAAAAAAAACTATGTTAATTACTGTATTTATTTTTTTAAGTTTATTTATTTATTTTTGAGAGAGAGAAAGAGAGAGCATGAATGGGGAGGGGCAGAGAAAAACGGAGAGAGAGAGAGAATCCCAAGCAGGCTCTGCATTGTCTGCGTGGAACCCGATGTAGGGCTCAACCCATGAACTGTGAGATCGTGACCCGAGTAGAAATCAAGAGTCAGATGCTTAACTGATTGAGCCACCCAGGTACCCACCCCTCAACCACTGTATTTAAAATTTCAACCTGCTCCACTTTCTCCCAGCCCCAACAATCCCCCTTGTCTTGCCCAGCTTTTCTTTTTCCATATGTCTTACCACCTTCTATATAACAACACCAAACATTGGCAGATGGTTCTCTCACAAATTGCTGGTGGGAGTGTAACTTGGTACAACCACTTTGGAAATCTTTTAAAGACTTCAAAATATTTAAGTCTTCCAGATTTAATTAAAGATTTAAAAATCTTTAAATCTTTAAATTTAAAGAGTATCTACCAAAGCTAAAAATACCCTATGCTGCTCCTGTGTGTAAACCCAACAGAAAGGAATGCCAAAAGACTCATATTAAGAATGTTAAAAGCAATTTTATTCATAATATCTCTGAACGGCAAACAACCGAAATATCAACCTATAGCGCAGTAGATAAACAAAATGTGATATTTTCAAGCCATGGAATAATACACAGCAATACGAGGCACATGATAGTACCCTTAACAACATGAATGAATCACAGGCCTAATATTGAGCAAGATAAGTCTGAAACAAAAGAGAATATTGCATATGATTTATTTGATGTTCAAGAAAGGCAATGGCTTTAATGATAAAATCAAAATGAAGCTACTTATTTCCCTAATGGGGAGGTAATCTAATCTCTCTGAAAATAATGATAATAATATCCATCTTGCAGGGCAAGGCTAACTGCAGGAAACTTATGTTTAACATCTAGCACCAGATCCTGGCACAGAATATTGGCTAACTAAACGATAGTTTGTCTTCATGTGTGTCCTTGATTTACATTAGCTTAGTAATTGTCAAGTAAAGATAGTTTTATGATACTCAACACAAAAGTTTCCATTATATATGCCATTAGTTGCCTCCCAATAGCCATTCCCTTTTCCTTTTTTTTTTTTTTTTTTTTTTTGAAAGCTTGTTTATTTTGAGAGAGAGAGACAATGAGCAAGTAGGGGAGGAGCAGAGAGAGGGAGAGAGAGAGAGAATCCCAAGCAGGCTCCGTGCTGTCAGCATGGAGCCCAGCTTGGGGCTTGATCCCATGAACTGTGAGATCATGACCAGAGTCGAAATCAAGAGTCGGATGCTCAACCGACTGAGCCAGTCAGGCCCCCATCCCGTTTTCTTCTTAATAATAGAGTCCATATTTTGTTCAGAGAAGCCATATGCCCAGCCCAAAGTGATGAAGCGTGACTAAGCCATGGAACTCCCATGTCCCTTTGCCAGACCCACTTTCCCAATTTCCCCTTACACCGAGGGGCACCCATGTGCCCAGTTTGGGCCAATGAGACCTGAAGAGGAATTCTGATAGGAAACTGGCTAGAAAAGGGTTGTTTTCCTCTCTAAAAGGAGAAAGGCACACACTCTCTCACTGCCTCCCCCCCTCCCGTTTTCTGCCTTGTGGATGAATGATATATGGAGCTGAAGCAACCACCTTTTGATCAAGAAAATCATAGAGAAAAGGACAAATAGCCCCAACTTATCAGAATTAGCAATTCACCTACCTTCAAAGCTTTTGTTCTAAGAAGTAATTATCTTTATTATTTAAGCCCTGTTACTTAAGCCATTGTTAGTTGAGTATTCTATTACTTCCCGCTGAAAACATTCCTGTGACGACCCCCTTCTAGACTACACGTGTGACAAAGAAAATCCTTAAACTGATCATTCGGACATCTTATCGTGCTCTCTTTAATTTGCCCAAAGTCTGAGCACAACCCACCCCTTTCTTGTCCTTCCACGAGTCTCCTCCGTGCCAATTTACTAAACTGCCTCTACTTTCTAAGGCAAACACCTTTCAATTGCATGTGAACATACTAATGAGGTCAGTGAGGTTCCTTATGCCTTGAGGCTAGGGAATGAAACTTAAAACACAGGAAAACTCTATTCAGTTGCTGAATTTGTTGGAGGGTAGCCAACTGCCAAATGCTAGTGGTAGCACATACTAACCTGCATTTGCCCGCATGCGCCAACACTGTAAATGGAAATGTCTTGTGAATAGGTGGTGTGCCCAAACAGAACTCATTCGCGCCTAGCAGGGCAGATAAGTTAATGACATCCCAGGGCCCTCATGAGCCCACACCTCTTTCAAGGCCCTGTTTGGGGCCCAAGCAATGTGTTGACATGGTAATATGTTTTTGTAAAACTTAGAAGTATATTGGCCACAATCAGGACCTCTGTCCCTTTCCTCTCCAACCCACCCTCTGTTATACTTGCCCTTCTGTAGGCTGGTGTTAGAGAGACCATGGGGTGTTTGGGGTTCAGCTAAGGGGAAGTTGAGTTGAAGATCCGTGGAGTTTAGGTTAAGAAGGTTAGGTTTATGTGGTTTACTTTCACATCTAGTTAAGTTATTGCTAGCTATTCTGGTGCAGGAATGGCTTCTGGCATTCTTCCCACCGCCCACTTCAGCAATGCCAGGGGTCATATTGCAATATGAACATGACCTATTGCACTGGGCATCGAAAGTATGTGGATAGTGAAGAAGAAACAAGTTTCCAAAATAATGAAGCAAGAAGCTAGTCTGTGAAAAATTCTGCCAGTCTTCAAATATGCAAAATTATAGGCAGAGGATTTGATTCTCACACATGCCCGTTCAAAACAAAAGTTCTGTCCTGCCTGGAGTATACTCAATAAGCACTGTATGCAGTTATAAACCCACAGTATTCTTTCATGTAACTCACACAAAATAGAACTTATCGGCATTCCTGTGCTTGTAGGGCACAAAGCAACATCAGTTCTATGGTGACTATGTTTGTCACCAATATATGGATTTTTTAAATCCAATATATTGGGGGTGCCTGGATGGCTCAGTCGGTTAAGCATCTGACTTTGGCTCAGGTCATGATCTCTCAGTCTGTGAGTTCAAGCCCTGTGTCCAGCTCTGTGCTGACAGCTCAGAGCCTGGAGCCTGCCTCAGATTCTATCTCCCAGTGTCTCTGTCCCTCCCCCACTCATACTCTGTCTCTCAAAAATGAATAAATGTTAAAAAAAATTTTGTTTTAATCCAATATATTGGATCACATCCTGAAGCGGACAGCAGTTTTAAAACAAAATGGGATGAAAAATTACCCATCAATGGAGCACAACAAAACAATGAAATCACTGTACCTATTTATAAACAAAGCAACGTATAGTGTTAAGAATAATGTGATTACATGATCAAGTAGCTTAATGCAATGTAGGGGTTTTTTAATGCAATTTAATTACTCCTCTGTATGTTTTATTTTCAGATACCTTTTATATTCATCCAGAATTGCTGACCATATCAAAATTCAAAAGAACTTCCAGAGGTATGTATTTAAGACCATTCATTCATTAACGCATTATGTAATCTTGCTGGGTTTTTGATGTTTGCAGTAGAGCCAGCATTTCAAAATTTGTGATTTGCTATAATTTTTTTTTTCTCATTCTAAGTAAATATGTGTTTTTATACCAATTCAAAATTCCTAATTTTGCATTTATGTCCTTAAAGAGTGTCTTCTTGAACTGTGAAATGTATACAACCCAGAGCGACTGCTGCGATTAGTAAAGACTGCAAATGTTATTTACCAGTGCGGGTACTTTGGAAGTTCTTTTAACTTCAAGCTTTGAAAGGACAAGAAAATTAAATGAGAAAAATTGAACTTACTTTGTAGCATGCCCTACATAGAATTTGTTAAGTGAACGTAACCTGATGTTAAATAGAACACTCTCTCTTCAGTTTCTCCAGGGGGACTGATAGTCTAGCTCTCACTTACCAAAGTATATCTGAGACAGAGTGCCATAAGAGGAATCTTAAAAAGAAAAAAAAAAAAAAATTCTGAGGTTGAGCTTCAAAAATTCAGGACATTTATCCAGGGACTTCTTTTGTACCTCAAGAATATAAAAAGTTTTTGGACAGTGGGAAGAAAGAGGAAAGATGGGATGGGGGAAATTTGTACTGAGAACTTCAAGTCCTATATCCCATGAGGAAATAAGAGGTGGGGGGCGGGTGTCTGAACCTCCCCGCTCAAGTCTCGGGGGCCCTTCAACATGGCCACTTTGAGAGTCGGATATGCGTGGCCTGCAGTTTGAGGAATGGCGAGCTGCCCCAGAAAATATGCAGGGTAGAAGAGGCGGGGGTGAGCGGTATTGGGGGGTGGTGGTGGAGTCAGGGCAAGTAACAGCTTCGTGTGGAAAATGACCTCATCTACCCCTGCAGCAGGACACAACGGTGCACAGGATCAAGGACTGCCCTCCCGAGGCTGGTTTAGGGTCTGCCTAGAAGACCATCTACAGGGGGGTGGGGTTCCAACAGTGTGGGAGTGGGTCCTCCGAGAAGGCTGGGAGCAACCAGCTAAAGAAGGGGTATCAACACATCTCCAGAGAAACCACCAGGAGGACCCCCACAAGGGTGCTCAAGAGAGTATCGGCTTTTTTTTTTTTTAAGTTCATTTATTTTGAGAGAGAGAGCATGAGTGAGGGAGGGACAGAGAAACAGGGAGAGAGAAAATCCCAGCACACAGCTCGACTTGAGGCTTGATCTCAAGAACCATGAGATCATGACTTGAGCTGAAATCAGGAATCAGGTCACTTAACCAACTGAGCCACCCCGGAGCCACAAGAGAGTATCAGCTTTAAACACAAGCCTAACTCGGCACAAAGCCAAGTGATAGCAGATACAACAGAAGCAAGACCGTTTTCTGCTCCTGTCTTCCCTTTGTCTCTGTTCCAGCCCTAGGGGTGAGCCCAATGAATGAAGAGGAACAAGAAAAGAGAAATAAAGGAAAAATATGGGCTACGAGCTACTAGTGGTGTGGTCTGACAAAGGGAGGTTTGACATTATATAAAATTCATCATTTTAATTATTTCCAGGGCTGGGTATTCTAATGGGTGCCTTAGAGTGTGTTTGTGACTTAAAAGGACAACAGGACTGACTGTATATTGCCTCTGGGTAAATCGTATTTATCTAGGGCAGGGAAAGATTACCACAGACAACAAACTTCATCGGATCAGCAGGAACAAAAGTAAAGCTGTGTTTTATCACGTTCCGTAAGTCAAATCTGGTCAACACTTTTGCTGCATTAACTTAAGAATAAGCAAATAGAAAACTATAAATAACCTAAAGCTATACTTGTGGCATTGATTGAACATCATTTTCTAATCCTTTCTTCAGAGAGCTTTACTGAAATCCATATACAGAAATGGCCAAATCCACATCTCTGTCTTGTTCTTAATCTGAATCACTCATTCAACAAATATATTTAATGAGACTCTGACAAGTTCAGCTTCCTAAATGCTACCTCTGTCTTGCCACTCCCCTACTCAGGAACCCTCTGTAACTCCCTACTGCTTACAGCAACGATTGTTCAGAGGATGAACACTCCTCTGGTGCGGAGAGGAGATATCAGTAGGGTGGAGGTTTAATTCACCCTTACCTCCCTCTCTTTTCATTCTGAGGGGGGAAGGTGGCTTTACCTCCCTCTCCAGGCCACTGGCCTCACCGCCCTAAAAGCTACTGTGATGCATCAGAGGACTCATTTAATTTGCTCTCAGCAGAGTTCCTATCCTTTGTCCACTGAAATCACTTGGATAAAAAGGAAATAGAATTATATTTCATTTGGATTCAACTTACATTTTCGTTTCTTTTTTTTTTTTTTTTTTTTTATTAAGCTGGGAATAGAATATTCTCTGTTGGCAGCAGCCCAGCGATAATCGTTTTAGCTCAGATGGCTTCTCTAATGCCATATCCTGGGGAAGAAAAGCTTATTGGGGCTTTCATGACAGCCTTTTATCTCTAGGGGCTCTTTAGTCTCTACCTCTTGCACCTGGCCTGACAGAAGGTTTGGAGGCTTTGGGGGTCAAAGCATTTGGGTTGGGAGAGGCAGGAAGGGGCAGCAGTTACAAAGGTCTGACCTGCACCCAGCTCGAAGGACATCTTTGCCATTCACGCATTTACATGCACTATTCTTTTTTCTTTTATTTATTTTAATGTTTATTTATTTTTGAGGGAGAGTCAGAGACAGAGCATGAGCGGAGGAGGAGCAGAGAGAGGGAGACACAGAATCCGAAGCAGGCTCCAGGCTCTGAGCTCTCAGCACAGAGCCCGACATAGGGCTTGAACTCATGAACAGCGAAATCATGACCTGAGCCAAGGTAGGCCACTTAACTGGCTGAGCCACCCAGGAGCCCGTACATGAACTATTCTAAAATAATAAGCCTCTGTACTCTCTCCTCTGTGGTCTCCAGTACACCTTGTTTGGGAAAGCATTAAAATGATTTTTTTGTTTTTTGTTTTGAGAGAGAGAGAAGGTGCACGAGTCGGGGGAGAGGGACAGAAGGAGAGAGAGAGATAACCCCAAGCAGGCTTTGAGTGCTGTCAGTACGGAACGCCATGCAGGGCTCGATCCCACAACCCTGAGATCTTGACCTGAGCCCGAATCGAGGGTCGGGCGCTCAATCTCTTGAGCCACCCAGGCGGCCCAGAATGAATTTTTTGAATCAAGTATTATTATGCTGTTGCAGCTTGTTCTATATCCCATTGGAAATGCTAAAAATGATGGGAAACACATTCAAAGTCCAGGTGTTGTGAGATAAGATTGACACTTGTATTCCAAGCTTCCTTTTTTTTTTTTTTTTTGATGACTTCTTTTATTTTAGTGTTTTTTATGCTTAATACCACAGTTGCTTACTATGTGCTGGACATTGGGGCCTAAAATAATCAACAAGAAAGAGGCTGGGGGGAGGGGTCTTTAGGGAGGGGTGTGTGTGGAGGAATTTGGCCTGCCCATAATCTTCAGCAGCCACCCCAAAACCACCCAGTTAACACCAGGATCTTATGAATAAAGTGAAAAGGCTGTTTTGAGGGATCTAAACCTGTATTCTCAAAACATAAGCTAACGGAAATGCAGCTTCAAGACAAGATTTAGTCCCGTCTTCCCATCAGATTTTTAAAGCTGCCGCAAGAGAAGCTTATGGTCTATTGGAGTAGGAAACTGATGTGTGCACAATGAAATAAATTACTAGAGGGTAAATGCTGTAATGGGTATTGTGTTTTCCTAATGAACCCTTCTGGGGTGGGTCAAGAGTGCTCATTTTCTTCTCGGAAATAGCTATCTGGCCCCAAGAGATAATCCTCTCTCAAATACCCAGTCAGTTGGCACCAATGTCTTAATACCTCCAAGGGGTGTCCTCCCACAGTCTGACCTCCTGTATGAGGCCATGAAGAAAGTTTGCCTTGCATCCCTGAACTCATTGCCACCCCTTACTAAGTGCCTTCACAGGAGGTCCTGCCCCGAGCCACCAAAGTTGGCCATGTATGGAAAGGTTATCTATCACTCAAGACTGCTGGATTTTCTTCTACATGGGACAAAAAACAAAAAGAATGGGTTCCATAAATGTATGCTTTACAGGATCAGGTGACTTTCCTATCAGTAATTACTTCAGGGGCCTTTTCCGTATGCCAGCACAGTGCTATGCATTGGCCATGCTATGATAAGCAAGATGGACGTCCCTTACTCCCTGAGTTCCTCACAAGATAGGTTACCCCGTCACTTTAGGTTTTCTTTTCCCTCTTTTACCAGAAAGACTGAGCCAAGCTTTCTCCCTTGGAGCTGCCCCCCAAAGATTCATTCACACACATGCAGACACCTAGATTTCTGCGCATTAAGAAAGAACATACTTTCCCCATGATATTCTTTTTCACAGCACCCTATTCACAGCTTTTCTAAGACTTATAATCTGAGGATATTTCACTAATCAATTTGTTCTCTTGTTCATTACCTCACCCTCTCATTAGTATGGAAACTCCACGAAAGCAAAGACTGCTTGGTCTTAGTCCCAGCTGAATCCTCGGTTCCTAACGAGCCCCTTGCACATTGTAGGTGTTCAACAATATTTGTAGAATTAATAAATATGTGGAAGGAAGGAAGGAAGGAAGGAAGGAAGGAAGGAAGGAAGGAAGGAAGGGAGAGAGGGAGGGAGGGAGGAAGGAAGGAAGGAAGGAAGGATGGATGGATGGAAAGGAGGGAGGGGTGAAGGAAGGAAGGAGATAGAAGAAAAAAAGAGAGTCAGAAAAGGTTATACAAGGCCTACACAAAGATAGGGTCACCTAGTATCTTAAGGACTTCACATATCCATTTATAAGGGGATTACTGGTCTGGGGTGGCATCTTTGATGAGTCTAGAGACCCACAAGCAGCTCTCCCGGACATTCTCTCAAGTAAACAGTGACATACTTTGGACCTTGCAGACCTTGAGTCACACAGCTGAAAGGGGTTATTATTTCTTGATGTCACTGACTAGAGAGACTAGAGAGAAAGGAGCACCAACCTCTGGGCTCTCAGCAGGCAGTTGTATCTGGTGGTTGGATGTGTCCTTAGAGACAGAACCCAAGCAAGCGTCCAACAACGTTTTCCTTCGATCAAGGCAAAAATTCTAATGAAAATATCTCTTGTTTTATAAGACAATTTTTAAATACATTTTTTCTAATATCCTTAAATACATTTTTCTAGTTAGAGTTCACATAGGCTGGAAGCAAGCCTGTTAAATTGGCCAAGCAAAAATGCGTGCACACAATGAGGTCACTGCAAAGAAATACATGGGATCAGAGAGGTGTGATCCCTCAGAACCACAGTGTAGGCCCAAGTTGAGAATTTTAAGCACCTGAAGTCATTTATTTATTCCTATTTCCTGCACTTATTAAACATTTATTGAGCACATATTATATCTTCAGTGGATTCACTTATTCAGTGATAAATATGGTGGACAAAACCAAATCACACAGGTTGGGGAGGGATATGGTAGTGGCCACTGCTGAATGCCCTGGACACGTAGTAGACTGTTCCATGCTGTTGTGTGTTGGATGTAAAGAACTCATCAGTCCCACACCTGGAGAGCAGCGTTTCCCAGCCCGCTCCCTGTGGGTCTAAAGTGCTTTTTGGTGCTACCAACGGTACAAAGATGTCATTAAATTTATTTTTACATCAGGGGCACCTGGGTGGCTCAGTTGGTTAAGCGTCCAACTTTGGCTCAGGTCATGATCTCACGGTTCGAGTTCGAGCCCTGCATCGGGCTCTCTTCTGACAGCTCAGAGCCTAGAGCCTGGAGCCTGCTTCGGATTCTGTATCTCCCTCTCTCTCTGCCCTTCCCCCACTCACACTCGGTCTCTCTCTGTCTCTCAAAAATAATAAGCATTAAAAAAATTTTATTTGAATTTTTTTACATCAGAAAGTACAGTGGGTCTAGGGGGGCCTGAGGGGCTCAGTCAGTTAAGCATGGAACTCTTGGTTTTGGCTTAGGTCATGATCTCACAGTTTGTGAGTCCGAGCCCATATCGAGCTCTGTGCTGACAGTGCAGAGCCTGCTTGGGATTCTCCCTCTCTCAAAATAAATAAATAAACATGAAAACAAATTTTAGTAATAAAAAAGGAAAGTACAGTGGGTCTCACTGCTTTTTATCAGGCACCATTTATATAAAAAAGCCGGCGAGATCATTTTCTTGATAATGCAGTGCAAATGCAAACACTAATAAGTAGTCCAAATTGTATCCACACTATGTGTAAGAGAATTTCAGGGCCAGGCTGCCATTTCTAGGTCTCTCACATTCACTTTTGATGCTAATTAATGCTAGAATTAACATTTCTCTGGGTTTCCAGTTTGCTAACAGGTGCTGTGTAGATCACCTATAGATCACGCAGGGACTTAATGCTCCTGGCAGCCTTCCTCGTCAAACAGCAGCAACATAGCTGTCCCGTCCCCAGCTGACCCGCTGGAATCATGCCACTGGGCAGGCACTCTGGATCACCCTCTGGCATGCACTGATCAGCTGCTTTTCTGTGATCCTGCCTGACCATCAGATGTGGAACAGAGCTAGTTCACTTACACTATGAAGCATCGAGACTCCCAAAGTTCTTGGCATAGAGGGCACCCTTATATATATTTTTTGACTGGTTTTGTTAGTCTCTGAATTTCTCGATTCTCTCTACCTGAATACTCTTACCCTGAGCTCAGAATGTTTCAGCTGCACCATTCATAATTTAGTTTTGTTGTTTCTCTCTGCCTCTCTTTGTTTTTATTTATTTTTTTTATTTTTTTAATGTTTATTCTTAAGAGACAGAGACAGAGACAGAGTATGAGTAGGAGAGGGGCAGAGAGAGAGGGGGAGACACAGAATCTGAAGCAGGCTCCAGGGTCCAAGCTGTTAGCACAGAGCCCGATGTGGGGCTTGAACTCAGGAACCGCAAGATCATGGCCTGAGCTAAAATCAGACGCTTAACTGACTGAGCCACCCAGGTGTCCCTCTCCACCTATCTTTGAAGTCAGGAAGCTAAGTATGGTAAGTGGAATAATGGCTCCCCAAAGATGACAATGTCCCAATCCCTGGAATCTGTGAATGTGATAGGCACACAGAAAGTGAGCTAAAGTTGCAGATGGAACTAAGGTTGCTAATCAGCTGTAGAGATAAGATTAACCTGGATCATGCAGGTGAGACAAATGTAATCACAAGGGTCCTTATGAGTGAAAGAAGGGAGGGTGGTTGGAGGTAGAGGAGACATTACAAAGAAGCGAGTCAGGAGGGTTGTAACTGCTTGTCTTTCAAGATGGAAGACGGCCATGAGCCAAGGAATGGGGGCAGCCCCCAAAAGCCAGAAAAGGAAAGAAAACAGGTTCTCCCCTCGAGCCTTCAGAAGGAACACAGTCCTGCCATACCTTGATTTTATCCCAGTGAGACTCATTTTGAACATCCGATCTACCTACCGAACTGTAAGGTAATACATTTGTGTTGTTTAGAGCAGATAAATTTGTGGCAATTTGTTACCACAGCAATAGAAAATGAATACTATGCTTGATTCTTCGTTTCCATAAGTGCCCTTGCTTTCGGCAGATATTCAATAAGCATGTGTTGAATGAGTAAATACCAAAGAACTACTGTTTTACACCTATGGTTGATTTTTTTATTGTGATAAAATATACACAGTATAATATTATGTTTACCATTTGTAAATGTACAGCTCAGTGTTACTAACTTTATTTACACTGTTGTATAACCATCAGCACCAACTATACCCAAAAGTTCTTAATCTTCTCCCTACTCTACTCATGAAACAATAACTTCCCCCTTTCTGTCTATCCCCACCCCCTGCTAACCTCTATTATACTCTCTGCCTCTATGGATTTGTCTATTCTAGGTAACTCATAGGTGGAATCGCACAGTAGATGTCCTTCTATGTCTGGCTTATTTCACTAAGCATGTTTTTAAAATTCATCCATTTGGTAGTATATATCATACACACACACACACACACACACACATATATATATATATATATATATATATATTCCTTTCTATGGCTGAATAATATTCCATCATATGCATATGTCACATTTTGTTCAGCTATTCATCTCTCGACAGACACTTGTGTTGTTTCCGTGTTTGGCTATTGTCAATAGTGCCACTAAGAACATTGGTGCACAAATATCTGTTCGAGTCCTAGGTTTCAGGTCTTTGAGGTATATACCTAGGAGTGAAATTGCTGGATCATATGATAGTTCTATGCTCGACCCTTTGAGAAACTACCAGAGTGTTTGCCATAGCAGCTTCACCATTTCGTATTCCCACCAACACTGAGGGTTCCAATCTCTCCTCATCCTCATCAACACTTCTCTTCTACTTCTTTCTTTCGTAAAATCAAGTTAGAGCCATTCTAGTAGTTGTGAAGTGGTATCTTAGTGTGGTTTTGATTTTCATCCCCTAACCCCTAATGATATTGCACATCTTTTAAAAGGGCTTATGGGCCTTTGTATATCTTCTTTGGAGAAGTATCTATTGAAGTGCTTTATTCATTTTTTGAATTATTTATTTTTGCCCTTGAGTTTTTGTTGTTGAATTTTAGAAGTCCTTGTGTATTCTGGATATTAATCCCTTATCAGATAAATAACTTGCAAATATTTTCTCCCATTCAGTAAGTTGTCTTTTTGCTTTCTTTAATAGTACCCTTTGATCCACAAATGTTCATGAAGTTGATAAAGTCCAATTTATCCTTTTTGTTTGTTTGTTTTTTGCTGTTGCTTATGCTCTTACAGTTCATCTCAACTTGGATGGCAGATGGGTTCTGTCTGAATATCTCACAAAAATCATCAGAGGCTTTTTTATTTGGTTTTCCGCTCTGTGTCTGTCCTCATATAAAAGATTGTCCAAATAGCAGAAGTCACATATAGCGAAGTGTTCTTTTATATGTAAAATTCTCTAACTAGTTTTATTCACAATAGTCTAAAAATGCAAATAGTCCAAGTGTCCATCAGCAGTAGAATGGATACAAAAACTGTGGAACATCGGCCCGTGGAGGAAGACCTAGTGATGAAAAGAATGCAGTCTTGCTATAGGTACAAACCTGAATGACTCTCAATGACACACTGAAGAGTAAGAAGTCAGACACAAAAGTGCACACACCGTAGGGCTCCATTTATCACGGAGTTAGAGAGGTCCGTTTCATGGTCACCTGGAGTAAGGTATTAACTGGGAAGAGGCCCAAGGAGACAAGAAAGTCTTCTGAGATATTGGAAATAGTTTATATCTTGATCTAGGCAGCGGCTACACAGGGGCATGGGTATGCATAACGGTCAAGGTTATGCCAGATTTGTGCGCCTTACTGTTAACGTTATCCCTCAATCAAAAAAAATTAAATCTCTGATATATAGTGAGAATCAGTGTTCATATTGGTAAGTGATCTTGGTAATGTTTCCCATCAGGACATGGGCTGAACTGCCTCTCCAAAAGGCTCTGCCTTGTCTGGAAACCTCAAAAACAATAGCTGATAGAGCAGCAGCAGCAAATAGAAGCTCCCTACGATGGTCTGGGAGTCTTGGAAATGTGCCCGTGGCCGGAAGAGCTTTCTTGAGGGGTTGTTAGATGGGCAGTAAGTCATTAGCTTCTAGATTCCTGTTATATTCCTAAAATATAAAAATAGGCTCCCTGGAAAATATCAATGAGCAACCAAGTAGGATGACTTGAATGGTGTAATATTTGGAAACAACTATGGTTGTTGCTCAAAGGTGTTGCTAAGATACTTTAGATACCAAGAAACAGGATTCAAAACGATAATGAGCAGTAAAGCAGTTTGTTTTTTTTAACATAAGTGCAAGTTGACACATGCGTATGTTAACACAGATTCAGGTGTGAAATTGAGAAAGCATGAAATGATAGGACGTGGCTGTAATTCGTTCACTGACTTTTCCTCTCGGAAAAGTATGTGAAAATGTGGAAATAACCTTGTAATACCTGATGTTTGAGAAAATTAAATTTTTTGGAGAAATTAAATTTTAAAAATCATTTATATGAGGTCCTAAGTAACTAGAAATATCAGTTATCAGTCCATATCAAAGGAGCAGTCCTGGACTGTAAGGTTTGAGGGGCAGGTGAGATGAGCAGGCAACACTGGGCAGGACTATCACACCTTAGAAAATCTGGCTGTTACTCAACATGAGATTTATAAAATGGCCCACCAAAGCCAAGATGAAATTCATACAGGAAGGATAGGGGCCTGAGGTTGCATATCCGGTCCAATCCCTCTTGGGTCCTGAGACAAGACTGAAAAGACATGGAGCATCAACACATGCTACATCAAAAGTTTTCAAGATACTAGAATGCATTAACAGAAGTACGACAAAGAAAGACATCTGGTATGCAAACACTAAAAGCAATCCTCCGTGTGCATTTTATTGTCTATGTCACATTTTGTTCACTATTTGGAATAGTTTTATTTTGATAGTTAAATTGCACAGTAGTTAGGAATTCTACTTGTATTAGGCAAGTGCTATGGCAATAGGCATGGAAGTCATGGGGCACTTTGATAGGATTTACATAACCACACAGATTTCAGAAAATTCCCCCAACCCATCTCCTTAAAAAGAACTATTAAATCATTAGAGATCAACCTTATTTGAGAGGGAAAAAAAAAAATGACAGGAGTTACTTCATAATCTTCAAGTATGTAATTTCCAGGGTTGTTGTAAACAGATCTGATGAGGTGCTGACATTATTAGGGATCAAAACAGAACTGGGCTTAAACGCTACTAAGACATTCCAAGCTATTGTCTAACTTTGGATTGCACAAGCAGCAAAAGACGGAGCTCGTGTCTTGAAAGATCTTTAAAATAAGACCAACCCCCTCCTATTCCTAACAGTTTAGGCATTTTGTACTTTTTGGAGTCAAGGACTGAGCGATTTCAAGTACCTTACACATATAAGAGCTCTTTCTTCAAAGTGCTCACACAACCATCAGATGGCAGAAGTGGCTATATTGCTCTATGGTCAGATGCAAATCTATATTGATATTGAGTAAAATGAGTGAGAGAGAGACCATGTGAGTGGTGGAGAGAGGCAGAGGGACAGAGAAGATTCCACGCTCAGCGTGGATCTCGACACAGGACTTGATCCCACGACCCTGGGATCACAACTCAAGCCAAAATCAAGAGTTGGACACTCAATCAACTGAACCACCTTGGCACCTCAATAGGTATTTTTTAAGGACAAGTGTGTATTTCCCCAGGAATCAGAATATCTTACACATTTACATGCATATACACTTCTCCTTCTCGTTTCAAAGTACATTTCTGAGCCTCTTTCCCCAAAACCCACCAAAAGAAGGCATCTCACATTTGGCTAGTACCCAGGGCTGACCACACAGTCAGTTCAGAAAAGGATAAGGCTCGTGAACAAGGAAATAGATAGAGCTCTGAGCTCTCCCTTAATAGGAGTCCCATCTAAACAGGGCAGTCCTTCTAATAACTGAAGAGTTTAAAATCACTATAAACTCCCACCAGCCACTCTGTCTCAGTGTAGCCGCTGGACATTCACCATTTCCCAGAGAGGCCCCGGGATGGATCAGGCCCCACCTAGAGCCAGAGCAGACATCTGACCTCTGTTCCTTGCACTCAAATTGTGGTTCCAAACAGAGCTCCAGCCCACACCCTCCTCTCATGTCCTTGATCACTTCCTGGATCCGTGTGAGAAACTCAGACCTGTGCTTTTAATCTGTTCTAAAGGGAATTTAGCTCATCCCAGGGGTTGGCTCACACCCATAAAAGCAAGGGAACTAAGGCCCTAATCAGTGTGTGATACTACTTGTCTTCCTCTTCCTGCAGGATCACAGGATCAGCCTCTGTATAACCAGCCTCTGAAACTCCAGGATTCTCATGAGCCCTTCTCTACTGGCAAAAACACTAGCTAACACTCACTGAGCATTTACGATGTGCCAGACACCATTCTAAATACATTTGTGTATAAATGCATAGAGTCATTTACTCATTCAGCAAATATTTATTGAGTGACCATTATTGTCAGACACTGTCCTGGCAAACCAAACACGTGTTTTTTTAGATGGTATGGTCTAATAGGAGAAAAACAATGGCAAAATAGTTAAATTATATAGTATATTAGAAAGTTACAGGCCCGGAGAGAAAACAGTGCAAGTAAGAGGAATGAGAAGTACCAGAGTAGGACAAGTGGTAATTGCTATTTTAAAGAAAGTGGGCAGGGGGCTCCTGGGTGGCTCAGTCAGTTGAGCATCTGACTTCAGCTCAGGTCATGATCTCACAGTTCATGGGTTCTGGCCCCTGGTCAGATTCTGTGGTGACAGCTCAGGGCCTAGAGCCTGCTCCAGATTCTGTGTCTCCCTCTCTCTCTGCCTCTCCTCAACTCTCTCTCTCTCTCAAAAATAAATGAACATTAAAATAAATAAATGAATAAATACATACATACATACATACATACATACATACATATCTACTTTAAAAAAAGGAGAAAAAATGGGTGGGACCCCACTAGAAAGGTAGCCTATAAGCAGAGGAAAGAGTCAATATAAAAGCCCCAGGGCAGATTTGCAACAACATGGATGGAACTAGAGGGTATTACACTAAGCGAAATTAGAGAAAGACAAATATCATATGACCTCACGCATATGTGGAACTTAAGATAGAAAACAGATGAACACAAAGGAAGAGAAGCAAAAGTAATATAAAATCAGGGAGGGGGCCAAACTATAAGAGACTCTTAAATACAGAGAACACACTGAGGGTTGCCAGAGGGGTTGAGGGTGGGGGCATGGGCTAAATGGACAAGGGGCATTAAGGAGGACCCTTGGTGGAGTGAGCATTGGGTATTATATGTAGGGGATGAATCACTGGATTATACTCCTGAAATCATTATTGCACTATATGCTAATGAACTTGGATGTAAATTTAAACAAACAAACAAACAAACAAACAGACAAACAAACAAACAAAAATAGTCCTGGGGCAGGAGTTTGCCTGGCATGTCCAAGAACAGCAAGGATGCCAGAGTGACTGGAGTAGAGTGAACAAGGGGTAGAATCATAGGAGGTGAGGCAGAGGCGGTGTTGACAAGGTGATTAAGCAGATTATGAAGGAGCCTTTCAGTCACTGTTGGGAATTTGACCTTTATGCAGTGGGGGGAAGCTATGGAGTGTCTTGATGTAATTTATGGGGTTTTTTTAGAAGTGTTTATTTATTTATTTTGAGAGAGAAAGGGACAGCACAAGCAGGGAGAGGCAGAGAGAGGGAGAGAGGGAGAATCCCAAGCAGGCTTCCCACTATCAGTGCAGAGCCCAATGCAGAGCTCAAACTCATGAAGTGCAAGATCCTATCCTGAGCTGAGAGTTGGACACAGCCCACTGAGCCACCCAGGCACCCCTTGATTGAATTTACGTTTTAACAGAGTTGTTGTGTCTACTATGTGGAGAAGAACTACAGAGAGTTAAGAGTATAAGCACGGAGACCATTCAGGCAAGGTGGCCAGGTCTTTGTATCTTTGCATCAGCCCATCTTCGGTGGGGTTGCCCTTGGGAAATGATGTAAGTTTTGAATGAAGTAATTCTCTTCAACCAAGGCAGTCCCCATGGGGAAAATACCTGTGTGCCTTCAACAACCAATAGTCCCAGCAGGTGGGGATGAGCACATCTGTCCTCAAGAGGACATCTGGGAAAAATGGGCACCAGTAGCCACTGCAAAAATGAAGGTGGCCACAACCAGGTGATAGCAGCGAAAGGGATACAGAGCAATTAGATCCTGTATGTGTTTCCAACTTAGATCCAGCAGGATTTGCTGCTGAGAGAAGAGGGGTCAAGAATAGTCCATGATTTGGGGACTGAACAATGGAAAGCTAGGACCGCTATTCATCAGACCGGGGATACTGAATCAGCGCTGTCTCATTTCACCTTCATAAATAAACTATGTGGCAAGTCCTTTTATTGGCTATATAATACAGCCGAGAAAATTGAGGCACGGAAATGTCAAAAGACAACACCGGAATTTGAGTCCAAGCAGTCCCTCTCAAAACACTTTACTTTTTATCATTTAAAACAAGATAAAAGGATCCCTTCTCTGAAATATTTGTTAAGGGGCCCAGAAACTGAGTTTATCTACAGAATCTTGACCTCTCACCTAGCTGAGAACAGTGACTGACACATATTAGAATGGTCGAAACTGTGTGAGGACTGTGTGAAGATACAGTTGCAGAGACAGAACACTCGCCCATGTGTAGTGGCTGGTTGACATCGGATTCTTGCCCAAAGCTCTTCAGTGCCTCCAACCTCCATATTCATAAAGTCCAAATCTTAGCTCAAAATCCATGATGTGGCTCAAGATTCATCTCTCACCGAGCCTTGGCCCCTTCTGTGCTGTTTCAGATGTCCGCTCTTTTACTTTTCTCGCTCTTCTTTAGACACCACGGAGATGTGTTAACTATGCTCTGCCCAGACCCTCTGGTTCCCCACCTTCCCCTGAAGCCACCATCCTGGTTTTGCTTCCCTGTCACTGGGTCGGACATACTCCATACCTCGGACACTTCTCTTCTCCCCCAGCGAAGCTGAATATTTCTCTTTCAAAGCTGTCGAACTCTCCTCCATGAAGGCTTTTGCAGAAGTGAGGATTTTGTTCAATTGTTTGTGCCAGAGGCTTCACTACACACATCAGGAAGTCCAAATGTAGGCGGTCCAGGACTGCTACAGCTGCATAAAGAAATCGTCAAGGACCAGGCTGCTTCTAACTTCTTGCCTGCCATCCTTAGCATCTGGCTTTAGTCTTCATGGTTGTAAGATGGCTGCTGCACCCCGGGTATTGTGTCCAGGTCCCAGGATGAAAGAAAGGGCAAGGACAAAGGGTCAAAGGTCCGTGTCAGCTGAATCTGTGCCTTTGTATCAGAAAAGTAATAGCTTTCCAGGGAGCCCCACTGGGGCTCATCTCACTGGGTAGAACCTGACTGCATGACCACCTCTTATTGGGCTCAATGCTGTCCTAAACAAAACTGGCATCTGGTTAGAAAGCAAGAGGAAGAAACGAAAGATGAGACGGGCAATCAGCAGTGTCTGCCACCCCTTCAGAGCCAGGTCTGGCCTGTATGAACTTTACCCTTCTCTGAGCAGCTATTTATGATAGCAACTGCGTGCAACTGAAGAGCAGAGTCCATGTCTATATTTCCTTTAATTGAGTGCTGAGCATGGGATACATGTCCCAGTGACTAATGCCATGAATGTAGGGGTAATGTGGCATAATGGTTACTAGCCAGGTGTCCTGGGTTTGAATCCCAACACTGCCATTTACCATTTATTCGCTCTTCAACCTCAGTCAAGTTGCTTAACCTCTCTGTTCTTCTATTTCCCATTGTATAAAATGGAGATGATATAGTAATACATATTTTATACAGTTGAGACAAGAATTGATTTCAAAAGGGCATTTAGACTAGTAAGAACAATGTAAGTATCTATTCAGTAGGTACTTACTTGCTACCTATGTTTGAAATATTACCAGAAAATGGGATACACAAGTGGACAAGTTAGAGCATCTTCATGGACCAAAGGGACAGAATACTTGAAGCCAGGACTGTTGAAGACAGTCTGGATACATGGTGATCACCGGGCAATGTGATCTGGGCGGTGTGCCGGTCAGAGTTCAGGCTCTAAAGTCAGCTGCCCAGATTTGGCTATTGTCTTTTTCCCACTCAATAACTGTGTGCCCCTGGGCAAATCACAAAATCTAAGATTCAGTTTTCTCATACTTGAAATTCAGATAAGAATAAGCAAAGCCAGAGCACCTGAATGGCTCAGTCGAGTTAAGTGTCCAACTCTAGATTTCAGCTCAGGTCGTGATCTCATGGTTTGTGAGTTCAATCCTTGCATCGGGCTCTGCATTGAAAGTGCAGAGCCTGCTTGGGATTCTCTCTCTCTCCCTCTCTCTTCCCTCCCCGCCCCAAGTAAATAAATAAACTTAAAAGAAAATAAGCAAAGCCTACCCCTTAGATGTGTTTTGAAGATTAAATGAGATTACCTATATAGTGTGCTTAGCATGACTCATGGTTTTTCTGAGTAACTGTGAGTTTTATTAAGAATCAAGACCAGGTGAGCTGGACCATTTCACCCTGGCTGGAGGGGTGCAGGAGTGCAGAATGAGGCTTTGCCATACATGTTGATCCTTTCATTTGAAATCCACTGGGAAAAGGTGTCAGAACTGCAAAGTCCTTTGGTCTCCCTGTGGCACTAGGAGGCAGTCAGGGACCAGCATTCTCCTCTTTGAGTTCTGACAATGGACCTTAAAAAAAAAAAAAAAATGCAGCAAATGAACCTCTCCTAAGAAATACCCACTTTATTTTTTCTTAGAACTTGTGTTCAACAGACACCTGCTTATCTCTGGAAGTCCCTACCTAACACGAATAGAGGCTTACTGAAGCAGCCCTGCCCAAGAAAAGTTCATGGGTCTTGAGTCCGGTGCAGCTTTTTTTTGAGGAAGATAGGTCACTACAAATGACCACAGCCATCTTTCTCCAAGCTCAAGCATTCATGTCTGTCCTTCTCTGTTTCCCAAGTTGAAGCAGGGATCAAATTGCTGTTAAAAACAAAACACCAGAACTTCACTACATCACACTTCACAATTACTAGAGCTTTCTTTGGGCAGATATAACACTTTTAAAAAGCTTACATTAACCACCCAAGAGCCATGATAAAATGGCTAACTGTCCCTTAATGTTGCCATTACATTATTGCAAGAACAAAGTAAAATGCCAAGTTGTTAAAAAAAAAAAAAAGATTACATACTAAGTTGATGCTGTGTAACAAAATCTCCCTCAATTAGAATAATAGAAAAAACCTAGATCAGGATAACTAATATATATTTGCAGAATGAAAGCACAAAATGGGTAAAATATTTGTTGTGACATGTTTTTAATCCCTTTAGGTAAAGTATACCTAACTAGCATTAACATATTCTAATAAACTAAATGAGACTAATTAAATGACAGAAGCCACAGTTTAAAGTAGTTGTATGTCATACAAGTCTTTGAATATAAAAGAAGTAATTTTTGGTTCCTATAGTAGACTGCATATTGAGGAATGTGAGTTTTTTAATCCCTTGCTTTGAAGCTAAAAGAATGCTATGAATTTAACAAGTAAGTCTTTGAAAATGCTCAGGAGAAATCATTTCAAAAGCTTAAATCCAGTAAAAGATGTTTGAACTACTATAGAAATTCAGTAAGTTTTCACCAAGTACCTATTACTATTTGTATAAGATAGATATTATAGCTCATTTACTCCTAACTCTGATAAAATATATACGATCACACACACACACACGCATGCACACACACGTGCACACGTGTGCGCACACACACACACACACTTCCAAGAAACCAGAGGCTACATATCTTAGCTAATATCACATAGTTAGTGGGATTTGAACCCCAGCCTTCTAACTTTATTTTTTGTTCTACTCTTTCAAAAAAAAAATCTCTACGGTCAACATAGGTCTCAAACCCACAACCATGAAGTCAGAAGTCACATGCTCTACCGACTGAGCCAGTCAGGTGCCCCCTACCCTTCTAACTTTGAATTTGTAGTCTGTTACATTTCAAAGCAATTTTGTGTATTATAAACTCGAACACAGGACTGTCCGAATTAATGTGCATTCTCCACGTTCTCTACATAAAATCCTTCTCTTATGATATATTGTTGCAAAAGCAGAAAAACGCATGACCTGCAGAGAAGATCAGAGCCTTTCAGTCCCTAACCCTGCAGTTGTCCCTAACCCTTCAGAAGCTACATATGTATGAACTGTGTTGAGACAACGAAAGCTTTGAAACCTGGGCTTTGGCTTCAAATACCACTGGACTCTGGCAGGCAAGGCTGAGCCAAGTAAAGTGGCCTGGAACTTGGCAATAACACCAATCACCCAACCTACTTGACCCTCCTGTCTAGGCACCCCCTGAATGTCACCCCCTCAAGCCCACACTTGGTGGTAAGGCAAGACCAATCCAATGGAAATCAGGAACGAGAGCCAAGAAGAAAACATGAGCCCACGGGTATACTGATGCCCAGGGCAGAGCCACTCTGGGCAGTCAGCCCCAGCCCTCAGCTGAACTCAGTTCAGCTCTGCCCTTTGGACTCACCCAGACAAATGGGAAAGAGGAAAGAAGGGAATGAAACAAAGTAGTCAGGACTCTCCCTCTTCCTTCTCCCTCCAGAAGAAAACCATCCCCAAGGACAGAAGTCTTATTTAAGCTCCACGTCCAGTGTCCCACACTGTGGAAAGCATGGCCCAAGAATATCCCTGCATATTGGATTGGAACAGGACCAATCAATACAAACATCTCTCCTCCTGGGATTGACCTCAGAGGTAGAGGAGGGAACACCGAGAGCTTCCTTTGCCTACAAGCCACTATTTTATATTTGTGATGTAAACATTTTAGAACTTAATAACATCATACAGCATAAAATAATAAATTTTGTGGGGTGGGTGAAAGCCGTAGAAATCCCTACTGAGTCTACTGAAGCTCCTACTGAAGATGCATCACATTCATCTCCTTACTACAAGCAGACATAATCCGTGTTTCTGAATGAATTTGTAACACAGGGCCTTTAAAGGGTGGCGTGTAAGTTCCACCTTCTTCATTTTTACAACAGGGGAAGGTTATTTCCAGGAAGAGATTTTGAAGACGTGAATACTAAGTGAGCAGGGCTATTATATGTATGTGAAATGGAAAAGTCTCCCAGTATTTGGCAACTGATGCAGTGGACCAGCACTGGTTTTAATTATGTAGAAGCGATTGGTTACAGTAAAACTCAAACTGGAAAATTGCCTCAGAGTTAGAGTAAAGAATTCTTAAGATTCTACAGTAGGCAGAGATGAAAGAGCTCATCTCATTCAGTGGTGCCCTGCAATCTATTAAATCCAAACAACAAATGTTTTCTGAACATCTATTATGTTCCAGGAACTCAAGTACAAAAATTCTTTCCTTTTTTTTTTTTTTTAATTTTTAAATCTTTTTTATTTTTATTTTTGAGACAGAGAAAGAGAGAGAGGACAGAGTGTGAGTGAGGGAGGAACAGAGAGAGAGGGAGACACAGAATCTGAAGCAGGCTCCAGGCTCTGAGCTGTCAGCACAGAGCCCCACGTGGGGCTTGAACTCACAAACCGCAAGTTCGTGACTGAACCGAAGTCAGACGTTTAACCGACTAAGCCACCCAGGCGCCCCCAAAAATTCTTTCTTAATATTAAAAAAGCTCACAGTCTTCCATAGGACAGTAATTGGGATTCTAGATATTTACAGAAGAAAACTACCTGATGAAATCAAATTAACTGCAAACATAGTAAAATTTTAAATATCACATTTTAATCATTATGACAGCACCTACATTTGAAAATTGGTAGTATATGTAAAGATGTGTCATGTTATTTCTTCCAGTGATAGAAAATGCTTGATTCTCAAATATTTTCTAAAATTATTTGTATTCACACCACAGCTCCCTCTTAGTATAAAGCCTGTATGTTGGAAATTGCTGATTTAGTGCCGTATGCTCATTTTACAGACAATACAAACCGTGGTCTAGAGAGGCGATAAGTACCTCGTATCTAGTCTCGTCACTAGTTAGTGGTGGAGCTACGTCATGAGGCCTCTGCTTATTTGCTGTCTAGTCACGTAGGTGACAGAGAACACTATCTCCCATGATTCAGCCTCTCGGTCCTAAAAGTTTGAGCTGAGCACATGGGCAGCCAGATGGAGACTGTATTTCCCAGCCTTTCTTGCACATGGGCATGGCCATGTGACTTTGGCCAACTGGACTTAAGCAATGGCACAAGAATTAATGTATGCCATCCAGGTCACATTCTTATATGGAATGCTTTCACCTCTCCACATCCTCTCCCTACCCTCTTTTTACTTGTGAGCCAGCTTTAACCATGCAGTTGAAGTCAGCACCCTAAGGGCAAAAGCATAAATAGAAAGAACCTGAGTTCCCGGTGCCCTCAAAGAGCAAGGTCATCCTGCATTGGCCTACCCTCTCTTGTCTAAGCTACTAAGTTTGAGGTCTTCTTGGTGCAGAAATTCAGGCTGAACCTAACAAAAATAACATACTATACTCAGATAAAAGCCTACAGGGTGAGAGGGTAAGGGAAATAAAAACAATACTGCTGAACATAAGAAAAAATGGCATTTCATTTGTATTTCTAAATAATGACACTATTATTGAGGGATCACAAGAGGCAACTAATCTCTGTGGTTGCCAGCTCCCCAGTATTTACACCCTGTGTAGTCCCTTCCCACATTGTATCAGGGTTGGTCTCTGATCAGCGGAATACAACGGAAGCAGTGGTGGGTGTTTCACAAAGTCCAGGACCTTGGAAGGACCATCATCACAGAGAAACAGGCTGAACTGACAGCCAGCATCCCAGTGACCAATCATTCATTCCCCAGATATTCCATGAGTGTCCACTATGTGCCAGACTGGCCACTAGACACAATGAGGAAGACAGGCCCAGTTGTGGCCCTTGGGGCTCTTACAGTCTAACTTTCAGAGCTACCGCCCATGCCCCCAGGGCTCCATCAACTTCTCTCTCACCTCCACCCCAAGCTGGAAAGTAGAGGTAGGCACCCAGCCTGTGCTCTCCCTTCACCTCCCAGAGTGGGGACTCTGTGGACAGTTGGGGCAGGGGGTGGTCAGAATGGCAGGCTCAGTTGGATGATGGGGGTGTTACCCTCTACTATGTCAAATAACTGGAAAAGAACTTGATCTAGGCAGATATTTTTTCGAACACCAAAGGAGCTTAGGGAGCAAGAGCTACATTTTCATTCTGTGTCAAAAACAATGTTTCGGTGGCCCAAACACTCCTTCTCTGACTATGACAGTATGTAAGGCCACAGTCAGAGAGAGTCCTGGGCTGGTCTCAGGAGACCTGTATGCCATGCAGTGGATGGCTGGGACATGCTCAGATGACAAGTTAGGCTTCAAAGCCGATGAAGCCACAGGGTCTCCTACTGGTTACAAATGCACCTTCTTTTCTTCATAGAGAATTTGCCTGCTGAGATAAAGCAAACTAAAATAAAGATATATATTACTTAGATCCACTCTGGAAGGGGGATGAGGCTGTTGAGGGGAGAAAGACCTTCTCCCATTGTTTTGTCTGAGGATAATATTCCCTACCTCATCAGATTTTCCTAGTGCTCCAATACTCACTGCGCTCTGTGGAACAGTATCCCACAAAATCCATATCCACCAGGGCCTGAGAATATGACCTTCTTTGAAAATAGGGTCTTTGTGGATTTAGTTATGATGTTGTCATACCAGAGGAGAATGGGCCTAAATCCAATAACTAGTATTCTTAAAAGAAGGCCGTGTGACGGCACAGGAGTGTGCACAGAGAAGGTCATATGATGGCGGAGGCAGAGATTAGAGTGAAGCCAAAGGACGCCCAGGGCCACCGGCAGCCACCAAAAGCTAGGAGGAGGCAAGGAAGGATTCTTCCCTGGACTTTCAGAGGGAGCATGTGCCTGCTGACACCTTGATGTCTGCCTGCTAGATTCCAGAACTGAGAGAATAAATTCCTACCCCCCCCCCCCCCCGTTTGTGAGACTTTGTTGCCCTAGCAGAAGGGCCCCCTTGCCTGAGGCCCAGGTGTCAGTCGATGGATCAGGCTTGGTGAGGTCCTTCCCATAGAAAGTCTGCCTCAACTGCTTGAAACTGATGGAAGACTAAGGAACAAGTACGAAGAGGAGGGGGGACAGTGGTCACGAGCCTGGGGAGCAGCCAGCTGATGTGGGGCCCAGGATGTGGCGGGTGTAGACTGAGCCCCGGGCCTCCGCTTAGCTGTCAACTACCACCGCCCTGAGCTCCTGGGGAAGCTCATGCCCTTCCTTCTTCATGGCAGAAAGTTAGGAAAGGTGACCCTGAGAGTGAGCACAGGCAGGCCTTTGACTGGGGAGAGGAGGGCAGGCGGAGGCTCAAGAAGGTGGGGTTGCAGAGAAGCCCTTCGATACGCTCCGCTCACAGAAACCCTCGATGATGTGGCGGGTGTTGTATATGCCACAGACACGGCCTCAGACTTTGTGGAGATCATCTTTTAGAAGGGCAGAAAATACTAATTACAGAATAAATGTGGCATTGCTACCACAAGAGGCACTGCTGTCAGGGGTGTTAACGTGGGGTTTTGATTCTGCTGTTGACAAGACAATGGGTGGCCAGTGCTCTCAGGTTCCAGAGGGAGTTGGCTAGCTCAGCTGTGCAGGACGTGCAAAGGGGGAGGCTAAGAACTGGTCTGTAGACCTAAGCTGACTATGGGACCCCAACCTGTGAAAGAGGCTGGGGAGTCTGAGAGCAAGGCCAGGACCTGCAGTAGGAGGGTGGGGTGGGTGCATGGTGTGTGGTTCACCCTAAATATCCACGATGCGGGAGAGGTGGGAGGCCTGCAGGGAGACTTTCTGGAGCATTGACATGCGTCCCTGAAGGTGAGGCTTAGACTGGTGTCTGCCTCCTGCCTAAGAAATCCAAAGGGCAGGAATGTGACTGAAGCCACCTGTGGCAACAGTGTAGAAGGTGCGATTCAGGAAGTAAGTTCTCTCCACTGACAGCAGGTCAAAGGTGCGTGTTTCTGTGAAACAAGAGCACAGACATGGGAGGGGATGCTGGGAATTGGCCTGGAACCTCCGTAAAGGGACTTTGCCCCAAAGGGCCATTCCTGAAGGTCCTCCCACAGGCAGAGTCGAACACCCCCGTGACCAGAGGCTAAAGGGGGGAGTCTCAAGTATATACGTAGTATAGCTGAAAGAGTCCCGGGCACTGAGTCTCCGAAGAATCACAGAGCAGCCCCTAGGACCAAGGACCCGCCTTGGACACTTGCCCATCCCAGACAGCATCAACCACTGCCCTTCATCAACTAGTCAGTAGAACCTTTCTGGCCCCCTCTGTCTACTTTCCCCTCTAATCCTGGAGGGGTCAGAGGCTGCACCTGGTGGAGGGAGGGGGGCACTGGCATCATAACGAACCTGCCCACACCCCCCTCTCCCACTGTAGGCTTCCTATCCGCAATGGGCCAGCTTTAATCCCGTTTGTATTATCCCTCTGGGCTGGGCATGATTATGCCTAACTGAGACTGAGATCCCAAAGCAACCAGAGCACTTTTCATGGTCTGTGAGGGATCAGTAAGCTGCGGGCCCCACCAAGGGTCTCATCCGAGGGAAACTCTCCCCTCAGGGCGATTTACAAGGGCAATCATTGTGTGTGTGAGAGGGAGGAAATAAGTGTGCTTTGTGATTAGCTCTTTAATTCCTACGCTTTCAGTTACATTCTGAAGGAGAGACTTGTGCAAGAGTGCCTTCAGCAGGGGTCTGACCTAAGAAGGGAGGAGGTGAGAGAGCACAGAGAGAACAGACAGGGCTCGGGCTGGGGAAGCTTGAAAGTTCAGAGCCACAGTGAAAGGAGAGGTGAAGAGTAAAGGAGGAGAGGTGTAGGAATTAAGGTCAGAGTGGCCTTTCTGAAATACTCTTCTGAGAGATGGAATAGTTTGGGGTGGCTTCCAGAACCTGAGTGTGGTCATAGGAAGTAGTGCCTGGGCTAAGTGAAGAGGAAGGTAAGATAAAGACGAAGAACCAAGGAAGCCAGGGTCTGGGGCCACCCAGGAGATGTGAACACCATCCAGAATGATGGCAGGACTTGAGACAGAGAGAGGGGCTATGACCGTAGTGAGGAGTGAGTGAGGAAGAGCAGACAGGAATCTGCCAGAACCTCAGAGAGACAGGGTTCCACACATGTGAGCAAGAGTTAAGAAGATAGGTGGTCCAGATGGATCTCCAGAAGGGCTTGGGAGAGAGGAATTGAGCGGGAAACAGCCGGAGGAGAGGCAGCACCGAATTCGTTGTGGGTGAAGTCATGGGGTGGGGCTTACACCCGTGGGTCACCCGGTGACAACGGGGATGTGACGCAGAGGTGATTCAGCACAGCCTCACCATTCCGTGTGCTCTGAGAACCACCAGCAGCGAACCCACCCGAGAGCTGCCTGTCAGACCCCTCTCCAGGCTGTCTGCATCCGATTCACATTTTACAAGATCCCTAGTTGGTGCTATGCATATTAAAGTTGAATTCTAGATTATGGCAAACGTAACCCAACTATGGCCTAGAAGTGGCACCTGAGGTTTTCACATGTATCCGGATATTCTTTTTCCTTTAGGTTTACAAAGGGCTGTTGCACTGGCCTCCAACTGTATGGAAATACATGTTAGGAGGTACAGAGTCACTCACAGGTGGATGGGCCCAGGCTGCCGTGATGGTGCCACAGAATCGGGTCTGTGTACCCTTTGTGGATGGCTGTTAGGTGGGGACAGTGTGGCTGAAGGGAACTGAAGCCAGTTTCATGTCTGGACACAGTAAATAATTGAAGAGAGTAAGCAAAGATAAAGCTCCAAATATCTCTTCATCAGCTTTGCTTGCTTCGTGCCTGACATCCCACATATCTCCCTCCAGCAGCCAATTCCACAAATATTTGCTGGCTGCAAACCAGGGGGCAGGCAGGCACTCCTAAGGTCCCCTTCTAGTTTCCAGAGCCTTTGCAGAAAGCCTATCATGTTTTAAATTTTATTCTTATAACCACCATTTCAGGTCCATAAGGAACATAGGCTATACTTTCTCTATTCACAGGCCTTCAGGATTTGCCCCAAATCACAGAGCTAATAAGTGAAGGAGCTGGGTTTTGTTTTTTTTTAATAGGATATTCTATATTTTTAGTGTTATATTTATTTTTGAGAGAGAGAGCATGTGTGTTGAATGGGGAGGGGGAGAGAGAGAGGGAGGCAGAGGATCCAAAGCGGGCTCTGCGCTGACAGCAGCAAGCCTGATGAGGTGCTCGAACTCACGAACCGTGAGATCATGACCTGAGCTGAAGTCAGACGTTCAACCCACCGAGCCACCCAGGTGCCCCAAGTTGGGATTTTAATCTAGATTTTCTCACTTGAGTCGGCCTCTGCAGAAAAGATGGGCTGTTTCATGAAGGGGCATCTTTCTTATTCCATGGATATAAGAGTTTAGTGGGCCTTGAATTGCTGTAACGTGTTTGATTTCCTAATGATATGCACAAGGGAGTCTGAAACGCAGAACGAGGGCCTTTTCAGTGGCAATCGCCTTTCTCCATCTTCGGCAACACATCTCACGGGACACTGCAATCAGAGCAAGAGGCACCACAGAAAGCAGACACGCCTACTTGGATTGACTTATCTGGGACAATGTGCAGAGAAGCCCCGATTTCCTTCGTGGAGGGGACCGCTCAGGGAGACGTAGCCGTTGCTTTCGGCTCACCTACCCGCCAGGTGACTTTATAGCTGTGTGGCTGTAAAACACCACCATCTGGTCACTCTGATTCTAAGATGAAAGCTCATCGCACTAAATAGATCCCTGGCAGGAGTCTTAATTTTTAAAACAAGAGAAATGTGGGAGGAATGAGCCGGCTGGCCTCCCCACTCCAGGACTGTCACACCTGTCTGCCCACGTGCCTGCACTGCCCTCCTCGCGGGACTCCCCTGTCCTCCGGGCACCTGGACTGGGAAGGAAGGGGAGGGAGACACAGAGCCTCTTTCATCAGTTTTGTTGTGCAACCTGGGCTCTCCCCTTGCAGTCACACGGCCTGAAAACAAAATTGTTTTTCAAAATCCAGGGGAAATAATGCTGACGTGACGTTGGCTCATCGATGTGGTGGGTACCACTTCCTTCAGTTCTCCAAATACTTTCGGCAGATAAGGCCAGCCAGCTCTTGTGGGGCATTTTCCTCAGCTGTTTATGCAAACCTTCTTTACCCATGATGGGAGGGACGGTTGTGGAAATCAAAGGCAGCAAGCCTACTTTCAGCATCATAACTGGGCCCCAGGAGTACCTCCCAGAGCCCACAGCTGTTTGCTCTCACAGGGGTTTGTGGTCTTTAATTGGGCTTCCCGTTTTGTCTTTGGTTTTATTTTTTGAAGAACACAATATGGTGACCGGAATATAGGTCAAGGACCCAGCGATAAGGAGTGTCTGTCCTGCCACTCGTCCTAATGTTTTGCCTTTAAGTAGGCAGAATGTAGAAGCCTACTCGGGGCGGGCGGGTGACGGCTCTGGGAGCGGCATGGTCGAGCTGAGTAGAGATGTCTCAAGCCCAGAGAATCCAGAGATTGAGAGCATTTTGTATAATCATCCTGTTCATGTATCCCTGGCCTTCTGGAATCCGTCAGGATACTGAATTTCTGAGTTGGCTGTTCACGTTGATTGCGAGAATAGTTTCACAGCCAAGCACGCACCTTAACTGTATTCCTACAGTCTGAGCCCTTCTGATGATTTTCCTGTTAACATGTTCCTAGAATTCAAGATGTAAAGCATGTACCAGGTCAAAAAGAATTCCATTCAATGGCCTCAGAATAAAATCTTTGACTACTTCTGAAAAATAATGTAACTTTTCTTTCTTAGCTTCTTTACCCATTAAATGCTACAATGAAATTGATTAGAGAAAAAGAAGAGCAAGCAGTTATTATGTTCAGCCCTTTCATATATTTCTTTTTTTTTTCCAGTGAAAAAGTATTAAAATATATTTTCATGAGAACACTTTCCTACTACTTTTTTTTTGAGAGAGAGAGAGAGAGATAGAGAATGAGGGCCACCGGGTGGCTCAGTTCGTTAAGCATCCAACTCTCAATTTTGGCTCTAGTCATGGTTTGTAAGATCGAGCCCCGTGTCAGGCTCTGTGCTGACAGTGTGGAGCCTGCTTGGGATTCTCTCTCTCTCCCTCGCTCTCTCTCTGTCCCTCCTCTCCCTCTCTCTCAAAAAAATAAACATTTTTTTTTAATGTTTAACCACTTTCAGTTTTGCATTCCCTGAAGGAATATTCCTGTGGAACTTGAGAAGTATGGGCTTTTTCTAATCCAGGCATCTTCGTTCTTTTTCCCAAAATGGACATCTTTTTGTACTTTTCACTCTGGTAACAATATGCAGTTTACGAGCGTGCTGTGGATCCCCACCATATTTTTCATGATCTGCAGGTGAAGGCTGAAACACGCTATCTGCAGTTCTTGAGTTGGTAAATTTGTGACACATCCAGTCTGTATAGATGAGACACTCCACACCATTTGTCACAGTTTGTAGTCTGCCTGGGAGCCTCCGAGCTATTGAGCACAAAATCCGCACGAGGGTGGTATCATTCTCCTCAAAGGCCAGGGGAAGCAGGTCAGAGGATGGACTCAGCCCTTTCATAGATTTCTTATTTAATGACCACAACGATATTGACCTCTCTTTCTTTATAGTTTATAAAATTGAGGTTGAGATTTACCTAAAGTTCCAGGAGTTACTAACCAGTGACTTTGAAACTCAGACGTGTTTGTCCTTAAAGTTATTAACTGCCATACGTTGTTTACAAGAGATGACTAGAAAGGGGTCCGTATTTTAGAAACTTGAATTTTACAGTATCCAACGTATTTTGTGAACAGCTCTTTTTTGTGTGTTTTATAAGAACTGTAAATAAGGCAGAGCAGTTCTTTCTCCCACTTTTCAGAAGAGGAAAGTAAGGTCCGGACAGGTTAAATGGCTGGCCACAGTCCCAGAAGTGGTAGATACTGGAACAGGAATGAGGATGTAGGTCTTCTGACGCCTCTCCGGAATGATATGTCCTCCCTTCACAGTCTCTATTTAGGCAAAGAGCCCATGTGCTAGAAGAGACCTGAGTGACGACAGAAAGTTTGGCTCTCACTTTACTCTTGCAGAAACCAAGATCCAGGGAAGGAGTGTTACTTAGCCAAAGTCACCCAATTAGCCAACAACAGAACTGGCACCAAAAATCAGACTGCTAATGTTCCCAATGTAATGACAGTTCTACTTTTTCAAAAGAAACTTATAAGTGAAACAATCAATAAAAAACATTTGAAGGAAGCACTTCTTCAGTTGCTTTGGAAGCATGGAAGGAGAAGACTCAGGATGGAGAACCTTCGTGTCTTTGGTTCTATCTTCAACCCCAAAGTATTTCCTGAAAGATTCTGTTTAGAGAAGAAAATTATGAACCAGTCATTTGTGAGAGCTACATATTACAAAGTAATTTTCCCTTGATGACGATGGGTAGATTCCTACTAAAAATGTTATTTTTATGTAGGCTATATTAGCTTTAAAGAACAGTTTCTTGTAAGATCAGAAAATGTTATCCTCCTTTCGGAGACTGAATGAGTCATTATAGCATCCAGCACTAGGGGGCGCGCTAGGAGAAGGCTGGCTACACAGACTCCCAGGAAGCCACCTGAGCAGCTAGAGATAGGCAGAGGGGAAAAAAGAAGGGAAATAAAGGGTAAGCAGGTTCAGCAATTATCATGGGGCCAGACATCACAAACCACATGATGGGTTGTGGAAAGGTATGTGTGTGTGTGCGTGTGCGTGTGTGTGTGTGTGTGTGTGTCTGCATGTTTGGTTTTAGCTTTTGTTATTGTTTTAATATAAACTTGGTCCAGAATAGGACTGATTTTTCGCATATATACCATTCAATCTTCACAACTCTGAAAAGTAGATATTATTATCTCCCCTTTATAGATGAAGAAATTGACATTCAGTGAAATTAGTGAGGCGTTCAATCATGGACAATGCAAAGTTAGATATGCAATGCAAAAGTACCTTACTATTAAGATACCATCCTTCCAATGGTATTTCTATTGCACTGGGGCTTTTTCTGTTGGATACTATGTAATGTCCTCCTATCTAATTTTTTTTTTTAATTTTTTTTTTCAACGTTTTTTTTTTTATTTTTTTATTTTTTATTTTTGGGACAGAGAGAGACAGAGCATGAACGGGGGAGGGGCAGAGAGAGAGGGAGACACAGAATCGGAAACAGGCTCCAGGCTCCGAGCCATCAGCCCAGAGCCTGACGTGGGGCTCGAACTCACGGACCACGAGATCGTGACCTGGCTGAAGTCGGACGCCCAACCGACTGCGCCACCCAGGCACCCCTCCTCCTATCTAATTAAATGCCCTTCATTTGCAGACTTTCTTAGAATTGTTTTTAGCTAAAACTCTGTAATTGCACAACCTTGCCCTTCTACTCCAGCCAGTCCAATATTTTTGCTGTTCCATGCCACGTCTTTTTGGACTCCCTATGATTATTCCAATCTCACCTGCTAGAAACATCTTTGCTTTTCTTCATCCACCTCTGAGACCACCATGCCTTCCATGCCCCAGAGTCTGTGAGGCTGTATCTGGGCCTTAGGCCATTTCTCTTCCATCCTGATTGTTAGGGCTTGTTGAGACTTGATGGGTACTGAATACATAAATACTGGTTCACAGTGGTTCTCAAACCTTTAAAGGCACCAGAGTCACCCAGGGTGATTGATGAACTTGCAAATGTCCAGGCCCTCCCTCCAGACGTTATGATACTTCAGATCGGAGATGGTGTCCTTGCATATTTAACAAGCATCCTGAGTGACTCTGATGTACATCATTCATGAATTTCATTTTGACAAAATACTCTGAATATATTCACACTCATATATCACATCATCCTGATGTGATTTGCCATTTGCCGCTGTTACTTCAGACATTTTCTCAAGTTACCTCATTTCTTTTTTTTAAATGTTTATTTATTTAGTTTTAGAGAGATAGAGTGGGGAGGGGGCAGAGAGAGAGAGGGAGAGAGAAAATCCGAAGCAGGCTCTGCACCGTCAGCATAGTGCCCAATGCGGAGCTCGATCCCATGAACCGTGAGATCATGACCTGAGCTGAAATCAAGAGTCAGATGCTTAACGGACTGAAATACCCAGGTGCTCCTCAAGTTACCTCATTTCTATACGTTTTGTTTCTCAAGAGCAGAAGCCCTATTCCCTGCCTCCCCCATACCCAGTAGGTTCCTATTGGGTTAGCACTTTTCCAGAGCTTCTCTCTGCCTAAAATATAACTTCCTCCCTCTAGCCCCTACCCGTGTAGCTCCCACTCCCCTCCATCACTCAGTTTAGGCTGCTCCTAATGATCTTGCTGCCAGAGTCTGGGTGCGACGTTCCTATGATGTGTTCCCATGGCACCCCGCACCTCTCCCACCAGAGCATGGCACATGGGACACACACCTTTCTGTCTCGTGTGCGCATCATTCTGTATTTCCTTAGTGACTGTAGCCCAACCTCATCTGTTGGATACTTGCTGTATCCCTTTGTGAGAGCAGGAACTTTGGTTTTCTGGTTCGCGATTAGATGTCAGCATCTAGCACAGGGTCTGATGCATAGAAGGCTAATGCTCATTTGTAGAGTAAGCATTTATGATCATTTGTAGGGTAAGTGCATGAACAAACTGAGAAGAATGACTAAGAGAGAAAAGAAACTTTAAAAAGCATCTTAACTCACAGTGGGCTGGGATGCATGGAGGCAATGACTTGGGAGTCAGATGGGGCACCTAGGAGATGGCCAAGGGGAGCCGTGAAGCCCTGGTTACTTTACCAGCTTCGTTTTCCCTATGGATGCAAGTCAATTCAACTCAATACATATGCAGTGGTGCCTTAGATGTGACAGGTACTCTGCCAGACACGGCGCCTGAACTTGTAGACGGGATATTTAAAGCAAAACCATTTTGTGCTCTATATGCCAGTGTGTTTAACTATTAATAGGAAACAAGAGATGACATTATTCCACTCTCAGGAGAGTTCAAATGACTGAGTCTTGTAAGTGCCACATAATGTAAGAGAAGTCTTAAAGAGCAGTGCAGCATAACGGAAAAGAGCCAGGCTTTAATGCCCCGTGAACACAGGCTGGAACACCAGGGCCGCAGGGAGACTGGGCTCTATGTGTAACATAGGCGTGACAATAATACTAATATTCCTGGCATGGAATAGCAGTGGTTAACAGTAGTGAGCACTGTGCCAGGCACTCTGCTAAGCCCTTCCCATGTATTAATTTACTTGCTCCTCTCAGCTATCCAGGATAAGTGCTTTTATTATCCACATTTTACTACTCGGGGAAACTGGCTCAGAGAGGTTATGTGATTTGCCTGAAGTGACCTGGTAATAAATGGCCCAGCCAGGATTTGAACCTGGGACTGGCCGATTGATGAAGAGATGAGATAATGCAAGATGCCTGGCAGATAATAAGTCTTCAATACACGGTTTCTAATATTCTTATTGTAATTGTACTCAAGAAGTGGGACCCACAGAAGGATTGCTGTCGAGGTGAGTCCCTAGGAGGACAGTGCAGCGGATAGGGAGGAGGGCTGGGTTCCTGGGTTGGTGACACAAGCCAGAGGCAGGAAAGGAGCCCCAGTGCTTTTGCAACTCCTCCCACACTGTGCTTCCCAGACTCAGGAGCCATCACCCCCAGACCTCAGACCTGGGGAGCCAGAACATCTTGGGGTTACAAAGAACTCACAGACCACCCAGTCAGGGTCCCGATCTGTTGTATGCATGCCCCAACCACATCCCTGCCAAGTGGCTGTCTCTGCCTAAATGTCCGTGCCCACTTTACCCACCCTTTTCACACCACCTCGTTAGTGCTCTCCCGCAGTGAGGGCAGGGGATAGAGCCTGAGCCCCAAAAGTCACCGCTGGACAGCACTCTCAAGACCTTTTAAGTCAACCCTGTATGTTGTGCACATGGTGCGCCTGCAGTGAGGGACATAACCTTGGGAGAGACTGGATATCTTCCCTCCCTCCTAGAGAATTAGACATTCCTTCCCACTGCTGCTCCACTCCTCCCTCTGGGAGACAGGGAGGGCAGGAAAGGTGAATCCAAATTAACCTTGGTGCAGGCAGAAGGGGCCCAAGTCACGGGGACCTGGTGGCCAGGGCACCATCGCTGGGTGCCTGGAGGAGCTGTCGGAGGAGAAGAACTGGCTCAGCGCTCCTGCGTTCGGAGCCTGGAACATACAAATGCACCCGCCGAGTCCAGAAGCAACACGTCCCCAGCTGGCACGGGCCCTTGTTAAAGCTCTGGGCTACAGACTGTTCATTGATGACTAATTTCCATCTCCATGGCTCCCCTCTCTTTTCCTTTCGCCAACTTGAAAACCTGGGGAGGGAGGTGTCGGGGGCTTAATTTGCTGCCTCCAGAACCCTCCTGGTTTGGCTCTCAGCACAAGGGATGGTTAGTGAAGGACCAGTGGATAAAATTCCACTTCCTGCAGTATTCACACTTGGGTACCTGTTTGTCTTGCCTTCTCTTTTCTCTAGGCACACAGCAGGCAAGGCCTTATCATCCCCCTGATGAGTCAGGACAGCTGTCTTCTTCAAAGATCTGCTGCCTCAAACTGGAGCAGCCCTTTGGGTTTTTCAGCCCCAACTGTCTCATGAAATTGTACCAGGACCCTGACATCCCAAGCAGATGTGAGTCGGGAATTTATAACCATTTGATAGCTTATGTGTTATATGTTGATAGGTGCTTGATAAAAGCAACATCACGCTGACTCTGAATGTGAGTCCCTACTGGAACAGGAGCTTTGCCCCCCACAGCCTTTGTCAAGGACCCCTCCAGCCACCCCCTCCTGCTGGGGTCCCACGGCTCCTGCTGGGCTTTGAATTTCAGCTGCAGAAACCCTCCCTGGACCTCATCACCAGTTCTTCCTAACAACCAAAGCTTTCATTGTCTCCAAGACTTGTGCTCAGGCTATTTTTAGCTTGTCCTTTCTTTAAAAAAAAAAAAAAAAAAAAAAAAATTACACCAGAGGAGCTTAATGAGCCCCATTTAGCTTTTTGTAGAAAAAGAAAATTTTCAGACATTAACCAGTAAGTACCGCTAAGTGCCTTGGCTGGCTAGCACGCCTCTTAAAACCAGCTTTCCCTCCTCGGTACAAGGGTTTATTTTGGGACAGCAGCCTCCGCACCACATCACAAACATGCCATACTGGGGGTTCTGGTGAACTCAACAGAAGGTAGAGAGTTAGATGAGAGGTTCAGAAAAAGAACCCAGAGGTGTGTGTGGGGGGGGGGGGGTTGGAGGAGGGAGTGGCGGGAGAGGGGAAGAGTTCCTTGCATGGTCCTGGCTGCCCAAAGCTGCCTTCAGTTTTCTCACCTGCCGTTCTGTGCTTCCAGCCAGCCAGCTGTGCCTCAGATAGGAAGCAAGTGGGAGAAGGAGTGAGATTTCAAATTTGTGTTCATTGTCACATCAAACTGACACACACATACACACATACCCCACTGCTGCCACCACCACCGCCACCACCCTACCAACAACCACAGAACAAACAATAAAAGAGCTCTAGTGTTCTTGCAGGGCATATGAAATGATGGCAATAAATGTGTCCACCGTCCATCCACCCAAACCCCAGGGTCCCCCTGGGTCAAAGTTGATTCTAGGAAAGGTTCTCAGCTGTTCTGCAGGGCAACAGGTCCAAGTCACAAATTATAGCACTGACTGCCCCCAGCAGGGTCAAAGCTGTGAGGACATGGCCATTGGCCTTCTGGACTTTTAAGGTAAAACATCACGGAGGCCTTTCCAGGGGTGAAAGTACAGCCTCACTCCCCTTGATGCTCACACCCAGCCATGCGTTTGTTCCAAAGTCTGCAGATGACCTTCCCAGGCATAGCACTTGCATTCTTCACTGGGGCTCGGCCATGCCTTCACTTAACAGACTCAGTACAAATGCTCTCTGTGGCCCAAAGTTTCTGCATGCAGTTAGAGGCACATAAATTCGGTCTTTGTAACTGCTGCTAGTGGTCTAAGGTCTTGTAGATGAGAGGGAGATACTTCTACTTCATCGGAGGAAAAACTTCCTTCTGGTAAATAGCCACCCCCCCCCCACCCTGCTTTCTCTCTCTTTTTAAGGTTTTTTTAAAAGTAATCTATACACCAATGTGGGTATCAAACTTACAACCCCGAGATCAAGAGTCAGATACTCTTCTGACTGAGCCAGCCATAGCCCACGTTTTGAGCTGCGTTAGTGTTATAATGCACCATTCTTCAGAATCCATGTTATTTCAAGCATTCCATGGTAACTCACAAGATAAAAATGCTTACTCAGAGCTGGATAAAGTGCTGTTGGACCATCTTGGCTAAATGAAAAGATTTTTAGGTTGCTGGGAAGTAAAAGGGAAATTTGTAAATACCAAGAATCTTTTTAAAATTTGTTATTATAAAAAAAAGAAGTTATTTGCAGTCAAAACGAATGTGAGGTACTTATTCATGATATATACAACTTCAGTTAATTAATCAAAAGCAGCCAAAATGAAAAGAGAAGCTCTTTTGAGTTGACACTCAAATCTAGTGCTCATAATGAAAAAGGCAAAGAATCTCATGGTTAGACTCTTTTTTTTTTTTAACGTTTATTTATTTTTCAGACAGAGAGAGACACAGCATGAACGGGGGAGGGGCAGAGAGAGAGGGAAACACAGAATTGGAAGCAGGCTCCAGGCTCTGAGCCATCAGCCCAGGGCCCGGCGCGGGGCACGAACCCGCGGACCGTGAGATCGTGACCTGAGCCGAAGTCGGACGCTTAACCGACTGAGCCATCCAGGCGCCCCTCATGGTTAGACTCTTGACAAGAACTTTACAACTCAGCAAAGCCCCATCTAAAAAGCAATTGGCTGAGGCCTTTACGTACACGGTTGCTAGCAAGGCAAAAGAATAAAGACAATACTTTCGGTTTATACACAATATGAACAGAAATTGTGTATTTATCCTCATTCGAGGACTCATTAAATTTAGGGTAGAAGAGGGCTTGTCCCTTCTGTGATTACAAGGGCGGATGAAGGTGGAGAATTAAGCTCTGCATTTGTGCTCATACCGTTCCCATTGTCTGTGGGACTTTCTCTGCCCTCCTAAGTGAACCCTTATTCATCCTCTGGGACCCAGCAAAATGATCACCTCTTCCATGAAGCCTCCCCTGATACACCTGGCAGGGTATCATTTTTCTATTTGCATCTCTGCCCTTCCCTCCAGGTACTAGGATTAGGCTTTACTGATGAATGTGTTTCAGCACCCCACACAATGCTTGGCTCACAGTTAATAAGTACTCAGTAAATGTTGTTACTATGTGTTATGTATAGAAATAAATTCTTGTTAGGGTGCCTGCGTGGCTCAGTTGGTTGAGCGTCCGACTTAGTTTTGGCTTGGGTCATGATCGCACGAATTTGTGAGCCCCATGTCAGCCCCACACTAGCAGCATGGTGTCTGCTTGGGATTCTCTCTCTCTCTCTCTCTCTCTCTCTCTCTCCCTCTCTCTGCCTCTCCCCCACTCATGCTGTCTCTACCTCTCTCAAAACACATAAATAAACTTTTTTTAAAACTTTAAAAATTCAAGAAAGAAATTCTTGTTGAATGCATGCATGTATGGCAATGGCAGGAGAACAAATAATGAAAAGAGTTGATGATAGGTATTTATTCATAAGTTAATAACCATCAATCAGCTCATCACTGGGCAAGGCAGTGAGAGACAGTGAAGAAGCATAAGACAGAGTTTAGGTCCTGGTTGGAAGAGTCAAATGAAACACACATGAAATAGCAGGGGAAACACAAAACAGTATGTGATACAGTTAATGGTTCAGAGTAGCAGGAAGTGGGAATCAGCTCAGCACTGTGAGTTCTTACCCACCCCCTCCAATACACACACACAAGAGAATTACCCCAAAGCAATGTTTAAAAGTCAAGTCAGATCTCTTTTCTAGAGTGTTCCTGACTTCATTTTGCACCCACCTTGTTCTACTTTGCCTGTTCTCTCAACAGAGGACCCCCTTTCTCATCTCCCCCAATCCCTCACACCCCTTCCTGCTTTTTCCCTTGAATTCCCTACTCCTCCAGCCCAGAGTCCCCTCACCAACTCCTAGCCTGGGACTTCCCTCCTCCTTCCTGGTTGCCCCTGCTCAGACTGACACCCAGCAGGTGCCTTCCCTGTCGTGACCTCAGAACCCTTGCTCAGGAGTGAGGGCAGACCTGGAGGGTCTGGCCCAGTGGCCTGGGGTTCTCCCTTTCCTTGGCACTGGAGGTGTTCTCTGAGAGACCAAAGTAGTTATGGAAGATTCTGAAGGAAGAGTTGCTTCACAACACCATCCCCTCTAGGCTCCACATAAAGAAGCCCAAGCCCAGGGGCGCCTGGGTGGCTCAGTCAGTTGAGCGTCTGACTTCAGCCCAGGTCATGATCTCATGGTCCATGAGTTTGAGCCCTGCGTCGGGGCTCTGTGCTGACAGCTCGGAGCCTGGAGCCTGCTTTGGATTCTGTGTCTCCTTCTCTCTCTGCACCTCCCCTGTTCACACTCTGTCGTCTCTATCTCAAAAATAAATAAACATTAAAAAAAATTTTTTTTAAGATAAAAAAAAAAGAAGCCCAAGCCCAGCCTTTGCAGACTTGACGTCCCAACTGTTGACACTACCCATGTACACTGGCTCTCAGCAAGGATTCTGCCTGCTGTCTACAGCTTCATGTAGTGTTGCCTTCCAGATGCCCAATTCCATTCTCCCTGGCTTCTGATCCTAATTGGTGTCTGGAATTTCCGAGCATCCCCTTGCCTCCTTGGTGAGGACCAGTCCAAGACAGCTGTCTTAGGGTTTAACCAGGCCCCTGAATTGCTACATATCACTTTCCCTGGGCACTCTCCCACCCTCCCTCCCGGTGTCCTAAAAAGTGCCAGGCTTCACGAGAAGGGTGAGTCTTAAAGACTGGGTCAGATGCAGAAGGGTGACTAGCAAATGTTGGCAGGTAGTGAGAACAGCAAAAAATGGGAATGAAGAAGACAGGATCTTGGTGAGATGGGGACCTTTGGATCAGTCTTCTGAGGGTCTCATCCTGGGGCCAAACCAGTGCCACTGCCAATGCCACTATCTAGATTGGGGATACCATAGTGTTCAAAAGAGCCTCCAGGGTAGAGCTAGAGTTTAAGAAGTCATAGAAAATGTCTAACTTGGGCAAATCACTGCTTACATTATTTATACCTCTCTAAGAAAGAAGTTGTAGGTTTTGAAGCCTGCAACCCCGTATGTAATCCTGAATGGTTGGATGTTTAAGGGAACTGCTGTTTGATTAGTACCCCAGCCACTTGTAGTAAGGGGCAGATTGTTTGATCCTTCTGTTGTGTGTACTAACAGACAATGTACGAGGTTCTAGGTTTACTGTCGCCATAACCTAGAGAACCATAAGCAGAGCCATCAATCTCTAACTGAGCACATCTTTGAGGATTAGTTGATACCAAGCAAAATGATAAGTCCAAGCAGCTCTAATTCAGCAGGACTAGAAAAGCTGTGGACAGCATATACCCCAGCACAGAGCCCTGAAAAAAGAGCACAGTGTGTGGCCTGAAGGAAACAGATGGCTTGTGGAGGTTGTATCAGTCAGCTTTCTCTGGGTCATCCCCATGACAAACAGTGCCAGACTCTCAGTAGCTACGACAGCAAAAGTTGATTTCTTGCTCATGTCATAAGTCATCTCATACAAATAGGAGATGGGACCATCTCCTCCTGTAAGTCCGCATTGCCCGAGGATCAGTCCCCATGCTCATTGGGACTCTGTTCCACAGTTTCTTCATTCCAAGATTCAAGCTGAAGAGGCAGTTCTAATCCAGCACCTTGCCATTTTCAAGGAAGAGGGAAAAGAGAAAAGATGAGAACCCACAGTGACTCTTAAAACTCTTTCTCAGAAGTGGTACCTGTCACTTTCACTTATATTTCATTAGTTCAAACAAGTCATATGGCCAAGTCTGAGGTCACTGGGTGGGAGGTATAATTCTCCTATAGAGAGGACAGCAGATACTGGGAGCAGTATTGTAGCTAAGAGAAGGATGGACCTTGAACACCAGATCCAGTAGTTGATAGATAATTGTTTAGAAAACCACTGCTACTTTCTGAGACAGACAATGTAACTGGGAAGCTCTATTACAAAGCCACTTTCTTTGCCTGTAAATACGGTCTGGAGGGACACAGAGTGCTGTGTAAGGGCCTCAGCTGGAGCCCATTACCTTAATCCAAGAGTGAGTCAGTGGATTTGGGGTGAAGATTGTATACAGGGAATGGAGACAAACATTTGGGTAGAATAGTTGTTTTAAAGGAAAAACAGACAAGACCATCCACCCAATTAGAGATGGGGTTGGAGGAATATAAGTCAAAGATGATTCCAATATTTCTCCTAACTAGCTGGGCTGTAAAGCATTGAAACATGTTACTGAGTTGATGGCAGAGGACTTTCTAAAGATTTCTCAGAATCACAGCACATTGGCTTTCAAGGACAATATGCAACAGCTACAATGTGCCATAAGGAGCATTGCGGTTGGCCTGAAAACTCTGGGCTTGTTCCTAGGCTAGGCATTTATTAGCTGGGTGGCTGTGGGCAAATTCCTTCACTTCTCTCTGCACCTCAGTTTTTGCATTTGTAAAAATGGAGGTAATGATACATACCTAGCAGAATTGCTTGAGGACTAAACTTCCATGAAAATTATTTATAATGATTTATGAAGTATGATTATCAGAGTCTTGGTTAGAAGTTTCTCCTCAGTCTTAACCACCTAATAATTATATTAATTATATAATGTCTTGGGTTGTTCAGGGCTCTTACCACTTCATTTTGAACACCGTTTAGAAGTTTTGTTGTTGTTGTTGTTGAAAACCAGGGAGGCCAGCCCGATAATACAAACCATGGATCACAGACTCAAATGCGTAAAGTCACCAGACAGGCAGTTAAAATGTGGGTTGGGTCTGGAAAATGTGAAGCACATTTGTAGGAAATATTAAAACATGGTGGAAAGAAGTATGTCTCTGTTATAGAAAACACAATAGTGTACACAAAACGACAAAGGACAATTGCTCCTCTTTGCCTCAGAATCCGGAACCATAGGAGTGGCTGGGCCACTTGTGACCTGCAGAATGAGAACCAGCTGAAGCAGCAACTTCTCAGCCCTCGCAGGATTTTGCTACACAGGAATTACTCCAGGTTTGCCAGATAGCCTGGTTGTTCAAACTGCTAGAAATCTGGGTAGTTTTGTGACATTTCCCAGTTATTGAATATTGGCACCTAATTAAAATTTTTCAAGAAAACTCTATGCAGTTACAACACATCCGTAGGCTTTGGGTTTACAGGTTGTCACCCAATTGTTGCACAAAAAGAGAAGAGACTCACACAGTTAATGCAGAAAACATTACTCATTTCGAAAGTGAGAAAAGAATAGAGATTCAGGGAGAGGAGGCAAACATTAATGAGGAAAGTGGCAAGAGGAACTATTCATTAGTGCACTGGAGATAAACTTCCAGGGGATATCACAGAATCTGAGACGTCTAAGATCTCCTAGTCTCATGTATTTAGATTTAGATATAAATCCAGACACATGGCCTGGGCTCCCCTTTGGCCGGGGAGCTATGTCTAGGCTGGGCAAAGGCCCAGGAACAGGAAACGGGGCTGCTGTCTCCTCCGTGCGTCTGCAGCGCCCAAGAAGTGGCTTGCATTAGGGCAACACTGCCTTTTAGTTCCATGATTCTAACCTCTCGGGCTCACCTTTACTTTCCAATCATCTCTAGATCACACTGTTTTGAAGAACTGTTGGATGAAGTTTCAGACAGTACCCAGACATATTACTCTTTCAACCCCAGAATGCTAGGATTTCACCCATGAGTAAGAAAACCCCACAGCTGGCTTGTCTCCCTGTCCTCGGCATTCCTCTCCTCGGCTCAGGCACTGCTCAGCCTCAGCTTGACATTTAAGGTTTCTGGTTGTGCTCGTCTTCTCTTCCCAAGGAAGACAGCTTTCAGGAGACAACCTAACAGAGTGAGTTCCGTGTGGGTTTTTAAACATTCAACTCACCATTTGGAAACAGCCATTACTCCTCCTTCCTCTTTTCAAAGGGCCACACAAATCAGTTTGCTTTGGGAGCCAGTTTTGTTTTGTTTTGTTTTAAAGTATTGCCCAATTCCTTTTTACGGTGCTTTTCCTCCGGATTTTTGTGTCATTTCAACTTTCAAATGGCAAAGTTATAATTAAGAGTCCGCTTGCTATTTTATGTCCCATCTAGGTTCCTCCACTTCCTTTAAACCTTTTCTTTTAGCCAGATTGGAGTTCATAACAACTTTACTACACAGTAAGATAGTCTTAAGGTTAAGTAGTAAGTTACGAGGAAGTGAATGTATCATTCGTCCTTACTTATTCTTTTCATTGTTGTGTTATGTTGCTTACATATTTTCATTAATAAGAATATGATTGACAACTTTGGAATTCTTAGTTCGCAATTTTATTTGTCAACTCAGGGCAGATTGTTTTCCTTTTCCCTTTTTGCTAGGAGACTAGAAAAAAGGTAATATTTTCCATTAAGTTTTTCTTTTGCCACACAAGCTCCTAGGTGCCAGGTGCTATTTTAGTAAAAGGTCCAGATTTGGAGACTGAATACGAATGCCTTTTCTCGTTAACAAATACTTCGAGAACGGCACGATACAAATAAAATCTCTCCCTATGAAAAGTTTTCCTGACTTTATACTGATTAGAAATCTGGACTACATTCATTCATTCATTAAAACATAATTATTGACAACCTACTATGTGCCAGACACTATTCTAAATGCATGGAATACATCTGTAATGAAGACAGATAAAATTTCCTGTCTTTAAAGGGCTTATATTCTAGCAGGGGGAGATAGATACTAAACGAAAAAAAATAATAAGTCAATGATAAGTGCTCAGAGGAAAATAATAAAGGTGAGAGGAATGGGTAGGCATGAAATTTCAGTCTAGATACGGTTGTCAGGGTATGCTTCCCTGAGTAAGTGATGTTGCGAGGGAGGGATACAGATTGTGCAAGGACCTTGTAAGCCACTGTAAGGACTAAGCCTTTACTCTGGATGAAAAAGGGAGCTATCACAGGGTTTGAGCAAGGAATGAGTTGATTAGTCTTATGTGTTAAAAGGCTCACTTTGGCTGCTCTTGAGAACCAACTGTGGGGAGGGATGGGGCATGAGTGGAAGCACATAGACTAGTTAAGTGGCTTATGAGTTAATACAGGAGAGAGATGATGGTGGATGGAACCAAGGCGTAACAATATGGTGCATGTTTGGAAGGATTTCCAGACAGTTTCAACATAAGTTATGAGAGAAAGACAGAAGAGCCAAGGATGACCGACTCCAAAGCTTTTAACCCAAGCAATTGGAAGGACAGAGCTGCCATTTACTAAAAGGGAGAAAGGTGTGTGGGTTGCACAGGTTTTGGGGGGAAATCAGGAGTTTGGTTTGGAAATTGTTGAGGTTGGGATATCTGTTAGAAGTCTAAGTGCGAAAACCAAAAAAGTAGTTCGAAATGCAAATGGGGGGGGCACCTGGGTAGCTCAGTTGGTTCAGTGTTGGGCTCTGTACTCAGCTTGGAGGCTGTTTGAGATTCTCTCTCTCTCTCTCTGCCCCTCCCCGACTCACACTAACGCACTCTCTCTCTCTCAAAATAAATAAACATTTAAAAATTTTTAAGAAATGCAAATTGGATCTCAGGAGAGAGAAATATGCTGGAGACACATATGTCGGGTTGTTGGCCATAGAAAGGGAACTCGAAGCCATAAGAGTGGATGATCTCCTTGGAGAGAGTGAGTGTGGTGTCCTGGAAGTCCAGACAAGGTAGTTTACCAAAGAGGAGGGAGCAGTCTAATGCAGCTGAGAGGTCAGTTAAGGATTCGCTGCTATATTTAGTGAAGTAGAAGTTGTCGGTTATCTTGGTCAGATCAGTTTCTGTGATGCTTTGGGAGTAAAACCCTAATTAGATTGAGTGGAAAAGATAATGGGAAGAAAGGAATTGGAAACAATATGTTTAGATGCAACGGAGAGATGAGAAATGGAGCAGGGATAGTAGGGTCAAGAGACAGTTTATTCCTTAAGATGGAAGAAATAATATTTTTTAAAAATGTCAGACGCGTGGGTGGCTCAGTCGGCTAAGCCTCCAACTTCAGCTCAGGTCATAGTTTGAAGGTTCGTGGGTTCAAGCATCGCTTCGGACTCTCTACTGTCAGTGTGGAGCAGGCTTCCGATCTTCTGTCCCCTTCTCTGTCCCTCCCCTGATCTCTCTCTCAAAAATAAAAAACGTTAGGGGCGCCTGGGTGGCGCAGTCGGTTAAGCGTCCGACTTCAGCCAGGTCACGATCTCACGGTCCGTGAGTTCGAGCCCCGCGTCAGGCTCTGGGCTGATGGCTCGGAGCCTGGAGCCTGTTTCCGATTCTGTGTCTCCCTCTCTCTCTGCCCCTCCCCCGTTCATGCTCTGTCTCTCTCTGTCCCAAAAAAAAAAATTAAAAAAAAAAAGCTGAAAAAAAATTTTTTTTAAAAATAAATAAATAAAAAAAATAAATAAACGTTAAAAAAAATTAAAATTAAAAAATGTTGATGGCAATAGTCCAGCAGAGAGGGGTAAATTAGTAATATAGGAGACTTGCTGGAATTATCATTTGAGATGGGGTTCAACAGCGGAAAAACTGGCTTTCGCTAAGAACATGAAGAGTCCATCCCTAATGGTGGCTGGCAGGAAAGCAGAAGATATGGGTACCAATCCTCCCCTAGTTAAATTTGGTGTTTTTTTAAATGCTTCAAAAAAAATTTTTCCCCAGTGAAGAAAACACAGTCTAGGGCTACCAAAGAGCACTGGCGTGCCTAGATAGGCAACCCTAATTTTTTTTTCACTCTATGAATCTATCTTAGAAGGGATAGGTCCACTTCTCCTCATTGTGGGTAAGACATGTACCCTTAGTTCTTCTAGTTTCGATTTCACTGTCTTATTTCTAATTATAACAGCCTAGCAAATTCCCTTCCTCTTTGGACCCCGTATTATGTCAATTCTTACGGAGAGTTACCCCACACACCCACCCAGTTCTGTTCCTCCACCCCTCACTGTTCTCCTTCCTCGACCTGCTCATGTCTAATCTAGTCTCCAGCATTTCAATTTCCTCAGCTGTGAGGAAAGGGGACAATTTGCTTTCTACCTCCTAGGTTGAGAGTTTAAATAAGTCTACGTGAAATGGGTTTAACCCATGTAAAATAATAAAAACAAGAGGAAAAGTAGAAGTGGGACAGAAGAAGAGACTGAGTGTCCATTTGCTTTGACTGAGCCCCTACTCTACCATTTCAAAGCACGATATGCATATGAGCTCCCCCACATTGCCCACTGTGTTAGCTGTAGAGTTTATAGTCACAGTAGATTTGGAAATCGGGTCACATTTATAATAAATGGACACACTTATAATAGGTAACATTTACTGAGCAATGCCTATGTTATAAGGCACTTAGCTAAGCCCTTTCCACATGTCATTTAGTCCTGGGCCTCACAATAACTTGAGGTATGTATCTTCCTCCCCATTTCAGAAACCAAGAGAGAGGAGAGAAAAAGAGGCTCAAATAATGTGCAATTTTGTATCCCTTCCGCTCTTTGGCATTACTGCCACTTTCCAAGCAAATATAGTCTATATTTATTTATGTGTGGTTATGCAGGTGTATCCAGATTTAGCCCTGTGCCCCACGGCTCTTCTTCATGTTACAAGGAATTCATCATGCTATTATATTCATAAGCTACCCCAGTGTATTTAGGATCAATTTATAAAGCTTGACTCCCGTACAATATTTCAAAAACATGTTTACAGATTATCGGAATTCATATTGCTTACCACATGTTGGGCATTCTACTAGGTGATAAAAAGGGGAACAATGCAAACTCGCTCCTCCCAGGAGCTTAGAGGCTTCTCCATAGGAAAGTCAATTATTCATTCATTCATTCGGTATTACTGAGTGCCTCAGGGCCATGCCAAACACTATAGTTTAGGTAAGCACAAATCAACCTAGAATTACAATACTTGCTAAAAACAGATGCTCAGGTAATAATGTATAATGGCCTTTATCTTAAACGGTCCTTTTAGACAATATGGTAAGTGCTTACCTCTAGAGCCACTTAAAGGCTGCGTAAACTTGAGCTAATTTCATAACCTCCTCAGGCCTTTGCTTCCAGTCTTAAAAAATGAGGCTAGGAATAGTATCTATCTCCTAGGGTTGCTGTGAGGACTAAGCAAACATATGTACAGTACTTAGGGCAGTGCCTGGCCCATCATAAGCACTGCACTTGTTGTTATTAGCGAGATACAGATTTACCGTGTGCCTGAACGGCTACCGGATTCCTGACTGTAACAACTCAGCAAAGGATAGTAACTGCTCTGTAAGTTCTTGTTGAACAGAACTTCTTGAAGTCTGTTTCCCCCACCTCATCCCTGTAGACATGCCTAGAGTAGCCCCAGGTTCCTTTTCTGTCATATTCCTTAACTTTGAATCCAATGTTACATCAATTATTGTCCTTCGTCTCCTTCCCATTTGTTTTCCTTGGGGAATAAAGGAAGGTGACATCCTTTTACATCCCGGACCATCACAGTGATTTTTCATTGTTTGTTATTGGGAGAGTTCTTACCAATTTTACCTTTAAAAATGTTTTTATTATTTTTCTTGTTATCTAAGTAATATGTGCTCGACATAAAAACAATGCAAACGCACAGAACTTTGTAAGAGAAAGCGAATGGCCGTCATGATCCCACAGCCAGAGATAACCACTGCTAACTGCTTGTTACACATGCTTCCAGATTTCCACTAAGCATACATTTAATAGCATGTATGGTTAGAGACAAGAAAAAATGCAAATAAAAATGAGATCATAGCATCCATACTGTTCTGCAGTTTGCTTTTTTCACTTATAGATTTTGAATGTTCTTCCATGTACAAATAGATCTATCTTTTTTATATTAGTGGCTACTTGGTTTCCTTTTACAGATCTAGTATAGTTTGCTTAAAGTTTCCTACTGGCTTGTTAGACTTGTACACCATTACATGTTTTTGTTATTACAGACAATGCAATAAACACCTGTACATGTATTTTTAGACACATGTATAAATATTTCTGAAATATATATTTTTTGCATATATAAGCCTGAAGTATAAACTCCTAGAGGTGGACTTATCTGGTCAAAAATAACACACATACGTATTTTTTCCAAAATTGCCAAATTGCCCTCCAAAAGGATTTACCCAATTTGTACTGATAAGTGTATGTGAATGCCTGCTTCTCCATATTTAACTGTATTTTAAGTATTATTTTTTTTTTAGTTTATACCAATCTTGAAATCCTATTTCTCTGAAATCTCAAATCATAGTTTAAAGCCCCAGTAAGATCAAAACATGGAACAAAGTGTTTTTACAAACAGCAAAACATTCCAAATCAGTTACAATAGTGGGGTGTTTTCAATCAAACTATTACACCACTAGATGTTAACAGTTTTAAAACTGTTCTAACGTCCAGAAGAACAAATCTGGTTCTGTGATTAAATCGCTTAGTGCACAGCCCCTGCCCACATACCTCCTTCTCAGCTGGGTGTGTGGAATAGGAGAGGCTGCTGGTATGAGGGACAGGGCAAGGAAAGTGAGAAAGCAAGAGAAGGTCAGAAGGGTTCAAAATCTAGTGTCATGTGGTAATTATCTAGGACAGTCCCTTGAGTGTGCTCTGGACCTCTGTTCATGCTCCTCCCTGCCACGGCTGGTCTTCTTCACTTCCAGGGCCTGATCAACAAGGGCTCCCTTTCCAGGGTCGGTTCTAATCACCCTCTTCTCTCGGAAGCCTTTCCTGAAACCTAGAAAACCACTCTTTCTAAGGCCTGCCTATATCCTATATCTAAACACACATCCACCCGAGTACCTGTCACATTTTGTGCTGCATGTTTACAAGAAACATGGGGACGCGGAGTTAATGGTGACTGAACATTCACTGACGTGGAGAGACCTTAACAGAGATGGGACTTTCCGTTGTTCACAGAAATGGGTGGATTCAGATAAAAGGAGATATTGAAGTATTGGGCTGAAGCCACTTGACTTGTTATAAAGCACCAATTCCAAACATCCCTCCTGGCTTTACTTGTTTATCCCTGCTTCTCCCCATGAGAAACAGGGGAAACACATTTCAATATTACAACAAAAACAAGAGGGAAAACTATCAGGCTGGGGAACAGGACAGCCTTAGCAGGACAGTCCTTAGCAGAGGGCAGCCGTTCACCTGCCAGCTTCAGGCACAAGATAATTTTGGTAAAAAGGAATGGGGAAAAGAGAGTAGACTCGGATTAAGACAAGAACCGACTCTCCAATATATCTTTAATAGCAGAGACGGAACAAATGAAGCCGAGAAGCTATTCGTGCCAAGATAAAGTTGTGAGTGCCCCGAATCCGAGGCAAGTACTTAGCTCCTTAGACTAGAGCCTGCTTAAACGACTTTTACGCCAGTTCTCCCCTACCATGTCACTGCATTTCTCCCCATGTCTTAATATCAGAGTTTTAGTCAAAAGGACAGACCCAGGAAGGGCGAAGGTTGCTGACCTTGCCCCGCTCCCTCCAGGCGACAGCGTCTGCCTGGCTCCGCGCCCTGCTCAGGTAGGCGTTTGACAGGTAAGTCTTCAGGCAACAGCGATCTTCCCCGCCCCATGCACCTGTTCGGCGGCCAGCAGCCTCCCGCCACCAATCCCCGACCCTGGGCCACCTAACTGGCCACTAGCCCCCTCCGGTGAGCTCGGCCCGCTGCGGAAGAGCCCCGACCCTCCGCGGGCGCGGCAGGGCGGCCAGGGGAAAGTGCTCGCCGTCACATGGAGGCCCCAGCCCGCCCCATTGGCTGTGGCCGAGCCAGTCGCGGCGCTCGCTGGCTGCGGTTGGTCCCGGAGCTGCAGCGCCTGCACGGGCCCGGAGTCCATGTTACGCTTTGTCTAATTCCCCCCGTTACAGAGTCATGTGCTGCTGCTCCCGTCGTCGCCGCTGCCGCCGCCCGTGGTGCCCCGGCTCCTCCGCCGCGCTTCGAGGTGGCAGCCGCGGGCGGGGCCTCGGGAGCAGGGTCCAGGGCGCCGCGCGCCTTCGCCGCCCCGGCGCGTCCCGGTGCAGCCGCCGCCCGCCGCAGGTGATGCCGCCACCTCCCGCCTCAGCATAAGCCGTGGCTCGGCGGCCAAGCTGCCCCGACTGCCCCCCAAGGTTAGTGCTAGCCTCGCCGGGGCCGGGGCCGCGCAGGTGGGAGCCGCCCCGGAGCCGAAGCGCGCGCCCCCGGCGCAGGCGTCCTGCCCCGCGGTGGGGGGGGGGGAGGGGGCGCGGGCGGCGCGCGGGGCCGCGCTGGGTTCCCGTCTGCGACCGCCCGGGCCCGGAAGATTGCGCCGCTCTGGGCAACTGGAGCGGCGGGCGCCGCCGAAGCCTCGGCCGCCGGCGGTGGGCCCTGAGAGAGGAGAGTGTGGACTGCCTCCCTCCAGCTCCCCCTCGCGCGCGCTCCCTCCCCTCGCCCCCGTCCGCGCAGTCGGGAGGGCGGGGAGTCCCGGTTTCGGCTCCGCTGATTCCTCCCGGAGGTGGGTGTTTGGTGTCTGGCCTTGCTGGCCGGGAGCCCAGAAGGTGAGCCCTTTAACTTCTCGTGAAACGCCTCCCCCTCGCCTGCTTCCCGCGCCGGGTGGGCTGGGCGGGGAATGAGGGCCGCGCCCCGCCCCCCGCGCCGGAGGGAGGGAGCCGGGGGCCCGCAGGTGCACCCTGCCCGCCGCGGGCCATCTCCGGGTTGGGTACCGGTATAATCCGCTTCTAGCTTGTTTGAAGGCGTGGGCACTTGGGAACTGGACTTCTGCTCGAATCCTGGCCAGGGGCTTGGGAAGGAGGATTGGGGGAAGTTGCTTACTGGAGGGTTGATTGAGGCCTTCCTCCTAATGTCCCCCCTCATTTGGGGTCTCCCGTGGGGATAAACAAATTAGGCTTTTGGTTTTTTTGGAGGGCTGTTTTTTTGTTTTGTTTTGTTTTGTTTTCTGTGTTGTGTTTCTTAAAAAGCCAGCCGCAGTGAAGGAGAGCTGCCGCAGGTCGAGGGAGGAGAGGTAGGTCCCTGCTGGAGAGGAAGAGGTGGGATTTGCGGTCCCAGTGGGTACGCAGCTGGGGGTTGTGTGGCAGAAGGTGGGGAGGTGAGGCTTCAGGACAGAAACAACGCAAAGGTGTGAGGGAGCGAGCGCTCAAGAGGTAGGCCGAGAGATGGGGAATAGTACTGGGGAGTCCTAGCCAATTGTGGGACCCAACTTGAGCTACTTGGGCTCATACATGGCTCCTGCTTTGCAGATTTCCTCCTTTTTCTTCCTTGAATTTCAAAAATATTTCTTGTTGGGCAAATCTGTGAGGATATATTTTGAAAGATAACTGAGTAAAAAGAGAGCAGGCTTCTGGAAACTTTCCTGAGCTTTGAAAATAAAATTCCATTCAGGCCGCTCTTATTGAGCACCTATTTTGTGTTCTGTGCTGGACTTTGGAAGAGTCTGGACAGGCGAGGAGTTACTGTCTGCAGTAATGGTGACGGCTGTTTGCCTCATAAACAACCAAAGGGCACTTCCAAGTGCCAAGAATGACAGTGATTCAGACCTTCCCCACCAAAGCTTCTGGGACACCCCCCCCCCCACCTCCGCCGCTCTTTACAGACCTGTGGGAAGAATCCATGGCTAGTAAAGGAGGTCCGTAGACAGCATTTCATTTTACTGTCCATAAATACTGGCCAAACCCCTGCCATCAGGTAGGAAAGGGTTAGAGTTGTCACTTCTCTTGTATTCCACATCAGTTGATTAAAATCCTGTTAAAGTGCAAAAGCAAGAGAGAAAAGATCCTGAGATGAGTTAAAATAAGGATCCAGCACAGTTGATTTGGAGTGTTTGGTCTCTGTAGGTTATTTAGGGAGTCTCCTGTAAAATGATTAGGTAATCCACGGAGCTGAAAGAAAATGCAAATCTTGAATTGGCATGGTTTACTTACATATTTGAACATTTTATCTTAGGTTTGTCTCGTTTTTATTGACGGTGTGTGAGTGTGTACTTTGTTGATTAAAACTCAACACGTTAGAAGTTTGCAGAGGGAAGTGTCCTTAGGTGACCCAGTCCCCCAGTCTCTTCTGTTACCACGTTGAGTAGTGTATGATGCAACAGTTAAAGTATTGAGCCATGTTCATATCTTTTTCTCCTTGCCAAGGTTTACAGAATTCAAAAACTTGATCAACACTTTGCTGTTTTCCCTTCACTTTTATACTGTGATGAGCTTTTTAAAATTAATTTCACAAAATGTTGATGTGTTTGTCATGTCCTGGTAGCTAAACTGTTTTGGTAGCTGTATGATGGAAGTTACACTTGGTTCAATCTCAGCAACACAGGTAAATTGGCACTATCTGTGAAGAAGTCCAAAGTTTTGTTCCAACTGTGTACTCATGATCACACATGCTCTTGAAATGGTAGTTGGTAAGGGATTTCACGTACTTTTCATACATAATTGGAGCTGATTCTTGACATTCTAAGAAACACCAGTCACTTTATTGAGTGCCAGCAGCAAGCAGAAAACCAGAGTGGGTGTTGTGGTTCCCTAACAAGGAAGGAGAAGATTCTTGCACAAATAGAGGGCAGGTAAGACAGATACAAGTGAGGACACCACCAGAAGCAAAGGATTGCATTTTTCTAGGAGGTCAAGGAATACTGAAATGGAAAGGGTGTTTGGAGCCAGATAAAAGTATTGTGTGCTTTGGGGAAGGGGGAAGGAGCATGTTTTAGGGGAAGCAGTGAGCTTTGTCCCAAGTCAAATATAGTAAATAGGTTTGCCTGGCTGGAGCAGAGAACAAGACTGATGGAGTTAGGGGAGATCTAGTTAGTGGAAAACGTGAAGCACAGGTCAGTGATGCTAATCATTTGCCTCAAGAAGAGTGGTTCTCAACAAGGGGTGATTTTGCCTCCCAGCAAACATTTGGCAATGTCTGGAAACTTTTTTTTTTTTTTTTTTTTGTCATAGCCGGGAGGCAGGTGCTACTGACATCTAGTGGAAAGAGGCCAGGGATCCTGCTGCACATCCATCCTGCAATGCTCAGGACAGCCCCCACAACAAAGAACTATCCCGGCTGAAATGTCAGTAGTGCCAGGGTTGAGAAACCCTGCTCGACCTTAACAGCAAACGTTAAGGTCACCGTGAAGGAAAGTTACATCTCAGAATGGGCCTTGAAGGAGGTGGTTCTTGACTGGTGAGCGAGGACGTCAAGTTTGGGAGGCCAATCTAGGAGACCTCTGCTCTGCTCTGCTCAGCCTGAAGTGAGTAGGATCTGGGCAAAGCCTAATCAGAAGAAAAGGGCATTTTTGAGAAATCATGGCAGATGAGTTAGCAGGGCAGTATAATACTGGGTAGGTGGGGAATCTTGGAGTCAGAACTGGAATTTGAGAGAGGTCCTGGTATAACTTCTTTAGTAAATTTTACACTTGCTAGACAGCCTCTGTTTAAACACCCCTAGAGGGAAGCCAGTCGGTTAAGCAACCGACTTCCGCTCAGGTCATGATCTCATGGTTTGTGAGTTGGAGCCCCTTGTCAGGCTCTGTGCTGATAGCTCAGAGCCTGGAGTCTGCTTCAGCTTCTGTCTGTGTCTGTCTGTCTGTCTGTCTGTCTCTCTCTCTCTCTCTCTCTCTCTGCCCCTCCCCTGCTCACACTAGCTCTCTCTCAAAAATAAACATTAAAAAAAAATTTTTTTTTAAATAACCCCTAGAAAGTACAGGGAACCCTGTAGTTAGGAAGACATGTCATTATATCTTTGGATTCCATGTGTGATTTTTATTTGAGCTGAAGGCTGCCTCCTCGAAACTGTTCCGTTGATTCTGTGCCTCTGGAACTTCCCATATCCAGAGGACAGCCCCTTGAATTCACAAAGACGGTATGATGTCTCTCTCCCCATTTCTCAATGCAAAATAGTCATCCTCTTCTCACAATCTTGTGTGGGACATGGTTTCTAGATGTCTTTTTAGTTTGTCAGCATCTCTCATAGAGAGTAATGGTATCTGGAATTAAATACGGTAATTGAGGTATGCCTGGTCAACAGAGAGTATAGTAGGACAGCTTTTTCCTAAGACCAAGGCATAAACATCTACTTACTGCAATTTAAACAACTGTCTTTTTTTTTTAAAGTTTTTATTTTATTTTGAGAGAGACAGAGAGTGCACACACAGAGGAGGAGCAGAGAGAGAGTAAGGAAGAGAATCCCAAGCAGTCTCTGCGCTGTCAGCCCAGAGCCCAACGCGGGGCTCAATCTTGATCTCATGAGCCGTGAGATTATGACCTGAGTCAAAATCAAGAGTGGAATGCTTAACTGACTGAGCTACCCAGGTGCCCCACAAAACTGCCTTTTTTTTTTTAACGTTTATTTATTTTTGAGAGACAGAGTGTGAGCGGGGGAGGGGGAGAGAGAGAGGGAGACACAGAATCTGAAGCAGGCTCCAGGCTCTGAGCTGTCAGCACAGAGCCCGATGTGGGGCTTGAACTCACGAACTGTGGGATCATGACATGAGCCAAAGTTGGACGCTCAACCGACTGAGCCACCCAGGCATCCCCAAAACTGCCTTTTTTAAAAAACAGCACCTAGCACAGATTCACCTGTAGGTTCTGTCCAGTCAAACTGTCAAAACATCCAGATATGGTGTTGAGCTGCTGCGACCCTATTCATTGGGCAGATTTTTGTATGTGTAGGTGAGATTGAGTGGACGGTTTTTAGTTTTTGTCCCTGTTCAGTGGTATCCTATTTATTTTGGTCCAGTCTCAGGCCTTTTGAGATTTTAAAGTCTTGATTCTGCCTTCTAATCCTATGAGAGAGGAGTAGAGGATGACTTTGCCAAAAGCTTTATAGTCACTTGTATTAATACTGCACGAAACCCAGTAGTTTGGCACTGCTGGTCCTATTTGAGAGCTGAGGTGTTTAGTGATGGAGGTAAATTCTAGGGGTTGATTGGCCCTTAGGTCAGGGGCTTCTAAGGAATCTATGTTTGTGGTCAGACTACATTGCATTTAGCTTTTGCAAATGTTTGCACCTGAGGTGCCCTTTTGAAATTATTTGAGTCAGTTGCAAGCTTCTGAAATCTGTACTCCATCCTCTAGGGTCTTTGTAATTCTGTTTAGACATCTGGAAGAGAATTTCTAATGTTCTGTGCAAATCTGAAGCTTACCAGATCAGAGTTGCTTTTGAAATTTGTGCGGACATAAATAGGATAACTGGTATTGAAAAAACCACGTATGAACGTGGTTCCCACTCGGGCTAAGCTTTTTTTCCTTTTCTTTTTGCTAGTATGCTCAAAGTACTTAATTAGTGACAGGTTTACATTTGGGGCAGGAGAGAGGATTAGGGCTTAGAAACAAGCCCTTTTCCCAGAATTAGGGTTTAGCTTGTCATTGGTGTGATTTCATACTTACCAGATTTCACGTGTCTTCACTGAAATGACATTAGGAAATTACCACGCTCAGATGTCTTTTGAAGCAGGCAGTTCAGAAAGCGTAAGTAACTTAGTGCCAAGTTCTTCAAATGTTCTAGATCTATCCAATAAACTAGATTTAAACAAATGATTTGGTTGGGATGGTAGCCATCCAACAGTTTTGAGAGTGTTAGAACAAAATTCCAGATCTTGTAGCTAACAAGTACAGCCTCTTTGTTATGAATATCCATCATGCCCTGGTCCCCTGCTGGTGTGTTGTCTGTCCAGATGGTCTGTTCCCTCTCACTTCTGTTCTGGTCCACATGGGAAACCTCTCCATGTCCTCTGGAGGTGAGAGATATTCCTGAGAGCAGAAGGGATGTTTTGTGAAGGTATGAGATTTCTTGAGAGGGAAAATATTTGAAAGCCCTTAGGTATTGTCCTTGTAGACTTTCAAAGGCTATACTGAACTTGAAGCCACCTTGGAATTAAAGATGTGATGTATCATTTTGAGTAGAAAGGTAGAATTTTGTAGATGGAAGGTATCAACACTTGAATTTTATATCCATAAAATCGAGGAAATCCAGGCCCGGGGAGGTGATGTGATTAGCTGTAGCTTACCCAGGAGGTAACAGAGCAGGTATTAGAATTCATCTGCCTTAAAGACCACAAATAAAGGCTAAGGATAAAGATTTCTCCTCTGCTTGAAGGTGTGTAAACAGTGGGTCCCTCAGGCCTTATTTACATAATTGATCCAGAAGAAGGAGCACACAGTGGAATTTCTAAGTTTACAGATGACAGCAAGCTCTTCTGAATTATGAAATAAGTAACCAATGGGGATTTACTCCAGGGAAACCGTATTAGGATATATGAGTCATCAGCAGATTTGCAGGTGAGTTTCTCTGTGGGCAGTATGAGGTCAGGTACTTAGAAATTATGGAACTGTCATAGGGTGGGTGTTTTGCTGGCAAAACCCAGGAAAGGACTTCAAAAACACTTTCACAGTGTTGTCCCAACTTGCTCTTGCAGGTTAAAAAAGGCAGGAAATGCTAAGCTTCATACAAAAGATTTTGGAAACGAAACAGAAAATCTTATTTGATTTTTCACTGTGCTTTGTTCAAAGCATGGGCACCTGTCTTTAGGAAAGACCCTGGAGCCGGAACGACCAATGTAATGGTACCTAAAAAATGTAGACGTTCCTGCTAGAATGGAAGCTCCAGAAGGACAGGGCCTTCCCCGTCTGTTTTTTGATAAAAATATTGGGACTTAATAAAATAAAATAAAAAATAATGGGATTTTTAGTATCTGGAAAGAAGACTGCAAGGAGATATTATTGAAACCCATGAAACCGTTAGGATAAGGATAGGAGAACCTGATTGTTCCCCTAATCCCAGCAAACCTGAATGTGGTATTTCAGTTGCCTGCTTCCTTGTCTCCATGGTCCAGTACTTGTCAGTGTGGCAAGGGCAGGGAGATATCTGTATTGTTCTGCACGGATTTCCTACTGCCTCATGCATGGCAGGTCCTCTGTTCATATCTGTTGCCAGAAGGAATGCATGAAGAGGTATACGTTAAAGCTTTATAATACGCAAGTTCAGGATGAAGGCAAAAAAATATGGCACCAGTTTTTCTCAACCCTGGCTATCATCAGAGTCAGTCTGGGGAATATTTTTAAAGTTACTCAAGCCCCATCTATCGAATCAAAATCTCTGGGGAGTGGGGGCGGGGGGAGTTTCGTGTTGAAACGAGCTCTCCTCCACCCCCCCAAGTGATTCCATGTGTAGAGCCAAGACAGAACCACTCACTGTCTTTTGTACACAGAAGTCTGGGTACCCACTGAAGACAAAAGGTTTTGAAACATTCGTGGCTGACAGGCTCACAGTTAGTTACTAAGACAAAGAACTTTAAGGATACATCTGTGTCCTTGGAAGGTGATGACCAAGGCAGTGGATGGTTCACAGGGTGGCCCGTGGTGTTTTCATGAGGTGCTGCATCCCCAGACTGGATGGCATAATGAGCCAACTTGAAGTCTGTTCCTGAGCAGTTGTTTCCAGGTTCCATGGTGACAGTTGCACCAGCCTGTGGGGTAAAAGAGTAAAAGCAATGCGGCAAGCTTTTGAGTTTGATTTTAATGCTAAGTTTATTCAATTTCAAAGGTCTTTTTAAAAAATCTTGGGTACTTCCTACTTTGAGGTGTTAATTTTGTTTCCTCTTGTGAAGGATGGCGATGATCGCTTTTTTGAGGTCATCTCTTGGTCACCCAAACCCTGGCAGTTTTAGGACAGCCTTCCTGTAAGATTCTACTGGTCTATGAAATTAAGTGTGGGAACTACTACTGCTGAGGTTTTCAAGATGTCCATATCCTCCTGTTGACACCTGCTGTTGTGAAGGCTCACAGATATCCATGGTAGATGCCATTATGAACATTTCTTAAAACCCTTTTTTACTTTCCTCTTCTGCTTGCTGGTAATAGTCAGGAACACTGCCAAGGAAGGCTTCACTTCCCCAGCAACCCATAAATTCCATTGCTAAATCTTAGCGTCAACAGATCACCAACACCGCAATAAATTCTACAAAGGAGGGAGAAGAAAGGAAGCGCAAGACCACCCTCCCCTCTGAAGGATGTTGATCACCAGAAAGCACCAGATCTCCAGATCTCATGCAGTGGAGACAGGACACATTCATGCCATCCCACTGTGTATGAAATACCATCAGTCAAAATCCTCTTTACTGATTGTTCCAAGCTTAGTTCTAAGAGATATTTAAAAATTAAAATTGTTTGGAAAATGGTCTCCATGATGCACCCCACTAAATAAGCTTTTAAAATCAATTTATTACCAGATGTAACTAGTTTTGTTTTGTTTTGTTTTTTAACTTAATTGGTCAAGAAGTAATTGGACAATGTGTGGACTACCCCAAATTAATACTAACAACTGTTAATTAGGCATTTTCTGATTGTCCAAATGTATGCCCTGAAATTTACATGCATTCTCATTCCATCCTCGAAGCAATCCTGAGTGGAAGGTAGACTTACATCCTACCTTACAGATGAGGTAACTGGGGCTTCAGAGGTTATGTGATTTGTAAAAAAAATCACACAGAAATGGTGGAAGTGGAATTTGAAATTAGCCTTGTTATTTCAAAGCCCGTTCTCTTATCTACTGTTCTCATTACTCTTGTATTCTTTGTATTCATTTTATAATACCTATTCATATTCTTGCCAAAAAAAAAACCAAAAAACAAAAAACGCCAAGAAAGAGAATGGGATTTTGAGGTCTAGAGGGACCTCGCAGCTTGTCCAGGTCATGCTCCTCATTCAGGGGTCAGATCTGAAATGTGGGGACAGAGGCCATAGAGAGTTGAGCCCCAGTGACACCTGCATCTTCTGGTTTCTAGGACAGCATTCTCGCCAGCACACAGGGTTTTAGAAAATAGCAACCAAAATAATACCATTTGAGTGAAACTTTACCCTAGAATTGAGAGGGTAATTTAAAAGCACTTGTTTTGGTGACTTCTCTAGCCCTGTTCTGTTTTGTCACCAGTATTGGTGATGGAATGCCACTTGTAATAGTACATACACATGAAGCCCCCTTCTCCTAAAGAGATCAGCCTTACAGTAACAGCTGGACACAAATATGTCAAGATGTAGCTGATATTTATTAAGGTGTTAATACCCAAGTGCTCGCTGAACAACTGCTATCACAAATATATGCAATTAAAAAAATAATCATATCTGTATTCCTCTAAATAGACCATGAATCAATATCCAAATATCTATATCGTCTTAATATAGATTTGTTATGATCAAGTATAATTATTTCAGCGGAGTGAATTCATCCTGCTAGAATCTCTCCTTTCACGGTTTTATTTTTCATACTAGCATTTGGCCACTAATAAAGTACAAATTAGGAAATGGTCTGCAGCACTAACACAGATTTCACAAATGCACCCCTTCCTATACACACAGGTACAGAGAGGGAGGGAAAGGCAGAGGGAGGGACACTTTTCTCTCTCTTTAGCCTAGTTCTTTTCAAATATTTTTCTATTATGGGGCATTTCCCATTTCTCTTGGTTCTAAGTTCTTTTCCTTATAAGTCATTTGTACCTGGCAAAATCTGTATGGAGCCAAAATTGGGTAATTGCATCTGTAGTTTCTGCACTAACTAGAGGGAGCATTAGAGTGGGTGGTAGCTCTGCCTTGGGTCTCAGGCAAATACTAAGCACTGCCTGCAGCAGGCCTCAGGGAAGATGATGTGCAGCAGCTGGTCTTCAGCCTCGGGGTAGGGTGGTCAGGAGGGAGGGGGCTGGACCTGGGCTGAACTGGAAAATTCAGGTCTGCCTGAAGGGGCTCTGTTTAGCTGATCTGTTCCGCAGCCAATTGTTGGCCATATGGGAATGTGGGCAAGTCTTGCCAGATCTTCTGATTTTTCACCGTAAGCCAGAAAATCTGGATTATTACTTTAAAATCTCCTGATTTTAAAAGATCAGCTAACTCAACATTTTAAATAAGAACTTCCTGCCGACCAAACAAAATGGCTTTGTGGGCTGAGATACAGCCTGCAACCTTAGGCCCTTAGAGATGGATAGCCCTAAGGGGCCAGGTAAACAGAAGCATAGGATGTGAATAAAACCACAGCACACTTGGCAAATCAGTTTAAGTGGAAACAAATCAAAACTTGATTTCATTGCTTTGTGCTTCGCGCACCCCCCCCCCCCCCCCGCCGCCGCCACCCCCCTCCCTGGCCATGTACGCATAAAGCAGAAAAACTCAAAAGCCGCATACTTTCAATGATGATAACAGTTTCTGCCCTTTAAATTTGGTATGTTTGAAGTGAATGCATTTGAAGGGTTGTCTTGCTTGAGGAGTAACAGATTCAGGGAGAACGGTGTAGTTTGGGAGGGAAGGAGCTAGGCAAAAGTGATTCAGAGCTGGGGGCTGAGGGGGCAGGTGGGCCGAAGAGCAGAGAATGAGGGGTGAGTACCACTTGGGAAGTGAAGAAAGAGATCATCTACCCCCCAAAGATAAGGGAAGAGGAACATTTATTTATATCTCAAAATTGATTTGGGGTGATAGGGAAGACAGGGTTAGGAGAGTCCTTACCCAAGAAAGGGAAAATCACGACCTGATACATACTGAGAAGTAGTGTGGGATCTCTGTGGGTGGGCAGAGTGCCATTATTTCGCCATTGCTAGTGTGTGCGCATTAATTTGTGTTGTGGCTTCTGCAAAAGGAGAACCGGAGTGAGAAGGAAGGTGAAGGGTTCATGTGAGAAGGGGGAATGTAGAAGCAGAAGAGGACACTGCACAGCAGCCAGTACCAAAAAGGAAACCCGGGAAAGCGTTTGCATTGCAGAAAGTTGGCTGTGTTGGGATCCAGAGCGAGGTGGCCCCCCAGCTCGCACGCAGCTCCCCGGGGCTCCAGCTTGTTTTGCTTGTGGAGGGCTCGCATGCTCAGCGTGGCTTGCGGCAGCCCCCACACCCCCGCGTATGAAGTTAGCGACAGCACGACCGCATCTGCCCAGTCGGGGCTTGCTGCTGGGGAACAGTGGAGGCTGACTTGCCGCCCCTTCTCCCCGGCTGGGTGCCTCCATGCAGGACACGACCTCAGACCTGCACTGTGACCCCCACTAACGCTGCCGCCTGGTTTATCTGCTCTTCTGGGGAGAAGCCTTCCGTCGTTCGCCTAGAATAGGTCGAACAAATGCCCTCTCAAAGTGGAGAGGTTCAGAGAGGTGACACTTTAGCGGATCTCTGTTGGTAGCGGAGGCTACACTCCTAGCCTGAGAGGGGGATTTTTAAAAGCATTGTTCTCTTAATCATCCCGAGCATAGCACATTGTTCCTGGAATTTCAGCATTTTCTGGGAAAGAACTCTTTTGATTCATCAGCAGGTTCTATTCCAGTCCTTAGGACTGTCATCCCTGGGTGAGCTGAACCATGTCCTTCTCAGCTGGTGAAACTTTAAATTTTTAACACTTTGGTTGCTTTCAGAATAGAAGACGCATTTTAAAAACGTGCCCTCACATCAGGGTAATGCAGTGAAGGTCTTCGGGGTTTTTTCTCCTTATGGAAGCCAGTTTGTAGTATTGAGAGAATGGGTGCAGATTTCCTTGCACTATTGCTGGGAAAAAGAACAGTTCTTCGAATTCCACTGTTTGTTCTTCCAGTGCCTCCAGTCCACAGATGGGAACCCAGAAAGATCCTATCAGGAAGTGAAACTTGTAAATAATCTTTGTGCTGGTGTGGGGCATCATGGATCAACAAATGGGACAAGAAGTCTTCTTGAAACTTCTTATGAAATACACTTTGAAAAGACCACAATCTTAGCGATTCTCTTCTGGAAATAATAATAGGAAACATCTATGAAGTACTCACACGCACCTGGCACTGTTTGGAGCACTTTGCATGTAGTAGCTCATTTGCCCCTCACGATGGGCAGAGTGCCCCAGTGTGGACGCACTTCCCCGTGACCGTGGGCAGCAGTCAAGGAGCTCCGGCGTGTATTGGGGGTAGTAGCAGGGCAGTGATGGGAACCAAAGCCCTTGCTGCTTCAGGATCCATCCTTTCAAGGATTGCATTACTGCCTCTTGCCCTCTCTCCTGGCAAGGGCCTCAGATTGGCGTTAGAAACTCTTTTGCTTTCCACATTACCTCAGCTTTAAACTCAGGATCAAGGTGGGATTTTAAAAAAGAATGAATATTATGCTCCTTCCCTAATTGCTCCTCCACAAACAGAATGAACAGAGTTGTCAGGAGCTGTTTCCATCCAGGAACAGAAAGCTGATGATCTTCCTGGAACCATGTTCTAGCATCTTGGACCGCTCATCCTCGGGGCTGCCGTTGGGGCCTTGCTGCTGTCACAACCCTCACTCTTGGCACCAGAATCGTTTTTAAGAGCACAAAAGCTGTTTTACGTTTACCTTTACAACTAGTGGGTTTGGAATGCTTCTGAGAACCCTAAAAAAAAAAAAATTGTTTTTCACGCTTAACGTAAGGCAGTGGGAGGTCCATGAGTCTGGAGCTTAGGGACTTGAGTTCTGGTCCTCGCCCTTTCTTCTACTGACCATGTGACCTTGGATTTCACAGGACCTGGATTTCATGCCCTTGGGAGTGATGGGGGTGAATAGTGGCAATATGACTGGTTTCGTGAGGGTAAGGTGCTATTATACAGGACGGTAGTTTATCAACAACAGTAGTTGTGTGTGTTAGGCAGTGACTGGACCAGTGTGTCCTTTGTGAGCCGTGGAAGTCATTTTCCATGGGTGAGCGGTGAGGTGGATGCTTGGGAGTACTTGGGAAGGTTTGTGTTGATCTGAACTTCTTCCCTTTCCTGTTCTTCCCTTACCTGTGTTCTAGTGTGGACGATAGTATGGGTGTGGACTCAGTTTCTGGCCCAAACTCCATTTCCTTGGCTTTTCCCCCCCCTACTTTGGGCTCGCCTCCAGTTTGCCTACAAAGTACTGTTTGTTGTGAGGGTGAAGCGGGCGATTCTGGGCAGCGACACTGTGGCTGCAGGCAGTTACTGTAGTTCAAAGCAAAAAGCCAGGCTGGAGTAGGAGGGACACTGACGGGGCTTGTGCATTAGAATTTCGTACACTGGTTTTTGAAGGAAAGAAAGGGGGATAAGACATGACTTGTCACTAGGAACGTTATGAAATGCCCTTCCTAACGGAACGGAATTGGGTGAGGAAAAGAGGCCTTTAGGAAATCACTGCCTATTACTCTGAAAGCAAATGCTTTTTTTTTTTTTTTTTGTTTTTTTGGTGAAAGCAAATGCTTTTTGAGCAGTGTGTCTTGTGGTACATTCTAGTAGGATACAAACAAAAATTAATAAGAAATAATAAAAACAGTTGTCATTTTGGTGAATTTTTAGGTGGTCCATATTGAGCCAAACATTTTTCATGTTTTATCCTCACTTCAGTCATGGCGATAGGTATCATTTGTTGTTGCTGTTCCATTTCAAAGATTACAAAATTGAGGCTCACTCTGTTTAAATAACCTAGCAAGGGTCTGGGCACCTGGGTGGCTCAGTCAGTTAAGCGTCCGATTTTGGCTCAGGTTATGATCTCACAGTCTGTGAGTTCAAGCCCTACTTTGGGCTCCATGCTGACAGCTCAGAGCCTGAAACCTGCTTCGGATTCTGTGTCTCTGTGCCTCTGCCCCTCCCTGCTCATGCTCTGTCTCTCTGTCTCTCTCTCAAAAATAAATAAAGATTAAATAACATACCAAGGGTTACAGTGCTAGTAAGTACCTGGAGGAACTAAACTTTGAACCTGGATCTGTCTCTCATCCACAGAATAAAACATGAGTTACATTTCCCTCCTGCTTTCAGGGAGGAGACTGGCTTGTGAACAGTGTAGTATAATTGAGCACAGTGTGCATGCAGTATATGCTGTAACCCCTGCATGAGCTAAAGTTTTTGGACATTTGCTTGGAGGAAAGAGAGACTGACCAAGAGTCAGACGCTTAACTGAGTGAGCCACCCAGGTGCCCCGAGACTGTAAAGACCAGTGAAGATTTCATACACACAGAAGAATGGTTTCAGAAAGGACCTTGAAGGATGCAATAGACTGGGACCGTCAGGGTGGGAGTGGTGAGGTATGGACATGACAAAGGAAGTATGCAGTGTGTTTGGGGGAATTGATACTGTGACAGAGTGAGAGATGTGGGAGAAAAGGAGAGCAGAAAAGCAGTTTGGGACAGGTTACTGAGGGCCTGGAGTGTCCTGCTACAGAATTTGGACTTCGTTCCATTGCCTTTGAAGGTTATTCCACTAAAGGTTCACGAGAAGGGACTTTATTTGCTTTAGTCTCTGACTTCATCGATGGTAGCGTGAAGAGAGGAGTAAATGTCTGCAGCAGGGATTCCCCAACTGGGCTGCACCTTAGGTCACTGGGAGTTCCTTAAATGAACAGAATGGTGCACTCGCCCCCAGCAGTGATGCTGATGGTGTAAATCTGGGGTGGGGCCTGGCCTGGAGGATTATATTTGAAAGGTGCTTCTGAGTGCAGCCAGATCCAGGAATAGGTCCTGTGGGCATTAGAACATCGGGGACTGGGGCTGGACCGAGCCCAACAGTCATTGTGTGGATAATTTTGAAACGATGCGAGGGGGCCAGTGATCAAACCTTGGAGAAGATCTGTCGTATATGCTCTATAAATCTTAAATAATAATCTCAGAACAGGGTCATTTCCACATAAATTTTCCCATTCATGTCTAGAATGTAGTATGGCTCTAATCTTTATGCCTGTGTGTTCTATTTGCCCTTTTTCTTTTATTTAGAGGGAAATGGAATATGTAGGATTTTCTCGGTGACTGTTCATCAGCGCAGTCTCTCAGGATGTGAGTTCTGGAGTCCACTGCCTCAGGCAGTGTGGCTCAGTGCTCACAGTTCACTTCAGTCTCTTAGGAGTTGGCCGAAATGCTGCTCACTTGTCCATTTCCTGGGACCCAGCCTGAACCGAAGCCTTTTTTCCAAATGTTGCAGATCTCACTTACTCCCTTTCTTGAGTTCTAAATCAACTATTGACGTTTAAAGTTTAGTTTCTGCTGGGAAGGCAAACAGTTCTACCAAGGGAGAAGCGATTTCTCAAGATTAAAGAAATTTGAAATTATAATTTATGCTTAAAAAAATAATGTTAGTCCAAGTTTTAGCTCTCCTCTCTCTTCCTTCTCTACTGTTCTTTATCCTGCCGGGTGTCTGCAAACCATTCTCATGACCTCCTGCCTGTGTGGCATATTTGTAGTGGGGCCAGATTATACATACACCACTGACTGACTTTTTCATCTGACCTCCAAATTCAGCTTTCGAGCCCCTTCGTTTCTTTGAATTTTGCTAACAAAGTCTTCTTGTTGAAAGGAATATTATTTTTCATGGAACTGTATTGATGGTGTGTGGAATAATAGGAGCATGCTTTTTAAAGTTCAGACCGAAGGCCCCCAAATCCTAAACCTCTCCAATTTGCTGTTGCTTACTTTATACTTTGGCATTTCAGGTCTAGAGGTGGTTAGCACCCATCGGACATCCCAGCCCCTCCCTGAAAATTAAAAGGAGCACAAAAATGAAACTGAATTCCTTGTTTTTCTTCACCCCTCGGTTAATTTAACGGACTCCATTGGCTCGCCCTCATTTGCCCTTTTTACACCTCCCAAATTAATGTTATGTGTGCCTTTGATTAGAACGGTGTGAGTAATTTCTGAGTCGCTTTTGAAAACTGTTCCTTACGGTTCTTTTCTTCACCATACCAGTAGATCTGGCCAGTGTTTTTCTTTCTAGCTGCTTAACTCCTGGGTGGTTCTTGTTGCCACATAAGTTTCAGTTGATTTAGTGATCCTGATTTCATGGCACACTGTATCAAATGCTTCAGAAAGATCAAAGTACACGGGGATCCTTGGATTCCCTTCCGTTGCTAACTCACTTGTGCTGTAGCCAGGCAGTCCTGGAGCCTTGCAGTCCAGGATTCTGCTCAAGGCGAGGAAGCAGCTCTTCTCCCTGGCTTTTCCATTCTGCAGATATCCTTTCCTTTCCTGTATTCATTTATTTAGCAACATGTAGTGGGCTGTGTATCTCTGAGCCCCTTCAACCACTTTTTGCTGCAAAAAGGAAAAACTCTGAGCCTTTCATGTGCCATACCCATGGGACTATTCTCCCCACGAACTTTCATGCTGGAAACAAGCCCCATCTAATTGTACCTTATTGGTAGTAAAATGTGTTGGTTAAAAGTAGACTCTGTGGCCAGCCAGGCTGCCCGAGTTCTGCTATTTGCTAACAGTGTTACTTTGGACAAATTGTTATCTTTTTGTCTGTTTCCTGATCTGTAATACAGAGGTAGTGGTAATTCCTACCTCATAGGGTTGTTATCAGGAATAATTGAGTCAGTGTATGTAAGTGGCTAAAATTTGTTTAGTTAGGTTTAGTTTAAACCTTGGTGAATAATCTTTCAGAAGTTTATAATAACGTTTCTGGGTTTTCTAGGCATTTTGTTACTCTTTTGTGCTGTTTGCCTTAGCCATTCCATTACAAGCAAAGGAAAGAAAATTAAATCAAACTATCCGATTTTGCCACCTTAGGGTTATTCATAAATTGCTTTTTTTCCTTTAAGATTCCATTATAATAGGGGCACCTGGGTGGCTCAGTTAAGCTTCCGACTTCAGCTCAGGTCATGAGCCACATCAGGCTCGATGCTGACAGCTCAGAGCCTGGAGCCTGCTTCAGATTCTGTGTCTTCCTCTCTCTTTGCCCCTCCCCTGCTGGTGCTCTGTCTCTCTCAAAAATAAACATTAAAAACATTAAAAAAAATTTTTTTTATGTTTTTATTTTTGAGAGAGAGAGAGACAGAGCCTGAGCAGGGGAGGGGCAGAGAGAGAGACACAGAATCTGAAGCAGGCTCCAGGCTCTGAGCTGTCAGCACAGAACCCAATTCAGGGCTCGAACTCATGGACCGTGAGATCATGACCTGAGCTGAAGTCTAAAGCGTAACCGACTGAGCCACCCAGGCGCCCCATTAAAAAGGATTTCTTTATAATAGATAATTGAGAATTGATATATTCACTAGAACAGTGATGTGTGTGAATTATTCCCTCTCAGCTCCTATAATTTGGTACCTTCAGATGTGTACAGATGTTTATGATGTTTATGTATTTTTTAAATCCTTTTTAAGAACACGATTTTGTTGGTAGTGTAAGTTTTATTTGACTTGTTAGGAGCAATCCTTTTAAGTTGTTGGATTTTTCATATATTATTTTTTAAATGGATGCACAAAGAGAATTAAATTTTTTTAAGACTGTTTTTAACTAAGCTCTACACTCAACGTGGGGCTCAGACTTATAACCTCAAGATCAAGAGTCACATGCTGGCCTGGCTGAGCCAGCCAGGCGCCCCTAAATATTTTTTTTTAATAAGGAAGCAGAAATACTCACTACAGAAGATGAATAGACAAAACGTGCCTTCCAAAGAAAAATGTCTTATAGGGCAGTGTTTAGTCTACACAATACACATCACAGTCAGCAGTCAGTAAATAACCCACGGCTGTCCACGGCTAACAGTTTGTGCCAGAACCATTTTGAATACTCTTAACTTGTGTATAGGTGTTTGCATTTAGTCAAACTTATGTTGTTTCTTGCTATTCTTTCATACTTACGCTCTTTAAGTGACTGCCCATCAGCCAGGATGGCCTACTTTACTTATATATTTCCATACTAACTGAAGAATGAGAGGGAGACTAGGAAAAAATGTATTGAAATTTTGATCATCACAGTATGACCTGTAGATCTGTCTTCTATATTATTTCATGAAGTAATATTCAGCCACAGCCCAAGAGCATATGTAACCTAATTTGTATGGACTTGCATTGCCAGGGTTTAAAATGAGTTGGCCTGTTGCAAAATACACATTTACAATTTACACTTTACAAAAATTTGGCAAGGTGATGAAGCCACATGATGCAGCTAAGAGAACATTACAAGTTGGGTTTGAAAAGTAAGTAAGAGTCTTCTGAGTAAAAGTTGTGTAGCACAGAACTATAACTCCACAGCCAAAAAGGCACCCATTCGTTTCTCTTTAATTAAAAGGAGGAAGTACAGACCCAGGGTGAGTTTTAGCTCCATTACCTGCTGCTTTGAGAAAATGACTTAACATCTGTGAGCCCCACTGCTTCTTCTCACATAGGGTTAGCGACCCTTCCCTGTAAAGGCAGTTCTGCAAATTCAGTGAGGCAGGGCGTGTGAGGGCCCCCAGGTCAAGTTCCTAATTCTGTGCAGCCTGGGTGAGTTCCTATGTGTGATTGGAAGCCTGTGACCCTGGGGCACTGGGCTGAGAGGTCTACCAGCCCAGGTCTATAGTCACCCTGGCCCTGTGTTTCTCCTCTGTGGCTGGCTTTTCGAAGTCCTGCCATGGGGTGCTCCAAGCAGTGCTTTCCTTCTCAGCTCCTTCAAAGCCAGGAAACCCCTGTGCCCAGAAGGGACCCTAAACCATCATGCAGGCAGAATTTTTTTAAATGGTGTGTACCCCTTTACTACATTTCTGCTGTGGGAAATGACACTCTGGCTCCTGGAAAATGGCTCATGCCCCTCTGTGGGTAGATGCCAGTATAGGCAGCCAGTTGGCTCCGAGGACGTCTTCCTTGAAAGCCATGGCCCAGGTTCTGCAAAGGCTGGGAGGTGAGTGTGAGTGCCAGAGACGTCCTTCACCGAAAAGCCTGTTCCAGGTGCCATCCTGGAAGTGCAGACAGACAAGGACACTGACTGAAGGCTGCGAGTACAGAGAGAGACCGTCTCTTAGGTGACCAGACAGCTTGTCAGTTTTCTTTTTCTTGTTTGCAAAATCCAGCCGTAATAATGACCAAGAGTCCTCGTACAAAGAAATCTGTGGCAAACATTTTTAACCACCAAAGTAAGGTCTTTGTCTTTCTTTTTTATGATGAAGGAAGATAAGCAGCATCATTTGAGACATGAGTTTATCATCTCCTCCTCCACACCTCTTAGTCCTTAGAGAAGCTGTCTCTCATCACTTACTTTGGAGCTTCCAAAATGGCTTTCACAATGTTGCCATCTTCATCCATGGACTGTCATACCTAGGGAGTGGAGACTCTCAAAATGAACTTCCAATATCCTTCCAAAATCAATTTTATCTCTTGTGGCATGATTTGTACCTACTAGGGAGCATATTTTTTCTCTTCCTAGGAGGTTGTGATATACATAATGTATGTGTGTGTGTGTGTGTGTGTGTGTGTGTGTGTGTGTGTGTGTGTGTATTTATTTCTCAACAGGTATAAGGTAGAAACACTTCTCCATGAAACACAGAAACACAGAAGGTGCAGGAGAATAGCTGAACAAATGGGAAAGTATGATATGGTACTTAGACCTTGTGGCTCTTAGGAAGTATGTGTGGGACTGATGCAGTCATAGGAGTGTTGTATGTATTATCCAAATTGTAAACTTTGGGATCCATGCAAGTTAATTTAAGCATGTTTCCTTTGGATTTTCTTAGGAATTCGCTTTTTCTTCAGAGGTTTTCCTTCTAGGCTCTTGGAGTCCTAATGAGTAACAGAAATGAAGGTAGGGATACCAAAATGTATTGTATTGTATTGTATTGTATTGTATCTATTTTATTTTATTTTAATGTTTATTTTTGAGAGAGAATACACACACGAGTGGGAGAGGGACAGAGAAGAGACAGAAGATTTGAAGCAGGCTCTGCACTGACAGCAGAGACACCCACATGGGGCTCGAAATCATGAACCCTGAGATCATGACCTCGGTCAAAGTTGTGCTTAACTGACTGAGCCACCCAGGAGCCCCCAAAAATGTATTTTAAAATAGATTGTGTCCTCAAAAACATGGTAACATTGACAGTTTTTTTTTAAATGAGAGAGAAGTGAGAACAGTTCTGAGCTACGTGCCTTCCTTTCTGTTGCCTTCCCACCGTGTACTTTATGGAGGGGGGGATATGGTAGTGCTTTGGGAAAAAGGATGAAAGACATGAAGAGATCTGAAAAGAGATGAAGAATTGACAAGTCTAGGGAGGCAAAGGACTGGGAGAAGGAAAAGGTGGCAGCCAGGGCCCAGCGGGACCCTAAAAGGATGCTGAGACCCCTCAGAAGTTTGTAGTGACAAGCCCTCATTAGACTGGGCATGCTTGAAGGATGGGGATGTATCTCTGCCCCCACCCAGCCCCCGCTGCCCCTCTTGAACTGCTCTTGCCGTGCACCTGCGCACGCTCCTACTGCTGAGTGTGCTCCTTAGGGAGGGGGCTCCTTAGGGAGAAATAGAGTGTGCTCTATTTCTTGGCTTGTCAGGAGGGCAATAGCACACTATTACAGGTGAGTGTGAGCTAAGCGCTGAAGCAGAGAGGAATGGAAAAGGAGAGAATTTCAACAGTTTCACTCAAAGCTGAGGTCATGTGTATGTTGTTTTATTTTCCCTCTTAAAAAATCCCAGTTAGAGAAAAGAATTCAGGGAACAAATATTAGTCAGCTGATTAGGTTCTGAACTTGCACAGACTTTGTACCTTGGCATAAGAGTGGCTATCCTAGAACCTTTTGAACTTTTGCCATTGAGTAATTCTGAAAAGGCTGAAAGAGCCAGTCGTAGGCACTGGGGAAGAGCACTGTGTCCTCTGCTTGGGTAATAAAGGTACATATTATTGAGGTGGGTAAGGACCCTAGGTAGTCGAACAGGGTTATAGCATGTAAATTGCAGAATCATTTAGAGATGAAGAAATGGATCACAGATGGTCACTGGGCTTGATTTGTCTCCCAGGATTCACTATTGTTTTGAGAATTAGCAGAGTGTAGAGGAAATGGCCCAGATTTTATACTTAGGAAAGACCTGTTATTCAGCTCTCCATTTGACCACTTTCTAGCTGAGACATCAGGACAGTTACTTAACTTCTCTGACCCTATTTCCTCAGTTGGGAATAAGAGAATAGGACATTCATAGATCTGTTGGGAAATGTTGCAACTAAGAGCTGATTAAAATGAGATGCTGTCTAGCCAAGAGTAGGAACTTAATGTCCATCAGTTTCTACTTCAGTCAAAATTTGGCTTTTTATATAGAATAATTGCCCTACTCTCCATGTTGAGTTTTGAAACATGAATAAATTTTATTTAAGCCATCAGCTTGTGATAAAAGGAGCTGTTTATTCAAGACAGGCCTGTAAGTACCTTGTAACCCAAGAGATTTGTGTGCAAGGACAGAGAGGGTACAGATGAAGCCATCCACATCTGGAAGTCCAGAAACCAGGCACTAAACGCACATACAAACTCCTAGGGCTGGCATGCTCTGCATATAGCAGATTCTTAAACCATCTGTTTATTAATTTTTAAACATTACCCCGAAGTTCACCAAAGTCAGAGGGTAGCACAATCAACCCAAACTCAGAATTTTGGAACTGCTTTCTGATTTCACAAGCACAGAGAAATCCTTAGTTGTTCATTGAAAGAACGCACTATACCACTGTCTTCTGTGTGGGATTGGTATCCGTCATGTTAGGGGACTGTGAGCTTGAGGTTGGTGCGCCTAGAGACCGTAGCCCCCCTGGAACGCTCTCCCCGCCCCTCCACCCCAAGTTCGCGGCAGTGTGCACGCTCTCTTGACTCAGCCAGGCGCAAGACAAGTAATTTCCTCCCATCCTCGGGTCTTTCAGTTGCTGAGCTGGAGTGAATATACTGGGATGTGGCTATGCGCTTTACAATTTTGCATAAATCCATCTTCCACTCCCTGGAAAGGCTGGGTCCCGTCTTTACACCTTCCCCTAGGCGATTTTGTTCCACGGGCGGGGGCAGGGAGGAGAGGAAAGGAGGAAAACGGAGGCAGACTACACGCGGCACCGCGCTCTGCGCGCTCGGGAGGAAGCGTGCAGTCCATTGACTCGGTACTTGTGGGGAGGGGAGAACCGAGGCAGGGGCTGGAAACGGAAGGGCTGCGAGCGCTCCGGCCGCGAGGCCTCCGGCAGGGGGAGGCCCGGGGCCTCGGGGAGCCACCTCGCCAGAAGCCGGTGTAGCGGGTCAGAGGACAGCGCCCGGAGGGACCATGGCGAGGCGGGCGGGGGCGGCGGTAGTTATGCAACCCGCAGCCCCCCTGTGTCCTCCCTCGCGCGGGTCTGCGCCCCTCCCTCCACTCTGCCAACACTCGGATCTCTCGCTCTTTCTCTCCCCTGTGTTTTCAAACAGGAAGTGCACGGCTGTCTGTAACGTGCCGGGTCCCAGGATGGAGGAGTGAAGTCTCTGTCGCCGCTGGTGCCAGCCTGCGGAACGTCCCCCTCCCCCCGGAAGCCAAGTCCCCGGAGAGCGCCCTGAGGGAGCAGGGTGGCCGCCTGGTCCAGGTGCGTGGGGCCGGGTCGGGGAGCCCGCGGGCCGGGCGCTGGGCTGTCACTGGCCGCCGCCCCTGGGTGCCGCCGAGCCTGCTCTCCAGCTCCGCGCCGCAGCCTTACTCGCGTGCCGCGGTAGCCTGGTGGCACCCCCCTGCCCGCCTTCGCCCCCAGGGGTCTCTGCCCAACTGTGGCCTGCTGCCCCGGGCGTGTTGGTCCCCCGCCCCTGGAGGGCGGGAGGGCTTTGGGCTGCCTGACGCCTGCGGGACCTGCCCGGGCTTACTTAGCCTAGGCAGGCGCTTTCCAGGCGGGGCTGCCTTTGCCCGGGAGGCTTCCCCGAGTCCCCAGCTGCCCTCTCCGCCCTCACCGCCGCCTCCTCCCGCCACTGCTGCCCGACGCGGGGCGCTCTGTTGCTCCGAAGTCTCTGGGAGGCTTGGATGTTACGAAGGGTAGCGTGTGAGAAGTGGGGACCTAGGGAGAGAGAGAGACGGTGAGCGAGGTGTAAGGTGGAAAGGGGAGCAAGAGTCTTGGTGCGCGGCTTCCGAAAGCCCACCTTCTCAGCGGAGCCTTGCTGTCTGTTGGTGTGTTTGTTTTGTTTTGTTTCTGTTTTTTTGGGGGGGTTGGGGGGGTGGTTGGAGCCAGGCTTTCAGAACAGAGGGAATTAGTGATGTAGACATGCGCTGGAAAGGTAGCGACCAGAAATGAGGGACAGCTACTTCTGAGGTGTTTAGTCTGGTGTCTGGCTGCTTAACTCCAGTTGTGGTTTCTCTCAGCCAGGCTCCCTTGCTCAGACAGAAGGTACTCTTAAAGGTATGAGCCAGACGTCTTTATTCATTATATTCCATTTTCCATCAGAGGAACATGGAGAATGACTTCTCGCATTCACCAAGTAGTTTATAATTTCACATCTGTGTCTTGCTGCCTCTCGGATGTTCCCAGGCGGAGAGCACAAACTGCTCGAGAAGAGGGTGGTTTCATGCGCAGGCTTAGTGCTTCTTCATTTCCCTGGCAGCTCCGGTCTCTGCAGACTAAGTCAAATTGACTTCTCCCCTAATGAAAGCCTGGCCTTGTTTCTCCGCCTATATTTATCTACCTAGTGAAACTCCAGTCTGGTGGAGAGCCACTAACGGAGGTTGGATAGTTGAGAAGAATCAGTTTAATGGCAAGATTGGCCTCAAATGCAATGTTTGAACAATGTTAAAGCCAGTAGCGTCCTCCTACTCTTATTTTAGAGGAAGGGATGTGAGCAGAGGACTAAAGGGGAGGCAAGTCAAGAAGGGTCTCTTTCTACAGCGTTGGAGGGAGTGTGTAGAATCCCACTACCATGTGCACTTATTAACTCCTTCACCTTATGGGGAGGCTAAGCTTCATCAGGGAGCAGCGTTCGCTGTAGATTTAAATTCGTGATGTCATATGCTGGCTATGCTATTCTAATTTGTACCTTTTGTAATAAAATATATTCCCCTACATAACTAATTTTGCTTTGAAAGGAAAATCTTCTGTGGTCAGGTAGCCTGGTAAATTTGTACTGCCCTCTCTCTCCCTTTTTTAATGCCTGTCATCAGTGATTTTAATTCCGTGATCCCATTATTCCAATAGTCCCTCAGAACTTTAATCCCTTTTAGAAAGCAGCTGCTTTGAGTGTTGCGATAGTATCAGTAATTGGCATAATTGCGTTAGCAGTAAATAGCCAAGATACACTGTGAGAACTGAGCAATTAATTTCATCTTTCTCTAGATAGATGGACTTGGATGTCTTAAATTTGAATTTCATTGTGATATGTCCGTGTTTAGGCCTCTTCTCTTTGCCAGGTACATGACATGATTAAAACAAGTCAGTGAGAGGGACTCTTGAAAGACCTGTACAACCGTAGTGTTTTGTCTCTCTTTTTATACCCAAGTATACTCCTGGCTCTCCAGTTCGTTAATTTATTTGAGGAGTGTCTTCAGTTCGCTCTGCTTCAAGATAAAATAGAACAGCCTTTGTGACTCTCCAAACTCATACCCTGTTTAGAGACAGGATTTGCTCCCACCCTAGGAAAATTTAATATTAAGTAGTAACCCAGAAATAATGATAATTGATCTTAAGAGCTCTTCATTTTCTGTTGACAGAGCACATTTTCTAGATCGCATTTATAATTTGTTACTCCCTTTCATAGTCTGGTGAAACAGGTCTTGTTCACTCTGTTTTGTGGAGAGAGGAAACTGAAGCTGCGGAAATGGGACTTGTAAAATGGGACTACGTAAATGGGGATGCTGGGACGTCTTTTGATGAACACGTCCTTGGCACATCTGTAATCTGGAAAGTTGCTGCCTGAGAAAGGGATGTCCATGCTGATTCAGGTGGTCTTTCGCTGTTCCCAGCAAGCTGGTAATGACCGACTCCAGACTGGCCTTACCTACGTCTTTAGATCTTTTCCCATAACCTCTACCCAGAGCTGAGGGGTTTTTGTTTTGTTTTGTTTTGTTCCCACATCTGACATTTACACTTCCTCTGTGTTAGTCACTAGATTTAGCTGTGTTTGTATCAATCTGATCTGTTTTCTGCTGCCAGAATTCTAATGGCATATTTTAATTTACAGATATTTTATGTCAAGTCTTACTAAACTGTCTCTTTTTGAAGGGTCAGATTGATTTTTAGAGCAGAAAAGCAGTACTTCTGGTTTAACCCTAGAACACTTTATGTCCCAGAAAAGAAATAATAAATTATAAAATGATGTGTGGGACTGTCTCTACAGCCCACTACCATACATAACGTACTACCACCGTATATAGCCCTGCAACTCCCACCCCAGTTCAGGATACCCACAGTAAAGGTCATATCACAGGGGTGACTGGCTGGCTCAGTCAGTAGAGCATGATCTTGGGGTTGTGAGTTTGAGCCTTATGTTGAGCATAGAGATTATAAAAAAGAAAGAAAAGGTCATATTACAGAACAACAATAGCAAATCCATGTATGCTTTAAATTCTATGTTGAGTAATTTTGTAGTATTCTCCAGATGGAAATAAGTTTATTTCTTCTTATCTTTGTGATGCTTAAAGTTAAGGTTTTCTTTAGCTAATATTTTATGCGGCATTAAGAAAAACATAAAATTGAGAGTACGTTTTTACTGGGAAATGCTGCATGCAATATTTATTTTGTCTTCAACAGAGTATCTGTAGTGATCTATAACTTCTGTTCCTTAGAATTGTACCAAGTATCAGAAGGGGAGAAGGTGGGAGAGGAAAGAGATAAAAGTAAGTGGTCTTTCTTTTATAAATGAGGAATGAAATATGTATTTTTTCTTAATAAACAATGGACTGCCATTTCTGTCTGTCTGGGACAGTTCCAATAGCTTGTGAATAGGAATGAAAGCATACTAGCTTTGATGTTAAATGCCAAGGAGAAGTTTGTGACCAAGAGAGGGCTAGAGTAGAGATTGATTGTGTTAGCATTTTCATTTTTTCAAAACCCTCTGGTTTTTTCATGTCCATTATATAGTAAAAATTGTCTTCTATTGGAAATTGCAAGCTTTAAAGCAGTGGTTCTCAACCCTTCACGCAAATTGGGAAGCTTTTATTAATACTTAAAGATTTCAAAGATTTTGATTTGCTTAGAGTTTTACTTCTTATTTCTGATGATTGCTAATTTTGAGTGACAGAGGTACTATGTGTCACTCAGCTGAATATATAGTGTAAATAATGCCTATAAAATCTTCTTGTACTTACACAGTAGGAGTATATATCTATGTGAGACGTGGGTTCAGTGCACTGAAATCTGCCAGCACCTTGAAGTGCATGGGCTGGAAAATCAGGACCAAAGTAAAACAACTGCTCCGGGCTAGGGCTGGCGAAATGGTGATTTAAATGTACAGTCTGTTAGCCATCAGATTATCAAGATACCAATCTCCGTCTTTCTTGTACATTAAATAGATGATGTGTAAAGTCCTGACTTTGAATCTGATTTTGTTTCCAGGTTAATTGTTTTTCATGGTCAACTTTGAGGTCTTAGAAGTACTCAGTTATGGATAACTGGAGTTCTTGTAAGACCATTTTCCCTACATTACTTCTGTGCATATCTTTTCCTTACGTTAATATAGTCAGGACTCTGACACCAGTTGCATAATCGCCACTGGTTTAAGTACCACCAGCAGCAGCCTTATTTTCATTTCCCAGAAGCTAAAAGAAGCTTCTTCTCAACCTTAACCTTTACAGTTTTTGATAAGTACGTGGAAAGAGATATTATTTTTCCTTATTTTGTGGTGGAAAAAATGGACACATAAGTTCCTACTGAATCGGTCTCTTTGGTTTCCATGCCTGTTTCTGTGGTTTTGGTGTTCTGTTAAAGACAGGATAGGCCGAGCACCAAAACTTATTAAGGTTAGTGCATAATGTCTTTTTTTCTGATTAAACAACAACAACAAAAAATCACTTCCTACTTAATGAACACTTCATGTGTGCTAGACCTTTACATGGATTGTCTCTAATCCTCCTGGTGTTGTGCACAGTGGATAATCTCCCTGTTTTATAGGTGAGGAAACTGAGGCAGGCAGAAATTATAGTTTACCCATTCACAGAAACAAGTGAAGCCCTGGACTGGGATCCAGATTTCTGATTCCCCATGCTAAAACTGTCCCTCCTTCATATCTGCTTCTTTCTGTCCTTAACCTCCCTAGTGAAGAGAAATGATCACACTTCGTTTAGTCTTAAGTTTAACTTTGCCCTCTCAGCAGGGGTTAAGTTACAGCCACAGAGCATATAAAGGCATTAGGAGATTAGGGACGTGGAAGAGTTAAGGTTTTTATGAATATTTTTGGCTTTCGCACAGTATGTATTCATTTTTTGCCCTAAAAAGCCTAGATATATTGACTCTGTTGGTGAGAGTGTCTTGAGGCAATATTGGCCACAAGCAGCCCAGCTGGATGTTAGGCTGTAAGCGTATTGGTTTTACTGGGAACTCTGCAGTTTGTTGGCAGGTTTGTATCGCCACCAATACTGCATGATGATTTCTTTTTTTATTAACAAATTTCCTGATGTTGGCCAATCTGATAGATGTTATTTGTACCTCATAGTTTAATTTTGCCTTTTTATGACTACAAGTGAGGTTGAGCATCCCTTCCTTTTGCTTAATTTAATTTCCCTTTTCTGTGAATCAGGTCTCTTGCCCTTTTCTGATAAGTTCTTTGAAAGAATTCTTCTAGCATTCCTGTATATTCTAGAAATGAATCCCTTCTCTGCTTTGGGTATTGTGAACACTTTCTCCCAGTATGTCACTCGCCTGATAACTGTGTAGGGTGACTTTCATTAACAACAACAAAAATCTTTAATTTTAATGTAGGTGAACCCATCAGTTTTTTTGTTTTTTTTTTAATTTTTTTTTCAACGTTTATTTATTTTTGAGACAGAGAGAGACAGAGCATGAACAGGGGAGGGGCAGAGAGAGAGGGAGACACAGAATCTGAAACAGGCTGCAGGCTCTGAGCGGTCAGCACAGAGCCCGATGCGGGGCTCGAACTCACGGGCCGTGAGATCATGACCTGAGCCGAAGTCGGACGCTTAACCGACCAAGCCACCCAGGCGCCCCGAACCCATCCGTTTTTAATGTTATTGTGGTCTGTGATTGAGTCATTTCAGGAATCCTTCCCTGTTCTAGGATCATACCATGGTTTAGTCTTCCCTCACTTTATTCAAGTTTTATAGGTTTACTCTTGAGTTTTTAAACTATTTGGAATTTAATATATGAGGTAGAAACTATTTGTGAATGAGAGAGAGCATAAGTGGGGAAGGGGCAGAGGGAGAAGAAGAGAGAGAATCTTTAAAAAAAATTTTTTTTAATGTTTATTTATTTTTGAGAGAGAGACAGAGCATGAATGGGGGAGGGACAGAGAGAGTGGGAGACACAGAATCTGAAGCAGGCTCCAGGTTCTGAGCTGTTAGCACAGAGCCCGGCGTGAGGCTCAAACTCAGAAACCGTGAGATCATGAGCTCAGCCGAAGCCGGACACTTACCCGACTGAGCCACCCAGGCACCCCAGAAGAGAGAGAATCTTAAGCCCAGCATAGAGCCAGATTCAGAGCTCAGTCTCACGACTCTGGGATCATGACCTGAGCTAAAATCAAGAGTCGGACACTGAACCGACTGAGTCACACCAGCATGCGCATTTTTATTTTTTAAAAACTGGTCATGTTGTGAGTCAATTTGACCAACACTGTTTCCGAGATAATCTACTCTTTCTCTACAGTTGGTGCTGCCTCTAGCATATAAGTGTATATTGATAGAGATCTCTTTCTGAGATCTCTCATTTGTTTAGGTGACTTAATTGTGTGTTCCTGGGTCATTGATACCCTTTTAAAATTATTATGGCTTTCAAATATGTCTTGTTACATGTACATTTATATTACCAAGATTGATATAAATTTAAAAGTTCAAAAATAGCAGCACCTGGGTGGCTCAGGTCATGATCTCATGGTTTGTGGGGTTGAGCCCTGCGTTGGGCTCTGCACTGACATCACAGAGCCTGCTCTCTCCCCCTCTCTCTCTGCCCCTCTGCTCATGTTTGTGCACACTCATGCACGCGCTCTCTCTCTGTCTCTCTCAAACATTAAAAAAATAAAGTTCAAAAAATACATTATTTTAGGTAGATTTCTTGCTGTTATTTCTGTGTGTGTTAACTCTTAACACCTGCAGACGTCTTCTAGAAATGTGTTTACTTCACTGGGAGCATTATTTAGTAATGTAATTTAACATTCCTTACGTTACATTTCTTTCTCAGTTTTATTTTTTTAGCAACATGGCTCCCTTCCACACTTGGTTATCTATGTAGGGTAGGGGGGTCTCACTTCAAAGGCTTCTCTTTCCTCTTTAGTGCTTTGCATGTACTTATAGATCTGGGATGTGCATTCCTAGTATGGCTTTTGAGTGAACGTTTGTGATGCTGTAATACATGGCTGAAAACTCTTGAAAACCTGTTGATTGTAGATGTCTGTTTATTATTGGGAAAACGTTGCCAGTTTTGACTTGGTTTTCCCCGTTTACTTTGCTCCACACTCTTCTCAGATCACTTGGTCTCATCCCTCTTCCAGGCTCTAATACATGTCACCCTGAATGCTGGATCACTTGATTTGATAAACAAACATTTGCATGCCTATGCAGAATAGTGTCCTTTTTCCTTAGTTGATGAAATGGCATGAAACCATGTTGTATATAACATGGCTTATATTATTGTAAGTAAATGTGAAATTACTGTGGGGGACAAATTTTGGTTGCCTGGACCAAAGATATTCTTCTTGGCCATCAGGTCTAGCATTATATGGGTGATAGGCTATATTTTATTTTTCTTTTGTTTGGAGTTATTTATAGGTGCTTTGTGGATGTAGGGTTGCAGTCTACTGAAATTTACTAAGCTTACACAAAGTCCAATAAAGTTATAATATAGAATGTTCTAGAGTCTAAAACCTGCTTAGACAGATAAGACCATGCCCTTGGGCTGTTGGAGTTGTTCTCCCAGTGTGCTTTAAACAGGATTCATTAGGTATTCACCTAAGTTTGATGATAACAACCCCAGCTACTGACCTGATTGAACTTACATACTCAGGAGAGGTCTTCATCTGTGCTGACATTTCCCATTTCTCATTCAGGTTCCTTTATGCTCACCTCACCTGCTGTCAGATCCACCTGTCTTACCAGCCTCCTCTCTTATTCAATTATTCTAATATAACTGACAGCAAAGCTACTTCATCCATTCAGCAGACATTTGCTGAGCTCCAGACTACTAGATCTTAGTTTCCCTTCTCTCTCTTCCTCCTACCTGCTGTGTGCCAGTCATTGTTCTAAATGCTGAAGATATAGTGTGAATATGACACAGTGCCCGACCTCAGAAGATAGACACATAAGTCATTAACTGGAACTTAGAAAGTGAGGCACTTTACCGCAGTACGTTGTGATAAATAATAATAGAATCGGGCACAAAGGAGGCAGTGATTTATTCTTTCTTATTTGTGAGGGAAGAATTCATGAAGGAGGTGATTTTGGTGCCGATTATTAGAGGGATAGGATTACTTACCAGGCTGTAGAGAAGGGAAAAAATGAAAGAAATAGTCCAGGTTCGGAGCCCTGATGAGCTCAATGTGCGAGGAACATAGAGTATGAGTGACTGGAGCAGAGAGGTCATGGTGCAGGGGAAAGGGGGCTGGAGGTACATCTTGGCCTCGATTCTTGATCCAGCCATGTCCAGGGCTACACATGCTATTTCTGGTTAGTGGTGTTTTTTCCCGGCCAGAGATGAAATAAATGCTTAAGTCATGGTCTTAAGGTACATGAAAAGGAAGCAGGGAGAAGTCCAGTGACTATTAAAACAACACAGGTGGAAGTAGTGAGGACCAGAATTACGTTGACCATGGTGGGAAAGGAAAGGAGAGGATGGGTTTGAAACTCATTTAGGAGAGAGAATTGGTTACTGATTGAATGGAAAGTGGGAGGGGAGGGAAAAGAAAGATGGCTCCTGGTGTTTCTGGTTGGGAAAATTCGCTGATGGTGTCATTAGTCAGAATGGAAAGTATGAGAGGAGCAAGTTTGGAGAGAGAGTAGTGACTTCAGTTTGGAGTCAAGTTGGGGTGCCCCTGGGACGTTCAGTTGATCTTGAGAGGCCTTGCCCTAGAGAGAAGTCACAGCCAGAGATGTGCTTTGGGGAGTGACTGGAACTGATGACTGTAGCTGTGAATGTAGCTGAGATCACTGATGGATGGCCCTATGACCAGAGACCAACAGACAAAAGGGGAGAACGAAACAAGATCAGGAAATGGTACAAACAAAACCGATAGGAAGCTTGAGCACTAGGGTTTTTGTCTTGTTTCTGTCTATTGTCATATGGTCCTTTGAATAAAACCCCCTGAAATCATTGTTACTGGCTTTTATTTACCTTATTTAAAATATATATTTTTTTAATGTTTATTTATTTTGGGGAGAGAGAGACAGAGTGCGAGCAGGGGAGGGGCAGAGAGAGAAGGAGACACGGAATCCGAAGCAGGCTCCAGGCTCTGAACTGTCAGCACAAAGCCCGACGCGGGGCTCGAACTCACCAACCATGAGATCATGACCTGAGCTGAAGTCAGACACTCAACCAACTGAGCCCCCCGGGTAGCCCCGTTACTGGCTTTTAGAGATAAGTTCTCTGAAGCTCTGGTAAGGAACTGGCCAAAGCACCCGGGTAGTAAATAGAGAAAAGCTCTCAGGTCTGTGGGAGGCCTCGGGAAGGCCAGGTAGTGCAAAGACTGAAAGTGGGAGCCTGGATTTGGCCATGAGAAATTCAGTTGGTATTAGGTAGTCGGAAGAGTTCTTAAGTCAAGGGTGAGGAAGGACTGAGGGGGAGGCACCAATTGGAGCGTGTGTGCACACGTTTGTCCATGAAGGAATATTTTTCAGGTGTAATTGTGACCAGAGCTTGTATTTTGTTTGACAATAAGCGGAGAGAGTAACCAAAAGTAGAAGAAGAGAGAATGAGTGATGGAGTAAGGCTTCAGAAAAGATATGATCTGGAGTGTATGCACGATCAAAGGAGGTATCGTGAGAGGGAACAGGGACAGTCATTCCTTTGGGATGGGAGAGGAAGAGAACATACATCTGACTGTGGGGGCACCTGGGTGGCTCAGTTAAGTGACTTGACTCTTGATTTCAGCTCAGGTCATGATCTCAGTTCATGAGATCAAGCCCCACGTCGGGAGGGAGGGTTCTGTCAGCATGGAGACTGCTTGAGATTCTCTCTCTTCCTCTCTCTCTGCTCCTCCCTGACTCATGCACACATTCTCTCTCTCTCAAAAATAAATAAACATTAAAAAAAAGAAGAAGATATGTGTAACTATAGATGAGTGCTAGTGGAAGAGGAGGAAGCTGAGAAAGTTCGTTCCTGATGGCTTGGGTTTTCTTAGTAAAGTAGGAGCCGATGAAATCTGGGAGTGAGGGGGCCTGGAGATGATAGTTGAGACTTGGTAACAATAAACTTGGAGAAAGGAGCTCACGGATTTAGGATGAGTAAATGTATCAGTTGGTGTTTTGTCAGCTGGCATTAGGTGCTGATGGTGGGGTTTTCTTCTGGTTCATACAGTAAGATAAATACCATGACTGACCTTTTAAAATAAAACCCAAAAGCCTTGCCTGAAACATTAGGTTTAGATGGTGATTTAAGGAACCTAAGGATGAGGGGGAAGGAAGGAAAAGGAGCACAGAAGGAGCTAAGAGATTGAACGTTAGGGAGCCCAAGTTGGGGTCTGAGTTCTCCCATCAACAGGCAACGGCCTTGGGGAAGTCCACTAATCTCACTGAGCCTCGCCGTCCTCACCTTTCAGGGGAGAAAATTACAATTCATGTCCCCTCGAGTCTCCCGTAGGTCCCAGAACATCTGCGAGACCTGTTCGTTATTAGACAAAAATGAGTGGCCAGAAGAGTAAGAGAAGCTAGGTTCCTGTCATTTATCATTCAGGAGTCCCTCTGATACCAGCCCTCACCAGTGCCTTTGGGGAGTTGACAGGCCAGCTGTTGGATAGCATGCCCAGGATCCACTGCAGGCCTGCACCCAGGAGCTCAGGAGGAAAGGAGAGAGGCATGGGGCTGTGAGTGGTGCAGGGCGATGACAGGGTAGGTTTGCTGCATGTGTGTACCTTGGCTCCCCAAGACCTCACAGGGCACTTTGTAAAGGCAGTAGGAGGTCTTTGCATTCATCATCTGTGGTATTTCTTTCCCTTGTATGATTGGATTTTATTTTCACTGGGTGTATTTCTCCCTCCTCATCAAAAAATAGCATTGTGGAAGAGAATTCAACAGTCGAAGAAGGGTGAGCATTACTTCCAGCATCTTGCCTCAAAAGACTTTTCTCCTTCCCATCTCCTTCACTACACCTTGATTTTTTTGCTAGTAGAGAAACCAGAAATAGTTTGAAGCATTTCATCACTGAAGGCTCAGTTGGGAATGTTCTTCCCCTGGATGAACATTTACTTTTCAAAGCTGTTTAAACTGTCTGATTCCTGTTAAGCACAGGGATGACAGGGTGCCTGGCTGGCTCATTCAGGGGAGTATGTGACTCCTGATCTTGGGGTTGTAAATTCAAGCCCCACATTGGGTCATAGAGATTACTTAAAAATAAAATCTTAAACAAACAGGGATGACATCTTAAAGCCCTAGAGTTCTAGCTAGCATTAAAAAGTGAATCGAGATTGGGGTGCCTGGATGGCTCAGTTGGTTGAGCGTCCAACTTCAGCGTGGGTCATGATCTCATGGTTTGTGAGTTCGAGCCTTACATCCAGCTCTGTGCTGACAGCTCAGAGCCTGGAGCCTGCTTGGATTCTGTGTTTCCCTCTCTCACTGTCCCTCCCCTGCTCGCGCTCTCTCTCTCAAAAACAAATAAACATTAAAAAAAATTTTTAAAGATTAAAAAGAAAAAGTGAATCCAGATCAGGGCGCCTGGATGGCTCAGTTGGTTTAGCGTCCGACTTCAGCTTGGGTCATGATCTCACGGTTTGTGAGTTCAAGCCCCGTGTCGGGCTCTGCGCTGACAGCTCAGAGCCTGGAGTCTGCTTGGATTCAGTGTCTCCCTCTCTCACTGCCCCTCCCCTGCTCGCGCTCTCTCTCTTTCTCAAAAATAAATAACATTAAAAGTTTTTTAAAAAGATTTAAAAAAATGTGATGGGGTGCCTGGGTGGCTCAGTCGGTTAAGCGTCCGACTTCACTTCAGGTCATGATCTCATGGCTGGTGAGTTCAAGTCCCGCGTCGGGCTCTGTGCTGACAGAGCCTGCTTCAGGAGCAGCAGGAGCTGCTTCAGTTTCTGTATTTCCCTCTCTCGCTGCCCCTCCCCAGCTTGCACACTGTCTCTGTCTCTCTCAAAAACAAATAGACGTTAAAAAAAATAAAAAGAAAAGAAAAGTGAATCCAGATCAGGTGAGTAGCTCCAGAGCTTACTGTAATAATTTAACAAGCCTAAACAGGTAATGGGACACTCTTTTTAAAATTAAGTCTCTAATCTTTCTCTATGCTATTACATATTTGAGAGAAACTTGGGCATTTCCTTTTTTCTTCATTAAGCTATTACACAACTTAATGCTTGGAAAATTCTTCACAGGAAGAAACAGGGTGTAACAGTTTGCATGAGACTTTTTTTTTTTTTTTTTTTTTAATTCACCCTTTTAGCTTAAGTCTGAGAATACTATTCTCTCTCCAGGCAACTGTTCTAGTTTCTTTCTGAAAGTCTTAATTTCGCCACATAATTAAATATTCATCTAAGTGAAACATAGTTCAAAAAAATTAAAACCGTCTAAACGTGAAGTTAAAACATAGTCTATAAATGTGTTCTTCCATTTCCTGAGAAACAACAGGAAAGGTTTGCTTTCTCAAAATAAACTAAGTAGCCTGACTGTGAACTTAGAGTAGTGGAGATCAAAGATTCCAGCATCATCACACAATGGGAAAGTTTCAGTTATTTTTTTCCAACCTCAGAAAATCAAATTGAATGCTGCCTTTTTTCCCCTTTTAACATGCGGAACCAGGATATGTATGTGGAATTCAGAAACTTCCATTGGCATATGTGAAATTGTCATCACCGGACCACTTCCTAGTTTAGTGGAGTCTGCTTCCAACGTGTGTTTGGTCAGTGTGGGCCATGCTAGAGATGCAGCAATGAAAATGTCCTTTTTTGGGCATTCAATTCAGGAAGATCAGAGAAAAACCCACTGAGTTTCTGCAAACATACAGCATCTAAACTTGAACTTAAACATGCTAGATCAGTGAAGTATTGCAGAGCTCAGCTAGTAATAAAAGCTTAGCAGCTCACGTTGGTCATGAAACTGCATGGAAGAAGGAATCTACAGAATTATTATACACACACACATTCTCAAGTAGCAGTAAGAACATTTGTTAATATTTCTCTACTTACAGAAACAAGGAATGAGAGCTCATCTTTAAGGAAGGGCATCAGTTGTGTTATGGTTGGCAGATTTTTGTTAGATACAAGCAAGATTAGGGAGAAATAAGTGTGTTAAGTATTTATTTACCATTAATTTGTGGGTTCAAATAATATGCAATTCTGTATTCCTCAGATCCTATAAAATAGGTCAATATTTGGTCAGACCTATAAAATAGGTCAATAAATTGAAATATTGGATAATACTTATATATACTGGGAAAATGACTTAAACATTGAGAACTTTACAGAATTTCTCAATAGACCAGTTTTTTTCTGCATTTGTCTTTCAAGAAAAGATAGAACAGATCTCAAAGCTCCATACAGCTTTGATCTCTTTCTTGCTGTTTTTTTTTAAATTTTTTTTTAATTTTATTTTTAAAAAAAAAAAATTTTTTTTAATGTTTGTTTATTTTTGAGACAGAGAGAAACAAAGCATGAATGGGGGAGGGGCAGAGAGAGAGGGAGACACAGAATCGGAAGCAGGCTCCAGGCTCTGAGCCATCAGCCCAGAGCCTGACGCGGGGCTTGAACTCACGAACCGCGAGATCGTGACCTGAGCCGAAGTTGGACGCTCAACTGACTGAGCCACCCAGACGCCCCTAAATTTTTTTTTTTTTTAACGTTTATTTATTTTTGAGACAGAGAGAGACAGAGCATGAACAGGGGAGGAGCAGAGAGAGAGAGGGAGACACAGAATCTGAAACAGGCTCCAGGCTCTGAGCTGTCAGCACAGAGCCCGACATGGGGCTCGAACTCAGGACCGTGAGATCGTGACCTGAGCCGAAGTCGGCCGCTTAACTGACCAAGCCACCCAGGCGCCCCTCTTGCTCTGTTTTTAACCTAGGTCTGTGTTGACACTGGGTGTCTTATAGACCGTATATATTTGGGTTTATTTTTTAAAGATAAAATCTGATAAGTTGTATCTTTTTAAAAAATTTTTTAATGTTCATTTATTTTTGCGAGAGACAGAGACAAAGTGCGAGTGGGGGAGGGCAGAGAGAGAGGGAGACACAGAATCCGAAGCGGGCTCCAGGCTCCGAGCTGTCAGCACGGACCAACACGGGGCTCTAACTAATGAACCGCGAGATCATGACCTGAGCCGAAGTCAGACATTTAACCGGCTGAGCCACCCAGGCACCCCAAGTTGTATCATTTACTTCGTGTCTTTACATGATTCACATTTAAGGTGATTATTGATCTAGTGGACTAAATATCTACCATGTTTGTAACTGTTTTCTATTTGTTGCAGTGGCTATTTGTTTCCTTTTTCTCCGTTTTCTTCTGTGGTTTTTAAGCGAACATTTTATATGATTTCTATTTTATCTCCTCTTTAAGCATGTCAGTTATACTTTACAATTTTTTTTTTTTTTTGGTGATTACTGTAGAGTTTACAATTGATTTCACTTTCTAAGTTTTTTATTAAAAGCAAAAACATGTTTGTGTGCATATGCATAGAAAAAAATTGGAAGATTATATATACTAAGACATTAAGAGTAGTTAATCTTTGGGTAGAAGAATTATAGTTAGTATTTACTTTTTTTAAAGTATTTTTTGATGTTTACTTATTTACTTATTTATTTGAGAGACACAGAGAGCATGAATGAGGGAGGGGCAGGGAGAGAGAGGGTGAGAGAGAATCCCAAGCAGGCTCATTGCTGTTAGCACAGAGCCCAACGTGGGGCTCGAACTCACAATCTGTGAGATGATGACCTGAACCAAAATCAGGAGTCAGACACTTAGTCAGCTGAGCCACCCAGATGCCCCTCTTTTTTTTATTTGAGAGAGAGAAAGAGTGTATGCGAGCAGGAGAGAGCGGCAGAGGGACAGAAGGAGAATCTCAAGCAGGCACCACACTCAGTGTGGAGCCTGACTTAGGTCTTGATCTCAGCACCCTGGGATCATGACCCAAGCTGAAATCGAGAGTTGGATGTTCAACTGACTGAGCCAATCAGGTCCCCCTTTATTTTCTTTTCTATAGTTTTCTGTATTATCTGATTCTTTTCATGGCAAGTAGGTATTGCTTTTATAATCAGAAAGAAAAAAGGCTCTTTTCCTTTCGAAGGGAGAGGAGAGGGCAAATGACAGCAAAATAAGCTGAAAATTTCCTATTCTGTGCTTTACCCTCTCTTGTCTTCCAGCTTGAGACCACCACACTGCCTCACAGCCCCATCACTGCACTGGTAGGAACAAGGGAAGGGGTCTGCTGCTGCTCCCCTTGCGCTGGGAAGGTTGTCACTCCTGCCCTGTACCTTCTCTGCCTACACAGTGAGAATGACTTAGGGATCAATCCACCATGTGGTTTGATGTAAAAAAAGGTTTTCACTTAATATAGAGTTAAGCATACTTCTCTGTTTCAGCATAATTAAGTTTTCCTCTGCATGGAATGTCCTTATGCCTCTTAAGTGTCTTTCACAAAATAATGAGCAGTGTAAGAACACTTGAAAAGCAGATTGAAGTGGAGCTTTCCTTGTAAAATTTGTAATCTTTCTTTGGTTTCCTGGTATGAAACCTGTGTTGGGCAGGGTGGGGAGAGACTGTTAGAGGTAGTATCTCTAGTAGTAGGTGAAGAGCTTGTAACTAATGTGAGGCTATTGCTGTCTCTATTTCAGAAAACTCCCCCTCATTGCTGTAGTAGAGAAAATAACCATTGTTTTTTCGGTGTTGATTATATCTTCTCAACCTATTTGGATTTGCATGTAAATCAAACCCACATTAAAACTTAAAAATTGCATGGCTCAGTGTAAACAGATAAATGTAGATTTGTTTAAAAAATGGTTCTAGGGTGGCTCATTTGGTTAAGCATCCAACTCTTGGTTGAAAGCTCAGGTCATGATCTTGTTAGGGTTCATGAGATTGAGCCCTGTATTGGGTTCTGCACTGACAGTGCAGAGCCTGCTTGGAATTCTCTCTCTGTCCCTCTCTCTCTGCCCCCCCCCCCAATAAATAAATAAACTTAAAAATATATATGTATAAAATAAAAAATGGTTTTAGTACCAACTAATCTGCCAGGTGTTTTCAAGAAAGCCATAAATTTTATAAGTACTGTAGTAGTTCGTTAGCCTCTAAAATTGGGATCATTATCTCTTGCTGCTTGCCTGCTGCATCCAAGTAAGCAAAAGACCAGTGAGGCTTTTTGTGTCTTCTGAAAGAGAATTTTTAAAAAGCAAACCAGTTTTGTCTGTATTTCCAGGTGAAAATTATAGGTCTCCATTCTAATATAGTCTATTAATAGAGTTGGGAAATTTCACTTAAGGTAAGAAGTGAACTAGTTGTCATATTCTGTTTAAAGCTAATAGAATCCAACAAAGACAGTTGGAAAAATTATGAAATAAGTGTAAAAAAGAATTCATTCAGAACATATTGATTATTGCAACTGTGCTGAAATACGTACAGATTTCGAAGGAAATACAAAAATATAAATATCGCTGTTGAAGGGATTCTGGGTAGAATTGAATACATTTCCTGTATATTATTTTGATGTTTTGGTATTTTATAAGAAGCAGCGAGGTCAGAAGTCAAGTTTCTGATTTGTGATGCTTATTAAGATAAACTTGAAATGAATTGACATTTGCAGTATAAACCATATTAGTAAACTCTTCAGTTAGGTATAGGATTAAGGATAAGTAATTTGATTCTTTTTTAAAACTCATTTCTGAGAGACTTGATACATGGAAATGTTAATGGAGAAACAATGGTGAGAATTCTAGTGGTTGTTTCTATGTTGCCCATTTATTTAAAACTCACCTGTGTTGGCTTTGCTGCCTTTGACCTGAGTTGCCATTGGTTCCTTCAGTTTTTAACTTGTCACTGTCTACACTGTGACATTCTATCTGCCTTTTTTGCTTCTCAGGTACAGCTGTGAAAATTACTTAAGTGAGAAATGGTTTGGGGCTAAGAACTGAATGGAAGAAAGAAATAATCCCCTCATTATTTTAAATATGAGGAAAGAGGATTATCTGCAACCCTGAGCTTTTACCCCCAAAAGAACTGATAGCATAATAGGTTATCTTTGCCTTTCTAAATGTAAACCATAATGCTTTAATAAGTACCCTCAGGGAAGAGTCAGTAGGCGCTAATTTTGGTCTGCCTTACCACCCATGTATTTCATGACGATTCCCCTATGTGTTTCCTGATCACTTGCTCTTTGAAGGGAGTGTGAGCTTGTGATCTGTGGTGCCACAAATGCCCAGTATGAGATGGAGACGTTAGAGCAGTGTTCTCACAAAGAGGCGAACTCCCACTTTGTGCCTTCAGGAGGTGGTTACAAATAGCGAAGTGAAAATTCAAAAATTGAAACAATGATTTTGTCAGTACCTTTTACAAATACTGAGCATTAAAATATATAGTTGCCAAATTAATATATACATATAATATATAAATACATGAAATCTTTTCTATATTTGTTTAAGTTTCCCTGCTTATTTTAGCATTTAATTCTAGATGAGTAATTTGTATATTTTAGGGGGCAGTAACAGTAAGACCAAAAGGCAACATTTTTACAACAGTCCTAAAATACAGTGTACCAAGTAGTATTCCCACTTTATGGTTGGAACTTAAATGCCAGGCAGTTTAAGTTGAAGGTCACACATTAGATGAGCTTTTCATTTTTAAGTAAGCTTTCATCAGTACTGGGAAAGAAAGCTTACAAATCTCATACTTAAGGGAGGCTTTTATCTGAACCATTCCAGGATAAAGGAAATGTACGATGTAAGCTTTTCTGGAAGAGATAAAATCTCTGTACTCTCTGATCTCAAGTCAGTAATATTTTAAACTAAATCTTTTACATTAAAACTTAAGGCAACTCTGATTCCTTTCTTAATAGAAATAGATGTATATCATCCTCTATGAAGTACCTAATCAAAGATAGACCCATGTTCAACCTTCCTGTAGTAAGTTTACAAATCCCAAGGCTCTTAACTCTTACCTTACATACAGGTCTTATTTAAAAAAAAAAAAAATATATATATATATATACATATATATATGTATATATATGTATATGTATATATATACATGTATATGTATATGTATATATATACATATATATATGGTTTTTTGAGATTTTCCTTGAAAAATTTCTGACATTTAGAAAATTTTAGTTACTGATGGGGGCTTTGACAGGAAACCTTATAGCTGCTAATGTGTTGATTTCCTGGGATAAAGGCAGGTCGAGGTTGCAGGGCGACAGACTTTGGCTTCATATGAAAAACAAATCTCCAAAGCTATGCAGAGCTGGACTGAGCTGCCCTGTCCTATCCAGGGTCCCAGCGCTGAGGGCACCTCAGAGAGGCTGTCCATCCTCAGTCATGGCTGCAGAGTAGACCAACGCCTCCCATGGGCACAAAGTGAGTTCTCTGAGGTCACAACGTGCACACATACCATTCAGTCTTAAATTAAAATCTCTAAGCTTCCATTTGCTTGTCTTTAGAATGAGGATAAAATGAGGATAAGATGATGTGAGGCTTGTCATGTGAATTTAATGTACCTAAAGTACTTTGGTGTAGTTATTCCTTCCAAATGAATATGATTCTATAGGTTTTCATTCTGTGTCCCTTTTCCTTTCTCTCTCTTCCCTTTCTGGCCTCCTGTTAAATTTTGTAGAGCTTTTAATTCTTTTCTCTTCCTTTTTCATCCTACTCTCTATACCTAAGCCTTGGGGTCCACCAGTGTGCCCAGGGATGCCCTGAGCTCCTTGGGTAACATTGCCATCAATGTCTGATACCTGGGCAACTCAGTGAGTGAACAGCTACGGATCCTCTGTGTCCTTTGGATTTGGCACAAGGGACAGCCATAAAACCCTTGATGAAGCCAAGATCCATTACTACTTTAGCTTTCCTGTGAGCTTTTTCTGCTTCATCATTAAGGTCACGAAAGCATTAAATGGCAGTTGGATATGGATAGAGAAAAATCTCCCTATACAAGGGCTTATGAATGTAGAAATCTGTATTGGTAACATTTAATTTTTCCTCTAAGTTTCTTTTTTTGGAGCCAGGCTCCTAATTGCAGATATTGTATTTGAGAGAGAAGAAGAATAGGTCCAGAAGGGCCAGAAGCATTATTTTAAGAGAACATTTTCAAGATAACTGGGGAATCTCTGTAGATAACTAAACCGGCAACATAAAAAATTTATTCATTACAAGCTATTTGAAGATCTACTTGCTTGACAGAGTGGTATCACTTAGAAATTTGATAGATCTCATCAGTACAGACTTCATGACTAAAAGAGTGATATCAGGTTTATACCATCAAAGAAATACAGATTGTTAGAGCTGGAAGGAATCTTTGGGGCCACTCAATTCAGTTTTCTTTTATAAGCAATGAAATGGAGAATCAGGTGAAGTAACTTGTTCCTTGAAACTTAACTCTTCGTATTAGAAAAAGGCAAGTTGGAGACCTGGTACCTAACATTGTAGTTATTTCATACATTCCAACGCAGCACCATAACCGTAGCCTGTAGACCTAGAAGTCATTTCTTTGTGGCTCAGAGATGATCTCTACCCTGTTAGTCCTGTTGCTGACAGCTAAGTAAGGCATGGATGAAAACCTTTCTGGTTCCGACTCAGATTCTTTCTTGTGCCCATGTTTAATTATTTCATGAGATCTTTGGTTGATTTGATTGCCCTGGCCCAGGAATGATCTAAATAGGCAAATATGAGAGTTTAGCTCTATGTTTAATAGTTTTTTGACCTCTTACTCTATACTAGGCACTCTTCTGTTTTTAAGTGTTTTATGTGAGTTAATTCTAGGAGACAAGTGTAGCTGTACAGGTCAGAAAATTGAGGCTTACAGGGCTTAAGCCACTTGTTCTAGGTTTATACAGCTTGTAGGCTGGAACTAGATCCAGGTCAGTTTTCCAGACAACATGTTCTTAATTGGTATTCTTCTTTACACTTTCTGTTCCCTGTGCTGCCTGTGTAATGGGGGAGCAGAGTATGGAATTGAAGATCTGTGGCAGGTAATCCAAAGAAGATCATCTGGCCCAACCCCTTGGTTTCCAGCAGATGAGGTGTTTATTCCTGTGATTTCATAGAAGAGGTATTTGAGGCCTTGTTTTTATTTATTTATGTATTTATTTATTTATTTTTTGTTTTGTATTTCAAAGTAGAAATGATCTTTTAGCTTTTCCTTATTATAAAAGCAGTAAATCCTCATTTAAAGAAAATATGGGAACTATAGGAGAAAATTAAAATAACCTTTGTAGCTCTACAGTCTGATGATTAAGACTGGGTTCATATCTCAGAGGTATCACTTACTAGCACTTTGACTTTTGGCAAATTTTATCACCTTTCCCTGCCTCATTTCTCTGCATGGAAAACAGGAATAATCATAGTGCCTCTCTCATATGGTTCTAATGAGGACTAACTAGGTTCTTATTTGTGAAGCATTTAGAACAGTGTGTGGCACGTAGTAAATACACAAGTGTTGATTAAATAAAATAAATGATCACCCATGAAAATACAGTTGATCGTTGAATAACATGGAGGTTAAGGGCTTAACAAGCCCCTATGTGGTCAAAGATCCATGTGTAACTGATGGGGTGCCTGCTTGGTTCAGTCAGTTAAGAATCCAACTTCTGTTCAGGTCATGATCTCATGGTTTGTGAGTTCAAGCCCTACATTGGGCTCTGTGCTGACAGCCTGGAGCCTGCTTCCGATTCTGTCTGTCTGTCTGTCTGTCTGTCTGTCTCTCTCTCTCTCTCTCTCTCTCAAAAATAAATAAACATTAAATAAATAAACGTTAAAAAAAATCCATGTGTAACTGTTGACTTTCCCACAACTTAGCTACTAATAGCCTACTCTTGACCGGAAGCCTTACTGACAACATAGTCAATTAACACATATTCTCTGTGTTATAGATGTATTGTACACTGTATTCTTACAATAAAGTAAGCTAGAGGAAAAAAGTATTAAAATCATAAAGAAGAGAAAGTACATTTATAGTACTGTACTTACTGAAAACCAATTGGGTGTAACTGGATCTACAAAGTTCAAACCCATGTTGTTCAAGGGGCATCTGTAGTCTTCCCACTTCTGGCCCCTGGAGGAAGAGGTAGAGACAGACCCAAAAGATTGTGCACTATAGTGAGTGGTAATGGGGCTAACCTGTGCACAACCAGGCAGGGTGGGTGGCCCTGGATCCTCTGCTTCTGTTTGTCTCCTTAGGAATCCTAATAACCGGGAATATTAATAAAATTCTACTTGCGAGGTGTTCAAAATGGTTGTGATTCTTCTTTTTGTACTCCTTGCTTTTAGGAAGCCAATAAAAACCAAGCCTGTTTATTTGAGATTTTTCTGGTGTAGGCTCGGCCAGACATGATTTCCTTTCATGTGATATTTTCTGCGGTCTGTGTTAGTTTCATTCTTCCTTTGTTTTCTTGTGCTTTGGTGTGAAGAAGATGCCCTGTTTATAGAGCCTTGGTGTCTTTCATGTGTAATGCATTCTTAAACTAATTCCAGTTGCTCTGACCCTTTGAGATTTAAAAATTGCTTCGTTCCGGCTTTTAAGCATTTTTGAAATATTAAAAATGTTCATGAGGAGGTGGGTCATGGGAAAATTTTCCCAGAGTTGTTTGTTCCTAGAAAATTGTGAATTTGCATGGAGAGGTTTAATGCTGGGTTAAATTCTGCCAGGTGCATTGGTCACTTGAACTTGAGTTCCCAGCTCTTTTGATATTTAAATCCTTTTTCTGTGGCTTAAAATGTAGAGTGAGCCTCTTAAACCTAAGTGCCTATGTTGAGCTGTTGCCCTTTGTCCCATCAAAGAAAGGTCTTAGTAGTGCTTGGGGTTTGCTTTGAAGCACCGTGTCAGTAGGAAGGATCAAAAGATTTGTCTGTTCTCTGATTTTTGTCTTTGAACCAAGACTTCCCAAAAAGAACACAGAGTTGTTTTGAATATTGCCGCCCCTGGGTGTGAGTGATTATGCAAGTCAGTAGTATTTTTGTTTAAAAAAAGAAAAACTATTCATAATAGATTTAGAGGTATGAAATTGCAAGAAAAACAAAATACTTTTTTTAAGACAACTTGTACAAAGCAGTCTTTGAATGCAGGTGGTCCTCAACTCCTAAGGATTTGCAATTCTTCCTCCATCTTGGGAAAGACACCTCTGTCCACCAGTTACCACTTGGCCCTTTCTCTTAGTATAACCTTCTTCCTTCCCTGCCACTTGCAATGAGTTGCCAAGTAGTCTCAATTCAATCTTAAACTTAAATTCTTAATCTTTTCCTGCTGTCCCTTGAAACTCCCATATACTTCTTCAACACACAGCTCCAGAGAGGCCACTGCCCAGTCTTGCTGGAACTGCTGAAGCTACCTCGAGCCCCCCTCCCTGTGTCTGACCTCTAGTGCTCTCTACTCACTGTCTTAGGGGCTTTTACATGACCAAACACAGTATGTAAGTGGCTTGCATAAAATCTTCCAGTGACTTCTCAGTGCCCTCAGAACTTCTTCAGAAGAAGTTAAAAGCCAGAGTCCTTAAGAAGACTTTAAGACCTTGCATGAAAAAAAAAAAAAAAAAAAAAAAGACCTTGCATGAGAAAGTCTCCATTTCATGGCCATTGCCTTCCCTTCCCCCTGACTGTACTCCAGACACACTGTTCACAGCCCCGAGAATGTCTTTCTGTGCCTTGAATCTGCTACACTTCCATGACAGTGAGCCTTCTCGATGTGTCTGATGCCTAGAATGTTCTTCTCCCTTTGCTGCTTCACTTTTATCTAGCTAATTCCTGTTTCTTCCTTTCGTCTCACCTTAAATGTCATATGCTTCAAGAAGCCCTCTTTAACCCCTACACTAAATTAGCTCCCTCTGATGTTTGTTTCTGCAGTACCTTGTACCTCCCTAACATTTCGCTTACTACATTTATTTACCTTTTCTGATAGATTCCAAGCTCCGTGTGAGCAGATAGATCTGTCTTTTTTCCCCTCTGTATCTTCATGCTTTGCACACAGTAGGATCTGCTATGTTCTTTGAATGAATGAACATGTTCCAAATCATGCTCACGTTATTACATACAGTATTGCTTACGTGTGAATTTCTTTCAAGGAGATTTTAGTAAATTCCTCTTAATGATTTAAATTCGCTTTCCTTACTTACCACTAAATGTGTATAGTCACAAAATATATACTCCTTATGCTGATAGCACTCAGGCAACTATTGAAACATTTGAAAAGTCACAAACAAATGCAAACAATATTTTAAAACCATTAAAATTTAAATGAAAAATATTCATATGATGAGTGCTTTTTTTGCTGAAACTGAATCACCTATGTTGATTTAAAAAAATAATAATATAAACTTGTTTTCCTTAGGTCCTAATAATTAGTGCATATAAGTCTTTTGATTTTGATAATAGTAATGCAGGGAATACTTGTTTGTAGTATAATCTGTTATTCAGAAGCCCATTATGGACTTGAAGGCCTTGCTTACTATCTCAGAACTGTGAGACCTTATTGGAACACATCTGTCAGTGAGCAGTCCTTGAATTACAATTTTGATGATTTTAACGATTTCTCATTTTCTTGCTAGTGCTGTAAATTTCTTGTACATTTAAAGATAAGGTTAGCATTGTAGAATTACTGAAATCAACATCAAGCATATACCTACTTCAACTGTTACTAAAACCAGGAACAGGGATATGTTTGTCGATTTTAGTTCTTATAGATGTGGAAAATTTTTAAAGTTTTAGCATGTGGCTCAGCGGCAGACTGTTGAAGGAAGTCAATAGATAATAGAAATGACTCATTCACACTATTTTGAAAACAACTTGAACGTAACTCTTTTTCTTACAATTGCCTCCACTTTGTAATTTTTGAACCACTAAAAACAAACCCTTTGTTTTACAATACTTTCATGCTATTTTGAAGGCATTATTATGAAAGCATTAATGTAATATCATTTGGCTTTCACTTAGTGTGACTGCATCATTTACGTATCAAGTCTACCTCTGTCCTTTCCTTATTAGTCTATAGCAGTTAATATACTACCATACTCTACTGTTTGTTATTTCATTGTGTCATGAAATTAAAGTCTTGTTCAGTGTCTTAACAATGGCCTTTATCATTGCCCTGTGTGCTTGCTACCGTATTTATAAGTGCTGTTAGTGATGGGGATCACTCGGAACCACTGTGATGATAAATGCAAACCTGGGCACTGTATTGGTAAGGGGAATAATTCAGATGGCCCGTTGTGTATTTATATCAGTTTCTTTTAGATTAACAGTGAAATGAAAACAAAATAGATTCTTTGGGAGCAGTCACAGACTCTTGAATGTCTCTGGTCCTCTAGAGCTCCTTAGACCCCCATGTCAGAACACTTGCTTATGGCACGCATAACATACTGCAGACCAAGCACAAACATATCATTGGATTTCCAAAGGTGTTTTGGCTCCGGTGGGTCATCCTCTTGGGTCTCTACCTCTCTAGCCTCCTAAACTATATCTGTATCTTACAAAGCCTCTGCTTGGCGAGAGGAATGGAGAGGCTTGTTTTTTGTTTTTGTTTTTTAAGTTTCTATTTATTTTGAGAGAGACAGCACAAGTGGGGGAGGGGCATAGAGAGAGGGAGACAGAGAATCCCAAGCAGATTCTGACCCTGAAACAGGACTCGAACCCACAAAACCGTGAGATCATGACCTGAACCAACTCCAAGAGTCAGATGTTTAATCGACTGAGCCACCCAGGCGCCTGAGAAACCTTGTTTTCTTGTCTCACGAAGGGCTCAAGGCTCTCTATTGTTGTCTGTAGGTGATTTGTGGTTACCCAGGTAACCCTGAAGCCCTGTCACTCAGGAGCACCTGTTGAGGAGGGAGTGTAGTAAGAACACAGCAAAGCAGCTAGGAAAGGCCTTGAGGACTTGAGGTGTATCAGATCCTTATACTTAACACTGAAAAGAAAAATTGGTAAAAATATTACTGATATAGACTGCATAGCTGAAGGCCTTTTATTAAGCTAAACAGAATGTCATGGCTTTAGCCTAAGGACCAAGTAATTCACTTAATTGTCCTTTGTTTTTGTTTTTGTTTTTTCTTTTTTGCTTACATATTTTTGATAGCTTGATTAAGATATAGTTCACATGACATACGATTGGCCTATTTAAAGTGTACAATGGTGTTTAGTACTTTCACAGAATTGTGCAACCATCACCACAATCAACTTTATAATATTTCATCACCTAAAAAAGACTCGGAACACCTGGCTGGCTCAGTCAGAAGAGCATGTGAGTCTTTATCTCAGGTTGTGAGTTCAGGCTCCATGTTGAATGTAGAGATTATTTAAATAAATAAAACTAAAGAAAAAAAGGAAAGAAATTCATTACAAGTCATTCTCCATTCTCCCCGAGCCCCTGGCAACCAATAATCTACTTTCTGTCTCTGTAGATTTGCCTGTTCTGAACATTTAATATGAGTAGAATCATATAGTATGTTACCTTTATGATTAGTTTCTTTCCCTGAGCATAATGTTTTCAAGGTTCATCCATGTTGTAGTGTCAGTATTTCAATTTTTTTTTGTCAAATAATGTTCCATTGTCTAGATATGCCAAAAAATTTTTTTATTTAGAGAGAGAGAGCAGGGGAGAGGGGCATAAGGGGAGAGAGAGAATCTTAAGCAGGCTCCACACTCAGTGTGGGGCTTGATCCCATGACCCTGGGATCACGACCTGATCCAAAATCAAGACTTGGATGCTTAACTGATCGAACCCACCCAGGCTCCCCTATGGCAAAAAAAAAAAAAAAAAAAAAAAAAAAAAAAAAAATCCTTAAGTGTCAGTTCAGCCATATTATGTTCACATTGTGGTGAAACAGATTTTCAGAACTTTCTCATCTTGCAAAACTGAAACTAGATATGATATACCAAATTTTATCCATTCTTCTTGGTTGACAGACATTTGGGTTGTTTCCCACGTTTGGGCTGTTATGTGTAATGTTGCTATGAACATTTGTGTACACATTTTTGTGGGGGCCTATATTTTCCTTTCTCTTAGTATATACCTGGGAGTAGAATTGATAGGTCCTGTAGTAATGCTGTATTTAACATACGGAGGAACTGCCAGACTTTAATCATTTAAACTGCATCATTTGCATTTAGGGGCGCCTGGGTAGCTCAGTTGGTTAAGCGTCCAACTTCAGCTCAGGTCATGATCTCATGGTTTGTGGGTTCGAGCCCCATGTCAGGGTCTGTGCTGACAGCTCCGAGCCTGGAGCTTGCTTCCGATTCTGTGTCTCCCCCTTTCTGTGCCCCTTCCCCACTCATGCTCTGTCTCTGTCTCAAAAATAAATAAATATTAAAAACAAATAAATAAAATAAATTGCATCATTTTGCATTGCCAGCAGCAGTGCATGAAGGTCTCAGTTTCTCCACATTCTGGCCAACACTTGTTATTATCTGTCTTCCTGATTATAGCCATCTCAGTAGGGGTGTAGTGGTATCTCATTGTGATTTATGTTTCTCTAGTGACTAATGATATAGAACATCTTTTCATGTAAAGACATTTAACTAAAATTTTTTCCCTTAAAATGAAGATTTCCTAGGTTCTTGGGAATTCTAATACATTTAAGAAATACATGCTTTGGGAATTCTTAAAAGGTACAAATTATGACCCACATTTTGACCCTGTGACTTTAGGGATTGGAAGGTTGAGAGAAAATAGCTGCCCTGACTGGAAGGACTGCCTGTTGATGGGTTAGAATTTAAGTGGAAGGGGTTGAGCAGTCTCTCATTTTCAGGGACCTATTAAGTAGAATCCTTGTCTGTGACAAGCAAAGGAAACACGAAAAGGTGGAAAATGGACCCAAATGTAAGAGATTTCTTTTAAAGGTACTAAATTTACCAGCACAACCAAGCCAAAGAATGACCTTCTAATAGTGGGATAATATAAGAGTCAACTTTATATTCCCCAGTACTCTGCTTGGTGTCTGGCACAGAGTTTTTATTCCTGGTTTTGAAGAAGATGTAATGAAGCAGACAAATCAGAAGAGTTTAAGATCCTAAAATGTAAGAATCAGAAACTACCGATCTCTTCCAGGGAACTTTACATCATTTAAAAAGGGGTTGCAATGGGGCACCTGGTTGGCTCAGTCGGTTGAGCGTCCGACTTCGGCTCAGGTCATGATCTCACGGTCTGTGAGTTTGAGCCCCGCATCGGGCTCTGGGTTGACGGCTCAGAGCCTGGAGCCTGTTTCGGATTCTGTGTCTCCCTCTCTCTCTGACCCTCCCCTGTTCATGCTGTCTCTCTCTGTCTCAAAAATAAATAAACATTAAAAATAAAATAAAAAAATAAAAATAAAAAGGGGTTGCAAAGTAAAGCGTCCCTAGATCAAGTCCTTAAAAGCTGACAGGCCTCCTCAGATCACACGGGTGTCTTTAAAAACATCTGCGTCATCTTGCCCACAACTGCTGCACACCCCATCACACGTGCTTGAAGAGTATTTGTGAATTCTGTGATGTCCGTGAGGTTTATTTATGTAAACATACCTCACTTCATTCCTCCCCATATAAAGCACATCAATACCCAGACACTCACTGTGTCACTTAATTGACACAATGCTTGAGGTGAGGTCAGCCCTCCTTAGTCCCATGTTACAGAAAAGGAAGTTTAGGCTCAGCACAAATAAGTAACTTGTCCAGGATCACACCAGCTCTCAAGGGGCATGCCAGGAGGAGTCCAGGCTTCCAGCCCGTCCTCTCAGCCACTGTACTCAGTACAAAAAAAGTCCTCCTCCCCCGTCGGAGCCTTTGCAACAGGAATTGGGGAAAGGTGTAGAAGAAGAACCTGGTGCAAATATCACCACCGTATTATTTTGATGGGGATTTTGTCATTGCTCTCTTGGCCTGCTCACTGTAGGTATAGTTGAGGGTGGCAGGAACCTCACAGGGTATGTGATCATGGTGCACCTGAAGTAGTCGTTGCAGCTTTGTGCATACTTGTGAAGGTTGGACTTGATCCCAGAGCCAGCAGGGGAAAAGTATGATTAGATTTCCATTTTCTTTTCTAAAGACAGTAGGCTGCAGTAAATAGAAATAGGTGGCAGGGAGTTTGGTTGTGGTTAAAGCCTGGATTTGGGCAGTGGGGAGAAGAAGGCCGGGTGAACAGTTTCTAAGCTAAAACCGTTTGGACTCAGCAACCTTCTGGATATGAGAGTTGACAGATGACTTGAAGAGGACTTCAACAATTCTAGCTGGGGGACGTAGGGTAGGTGCCATATCAGTGCAGAGTTAAAGGATTGGGAAGGAAGCAGGGTGAAGGATATCAAAGCCGGTGGTAGACTTAGGTTCAAGCTCTGCTCTGATGGTCTGAGAACTGTAGTGGTTCTCTTAAGCTTGGTTGGGTGCTTAAGTCAATTAGAAGATAAAAGCAGTTAAATTGTGTTTGCTTGCCTTTTAGTTTTTCTAGAAAATTGATGAACACTGAAGGTTTTTTTTAGTAAGCTCCACTCCTAGCATGGAGCCCAACGTAGGGCTTGAACTCACAACCTGAGATCAATACCTGAGCTGAGATCAAGAGACAGATGCTTAACCAGCCAAGCCACCCAGACACCCCTCAGGGGCGCCTGGATGGTTCAGCTGGTTAAGCATCTGACTTCGGCTCAGGTCATGATCTCACAGTTCGTGAGTTCGGGCCCCGCGTCGGGCTCTGTGTGACAGCTCGGAGCCTAGACCCTGCTTCGGATTCTGTGTCGCTCTCTTTCTCTGCCCCTCCCCTGCTCATGCTCTGTCTCTCTCTCTCTCAAAAATAAATAAAAACATTAAAAAAAAAAAAAACTTCCTTTTAGGTATGGACATTTAGAAGGGAAACTCAAGAAACACCATTTTGTCAGGAAATGAGAAGCATTTTGCATTCTGCCACTCCCCAGAGGAATCCAGTCTGATGTCATAGGTGCTTTCATGGTTGTAGCTCCCAGCATCCGCCCCCTCCTTGGCTGTACGATTCTTCAGGACTAAGCTATAATGGAAGAACAGCTGACAGAGAGCAGTGACCGCCTGGGACTGGGTACCCCTCCCAGTTCAGCTTGATGAACATTGGTCCAGTTTGATAATCTGGAAGTAAACGAGTAGTATTCTCAACGGAACTATTCTGTTCTTCTGGGAAGAATTAAATCTAGATAATTTCCGTAGGACACTCCATACCTTCCATTTGGGCATAGAACCGTGCTTTAACAATTCTGCTTCAAAATCTGTTCCTGAAATGAGATATTTCATAAACACAGCATTGAAGCGATGGATGGTGAAGTTACTTCCTGTGTTGGTTCATTCATGCCTCAAGGTTGCAAAGTTATGTAAGTTGTTTACAGATAAAACGCTAGTGAAGGAAAGTTCATTTGCCACTGCTAGAAGGTACGAGCCCCGAGCAGTTAGCATGATGAGTATCTTTGGCCATTTCTTGCAGCTGTCTTATATTTACAGGGTCGAGTTATCTTACCCATATCTAGGGTTAAAGGTCGTAGTCTCATGGGTAATACAGTGTAGCATAGCTTCTGTTTTGTACTTTGTTAAAGAAAGTGGGTAGATGATTACCTGAGGTTGAATTGGTATTTGGAGCCTCATTAATGATTAATTAAAACATAGAGAAGTGCTTTTTTTCTAAGTACCTGTACCTAACGGTCTTTGAGGGTTCAAATATTCAGAAGATATCCTCTTACGCCTCATAAGAAATGTTTACTCTTAGACTTAAAATACATTTGAACAGAATTCAACGCTTAGAGTTTTTAGACTGCTTGCATTTACATTAATTTACATAGGGCATAATTACTCTTAGGTCTCTGATAGCAGTAGGGTTCCTTTTATTTGTTTTTGTTTTTTCATTAACACTTGTTTCTTTCTGCTACTTAGAGGTCCACTAACAAGATACCTTAAGTATCATTTCAAGAGTTAATGATTTATGTCAATCACCTTCATTATAAAGTGCTCTGGTGATTTGCAGTTGGAAGATGTTGGTGACTTATCCTATCTGGTTTGGTTTGGTACAGGTGGCAGACAGATTTATTTCCGTACCTTTGGTGACTCTTTTCCACAGTAAAGCTTCACTGAAAATATTGTGGGGTTGTTTTTATGTTTTGTCTTCATTTCGGATTGTTTGCTTTTAAATGCTATCTTATGTTTCTCCAGTTTTCCTTTTGGGCACCTATGGCTTTTACCTTCATTCATCATTGGGGTCATTCTATTTCTCTTGACCTGGTTTATATAGCTCAGTCCCTTGAATGATTTCTTCCTCACTACCTAGGAATATTCTGCAGAATTTCAAACTTAGAATTTATAAATTTGAATATGGCTTAGGTCTATACATATTTGCTTTCCCGAGAGTATATTCTGTCTCTGACTTAAGTGCAAGTTCTTTGGGGACAAGTACTATAGTTTAAATGTAAATTGTCCACTGACAGAAACTAGCATGGCGTTAACGACATGGTACTGCCATGGTAAGTGCCCGTTGAGTCGAGTTGCCCTGCGTGCGTGAAGGGCAGCCTTATTATCTGCATGCAATGTAGAGAGTGTTCTAGCAGCTTTCAGAGATGTTGCATATCCATTCCAGGTCGCAACACTTCATTGCCAAGATACGAGTTCTGAACCTGCCCAGTGAGGGGTGGGCGGGGGAGTGGAGGCAGGCAGGTGGCTGTCGATGCTTTCCTTAGTCTCTATGGGGGTTCTTCTACTCTGGTGACCAGGACTTAATTCTCCCGGTTGTCACAGAGGAAGCAAGATGTGAACCAACCCAGTCATATTCTGTACAAAGACTTTCACAGTCTATTCTGCTTCCCCCACCTTCTGTTTCTTCATTCCGCATCTCTGAGAGAACTACCATGATAGCTGTCATGAAAAGTCCATCCTATTGATGGCGAAGGGCTACCTCTATGCGGTCCTTTGGAGAAACCAAGCAGTGTCTGTATTTCACTGTTTTAACTTTGCTGTGTGTTCTATCTGCTTACTCAATACAACTGCATTTCCCTGAAGTTGGTGTTGGTGTGTTTTTTGTTCCCTTCCCCAACTCAGCCCTTCCCCTTTCAGGAAGTGACCTTACAGTGTGCCCTACTCTGCCTCCTGCACGGTGCCAGGTATATAATAAGTGCTTATGGTGTTGGTTCGAACTTGTATGAATGACTACTTTTAAGAGATTTAACTCTTAATTATTTTGCCTAATTTCCGTAAGTTTGGGAGAGGGTTAGAGTTGAAATCAGGATAAAGTCTTGGGAATTTAGGTGGGAATAGTTAATAACCTAAGAGGAATAAAGATGGCTTTTGTAAGCCACATTACAACCAGGCATCTAGTACAAACGATTTAGTTATTCTGTCCAGACTGTGAACAGTTGTCTTGTTCTCACTAAAGGCAATTTTGTTGAAATGTTCTTAGAAACAATGTGTGCAGGCTTCTGTAATCATATAGGGGAGAGAGAGAGAGAGATGTAGGGAACATCAAGATACTGACTCAACCTGTCCTTTTTGAAAAATATTTGACCCCTTTGCTCTAACTCAACAACCCCTCAAAGTTGTTGATACAAAGTTCCAAAATAGGAAAGAGATCAAAACCAGTTTCTGTGTTACAGCTCTCTGGGAAGAGGATGCTAGGAGAAAATATATGTATTTCTAAATGTATCGTTTCATATAAGCCATTCTTAGGTTGCTCTTGTATTTTTAATGACCTAACCTGGAACATTTTTGATAAGTTTAGTTCTTAACAGAAACACTGAACTCCAACACCCACCCCCACCCCCACCACCCTGCCCCACGGCAAGCAGCTGGAAGCAATGAAGAGCCAGGCGGTTATTGAAGCTCATGGCTCTTTCCCATGGCTTCTCATGTTTATGCCCAGAATGAACGGACAGCATTGTTATGTTGCAGATATGCTGGATACGGTAGAGGAGGGGACTCACCATCATATAAAATAGGGCCCTTCTGTAAAGCTAACACTAATCATTGAAGAATGAAAATACCAAAGACCTCCTTGTCATTGTGTAGGATTGGAAACTATCTTGATTTAGACTGTTGAATCAAATCGATGGTATGGTTTTTCAATCCTGAATTTTATAATCCCATCTGTTAAACTGGTTAATGAAGCCTAGATGTCTACCCTTATGTGCCTAAAACAAATCTCTAAGGGCTTCAGCTATATCATAGCAAACTTGGAGTGCCTTTCAGTGCTGAATGACGTAATAGGTTGTTAATCTTTTCTATGGGGAATGCTTTTTCTTCATCAGCTGTCTAAAATATTTGGGAAATTATATCTTGTGGGAGTTGCCATTCATCAGGAAATGCTTGTTCATAGATGTAAGCCAGACCACATGTAGCAGTAAATGTTATGTATCTCTATGGAAACCAAAAATCACAAATGGATGGTCTTAAGCATTAAGCATTCTGCTTCTTACGGGGATAAGTCATATCCAGATTCGTTCAGTTCACTCAAATATTTATGGGGCATTTAACGATCAAAAGGTCTGTGGGTACTTTGTTTAATGACTAATTTTCCTCTACACAAAACTGAAAAGATCATTAAAAGGAAAAACTAGGAGGAAAAGATCCCAGTGTATGTGGATTGTCAAGCTTGTAAATGCAGAACTCTGAAGTGGGAGGCAGGAGACAGGGTTTTAGCTCTGGCTCTTGCCAAAACTAGTAGTGTGGCTTTGGACAAGTCTTTGAAACTATTTGTCTCCGTTTTCTCATCTGTAACAAGATAGAATTGGACTCTGTGACTCCTGAGTAATGAATTTGTTTTCCTATAAACTATTTTTTTTTAATAAGAGATATTATACCTGGATGTTTCTCATTATTTCAGAGTAATAAGGATCATTGTTATACTGCAATGACTTTATCACCTAACAAAAAATTCACTAAGGACTGGGGTCACATTGTAGCCATTTGTCAGTGGATCCTGCTTTCTTCTCCACTCAGTATATATTGACAATGGGGTGTCCATAGAATCTAGTAGTGACAAAGTATGCAATAATCTGAATTATAGACGTTTAATTTAGTAGTCAAAAGGTGGCATTTGAAGAGTATAATTGCCATTCCTAGATAAAGGTAAGGACAGTGCCTTAAGTGGTAGTTCAAAGATGTGAGGAGGTTGGTAGAAGAGAAGGCTGGGGCTGAACTGGTTGGTGGTCATGTTTATTCATAGATCCATTTAATTCTTAGCTCCAAGACTGCTTTGTCTGTCATTTCAGCAGTTTCTATAACAGGAATATCTCATAAGTGGAACTGGAATCAGTTGGCCCTAATGATTCAGTAGAACTTGTGAGAGAGGAAGGGTGTCCATGTTGCCAACTTTGTAGCTGATCTGGGTGTGTGTGGACAAGGAAATTTCTCTGGACTGTTTTCTCATTGTTAAGTAGGAGGAAATATCTGTCCCATCCCTACCCCTTGAGAACATTGTGAGGATATACAAGAGACCTGAATAAAGGTATAAACAATGTTGATTTATATGTTAAATAGACAAGTAGAATCTTTGGACTTGTGCAAAATACAAACATCCTTTTGATAGATCTTGCAATTTGATTTTTTTAATATCAGAGAGTTTACCATTTTTTTTTTTAATTTTTAATGTTTATTTATTTTTGAGAGCGAGAAAGAGCGTGAACAGAGTAGGGGCAGAGAGAGGGAGACACAGAATCCGAAGCAGGCTCCAGGCTCCGAGCTGTCAACACAGAGCCTGACGTGGGGCTCGAACTCACGGACTGTGAGATCATGACCTGAGTCGAAGTCAGACGCTTCGCTGACTGAGCCACCCAGGCGCCCCCGGCTTTACTATTTAAAAAAATTTTTTGAATAAGTCTTTATGTTCAAAATTTTTTTAAGTTTAAAAAAAAGTTTAAAAATATGCATGTGATTAAAGGTGAGACACTCCAAAATATTTGACTACTTGGCCCTTACAAAATACCGTAATACAATAAGGATTTGTTAAGTGTTCTTCATACACACTCCAATTCATGTCATAAATAGTTTTTGATCATTTACTCTACAGCAGGCACTGTTTTAGAGCTAGAGATACAGTAGGGAACATCACGGAGTTTTTATCCTCAAGGAGACCATGTAGTGGATGGAGCCGATAAGAGTTATCTATCCTATAGCAAGTGCTAATAAGAAAAATAGAGCAGGATAAGAGACAGAGCAATGGGAGAAGAGGGTGTTTAGTCAGAAGACCTGAGCAGAGACCTGGAGGAAGTGAAGGTATGTGCCAGATAGGGTATCAGGGAACGAACGTTCCAGGCAGAGGAAACGCAAGTACGGAAGCATCTGGCAGCTGTGGGGTGGAGGACGGCACCCTGGCAGAGCAGGGCTAGCGATGGGGGCGGAGCAGAGGAGACCATTCTGAGGAGGATTCAGGAGGTGAGCGGATCCGCCAGGGTCTTCTGGGCTACCATACACACTCACCATTTGAGCTTTTGTTGTTGTGTCTGTGTTTTTTGGAGTAATAATACAGTTTTTATTTTTCAATAAGATGACACATTCTTACCTAGGAAGATAATACCACATGTCATAAAACACCACCACAGAAATCCACAGTGGAAGTCGTGACTAAAGAGTCTTCGTGGAATGTAGTCTCTTGGAAGCAAAATGACTAGTTTGTAACAGGAGAATCAGGTACTTGATGTCCTTAAAAAAAAAAAAAAAAAAAAAAGCCCCCATTTTCTGATTGATAATATTAAGTCCCAGTAAATAACATTCAGGGGTTTGGGGTTTGTTTTGTTTTGTTTTGTTTTGTTTTTTGTATTTTGGTTTCTTGTAATTGCTGGAGATTTAATGATGAACAAACTAAGATGCCATTTCAAACAACTAGTCTGACCCCTGTGCTTCCCATGTGACACCTCTGAGCTGCATCCCCAATGTATCCAGGAATGCAGTCTTCCATTTAGGAACTGGGTCTACCCTTACATCCTCTCTGCATCCCTCCTGCTTTTGTCCAGTCCCAAATTACCCCCATCAACTTTTCTTCCCCTTTCTCCTCGTGCCCTCCTTTTAATTTTGATTTGTGATCTTTTTTTATGGTGGTTAAAAAAAAAAACAAAAAAACAGGTAATTTAAAACTTCCCATCTTAACCATTTTTCAGTGAACAGTGCAGTTGTGTTTATATGCACATTGTGGTGCGACACACTTCTAGAATTGTATCTCTTGTGTTCCCACAGCACTCCCTTATTTATACAGATAGCATATCCAGCAGTGTTTCCATTTGAGGTTCTCTTTGTTTCTGTGTTTTGCATCTAACACTGTACCTGACGGGCAGGAGGTGATCATTAAATGTTAAATGGCATTTTTTCATTTAACAAACGCCTCTAGAGCACTTAACTCTGAGCGCGTGCTCTAAGTGCATTGCACATACTCACTGATTTCATTTTCACAAGAACCCTCTGTATACTTTGTTTCGTTTTAGGGGGAAGCTGAGGGATTCGCACAAGGTCACAGCTAATATTGAATGAATCCATTTATAAAGGAAAAAAAGATGTAAAGAAAGAGTCGAAAATTCTTTGTGCTGCTGCTGTGTTCCAGGAACAGCAGACAGGGTGGGAGTCCACGTGCTGGGGAGTATGTCCACTCCTGAGGTCCTTTAGGAAGGCTGTTTTGTCCCCTGCCGTCCCTGCCAGACCAACTGCACTCTCCCCGCTTGCTCCTGCCCAGAGCTCTTTCCTGCTGGCCTGTTTGGTGCCTCATCTCCTCAGTTGACATTTGCACTTTACTGGGGCTGTTGGGTATAAGTGCTAGCTTCTCTCTGCTTGGCTTGGGGATTACACCTTCTAGAGGGGAATTTACCTCCTAACCCTCCCTCCCTTCTCCCACCTGGTGTTTCAAAGGCTTAGCATTTTTCATGTTGTGTTGCACAGAGTAACTCCCTCCCCCCCACCCCCCATCCGTGGGGCTCATTTAACATGCACCTTCCTGGGCTCCACCTCAGACTCACTAAAGCCGGCTTTGCAGATGGGGCCCCAAAATCTGTATTTTAGGCTTCTTAAGAGCTACCGTGTTAGAAGATGTGCCCCCTTGCTCTTGTGAGGGGAAAGAGATGAGATAAGAAAAGAGAGTTATGTGACCCAAGGTTCCCTCCACGGAGTGCAGGGGAATCTTGCTGCAGTTTTTTCTCTGCTAATTAAGAGAAGTTGCAGGATGGTAGAAAATCAAACCTTGAGGGCAAACCTGTGGCAAAGTGACCTGTAGTAACCATAGTAAACTGTGGCCTGTGGCACAGCTGGCTGCATTTCTGGAACATAGCCACATTCATTCTTCATGTATTGTCTACAGCTGCTTTGCACTACAATGGCAGAGTTGAGTAATGGCTGCAAAGACCGTACAGCCTGCAAAGCCTAAAATATTTACTATTTGGCCCATTATAGGAAACTTTGTCAGACAGCTGAGCTATCCAGTAGCACTTTCTGTCAAGGTGGAAATATTTGCTCTGCTAGCCAGCAACACTTGCCTTTTGGGCATTGAGCACTTGAAGAGTGAGCGATATGATCGAGTAACTGGAATTTTTGTTTTATCTGGTTTTAATTAATTTGATTTTAAAAAGTTAATTTAAATTTAAATAGCCACCTTTCACTGGTGGCGACAGTATCAGACTGTGCAGGACTACAGCAAACGTTTCAGATTGGGATTGGCTTTGAGGTGTCAATTAAATACCGGCAAGAGTTTCCTTCAGGCCACTGGGAAAAGGGAGACCAGGGAAAGAAGTCTAGAAAGGATGCATTGTTTCCTTTTCATTTTTTCCATTGTGATTTTTAAGGAGTTACTTGTGTCAGGATCTACCTCTGTACCACTTAATCAGCTTTTTGACCTTGGTTAGGTTACCTAGTTTCTCTTTGCCTCAATTTTCTCACCTGTAAAAGAGATAGTGATAGTACCTACCTTCAAAGACTGTTATGAAGTTAAAGTGCTTAAACAGCATCTTGCACATAGTAAAATCTTTGTGTTTGCTGCCCTTATCATTATTTCATAAGTTTTTTTGTGGCCTAGGTTAGCAAAATAATCCTTATTATTTACCCCTCTCCTTTTTTTTTTTTTTTTTTTTTTTTTTTTTTTTATGTTCATTCACTTTTGAGAGAGAGAGACAGGGCATAAGCAAAGGTGGGGCAGAGAGAGAGGGAGACACAGAATTGGAAGTAGGCTCCAGGCTCTGAGCGGTCAGCACAGAACCCGACATGGGGCTCGAATCCATGAACCTCGAGATCCTGACCTGAGCCAAAGTTGGATGCTTAACTGACTGAACCACCCAGGCACCCCCCTCCTTTTTTTTTTTTTTTTTTTTTTTTTTTTTTTTTTTTTTAAAAAGGAAAGTGGATTCTGAATTACAGGATAACTTGCACGCTAATGTGACTAATGTAGTTTGTTTCTAATTTGGAGACCAGCTGTGCTTCAGTAGGTTCATTACGGTTAACCCAGTTGGATCCAGTATGTGACATAGGCAGCAAGGTATTGTCAGAGTTTTACTGATGGGTCACTGCAGACAGATGATAGATGATAGATATATCTATCATAGATGATAGCTAGATGGCCAGATTGTTTTGCAGAAACTCTTCACAAATGAACTAGGTATGTTTAATTAGAAGCAGAACATTTCTTAGTGACTAAGTTGAAGAAATCCTCATAACATTTGAAAGGAGGTATGTTTCTATTTTATCTTGAGACATGTCAGAATCTCCTACCATGGTCTTCCCTGTTAGAGAACCGTGAGCAGAACCAGCAGGAACCTGCTGGGAGGGGGGAGTTGGCAATTGTTTGTAGATGATAATAGTAGTAGAAATCCAAAAGTGAAAAAAAATTCAGAATAAGATCACTTTGAGGTTTTTTTTTTTTTAACTGACTCTTTGGTAACTTTCTCATCTTCAGTAGTGTCTACTAATAAATAACCCAGTGCTATATATATACTTGCCGTGGCTAAACAATACCACTTTTAAAGACTTCCCAGAAGCCAATGAATGTGGCCTCTTAAAAAATCTACTTTTAGGCTTTCTGAGATGGTGATGATATGACAGTACTTTTTAGCCCTTAGATCTGTTCTCCAAGGCTGGAACATCAGTGTTCAGCAGATATTCTGTGCTCAGCAGTTGCTCTCCAAGGCTGCCTTTTTGATCTGTAAGACCATGTTGCAACACTCCTCGATAAGCAAATAATATAAGGAGAAAACCTTGCCCAGATGGTAGGCACTGTTTCATTCTGCAAGTAGTGATCCCATCTTTAGGCCATCGTGTGCTGTTTGTTTTCCGTTTTCAAATTCTAGATTGTGTTTGAATATATCTGAAATACAGTGAACCTGCTGAAAGTTTCCATGGCCCATTTGACATAGAGCAGAAAGAATGAGAAAATAGTCAACTATTAATATCCTCTAGCTTAAAATCATGTGTGGTCTGAAACTTTAGTCATCTTAGGGAGGGAGGATATGGAAGTATCAAAGTCTCCGATGCGATGTGGCCCTTAAGGGATTAGGCTGTACAGTAAGCACAGCTGTTGGACTTGCTCGGTTTTTACATGCGCTTGTCTGCACCTCCCTGCTCCGTATCACCCCACTGCATGTGCCTGTTCAACTCTATCTACTGCTCTTCTAGCATATTTATCTACAGCCCATTGACACCCATTTGCATCACTTGAATTGAAAGAGAGTAAGCAATAAAAACTTTTCTCCTGCTCTAAATTCAGTACTTCCCCTCTCTTTTTGTCTGAACTGTGGAGTGAGGATGCAGCTTAGAAGACTGTGGTTCCAATTATAAGTTTTCTTGGGGTGGAAACCTTAGTAATATAAATTGCAGAGCTAGAATTAACGTGTAGAAGTTACAGACGTAAGCTCAGTATAAGGAAACATTTGTTAAGCACCAGTGCTGGCCAGCAATCTGCTATTCATAGACGTTGGATGAGCTCAATCAGACCATTCTGTTAGGGATGAGGGAATGGATAGGAAGCTGGACGAGATGGTGGTGTTTGCTGTGATATTGTATACTTCAAAGATATTAGAACACAAATGAATATTTTCCTGTGAAATCTGTGATGTTACCTTAAAGTGTCTTGTAGAAGGAATTATTTCTTTTTAGATAAATTGTATGTGAATGAGACTGACTTATTAAATGTGACGCATTAGTAGGTACATTTGTTCCAGTGATGTGTGTTGTCTAATCATCTTCCTGACAAATCCATTTTAAGATTAATTAGCGGTTTACTAATGAAAGTATACATGGATGGATTCAGCACCTATTTATTTGGGACCTACTGTATCCTTCACACTATTCCAGCCTCATTGAGGATAAAAATGTAAATGAGATAGTGCCTTCGTTTTCTAATTGGAGAAGTAGACATGAGCATTTTAGCCAGAACATAAAGGAGACTATAAAAAAAACAAAACTAAACTAAAATCCAATTGCAAACAGAGGGAGCCATTTAATTCTTCCTGGATCAATCCATGGAGTCGATGCGGACTGAACTTTAAAAGACAAATAAGAGGAGGCTCCACTGAGGTGGCTCAGTCAGTTGAGCGTCCTACTCTTGATTTCAGCTTGGGTCATGATCCCAGGGTCGTGGAATTGGGCCTCACATCGATCGGGCTCCACACTGAACATGGAGCCTGCTTGAGATTCTCTCCCCCCCCCTCCCCCAGCCCCTCTCCCTCACTTGTGTGTGTGTCTGTTCTCTCTCTTTCACCCTCTCAAAAATAAATAAAAACATATGTTGGGGGGGGGCAGATGTAATAATTCACATTGTTTTGGTATCTACTGCATGTGAGACTTTTGTGTGTGTTTTGTATGTCTCTGTGATGTTTGGTACTGTCTTCTTCATTCTACAGATCAGAAAAGCAGTTGTGTAAAGGAAAATGTGGTCCAGATATGTGAGGCAAGGAATGTTAAGAGTTTAGCGTGGCTGAACACAGGGTTTGTAGAGACACAGAACTGGGTAAGACAAGGGAAAGAGGTGTATTGGAGGCATATTATCTAATCCAAATGAAAAAGGTGACTTTCCAGAGTCGACTTCTAGGACCATCACAAGCAAAGTGTTTCCTGCAGAATATATTGACATTGGAATGATGAACTTTAGATTTCAGTTCTAGCCTGGAATGCAGAGAAATCTCATTAGGTTGAACATGTGTCATGACCGGAAAGAATACCCGGGAGACCAGGGCTTGATTCCCTCCTCCCCCCGCCCCCCAATTTCTTGCTGAGTGTGTTGCAGAAACTTTGTCTCCATCCATAATGTGAGGGGCAATAATACTGCTCCATGAGCATGTGACGAATCTAAGCTTGGTGTCATATATGCATATCTCTGAAGGAGTTAATAGAATATCGGTTGAATCTAAATCAGAAAATGGGATTTAAAGCAGCAGCTCTTGGGGTGCCTGGGTGCCTCAGTCGGTTAGACGGCCGACTTCGGCTCAGGTCATGATCTCGCGGCCCGTGAGTTCGAGCCCCGCGTCGGGCTCTGTGCTGACAGCCCAGAGCCTGGAGCCTGTTTCAGATTCTGTGTCTCCCTCTCTCTGACCCTCCCCTGTTCATGTTCTGTCTCTCCCTGTCTCAAAAATAAATAAAAACGTTAAAAAAAAATTTAAAAATAAAGCAGCAGCTCTTGCCCAGGCAGCCAAATAGCCTGAATATATTTTCCTTTCTATCCCCTTTCAACCTCTTGTGTTTAGCAACTGATTTCCTCTTGCAGACTATTGCAAAAGTCTCTGAACCAGTTTCCACACTTGCTCTCCTAAATGTAGACTGTCAGACTAATTTTTTCAGGTATAACCTGTATCACTTTATTGCCCTGTTCAAAGATCTGCAATGGCGTTTCATCTCCCACAGAATGAAAAACAGGTTCTTACCGACTGGTTCCAACTATTCCAGCATTAATCTCTCCTTCTCACCCACCTGTCTTTGGCCTTTTCTCATTTCCATCTCCATTTCTATTTCTCAAGCCCCAAGTCCAAACTAATTTCTCCTTCCTTTGTTGCACTTTATAGCCTGTGACATTTTCCCCTCAATTATCTATTCAGCCAACATTTATTGAGCATCTCATATGAGTCACAAACTCTGGTGGTGAAGACACACAGGTAAATAAGATAAGAGTCACATCCCCATTTGAATCACTGAGTGATATTTGCAGGTGTAAACATCTTCCCCCTCCTCCAGACCGCAAGCTCCCCGAGGACTAGAATTCTGTATTTATTACATATTTCCATATAGCACTAGGCATCTTCATTAGTGATGTGTAAATTTTGTTGAATAAATGGTTGAATTTAAGTTAGTTTAACAAAAATATTCCGATTTCTTGTATAACTCTGGATACACTGAGGGATTTTTAGTGAAACAGTGAACACTCACTGTCAGTCTTTGCATTTACAAAATGAGTACATCATTCCTTTATAATTAAAAACATGATGGGCCAGTAAAAGAAATAGCTATTCTTTGGACTCTTCACACAGAAAGCGATTTTGGTAGGTATTTGTACGTAATTCAGTCTGCTGAGAGAGGCAACAGATTCAGGTGTCTGTACCTTCGGTATCTGTGTTTTTCGGTATATATTTTTAACTTGTAACTTTTATAGAAATCTAAACTAGTTGGGAATTAAAACCACGTTACCACGTAGAGAAGATTATCTGAAACTATGGAAAGAGGAAGTCAGCAATGAGTGGGGACTTGGCACAGGATGTGGAGTCAAGTCTCAAGACCCACTAGTTCACAAAACAGCATGCACAGTTGAGCCTTTTCGTGTATGTGTCAAAATTGCCTTTTCTTAATTTTAAAATTTAGATATACTTTTTTTAAAAAATGTTTTTAACGTTATTTATTTTTGAGAGGGAGAGAGACAGAGAGAGAGACAGAGCACGAGCAGGGGAGGGGCAGAGACAGAGAGGGAGACACAGAATCTGAAGCAGGCTCCAGACTCTGAGCTGTCGACACAGAGCCCAAGCCCAACGTGGGGCTCGAACTCACAAAGCACGAGATTATGACCTGAGCTAAAGTTGGATGCTTGACTGACTGAGCCACCCAGGTGCCCCTACATTTAAATTATAAAAGCAATATGCTAAATTTTGGCACGTGGAGAAAAGAAAAAAATAGCCTCACATAATTATTACAGTAAATCTTGACCTCTTTCTGTGTCTCTAAAAATGTAAAGTTGTTCTGTAGTATGCAGAACATTTGGGATACTACATTTTTCCATAGTGATATATTTTTTTAAAGTTTCTTTATTTATTTTGAGAGAGATAGAGACAGTGTGAGTTGGGGGGTGGGGGAGAGAGAGAGAGAGAGAGAGAGAGAGAGAGAGAGAATGAATGAATATCCTAAGCAGGCTCCTCACTGTCAGCTCAGAGCCCAATGTGGGGCTCAAACTCACAAACTATGAGATCATGACCTGAGCTGAAGTTGGATGCTTAACTGACTGAGCCACCCCGGTGCCCCCCATATCAATATTTAACCACCGTTGTTATACAATATTCCATTTAGTGGCACACATCATTTTACTGTGGTGGGAAGATCGTGTGCTTCACTGTCATGCAAAATGCTCTAACCTGTGATGCTGGGTATCTTGTGCTTGTAGTTTTTCCTAGATTTGGGCATATTTCCTTAGGTGAGGTTTACAAAATGACTATTCTTCTCTTTCTAATGTTAAAAATAACAGCAGAACCATTTGATAGAATCATTTTTCCCCCCAAAACACAGGACTTGTTTTACTTATCCCCTCCCTGGACAATTGATGAAGAGATGGTGGCACCATTTTACCCAAACAGTAGTTTGAATGTATTACAATTCACCACAGCTTTGAGTGATTTGGTAAAAAGAAATTTTATGTCTGTGTCTCCAAGTGACTTTAGCATTTGAGTGATTAAGAAATAACTTTGAAGACTGGTGTACCTGGATGGCTCAGTCGGTTAAGTGTCCCACTTTGGCTCAGGTCGTGATCTCGTGGTCCATGAGTTCGAGTCCCATGTCGGGCTGTATGCTGACTGCTCAAACCTGGAGCCTGCTTGAGATTCTATGTCTCCCTCTCTCTCTGCCCCTCCCCCACTTGTGCTCTCTCTCTCTCAAGAATAAAAACATTTTAAAAAATATTTAAAAGGAAATAACCTTGAAGACATTGTTGGCAAGCATCTGATTGAATAGAGTTTTGTTATTCATGTGACTTAGTAAGTGGCAAGTTTATGTGTAATCCGTCACTGCAAGGTGTCTGAAGACTGTCACCCAACTGCAGGTGTCGACCATGTCAAATGACACCCCTTGAGTGCTTCCTAGCAGCCTTCCCAGACACTCATCCAAGAGTTGCAGACGGGTCTCCCACAGAAGGGAAACTGCTAGAGAGTGCAAATTATATGCTTCAAATGATAATCCAGGGAGCATTCTGTGATCTTGGAAACATCCACAGGTCGTACAGAACAGAAGCCACACACATTATCGTATTTAAAACTTTAATAATGAGACAGCCAATGAGAGGGGAGAGAGATGGGTAAGAACCAAATTTATTTAGAATATGCCATGTGGCAGTAAGGACAGTGGGGAAAAATAAAACACAGGAAGGGGACTAGGCACTGTGAAGGTGTGTGTGTGAGAAGGTGGCAGGCAGGGAAGCCTGGGGGAGGTGATGGTAGGAACCGTGTGGAGATATCTCCGGGAAGAGTGTGTCAGGCAGAAGGGCATCCTGGGCAGAGGCTCCAAGACAGAACAATGCTTGGCCCGTCTGAGGCTCAGTGAGGAGCCTGGGTAGCTGCTGTAGAGCGTTCTGGCAGAGTGAGGGACAAAAGCCTTGTTCTGTGTCTTTTAAAGAGAATGAGTGTGGGCATCTCTTGAGGAGTTTCCCTTTAAAGGGGAGCAGACGAGTAAAAGAGAACCTGGAAGAGGATATGAGGTGATGGGGAGAGGTTTTAAAGATGGAGAAAATGGCAGCATGAGGTTTCCAGACAGGTCCGACCCAGTGGCGAGGGAAAATCCGGTGACTTAAGAGAGAGGATGTTGCTGGAAGACTGATGAAGTCAGAGAAGTTGTTGGGGTATCTACAAGGGCAGGACTTGCTTTAGATATGGCAGACTATGGAACATATGTCTAAATGCAGGAAAGTTGGTAAAGGTGGAAACGGGAGTGTGGAGATATTCTCCTTCTGTTGCTTCTTCTTTGCTCAGTGGAACACAGAGTGCACAGTTTTGCAGCCATGGGTAGGGAGGAGATTTCTATAAAGAGGAGAAATGGCAAAATAGTCACCTAGGAGAGAGGAAGAGTCATGGAATGAGGAAAAGGTGGTCAGGTTGCAGAGGCTAAACTAAGGACCCTGCCGAGATCAGTGGTCATGAATTTTTTTTTTTTTTTAACGTTTATTTATTTTTGAGACAGAGACAGAGCATGAACGGGGGAGGGTCAGAGAGAGAGGGAGACACAGAATGTGAAACAGGCTCCAGGCTCTGAGCAGTCAGCACAGAGCCCGACGCGGGGCTCGAACTCCCGGACTGCGAGATCGTGACCTGAGCCGAAGTCGGACGCTTAACCGACTGAGCCACCCAGGCGCCCCAGTGGTCATGAATTTAAAATAGAACTTGTCGAGTGGCGCCTGGGTGACTCAGGTCATGATCTCATGGATTGTGAGCTCGAGCCCTGAGTCGGGCTCTGCACTGACAGTGCAGAGCCTGCTTGGGATTATGTCTCCCTCTCTCTCTGTCTCTCCTTGAGCTCTCTCTCTCTCTCTCTCTCTCTCTCTCACTCTCACTCTCACTCTCTCACTCTCTCACTCTCTCACTCTCTCACACACACACACACACACAAATAAACATTTTTTAAAAAAATAGAACTTGTCAGTTACCATGATTATGTGTTTTTCTCCAGCCACAGTCAGCAGCTTTGGAACATGTGCAGAGCAAGCAGAGACTTGCATTTAGAACAAGACTACATTACGGTCTGCCAGATCACTGGGATGAAGGAGAGAGAGGTGGGGGGGCGGGGGGTAGGTGGAAGGAAGGGTTGAAAATGGCAGGAAAGAGAGGAGGCTGAGTGACAGCTAGGAAGTATAGGATCCGTGGAATTTAGTCCCAGTGGCATTAACAGATTATTAGACTGAGTACTAGAGGGAGCGAATTGGAAAATTAAGAGTTTCAGAAATGTTTAAAAGATGAGTAGAGCTTTCTATCAGTTAGCTCTAACAGTGAGGAAAAGAGTGAAGTCAGAGATGATATTCAGGCGCTTGCTTGGGTTGACTACATTAAATATGGTTTCCAAACTCAGGTGTTCACCAGGCCAAGCAGATGTGAGTATCAGAAAACAGGAGTGATCTGGGACTGTTGTGAACTGGCAGACACGTGGTCCTTCTGAGAGGGGACAGCTCAGCTGGGGTGGTTGTTGCCGTGGAGTAAGTGGATCCCAGACTGCTAGATCTTCCAGTTTTAAAAGCAAGAGTCAGATTTTTAATGTGCAATCTCTCAATTTATAAATGCTGACTACATTTTTTTTCTTAACTATACAATGGTAAATTATATTTAGATCCCAGACCCCTTTTCCCTTGAGAACAGTCTGTCCAGTAAAGAAAGATTTATTATATACATGAAACTGCATCTATACTTCACCTTAAGAAGGAATTTGAAGCGGGGCGCCTGGATGGCTCAGTCGGTTGAGCGTCTGATGTCAGCTCAGTCATGATCTCACAGTATGTGAGTTCGAGCCCTTCATCGGGCTCTGCGCTGACAGTGCAGAGCCTGCTTGGGATTTCCCTCCCTCTGTACCCCTCCCGGCGCTCTCCCCTTCTTCCCTTCTCTGTTTTTCTCTCAGTAAATAAATAAATAAATAAATAGTTAAAAAAAAAAAAAAAACGCTTTAAAAAAGAGAGAATTGGAAGCCACATGAGGTAGAGGCAAACTGGGTGCCGAGCTGTGTGGTCCAGGCCACACAGCGAGAGCAGTTCTGAGAAGGGGCCCAAGAGAGGTTACAAAGCGCTGGCCAGTGTGGTGCTGATTATGTGCTATCTCCCAGAACCATGGGCCTTGCCCTCAGGCACAAATTCTTTTGTGGTTTCCATCCCATTGACCTTGAACAGTTTCACTGAACTTTATTTTTAGCTTCTGCTTTTCATTTCCAAATTGATAACTGAATGCAGAAGCATTGGCCCAGAGTGGCAAGGCCATGGGTGGGGCGGGGGGGGGGGTACCACTGGCCAGGAGCTAAGAGATGGAGTTGGCGCTGGTCACTTTATGCCTTTCTGTGAGCTGCTCATGGGTCTCAGTCTGGAAGCAGTTCATCCGTGCCTCTGCATAGGTGATGTCTCTGGAAGATCGGGTGCTAAAGACCTGCCCAACAGAGCAGCTGCCAGGGAAGGAGTCATGAAGCTAAGACCTTGCTCCCATGGGAATTGGGCCCAGGACTTCTGTTTCTCCTTATAATCTTGCCTAAGAGCTTCCTCTGGCCATGTGCTGAGAGAGGAGACTGGAAACCTGACCGTAGGTAAAGAGACAAGTTCTTCCAGGGCAGCGGCTATGGTTATTTGCTAAATGTTTGTTATTTCCCATATGGGCCAAACCCTGTACTGGACCCCAGGGACAGAGATGTGAACAAGACAGACATCCCTATTGTCACGGTGGCTTGCTTCTTGCCTCCTTCTCTTCATTCATTCCTCAGAATTACTGAGAGACTGCTACATGGCATGCATCAGAATGGCTATTGGGAATATTAAAAAAAGTAATCTCAGTCTGCTCAAGGATAAGCACATAAGTTACGGTACATTTACACTCCGTGACTGAGAGAGCTTGAGAGTTTTTACGGGTCCACAGATGACATTAAGTGCTGTGGGAGATACTGAAGAAGAGGGCTCATTCCCTGTCATCAGGGAGTGTATGGTCTGCTTGGAAGAAGGGAAGCCACAGTACCTCCAGAAGCACATAACCACTAGTTGATCATTTGTATTTCTGATTCCAAGTGTCTTTGTATGCCCAGTAGGGTACCTGGTGCCCAAGTGCTTTACTAATAAGCATTGGTTGAATTAATGTATAAAGAATAAATGAGTATTCTTCGCAAGACAGAAATTAGCTTGTTGCTGTAATAGAGAGCCATTCTTTTAGGAAGAGTGACATTTGAGCCAGGCCTGGGAAAATAGGTGGGCAGCTCCACATGAGAAGAGAGGAGGTGCCCCGAGGCGTATTCCGGACATCAGAAGTGGCATGAGCCACTCATTACGCCCAGGAAACAACAGGGGTTCTGTTTGGTGATGAGCACAGGGCATATGGGAAAATGTGGAGAGACGAGAAAGGATGGGGGCAGGTAATGGTGGGACATCGAGTGCCTGGCAAGTGAGTTTAGGCTTTAATAGGCTACAGCGTTTTTAAAGGGTTGCTCCAGAGAGTACTTCCAGAAACTACCATTGGTGGCAGTTCGATGGGTAAATTGGAGGAGTTGCAGAATCAAAATAGGGTCTTATTTTTTAGGGTCGGGGGAGACCGAGGCGGGTTTTCTAAGGTGTAGGATCCCTCTGACATGCTGAGAGAGGGTAAGATGAGCAGCATGCCTTTGGAAGGCCTGTGCGAGACCGCTTGGCAAAGCCCCACTGGAAAGAGATGCTCTTAGAGGGGCTGGCCCAGGCTGCAGACTCTGAGCCTCTGAGGCCCTCGTAAGATATCTGACCATGGGGTTTCAGCTGGGCAGGGGAACAAGGAGGGAAGGAAGAAGGAAGAGGCAAATTCTCCACCCCTTCCATGTTCTGTAGCCTCCAGCATGTTGTTCAGTGGGTGTAACTGGGAGATTGACCATTGGGCAGAAAATGCAGAACGTTGTGCATTCATCTCTTGGGACCTTAATTACCTTCTTTGTCAAATAACTCTTCAGATCCTGTTCAGCCCCAGCAGCCTATGAGTCTGTCATTGGAGACATAAGGGACTTTAGAAAAGCTGGGTGCCTTCTGAAAGCCCAGCCAGACACCATCTGCCAGCACCGGGCAAGGCTGGGGTGGGGGAGGGCATCTGAACCTGGCAGAACGTGGCTACTTTGATCCACTTCGTGCTTACTCATTACTAATACTTTGTAGGTAGAATTTATAGGAAAACAAACCAGCTAGTTGAGAGTGTTTCACTTTAACCTTTTTTCTCTTTGTCGTTGTCAAAGAAAGTAGGGCATGTTGTTTGCACAGCATCTGGTCGTGCTACAGCCTGTACCCAAAATCGCAGATGGGCCTTTCTGTAAGAATCCCAAGCACGTGGACACAGATGCTTCATTTGTTCTGTCTATCTTGGTATAAAGGAAAATGACCTCACAGTAAGCCTTAATAAGTTCATCTTTGGGCTGGGCTGTAGGTAAGACACACTGTGTAATGGAGCCCTTTCTATTTCCTGACATTAGTCACTGTAGGAAAACGCCCACATAATAATAAAAATAATACCTAACATCTGTTCGGCACTTTAGAGACCCCCAGGTGCCATATATATTCACAACGAAATATCAGAAATCGTGTATTTGATATTATATGTGAACTGGTGAAGGCAAAATAATTGTAGCTTTTGGGTGTATAGGAGGCTGCTGCGTTAGGTCGGGACTTGTGAAGAGCGGGCTGCTTCTATTTCTTGAAGCCTTGACAGTGGGGAAGCAACAGAGTGAATAAGAGCCACGGCATTAGACAGACATGGGTTCACATCCCAACTCTTCCAGCCAGTGGCCTCAATGTCTTTGGGTCCAAGCTTCCTCGTTGTAAAGTGGGGTGATAATTCCTCTCAGAGTTGGTGTGACGATGGAAAGAAATGAGGTCCATAAATCTTGTGGGACATGACCTGAACCAGAAGTGTGCGGTGGCTGATAATCCCTAACTGGGATGTGGCTTGCTTGCCGGTATGCTTTCAGATGTTTGCATCACTGAACTGTCCTCCCCTCTGTTCCCCATGGCCACACGATTACAGTTCTCACCTGTGTTTCTTGTGACCTGCTCTTTCTTTCTCAGTCCCATTGATACCATATATGACCTCTCCAACTAAATAATGACCACAATCCCAGCCAGTCTCCAGTGTCTCTCAACGCCCCCTGCATGGCTGCTACCCTCTACCTTGTATCTCATATATCATGACGTGACTAGGCTTTCCAAAGCTGTTTCATGTTACTGTGAATTTGCACAGTCTCTCTGTTGCCCTACTAAATAAAACCATACTCTCTCGGATTTCAGTGTACTCTGGAATCTAGCTAAACCTTAACCCTTTGACTTCATTTCTTACGACTCCGTACAAATGCTGTGCTCCAGTCAACACAGACATCTATCTTCTTCTCAAAAATGATGAGGAGCTTAATATCTTGACACATAGCCCTCTGCTCTTCATTTTGTTTCTGCCTCGATAATTAATTTTCTGACACTGTTGGGATATGTTACCTTCATACTGACATCAGTACATCCTAGTGAGGATAGTACCAGAGTATTAAACTGCCCAGAGGAAGGTGTTTTTGATTTAGGGGATTTGGAAAGAACAAGAAGGTAGTAATAAGTTTGCTGTTTATGGCACTAAGAAACCGTTTCCTCAACCTTCCAGAGAATCCTTATTTTACTACTGCTAGACTTACTGCCATGGCTTAACCTTTTACTTAGATGGAATAAGCACATCACACTTAGGCATTAGTGAAGAACTTGTGTGCGGAGCCCCGCATGGGAAGAGTGCCAGGCCTCAGATCTCAAGCTGTGGAGGCAGAATAGTCACAAAGGCACTTAAGTTCACTCCCCAGGTTCCCTCCCATCACTTGGCTTTAGGTGTTAACCAGATATCTTTTTGGACATGTAGACTGGCTTGCATTTTTCCTTCTGTCCCTTTATCTCCGTAAGAAGAGGTGAGGGAAGGGAGAGGGATATTAATGAGAGGATCAGTCCCCTGTCACACCTCATCCATGATGAATTTCATCAATCTTTGAAGTTCTGTCTCCCATTTTCTTAAGTATAGTACCTCATCCGCAGCAGGTAGCAGGAACTTCAATATCCGAAGATTTCTCTTTTTGCCAGTTCATTTAAGAGTAGGAGAGACTGCCTTAGGACAAGGAGGAGTAGTGATTTATAACTGCCTAAGAGATAGTAGTCACATGTAGGATTTTCTTTTTTTTTTTTTTTTTATTTTTTACCCAAGTTTCTTCTTAGAAGTTTAAGTAGTGGAAAAAGGATCTAGCAGCTCTTATAGTCTAGCTCACTCAGTAAGATTTCTCATCTAACAAATGCTCATTAAATCACAGCAGCAATTAAGAGACTACTTCTCTTTTTCTATTAGCATTGATTTGCAAGGACAAGGACATCTTTTCAGAGGCCTTAAAGCCCTCACTAATGAGCGATTTAAAGTGGGGGGCACGGAGGAGGAAACATTTTCCTTGGGTTTTATCTCAAAACATATGGTACATTCACAGCCCCATAAATTGATGGTAACAGCCTATTTAGTAAAAGAGAAAAATGCTACTCAATTTCACCAGGTCAAATAACAAATATGCATGTGCAGTATGATGACTTCAATGTAAAGTGGAAGCCACAAATGTATTCACAGCAAAAAGTGGAGGGGAACTCCACAAATGGTAACAGTGGTCAGAAAATCATCTGATTTGTTTTTCTCTTACTTCTCTCCATGTGTCTGTGTTCTCCAGTTTTTCTTTCAGTGTTTATCACCTTTATAATAAAGTCACTTTTAAAAAGTCAAATGATGATGGATATATACCCGTTTGGTGTGTGTGTGCTTGTTTTTAATTTTTTTTATTTTAGAGCATGAGTGAGGGAGAGGGGCAGACGGAGAGAGTCTAGAGAGAATCCCAAGCAGGCTCCACACTCAGCACAGAGCCTGACTCAGGGCTTGATCCCACAACTCTGGGATCATGACCTGAGCTGAAATCAAGAGTTGGATGCTTAACCAGCTAAACCATTCAGATGCCCCAGTTTGGTGCTTATTAGAATTTTATTTTATTTTTAATTTTTAAAATTTAATGTTTATTTTGAGAGAGAGAGAGAGACAGCACGAGAGGGGGAGGGACAGAGAGAGAGGGAGACACAGAATCCGAAGCAGGCTCCAGGTTCTGAGCTGTCAGCACAGAGCCTGACACAGGGCTCCAACTCAGGAGCTGTGAAATCATGACCAGAGCTGAAGTTGGACGTTCAACTGACTGAGCCACCGGCCCCAGAGTTTTATTTTTAACAAAAGAAAAGTGGGGGGAAACATGGTACAAAATGTGGAAGAATAAGTGATTAAATACAACCTGTTGAATGTAGGGATGGTTCACTTGGGCAGACATGGGGAAACCTCAGGTATCTAGAAGATGACCAAGAAGCAAAGTAAGCTGTTGGGTTAAATGAATGAATACATAGAAAGTGCTTTGAGCAATGCTTAGGATATATGCTAGTTATTTGCATTGTTATCATTTTCATTCATTATCATCCCTGGGTACTAGCACACTTTATAGTACCTTGCACAAATCATAGTACTCACCGAAATGCTTTCGAGTTAATTTTTCGAGACTCTACACAACCCTGGTTCACCTACTAGCTATGTCACATGTGGACTTATACCCAGAACTGAACTGAACACAGAAGGGCAGGCTTGATCTGAGAAGCAGAAAGATTAGTGGGACCACTTCCTCTCCTGTCCCAGTCATTGTCTACCTGGTAATGTTTGTTTGGTGGCCGGTCTCCTCTTTGGCTCGTATTAAGGTTCCAATCTGTGAAAACATCAACATCTTTCTCATAGATATACTAACTGGTAAGCCAGTTCTTTCTTTCACCCTGATCTGTGCTCTTGAAATCTTTTGGATTAAATTATTTAACTTGATTCCTTCTAACTATAATCTGTTTTGATTTGGCCCATCTTTCAGCCTTTTTGAGGTGTTTTAATTGCTAATTCTCTTTTGCTCTCTCTCTCTCTCTCTCTCTCTCTCTTTTTTTTTTTTTTTTTTTTTGAGAGAGAGAATCTTAAGCAGGCTCCATATCCAGTGCAGAACCCAACATGGACTCTAAACCACGACCCTGGGATCATGACCTGAGCAAACCAAATTCAAGAGTCGGATGCCTTACTGACTGAGCCACCCAGGCGCCCCTCTTTTGCTCTCCTCTTAAGCTTTGTGCAATCAAAACTTTTTTTGCAGCAATACCACCAATTTAAAATGTGGGACTTGGAAGCACCTGGGTGGCTCAGTCAATTAAGTGTCCAACTCTTGATTTCATCTCAGGTCATGATCTCAAGGTTCATGAGTTCGAGCCCAGCATTGGGCTCTGCACTGATAGCATGGAGCCTGCTTGGTATTCTCTGTCTTCCTCTCTCTCTCTTTCCCATCCCCTGCTTGCACTCTCTCTCTCTCTCACACACACAATAAATAAACGTTTTTAAAAAATAAAACGTGGGACCAGACAGGAACAGGACGGAGAGCCCTGTGCACTGGCATTCAAGGTCTTTTCATAGGTTGGCATAGGAGAATACCTCAGGGTCTTTTTTACGACCTGCTTATTCTTATTTTATGTATAATGCTAACAGAGTTTGTGTGCAAAAGGAGCACAATATTAAGTAAGCTGAAGTGTAGGAAAATAATCTGTACTTATCCTTATTTGTATGTGAGTGACATAAGTATATTTTCATAAAGGCAAGATAGGGGCGCCTGGGTGGTTCAGTGGGTTGAGTGTCCGACACTTAATCTCAGCTCAGGTCTTGATCTCAGGATTGTGAGTTCAAGCCTGAAGATCGGCTCCTCACTGGTGTAAAGTCTACTTAAAAACAAAAACAAAAACACATAAAGACGAGATAAATAACCACTTAAAGAATTGTCTCCTTGCTTTCGTCAGGATGCAGGCTCTCCCATATAGGTGAGGAAGCTCTTGGCTTACGTGTTATGGAAAGTTCTGTCAAGTTCAGAAAGAACCATGCAGTTGCCAAAGGGAAAAGCTGTGTTCCCTGCAACCTGCTCATGTTCTTTCATTGTTCTCCTCAGGACCGGGGCGTGTCCTCCACCCTCCCCTCCATCACTCAGGAAACAGGCAGGTGCTCCAGTGAGCAGTATTGACTAACTCCTCTATTTGCTTGTCTGAGAACAGATAGGTATGCTGGATGATGAGTAACAACATGTATGATAATATAGTGAAAATTTTTGAGAAGCACAATTGTTACGTGTTCCTAAATATATAACTGAGTGTACTAGGAACATATGCAGGGCTTTTACGTTACTTTCCCAAAAAGATAAGCCTGCCATATTCATGGAATATATTTTAAACATCTGTTAGATGGCATTTAAATGTGTTTGTTTCTCTTATTTGATGAACGTTTTAAATCTCTGTGTATTTACAGATTTGGCAGACTTGGTATGTTTTTTTCAGCTATCATTGTAAATAAGCAAATAGCTTAGAGAAATTCACAGCGAGATAGTTGTATCCGAAATATCTGCTGAAATTTCAAAGGCCACTTGAGTCAGAAAACTATATAAATATGTGTGTAGTGAAATTTTTCGTGTAGTACATGTATCTTCTAGGTGACATATATGTTGATTTTAAAAACTCATATATAAAGGTGTATCTGTTTATTCTTTTTCTGGTTTATCTTCATTTCTAATTTTCTATGTGAACAGGTTTGACTTACGTAATTTTTTAAATTATGTAAAATATCTTTGTATCCGCAGGTTTCTATTCATACAAGATCTGTTTCATTTTATATAGCAATTCAGTTGAGCTTCTTAAAAGTTGTTGAGGCTTTGAACTTTTAAAAGGGAAATTCTTTTGGGGCGCCTGGGTGGCTCAGTCGGTTAAGCATCCGACTTCAGCTCAGGTCATGATCTTGTGGTTGCTGAGTTCAAGCCTGGTGTTGGGCTCTGAGCCAACAGCTCAGAGCTTGGACCTGCTTTGGATTCTGTGTCTCCCTTTCTCTCTGCCCCTTCCCTACTCACATTCAGCCTCTCTCTCTGTCTGTCTCTCTGAAAAATAAATAAACATTAAAAAAAATTTTAAGGGAAATTCTTTTTAGATGTCCTAAAAGAGCTCTTTTTTTTTTCTTTTTTAAAGTAGGCTTCACACCCAGCCCAGAGCCCAACATGGGGCTCAAACTCATGACTGTGAGATCAAGACCTGAGCCAAGATCATGAGTTTGACACTTAACCACTGAGCCCCCTAGGCACTCCAAGAGCTCTTTAAAAAGAATAATCATCTCTAAATGTTTGTGATCTTAGTGATGTCTTTATCATATTTTTAAAAGCAGTTTACATCTCTGTGTACAATCTGTGAGACGAGGATAGAATGTCTGAGTTTGAAACTCCTCAGTGTCCTCTCCAGCCCTGGGAGGGGCAGTGTTTGCATGGGAAACACAAGGAAAAAAAAGGTGTGCCAGAAAATGTTTATGAAACATTTCCACAGTATGTATATATGTATGTGTGTGTGTATATATATATATGTGTGTGTGTGTATATATATATATATATATTCTATATTATTCTAACAGGCAGTAGTTGGAATCATTAGTGGAGATTATCATCTTAATACAATCTCAAAATGGTTTATGAATACATTCTCTAATAAACATAATGTAATACATGAGTTTTAGTTTCCAGACCAGCCTCCAGAAATCTTTGTCTTAAGTGGCTTATTATAAATTCTTTGCCACTAATAGTGTGTTTCCAGGGCTTGGGCAGAAGTCAGAATGTGGGGAGAGGGTCAGTACTCATGAAATTCCCTTTGGTGGGCGGGAAGGCAGAGGAGTGCATTGGAAATGATCAAGGATAGCTGGGAGGGGGCCCGGAGGTGGGGGTGCGGGGGGAGAGGAAGGGGGTCATAAAACTTTGGATCAGGAAGAGGCCTTGGAGATCATGTTGTGTGATGCCATCGTCTTACAGAAGGGGAAACAGAGATCCAAGAAGTCTGTGTGGCTGGCCCAAGGTCACATAGCTAGTGGCTGAGCAGGACCTAGGATCCAGGTCTCCTGACTCCAGTTCAATTTATACACCAGCAGGTGCTGATAGGAGCCAAGAAGTCCACATTCTGGGGCTTGTGGGGAGAGAGGCTGTGAAGAAGGGCAGAGGGCAGGGGAAGCTCCTGTGTGAGGACCAGATTTTACCTGCCCCAGAGGACAGAGATGGCAAGAACTAAGCAGAGAGGTCAGGACCCTAGCCAAATAGATTAACATTCAGGACAGTCTAGTGTAAAAATGGGAAATTGCCATACCACAGTGTTGATAATAATTACTCTTCTAGTTTTTTGGATACCTGTTAAGTACTAGGCACTGTGCTGTGTGTTTTATTGTAACATATCACTTAATTTCCATAGTAACCCTGGTAGAAAGGTGCTGTGTTTCCATTTTCAGAGAAGTGTGCTGATATTCAGAGTTCCATGGCTTGCTTTGAGAGAGAGTGCCATGATTTGAACCTGTCTTAGCCATATCTGTTTGGTTTCTGCAGTTTTATGTTGCCAAGCCAGAATTGTAGATAAGAAAGGCACAGCAGACAATGGGAAGAATTCCCACCTAATCCCTGTACTTACTCCTGAGGAGCTAAATTAAGAGGACTAATCATCCCTCCAAAATGTCACTGAACCTGCACATATGGTTTAGTGCCCATTGGCAACTGATACCGAGTATATGGGTGGGAGGTGGGGGGAATCTAGAGCTCCTAAAACTTGTAAAATACTTAGCGTGAACCAGTCCGCAGTTGATGTTATGCCACCGTCACTGTACTGGAACCCACTGATGCCTGGAAGCGATGCCACCATAAACAGTTGTCACAGCTTAGCATTTCACGGGGGTCTGGCTGAGCTCAGACGGTAGATCGTGAGAATTCAGATCTTGGGATCATGAATTCAAGCCCCACGTTGGGTGTAGAGCTCACTTAAAAAAACAAAACCAAATCTAAGGATTCAGAGCAGGAGAACTGAGAGGATGAGGAATGGAAAAACCACAGCCTGATGAGTCATTAACTATCTGTGGATTGTAAACATGAGCAGTGTTTAGCCTGAAAAAGGACTTTGGGGGAAGACTTCCATTCCACCTTTATGGAGAGAGGAAAGGAAGCTTTATTCATTGAGCATCTTACAATGTTCCAGCTACTAGGTGCTTTCCAATCCTCACAAGTCCTACAAAGGAAATACTGTCACTCCATATGGATCAGGAAATCGATGCTTAGAGAGAGATCATTTACTGTGGACTACTTACACACACACACACGCACACACACACACACACACACACACACACACACACAGCTTTACTGAGATATACAGACAACCCCTGATTTATGATGGTTCAACTTAATGATTTTTTGGCTTTACAATGGTATGAAGTGATACACATTCAGTAGAAAACGTGCTTCAGATTGTGAATTTAGATCTTTTCCCGGGCTAGCAGTACTTGGTTCAGTAGTCTCTAATGATGCCAGACAGCTGGCCGCAGCTCCCGGTCAGCCACAGGATCACGAGGGCACACAACTAATACACTGACTACCATGCTGTGCCACACAGCCATTCACTTTCAGTACAGTATTGAATAAATTCCACGTGACATTCAACACTTCGTTATAGGGTAGGCTTTGTGTTAGGTGATTTTGCTTAGATACAAGCTAATGTAAGTGCTCTGAGCACATGTAAGGTAGGCTAGGCTAAGCTACGATGTTTGGTGTGTTAGGTATATTAAATGCATTTTTGACGGACAATATTTTCTTTTTTTTTTTTAACGTTTATTTATTTTTGGGACAGAGAGAGACAGGGCATGAACGGGGGAGGGGCAGAGAGAGAGGAAGACACAGAATCGGAAGCAGGCTCCAGGCTCTGAGCCATCAGCCCAGAGCCTAACGCAGGGCTTGAACTCACGGACGGAAGATATTTTCAACTTAATGGTGGGTGTGTCGGAACTCAACACCATCCTGGATTGAGGAAGACCTGTAATTTACATACTGTAACGGTCGCCTGTTACAAGCATACAATTCCAAAGTGCCTTTTCAAAAGGTAGCGAGTTCCCTGTCATTGGAAATGTTTGACCAGAAGAGGCTGGAAAATCTCCCAGTCAAGGATATTGTAGAGGAATGTTCTGCTTCCATCTCTAGAAACGTTTAAGTAATGAAAGAGCGGTTTCAACACCTCCAGAGTGCTGGCAGCCATTCGCTTCAGTGTTTTAAACTTTGATGGACACACGAGAAAGGAAGGGCCCAGAAGGTGTTTCGGTTGTGTTTATCGTCTTAACTTTGGCTGTGCGCTAGAATTGTAGTGGAGCTTTTATTTGTTTTTAATGTTTATTTTTGTTTTGAGAGAGAGAGACAGAGCGAGTACATATGGTGGGAAGGGGGCGTGGGAGTGTGGGGCAGAGAGAGAGGGAGAGAGGGAATCCCAAGCAGGCTCTGCACTGTCAGCACGGTGCCCGACATGAGGCTCTATCTACAAACCACGAGATCATGACCTGAGCCGAAAGCAAGAGTCAGACGCTCTGCCAGCTGAGCCACCCAGGTGCCCCACAGAGGAGCTTTTAAACACTTCCGATGCAGATATGAAAGCCACACCCCAGGTGCAGTTAAGTCAGCACCTCTGTGGCTGGGGCCTGGCTTGGCCACACTTCAGAGGCTCCCTCACATTATTCTAGGGTACAGCTGTGCTGAAAACTGCTTTCCTCAGCTGAGGAGAAGTTCAGCTGCACTTAAGAGAGTCATGAAGGGTCAAAGACCAAACCAGCCCCGTCCTGCCAAGCAGCCACAGTTCCTACAGGTTGTTGTTTCTCAGAGCATTAATGGTGAATCAGCCACACCCAGGTGACTTCTAGCTTGGCAGCTGCTGCGGCCCTACGTCCAGCTCGTTCAAGAAGTCTGAGGCAGTGTTGGCAGTTTAACCAGAGACAGTTTGTCTCGTGACCTTTTAATCAGATGAACTTTTGTTTGTCTTTAACTCACATCCACCAGACATTTCTGCAGAGCTTTAGGATGGAAAGGTGCTTTAGAAAAGAATGAGTGTAAATTCCATCTCCAGATCAGATCAGTGTTCCTCCCTTCAGAGCAATGATTTTATCCACATTTGAAGGTTCTGTGTTATTTCTTCAGATAAGCAGGTCACTGCATATATGCTTACATCAGAGGATCTGAGTTTTCTCTTTCATCCTCTATATAGAACTTGTATAGGTAACTGATGGTAATGGGGTCCAGTCAAAAGCCTGGAGCCAGAAGGTGCCAGAACTGGTGGCCTTGGGAGCCTATAAAACCTTTCTGAACGTCAGTTTCTTTGTAAAGTGAGACTAACAATTCCTAAGTGTCACTTTAAGAATCCAGTTAAAGAGGCGCGCCTGGGTGGCTCAGTCGGTTAAGTGTCCAACTTCAGCTCAGGTCATGATCTCACGATTCGTGGGTTGGAGCCCTGCGTCGGGAGCCTTTGAATTCTGTCTCCCTCTCTCTCTGCCCCTCTCCCACTTGCTCTCTATCTCTCTCCCTCTCTCTCTCAAAATAAACATTAAAAAAAAGAAGAAGAATCCAGTTAAAGAATGGGGGCAGGAGGTCTGGGTGGCTCAGTCAGTTAAGCATCCGGCTTTGGCTCATGTTATGATCTCTCAGTTTATGAGTTCAAGCCCCACGTCAGGCTCTATGCTGATGGTGCAGAGTCTGCTTGGGATTCTGTCTCTCTCACACACACACACACAAAATAAATGAATAAACTTACAAAAAAAAAAAAAAGAATGTGTGTGACACTGGCTTACAACCATGTAAGTGTTGCGCTCTTGCTGTGTGCCAGGTGCCATTACTCATCCTTGGGGAAACAAACATGAATAAGTAGTGATCCCTGCCCTGGAGAAGCCTACAGTTCAGTAAGGAAGACAGACTCAAAGCCAGGTAATTGTAAAAGGGTGTGGAGGTGCCAAAATGCACAGGATACTCTGAGAGCCTCACAGAAGGAATTAGAAGGAGTAGGTTACTGGCATAGAGATTTGGGGGAAGGCTTCCCACAGGCACTGATGGGTGACAAAGGGGAAGTCAAGGTGAGGGCAGGAAAGCTGGATGTTCTCTGGATATACTTGGCAGAGGGAAGGAGTGGCAGAGGCTTGTAGGTGAGGACCAAGAAGGGGGACATTGTGATGCTAATGATGACAAGCTTTTTATTCAAGTCTCACTTGCTTTCCCTCCAGAGAAATGACCTTTTTATTAAGTAGGGTGCCTTTGAGAGCTGTCAAAGGAGAAAGAAGGCAAGAGATGGAGTCATCTATTTTCCTCTTCATTTGCCTGATTTTGTGTAGGTGTTTGGAATAGGGAACAGGAATGCGACTGAGTGATTTATGTACGTCGTCAAAATCCCAAGATTAAAAAGAACACTGTGTCCAGGTCAGGTACCATATATGTGTTTAACACTTGCAGTGGGCATTGAAGCATAGTGATACTTGCAGAAAGTTGCTCTCAGAGGAAGGAGGCTGGATTTTATAAAGATGGCTTTTATAGCTCAGGAGGTCCGGATTGTAATTAAACTGAGAGATGGTCCACAAGCCATGCAGAGCACTTAGCAGGAGCATCTATTGAGCCTCACAGTCATTTTCTGTGTCTGCCCTAATTTTATAGCCAGTAAAACCAAAACAGTTTCCCTTTCAAGACTGTTCTTAAAGCAGCTTCCTCGTTGGTTTACATGTCCTATACTCACCCTGTGTTCTTCACAGTTGTACTCTTAGGAATCAAGAAACCACAAAGCCATGTATCCAGTGGTGATTTCATTTCTTCTACAATGACCAGTGGAGGCAGTAGGGGCACTGGGAATGAAAATGGTGCGTACTTCTTGTGCCGTGTGCTTTCACGCCATCAGTTGTCAAGCCTGGGCCTGATCCAGCCAGACGTCCTCCTGGCTGGGAAACATTGTGCCCATGCATCTCTAGTCCAGCAAATCTGATCAGAAGGGCAGATGGCTTCATCAAAACAGTGGATAACCAGGAGCCTAATCTCTCTCGCCTCTTCTCTTGGCTCTTTCAACATGTGGCACTGAGGCAGGGGAGACTGGGGAGCTTTTTCGTGGCTGCTTGAGTTCTGAGCCCTGATCCCTCGTGCCCTGTGAGTGCCCAGGAGGTAGGGCTCCAAGGAGGCATTGGGAGACCCAGATTCCAGTTCCTGCTCCACCCCACACTGGCAGCTTTGGCGTTGAGTAAGTCATCATCAGTGGGTTGTCAGTTCTGGCCAGTAAAAGGAGAAGATTGCAGTTCTCTCTAGATTGAAACTGGCAGGAATTGAACTCACGAACTTCACTCTGACTGCATCGTTGCCCGATTTCTAGCTGCCATCTCTGCCCCTCTGCTTTGGTTCCTGCTGTCTTCACTCCTCCCTCTCCACCTGCCGACTCTTGCCCGACTCCATCCTTCCACGCCTGCCTCTCAGTGTCCGCAGGGAATCCTTTCGTGCCCAAGTAGGGCTAGATTACCAGATAGGTCAAACGTGCATTTAGGGCACCTGCAAAGCAAAGGTACCACTAGAAAATTTTTAAAAGAATTTGATGTTCACTGTTTTAAAAAAAATCAAAATGGCCATCATGGCTGTGGGGGGAGGGGGTGGTGGAGAGCAGAGTTTTGCTGGACTTCCTTATTACTTTATGGTTTGTTATTCAATTCAAATTCTCCTTGGAACTGAATCTTTTCAGTAGTTCTACTGACAGCTTAATGTTCTACCTCTAAACTTTAGGGACTCAGCGTTTTCACTGAAGCCTCAAAAAGGTAGGGGCAGGCATGCTGCTCTGTGTCTTTTTCTCTGTACTAGTCATGTGTGTGCTTATTTTAATATAATACCATGTATCTCTATAGCACTGGCTCACCCAGAGCCTTTACATTGTGTACTTCCCATTTGAATATGTCCATCGTGGGAGTTAGGTGCTGGGATAGGCCAGGAAGAGAGATGTGAGAGTATAAGGCACACACATACCTCCTTTCAGAATTTATAATTGAATTGAGACATCAGTTATTCCCCAGAATGATTACATGCCAAAGGTAGCCATGAAAATGTGAAAAAGTGCTCTAGGAACTTCGAGCAGTTTCTGGAAGATGGACCTTGAGGGAAGGGTGGTGGAGAGTTTTGCCATATTAACAAAACCGTGCATATCTGACTGGCCTGTTACTTTCTTTCTAAGTTCTAAATCCCATGATTGTGAACTGTTGACTGCTACCACTTCTCGGAACTGCCCCAAACGAGTTTCTCCCAGACTCAAGCCCTCTGTCTCTGTTCCTCCTATCTCTCCTGCCCTGGCTTTGGTCCTTTGAGCCTGACCCTTCTGATAAGCTGCTGTAGCCACTGAGAAGAATCACTTTGAGTCCCCTGGGTCCACAGAATAAGAAGGCTTTTTTCTAGTGGGTTGTGTGCTTGCTTGGGGGAACTATGTGATCCCCAGGTCCTTGTTTGCACCACAGTCTGGTTAAGCCCCTGTCCTTGTCATTGCCATCATCACCACCATCATCAAAGTTAAATGTATAGAGTGCTTATCGTGTGCCAGGCACTGTGTCAGCGCAGTACATGTATGGATTCATTCAGTCCTCACCACAGCCTCAGATGAGTGCTATTTTTTTCCATCTTACTGATAAGGAAAGGGAGGGACGGAGATGTTAAGTAACCAACCTGAAGGTCAAACAGCTAATACATGGCAGAGCCAGTATTTTTACTCTAGTGATGGGATTTCTGAACCCTGCTCTTAACCATTCTGCTTACTATGTGTTCAAAGGAAGAGGAGTTGGGGAGGTTTGGTGGGCTGGGAACAGCACAGGGAAAGTGGCAGTGCTTTCTGTTTGAGGAGAGGAAGAACTGATTTTGGATTTATTCTCATCGAGATGAAGGTGGTGTGAATTGTTGTCAAGAAGTTCCAGGAAGTGCTTCCTCTTAAATATATTAGGTAATGTCTTTTCTCTGCAGTGCCATCTTTTTTTCATTCTCCTCCTCCTGTTTTTCTACCCTGTATTTGATCAAAATAAAAGTTGTCTGATGGGGATGCCTTTTCAGTGAGGTACACAGTATCACATTGCCAAGTGTAATTTCCACTCGGGTGACACTGTTCTCACCGCTGAGAGAAATGGCAGGATTAGCCAGAAAGGCTGGTTTTAGGTATCTTACCTCTCACTCTTCAAGGGACCACAATTACACACATTGAAATGTGCTTTTTTAGCATTCTGGTGTTGTTGATTGATTTGTTCTAAATAGGAGGGTTTCCGGGCCACCTGGGGGGCTCAGTTAGTTAAGCATCGGATTCTTGATCTCAGTTCAGGTCTCGATCTCAGTTCAGGTCTCGATCTCAGGGTTGTGAGTTCAAGCCCTGCATCGGGCTTTGCACTGGGCGTGAAGCCTATTTAAAAAAGAGGAAAAGAAAAGAAAGAAATAAAAAGGAGGGTTACCTTCTAAAAGTTAAACACTGTTTTCTCTGGTGCTTTACCACCATTGACTTTTGAGGTTATTTGCTGGCATTCGTAATAGTGGTGATAACCATGACTCATAAAAAGGAGTCTCTTATTTTATGAATATTTCAGTCTGCTACTTCCCTTGAATGGAGTTCTTAAGACTAATTTGGTGCCTCAAATTGAGCCCAGAAATTTTATAGTTGGCTTTGAATTGATTTCTTCCAAAATACAAGTATACTTTTTTAAAATTTTTTTTTTAACGTTTATTTATTTTGGGGAGACAGAGACAGAGTGCAAGCAGGGGAGGGGCAGAGCGAGAGGGAGACAGAATCTGAAGCAGGCTCGGGGCTCTGAGTTGTTAGCACAGAGCCCGACGCTGGGCTCGAACCCACAAAGCACATGATCATGACCTGAGCTGAAGTCGGATGCTTAACCGACTGAGCTACCCAGGTGCCTCTATAAGTATACTTTTAAGATTATCTTAATAACTCTGGTATTTTAACATTCACTAGTCATTTATTTATTTAGTGGCTTGAGTGGCTCCAGTCCGTCATTGTTTTTGCCCCCAGGAAGAACTGTGATCATGGAATTCCCATGGAATTAGCCTGAGACCACCCAACTTCCCCCTTCTCAGGACTCAAGCCTGTTGCTGTTTTTCCAAGGACAAACCAGAGAAGGTGGGGTCTCGAAAATAAGTGAGGGGACAGGATGAAAACTTTACAATAAAGATGTCATTGGGAGCATTCTGGAGGAGCTCTCTTACCCTCCCCCCACCCCCTCCCTTCAAAGCCAAAGGCTTTTCACCCTTAGCTTGGCTCCTTCAAGAGCCCCCAGGCTCAGCTGCGGTTTTCATCACAGCTGTACTGACCATCTGACCACTGGGGAATTCAAGAAAGCTGGACCCTCAGCTTCCCTTTGGAGTTAGCAGAGCATCCTATAGTTTAACAGATGTGAAACTGTTTTTAGAGATCTCAGCTCCCCACTGGTCTGGTTCCCGGGCTGTGTCTTTGTGGGTCAGGCATGGGGAAGGGAAGGAAGGAAATTAAATGAAATGAGTTCACTCACTTTTCTTCCTTAAAAGGGCTGAGAAAGAATACAGAAGGTCAGGGGAATCTGAACTCAGTGAGCTAGCTTGCTCTTCTGTCTGCTTCAGATTACTTCTTTTGGTTGTTGCTGCCCAGGTCTCTGGAAAACTGGAGGGAGGGTGTAGGCACCTTAGTATCCTAATTCCAGCATCATGACTTCATAGAAAGCACTTACGTTTTACCATCAGAAGACCTGGGTTTAAGTCTCTCTGCTGCCAATGTTAATTACCTGAGTAATCTTGGGCGGGGTGGTAAACCACTTGAACACCATTTTCTCTCCCCTCACTTGAGGTTGATAGTAGTACTTAGTTCACAGAGTACTTGTGGAGATGAATTATAATAATGACACATATTGAAGTCACTTTGTTAGCTGTCTAGTGTCTCTGCTTGTTACGATTCTACCCATGACTGGCTTTTTCAGTTGCAAGCAAATGGCTAGCTGTAGAACTTTTACACAGAAACACTTCATTTTGAAGGCTTTTAATAATGCTCTTATAAAGGATTGAGAGTGTAAAATATTCACCTGTTAGAAACAAGGAAGAACTTGAAGACATTTCGTGGTGCCCTTCAGAACATACAAATCATACTAAGGGTAATAAACTTTTTACTTGTATCATTTGGCTTGTAAAGTATTTGGAAGAAAGTTTCCAGGTGGTTCATGCTTCTCATAGGTCAAAAACCTATTTCCGTGGGCTAAGTCATCGGTAATATTTTTGATAGAGTTGTTTCTCTTTCGAATATATTTTAGATGAATTGTTTCCCTCTAAATTTCACACAAATTGGATACCATGTTTTGGACTACCTTCCCGAGAAGCTGGTGGGATGGAATATGGTCACAGAGCCACCCATGAGCAGATTAGACCAGACAGATTATTTTCATTTCCTTCTCGCCACATTGTGTATTGTACATATATCTTCAGTAAATAACTGCCACGAACTGTAAGGCCAAGTGGCCTACCCACTCTTGAGGTTTGAGGGGGGCTGGAAATAACTCCTCCATTGCCCAAATTAAAAAGCCACTGAGAAAGATAAAGGAGTCAGGCTGGTGGGCAGCAAAATGCCAACTTTATTACTGAAAGTACTTTTTGGAGAACGTGGCTTTGGGCCTGCAGCCAAGTGGGTCTTCTGAAATTTCATCCTTGAATTAGATAGACTACCCGCTTTTTCCCCAACATAGCAGGACAGCGGAAGCTGGCAGCCAGCAGGTAAAGCCTCCTAACACCCAACAAGAGAGGAGTCCGGAATGCACCATCTCTGCAGGCAGGCAGGTCCCAAAGAGAAGAAAGGAAGGGGAAGGCGGAGAGAGAGACCGGGTCTATTATTATGGGGAATTTTGTCTGGGTGATAACATGGGGAGGGTAATTGAAAGTCCTCTTGCAACACCTGTTCTTGTATTCAAAAGTAGGCTAGCCCTGGTCCTGTTCACCAGGGACATTTAGCGAGGAAGGGAGATACGGCATCTGTCAGTGTGATTGAACCTGAGATTGCCCTTCTTTGCCCTTCTCTGCCCTTCAGCTAAAGCTTCAGATGTAGAGTAGAAACACATGATTTATGTGGCTGCCACATTTTTTTCCTGGTGATCTGGTGGCATATATAACTTAGCCCAGGTGAATAAGCAACATGCAGAGAACCCTGTGTGGCAACACTCAGCTCAGACAGAAGCAAGTGCATTGCAGTTCCTGAAGAATAGAAAAAAGTAGAGTCTCATTGAAAGAAATTTTATCATTATTATTACCATGATAAATTTCATAGCTTTGGAAATTGATTTGTAGTACTTAGCTGACAGAACCCCACAATCCCACCTCCCACCCAACTTTTCTACTTTCCCTAACTTCTGTGCCTTTTCTAAATAATAGAATTGTACAGAGTTTAAGGAGGACAGTGACCTTTTTGTTAGTGTTCTCGGCCAAACTCTTGGGAGCTGGTTGTCAACCAGGAATTGGGGCTTTCTTCGGGAAAACCTGCCCATGTTTCATGCCAAGCTGTGTTAGCCACTCCATGTTCTCAGATGGGCTCTGGAGTAAGACCAGTCCGTGCTTGTGCATTTGTAGTAGCCATGGGATAAGAACCAGAATAATGAGTCCAGAAGTAAAGGGTCACAGCTCTAACCTGCTGAGTCATCTCACCTCAGCCTTGCTGGCCAGAGTTCCCAAGCTGCATTTAGTTTGCTTTACTGCTCATTGTATTTCAGCCTGTAAAAAGGCTGTTTCACAGATTGGAACGTGGGATGGGGTGGTGTGGCTCATGTAGAAAGGGAGACGTCTGAGCAGAGCCCAGAAATCTGGGTTTGCAATGTGCACCCCGGCTCATCTCGATTCAGGTGCTACTTAAGAAATGCAAAGAGCGGTTCCCCTCAGTCTCCTCCATGCAAATGTGTCAGCATTTATTCATGCAGAGAGCCTATTATGAGTTGTCAGCAAAGGGTCTGAAGGGCTTCTTGGCCATCCTTCAGGTGCTGGGCTTCCTGTCTTCCACGGTGCCTTTATGTACCAGTGCTAGCAGCCTTTACTCCCTTTTGTTGCTAACCGCCGGGGATGTGCACAAACAAGAGAAATAAATACCAGAAAACAGACGAGTACTACACAAAATGATGTTTTGGAACTTGAAAGCTAAACACTTCAGACTAAAAAACATACCTTTTTACTCCTTTTCTTTTCCGTGCTCCAGCGTGAGGTAACTTCACACTTAACTTACACCTCCCATTACAAATTTGTATTAGTCTTCCCTAAATGTTTTTTCTTTTGTTTATCTTCAAGTATCTAAGTCTTTGTCCACTCTGAATCAGTCTCTTGCTCTTTTGAGATCAAGATCACTTTGTCTTCTGAACAATTGAATCATTAAAAAATGAGTATGAAGGGTGCCTGGGTGGCTCAGTGGGTAGAGTGTCTGACTTTGGCTCAGGTCATGATCTTGTAGTCCGTGAGTTTGAGCCCTGCGTTGAGCTCTGTGCTGACAGCTCTGAGCCTGGAGCCTGCTTCAGATTCTGCGTCTCCCTCTCTCTCTGCCCCTTCCCTGCTCACACTCTGTGTCTCTCTGTCTCTGTCTCTGTCTCTCTCTCTCTCTCTCTCTCTCTCTCTCAAAAATAATCATTAAACATTTTTTTTAAATTAAAAAATAATAAAAATGAGCATGATACAGGGGCGCCTGGGTGGCTCAGGCAGTTAAGCGTTTGACTTCAGCTCAGGTCATGATCTCGTGGTTTGTGAGTTCGAGGCCCACTTGGGGCTTTCTGCTGACAGCTCAGAGCCTGGAGCCTGCTTTGGATTCTGTGTCTCCCTTTCTCTCTGACCCTACCCCGCTTGTACTCTGTCTCTTTCTCAAAAATAAATAAACATTAACAATTTTTTTTTTTAAAAAAAGAGCATGCCTACAGAGTCATACCCATAATATGGAGAATGGTTGGAGGAGGGGAAATGGTAAGCCTTTGCAAGGTCACTCACACAATGTTAAAGCATCAAAGGGTCTTAGATATATTAAACTCCAAGAGCATGTTTTTTTCTATAAACCTCACTTAAAACTTATGACTTAAAATGTACTAAACTTGTATTATTATTCATCATCACACATGATTGCCCTGTTTCTAAATTGCAAGTGCTTTATGGGCAGGAACTTTGGTTCATCTCCAGAATGTGGTCTAGAGCCCAAACAAAGGAGGTACCAAATGAATGCCTGCTTCATAGGGTAGTTCAAAGAATTTATTTTTAAAACATCTGTTGCATATCTTTTATATACCAAGCAATTAGAATCTCAGTCTTATATGACATACATGAAGATCAGTAAGGCACAGTTTCTCCTCTGGAAACACTTATACTCTGTTGGGTAAACAAATAATTATATCCTAATGATTACCCTAATGAACTGTGAATAAAGCAGTGTGGGGACTCAGCTACTCTGAGCAGCTGACTGTGCCTCCGGGTGAGGGAGGGAGGCAGATGGCTCTCTTTGAAGGATATATTAGAGTTTGGATTTTAAGTGTGAACTGAATCTTAAAATTTAATGTCAGGAAGGAAGAGATAATCTAATACAGTCTTATCTGTTTTACAGATAGAGAACCTAAGACCTAGAGATTGCTAGGATCCAATAGCTAGTCAGGGCCAGAACTAGAGTTCTACTAGCACTTTGCTGTTGCTTCTAGAAGTAGAATTTGGAGTACCCAAAGAATGCATTGTTCTGGGAATATGCGGTCAAGTTTGCATAGTTTCTCCTAGAACAACCTAGTGTTTTTAGAGTCACGTTTATCATAAAGCTGTCCTAGATGGGTTGATTAACTATTAAATTCTCTTTTGTATGAGCCTAAAGTTAACAGCTGTCCTGATGCATAAACTAGTTACATTATTTTAATATTTTATTATAAAACAGCAAAAGGCAGGACAGTCTGGAAACCTGCTAATAGGAAGAGTTTATGGCCCTCAGGTACTCTAGGAGTTATAAATCATTGCACCAAATATAGCAGAACGTCACACAATATAATTAGGCAGATAAAAGCGTGAAAGAATCTTACTCCTCTATTTTCTGAGCATACTCAGTGAACATACTCAATGTACATCAAAGAAACTTAATGGCACTGAATTGTTTGAATGTTGAGCCCTATTTTAAGTAAACCTTTTCTATAAAATTATTAAAATATCACTATACTTTTCGGTTTTAATTAATTTTGATTATAAGGATTGGTTAGTTGAGAGAATGGCCTTTTGACCTTACAGGGGCACCTAAAATTTCTGTTCTCATAAGGTTTATTCCTAACTTTTTGACCATATGTCCACAGAGCACTTTTAGGTTCGTTTTATATTATTTGTAATTCTTAATTAGCAAAATGAAGTAGACTCATCTAATTCCCTCATTAAGAAACATTTTTAGTCTTCTTTATCTGTCTCTAAAATGATTACCTGGATAACCTACAAGTGTGTGTGTGTGTGTGTGTGTGTGTGTGTGTGTGTGTGTGTTTAGGGTTAGTTTTGCTTCCCAGTCTTTCAGTTTTTAGCTCTGTGACTTTATGAGGATATTACCTAACATTTGTAAGCTTTTTTTTTTTTTCACCTGTAAAATTAGGGAAATAATTTGTCTCAAAGAGTTGTGCCAATTAAACAGACTTTTGTAAAACCCCTCCTCAGATGTGCCTAGCGTGTACTTGAATCTAAGTAAATTATAGCTTGAATTATTTTGCTTCATTTCCTATGGATACATTATAAAGCATCAAGTAGAATCACAAAACAAACCTGTTTTGTATTGAGAAAAAGTATCCCATTCTTTCTAGAACATAAGACTGATAAATATCCTGCCTCTCTTTATTTTTGTGGGGTTCTAGTGAACATTTTTTGCAGCAGCAGATTTTAATGATTAATTTTGAGGCCTGAAGCTAAGCATTATTGACTAAGATGAAAACCACAGGCCCCAAGAGTCCGCAAGTATTGATGTTGGTTGAGAGCCAATGGGATGATGATGTTTAATATATTAAATATTAAATGCAGAATCTTCTGGTTTGGTGAGTGTTGCTAATGCTACCAATTAAAATATGGCAGTTTGATTTACAGAAGTTTAATTTTATCTGGATACAATCCATTTCACGTGATGGCTACTACATAAAAATGATGAATACTGTTAGCAGCCCAAGTAATTTCCTGAAATTCTGGGTGAATTCAGTGAGAAAAGTGAAAAGAGCTTTGTCGTTTAAATGCTTATATTTTTCAGTGGGTAGCTACATTTGCATATTTAATATTCCTTGAATATTTATTTTAAAGCATTAAAATGTTTTAAACATAAAACTAAATTTAAAAAATTTTTTGTGAGAATATGGGCATTCTCCCTCTTTCATTTTCAGCTTTTTTATAATTCCAAAGTATCATTCAAAACTCTGGTATAGTCCCTTTAAAGGTATCTGGTTTTCTAAAGTACAAGCATTTCTATCACCATAAACCTGTATTGCCTATGTTAGTTTTAGATTTGTCCCTGGAAATCAGTTTTTTAAATCATACTTAGTGTGTCTCACTTAAGCAGAATTTGGGGGTATATATTTCTGAAGCAGATAACCTATATTTCATTCTTTTTTTAAAATTATTTTTAAATCTTTGTTTATTTTTGAGAGAGAGAGAAAGAGACAGAGACAGAGTGAAAGCAGGGAAGGGGCAGAGAGAGAGGGAGACACAGAATCTGAAGCAGGCTCCAGGCTCTGAGCTGTCAGCACAGAGCCTGATGTGGGGCTTGAACTCACAAACTGTGAGATCATGACCTAAGGCAGTCAGACGCTTAGCCAACTGAGCCATCCAGGCACCCCTATTTCATTCTTGATTAATTGAACTTTTGATAAGTTTCTGAAAGATGAAAATTGTGGATCGAGACCAAATTGGAAACTTTCAGGCTTAAGAGAGTATCTGTAGAAGTGCAATCCAAAAAATGCCAATTCTTATACTTCTGAAAATCATGATAGTAGCTAACTCAGCCTTTATCGTGTGCCAAGAATTGCTCTAAGTATGTGTATATAGTAGTTCTTTTTTGTTGTTGTTGTTTGTTTGTTTGTTTTTATTTTTTTTTATTTTATTTTATTTTTTTTATTTTTTTTATTTTTTAATATATGAAATTTACTGTCAAATTGGTTTCCATACAACACCCAGTGCTCATCCCAAAAGGTGCCCTCCTCAATACCCATCACCCACCCTGCCCTCCCTCCCACCCCCCATCAACCCTCAGTTTGTTCTCAGTTTTTAACAGTCTCTAATGCTTTGGCTCTCTCCCACTCTAACCTCTTTTTTTTTTTTTTTTTTTTCCTTCCCCTCCCCCATGGGTTTCTGTTATGTTTCTCAGGATCCACATAAGAGTGAAACCATATGGTATCTGTCTTTCTCTGTATGGCTTATTTCACTTAGCATCACACTCTCCAGTTCCATCCATGTTGCTACAAAAGGCCATATTTCATTTTTTCTCATTGCCACGTAGTATTCCATTGTGTATATAAACCACAATTTCTTTATCCATTCATCAGTTGATGGACATTTAGGCTCTTTCCATAATTTGGCTATTGTTGAGAGTGCCGCTATAAACATTGGGGTACAGGTGCCCCTATGCATCAGTACTCCTGTATCCCTTAGTAGTTCTTTTTTTTATGTTTATTTATTTTGAGAGAGAGAGAGAGAGAGTGCATGCATGTGCACACACACACACACACACACACACGCACACACACACGACAGGGGGAGGAGCAGAGAGACGGGGAGAGAGAGAATCCCAAGCGGGCTGCACACTGCCATCACAAAGTCCACACAGGGCTCAATGCCATGAACCTTGAAATCGTGACCTGAGCCGAAATCAAGAGCCAGACACTTAACCAACTGAGCCACCCAGGCAGCCCTATAGTAGTTCTTTCAGTCCTCACAACAAACTTGTGAGGTAGGTGTAGGTGGTGGTGTTACTACTCCTCTTCCTCCTCTCCTGCTCCTGCCACCACCACCAGCATTTCATCTGAAGCACAGAGAGGTCAAGTAGCTTAGCTAGTTACACAGCTAGAGAACAGGTAGAGTCCAGAGTTTAACCCAGACAGTCTGGCTCTAGGATCTAAGTCTTGTAACTACTACAAATAGGGCTAACTATAGACCCAGCTCCCACAGACTTCTACAGACTTGCAAATATGATTTGTATTTGAGTAATATTCTGAAAAATCTTGTTGCTCAGAGATTTATTTTTTTTAATTAAATGTTTATTTATTTTTTTAATTTTTTTTAACGTTTATTTATTTTTGAGACAGAGAGAGACAGAGCATGAATGGGGGAGGGTCAGAGAGAGAGGGAGACACAGAATCTGAAATAGGCTCCAGGCTCTGAGCTGTCAGCACAGAGCTGGACGCAGGGCTCAAACTCACGGATGGTGAGATCATGACCTGAGCCGAAGTCGGACGCTCAACCGACTGAGAGCCACCCAGGCACCCCAAATGTTTATTTTTAAGAGAGAGAGAGAGAACGTGTACATGTGCCTGTGCAAGCGCACGAGTGGAGGAGGGGCAGAAAGAGAGGGGGAGACACAGAATCTGAAGTAGGCTCCAGGTTTCCAGCTGTCAGCCCAGAGCCCGATGCCGAGCTCGAACTCATGAATGGGAGGGAGATCATGACCTGAGCCCAAGTCAGATGCTCAACCCACTGAGCCACCCAGATGCCCCTCAGAGGTTTCTAAAGTACGCTTTTCTACTGCTTAAGATACCTGCATCATTTTATTTTTTTATTTTTTATTTAAAAAAAATTTTTTTTTAACGTTTATTTATTTTTGAGACAGAGAGAGACAGAGCATGAACGGGGGAGGAGCAGAGAGAGAGGGAGACACAGAATCTGAAACAGGCTCCAGGCTCTGAGCAGTCAGCACAGAGCCCGACGCGGGGCTCGAACTCACAGACGGTGAGATCATGACCTGAGCCGAAGTCAGACGCTTAACCGACTGAGCCACCCAGGCGCCCCACCTGCATCGTTTTACATGCAGTATCAGCTGTGCACAGGTGTCCAGGAAGACTTGTTCTGTGTATCAGTACTGCTGACAGCCTCTCTAAGCCTAGTTTTCTCAGAGCTTTAGCTCGGAGAGACATTGATAAATGTGTGGTCTGATTTCCTTCTTTTCCCAGTTGACAAATGAAAGGAATTCTTCCATGAGTTCCCCAAAGTTAGTCATTTCCTGCTTTGTGATCCCAAGGCATTTTGTTCAACTCCATCTTTTAAGCAAATACATTTTGTAATTAATCCTGTTTATATGTCACTTTTTTCCATCCCCCACTCTCGCCTGCAAGTGAGTTCTTCAAGAGCTGGAACCAGGTCTAATTTTATTTTTGTCTCCCACCAGCCCGATGACAGATGGATGAATCATATCGCCTGCAGAGGTTAAAGGGACTTGCCCAGAGTAGCAGACCTGAATTGTGCACAGCTTTCGTAACTCCCAGCCTCGTACTTACCTCTCATGTGCTGCCAGAAGTATATTCCAATGATTTGGATGCTTGCTAGGGAGTGAAGACGCACTTTTCCTATGATGTTCTTCTAGACCAGCTCATTTATAAAACACTACTAATAACAGTGTTGGTGGTGATGATGATGCAGCCGCCACCACCTAAGCTACTGAATCATTTTGAGGGTCAAAGGGAAAGATAATATTTGTGCAAGCTTTGGAACTGGTAAAACCCCTTCTACAAGGGTATGTATTGCTGTTACTCTGGGGTGTTATTATTGACTGGGGACTTGCAGGGTATTTTGACATTCATTGTCTCGTTGCCCATGTACAACCTTGTGAAATAGGCGGTCCCGTTGCCACTTCACAGATGAGGGAACCGAGGCCAAGAGAAATAAAGAACTTGTGCTACGCACAAGTGGCTGAAGGAAGCCAAGCCCAGCTCTCCTGCTGGAGCCCCGGAGAGAGACCTGGGGCAGGGGGGTTGTTCCTGGGCTTTCCTAGACCCTGGGCTATTACATTATGTGTGTTTAACTTCTGGTCAGATTTCTCATTCTGTCAAAGCCTAGGACCTGGGCACGGAAAGCTTTAGAAGACAAAGTGAGCAGGCTGATTTTGAAGTGGCCAGCCAGTCCACAGCAGCATGTGGCTCTGGGTCCAAGCAGGGGTAGGCTACCCGTCCATTGCTTTTGTCTCAATGGGGAGTTCCTTACTACAACTCTCAGAGGAAATGAAGGATGATAAATCCAGCTGCTGCTTCCTGTTGCTATAATTCTAAGATTCTTTTTTTTTTTTTTTTTAAAGGGTAGAACGCTTTATTTTTAAACCAGTGGAAAATACCCTCAACCTGTTTCTTGTTGTTAGTATTTCCTTAAAAACTAGATGCACTCACTTGGGCTTTAAACGGTATGTGTGTGTGTGCCTGAAATTCCCATGTTGCTGCTTGGGTGGGTGGGTGGGTGGGTGGGTGTGTGTGTGTGTGTGTGTGTGTGTGTGTGTGTGTGTGTGTGTGTGTAATTCTCATGATGCTGCCTGGGCTGGCTCACTCTTTCTTTTTTTTTTTTTTTTTTTAAGTGTTTATTTTTGAGAGACAGAGCCTAAGTGGGGGTAGGGCAGAGAGAGACAGAGGGAGACACAGAATCTGAAACAGGCTCCAGGCTCTGAGCTGTCAGCACAAAGCCTGGCGCGGGGCTCAAACTCAGGAATGGCGACATCATGACCTAGGCTGAAGTCCTGACGCTTAACCAACTGAGCCACCCAGGCACCCGTCTCTGTCGGTTTTTCAACAGCAACAACAGAAAGAAAACCAGTCAAGGCAGATTTTACTGGGCAGGAAGCTCTCTGTGAGATTGAGGATGGTCTCTGATTTATAGGAGGACTGTAATTTGTATTGGTGGTATTACCATCTTTCAGCGACGCTTTTGCAATTCAGGTCTGGTTTTCTTCTCCTTGTGATTATGTTATTAGTGAATAAAGACCCAAGTTACTTGAGAAACACACTACCTGCTCACATACCATACTTTATGGAAAGTAGCCATTAGGTATAGATTATTAGGATGTAACTTGATGGGCTTGATTGTGTAACCATTGAATTAAAAATAATAGGTAGAAATATTTTCCCTAATACCAGTATTTTTCATTCTCAGAGACTGAGAATGTTATAGGCATGCCAAAGGTGCATCTTTTCAGAAGCACTGAAGGAAATTGATTTGTCAAGGTAGAATTATAAGAATGTAGTAAATGCAGGCAGTCCCACAACTGACTAACATTCTTAGCACTGATTGAAGTTGCTTAACCTTCCTGTAGGATTCCTACAGTCATAGCTACAGCAGTACTCTGTTCACCCTGGGCAGTCAGTACATATTTTGCACCAAGAGCTGGCAGGCTCAAGTGAGTTATTTACTCTTTAAGAAGTACAGTTACAGTTTATAGTAAATGAATTCAGAATAAAAAGGAAAGCTTCATAAACTGCAGTTCAAGAAGAGTTTCTAGTGAATATTTGGTCTGACTTCACTAGCTACTCCTGAAGATTATGTAAAATTGTGAGACCATCTATTCTAGTAAGTACGCTGTTTGACATTACAGAGCTCTCGGCTTCCAGTATCAGCTGGGCCACTGCCTTGTTGCAACAATTTCTTGGCTAAAAAAATGACGTTGACACTATTTCTTTGTCTCCCAGAGGTTTGTAAGGATCAGATTAGTTGGAATCCACGTAAGTGCTTTTAAAAGCTGAGATGATGATAAAGGTGTTAGGTAATCCTGTTATGAAATGGCAGTGGGATTGTAAATGGTCATTTCACTTTTTAGACTTTGCTCCTTGTGTCCTGAGGCAGCCTTTGAACACCAGGGTGATGTCTCCTTTACTTAAACATTCCTTCTAATAATTCATAAATAGGGGGACATTTTTTAATTTAATTGGAGCCAATCTCCAATTTAAAAAAAAACTTTTTTTAATGTTTATTTTATTTTTGAGAGAGAGAGAGAGAGAGCGCGCGCGCGCGCACAATCTGGGGGAGGGGCAGAGAGAGAAACACAGACTCTGAAGCAGGCTCCAGGCTCCGAGCTGTCAGCACAGAGCCCGACGCAGAGCTCGAACCCACCAACTGTGAGATCATGACCTGAGGCAAAGTCGAACACTTAACCCACTGAGCCACCCAGACACCCCAGATTTCCAATTTAAAACAAGCTCAAGGGGATAGGAATGGGCTTGGTAGGGTCAGATGGGGCTTTGAATCCTGGTTTGTTTGTTTGTTTGTTTGTTTGTTTGTTTGTTTGTTTGTTAGCTGTGTGATCTTGGTAATTCACGCTTTCTAAACCTCATTTTTTTTTTTCTCAATAAAACTAGAACAGGCATTAAAACTGTTCAGGGGGATGTGACAGTTTCATGAGCTTGGGTGTGTGTTGATTCCTCAGTGGGGGCAGTTTTCCTCCTGTCTCCTGTGAATGTGCAGCGGTCTCCTTGTTATGTGATGGTATCTCACAGCCAAGATAGTCACTCACAGGGGCATCTGGGTGGCTCAGTCAGTTAAGGTTACACATCAGTGGAGTCTCTCTCTGTCTCACCCTCCCTCTCAAGTAAAAACAAAAAGATTGTCACTGACAGATGCCAGCATCATACACTACCTCCTCCTCACCCCGTCTTCCCCTCCATGCTGTGGCCGAGGAAACGAGAAGTAAATTAAGCTGCTTTAGGTCACTAACACTCTCCTCAGCAATGATAGATAGTTCTTTGACCACCTTCTTCCTTTCAGTGTAATCTGACTTGAGTTCTTTTAATGCTCGACCTTAATAGTTTCAGGGGGTGAGAGCTCCTGATGCTGTTTAGATTACTTGAACGTACACAGAGCTGTTCACTCACAGGTCTGTGTGTGGTGTTTTCTTTTCAAAGTGAGAGGAGTTGTGGAACTCTTTTTTTCTTTCAACGTTCCCCACAAAGGGCCCTTTAAAGTTTTACAACTGGGTAAGTAATATAGTGGATAGCGAGATTAATGTTTACCGACTTACTGAAGAGAAAAAGCAAACAATATATATCCAAACTCGGTTAAAGAATTTCTGTAGAACTATGAATTCTGTAATCTCTTTACCTTAACTTAGTCAGAACAGCATGTTACATCCTTGAGCTGAAGCTTCTTGTAGAAATGGGTTTACTGCACTATCTTTTAACTTTATGTTCCAGGTAACAAACAGCCATATAAAAAACATCTCTGTTCTTTTGCACCCTGTTATTTTTCACTTCCAACTCCCCACTCCTTTCCCATCCTAAAAAGTACACCCTTCCATCAAACCTGCTTCCCTTTCTTGCTATTGTCCCAGCCTTTTGTTTTTCTTCCCAGCCCACTTTCCAGAAGCAAACATTCCCATTCCCACTAATATCCTTACACTCAGTGAGCTGGACTTCTTTGCCAGCAGTGCTTGGGCTCAGGTCTCAAGTGACTTTGACTGCTGACCCACCAGTCACTCTTTACTCCTTAACATCCTTGACTTGCCCCCTTGGGCTTCCAGAACACAGTTCTCTTTCTCTTTCTCTGACCCCCTTCTCCTCCTTCACGGAATCCTTTTCTCCCACCTGTTCCCTAAATGGTAGTGATCCCCAGGATTCTTTGATCTTTTTCTCCATTTGTACTCCCCTTGCGTACTCTCATCTTTCATATACTGATTAGTCACAAATGAATAATTCCATCCTGGATCCTTCCCCTGAGATTTAAGTCAAGTGACTTCTAGTAATCTCTACTTAGTGTATTACACCAGTCCTAGCTATTCAAGCTGGAAAAGCTAAATTTACCTGGAAGTCACCTCAACTTAGTATGACTTTCACACTCACTTCCCCCCTTCCAGTCTTTCCTACCTCAAGTCCTACTTCCATACTCTGGGCAGAATTCTTTCTAAATCAGGGCAGTGATCTCATCGCCCTCCTCCTCGTTCAGGCCCTTCAGGGGTTCCTTATTGCCCTTTTAATAATTTGGATCTGACAGTGTCATGCTTTCCCTGAACCCTACTTTTGGGAAAGCCTCCACTCTTCCGTGTTCTGGGAAACCACAAAGAAGTACTCACAAATGAGTCCATCCAAATCTGTTTCTGGACCCTCGTATTTAAGAGGTGTTTTGGAGTAGTTTGAAATTTTATTAATTATGGTACCAGTTAAACTGCTGTAACAGCTGCATCTTAAATAGAATGGCTCCGTCCAGATGCGAGCAGCCTGCGGCTGGCGCACAGCTCTGCTATGCTTTACCCATGGCTTCTAAGGTTGTGCCTGCCTCCCTTTTCCAGCCAGCAGGAAAAAGGAAAAAGGAAGGCTGAATCAAGTAGCCTTGTCTTTATGGAGCTTACCAGGAAGTGAACGGGCACCTCTCACATTCTGTTTCCCCAGCTCAGTTACATGGCCATACCCGGTTGCAAATAAGACTAGAAAATATGATCTCTACCTGGACAGTACATGTGGCTCAACTGAGTGGTGATGGTAGCAGGTGTCTGTTACCAAAAAGTAGGAAGGGAGAATGGTTTCTGGAGGATAGTCAGTTGTCTCTACCACAGGAACAAAGAACTATGTCGATTAAAAGTCAAGCTGTGGGAGAGGGGAGTCAAACTGGGAGAAAATGAGTGTTTGGGATTTTTTTTTTTCCCCATCTGGACCTACTCTGGAAGATGTAGCAGTTGCCATATGTAGGTAATGGGATTCAACACCTCTTACTTTTTTCCTTCCCTTTCCAGAAGGTGTGCCATCCACGGTTAAGAGCATAAATATGGAAAGGGCAGTTTATAGCTCTTATCCTCAACCAATGGATTTGTGGTAAAAATTGGTGACACCAGACACATAAGCATAGACAGCATGGAACTTCCCTCCAGGCTTTTTGTCTCGGCACTTATATTTTCACACTGAGTACAACTCCAGGTAGCCTTTCATCACCGTCTACAGAGCGTTTTCTGAAAGATAATATTGATATATTCTCTTCCTAAGAGAAATTATCATTCATCCTGCCCTCCTGTATTCTTCACTGTCAAATGACTAAACAAACATCATCCATCAATGTGTTGCATAATTTGAGTCAGTTTCTCAGCTGGTGTGGTGTGGCACACTAATAGCACAATTACATACGTGTTTGCCAAAATACAGTTGCTCTCAGCCCACCTTGCAGGGCACTCCAAGCTACGAGCAGCTTCAGTGGCCTTCTGCTTCATATAGGACAAATATTCTGTACATTCTCTGCACATTTCCTAATGGATAGGAAATACTGTTTAGATGGTTTGTATCTATTTCATCTTTGTAAAAATTTTAGATTTCTTGCTGGAAAATAATTATAATACGCAACATACTACCATGATAGAAGATCAGTCCCCATTCATAAAGTTGTAAAGACTGTCTTGACATACCAACTACTTTCAATCAACTGCTATAGAATGAAATGTTTAAGATACGATGTGTCTACAGATTATTTGCCTAACGAAAATCTGGACTCGTGTTTATACATCAGCCTTGCATAACAGCCTCAGATATTTCTAGCTCAGGTGGCCTGTAAAGGTGACAACTCAAGGTTTTCCTGACGTAGTCCCAGTTATACCTTCTCCTGGCATCCTCTTGTGTTTAGCATTTGTCACTCAAACATTTTCCATTTCAGAAAGCAAAGTATATTTTCACTTTCATTGCATAGTACTGGTCTCAGCTCTGACAGGTTTCTTAACAGCCATACACTTACTTTGTTGCCGTTTTAGATCAGGATGTGTTAGGACCGTTGACCCTAAATAATTCTGGGCAGAATGGTGGTAGTGGTTCATGCTTCCTGTTTTCCAGTATACATACTTAAAGTAAGCATGGGCAGATCTTTAAGCTCTGGGAGGTCAAGGACTGTATGTGTCTTGCTCTAGTATATACATATTCTCAGCACCTATCACATTACTTAAGCCAAGTATTTGTTGATAACATGTAGTGATGGGAGCTCGAGGGCTTAATGACAACAAAGGTTTCCTGAAGTCTGTGGTAGGCCAGGTAAGTTAACTTCAACTACAAATCCTTAATACTTTCACGCAACATACAGTGCTTGATGCTGAGTCAATGAGCGATTGAACAGCCATCCTCCATTTTAGCATTAGCAGGCCTCTACCTAATGATATTGGTCCATCAAGACACTACACATTATTGTAGTTCTAAAGTGTCGCATGTAAAATTAGATAAATGAGCAAATTGTTTCTTGGTTATAATGATCTGTTTTTACTGGGGTTTGGCTCTTATGAGGAAGAATGGAAAATAACATTTAATCATTCCAAAAATTATCACACCTCAGATGGGTAAATTCTATCACTTGGAAGACTTTAGACCTTAATTTACATCAAATATCTTATATATACTTTAGTCTGCAGTTCCCAATCTGTGCCAGGAATGGGTACCAGATGGTTGAAATATCCGCTCATTTGGGTGGAGCCCGAAGCCCACAGCCTTGATTGTGTTTACCCTCTTCAGTTTACCCAAGGGCGTGCAAAAATGTCCTTTTCTCTGTGGGCCATGACATGAAATCGATTGAGGAACACTGTTTATGATCTCTACAATTAAAACAGCAGATGCTTCAATAAATACGTTAGTACTTGAGTATGTAACACTTTTTTTCAAAAATGTTATCTTGAGCCATTTTTTTGGAGTTGAATAGATGTCATGCTTTTTCAGAAAGTAAATACCCCAAATTTTTTAAGGTCCGTAATTTCATGTAATCTTTAAAGAAGCAACTCATCTAAGATAAGTAGCAGTGTACTAAATTAAAAAGTATGCTTGTTTATACCTAAGGTAACTGTACGTATAGTTAAGGTCATTCATTGTACCTTCCCAATCCGAAAAGTTTCAGGACTTTTTACAAACTATGGGCTATTCAATTGTGATTTGGCTTTACAGCTTCACTAATTCTTTATAACTAGGGGGAATGTTATAAATTATATCATCATGATTGTGGCTTTCTATGAAAACTCCACTAATTCATCATAATTTGGGAAAAGGAAAAGACCATTAATTCCATACACACCATAGCAAGTGAAGGGTTGCCAGTTAAGTATCCTATCAGATCTGCTTTTCTAGAGATGATTTGTAATTTTTACAAGAGCTACCCAAATAGATGTTAACCACTTAGAAATAAGATTAAGTAAATTGAATCTGAATAAAACATTGTTTTATCAAACCCTTTGAAATAGGACAAAAGTTATATTCAGCCAAGTTTACCAGTTTATCACTAATTCTGAAATAAAGTTTTATATTTATTACTTTAGAAGGCTGACCTTTGGGAGAATTTTTTTTGTTAAACCTAATAAGATGGTTTTGAATGTCAGTAATGAATTCCACTGTAATAGAGATTGTCAAAGGTCATTAATGATTCTTAAGAGTTTTGATAGTTTTTTTTTAATGTTTATTTATTATTTTTGAGAGAGAGAGAGTTCATGAACGAAGCAGGGGCAGAGAGAGGGTGACAGAGGATCCAAAGCGGGCTCTGCTCTGACAGCAGAGAGCCAGATGCAGGGCTCAAACTCACGAACCATGAGATCGTGTCCTGAGCCGAAGTCGGACACTCAACCAACTGAACTACTTAGGCGCCCCAGGAATTTTGATAGTTTTTAACCTTTATGGTATTTGATTTACACCTTTATTATTATCTTGAAGTCCCCTCCTTCTTATCTTGGGTTGTTGTTGATTTTTTTTCCCCTATTCTCTTTTTTTCTTCATTTGTTTTTTTCTTTTCCCTCAAATCTTTCATGGTCCTTTTTTCTCTCAGGGCTTTCTTCAGGGGCTCCAACCTTCCTTAATTTTTTTCTGGACATCTAGAGCCAGGTTTGGAGAGTGGTGTGTTTGGGAACATTGAGTTAGCATGCCTACTGTGTGTTCAAGATTATACTGGATGTTTTGTCTCTCTTGCCACAGTGGTATTTTATCCCCACTTCATTGAAAAAGAAAATGAAGGCCCAGGTTTACACCACTAATAATGGGTGAGACATTAATTGTGTGTCTGTTTTACAGATGAAGCGGTGAGAGGTAGAGTTGGGATGAAAACTCAGGCAGGCTACCTCCTAAAGCCACATTCTTCTCCATTATGCTTACCACCTTACAGGAATTGAAATTTTTTTTTTAATTATTAGTTCAGTAAAAAGAGACTCTAGATTATTTGTGCATAAATTATGCCATTTGAATATTTTTGTACAGGTTTAAAGTATTTGGTTGTGTTCTCATACTGTTCCCCCTTATATCTTTGCCCCATCTTCACTGCCATTGCACTCCCTGGCTATTGTTTACTTATGAGCTATAAACTCATTTTAATATTAACCTAAAGAAAACAGTACAGAATGAAACTCTGCTGCCTTTCTGTATCTCCTGTGAAAGGTCTAATGAAGGTATTTGGGGGGGGGGGTTGTTTTTTAGAGACGGAAGGAGAGCGCACACGTGTGTGAGTTGGGGAGGGGCAGAGGGAAAGAGAGAATTCTAAGCAGACTCCCCACTCTGCGCAGAGCCCAACATGGGCTCAAGGGCTTGGGCACAAGCCCAAGGTGTGGGCTTGATCCCACACCTCTGAGATCATGACCAGAGCTGACATCAAGAGTTGGACGCTTGGGATAGGGCACCTGGGTGGCTCAGCTGGTTGAGCATCTGACTTCAGCTCAAGTCATGATCTCATGATCTACTCCACCCCCGCTCATGCTCTGTCTCTCTCTCTCTCTCTCTCTCTCTCTCCTTCAAAAATAAAAACATTAAAAAATATATTTTTAAGAGTTGGACACTCGGGGTGCCTGGGTGGCTCAGTTGGTTGAGCGGCCGACTTCAGCTCAGGTCATGATCTCACAGCTCATGAGTTTGAGCCCCGCGTCAGGCTCTGTGCTGACAGTTCAGAGCCCGGAGCCTGTTTCAGATTCTGTCTCTGTCTCTCTCTCTCTCTGCTCCTCCCCGACCACAAGAATGGGGGCCAGGAATAAGCCACAGAGGGGGACTGTAGGGAAATGAAAACAATAATGTGACCGAGGATGAGAAGTGATGGAGAAAGAGGAACACAGAATACGAGAATACGTGGAACACTCAGCCCTGAATAAGTGGGCAGACCGACATCCAAATACATCAGTAAGTATGTTAAATACAAAGGGACTGAAGGCCCCAAGGAAAACATGATCCAGGAAGATACTCAAACGATGAAACACAAAGTCGACACACGAGCCAGAAACTCCACCAGGAGGCGTGAACCCCGGAGAAATGGAAACCTACATCCACATAAAAACCTGCATGTGGATGTTCACAGTAGCATTTTTCACAAGAACCAAAAGGTCCATCAGTGGATCCACAGATACACAACACGTGATCCACGCGTACGATGCAACAACGTTCAGCCACGTAAAGGGATGAAATGCTGACGCACGTGCCACAGCCTGAAAGACATGATGCTCACTGGAAGAAGCCAGTTAGAAAAGGCCACATATCAGGGGCACCTGGCTGGCTCAGTCGGTGGAGCCTGTGCCTCTTAATCTCAGCATCATGAGTTTGAGCCCTATGTTGGGTGCAGAGACTACTTAAGTTAAAAAAAAAATGTTAAGGGGGCACCTGGGTGACTCAGTCTGACTTCGGCTCAGATCATGATCTCACAGTTTATGAGTTTGGGCCCCACATCGGGCTCTGTGCTGACAGCTCGGAGATTGGAGCCTGCTTCGGATCTGTGTCTCACTCTCTCTCTGCCCCTAACCCATTCGCATTCTGTCTCTGTCTCTCTCAAACATTAAATTTTTTAAAAATTAAAAAAAAAAAAAAAAAAGAGTTGGATGCTCAACTGACTAAGCCACCCAGGTGCCCCTGTTTGTTTTTTTTACTAGTTCCTATTTTAATTTATTACAGAAAACAGGTTTTATTAGCACAAAAAATCACAAGCTTTGACTATAGGATTCTTACAGTATTATATGCTGGCTTTCTCTTGATTATATTGCATATAGTGTTGTACAGTACAGTGCATTATATGTATGTGTTCTCTAAATATAGATGAAGGCAGAACTATTTTTGGTTTTGAAATTGTGCTTCAACCCAGAAGTACAGTAAAAACATAGTTCCCAATCATCTGTATGTTGATAGCACTAAAGCAGTGTTTTTCAAACATTGCTTATAGATTTCATGCCCTAGCATGTGAGGGCTTATATTTCTTTTCACTTATATATAATCTGCTTACTTTTAAAAAGGATTTGGAAAAAAAAAAAAGAAAAAGAAATAAAGGATTCTGGAAGATGCGTGCAGGGGAAAAAGAAGATTTGAAGGGTTTAGGAAAACATGGAATCCTGTAAATGGATATAAAATAACAAGCATATGAAACAATGAAGTAGAGAATTGAAAGAAATCTGGGGGTCATCCCTGACATCTTTCTCTCCTTTGCCTTCCTCACCCAGTCCATTAAGTCCGATTGTTACTTCTTCAGCTTGTTGGCTCATAAGTCATCCAGGCTACCGTCTCCGCCCCTTGTCCACCCACAGTCCAGTCTTCACCATCATCTGTTGCCCAGAGTAATCAGTAGCTGCTCTCCTAATCTCACGTCTTCCATCACTAGCCTTTCCCTGAGGCCCACAGCAATCTTTGAAAAGACACAATCCCGATTTTCACCCACCCCCCATCTCCAGCTCAGAACACATCAGTGGCTCCCTGCTGCCCTTAGTTTGATAACATCAGAAACTTCCCTATGGCTTACTGCAGGCTGCCTGCTGGCTGCCGACACCTCAGTTCCTCAGAGGCTCTTTCCTCATCTGGCCTAGCACCCCCGCACTCTGTCCACACCTGGCTCCACTCAGGACTTCTTCCTTGACCTTGCCAGCTGGAGGAAAAGCCCCTATTATCCACCTTCATGATGCCATGCAAGCAGGGGAAGGTCAGGATCTTCTGTTATCTGACACTGGGGAGCTGTCTTTAAGGAAAAGAACACAGAGTTAGAGATGGAAAAGTAGGTGCAGGACCTTGAAAGGGGCCTGTTAAAGCAAGGGGTCACAAAGCTTACTCTTCTCTCCCTGCAGGGCAAATCTGCCTGTCTGGTCCTCTGCTGCGTAGCTCCTCTCGGTTGACCATTTTGTATCTTCAATTCCATGAATAGTTGTCTCTCCTACACTGTGCGCTCTATGAGAAAGGAAATCTGTCCGGATGTGCTCACCAGAGTTTCTCCAGGAACTTACATCATGTTAACGCTTGAGTACACAGACCTCTTTCATGGATGGAGGGATGAGGGAGTGAATACGTAAACAAAGATTCAGGCCAAGGGTTAATGGTTATAATGCCTATATAAAATTTAGCTGAATTTCTTGGAAGCCACAGCTAAGTGGAGAACATCTGGATTCCATTGCTTTTACATGGGCACATCATGAAAGACAAACTTCTCTTATTACCTAGTAGTAAAGAATGTTTATAGGGTTCTTTATCCAAAATGCCTTATTCAACACGGTGAATAACAGCAGCAGCTCTCACTGAGCACTTACCATGTGCTAGGTACTTATTCAGCACTTTGACGTGTATTCTGACTGAAGTGTTTCTTGACTCCGGCAAACTGCGCACACAGTTAGATATGGGCAGAACATCTGCATCCAGTACATGGTCGGAAGGGCAGAAAACCTCAGGAGGACAGGGAGAAGGACAGTCAGGTTTTGGCAGCTTCATTGTCTCAGGGAGTCTGCCTCTCTCAGGCCCATTCCCGCGTGGCCTTTATATCACCTAGCTATGTGCTAAAATGGTGCCTCTTTACCTCTGTCCCAAAGTTCACACTGGCTTATCACCTGCCCTCCGTCAAGAATCAGACCTTGGTCTTATCTCCTGGTGAGGGCGTGCCCAAACCTACCTTTGTCTTCTTGTTTTTCTGCAGAATGTTTAATCATGAGCCAAACTGCATGGTCTATCAAAACGAGTTACCTTCAGAATAACCCGTTGAAAAGAGTTGTATAGTGTTGTCTATTTGGACTTTGAAGAACTCCTGTCAAAGCTGATTATGTTGACTTCGGCATGATTATATGTCACTGTCATTAACAGTATTTGGCTCATAGGTTCGGTGCCTTCTGTGCCCACTCCTAGAATGCTGTTATAGGTCCCCAGGATTCCGTCTTTTATTAATTTTTTTCCCGTGTCATGCCTGGGGACATGCAGGTAAAAGAAATTCTCCTCTTTAGGTTAGGACTTCAGATGCAAGTGGAGGAAGAAAAGGAGAGAGACAGATGAAACTTACAGTTCAGCCGCGATCATGAGCAACAATTGTCTAACTCTGTGTTCATTTTTAGTCCTGATGGCTGGGGTCTCCTAATAAACTGCCAAGTAGCCTTTTAATAGTGTAGCTATACCTGAGTATCTGTTACTAACTTTGAGAAGTTCTCTCAGGGTTATTAAGATGAGCACTAGGCAAGGTACTCAGGTGCTTTCTAGCAGTCATGACTAAATCAGGAATAAGGACTGGTAGGCTCCCAGCTGTCTATATCCACAGCAGATGTCCGTGGGTTTGTGGTGAGAAGGGCTTTCTGTCCTAAAGGTAACTGGAACAGAATGTGGCAAGACTTTCCAGGACCATGGAAAGGTACTAAGGGGATCAGGGAACTCCTTGATAGTTCACTCTCCTTCAGTCAGTCCCAGGCATGTGCCAGTCATACTCTGGAGAGGCAATATTAAAGGTGAGTAAACTTAAAAAGAAAATGGTCAGGGGTACCTAGGTGGCTCAGTCAGTTCAGCGTCTGATTTCGGCTCAGATCATGCTCTCACGGTTCATGGGTTCAAGACCCACATTGGGCTCAAGACTCGCATCGGGCTCTGTGCTGACACAGCTCAGAGCCTGAAGCCTGCTTCAGACTCTGTGTCTCCCTCTGTCTCTGCCCCTCTGCTGCTTGCACTCTGTCTCCCTCTCTCTCAAAATAAATAAACATTAAAAAATGAAAATCAAAAAAAGAAAAAAGAAAATGGTCAGTTTGGGCTAAGATGACTATCTTACAGGTGGGAAGAATTTAGAAAAGCAAACAGAACTCCCCTCAGAAATCCCACTGGCTGCCTCACAAACTGGATGAAGTTAGTATTAAAAGCATTTGACCAAACACTTGTCGTTGAGTGGGATGGCTTTCTGTGGAGCCTTTATTGAGCTCCATTAGCTGTGGACTCTCTTTTTAGGGGCTAATCAAGCCATTACCATACCTCTTTGTTGGTGTTTCCTCTCAGCTGCTTTTTCAGTAAGGACAGCTACTAATTTTTCCTTACTTTTATTTCCCTTTTTATCCCCAGCACTTGTACCTAGCATATAGATACCTTGTAAATATTTGTTGAATGAAATGAAGTTTCTAGTAGAGAGTACACTAAGCGAGGTATGTAGGTACTAAAGGATTCGTGAAATTCTGGTGGCCTGAGTTCCTGGTCAAGGCAATGCTAGTGATAAATTGTGAAAGAAACTCTGATGTTGCCTAAAATGAAGTGTGGGAACCTTTGATTTCAAGATCCTTTTGTTCCACAAATAAGATCTCATTTTCTAGCTTTAAAACATGGGCCATGACTTTTATAATTAAGAGCTAGAAGAAAAAGCAAGAAAATACACAACAGTGTATTGGCACATTTTTTGTTAATTCCTAAGATATTTTGCCTTGGGTCTACTAAAATGTATTTAGAGTTATATTCCTTACCTTTGAAGTAGATTTTCTCTGTGAATAGCAGTACTGTAGAGAGAAACTCCAAATAGGTACTAAAATATACTTTTGTGTAAGTTTGAATTTGTAGCTCAGAAGTTCTGAATTTTCTAAAGTCCTCTTCTTTCAGGTGTTAAATGGATTTATTAAAAGCCTTTGGAGATTAGCAAAATGGGTGAATTTTGCCCCATGTGAAATTTGATTTTAGTAAGTTTTATATGGCAAGTGGTTTGTAAAATCAAGGGATGGGGTCCCTAAACATTTTTTTCCTTTCAATTATTTTTGGGGTATCTAGACCAAAGTCGTGTTAGGAGAAAACTCTTTTTTTAATTCTTTTCTTAAAAATTTCTCTCTCCCGGGGCGCCTGGGTGGCTTAGTCAGTTAAGCATCCGACTTCAGCTCAGGTCAGGATCTCAAGGTCCGTGAGTTCGAGAGCCCGTGTTGGGCTCTGTGCTGACAGATCAGAGCCTGGAGCCTGCTTAGGATTCTGTGTCCTGCCCCCCTCTCTTTCTGCCCCTCCCCCACTTGTGCTCTGTCTCACTCTGCCTCTCAACAATAAATAAATGTTTAAAAAAAATGTTTTTTTTAAATTTCTTTCTCTCTGTCTCTCTCTGTCTCTCTTTTTTGAGAGCGTGCACAAGCCGGGAAGGGGCAGAAGGAGAGAGAATCTTAAACAGGCTCCATGCTCAGCCCAACATGGGGCTTGATCCTCAGCCAAAACCAAGAGTCAGGCGCACTCAACCCACTAAGCCATCCAGGTGCCCCTAAAGATTTTATTTTTAAGTAATTGCTACACCCAACATGGGGCTCGAATTCACAACCCCCAAAATCAAGGATCCCATGCTCTACCAACTGAACCAGCCAGGCACCCCAAAAGAAAACTATTTTTAAAAGAACATTTCTTATCGTAATCTTTTAAGAGGAAGTAACACTAAGTAAGTTGTATTTGTATATGGAATTACATCAGCTATAGAGTGTCTTGCATAATTATAATACCAAACCCTTAATATTTGTTAATACCATGTAACATCTGCAGTTAATACTTACATAATACCAGGGATACAGAGCTCTGAAAAAACTAAAACATTCTTTCTCTCTTGTTATGCATCTGAACCATTTATTTTCTTTAATAATATGAATTTTTGATGTCTGAATTGGGTGTGGCATGCGTGTGCATGCGTGTATACATACACTGCTGTGTCTACATGCACACTGGATATTGAGGAAGGGTTACTTGTAGTGATGATAGTTTATTACCTCTTTATGAACTTTAATTTGTTGTGCTTTGAGTTATTTCACTGAAGGATTTGAGAATTTGATCCTCAACAGTCTGAGTGTTCTCCCATTTGCCCAGTTTGGCCAAGAAAACTGACTGGGTTTTCATAGAACACAGTAGAAAGAAAATGAAAATTAGTATCTGATTGGACAGGAAACTCCTTCCTCTGTGAAAAATATATATATTAGGTTAATTAATTAAGCTCTTATGCTTCTTCCTACTCTACACTCTACATTAAATAACATTTGAGAACCGTTTGTATTCCTTTTAATAGGGGTGTTGAAGGCCTCCTCCTGGTGCAAATGGAATTAATTTTTAAAGTTTTAAATTAGGTGACCTTTTTTTTTCTGTTTTGATGCTGGGATTTTGCTGTATGTTAATAATCCCATTAATGTAAGTTTTCCAATAGACCCTAAGTTACCCATGTTTATACTGGTAATAAACATGAACAAAAAGCAACATTTGAATCCTGCTGTCTTTGGCATCAAAGTTACGCTCTTTCTAGTATAATTTGCCACTGCCTAATACAAGTAATCTCCATTGTAGGGCACCTGACTGGCACGCTCGGTGAAGCATGTGACTCTTGATCTCAGGGCTGTAAGTTTGAGCCCCACATTGGGTGTAGGGATTACTTAGAAATAAAATCTTAAGAAAAAATAAGTAATTTTAATTGAAATGTTCTTGAAAGAAATGAAGTTGAGTACAAAGTTATATTGTCATTTATTTCAGGATATTTCTTTGTACATAGTGCTATATGCTTATTCAAAATTCAAGAAATTTACCTGATCATCTTCAGTTAAAGACTAATTAAAATGGACTTGCTTTTCCCCTATGTGATCCTTTTTCCACACTCAGATTCAGCAGACATCTTTAGGGCTTCCTTTGTGTCAGACCCTAAAAACTGAGTTGTTTCCAATACATGCCCCTAAGAGATAGGTATTGTTGCCAAGATTTAATAGATGAGGTGTGGATGCTCAGTGAGGATAAGAAAAGTCCTAAAGATTTTTCTCCAGAACCAGTTCAATGTAATCAAATGCAATAGCAATCATTTTAGAACATATTTGAACCTAGAATGCAGCCTAGCTTGAATACCTACAATTAGGCTACAACCCTATCTAGTTTCACTATCCTGTTTCTGTTGAAAGGCAGTTGAGGGAGTAAAATAAACAAAGATTGAGGTCTGGCTTCTCAGTTTTAACAGCTCTACTGAGATATAATTCATATACCATACCATTCACCCAGTTAAGTATACAGTTCAGTGTTAGTATATTCACAGGGTTGTCCAATCTCATAGCTTCTAATTTTTGAGCCTGGCTATTGGTCATTGGTTTATTCCATTATTATTGGTCATACTTTCATGTAAGAAAATAGAATCGTGTATCGGAAAAGAATTTAGACTGAATCTTTTCTGATTCGTCTTTGTTCAGCCAAAGTCCATTAACTTCCCTCTTTCACTTCTAGTACAAGAGCTTTCTCAATTTCCATGAGAAATGTTTGCTTACAGGAATGTTAAGCTGATTTTCACATGTACCATAAACAGAGAAGCCTTGGAATGTGAAATCCTCTTCCTCGTAATGTAATTCTTTAAGTCCTTTACAAGACATATTATAAAGGAGAGCCCAAAGAATGTACTTACTTACTAAATGTGCCTTCCTTGGGTTAAAAAAATATCTGCTGATAATCATGTATACCCATTCTTTATTTTAAAATTTATTGGGGCGCCTGGGTGGCTCAGTCGGTTGAATGTCCGACTTCAGTTCAGGTCATGATCTCACAGTCTGTGAGTTCAAGCCCCGCATCAGGCTCTGTGCTGATGGCTTAGAGCCTGGAGCCTGCTTCCGATTCTGTGTCTCCCTCTCTCTCTGCCCCTTCCCTGCTCATGCTCCGTCTCTCTCTGTCTCAAAAATAAATAAAAACATTACGAAAAAAAATTTTTTTTAATAAAATAAAATTTATTTATTTATTTTGAGAGATAGAGAGTGCACATGAGGTGAGGAGGGGCAGAGAGGATAAGAGAGAATCCCAGGTGGGCTCTGTCAGTACAGAGCGCAATGCAGGGCTCAATCTCGTGAACCTTGAGATCATGACCTGAGCCAAAATCAAGAGTCAGATGCTTAAGTGACTGAGCCACCCAGACACCCCTGTGTATATCCATTTTGAGTCTTGATTCACTAAAGAGATCAAAGATACAGAAGTTACGTACCGATCTTCTCTCTCATTGACTTGACTTTCACATGAGAAAGTCCTTGAAGATCATCATGTACTTAATACGCTATATTATAGGAGTATGTATTTCATATACTTTGTGTGCACTCGTGTATATGAAAAGCAACTTCTGTTTTCAAAGTGCTAACTGTGTTCTGGGGCAGTTAATGGTTGAAACACTCCCTGGGAGGTAGGAAGTTTTTACTAAGTTTTTGATGGGTAAAATAGGATAACAGATGCATTTATTGAAGCCCAGTGCTTGAGATAAGAGCTATCAAGAGGCTGACATTGCAGGAAAGTACTGGTTTCCTGCCCTATGGTCCAGGCACTTCCTTAAGACTGCATTTAAACCATCCATGCCTTGGTTTGTTTCTATCTCGTGACTTACCCGTAAAATGTGGTATCTGTACAGGAGCATACTAGACTAATAATGGGATAACATTAGAATTATTTGTAGTTACTTTGTAGTTTCTGTAACAGATAATTCCCAATATCTCCACACCTTTGCACTGTTTCTTCTGTCAAAATTATATTTCCTCCCCTCCCCACCACCGCATGATTGTCCCCCTCCTTCTGATCTCAAGTTGGAAACCACCTCTCTGTGGAGCCCTCCCAGTTATCCCAGTTATCAGATGCAGACATGGGTTTGTCCTGTGCTGTTCCTCCTGTATTTTGTATTAACCCGGTCAGAGCAGTTTTCTTACAGTGTTGTAATAGCACACTTAATGCTTCTCATCCCCATTTGACTGGGAACTCCTTGGGGGCACAGACTGGGTTACGTTATCTCTGTATTCCCCTTGGCTGTGCCTGGCTCATGGTTTTCTTGAATTCTGAGTGAATGTCATGAAAGGTTACCTTAAGGAAGGTTATGATTACATAATTTCATTCCTCTGTCTCCTCAAAGCCAAAGACAGTGGTTGGCTCCCTCCTTCAGCAGCCAGCCGTTAGCCAACAGCACAGCCATTGGCGGACTGGGTGATGGAGAATGAGATTTGGAGATGAAAGATTCTGTTAGCTCTGTCACTTAATCAGCCCAGGGAGGTCATTTAAGCTTTTTGTGCCTCAGGTTTCTACATACTGTTGGGCAATAGCAGTGCCTAATTCACTGGGAGTTACTGTGAAAATCAACCAAGGAACTTTATAGAGAAGTAGTTTGCAAACTGCAAACACACAAAGTAAGGAAGAGAGGCAGGATAGTCTGCTAGAAGGAACATGCGGTTTGGCCCTAGATGAGATTTTTCAATCCAGACTCCACCGCTAATTATTTGACTTCCACAGCGTCACTCCTGCAAGCCTATTCCTCTGTCTGTCAGGGGAAAATAACAACACTTGAGCAGATGAGAGTAACGTTGTGAAGGTTAGATGGAATTCAGGCAGTGTTCCACTCGTGTTCCATCTGTGCACGTTCGACTGTTCCCAACCCCAGCTTTCGCACATTTCGCGCATTTTGCGCACCCTCTTTTCCGTAGCAGATTCGGTCTTTTGTACTCCAGGGAGAGGAGTACTTCTCCCAGGCCAGGCAGGATAGTCAGTGAGAGGAGGCTGCCAGAAGGTTACGGGCTTCCCTGGCCTGTGACGCCAGCCAGCGGGTGTGTGCCTTGGGGTGGGAATAAGACGAAGCCTCCGTCCGCTGTCACTGCACATCCGTGGGGCGGGGGTTTGTGCTGCAGCTTCTTTTCCTATTTTTTCTTGAAACTTTTTATTGACGTTAAAACATGTATACCTGAAAAGGCTTATGGCCTAAGTGTACGCATCGCATTTTATAAACTGGCCAGACCCATGTAACCAGACCATTCATTCGCATTGATGCCTGATACTTCACTTTGTGACTACCACATTTCACCTTTTCATTCTACCGGTGGTGGACATTTAGCTGGTGTCCACTTTAGGGCTATTGCAGAGAGTGCCGCTGGGAATGGCCTTGTACATGCCTTATGATGAAGATCTGTGTTTCTCATAGGTATGTAATTCACAGTGGAATTGCTGGGTCGTAGAATATGCATATGTCCCATTTTTGTAGATACTCACTCAAAAGTTTCCCGGTGTGGTTATGCCCATTTAACACCCCTGACAGCAGTGTTGAAGGGTTCTGAGTGTTCCACATCCTCACCAGCATTTGGTATTATCTGTCAGTTTAATTTTAGAAATTCTGGTGGATTTTATGATACTAGGTAGCATTTTGGAAGTAGAACTGTTCCTTCATCCTCCAGAACTTAAAACTCTGAACTTTCATACATTCATTTTCAGGAATGCATCCTGCACAAAAGCAGGGAATTATACCAGATACATAGCCCCCAGTACAGTGTTTGGTGTGTGGAAGGAAGATGGCAACATGACAGCTGCCATTATTACTCTCATCCTCATCATTGTCATCACCAAATGCCTTCTCTGTTCTTTAGAGGGGAGAGAACAGGTCACAGTGGATCAAAGGTGAATAATAAGGCACAGTCTGTACCCATAAGGAGCTCAACATCTGGATGAAGAGACAAACATTAGAAACATTATTATTAGACCATGTGACAGGAGTTTGGGGAAAGTTTGAGTTGGAACTTGAAGAATAGGAGTTCAACAGACAGGAAAAAGGGAGGTGGGCTGGAGGAAATGGCAGAGCCCCAGAACCCTTGGTGGGCAGTGGCAGAGAAGACAGCATGCTGGAGGAGGAGAGCCCACCCTTGCATGCCCGATCTCAGTTGTTCTGATGTCATCACCCTGGGGTGATGTGGGGGCTGAGCTAGTGACCATTCGGGGTCATTGTGAAGTTATAGTACTCTAATGCTCTGTCTTCTCCTTTTAGCTTTTTCTTCCTCCTCTGAGAAAGTGATCAACTTCCTCTTCTATCTCGGGACTCATGTCCTGAGTCTGAGCCCCAGGTGCTTTAAAACCACGGATGAAGCTTTAACAGCTACAGAATATCACTGGTTACAAGAATGCCATAGTTTCTTTACTTTGTGTTTTTAGCTATTTATTTTTATGTGGAAGCCTGACTTGTAGTTTTTATTCTTGTAGGCCTAAGTTGCAATGTGGCAGTTAAGTTTAATAAAATGCTCTTCTGCCAATACCATGTGTAGATAGTTAATAAATGTCCTTGAGGAATTTTGAGGAGGAGGAGGAGGATGCTGAAGATGACCATCAAGAGCCATACAGTCTTTCCTTGATTAAGCACCTACTAGGTGGCAGGAATTGGCTGTATGAGAATAAGGAGGCTGGACATGGTCCCTGGCCCCGTTGAATTTTAAATCTAGTATGAGATCAAACAAGTAATCAGTCAGCCCACCACAGTGTGATAAGGGCTATTATGGGTAGAGGTACAGAGTCCTGTGGGACACATCAGAGAAGACTAGAGGTCAGGGAGAGCTTCCTAGAAAAGGTGACAGAAACCTGATAGCCTCATGAAGGGAAGTGGGAAGGAAGTAGAGGAAATAATGCGTGGGAGGACCTACATACAGGGAAGAACGGCTGTTTGGAGAAACTGGAAGACGTTACCAACCTAGGGCATAGAGAATGTTGGGAGAAGAGGAGTTTTAACTGAAGGGCGAGCTGCAGGTGGGAGGTGGATTGAAGGAAGTCAAGAATGGTGGCACACGGGGGCGCCTGGGTGGCTCACTCAGCCCAGATCATGATCCTGGGGTCGTAGGATTATGCCATGTCAGACTCTACTCTGCACATGGGTCCTGCTTTGGATTCCCTGTCTCCCTCTCCCTTTGGCCCTGTCCCCTGCTTGCTCACGCTCTCTCTCTCTCTCTCTCTCTCTCTCTCTCTCTCTCTCTTGCTCTCTCTCAAATTAAAAAAAAAATAATGGAGGCAGATAGAAAAAGACAGACATCATATTATTTCATTTATATGTGGAAACTAAAAAACAAAATGAAAAACAGAAAAATAGACTCAGAAATGCAAGAACAAATAGATGATTGCCAGAGGGGAGTGGCTGAGCAGGGATGACTGAAATAGGTGAAGGAGATTAGGGGGTATAACTTCAACTTATAAAATAAGTCACAGGGATGAAAAATACAATGTAGGATATATAGTCAATAATATTGTACTAGCTGGGGCACCTGGGTGGGTCGGTTAAGTGTCCAACTCTTGATTTGGGCTCAGGTCATGATCTCACGTTTCATGGGATCGAGCCCCACATTGGGCTCCGTGCTGATGGCACAGAGTCTGTTTGGGATGCTCTTCCTCTCCATCTCTCTCCGCCCCTCCCCTGCTCACGCTCTCTCTCTCTCAAAATAAATAAACATTAAAAAAAAAAAAAACCACAATAATATTGTAATAGCATTGTCTGGTGACAGATGGTAACTACACTTAACCATGGTGAACATTCCGTAATGTATGTAATTGTTGACTCCCTATCTTATACGCCTGAAACTAATAGGGCATTTAGTGTCAACTCTACTTCTGTAACAATAATTAAATAATAAGTAGATAAAAGACTGGAGGCAGAGAAGTAACCAGTATTCTCAGCAGGGTGACTTTCAAAATTCCCTTCTCCCCTCCGTCCTCCAGCCCAAACATACTGACTCTTTTAGAGCCCAATACAGCTATTTGAAGAGTAAAGAAAAATCTTACTAGAAAGAAGTGTTTTGTGCAAAAAATATATATTTTTTTTTTTCTATCAGTTATACTGATGGCCCTTTAAGACCATCGTCCCTGGGTGTGACCATATGATGTTCTTTGCCGGGAAGAAACTTTGTGAGCTGTGTTCTGCAGTCTCTGTATGTCAAGTAAGAGCCGCTCCGTAGCCTGTGGCTCGGTGCTGTGTTTTGTGCATCCTCTACAGGGACCAGAGAGCTCAATGTGACACGTGGGTGAACAGTTTCTCATTTAGTGTGGCCCACTGTGCATTGCAATAATCTTGCTTTTTGCTTAAATTCCCAGCCACTCACAAAACTGTAGACACACACAAGATACAAGAGCTCAGAATAAAAGGATTCCAGTGGGGATGTTGTCTCCCACTCCCTTGATCATTTTTTTAGTAAAGACTGGGTGCCAGTCATTTCATACTTAAGCCCTTGAAATCTAGAAATGTGATTTCTACCAATTTTCACAAAATAAAAGTAAATAGTCTGGCTGTATTTGGGGTTCTTGGGCTTATGTTTACCTGATTAAATAAAAGACATTTCACTTTAAAAAAGCAAAACAAAACTGCAGGGGTGTCTGGGTGGCTCAGTCAGTTGAGCATCCGACTGTCAATTACTGTTCAGGTTGTGGTCCCAGGGTCGTGGAATCGAGCTCCGAATCAGGTTCTGCACTGAGCTTGGAGCCTTGTTAAGAGAGATTTTCTCTCTCTCTCTCTCTCTCTCTCTCTCTCTCTCTCTCTCTCTCTCTCTCTCTCTCTCTCCCCCCCCCCCCCCGCCCTATTCTTGCTTGTGTGCACGTACTTTTAAACAAACAAGGGGCACCTCAGTGGTTCAGTGGGCCCATTCCCACTACTTGCATCTGACTTAAGCATCTGACTTCGGCTCAGGTCACGATCTCGCAGTTCATGGGATCAAGCCCCACATCAGGCTTTGTGCTGACAGCTCAGAGCCTGGAACCTGCTTCCAATTCGGTGTCTCCCTCACTCTCTGCTCCTGTCCCACTCATGCTCTGTCTCTCAAAAATAAATGTTAAAAAATAATTTAAAAACAAACCAAAAAACCACAACAACTCCAAATATGAGAATTGCTGTTACAATTGAATAGATATTCATTGTATTTTATTGAGAAAAATTACGTGACTCCTCTGTACAGTACGAGATATGTGGAGAGAAAAAATAAGGTATGGCCCATCCCAACTCTCAGAGATTTACTCTACAACAGAGAGAACAAGCAGAATCAAAGTACTGATATCATCCAAGGGAGACACCAGTAACCTGTCATGTAACAGTATTTCCTGCCACAGTCAGAGTCAGCCTCAGAATCCTTTTCAACACAGCATACCAGGCAACTTTTGTAAGATAAAAATGTTTCTTCCTTTATTTAAAAAAATAATGTATAATGTATTCCCAGAACTTTAGGTATTCACCTGGCCTTTTATCTTTTTGTTTTTTACTAACTTCTCAAAGAAATAAGTCATTTTATATATGAACGTTGGAACCTGAGAGCATCTCGAGAAAGTAGAATATAGTAAAGTTCCTTTTCAAGAAGTTTCAACTTCCAGCGGTGCCTGGGTGGCTCAGTCGATTAAGCGTCTGACTCTTGATTTCAGCTCAGGTCATCAGCTCAGGGTCATGAAATCAAGCTCCAAGTTGAGCTCTGAAATGAGCGTGGAGCCTGCTTTTAAGATTCTCTCTCTCCCTCTGTCTTTGCCCCTCCCTCCCTCTCTCTAAAATAATAAGAAATAAAATAAAGAAATTGAAACTTCAAATTCAAGAAGATAAACACCTGTTTCACATATATGATTACAGAAACCCATTCCCACTACTTGCCCTATAAACATTGTGTTTTTCTTGGTTACTTCCAGGATGATTGTCCTTGGTACTTTGACTCTTTGTATAGTTTCAAGACTGTGAAGCTGCCAGCTGTCAGTGAATGGTGACCACATTTTCAGGTGTCCTGGTGCTGGAATTCCCTTCATTGCTTCTGGGCTCACCCACATTGGTAGATATCAAAGGTCTTACTGGGCCTGACCTATTTGGTGTCATGTCACTGATCATTCCACCTGTGTCTTTGACCCTCTTCTCCTTCCACATGCTTTCCACAGGTGCTGTATCCAAGGCCATAGTTTCAGTTTACATATATTGATAAATCCCAAGTATGTATAGTAAGATTTCTCTTAAACTCTGGACCCTTAATTTCAACTGTCTGTGGCACATTTCCACCAGAGTGATAAGAGCTTTATAGTCCTTACTTAATCTAAGCTTTCCGAATAACCCTTAGAAGTAAACATCCCCAGGCACACCATTCACCATTCATAAACAGTAAGCCTGAGTCTGGTACACAGGCTATCTAGAAGTTAATAGTGTACACGGACCATTCCATTTTGGCTTGAACAAAATAGAAGTCATCTCACTCCTCTCCCTAAAACTCCAGTCTTAACCTTAAATCAGTCCAGTCCACAGCAAATACCATCTTGTTCTCATATCCTTCTTCATGGTCCAGGAAGTTACAAGACTTTTTCAGTTCTATCCCTAAAATAGTTCTCAAACTGCCCCCGCTCCTGCCTCCATTTCTACTCTAACCCTTGTAGACCTTCAGCAAAGTGTTGTAATTTCTTACCTAGTAGGCATTCTTATTATTCCTCTCCCATTTTTTTCTCTTCTCTTGGGCTAGGAGAGAAAAGCTACAACAGACCGCGATTTTTCTCATATATGTTCGTTCCTTTTAGTTTATTTACTACTATACCTATCTTGGATAAAAAGCTAGGATGTGGATGAGAAAACTTTACTTTGGTGCAAGTAGAGTGTTGGGTTTTGTCTTGTTTTGTATTCTACTTAATGTTTTCACTTGTATCTTTGTAATAAAGTCTTTCGTTTCCTTGTTTTCTAGGAATGTTTACCCTTGCGGAAGTTGCTTCACTTAATGACATTCAACCAACTTACCGAATCCTGAAACCATGGTGGGACGTGTTTATGGATTACCTGGCTGTCGTTATGTTGATGGTAGCCATCTTTGCGGGAACCATGCAACTTACCAAAGATCAGGTGGTCTGCTTGCCGGTATTGCCATCTCCTGTAAATTCAAAGGCACACACCCCACCAGGAAATGCCGACGTTACCACCAATATCCCCAAGATGGAAGCAGCCACTGACCAAGACCAAGATGGGCGGACGACAAGTGACATTTCCTTTGGCACATCTGCTGTGACACCTGACATACCTCTCAGAGCCACATACCCTCACACAGATTCGACAGTTTCAAATCAGGAGACAAAGAAAGAGAAGAAGGATCCAACAGGCCGAAAAACAAACTTGGATTTTCAGCAATACGTATTTATTAATCAGATGTGTTACCATCTGGCCCTTCCGTGGTATTCTAAGTACTTTCCATACCTTGCTCTTATACATACTATTATTCTCATGGTCAGTAGTAACTTTTGGTTCAAATATCCAAAAACATGCTCAAAGGTAGAACATTTTGTTTCAATATTAGGAAAGTGCTTTGAGTCTCCGTGGACTACTAAAGCGTTGTCTGAGACAGCGTGCGAAGACTCGGAGGAAAACAAGCAGAGAATAACAGGTGCCCAGACTCTACCAAAGCATGTGTCTACCAGCAGTGATGAAGGGAGCCCCAGTGCCAGTACCCCGATGATCAACAAAACAGGCTTCAAATTTTCAGCCGAGAAGCCTGTGATCGAAGTCCCCAGCATGACCATCCTTGATAAAAAAGATGGGGAGCAGGCCAAAGCCCTGTTTGAGAAAGTAAGGAAGTTCCGTGCTCACGTGGAAGACAGTGACTTGATCTATAAGCTCTACGTGGTCCAAACATTTATCAAAACAGCCAAATTCATTTTTATCCTCTGCTATACCGCAAACTTTGTCAACGCAATCAGCTTTGAACACGTCTGCAAGCCCAAAGTGGAGCACCTGACTGGTTACGAGGTATTTGAGTGCACCCACAATATGGCTTACATGCTGAAAAAGCTTCTCATCAGTTACATATCCATTATTTGTGTTTATGGTTTTATCTGCCTCTACACTCTCTTCTGGTTATTCAGGATACCTTTAAAGGAATATTCTTTTGAAAAAGTCAGAGAAGAGAGCAGCTTCAGTGACATTCCAGATGTCAAGAATGATTTTGCGTTCCTTCTACACATGGTAGACCAATATGACCAGCTGTATTCGAAGCGCTTTGGTGTGTTCTTGTCGGAAGTCAGTGAAAATAAACTTAGGGAAATCAGTTTGAACCACGAGTGGACGTTTGAAAAACTCAGGCAGCACGTGTCCCGCAACGCCCAGGACAAGCAGGAGCTGCATCTGTTTATGCTGTCAGGCGTGCCTGATGCTGTCTTTGACCTCACAGACCTGGATGTGCTCAAACTTGAACTGATTCCGGAAGCTAAAATTCCCGCTAAGATTTCTCAGATGACTAACCTCCAAGAGCTTCACCTCTGCCACTGCCCTGCAAAAGTGGAACAGACTGCTTTTAGCTTTCTCCGAGATCACTTGAGATGCCTTCACGTGAAGTTCACCGATGTGGCAGAAATTCCTGCCTGGGTATATTTGCTCAAAAACCTTCGAGAGTTGTACTTGATAGGCAATTTGAACTCTGAAAACAATAAGATGATCGGACTCGAATCTCTCCGAGAGTTGCGGCACCTTAAGATTCTCCACGTGAAGAGTAACTTGACCAAAGTTCCCTCCAACATTACAGATGTGGCTCCGCATCTTACAAAGTTAGTCATTCACAATGACGGCACTAAACTCTTGGTACTGAACAGCCTTAAGAAAATGATGAATGTCGCCGAGCTCGAACTTCAGAACTGTGAGCTGGAGAGAATTCCCCATGCTATTTTCAGCCTCTCAAATTTGCAGGAACTGGATTTAAAATCGAATAACATACGCACAATTGAGGAGATCATCAGTTTCCAGCATTTAAAACGACTGACGTGTTTAAAATTATGGCATAATAAGATTGCCACCATTCCTCCCTCCATCACCCACGTCAAAAACTTGGAGTCACTTTATTTCTCTAACAACAAGCTCGAATCCTTACCGGTGGCAGTGTTCAGTTTACAGAAACTCAGATGCTTAGACGTGAGCTACAACAACATTTCAGCGATTCCCATAGAAATAGGATTGCTTCAGAACCTGCAGCATTTGCATATCACCGGGAACAAAGTGGACATTCTGCCAAAACAGTTGTTCAAATGTGTGAAGTTGAGGACTTTGAATCTGGGGCAAAACTGCATCACCTTCCTCCCCGAGAAGATTGGTCAGCTCTCCCAGCTCACTCAGCTGGAGCTGAAGGGCAACTGCTTGGACCGCCTGCCAGCCCAGCTGGGCCAGTGTCGCCTGCTCAAGAAAAGCGGGCTTGTTGTGGAAGACCATCTTTTTGACACCCTGCCACTCGAAGTCAAAGAAGCATTGAATCAAGACATAAATATTCCCTTCGCGAATGGGATCTGAACTGAGGTGATACGTGCACATCCGTGTGCAGGAACCACTTCCTAGATTGCAAACACTCACGTACAAGTTATTGCAAGATAATGCATTTTAGGAGTAGATACATCTTTAAAAATAAAACACAGAGAGGACGCATAGAAGGCTGATAGAAGACATAACTGAATGTTCCATGTTTGTAGTGTTTTCAGGCATTCCTTTCCAGATCTTTTCTCTTTTCTTTTTTTCTTTTGGGGAAAGGGAAGGAACGATTATAATCACTAATCTTGGTTTCTTTTTAAATTGTTTGTAACTTGGATGCTGCCGCTACTGAATGTTTACAAATTGCTTGCCTGCTAAAGTAAATGATTAAATTGGCATTTTTCTTACTCTACCACCTTTTGGGAGGTGTCTTGATTTACTTTGCTTGACCGATGCAATATTGCTTTAACTCAGACCACTTAAACACACATCGGGTCCCAACTTGTAGATTTGCTGAAATACTGATTTCCTTCCTGTTTTAATTTAAAGTGCCTCAGATAAGCACTTCTTATAATACTGGGCTAGGGCTACTGCTTCTGAGAATCCCATTTTATAGATTTTATACTCTTGGAGGCCTGGAACACGATAAAGGTGTGTAGACTTTCAGTTTGTGGGGCGGGGCGGGGCATTATTTTAAAAAAATAACAAGGAAAAGTAAAATAACATCCCCCTTACTAGTGGCTATTTTGCTATAGTCTGGAGTTTGGATTATGAAATAACATTTTTCTACCAATACTATAAGGTTGCCAATGAATAGAAAATGATTTTTGTAAAAATTAATTACAACCAGGACAAAAATTATAATGGCTTAATGATTAATACTTTTCAGTATATCAGGAGCACCTGGGTGGCACAGTTGGTTGAACGTCAGACTCTTGATTTTAGCTCAGGTCATGATCTCACGGTTCTTAGAGTCAAGCCCACATTGGGCTCCACACTGACAGCACAGAGGCTGCTTAGGATTCTCTCTCCCTCTCTCTCTCTCTGTCCCTCTCTCCCCTGAATCTCAAAATAAATAAACATTATTTTTAATCTTGAAAAAAAAAACTTTGCAATGTATGAATATTTGGACGATAACACAGAATCAAGGATCATTAATTTCTTGCCCTTTTCACTGTTGCGGGGGAAAACGGGACTTAAAGTTCATTAAATTGGAAAACTGACTTTCCCTATTGATTTCAGTGACAAGCTGTATTTCCTGTGTTTGTCTGCACCTAGGAGGGGTCATGTCCAAGGAAATGCTGGCAGAATGTACTTTTTGGATGATGGTTTTCCTTCTTTAACCTACAAAGTGTACAGAAATTCGCTGCCATCTGTTTAGGTATTGGTCAGCAGGTGTTTCTTAGCCTTTCTACAGGGGTGTTTTTTCAAGAGAAGAGGACTGTTTGACATTCCTGATAACAAAATAATGTCCTCTCTAGACAAGACTGGACTCATCTAGTAAGATACTGGAGGGGCCTGGCTGGCTCAGACAGAAGAGCATGTGACTCTTGATCTCGAGGTCGTGAGTTCAAGCCCCACTTTGGATATAGAGATTACTAAAAATAAATGAACTTAAAAAGAAACTGGACATTCTCTTGTCACACTTTAGCGTGAATTGAAGGATTTTGCAGAGAATGTGAAAATATGGACTCACATCCTTGCTTTTCCTCCCCAAACTGGTCTCAGAGTACTGGCCCGTTGCAAGTGGTGATGAATCTTTGTTGGCTGTAGACTTACAAATACTCTGGGAAGTGTTACCACTAATAGAGAAAGCCTTGTCCTCTCTGGCTGCCTTAGGAACTGACCCTATCTCCAGCATCCCAGCCACTGTCTCTCTTCCTAAAAGACAAGTGTATAAAATCCCTGGTTCAGAAAATCAAAGGACAAGGGCAAATTTGGGATATATAAGCCATTTGTCTTCCATATACGCACCTTTGATTTCTCTACTATGCACCTAGCCAGCCCAGGGAACTGGGAATTCACTGCTGGAACGAGTCAAAGTCCCTGGCTACTGCAGCTTTTTAGCAAAGTGAGGAAGAGAATACTAATAATGCCAGTTATACAAATGATTAATTATAATTGTAATCTAGAAGGTGTGCAGAATCTACGTGAATGAATTACGGCTAGGAGAGGTAACACTTAAAGAGGAGCTTCAGGGAGGTTTTGTACCCATGAACTCTGCCTGTAAACAGACGTTTCCTTCCCACCGGCCACATAGGGCACTATCCTCCCTGCATAGTAATGCCACCAGCAGACTATAGGCACAGCATTTTTAGAAGGATGCCTCATAATTTTGCTTGTGAGGTGAACAGGCCAGATCTCAACGATCCTTGCTTTATGGACTAGGAAACTTGCTTTCCTTTCTTAAAACAAGTGTATGTTATTTTGAAGGTCATAAATGGCAAGACACCCCCTGGTCACCGTGCTCTGCAGAGAGGTCTTCTGTAGGAACCAGTCTGTGACACTCCCAAGCTTGACAGCTGGCCCTGGCCCATGGGTACCCGTTTCCTAATCAATACTTGAGGTTCAGTCGCTTAGAACTGATTGGTGTTACATGCCTTCAAACATACCCAAACTTCTATTGACTTTATCAGCCCTTAATGATTTCCTTGAACTCTGAAGAGTTCATGGTCCATTGATTTAAGTGCCTCATTCCTTGCCACTGTTTGCACGTAGCAATATTTTAAGAGAGGTTTCCCAAGAAATGCTGATTCATCTTGCAAACTTTAAATATACAGGATCTTGGAGTCTCAACAAAACAACAAATGAGATGATGAAATATACTGTCAGTCCATGTGTCTTCACAAATTTACGTTGCCACCGCATGTACCAGACATGGGAGAAAAACAAGTTAGAATGTACGACTTTTGGCTTACCAGTATTTTCATTTCTTTTTCCAAAGCCCCTTGAGCACCATTTGGAGAGAATTCATTTAAAGAAACTTTCAATATTCCATGTCTGTGTGAGTCCCACAAAGTCTGAGGTTTACTAGTGCCTGTTTGACCCCCCTCCCCCCACTTTCAGTTGGCTCAACAGAGAAAACTGGCTTTTTGGGGGATTCAGAATGAGCTGAAATTGTCACAGGGACCTCAGTCTTTGTAGTGAAGATTTCGCAATTTAATAATAGGTAGAAAGAGTTCATTCTGTAAAAGTCCTGGCCCACAGTTCCTGCCCATTTGACATTTTTCATAGATAAAGGGAAAAGTCTTACATTTTATTGCTAGCACTTTCTCTGACTGCCCCCTCTGAACTCAGAGGCAACCAGCAACTAAACCCGAAGTTGCTGATGGCAGTGAACTCCAAAGTGCCCTTGATACCCACGCCCAGTAGCTGTTTCCATTCACCTTGCTGAATAAAAGCCAGAGTGCTGGCCTCTCACTAGGATTTCTGGCACCACTTGGCCAGTAATTCATTACAATAAAATGGTCTCTTTATCAACTGAATCCCCAAACAAAGCCTGAACTAACAAAAAGCGCTTTTCATGGAAAGAAGAAGGAGGGGGTGAACTTTGGAAAACAGTTTTCAAATGTCCTCTAACTTGTGACTGACACAAGAAGTGGTCCCATCTGGTCCTGGCCAGCTGTGGCTCTCCCAGGACAACCCTACCAGGTATTCGGAGTAGTGTCTGCTTGGGGGGCTTGGTGGGTGGGGAGACAACAGCAGGGCCACAGACCATCGCCTTTCAAGTCTGGTATAGCCTGAGGTGACCACCATGTCGCAGCTATCAGGGGAATAATAAGCTCCTTGGTTCACAAATCTTCCAACTCCAAAGAATAGCAACGTAAACATTGTCACAGGTAAGCATAGTCTTTCTCGTGGAATGCACAAGATTTTTTGCAGTCAATTTTTTGCAGGGTTTCGTCTCAGACTCAGGACCCACACCCGCACCTCTGAGGGTTGAAATGGCCTAGCCCCACCTGCTGTTCCTATAATCAGTCCTTTCCCTACTACTAAGATTCCAGGCTCTGGATTGACAGTGGCTGGATTTGAATCCTGACTCTGCCTCAGCTGTATGACCGCAGCAGGCTACTTAACCTCTCTAAGCCTCAATTTCTTTATCTGTAAATGGGAATAATAATACTGCCTCCCAACGGTGCTTTTTGTAAAGAGTGAATGAGGTGATTCGTTTAAGGTGCTGTGCCTGCCAGATAGTAAGTACTCAATAACGATTACTGTTACTGATGGAGGAACATGGGGCAAGCTGAGGGCAAAGTACATGCTAACAGCACCCCCGCTACCTTGTATGATATTCCATACATACACTCCCACTACCCCAAAACAGGAAAGAACAAAAAAAACAAATAGGAGTCTCTACCAGTTTACAAGAACAAGACAATCCCGTCAATGGCCTAAAGTCCAGGAACTCCCTACTGTCTTAATTCTTTGCTAGAGGGAAAAACAACCTTAGCCTGACAATAGCTAGGCCTGCAGTAAGTCTTTAGCATGTGAAAGCCTCTTTGGAAACTCCCTCTAGACTTTATCTCTCCCAACTCCTTAAACCGGTCACCAGCCCCCACCCCACCCCCACCCTTGCCTCACAGCTCTTCCTGCCCTCGGGTCCTGTCCCTGTGCTTTAATAAAATCACCTTTTGCACCAACGACGTCTTCAAGAATTCTTTCTTGGCCATCAGCTACGAACCCCACCATCACCCCCAAAACTGCATCATTACCATTATTTTTATCCCCAACCGTCACAAAAGACTGTTAGTGTCCCCTAATACGCATTCTCTCCTTCCCTTCCTTGGTATGGAATTTTCAGTGGACACCGGGAACACAGCATAAAATATGTACAAAATAAAATATTTCCCAACCTTACTTGGGGCTGGCTGTGGCCATGTGACTAAATTCTAGCCAAAAGAGTGGGAGTGGAAAGGGAATGTGCACTTTCTGGATTGAGCCCTTTAAGGGAAGGGCCTGCCATCCCTTTCCCCATTGCTTCTGGTTAAACTGCAGATTTTAGAAGGGAGTCCAGTGTAGACTGCAGACCCAGGGAAACAAAGCAGGCATGGGCCTGCAACAGAAGACTGGGTGGGCCTGACAAATTCAGAGAGCAGGATTACATAAAGGAGGAGTAAATTCTGTCTTGTGGAGGCCTCTGTGCATTAGGGGGCTCTCATACATGCAAGTCCCAGAGACTTTGCTGCTCAAGCTGCTGTGCAAGGAGCTTCTCAGAAATGCTGAATCTCAGATCCTTTACCCAGACCAATGGAATCAAAATCTATATTTTAACAAAGTAATATGTAGGTGATTTATAGGCATGTCAAAACTTGAGAAGCATTGTCCGAAGTAGCACACCTATCAAAAACGAGTTGGCTGGCCATCATCAGGAGCTGGGAAGAGGTTGGTGCCGATGACTAGTGTTTTTTCCACCATTGGGCTCTGCCTCTCCCTTCAGCCTGCCGCTGGGCTCTCACTGGGGAGGAAACCAGAGTTGGGCTGATGCTTGTGGCTTATGCCAACTTCCATGCTTCCCCTTTGCTCCTGCTGGCAACCATACCATTCCTATCACTATGGCAACCATAGGAAGGCAGTGTGTAGTCCTACTATTGTTGACTGCTTGAAGAGATGGTGGAGGAGTCTGAAGTTTCGAAGGTCCTATAACTGCTCTAATGACCTATGTGTCCATGTTCAGGCCATGGACACTCTTCACAAGCCCAGGTGGCTAAACAACCCCATTCCATTGTTTCACCTTCAGACTGCGTCTGGGTTAGCTGCTTAAAGCTCACTCAACCGTGGGATAACCTGCTCATTTGAGCCTTTCCAGAATGTCCCTGGGGAACTGCCAAATAGCCTGGCATGGAAATTGGCTGGAGTCATTTCAGGGGAAGACCCGCCCAAAGGAATCACCCAGGTGTTAAGCCAAGTTGTGTGTATACTGTAGAGAAATCTGTGTTTTCAATTTGCCAGTGGGAAGCTATAATTCAATAGTAGCCACATAATTCAGTACTTTGAAATGAAATACTGCCTGGATGGAAACCTCTTCAAGATGTATCTCCCAGGGTTTAACCCCAATCTTTCCTATGACTTAGGCCTGCCGGCTCTTTATCTGCTTTGGTTGTGGTGGGAACAGCTGGTCACCATCCAGACGACAATCCTTCATCGTCTTGAAGATGGTGATTCAATCACTCATCAGCTTCTTTTCACCAGGATGTTTTGAAGATTATGTCAGCATGGTGCTCAGAGCTCCCTGGAGATAAACGGTGAGCAAACACAGCCTGCTATTAATTTATCATCACACTAGGCAAACAATTTAGCCCAAGTCCATTTTTTCATTCCTGCCCAAGAAGTAGCTGATGCATATTCAAGATGACGCCTTCCACTTATCAGTTCTATGTAACTGCTATTATCTAGGGGATTATGTGTTTCAGGTTTCCATTTCTGAAGGTGAAAGAACACCTTTGAACGTGGATTGAGCAATATAAGTAGCAATAGCAGCTCAGACTGTATACTAGATGGGCACTTGACTGACTGACTTGTTCCAGCAAACCTGGGTGGTATGAATTATCCCCATTTGACACATGAGGGAACTGTGAGTTAGACAATCCGCCTGAGGCCACCTAGCCAACAGGAGACCAGGGCACTGTTAAATCAGAGGATGTGCCTAGCTTATCTTGTTCAATCCTCACCAGACCAGGAAGAGAAAACCATTGTCCCCAGTGATGAGAAAACAGATTCAGGCAAGCTAACCTGTCTCTGGTTCCACATTGTAGGGAGCAGACACTAGCCGCAGACTCAAGTGTGTCTACAACCAGAGTCACGCTCTCCCACCAAACGACACGGCAGATGTCTGGTGCTCTGTCAGCAATTCAGAAAGAGGTTGTGAAAGCTGTGTTGACATCTGGTTGTATAAATCCGCCCCAAGCCAAGGCTTTTCTTCATTCTTTAGTAATAGGAGTTTTTGATGTGTCTCAGCATCTGTCCTTAGCGTTACGACTTGTTTCCTCTGGTAGGCTGTCTGACAGTCATGAAAAGGCAATCCACCCAAGGTAATGTAATTATTTTCCCCTCACTAAATGTTCAAGGCATGGCCGTCTTTACTCATGGTCATTTACTCCGAAATGAGAAAGCTCTGTCTGGACTATTTGATGCAGAGTAAATGTGGTGAAGAGTGACATTCAACAGGTCCAGAAAGGTGGGTGCAGGAAAACACTGTAACATTTGCTGGGCCCTCCAGGCAGATGTGACTTTTCTTTCCAGCATGGCATTTGAGACAGATTCTCAAGCTGTTACCAACCCGGGCGGCACCGGCGCCTGCGTTGTCCTGACCTTTATTTTTACTGGATCTCTTTCTTCTTCTGTTGACGGTCCCTGCACTCCACCATCTGGGCTAGGACAAGAATCAGATATTTGTGGTCCCTGGGGAGAAAGAACCAGTTTTACTGGAAGAAACTGCTTAGAAGAAAGAAAGAATGTATAAAGTTGAGGAAGCTAACATTCCCACCCCTGCTGGTACCTTTGTAACCCATCCCGCTTCAGATTTACCTTTCAAAGCCTCTAGAATGTTTTGATTTGGGGTTTTTTTTGTTTTTTTTGTTTTTTGTTTTTGGCATTTCTTATCCTTTGTGATTGTTCCTTATCCGTTGTAATTTGTTCTAATATCTTACCTAAAGTGAGCTCAGTTTCCTGGGAGTAAATTTTTTTTTAAGTTGACTTAGGTGTTTTGAGAGAAACAAAATAAGCAGGGTAGGGGCAGAGAGAGAGAGAGAGAGAGAGAGAGAGAGAATCCCAAGCAGGCTCTGTGCTGTCAACACAGAGCCCCATGCAGGCTCAAACTCACCAACCATGAGATCGTGACCTGAGCCTAAGTGGGACGCTTAACCGACTGAGCCACCCAGGCGCCCCCGGAGTTAATTTTAACCAAAACGTGAATTGTCATTTGAAAAACACTTATGTGTGTCATGTATCTCTGACTCCTTGTAAAAGTGAGTAGAACTTTTACAATATAACACAAGTAATACACAGACAACATAAGCAGAAAAATCTTGTCATTCACGACGACTAAAATTAATCTCGATTAGACCAAAATTTTCTTGGTCGGGAGTGACCAAGAAAGTATGCAGATGGAGCAATAAGAAGGAGGTCAGAGGAGGCGGAAATAGGTGGGGATGTTTTAAAATATTGTCAACAGTTATTCTATTATTTACAGAATAAAATTAGCCCAATGACACATTCTAAGTATGGCCTCAGTTCTTCCACCAGCCGGAGCTGAAGACGGGGTAAATAACACGTGTGCTTGGTTGCCATGAATCAGGCCCCATGTAGTCGCTTTGGGGAAGATTGCAAGAGGTTGTAAGTTAACTACTCGCACTGAGTTCTTAGTTGCTAGAACTTAGTTGCTTTCCTGGTTGTATGAAATTAAATTAATTCGTGGCCTCAGACGTAAGTCCCTGTTTGTAAATAGAGCCTTCTGCCAATAGTTCAGCCACTTGCTCTTTGTCACTGGAACTGAGGGAATGCAGTGTGGTGGTCAGGGTTCCAGCCTGCAACCTAACAGACAAGTCACTTAACATGGGTGTGCTTTTGCTTTCTCATCTGTGAAATGGGGTTAATGATAGTATTTCCTTCGTGGCATTGTGTGGATTCAGTAAGTTAACACGTATGAAGCACCTAGAACAGGATTAAGCATGTTGAGGGCTTCATACATTTTAATGGTTTTCATTAATAAAGTTTCTAAAACATTTGGAGGATATATCCATAAGCAAAAAAAAAAAAAAAAAATCTGGAAAATAAAGCTATAATGTAATATTATGGTAGAGCTAGGAAAATGGACACTGACCGATTATGAACGAATTGTGTCTTTCTCTCCTTTCAAAAGTCAGCAAAGACAAGTCACAGGGTACTTAATGCCTTACAAGCAGCTTTTCATACATTTATTCACTTGTTTATTTTGCTCAGCAAATCAAAGTAACCAGACTCTGTATCATTAGGAACCCTCTTTGGTTGGTTGTGAATGTTTCTAAGTAGTTCTCTAAACTTGGGTCAGACCCTGTGACCCATCTGGCCAAAGGCCGGAAGACAAATTTCCGAAGAACGGCAATAAAGGACTGTGTCTTGAGCTAGTTTTTTGGGTCCTCAATAAGGAATGCTGACTATTTTAGTTACATAAGGATAAGGAATTGGTTGCTGATATAAGGGAGGAAAAAAAAATTGTTTTCCCTCTACCCATCTTAGGTTCATAGACCCAGCCCTGTAAATTAGACTGACAAGACATTAGCAAGAGGAAATCAAACAGAAGTTTATTAACAAGTGCGTGATGCATATACAAGGGAGCACCCAGAGAGGAGTCATTCAAAGGCGTGGTATAGCATTTTTTACAATTCTACCTACAGTGTTAGGTTAGTTTCAGGTGTACAATATAGTGATTCAGCAATTCCATATGTTGCTCAGTACTCATCATGATATGCATACTCTTAATCCCCATCACCTATTTCACCCATCCCCCCACTCCCCTCCCATCTGGTAACCATCAGTTCTCTATACTTTAGAATCTGTTGTGGGTTTGTTGTTGTTGTTGTTGTTGTTGTTGTTGTTGTTGTTGTTGTTTTAAAGTAAGCTATACCCCCAATGTGGGGTTTGAACTCCTGACCCAGAGATCAAGAGTTGCATGTTCTACCAACTGAGCCAGCCAGCTGCCCCTTTGTCTCTCTTTTTTCTTTTATATATAAAGCCTTGTTTTTTTATTATTTTTTAAGTAGGCTCCATGCCCAGCATGGCACCCAACGCAGGGCTTGAACCCACAACCCTAAGATCAAGACCCTAGTTAAGATCAAGAGTTGGACACTCAATCAACTGCCCCACTGTGTCTCTTTTGTTCATTTGTTTTGTTTCTTAAATTCCACATATGACTGAAATCACATGGTACTTCTTTGTCTCTGACTTATTTCACTTAGCATTATATCCTCTACGTCTATCCACATTGTTGCAAATGGCAAGATTTCATTCTTTTTTTATGGCTAATATTCCATATATATATATATATATATATATATATATATATACACACACACACACACACACACATACATGCCACAACTTCTTTATCCATTCATCTATTGATGTACATGTGGGTTGCTTCCATAGTTTGGCTATTGTAAATAATGCTGCAATAAACATAGGAGTGCATATGTCTTTTCAAATTAGTGTTTTCGTATTCTTTGGGTAAATACCCAGTAGTGGAATTACTGGATCATACAGTAATTTTTAATTTTTTGAGAAACTTCCATATTGTTTTCCACAGTTGGCTCCCACCAAGAGTGCACAAGTGTTCCTTTTTTTCCACATCCTCTCCAATACTTATCATTTCTTGAGTTTTTTATTTTAGCCATTCTGACAGGTATGAGGTAATATCTCACTGTGGTTTTGATTTGCATTTCCCTGATAATGAGTGATATAGAGCATCTTTTCATGTGTCTATTGGCCATCTGTGTGTCTTCTTTAGAGAAATGTATGCTCATGTCTTCTGCTCATTTTTAAATTATATTATTTGGGTTTCTTTGGTGTGTGTTGTATGAGCTCTTTATATATTTTGGAATATTAACCCCTTATTGGATATGTCTGTCATTTGCAAATATCATCTCCCATTCAGTAGGTTGTCTTTGTTTTGTTGGTTGCATAGCATTTTAGCAAAAGAACAATACATGTTTAGTGAAATCTTAAGAAAAAAAAGGGCTTCGAGTTTCTAGGAGCGACAAATTGTAGGAAGGCAAATATATGGGGAAATTAATGGTAGATAAAGGCTAGTTTTAGCAAAGATTGTTTTGTAGATTTCTCTGGTGCTATCTCTGAGCTGGTAAGGTCTAGGGTCATCTCCAGTGGTGAATTTCTGTCCTCCTGGTAGAGAAAAGAGACGGGACACCTTTGCAAATTTACATCCTACTTTTAGGCAAATAGGGGTGGGCAGAGAGCTTTTTTTGTATCTTTTTCTTCTCAGTCGCCTTCAGCTCAAAATTATCCTTATGCCAAAGTGGCATATTTGAGGATGGCATATTCTAGTACCCTTCACTGTGCTGATCATCATTCTGCATTTCTTTTTCATTAACTTGAAACTTTCATTAAGACTGGTCATTGGGGCTAAACATGTTCAAATTTTTATAATCTATTCAAGAAGATAAAAAATTATGATCACAGGGGTTCCTGGGTGGCTCAGTTGTTTACGCGTCCAACTTTGGCTCAGGTCAATATCTCATAGTTTGTGGGTTCAAGCCCTATGTCAGGCTCTGTGCTGAGAGCGTAGAGCCTGGAGCCCACTTTGAGTTCTCTGTCTCCCTCTCTGCTCCTCCCCCATTCACACACACACTCTCTCTCTTTCCCTCTCTCTCTCTCTCTATCTCTCTCAAAAATAAATAAACATTAAAAAAAATTATCATCAGAAATAGTTGGCCGATGCTTCCTTCAAAGGATTTTTAAAATACCTGATCCATGAAATACCAGATTTACAGAACAGATGACTAAGGGGGTGATCATTCACAAAACACAAAGAATCTTTCCTTCTGTTCATCAGAGTTAGCGCCTCTGGAACTCAGAAAAAGAAGCGGGTTATACGTAATGTTTAGAAAATGCATCTGTTGCTGATAGCAAAGCACATTTGCACTTTAAACAGAATGCTCATTTAAAAAGTACTCTCTGTCCAGGCTTGCATTGAGCATCTTTGTCTATTCATCTACTCCTCTGCCAACTAAAGAATAAAACGAAGTGAATGGAGGTTTTACAAGAAAACACAAAAGGCAGTGTTTCCGTTGCTTTTTTAACTCTGCTAGTCCCAGCCCATGATGATGAGGTGTAAAGTGTTATCTGAGAACCTGTGAGATCTCAGCCTTACTTGAAGATTCAGCTCAATTTGTTACATTTATTTATTTTTGAGAGAGAACGTGGGAGAGGGGCAGATAGAGAGAAGGCTCCAGGCTGTCAGTGCAGAGCCCATCACAGGCTTGAACTCATGAACCAAGAGATCATGCCCTGAGCCAAAACCAAGAGTCAGAAGCTCAACCGACTGAGCCACCCAGGTGCCCCAATTTCTTACATTTGAAAGACTAGGAACCAATCACAAGGTATGCAGGGCTTAATCCAGTGGACTTTTAACCCTTTCATTATGCCAAAGATCCGCCCTCTACTACACTAAAGGGATTTAAAGATCCCCTTTAAACTTCGGCTATACTAACAAAGAATAGGGGTGAGAATGGGGGGCGGGGTACACAATAACTGCTCAGGCCAGGTCATCTGTTTCTGTAAGAAATAATCCAGCTCTTGCCCTATAGAAGCTGGGCAATGTGTTAAGTTCTGGGGCAAATCAGATGTACTTAATCCCTATCAAGAAAGAATTCAGGGGCACCTGAGTGGCTCAGTTGGTTGAGCACCTGACTTCAGCTCAGGTCACGATCTTACGGTTCCTGAGTTTGAGCCTCGTTCGAGCCCTGTTCGAGCCCTGAAGTGGGCTCAGGACCAATACTGTCAGGACAGAGCCCACTTTGGATCCTTTGTGCCCTGCTTCTCTCTGCCCCTCCTCTCTCTCTCTCTTTCAAAAATAAACATTAAAAAAAAAAAAAAAAAAAAAAAAGGGCTGCCTGGGTGGCTCAGTCAGTTTAGTGTCTGACTTTGGCTCAGGCCATGGGCTCACAGTTTGAGTCCGAGTGTCACGTTAGGCTCTCTGCTGTTGGCACAGAGGCCACTTCAGATCCTCTGTCTCCCTCTGTGCCCCTCTCCTTCTCACGCTTGATCTCTCTCAAAAATAAATAAGCATTTAAAAAACTAATAAATTTTAAAAAAGAGGGGCGCCTGGGTGGCTCAGTCGGTTAAGTGGCCAGCTTCGGCTCAGGTCATGATCTCGCGGTCCGTGAGTTCAAGCCCCGCGTCGGGCTCTGTGCTGACAGCTCAGAGCCTGGAGCCTGTTTCAGATTCTGTGTCTCCCTCTCTCTCTGCTCCTCCCCTGTTCATGCTCTGTCTCTCTCTGTCTCAAAAATAAATAAACGTTAAAAAAAAATTTTTTTTTAAATAAAAATAAAAAAAGAATTCAGCCCACACTTTATTCTCTGTTCTTGCCCCACCGTCTGCCCCCATGTTTGCCCTGCACCGTCCCACAGAGGTGCAGCTCCCAAAGAACAGGACAAGTCCTCAAAGAAGCCAAGGCCTTCTCATCAGCTGCAGTCTCCCCCACCCTTTCATTTCTTGCTGCCCCTCCCTGCTTTCCCCTGTACCCACATGTTGGCATTAAAGGACACAGCTTGTACTTGTTAGCTCTCTCTTATGTAGTCTTCTAAATGTCCTGAAGTCTTTTTTTCTGATTACAAAAGTTAGCACATGTTCATTGTTACATAAAAGTCAAATATGACAGAAATGCATGTCCTCTGAAAACATATCACTCCGTCCCTCCAAACTGCAGACTTTCCTTTAAACTTCAAGTAATAGTCAAAGTCTTTCAATAGCCCTCTGATTTGCATACATCTTCCCCTCTCTGACCCTTTATCCTTCATCTGGCCCTCTTTACTGTGCTCCAGCATTACCGCATTCAGCTTGCCTGCACTCCAGGACCTTTGCACCAGCCCCTCCTTTTGCTGCAGCGCTCTCCCCGCCATACCCACATGGCTCTGTCTTATCAGCTTGGGCTGCCATAACAAAATACCACAGACTGGGTGGCTTCAACAACAGAAATGGATTTTCTCACAGTTCTGGAGGATTTAAGTGCAAGATCAAGGTTGCAGCCGATATGGTTTCTAGTGAGAATTGTCTTCCTGGCTTGCTATGTCCTTACCTGGCCTTTCCTCGGCACATGCTCACAACCTCATTTAACTTTAGCTACTTCCTTAGAAGTCCCATCTTCAAACATAGCCACAGTGGGGGAGAGGGCTTCCCCACATGAATTTTGGGAAGACACAAACATTCAATCCATAACCACTTCCTTCTTCCATTCCTGTTTACACATCACCTTATCAGAGAGGCCTTCTGTGGCCTGCTCTTAAAAAAAACAGATTTAGGGGCACCTGGGTGGCTCAGTTGGTTAAGTGTCCAACTCTTGATTTCAGCTGGGGTCCCCATCTCACGGTTCGTGGGATGGAGCCCCACGACGGGCTCTGTGCTGGCAGTGCAGAGCCTGCTTGGGATTCTTTCTCTCCACTCTTCCCTCACTCATATGTTCTCTATCTCTAAATAGATAAATAAATAGATAGATAAATAAATATTTAGAAAAAACAACACACAGATTGATTATTTCTCACAATTCCATGGGTCAGCTGGGGTCACTGGGGTCATCCAAGAGCTGCAGTCATCTGACTGAGACCAAAGGGTGTGGGGTTGCCTTACCCACCTGCCTGGACCTCAGTGCTGCTGTTAGAGAGTCTATCTCTTCAGAGAAATCTCATTCTTTTACAGTCTAGTCCAGCATGAATGCTTCAAAAAGTCAAGAATGGAGGCTTCAGGGCTCCTAAGGGCCTGGGTTCCTGATGAACAAGTCAGGAATAGCAGAGTCCATCACAAGGGGATGTGGACACTCAACAGTATGACTTGTCAGGTGCCTGCAACGATCTGCCACGTGATCCTACTTTAAGTTGCTACTCCACTCATACTTTTTTCTTTTTTCTTTTCTTTTTTCTTTTTCTTTTTTTTTGAGAGAGAGACAGAGTGCAAGCAAGGGAGGAGCAGAGAGAGGGAGACACAGAATCTGAAGCAGGCTCCAGGCTCTGAGCTGTCAGCACTGAGCCCAACATGGGGCTCAAACCACAAACCGTGAGATCATGACCTGAGCCGAAGTCGGACGCTCAACCAACTGAGCCATCCAGGTGCCCCTCATTGCTCCCACTTTATAGATGAGGAGAGAGAGGCCTAGACAATGGAGAGTTGCTTGCCTGAGGTCACATGGCTGATAAGAAGAGAGCTTCTGACTTGGCAGGCCAGGCTTTCCACCAGCTATGGTGCAACCTTCCTGGGGGCATTCAGAAATGCACCCTCTGCCTCTTGTATTTCCCTTCCCAGGGCTTTGGGCTTGAGAAGCTCTGTTGGGTAAGTAGTTGCAGTTTTCCAACTGGCTACAAGCCATGGGGTCTACAGGCCAGAAGCAGCATTATCTCTTTGAAGTCTTCCTGTGGAGGCCAAAACCTAAAGGTCTCAATGACCCAGAGACATGAAGACACTAAAAGGTAAGGGTGTCAGGATCTATCTCTGTGGACCTTGCCCTGGACTGCACTGCACTGTTGGTGTAAAGTTAAACTTTAAATCCGCGTGTCTAACCGGTGGTTGCCAGGTCATTCTGGTCTGGATGAGCCTTGCTTTAGCCCAGAGGGAACAGAACACACGCTCCTTTCAAGCTTTGAGCTGCTATTCCACTCAGAGAATGTCTAGTGAATGAGTGTATGTTCATATCAAAGGGAAATGGCACCAGATGGAGAAAGTACTCAAGTCGGTACATTTGAAATGTTTTGTGGTACTTTTAGGGGGTGGAGAGGAAGGTTTGTCTCCTTTAAGAAAAGCCCCTTGAGAGATAGCTTGCAGATTGTTAGCTAGAAGCAAGTTTGTGGTTACTGTAAAAGCAGTCATTTTCATGCTTATTTTATTTTAGAGAGAGAGATGGTGAGTGAGCAGGGGAGAGGGGCAGAAAGAGAGAGAGGATCTCAAACAGGCTCTGCACTCAGCTCAGTGTGGAGCCGGACGTGAGGCCAGTCTCACCACTGCGAGCTTGTGGCCTGGGCCAAAATCAAAAGCCACTTGCTCAACCAACCGAACCACCCAGGCACTCTAAAAGCAGTCATTTTTAAAATAGAAAGTTTTTGACGGGGTGTCTGGGTAGCTCAGTCGATTAAGCATCTGACTTCAGCTCAGGTCATGATCTCACCATTAGTGAATTTAAGCCCCACATGGGGTTCTGTGCTGACAGCTCAGAGCCTGGAGCCTGCTTTGGATTCTGTGTCTTCCCCTCTCTCTGCCCCTCCCCTGCTCACACTCTGTCTCTGTCTCTCAAAAATAAATGTTAAATTTTTTAAAAAAGAAAGAAAGAAAGTTTTCGGGGCACCTGGCTCAGTTGGTTAAGCATCTAACTCTTGATGTCAGCTCAGGTCTTGATCTCAATGTCTTGATTTCAAGGTTGTGGCTTCAAGCCCTGGGTTGGGCTCTGTGCTGGGAGTAAAGCCTACTTAAAACACAGCTAGTTAGCTAGCTAGGGGCACCTGGGTGTCTCAGTCAGTTAAGCCGTAGACTTCAGCTCAGATTATGATCTCACAGTTTGTGAGTTCAAGCCCCACAGAGCCCACTTTGGATCCTCTGTCCCCTTCTCAGTCTGCCCCTAGCCTGCTCTTGTGCTCTCTCTCTCTCTCAAAAATAAATATTTAATAAACAAATAAATAAAGTAGAAAGTTTGCTCTTTTCTGCCTCATTCTGTTGATTTGTGATGGTATTTTTCATTTGCGACTTAATGTCATTCTAAGTAAAAATTAAAATTTTAGATTAGTATAACATTTAGCATTCATCTTTATATTATGTAATGTCCTTTTTTTCCACTTTTTAAAATTGAAGTGTAGTCGACACACGTTACCTTAGTTTCAGGTGTAAAACACAGTGATTCAGCTCCTCCATACATTATGCTGTGCTCACCGAGTGTAGCTACCATCTGTCACCTTGCAATGCTGTTACACTACCACCGACTCTCTTCCCTGTGCTGTGACCTATCCATTCCATAACTGGCAACCTATGTCTCCCACTCCCCTTCACCCATTTTGCCTACCCCCCACCCCTTCAACGTGTGTTTGATTTTTTTTATTTAAAAAAAAATTTTTTTAACGTTTATTTATTTTTGAGATGGAGAGAGACAGAACATGAACGGGGGAGGGTCAGAGAGAGGGAGACACAGAATCGGAGTCAGGCTTCAGGCTCTGAGCTGTCAGCACAGAGCCCGACGCGGGGCTTGAACTCACGGACCATGAGATCGTGACCTGAGCCGAAGTCGGACGCTCAACCGACTGAGCCACCCAGGCGCCCCAACATTATTTATATTTAGAGCACCATTAGTTTCTTTCTACATTCAAATCAAGTTCTGGGTCAAGCAGAAAGCAAGTCCTCTGAGGGCTCTGTGTGCCTGTCGCCCTCTGTTATAGGTGGAACTCACTTACCTTGTGTCTGCCTTGAGTAACACTGAACTCCCCGACATCATGGGGATCCATGGCAATTCTGCGCTCATGGGACATCAAGAATGTCACATGCAAATGGAGCAACAAGGAAGAGTAGATACTCATATTATACCTGTCTTTACTTGCACACATGCTCCCATCAATGTAGTGTAAAAATCCAATACAAAGATAAAATTATTAAAAATCTTGGCAATAGAGCGTTAAAGCAGGTGTGGTGTGAGTATACGGCTCTTGCATTCTTTTTGTTTTTTAAAGACTTTATTTTTAAGCAATCCCTACACTCAACATGGGGCTCAGACTTACAACCCTAAGACCAAGAGGCATACGCTCTGCCAACTGACCCAGCCAGGCCCCTCATCTCTTACGCTCTTAAAGCAGGCCTTGCTCCTTGCTCTGTGTACACCATGGGGAAGGACGGTCTGCTCGAGGAGCTGTAACACACACCCTTCGGACTGTGCTATTGTTCTCACCATACAATCTCCACCTTTGGTGAGGAGAGGGTTAATATTTGTTTATGGAGTTACCATCCCGAAAGATCAGGACAGGGAACCGTTCTTTTCTTAATTCATTCAGCACATAGGTATTGATTCCCTCCTGTTTGCAAAGCACAAACTCCTGATGTTTAATTATCCAATTTGATCTCAATAGAAATAGAGTTAACAATTGATCATGAGGAAGTGTACATAAAATCTCAATAGTATGGGGTTTGGAAAGTTTCCATGTTGGTGAACACCTCTGCATATTGGGAGGATGAAGCCTTTGGAACCCTCCCAACCTTATCCTATGTAGACCTTCATCTGGCTGTTCATGGGTATCCTTTATCATGTTTTCATAAACTGGTAACTCTCTGTATTTCCTTGAGTTCTGTAAGCTGTTCTAGCAAATAATCAAATCCACAGGAGAGGAGGTCATGGGAACCTCTGATTTTTTTTAAAAAAGACTTTTTTTTTTTTTTTTAAGTAATCTCTTCATCCAGTGTGGGGCTTGAACTCACAACCTGAGATCAAGAGTCACATGCTTCACTGACTAAGCCAGCCAGGCGCCCCAAGAACCTCTGATTTTAGCCAAGTTGAACAGAAGTTGTGGGTTACCTGGAGACCTACTACTTAAAATTGGCATCTGAAATGGGAGACGATCTGTTGGGACTGAGCCCTTAACCTGATCTGATCCCATCTCCAGGTAGATGTCAGAATTGAGTTCATTTGCAGGACACCAAGCTGGTGTCACAGAATTGCTTGATGTGGGAAAAAAAAATTTTGCACATCTGGTGTCAGACGTGTTATGAGTATGGTAGTTCTGTGAGAATAAAGGAGAAACACAGTACTGAGGGTTTTCACCCCACACATATTGCTAACATACGTTCTCCTTCTTAAGGGCTACTAGTTAGTGACATATTCCTGGGAATACAATACAAAATATAAAGCTTCAATCTTCAATGTTTTACAAGCTCTAGGTGAGAAATACCAATAATAGCATAATTTACACCATGTTGGGGAGCCTGCCATAATCTCTTACTTATCTCTGTAGTCCTATCCTGTGAATCCTTTGCAATGTCACTTCATTTATTACCCTGACATCTTCCAAGGCCAACCATCTTTCTCTCCACACTCCCTCCCCCCTTCCTTCCTTCCTTCCTTCCTTAAATTCCACTGGAGTACAGCAAGTGATTTATGCCAAAACAATTGATTCGATTCATATTTTTTTCTGGTTGGTTATTAGGTCAGATAAAGCCAGATAAATACAGGTCAAAAACTTATTCTATTTCACCATCTCTTTGATCATTAAGATTAAAGTCATAAGTGAATATTCATTTATCTGTCAAATATGTATTGATGACATAGGCTAGGTGGTAAAACAGTAGTGGGCAATGTAAACATGCCTCCTGCTTTCATAGAGCTTACAGTCTAGTGGGGAAAAAAATAAATATATCAGTTAACAAATAAGGTACTTTCATCTAAAGTTAACGGCCATCGGAAAAAAAATCAAATACATGGTGTAATAGAGAGTGATTTGGGAAGCTAATTTGGATCGAGGGTCAGTTAAGCCTTTCAGAGGAGGTGACAATTGCACTGAGACCTAAGCTAGACCTTCTCAACCTACAATTTGCATATGAATCACGTGGTGATCTTGTATAAGGGCTGATTATGATTTAGTAGGTGAGGGGTTGTGTGCCAGCTTCTGCATTTCTTACAAGGTCCCGTGTGATCCCTATGGTGCTTGTTCGTGGAACACTTGTGGGGAAGAAAGGCCAGTGAGAAGAATCTAAAGAGAACTCCAGAGAGAGAAAACAGCAATTGCATAGATGCTGAGGTGAGAAGAAGGTTGATGTTTGGGTTCGAGAAATACCATTTTGTAGAGAGAGGCTAGGAGTGGTGAGTAAGAGATGAGGACTATGCAGCAAGTTCAAAGAAGTGGGCCAAATCACACAGAGCCTTCAAGGCCAGAAGGTTTCCTTTTATTTCAGGGTAGTGGAAGACATTGGAAGATGGCAAGGGGACAAAGAGGACGGTCAGATTGAAGCTCTTGAAGAACAACCTGAAAACTATGGGAAAAATGAATCTTAGGGGAGCAAGAGTAGGAGGAGAAGAGAGTTTAGGAAACCAGAGTGGCACTCCTTATGTGAGATGTCGGCGGCTCGGACCCGGATGGCAGCAGGGGAGAGCGAGAGCAGCGGAAGGCTTGGATGGTGAGCTGGTAGCAGAACCAGCAGGACAAGTGCATGGATGAGATATAGAGGAGGTAGGAAAGAGACATTAAGGATGTCAACTGGATTTACGTTTTGATCAGCAAATAGCAGGTGACACCGTGTCCTGAGATGTAAAACCAAAGCAAAAACCAAAAGTAAATAAGTAAGTAGATAAATAAATAAAAACCAAAAACAAAAAACTTACCTTTTTTGGTAAGTGGAAAGGGAATATCATCCAGAGTGACTCTTACTTCTAAAGCCTCTGTTTGTATGTGTGCTGGTGCAAATTTCATTTAGAATCTGACATTAGAATCAAGGTAGGAAGGCAAATGCATCTGAGAATTCCTTGATTAATTAATTGATTAGAAAGCCATTCAGGGGGCTCTCTCTCACAAATCCACCCTCCCTCTCCCGGTCACAAAGAAAGAGAAGAAAGATAGATCATCAGTGACAAATGGCCTTGCCTTTGCAGAAGCAAACTTAGGGCCAGTTTCACTCCAGGAGACAACACTGCCTCTCTCCCTCATGGTTTCTAGTGCTCTACACGTTCATAGAAACTTCTCTAGTAACGAACTATAAAAATGATGCCTGAAAGTATAGTCTTGCGTCTGCGAGTTTAGAATCGTCCCGTAACATCATTACAAAAAAGAGAGAGAAGCAGTGCTACCCTGATGAGTGATGGAAGTTGTCTGGCAAACAGTGTTTTACATTAGAATGTAAGTTAAGTAGACTTTTTTGCCTGAGCCTGGAATTTTCCAATGGAAGTTGATTTCTTAGAATGGGGATGGATGGAAAGTTAGGGTATTTCTAAAGACCCACCAGTAAAATAGCAGTGTTTTACCCTCAGCGATTTCTCCCTGTTGGATTCCCATGAATAATTTCCATCACTGGAAAGAGTTTAAGAAAAAGTTACCTTTTCTTTTTCCAGTTGAGCCTCTTTTGACACATTTTCCTGGTACCGTTAATATGCTCATATTTCCTGTTGGAAGAATGGTTAAGATCTGAATGATTATTCAAATCCTTTTTTTTTCCTTTCAAAGTTATTTTTCCTTGAAGAAGTTTCTTTGTCACTGTCAAGGTTAAGTGAAGTCACTCCTGAAGAAAAAAGCAGAAGGAATTTGGAATGCTTTTCCATAAACCCCAGTGACCTATCTCAAGAATCCCCAGTAGATCTCAGGGTTTTTAGGATAAATCATTTTGGGAAAATGTTTTCTTCCTTTGCCGTTAGGTTGACAAGGCAAAAGAAATAATACTGTTTGTGTCGACCTTTGTTCTAGAACAATTTCTCAAAGCAGGTTCTCAAATAGGATCCCTGGGAATTTCTACCTGAATGATACAAAGTTGCATTTTCACCACCCAAAACCGCACATAGCAGATACTCAGTAGATGTTAATTGAATTACATTGAATTCTAAGAATCTGCTAGAAATCTTAGATCAGTTCCTTTCATCTTACAGATAGTGAGCAGGAAGCCAAGGAGGACAAGTTGAGAGTCTGGCCCCTGGGCAAAAGGACACATGTGGGTTAGGAATCTCACCATTTCCTTTGAAATTGAAGATGCCAGTTTCTTAAGGACACTTTATAGATCAAGGCCCTGAATCCATAAACATCCCCCTGCAATTATCTTGCTAATTCTTTCTACAGGCAAACTTCTAAGTTTTTTCTTTACTGCTGTGGTAGGATAAGCAAAGATCCTCCCCACCCCCGCTCCATCTGGGGAGAGATGTGGGGATCAACAAATTCTATCATAGGAAGTAAACAAACATTCTCAACTTACAGGGACCTTTGTAATGACATGGATCCAGGAAGGAAACAAAAATGACTTTACCACAATAATGCCAAAGTTTTCATCATAGGGCTAGGTGAAAAACACGCTAATGGCTGAAAAGTACTTTGCCTCTGTGTTACTGGCCTGCATTCTCTTTGGCAGATGAGTAATACTGACCACGGTGTGGGGGAGGGGGGGTGGACATCTGTCCTTAGGTTATTCAGGAGGAAACTGGCCTCTGCTGGCCACCCTCATGGCCTGAGAGGGAAAGGCACTGAACGTGCACACTGTGTTCCACTACAGGACCAGCCCACGTTCCTCCTACTTGAGAGCACGCAGCAGGCTGGGCAGAGGAAATCTTCCATTAACATCCAGCTGAAGTCCAAGGCATTAATTTTTGCACTTAAGAAGAGACAGCGACAACTTAGGATGGCTTCCTCTTGTGAGGAATGGGGCAGCTTTCTGTGGCTAAGGGATGGGGATGCTACCTAGGAAACTTAGAGACAGGATGTGAGAAGGGTGACAGAGGCCTGGGGAGAGAGAAGTAGAGGGCAACTGGAACATCCATTCGGTGTAGCTCCTGAAAGCTCGATGTGATTGATCCCTTGTCCTGTCTGCTCACCTCCACCTTTCCCCACAAGGTCACAGGGAGCAGGTTACTAAGACGGGATATCACTATCTGTGCTACTAGGAATGATTTTGCAATGCTTACCTAACTTTTGGGGTTACTCCTTCGTCAGTGTTCAGGGGTGTTTAGGCTCAGGAAATTAGGTGTGGTTGTATCTAGGAAACACAACAAACTTCCTGGTCACTTGGTGGGCCTGGGCAGACATGGGTCTAGGAGGGACACAGGCCAGACTCTTTCCCATCACTAAGATAAAGAGGAATTTACAGGCCAGCAGATGGCCTCCCCTCTCCCGAGTTGTGTGAGACAAGATACCTACTTTGCCTTGACCTCCCCCTTCGAATGCTAGCCAAGTCCATGCACACGACAGCAGGACAGGAGAGGGGTTCCTGGAACACCTGGTTCATGTGACATTTAATTGTTATTGCAGGTGGTGGGCACATTCTGGCACTGAGCAATCCTTCCACAAATGCTAATTAAATGCCTAGAGATGGCAGAATCCAAGCTTAGTTCTGGGGAAATTAATTCTTTTTGGTCTCTGACCTTAAAGATCTCATAATCGATTGAGGAAGATAACCATGATGGGATCATCTGTTTCAACTCAATTGGATTGAAGAGGAGACTATGAAATAAGTCCAGTTAGTTCACCCAAGAGATGAGAACCACCTGAGCAGGTGCAGCGGCAAGAAGGATGAACTAGAGAGGGAAGCTGAGTCTGAGAGACATTCTGAAGGAATTCCAAATGGCTGCGTTAGGCAGCTGGACACAGTGGGAAAGGGGGCAGAGGGTGGAGGGAAGAAGCTTGTGGGCTCCTGTTACATAATTCTGACCTCGTGTACTTAGAGAAACTAAAGTTGAAATTTAAATGTCAATATCGTCCAAGTCAAAAGAAGAGCTGAGAAACTCCTCTGACCAGCTTCTGTCATTTATCGCCCCACATGATTCCACTTGACTGAATTGACAGGCGAAGTGTTTTAAATTTGGGGCTTTCGGTGTGAGTTCCAGGGCAACCCCAGCTCAGAATTCCCTTTCGAGGGGTGTCAGAGCTGCTCCGGCCTGTCAGTCCCTAGACTGTCACGACCAAAGACTCGGCACCTCTGGGATAGGGCAGCTTCAGTTGTGGCATCAGGGACTTGGTATTTATTCTGTGTCATGAACGAGGCTGTTGTTTTGCCCTTTTGGACAAGTGTGTGTGTGTGTTGGAGACTCTGTAGATTCTGGCAGTTCTAGAAAGGGTGGGGCGGAGGACTCACCTCAGGGAAGGGAAGGAAACAAAGAACATGGACAGAGTAACTTGTCCAACACTAACAGCAGATACACTGTTTTCCTCCTGCAAAAATGAAACAAATGTCAAGATGAGGAAGACACACGTTCAGTAGGACAGTGAAGTATGGGCTCCAGAATCGGATTGGATTAATCCCCCTAACCCTGGGGCCCTGGGCTGGTTTACCCAAGCTGTCTCAACTCTTAGCTAAAAACCTGGCACATAGTAAGTGCTTAGTAAATATTAGCTTCTACTATTCTAAGTCATTTGGAGCAGGAAAGGGAAATCAGAACTATTTTTCTAAACCTGAACAGGAAGCTAAGAAAAAGTAGCTCTCAAAACAGCACTAGAATATAACTCCAAAAGCACACGCAACAAAAGAAAAAATAGATAAAGTGGATGTCACCAAAATTGAAAGCTTTGTGCTTCATAAATCTTTTTTTTTTTTTTAACGTTTATTTATTTTTGAGACAGAGCATGAATGGGGGAGGGGCAGAGAGAGAGGGAGACACAGAATCGGAAGCAGGCTCCAGGTTCTGAGCCATCAGCCCAGAGCCCGATGCGGGGCTCAAACTCGCAGTCCGCGAGATCGTGACCTGGGCTGAAGTCGGACGCCTAAGCGACTGAGCCACCCAGGCGCCCCAAAAGCTCTGTGCTTCAAAGGACATCATCAACAAAGTAAAATGACACCCCCCACACACCATGGGAAATAAGTTTTGCAAACTGTATATATCATAAGAGACATATCTAAAATATATAAAGAACCCCTACGATTCAATAATAAAAATCACACAACTTAATTTTCCAAAACGGGCAGCAGACCTGAATGGACATTTCTTTAAAGAGGACATGCCCGTGGCACATGAACACATGGAAATGCTTGGCATCTTTACCAATCAGAGAAATGCAAACCACGAGTACAAGGAGACACTGCTTCACTTACCCTATGGCTGTCACGAAAATGACAAGTACCAAGTGTTGGCAAGGGAGTAGAGAAATGGAAACACCGCCCACCGCTTGTAGAAATGTAAAATGGTATGGCCCCCTTGGAAAACAGTCTGGCAGTTTCTGACAAGGTTAAACATAGAGTTACCATATGGCCTGTGTGAGTAGAGCAATTCTTCTTCTGAGCATATACCCAAGAAAAATGAAAATTGTGTGCACACAAAAACTTGCACATGGACATTCATAGCTGTATTATACATCACAGCCAAAAAGCCCCAAACAACCCAAATGTCCATCAACTGGTGAGTGGGTAAAGAAAATGTGGTCTATCTATACAGTGAAGTATCACTTGGCAATAAAATGAAATGGGGGCGCCTGGGTGGCTCAGTTGGTTAAGCGTCCAACTTCAGCTCAGGTCATGATCTCATAGTTCGTGAGTTTGAGCCCTGAAGCGGGATCTCTGCTGTCAGAGCAGAGCCTGCTTTGGATCCTCTGTCCCCTTCTCCCCTCTCTCTCTCTGCCCCTGCTCACTTGCACTCTCTCTCTCAAAAATAAATAAATATTAAAATAAAAATAACTGAAGCACTGGTATACACTGTAACGTGCATGAGCCTTGAGAACATTATGCTTAGTGAAGGAAGCCAAACACAAAAAGACCATATTTTGTATAATTCTATTTATGTGAAATCTCCAGAATAGGCAAAATCTGTAGAGACAGAAAGTAGATTAGTGGTTGCCAGGGGCTCGGGGTGTTTGAGGAGGAATGAAGGGTGAACGAGAATGGATATGGAGTTTCTCTTGAGGAGATGAAAATGTTCTAAAATCGATGGTTGTGATGGTTGCATAACTCTGTGAATATACCAAAATCCATCGATTTATACACTAAATGGGTGAATTGTATGATGTGAATTATATCTTAATAAAACTAAAGAAAAAAAAAGAACAGTACTAGAAGGAGATATTAGTATGTTAAGAATGTTCCTTGTCAGGGGCGCCTGGCTGGCACAGTGGGTGCAGCATGTGACTCTTGATCTCTGGGTCGTGAGTTCAAGCCCCACGTTGGTGTGGAGTCTACTTAAAATAAAAATTTTAACATATACAAAAAAGAATATTCCTTGTTCTATTATACCAGAGAGTCTGTGTGTAGATGACTATCAAATGAAAAATGTCTAGCGGCTATGCAGAAGATTTCCATTCATGGTCCTGAATGTCCCACATTTTCATTAATGACCCAGAAAAGACCACCTGTGCTGAATATCTTGACCTTGTTCCTCCAGATCCAGTCTCCACCGTCCACCCGGCTCTCTGTGGAGGCTGATTTGTGTGAACTAGGCCAGTGGGCTCCTGTGGCTTATGGTTGATCCTGCAGGAGATCGAATGGAAAGGAGGGGAAGGAGGAATTTGGGGATGTTAACCAAAACACCACCGATGCATATGTGGCATAAAGCAGGATCCGAGGACACCTAGACTAAGAACAACGGGGTGGTTCCAACAAGAGAATGTTTAATACAAAGTCCAGGTGAAGATGTGGTTTAATAAAAGTCCAGGTGAAGTTTTCATTATTGCCAACTCACTGTGAATCAAGAGTTCAGAAATGCACACCCCCTAAATAAAATTCTAACATTCTGAAGCCCCAGATAAGGGAATGTTTGCATTCTCTTCCCTTCTGGTCAGAGCACGCTTGGAAGTACTGTGTTCAGCTCTAGGTGACGTGTGAAGAAACTGCTGCAGAGTTTAAAGCATCCATTGTTTTTTTTGTTGTTTTTTTTTTAATTGTTTCAAGTTTATTTATTGAGGAGGAATGAAGGGTGAACAAGAATGAATATGGAGTTTCTTTTGAGAGTTTGAGTTTCTTTTGAGTTTCTTTGAGAGAGAGAGAGAATCCCAATCAGACTCTGCACTGTCAGTGTGGACTCACGAACTACGAGATCTTAACCAGAGCTGAAATCAAGAGTCGGGCACCTAACTGACTGAGCCACCCAGGTGCCCCAAATTTTAATGCATCCATTTTATTTTCAGCCCATCTCTTGGGTAGCAGACATGAGCAAATGGGTGCTATGAAGTTAGATAATTCGATAGGTAGACATGGGGCTGTTTCTAAAATCACCTGTCCCAATTTTGTTTAAGTCTATTTTTTTTTATTTTGAGAGAGAGAGAGAGCTCAAGTGGGGGAGGAACAGAGAGAGAGGGAGACATAAAGAATCCCAAGCAGGCTCTGCTCTATCAGCACAGAGCCCGATGCTGGGCTCAAACCCACAAGCTATGAGATCATGACCTGAGCTGAAAGCAAGAGTTGGACACTTAACCAACTGAGCCACCCACATGCCCCATACATCTAATTTTTAAGAAATTGTTTTTGAACGAAACTCTCACTTCCATTAAAGTAAATTCTTTCCCAGAAAGAAATTCTAGAATTTTTATACAAATAGACTTAATTTGTCTATTTTCCCGCATTTCTGGGTTGAGAGAACCAACTTCTAGTGGGAAACACACATACAAACACAGGCCATTTCAAATCCATGGTTTTTGATAGAATGTTCAATGCGTCTGATGCCGTCAGAAATTGGGGTTTCAAAATGTGATTAGGCAGCATATAAAGGAGGTCCACGTTTACGACATGGGAGAAAGGAAGATCTTCTCGACTACAATAAAGAAGCCTACAGAAATTAATTTAGTGTACTGAAACCCAGCAGTGGGCATAGCAACACAAAAATATTGCAAAAAGTGCAACAGCTCAGCAAGATTATTTGCTAATAATTTATTTTCATCAAGAAAAGAGAAACATATCCTTGGTAACGTGCCAATTCTCAACAAGCTAATCCATGGCAAGTCTTTCTCTGGGAAAAGAGATAATTAAATCGCTCTGAAGTCTCTGCTCCCTAACTACAGTAGTCATTAAGGCTGCTCACAAATATTCTCATTCTCTTTCCTTCCTGACATATGGTGGGTTGTACTTTCTCACCCACTCGAAGGTATGTGCCTTGCTTTGGCCAGTGAAATGTGAGTGGAAGCTTTGAAAGTCAGGATGCTTCACCATCTTATCTTTTCCTTGTCATGGCAACCAGCACTGTTCCTGCTAGTGGCTGCTTTGTCAACCTGGGGCCTGGAGTGAGGATGACAGTGTTGTGGCATAGAGCCCCGGCTGACCATGCTAGAAAGCAGGGTGAATCAGAAACAGATCTTCAGGGTGCCTGCTGGCTCAGTCTGTAGAGCATGTGACTCTTGATCTCAGGGTCATGAGTTCAAGCCCCATGGTGGGAGCCTACTTAAAAACTAAAGGAAAAAAAAAAAAGAAATCTTCATATTTAGGTCACTGAAATTTTAGGGTTACTTGTAACCACAGCATAATCTAGACTATACCCGCTGAAATGCTAATAAGTAAGTGAAGCTCACGTTCATTGTTCTTGTATCGTCAGGTGCTGGCTCAGCAGCTCTTCACTGGTTAAGGAGAGCCACTAAGAGTATGAGTCTTGCTGGGAGTCAGGTGCCTTCAATCCTGTGTCTCAGTATATTTTCACAATAAGCCAGGTATTAATAACCCCATTTTACCTGTAAAGAGCCTGAGAAGTGACATGGCTTGCCCCAGCTCCCTGGCAAGCAGCAGAGCTGGGACAAGAAGCCAGGTTTTCTGAAGCTAAAACCTAAGCAGAATCACTGAAGTGTACTGGGGCCTCCTATTACTGACTATGAACTAAAGTAATTTTAGCCTACATGATAACTCAGCTGTGACCTCTTCCTGCGTTAGTCACTTTTGCCTCCTCCTTCTTGTCTCTGCTTTTCTATTTTCTACACAAATCCTCATCATGCTCCCCCGGTTTGAGGTCATTGTCCCCCTCCCCCTTAGTGGTGAGGAAATAAATACTCGGCATGCAGCCCCCCAAAGGTATACCAAACATTTTATGCATATTGCAATTTTACTTTGTCCATATAGGAACCCTGTGGCAAAAGTATTATTGACTTTATTTTAAAAACAGGAAACTGAAGCACAGGCAAGTTATGTAAATCATCTAAGGTCTTAGTTAGTAATCATTGGTGGGTGGAGTTCAAGCCTGTGTCCACCTGACTCCAAACCTCTTGCTGTTTCCAGTGTCTGTTCCCACAATGATATTCCCTGCATCTAAATCCTTATGGGGGAAAGATAAAAACAAAGTTGGATTAAGACACGCTTCAGCCTCTTTGGGCTTTTCTCTCAAGAATTAGGCCTTTGGTCGCCCAGAGTCTACAAAGATCCAGAGATCCAATCATCATGAGAAAACAGGACCCTCCGATCTCCTCGGAGAAAAGTTCAGGAACAAGAGCAGCTGGAAATGGGCATTTCTCAAAATTTTTTAATGTTTATTTATTCTTGAGAGAGGCACACACAGTGCAAGTGGGGGAGGGGCAGAGAGAGAGGGAGACACAGAATCCGAAGCAGGCTCCAGGCTCTGAGCTGTCAGCACAGAGCCCGATGTGGGGCTTGAACTCATGAACCAAGAGACCATGACACGAGCCAAAGTCGGACGCTTATCTGACTAAGCCAACCAGGCACCCCTGGAAATGGTCATTTAATTTCCATTCTTTGATTTGCATGTAGAAAGTGCCCAGTGTCTATTTATTTATAAACTTGAATTCTCTAGGGGCTTCTCAATGCCTGTGGTAGACAAACACAGCCTCCATAGCTTCTAGCTTCAAGGCAGGCATGGGTACTTGGCTGGTCCTCCAGATGGGCATTTTTGGCCTCTGCATTTTCCTTTTTAACCTTTTTAATAACACTTCTTTGGACTGCCACGGACTAGGTAACCAACTTCTTGGCCTTTGGCTCCAGCTCTCCTCCTGTTTCACTGCTTCAAAAATTAATTGTTCCGGTCCCTCTGGGGAATGAAAAGACATAGGTTCCTGGTATTCGAGGCTAAGTATGTGAGGAGTTATTTACCCCCACATCTTTTTTTTTTAATGTTTATTTATTTTTGAAAGAGCATGTACTTGCACAGGGGAGGGGCAAAGAGAGAGGGTGACAGAAGATCTGAAGCGGGCTCTGTGCTACAAGCACAGAGCCTGATGCAGGGCTTGAACTCATGAACTGTGAGATCATGACCTAAGCTGAAGTCAGACACTTAACCGACTGAGCTGGTCTTAACTTGTCCATGCTATGAAAGGTTCTCCTTTCCCTGCCTTAGCTGTAGCAAGGGGAGATGCCAGAGGCTGGCCTGGAATATCTCATGGTTGACCTTCTAGTTCTAAGGTCCATATAAACTAGATCAGTTGTTTTTTTTTTTTTAACATTTATTTATTTTTGAGACAGAGACAGAGCATGAACGGGGGAGGGTCAGAGAGAGAGGGAGACACAGAATCCGAAACAGGCTCCAGGGTCTGAGCTGTCAGCACAGAGCCCTACTCGGGGCTCAAACTCACGGACCGCGAGATCATGACCTGAGCCGAAGTCGGCCGCTCAACCGGCTGAGCCACCCAGGCGCCCCAAACTAGATCAGTTTTAAGTTGAAGTCACATATGCGTTGGTTTAACAATCACACTAGTCACTCATTGAGTCAGTGTTTGCTGAGGACCTTACTTAGTGCCTGGTTCTCCTCTAGAGGCTGGTGACGACCAGTGAGTGAGACAGACAAGGTGCCTGGGAAGAAAGAGACAATAAACAAGTAGACAAGTGAACCCGGTAATTTCAGATTGTGACCATTGCTGTGAATGAAATAAACAAGGTAATGTGATCGGGTGTATGAAAGGATAAAGTTTGTTACTTTATTTATTTATTTATTTATTAAGTTTGTTACTTTAGATAGATGGCTATGAAAAGTTCTCTGATAAAGGACCTTCTGAGCTAAGATGTAAATGATTAGGAGCCGGACTGGGAAAGAATATTTCAAGTAGAGGGAGTAGAAATTCTAAGGCTCTCAGACTGGAGTAAGTTTGGGATGTTTAAGAAATAGAGTAAAGCTGGGATGATTACCATTCATTGAGTGGTTACTATGGCCCAGGCACTGTGCTATGCATTTCCATAGTATCTCATTTTAATTCATCACAATACCCCACAAGGTAGCTGTTATCTCCAGTCTAGGTGAATCCTTAGTTCTGTTGGCACCAGGGGTTTCCTCACCTCCATGATGGCACCCTAGAGAAGTGGATCTCAACTGGGGCTATTTGAAAATTCAAGACTGGGCTCTTGAATTTAGCTAGCATTTAGTAGGCGGTAACCGGGGAGGAAGACACCTGTTTCAATAAGTAAGACGTCTCACACAACAAAGAATTGTCCTTCTTTACACCTGATTCTCAAATATACCAACAGATCAAGGCAATTTCTTAACTGGGAAAAGCACTAGAAACATCTTTTGTTCTAATATTTGGTCTTTGACCTTGGTTTCTCACACAGAACTCCCAAATTCCATGGGATTTCTTAGGTGATAGGAGTGTCTTTTGTTCTAATGAGGTGACTCTTGGTGGGTTCCTGGATAGCTTTAGGAGGGGGGCTGATCACACATGACTAGGAGCTTGGAACTTTCAGCTACATTCCTTGTCTTCTGGTAAAGGAAGAGGGCCTAGAGATTGAGGTAATGATTGATCATGCCTATGTGATGATGCCTCCATAAAAATTCCAGAAGTACAAGGTTTGGGGAGCTTCCAGGTGAACCCATGGAGGTGCCATGTAGAGTGGTGTGCCATGAGAAGACACTGAAACTCCACACCCCTTCCCACATACATTACCCTGTGTATCCCTTCAACTGTCTATTCACTGATATGCTTTATCATGTCCTTAATTATATAATAAACTAGTAAACATAAGTAAGTGTTTCTCTGAGTTCTGTGAGCTGTTCTGGAAAATGATCTAATCCAAGGAGGGGTTCCTGGTGCACCTCTGATTTGCTGTCAACTCAGACTGAAGTACAGGTAACCTGGGGACCTACAGCTTGTGACTGGCATCTCAGGGTGGCGGGGGGTGGGGTGGGTGTTGTGGACTGAGCCCTTAACCTGTGAGGTCTGTGCTAACTTCAGTCAGTGTCAGAATTGCAGGATAACCAGGTGTCCTTTGGAGAACTGATTGGTGTCAGAGAAGTGTTTAGGAATTCAGTCACCAACTAAATGAAGGGAAGATCATACTTATTTTATTTGGAACTTTATCAAGAAATGTTCACCATTGCAGAAAATCACACTACCTGCTGCAGTGCTGGTCGTGGCATTTGAGTCACCAGAATGACACAACTGTATCAGCCTGCATTTGTAACTGTCATGTGCAAATATGTAACACAGGAGATCTGATGCTTCTTGCAATTAAATTAAAATTAAACCTTTCTAAGACTTAAAATCCAACTTTTTTGTTAGCAGAGAGGCATAAAATGCATTCTTATTTCTTAACTTATTCATTATAAGTCAACTGACTACTTCAGTGGGTATTCTAATGTAATGTGTCCCAAGCAAAGGCTTCTAATACATGTCATTTTAAATTACTTTATTTCTTCCGTATATTATAATAAAGAATTAGTGCTGAAAATCCACTGTCCCTGAAAGTTCTCCAGTCCCAGGTAAACCAGGACTGTTGGTCACCCTAGGTAGTGTTATTTTTTTTTCCCTGAAATTATGTGTGGGTAGGTTCTATTATCTAAGGATTTAATTCCATGATGGCAAAGGAAGTGTTACAAAATATCTGTTGTAAGAAAGGAGTATTAGGTCTGGCGGGGTGGAGAACCATGCCCTAGAGAAAGCCCTGAGTCATGGAGGAGTTTAAGGACAGGATCTGTTTCCACAGGCTGTCCAGAATGGGGAACACCCAGGGCTGAGTCCAGCCCTTCCTGCGTAGATAAGAGTTGCACCCCCACAGTGGGGCTAGTGTGTTGGGGTGGGGTGGTAAATCCCAGGGCATTTGGCAGCTCTATTCCTTGCACGGCAGCCTCCAGCATGCATGTCTAAATTAATGCACACAATTAGAATTTTTATTTTTGGAAAATCGTAGAGCAGAAGTTTGTTTTTTCCGGCCCTCGTACCTCTTTTTGACACTCCTGTTCTTGTGCTGTCTGTGTCCTCATGTTGAAAACTGTCCCCAGACAGCAGCACCGTGGGCTCTGGCCTCAGACAAACTTTGATTTAGATCTCCTCTCTGACCCGATCACTCTGTGTTTCAGCTTCCTCCACTGTAAAATGAGGATGATGGTAATATATCTGCTGCATCGAGTTAATGTTAGGAATAAATAGGAGGACTAATGTCATTCATTCTTAGCATGACACATAGTAAATGTCTAATAAGTTCTATTTATTATTATCCCTTGGGCTACCTACCTCTGCCCTTCCCAGTAGCATCCTGTGAGCCAATTTACTTATTTCTCATTCTTGCACCTCATCTCCCACCTGTGTCACTGATTGCACACAGTTAGTTGGAGAGCATTCCACTTAAGGAAGCAATTCATATTAAGGTGAAGGTTGCCTGCATTTTAAAGCTTATTTACCACCACTGGAGGATTGTGTGTGAGCTATTTTTAGAAATGAGAGAGAAGTAGTAACATTTTCTAGTGCTCCCTGTTATGGGCTGAATTGTGTCCTCCCCAAATTCATATGTTGAAGCCCCAACCTTAGTACCTCTGAATGGGACTGTTATGTGTAGGTAGGGTCTTTGAAGTGGTAATTTGGGTTAAATGAGGTCACTGGGATGGCCCTTAATCCCATGTGACTGGTGTCCTTATAAGAAGGGGGAGTTAGGACACAGACGTGCACAGAGAGAAGACCATGTGAAGACACAGAGAGAAGACTTTTAGCCATCTACAAGCCAAGGAGAGAAGCCTCAAACGAAATCAGTGCTGCTGACACCTTGATCTTAGACTTCTAGCCTCTAGAACTTAAGGGAATAAATTTCTATCTTTAAGCCAACCCAGTCCATGGTAGACAGCCCTAGCAGACTGTCACACCCCCTTCCTCCTGTCACAGATTAAAGTTCCTTGTTCCAAATCCCAGATAAATTCCTTGAATTCCCTGTTCTCTTTTCTTTCATCCTTATGGCAAACCCTGGAGATTCAGTCTGTGGTCACAAGGGGGAGGAAAGGAATTAATATTTTTGAGTTCTACACATGCCAGGTATTTAATCATGATAACTTGCAAGTCACAGATTAGGAAACTGAGGGTCAGAGAGGGTGCACGTCTTTACTAAAGTAATCATTCATTCATTCATTCATTCAACAGGTATTCATGGAACATATATATACCCCTACCTATACACCAGGCAACATGAAAGAGGCTGGAGATACATCAGTGAATCAAATTGACTTACTCCTTGTTCTCAAAGGGCTAATAGGTTAGTGGGGAAACAGATTTTAAACCAATAATCACATGGGGGGGCTGGCTGGCTCAGTTGGTAGAGCATTGATCTCAGGGTTATGAGTTCGAGCCCTCAGGTATGAGTTGGAGATAGAGTTTACTTAAAAAGATAATCACACAAATAACTATGTCATTATAAATGTGACAACTTACAAAGGAGCACAACACAGTAGGAGAGCCAGATCAGTTTAATTCCATTTAATAAAAATTTACTGAGCATCTATCATATGCCAGATGTTGTGCTAAGTGCTTGGGGAGTATCAGTGAAAATGACAGATATGGATTCTATCCTCTTAGAACTTCCACATCTAGTGGGAAAAGAAGACATTAAACCAGCCTTACAAATGAGAGAGAGAGAGAGAGATGTTATGAGAGATGACTTCAAGGTTACCTGGGGGCATAGCGAAAGCATGTCATTCAGTATAAGAAATCAAGGTGGGCTTCTGGAGGAATTGCTATACTTACTGGAATGAAGAATCAGGTAGCAGTTAGCCAAGCAGAGGCATGCAAAACTTTTTCCAGTCGGACTATCTCCAGTTCAGATAGTACTTTTCTCCCCATAGACTTTCTCAGAAGGCATCTTTTCTCTGCCTGATCATACACAAGTTGTTCAGATAGAACATTGGGCAGTAACCAAGAGCTATTTACACAGTCTTGTCTAGAAAGGGACATTCACCTGTGGGAGTAACTCTAAGAACTTCCCATCTCAGTGGGTAACTTTAGGGCACTTCCTTTCCTCTACTATTCCTTCTGTGGCAGACACTGGTGGTTGGCTTACTGAAAGCCTTTTTCCTGTTGCCCTCTGCTATACAAGCCAGAAAATGAATATATTTATTTACCCAGACTCCTTGCTGGAATGTTTGGTTATGTGGGCCAGTTCTAGCCAATAAGCAGAAATTACTGGGTAAGCTTTTGGGAAGAACTTTTTAATTCCTTTTTCTTTTCTTTCTTTCTTTCTTTCTTTCTTTCTTTCCTTCTTTCTTTTTAAAGATTTTATCTTTAAGTAATCTTTACTTTTAAGTAATCTCCCCAACATGGGCTCAAATTTACAACCCCAAGATCAAGAGTCACATGATCTAGTCAGGTGCCCTAAGGGAAGACATTTTTTTTAATGTTTATTTATTTTTGAGAGAGAGAGAGAGAGAGAGAGAGAGAGAGAGAGAGAATGAGTGGGGGAGGGGCTGAGAGAGACAGAGACACAGAATCTGAAGCAGATTCCAGGCTCTGAGCTGCCAGCACAGAGCCGGATGTGGGGCTCAAACCCAGGCACGCCCAGGAACCCCGTAAGATCAGATCCTGAGCCAAGTCAGAGGCTTAACTGACTGAGCCACCCAGGCACCCCAGGAAAGAACTTTTTTAAAGGGACAGGTTCACCTGAACTAGAAGTGCAATAGCCACCTTGTGATCCGAGCAGGAAAGACACTTGCTAAGGATGTTGAATTGTAAAGAAAGGCCCTATTTATGCCCTGACTTCACTGTTTGAGAGGCTACTGAATCTTCCCTTCTTTAGTGTTTTAGGTGGTTTCCCCCCTGTTGTTCTTATTTGCTACATAAACACATCCCTAACTGATTTACCCACTGCCCTTTCTCCCTGGTAACAAAAAATAGGGGCTTGGACATTTCTACCTTAGCTTTGAAGGCTTGTAGATATTTTCTACATTCTGCTTCATGTCAGGATATGCCTGGTTGGGAAGTTCTAGGTACTGCCAGAAATTCAAGCTGATCACATGGTGTTTAGACACCTGGATTCTGGATGGCAGAGCCAGCTGCCTTCTGAAATTCACTGATTTTAAACACCTGGCCACTTGTATTCGGGTGTTTCGTGTTAAAACAGGTAAAAAGTATTTAGGGAGTGGCTCCTCTCCAAAGCCTGAACACAATAAAAATGATGCACATTAACTGTGCAAAAAGTTATAGCTGAAGGAAAAATAGAAAAGAAAAAATTGAAGAGAGAGGAAAAAAAAGGCAAGAGTATAAAGACTAGTTTGGGGTAGTAGATCAGATTATCTTCCCTTTTGTGAGATCTAGATGAGTGGAAATATATTCTCCCAAATAAAGTCTTTCCTTGGGGTAGAAAATTCCTCCGGACACTTCCCTTCCTCCAAATGCTACATCTTTTAGTTATAGGGAAGTATTTACAGAACAGATTTTCTAAAGCAATCACACTGCTCTGCAGTATAATTTCAAAAGCATTTTTCTTAATGAAAAAACCCCCTGCCCTTTTGTTTATAAGAATCTTTCCCCCTTGGAACACAGCCTCAGAGTTGTAAATCAAAACTACATATTTACCTTATCGTAGTTGACTTTCTCTGATTCAGAAGTTTTGATCTTTGTGAAGTTGGTCTTCAAAGAACCAGACTAGCCACCTGGACTCAGGGGTGTATTCTGTGTGTTGTTGGTCTCACCAGTTGAACTGGGGAGACTGCAATGAACTGTGTTTATTGACTTGACTAGCTGGTTGCCTTGTGGGCAGAGGGAAAGGAGAGTAGCAGAAAATCTGGAAATAAGACCATCCACCTCTCCTACTGAGGTTTGAGAGACCCATTTGCCCCATTTTTCCTTTCAGGTACCTGACAGGGGCTAGTGCTTTGGGCTAAGTCAGCAAAGAACGCTGCAAGGTGGAAAGTGGAAAGTCTCCCTTGGTTTCAAGGAGCAGAGAAACATTGAGCCTGCCTAGGAAAGATTTATCACAGTAATAAAACTGGAACCAGAAAGCTGATCAGGGGTCAAGGCAGCATGAGGGACTGGCTTCCCCCTTTGTCTCTCCCATGGTATGTGCCTTCTCCCTCTTGTGATCTCTCTGCCTTTCTTCTAAGATATGCATGCCCTATTTTCCTCTACTTATTAATGGGCCAATTCTTCAATCTAAATGCCAAAAAGAGCTAGTCCAAATGACTGGGGTTAATCACATTGTTCCTTTGGGGTAGAACTCTTTGCCCCAGGCATCCTCATGAGCCATTAGCCAGCTGATGGACAGGCTGCCTCAGGCCAGGTGTCCACCTCTAGTCCACTCAGTGATCACTGATGCACAGACATCAGCCTGATCTGACTTTCCTGATCCAGGGGGCTGCAGACGGGGCAGTTTACACTAGAAGCAGGTGTCAGATAACACAGTTTCTGGGACTTACATTTAGACCAAGACCCAGTGCCGTCATATGCCTGCTTTGCTTGACCAGATTTACACTCAGATTTCCTTTTCTGTAAATAGGGTGTAATAATTTAACCTATTTCACAGCATTGTGGTGAAACTTAAACAGGATAGTGTATATAGGTGAAAGGGCTTTGTAAATTGTTAAATATTATATTCATGGCATTGTTACCAGAAAGAGATAACCTGAAGACATTGTGAGCCATTTTGGCTTCTCAGAAAGGTTAATGGTTCTTGTAGAAAGAGAACAGTTGACAGGAAATAAGGAGTGGGGAGTGCTGGGGGCAGGTGGGCAGAAATCCCCTGCCACTGTGAGTTAAGGGGTGTCCAGGGTTAGCTAGCCACAGTCCTGGTCCTCAGGGTCTCACAAGGCTCTGGGTGCTTGGTATACGTGTGCTTGTGAGCAGGTGTGTGTGTGTGTGTGTGTGTGTGTGTGTGTGTGTGTATCTGTAAAACAAGTGGCAGAGAACAGAGAACCTTCTTCTATATCTTCAGAGCCTCTCTTCCCCTTTACTGAAGTTCCCCCTCTCTTTTAAAAAATATTTTAATTTAATTTAATTTTGAGACAGAGAGCATGAGCAGGGGAGGGGTAGAGAGGGAGGGGGACAGAGGATCCGAAGCAGGCTCCATGCTGACAGCAGCGAGCTGATGTGTAGCTCAAACTCACTAACCAAGAGATGACAACCTGAGCTGAAGTCGGGCACTCAACCGGCTGAGCCACCCAGGTGCCCCAAGATATTTTATTTTTAAGTAATCTCTACACCCAATGTGGGGCTCAAGCTCCCAATTCCAAAATCAAGAGTCACACGCTCCACCAACTGAGCTAGCCAGGCCCCCCTCAATGGTTCCCTTTTTGCCATTAACCTCTCCAAATTTCTTTAAAGACCAGCAGACAAGCAAACAGGAAATTAAAATATCAGAGTTGAAAAGAGAGAGGTGACAGTGAATAGGCAGAAGTCACATGATACCGAGTATGAGTTCCCCAGAAGGGCTGGGAGGTTCAGCCCACAGAACTAAACTGTAGGGGAATTCTGGCTCATAACTAAACATCCTGTAGATGCCAGTAAGTATCAAGCCCATTGTATGAAAAGTGGCCCTGACCTTGGGCAGAGCAGCATCTGGGCACCCCTGGAACTCCTTGACTCACTGCTGAGGTAGCTGAATGAGGGTGTGGTACTGATAAGTGCAGTGGCCTTGCTGCTGAACTCACTGGGACCTCCTTAAAGCACAGGAGAAAAGGTAGGGAGAACAGCCTACTGAGGTCCTTCTCAGCAGGTCTCCTGGATGGGAACCCTGGGCCCTGCTTGAGGAGGCTCAGGTTGCTCACATTCGAATTGTCATGCAAAAATATACTGAAGCGTATAGGAAACATTCAAAATGTATTCATAGAAACAAAACTCTCCAAACACACTGCAAGCTCTAATGTCTTGGTCCAGCAGACTACCTACTGAATTCTGCTGACTGAGATGGGCCTGCGCAGGGCCTCATGGGGCAGGAAGAATAACTGGGGGACCAGGAAAAGTAGAAGCAAAGTTTTGATATGTTCCTTTGAGAAGCGTACAGGAAGGGCAAACAAGGGGAGATAGGGAAGTGAAGAAAGAGATGAATCATTCTCCTCTATATTTGGCTAATTCCCTCATTGGCATTGGCAGATCTGACTGCTGAATCGAAGTCCTGGGGTCCTTGTTTTCTTCTCCCAGGCTTTTCGTTCTCTGTTAATTAGGACATTGGAGAAATTGTCATGATAATTATAGTGTCTAGACTTGGGGAACTATGGGAAGCAGTAAGTGAATATTTAATTGCAGAGTTGAGAAGACACATGTAGACGACAGTATTTTGAAAGTCTCTTCTGAGAACAATGCTACTCTGATCTGTATTTCTTGGGATTGCCCTGACATTGCCGGTTACATAAGGGGACTCTTGGGGGCGCCTGGGTGGCTCAGTGGGTTAAATGTCCGACTTCAGCTCAGGTCATGATTTTGCGGTTCATGAGTTCGAGCCTTGTGTTGACCTCTGTGCTGACAGCTCAGAGCCTGGAGCCTGCTTCAGATTCTGTGTCTCCCTCTTTCTCTGCCCCTCCCCTGCTTGAGCTCTGTCTCTCCCTCTCTCTCAAAAATAAATAAAGATTAAAAAGGGGACTCTTGAATGTTCTGTCTGAGCATTTAGGGTTATCAAAATTTTCATTTTCTCAGGAAGATTCCAAGGATCTGCAGAAAAAGCTGTGCTGTAGTACTCTGACCTTTATCAGTTTTACTCTCCGAGAGTGTCATCATAAGATGTGGTATAGGCAGGTGCTCTCAGTTTGTTGCCCAGACTGGAAGACATTGATTCTCTTGGAGAGAGAGGTCAAGTGATTAGGATGGAAAACTCCCACCTTGCCAGGTTTGATCTCATATTTTCCCTTCCACGAATTCAATGACTCTTCAGCCTATTGGTGGAAGAATGGAGCAGAATGCTTTCCTTCGCAACATACAGTAAATCCATCCTTATTGGTATCTAGTTAATTAGAAATCTCTGTTATTCAACATTTCCCCACTTGGAGAGGACAAAAAGATTGGTGTTCATAATGATACCTGGAAGGTTCCAACTGCCTTTCGTTTTTCCCGTTTGGAAATATCACTACTGTTTCTGCCGATTATACATGTAAAATTGGCTTACTGTAAAGATTCAATGTTGAAAAATGGGAAAGCGAAAAATCCTTTTGTAAATGTCTCATCCCATGATTAGCCCTCAAGGTAAATAAAGTCTGTAAAACTAGTATAGATCCTTTGGAAGTTTTCATGTATATAAATATACACACGTACATAGAATATATTTATGCAAATGAGTATTTATCATACTATACATAGTGTTGTGTATCCTAGCTTTCCACTTTATAGGTCATAAACATCTATATCAAACATATAGAACTACTTCAGTCTTTTTAATGGTTGCACCGTATTTAGTAATATAGACTCATCATAATTGATTACTGTGTATCTATTAGTGAATACTTAGATTGCTTCCTTTTCTTTGCTATTAAAACTACTTCTGCAATGACATTTTAGCAGTTCTCTGACTATTTTTTAAAGCTAGACTGTATTATTAAAAAATATTAACTGTATTATTCCTTTTAAAAAATTAACTTAATTGAAATACTGTTTAAACAAATAAACTGAACTCATTAAAAGTGTATAGTTCCATGAGTTCTGACAAAAGTACACACCCATGTAACTGATACCACACTTAAGGTCTACAGTTCCCTCACCTCGACAATTTCCTCGTGCTCATTAACAGTCACCCCCTCCTGGCCCCAAGTAACTGTTGTTTTCTTTTCTATCACTATAGATTAGTTTACATTTTCTATAATTTCACATAACTGGAATTATATAGTATGTGCTTTTTTGAGTCTGGCTTCTTCTACTTGACATGATGTTTTTGAAATTTGTCCACATAATCGACTGCGTCAGTAGTTCCTTTCTTTGTATTGCCAAGTACTATTCCATTGTATGGGTATGCCACACTGTATCCATTCAATTGCTGACGAAAATGTGGACTGTTTCCAATTTGTAGCTATTATGAATAAAGTTGCTATGAAAATCCGTGCAGAAGTCATTATGTAGACATATGTTTTTGTTTCTATTGCGTATGAACTTTATAAGAAACTGCCAAACTGTTTTCCAAAGGAGTTGTTTACATTCCTACCAGCATTGTGGCAAAGTTCCAGCTACTCTGTATTTTTTCAATATTTTACTTAGTCTTTCTAATTAGAGCCATTGTGTTGGATGCACAATAGCACATCATCTTCATCACTTTAATTTGTATTTTCCTGGTGACAAATAGTGTTGAGCATCTTTTCATAAGCTTTTGGCCATTTGTATATCTTTATGAGGCACCTGTTGAAATATGTTGCCCATTTGCAAAAATTAGGTTATTTTCTTATTGCTTATTACTTCTTATTTATTCTAGATACAACTCCTTTTCAGATGTGGGCATTGCAAGTATTTTTTTCCCAATCGGTGTCTTGCCTTTTTCTTTTCTAATGGTGTTTTCCAAAGAGCAAAATATTTAAATTTTAATAAAGTCCATGATTTATTCTTTTGCAACATCAAAGAGGGAGAGAGAGAGAGAGAGAGAGAGAGAGAGAGAGAGATTAAATAGTGGTTAGAGTAGTTTTTGCCCTGAGTGCATACAATATTTCAATTCCTTGGAAATTGTCAACTGTGTGTTAATTAGAATATTGGATTAATCAAAACACCCCTTTTTCTTATTACCTTGGATAACAGAATTTGCTATCTATATGTACCCTCATGCAGTGACTCTGAAATTTATATGTCATCTTAAGCTTCTTTCCCCTTTTAAAGTAACTTAATTGGGCAATGTAGAGAAAAAGGAATACATCAGATCTCTGCTGATCATTTATACCAGAATACTTTTTCCCTAAATGAGTAATCTGTAAAAGTCTACCAAGAGTAATAATAAAAGCAAATATTGAGGGCTTACTATGTGTCAGGCACTGTGCTAAATGGATTCTTTCACTTAATCCTTACAATAATGACTCTACGAATTGGTTGCCATTGTTATTTCTGCTTTATAGATAAAGAAACTTTTCAAGTTTACTGAACTGAAAGCAGAGCTAGGATCAAACCCCAGCTATAAAAGTGCCTATATGCTTCAACTGCCAGCCACACTTTACTCATTCTGTGAGTTTTCTTTGGTACATTAAAAGATATGTATTATATGTCAATCATACAGTTAACTTAGCAATGTAACTAAATTGTTGCACCCTAAGATTATTTACCATCCAATCTGTACTCTGATTTCCCAACGTACCTCCCCATATTTCTCAACACCAATATTTAACCCATATTAAATAGCATGTTTTATACCATTAATAGACCTATAATAACCAGCTATTATATCTCAACCATATATTTTTGTTTTCAAATAGCTTTTATATGGCTGTCTTATCATCCTTAAATAGGCATTTGTTGGGTTTGAGGGTGGATCTTTTTGAGATTTTTGAATATTTAATTTCAGCCTCACAATACATTTTTTCAATGTAGACACTTCATTTTTAAAACGCACACTTGCAGGGGTGCCTGGGTGGCTCAGATCGTTGAGGTCCAACTTCTTTCAGCTCAGGTCATGATCTCGTGGTTCGTGGGTTCAAGCCCCATGTTGGGCTCTGTGCTGACAGCTCAGAGCCTGGAGCCTGCTTCAGATTCTGTGTCTCCCTGTGTCTCTGCCCCTCCCCTACTCACGCTCTGTCTCTCTTTCTCTCAAAAGTAGATAAACATTAACAAAATTGAACTCACACTTGACAATATTCTTAAGTAAAAAATTAGAAAATTCTAGTAACGAACCTTCTCACTCTCTGGCAAGGTACAGCTCAAAAGACATGAATCTGGAAGGCTAGAGAGAAGTTGCTAAGGGAGATGAAGGTTGTCCCTCATAAATAAGAAAAGCTGCTGAGTCACAACTATCCTTCTTCATCTCCAGAAAAATTAATGAGAATTAGTGGAGGCATGCAGAGGTGAGATCTCCGTGCATCACAGAGCTGGCATCTAGGAAGGGGTGCTACGTTTTCAACATGGTATCGCACATTCGCACATTAGCACCATGATTTTTGGTGATTGAATGTGGCTTTGTTATTAGATTCTGTAGTTATATCCTCCACAGTTATTCTGATGGTTGTCCTGGGGGGAAATGTCTGAGTAAGGTTACAGAGGACAATTGTAGGACATGTGGTAGGACCTCTTCCTTGTTACTCTGAGCTTTAGAAATTAAGTAAAGTTAAGTGTACTCTGAACATTTTTTTTTCTCTTCTTCAGTTTCCTGAAGCAAAAAACAATAAAGAAATTAAACAGTATGGGGGAAAGATGCCTTTGCCTTGCTTGTATTAATTACTGAACTCAACGTCATAAAATTATGACCTTTGTTCCCTTAATGATTTGTATCAGTGGAAATATTTAGGTCGTAAAACAACTTTTGGGAGAATGGTGTCCTATGTACATAGGACATTGCTGCCTTCTGTAAGAGCATCATCAAGTTCTAGGGCCAGACACTTATTTTGTCAAACAAGTGGAGCTGAACATGCCATCTGCGTTCTACCTCTCCCAGGCAGGTTTGGAGTAAGGGAAGGAGAGAAGGAAGAAGGGTGAATCCCCAGAGTTCCTAATTTTGTCCACCGATCCCAGCCAGGGCAAATAGATCCCTGGGGAAAAAAATGAGACAGACCCCTTCTCAGCTATAGCCCTCTTATCCTCCTACTCCATCCTGCCCTTCTCTCCAGACCTCTTTTTAGAGTTCCCGAAAGGATGTGGTTGGAGGGGAGGAAATTGTAGAGAAGCAAGTGGAAAACAGCTCTTCAAGACTCAGCATGAGGTGTGTGTCAGAAAGCTCCTTGGGTTAACCTTGCTCATTTTCTAGTCTTATTGGTTCCACTTGTTAGTTAAGTGACCTTGGAGAAGTACCCCCTTGACCTCATCTGAAAAGTCAAACATTTGGATTAGAGCTAGATGGTCTTCAAATGCCTTTTAAGACTTGACCGCTAGGACTCTCTTCTGTAATTCTTTGGTACTGTTTACACTTGCTTCATCCAAGACAAGGCGAAACAGCATGTGCTTTTTGTAGGGGTCTGTGTAAAAAGATCCAGGTACCTGCCTTTAGAAAAAAAAACAGTTTATTTTTGAGGGAGAGAGAGCTCACAGGGGAGGGGCAGAGAGAGAGGGAGACAGAGAATCTGAAGCGGGCTCCACGCTGACAGCAGAGAGCCCAAATGCGGGGCTTGAACCCACAAACTGTGAGATCATGACCTGAGCTGAAGGTGGACATTCAGCTGTCCGTACCTCCCAGGTGTGCCCAGTCACCTTCTTTTTAAAACGTCTCATTTTCTGGGACACTTGGGTAGCTCAGTTGGTTACATGATGGACTTCGGCTCAGGTCACAATCATGTGGTTTGCATATTCGAGCCCCATATTGGGCTCTGTGCTGTCCGCACGGACACTGCTTCAGATCCTCTGTCCCTCTCTCTCTCTCTCTGCCCCTTCCCTCCTTGTACTCTCTCTCTCTCTCTCAAAAATAAATAAACATTAAAAAAATAAAAAAATAAACAACTCATTTTCCTATACTCATGTGTTTCTTTGAAAACAAGTATGAGGACTGATTGGTTAGAATAATGTGCTTCCAGAAGTATCTGGTAATAGGAAGGCCACTGATTGATCAAATGCACTACTTGTTTCCCCTTAAGGACTACATATTGGTCAGAGTACTACTCCATATACTTTTTCTTACTTTCTTTCTTTCTTTCTTTCTTTCTTTCTTTCTCTTTCTCTTCCTTCCTTTCTCTCTTTCCCTTTCTTTCTTTTTCTTTCTTTCTTAACAGCCTTTAATTCACTTCATTTTTCTTGTATAAAACCATGTGGTGGCCAGAGCTGGAGCCTGGGTCCTCTCCATGAAACTCTGGTGTGGGCCTTTATAGATAGTCAGTGAATCCTGATAGGGAGACTTGGTGAACACGGTGTCTTTCTGGAGGTCAGTGGTGAGTTAGCTGTAGGTCTTGGAAATGGCATCAAAAGGGGCCTTGGCAAAGTTGCCCAGTGCAGCCAAAGTGTAGCAGTCGTCAGTACTGGCCGTCATCAGTAGTTTCTTGGGCACAGGGGCTGACACAATGCTAGTGCCTCTGGGCGCAGGGATAAGGCACATCGGCACAGAGCCACAGCAGCCGGCCAGCTTGCATGGGACACTGTGGGGCTTGCTGAGTGTTTCCCCCAGTAGCCTTGCTACATGGAAATGATGGAAAGCTTGGCCAGGATGATGACTCCATGGATGGTAGAGGCTACCTCCTTGGAGCACTTAACACCCAGACCAACATCTCTATTGTAAACTCTGTTGGCAACAAATGCCTTGAACCTGATCCCCTGGCCAGCATGGATCTGCTTTTGCACAGGCATAATCTTCAAAACCTTATCCTTGAGGGATGCCCCGAGGAAAAAGTCAATGATCTCAGTTTCCTTGATGGGCAAGGAGAGGGACAGAACTCTTCCAGGGATTTGATCTTCATGTCCTTGATCAGGTGACCCCATCTTGGTGACCAGATTCTACTCTCTGTCTTTGGCCTGGCCTTGACCAAGGTGACAGATGCAGCTGCCCAAGCCTCTGTGGAAGCCACTGCAGCCAGGGCCCCAGGGCCCTCCTGGACCCTGGACACAGCACGGGCAACATCTGCCATTGGGTGTTTTCTCAGAGAAGAAACTACTTTCCTTTCTTTGAGCCAGATCTTAGCTGGCTCACTCTGCGTCAGGACTGAGTATGAAACCGTACTTTGCCTTATGAAAGGCAAAGTAAGCTTCTTTTTCAAGACAGGAGCATGAGCCTATGTGCACTTAACCTCCTTGCTAAGACTCCACTGGAATAAAAGTAAACAAACATGGGGAAAAAAGTGTGTGAGGGGAAAGGGTGGAAGCCACTGGAGTGGAGATTTCAAAAAATGTCTGAAAGATAAAAAGTGAAAGGGAAGGATTAATGGTTGAATTAAGGAGAAAGTGCCACAGGCTAGAATATACAAGATAAAATGACAATTAGAAATTTGAGAAAAAGCAAATTCTGAACAACAGAGTCACGGACCACGCATGAAGCAAACTACATTCGGGCATGAATATAAGCGGTGAAAAGAGTGCAGAGAAAAGGCAATCAATTTGACCTTGATGCTAGAAATAGCCTCATTTGAGAGACCCAGGGGTTATAACACTGGGTTCATGGAAAATGTAATCCTAGCATATTGATATTGAATAATGTCTATATCAATAATAAAGTATATGTGGCATATTGACTTGTTTCCATTATTTTGTATTTTAATAAACTTTATTTTTAACAAGTTTTTGATTTATAGAAAAATGTAAATACAGTAGACAGATCAACTATTATTAACATCTTATGCAAATATTAACCGTTTGCTATAATGAATGGATGAATATTGATACATTGTCATTAACTAAAGTTCATACTTTATCAGATTTCTTTAGTTTTTCCCTAATGTCTTCTATTTCCATTACATTTAGTCATTCTGTCTCGTTTGGCTCCTCTTGGCTGTAATAGTTTCTCATACTTTCCTTGTTTTTGAAGACCTTGATAGCTTTGAGGAGTACAGGTCTAGAATGTCCATCATTTGACATTTGTCTAATGTTTTTCTTATGATTAGATTGGGGTTATGGGTTTTTCAGGGAAGACCACAAAGGTCAAGTGCCATTTTGTCACATCAAACCAAGAGCACATGCTATCAACATGACATATCGAATTAACACTCTCGTTGAACTTGATAACCTGGCTGAGGTTGCGTTGGCCAGGTTTTCTCTAATGTAAAGTTACCTGCTCTCTCACTCACACTGTACTCTTTGGAAAAAAGTATATAGTCTTTTTAACTTCTAAAGTAAACCTATAGGCAAAGTAGAAAAGACTTTTTATGGTTGCGGCGAAGAATGTAAACAGTAAGAATTCTGTTGGTGGTACAGGGCTGCTGATGAAAATGAAAGGGAGAGAAGTAGAACAATGGGAAGGGGCCAATGCCTTCATTTTATAGAGGAAGAAATGCACAGATGCTCTATTAAAAAGAAATAGCAATTTGAGTCCTTATTTGGAAACATAAGTGATTAGTTCTAATAGAGGAAATAAAAAACCATCATTGCCATTAAATATTAGGAAGAGAAGGGTAGTATGAGATACATGCTCATTTTCATACTGTGGAATCAATTGATATTGACTGAAGTTGGTAATCTAAGAAGAGAGATACAGAGTGCAGTGAAAGGAAACACCAAATGATCTCACCCCAGATTGTAGCAGGATTCTTACACAGTCATGACACTGAGGCTTTTTAATTTCCAGGAAGCAACTTTATTCCTGCCGGTACTGCTCAGTTGGGTTTGTGCTTGAAGAATTGAGCACTGAACGTCACATGGCATAGTTTTTTAAATCTATTTTCTATTTCTTTGTCTCCCATATTTGGTAACACACACAAACATGTAGTTTGATTAAGCAGTCTCAGTTTACAAGGTCATGAGGGATGGTATCATGTAGGTGCATAGCCAGGTTACCTTGAAGTTTTCTCTCCCTTTTTTTCTCTCTCCTTAGGGAGGGGAACCTACTACAAGATGA